>NC_059331.1:164251226-165606226 GCF_018350155.1 Leopardus geoffroyi
CGGATCAGGTTGTGATCTCGTGGTTCGTGGGTTCAAGCCCCGCGTCGAGCTCTGTGCTGACAGCTCGCAGCCTGGAGCCTGCTTCAGATTCTGTGTCTCCGTCTCTCTCTGCCCCTTCCCTGCTCAGTGTCTCTTTCTCTCACGCTCTCACTCTCTCTCAAAAATAAACATTAAAAAATTTTTTTTAAACATTTCAAACATGTAAGAATATACCAAAAATAATAAACAGTGCTGTCTGCAGTCTAATTATTGAACAGATATTCATGATTTTCCAAATTTCGTTAGGTTCTCACTTGAAAAAAAAGAATAGGACATTATAGCCAGTAGCGGTTGACTTTGGCTGTATAACAAAGCATCCCCAAACAGTAGCTTAAATGAGCAACTATGTAGTTCTCAGCTTCAGATGAAAATGAGATCCAGAGAGGAAGGGTCTGATCATAAACATGGGGCAGATATGATAAAAGAACCTAATTCTTCAGAGTTCTGATCTAAGGGTTTTCCTAAGGAAAACGAATTCCATCGATATTTTTTCTCGACATTCTGAGGGGCTATTTCCGGCTATGTCTAACGACCTCTAGAGGTGAGGGGGTCATTACGTCTCATGTTATGTCAGAAGTTTCATTTTCTTAAAAATTTTTTAAATATTTATTTTTGAGAGACAGAGTGTGAGCGGGGGAGGGACAGAGAGAGAGGGAGACACAGAATCCCAACTAGGCTCCAGGCTCCGGGCTCTGAGCTGTCAGCACAGAGCCCAACGCAGAGCTTGAACCCACGAGCCATAAGATCATGACCTGAGCCGAAGTTGGATGCCCAACCGACTGAGCCACCCAGGCACCCCAGAAGTTTCATTTTCTTAAACAGAATCCCTTCTGACTACTCAAGTGATATGCGTCACCCTAAGTATTGCTCTCATAAGCCAGTCTATTTGTTTCAGTGAAAGCCTTATTTCCTAAATGATTAGATGGATTTTATTAAAAAGTGTCTATAAAGCTGGGATGTATGATCTTGATCAGTCAGAACAGTGATTCTCATTTTAATGTGACCAAAATCACCTGAAGACCAGGTTAAAATGCAAATCACTGGGCCCAGCCCCACAGTTCCTGATTCATTAGGGCTGGATGGGCCCGAGGCTTTTGCATTTTGAAGTTCCCGAGTGATAGGATGCTTTTAGTTGGCGAACCATGCAAGGATCACTGAATTAGAGTAAACTAGGAAGTCATGGCTAATATACTGTGAGATACGTAAGCAGTATGCACATGATTTATACTATAAGCGCATTCTTTGTGTTATTATTTATAATACTAAAAATTGGAAAGTACCAAAATATCCAAACAACACAAAAATTTTAAAATAACTTCATGTAACTTTTTAAAAATGTTTATTTTTGAGAGAGAGAGAGTGAGAGAGAGCGAGGGAAGGGCAGAGAAAGAGAGAATCCCAAGCAGGCTCCACACTGATATTGCAGAGCCCGATGTGGGGCTTGAACCCATGAACTGTGAGATCATGACCTGACCTGAAATCCAGAGTCGGATGCTTAACCGACTGAGCCACCCAGGCGCCCCATAACTTCACATAGCTTTAAGTGAAAAAACCACAAGTTATCTCAATGTTGTGTATACATGTGTGTAAGAACAGGGGACCTGGGTGAAACAGTGACCTACCAAGCGTTAGGACAAGAAGTGATCTTTATTTTCTTCTCTGTGCTTTTCTACATTTGCTGATTTTTCAATGGTCATAGTTTACTTTTGTGTAGTAAAGACTTTGTTAAAAATAAGCATTATAGGGGCGCCTGGGTGGCGCAGTCGGTTAAGCGTCCGACTTCAGCTCAGGTCACGATCTCGCGATCTCGTGGTCCGTGAGTTTGAGCCCCGCGTCGGGCTCTGGGCTGATGGCTCAGAGCCTGGAGCCTGCTTCCTATTCTGTGTCTCCCTCTCTCTCTGCTCCTCCCCCGTTCATGCTCTCTCTCTCTCTGTCTCAAAAATAAATAAACGTTAAAAAAAAAAAATTAAAAAAAAAAAGCATTACAAAGTGTGTTAAGTACAGAACACACGAATCATCGAATTTCGCCATTTCTCTCATTACCTGTTGACATCCAGCAATAGTTAATTATTCTCAGAGAATTCTTGAGGATACCTCAGGACAAAATAGCCCGCCACTTTTCCTACGTAAGCAGCCTCGGAACTGGTCACGTATGAGGGAGACAGAATCACTTAGCATTCGGAGTGTTGGCTCTGAGGCCAGACCTCCTGACCTTAAACTCTGCGTGGTGTCACTGGGCAAGCTTCTTCGCCAATATACGTATTCATTTCTTTACCCGTAAAATGGGGGTAGTCACCGGGCCTACATTATAGGGCTGTTAGGATTAAAGAAACAACTTAAGAAATGTTAGCTATTGCTATGGTTGTGAAAAAAAAATTCAGCAGTTGCCTTGTACAAGCACACATACGTCAATGTTGTCTGTTTTCGTCTAGATCTGGATGTGTGGAGGCCAACTCTTTGTACTCCCCTGCTCGCGGGTAGGACACATCGGTAAGCAGCGCTTTCCAAATCAACCTGAGTTTGCAGAAGCCATGACATATAACAGTCTCAGACTGGCGCACGTTTGGCTGGATGAATACAAGGTGAGGGAAATGTCTCTGATTTGGAAAGACGAGCAAGAATACAGAACGGGGCTTGGCACCCAGGAACCCGTTCCTGCCTTTCCAGATAACAAGTTTCCTTACATTTTTGGCACACCTTCAACCCCTCATCCACCTTCCCCAGACCCTATTCTCAATTAGTTCATTCGAACCCACTACACTTGAACATTCCTTTTTATTTCAATTGCTGGGGAAACTCAAGTTTCTCAGAAGTAAATTCATCAACCCAGGAAGTTTGGTTTGTTTGTTTGGCCCAGATCTATGTCCCTCCCGCCCCCCACCCTGTGGGATCCCCCCTCTGAAGCAAACATCTCCCGCTGTTCCCATCCCCACAGGCAATTCTTTAGATTCTCTTCCTCTGGTACCAAGTTCCCAAGGGTGCGGCTACTGTGGTCTGGACACCACGCGAGAGACTTCACTACCTCTCTTCTACCGACAGTCGATTTCTCTATCAAAGCCAGACCCGTTCATCTGCACGTCTCCCCAAGGCTGCAGCCCCTGGCCAGGACCTAAAAGGGTGCACACACAGAGAACATGTAGCCATGGCCCCATTTGAACTTGAAAGGTGTCCCTCCAGGATCCACGCACAAACATAGACAGCAGTAGCCCCAAGACCTCCTTTCAGATATATGGGGAGAAAAATGGGAGAACTTGCTGTGATATTATATGTCCTGGTTCCAATCTAATATTTCTTTATTATTTTAAATTATAAAAGGAATAATAGTCTTTTTTGAAAACGTCAATATTTCTACATGGCCGTTTAGATTGGCAAAAATGTCAAATGTCTGGTAGGACCAAGTACTGGCAAACACAGGAATTCTCAGACACGGCTGGTGGGAGTATTATTACAAACTCACTTTGGAAAACAGTTTGGCAAAGTCAAGTAAAGATCATGAGTATCCCATGACCCAGCAATTCCCTTCTGTGTGCACACCACACAGAAAGGCATGTCTTTGGGCAACCAGAAGACATGAACAAGAATGTTTAGAAACAGCATGGTGGATGTGAGCCCAAACAAAACACAGCCCAGCTGCTCATCAAGAGCAGAATGGATAAATGGGTTATATTTAGCTGATATAATTCTATACAGCCATGAAAATTACCCAACTGGAGATACACACACAACGGTACAGTAAATCTTAAATCTTGCTGGGGGTACCTGAGTGGCTCAGTCGGTAAAGCATCCAACTCTTGACCTTGACTCAGATCTCGATCTCATAGTCGTGAGTTTGAGCCCTGCACTGGACTGGGCGTGAGGCCTACAGGGGCGCCTGGGTGGCTCAGTCGGTTGAGCGTCCGACTTCGGCTCAGGTCATGATCTCGCGGTCTGTGAGTTCGAGCCCTGCGTCGGGCTCTGTGCTGACGGCTCGGAGCCTGGAGCCTGCTTCGGATCCTGTGTCTCCTCTCTCTCTGCCCCTCCCCGCTATTCTCTGTCTCTCTCTGTGTCAAAAATAAATACAATGTTAAAAAAAAAGTTTTTTTAAATAAATAAATTAAAACAGACATCATGGTGAACAAAAGCAGCCCAACGCAATATACTGATTTATTCCATGTCTATATGTTAAAAGTGAGTAAAATTAAGGCATACAATTTATGTATTCATAATTAGATAGCAAAGCTAAAAGGAAAGGAAAAGCAAAGACGTGAATACATAATCATGATAACATTTAAAGGTTTTTCATGTTTAAAAATATTTTTTTTTCTTAATGTTTACTTATTTTTGAGAGAGAGAAAGAGAGACACAGTGCAAGCAGGGGAGGGGCAGAGAGAGAGGGAGACACAGAACGGAGTTCTGCTTTCAAGGAGGCTTTGGTCTCTTTAGGAGAGCTCTTTGAATATAGGACAGACTGAATCCATTAGACTTTTGTACTCAGTACTATCTTAAATCCAGAGCGCGGAGAAGACTAACCAGGTGATAACAATGGCCAATGCTGATGTGACACCCTGTGTCAGCCTGCGTTTACCCAGTGCTCCGTACGTATTAAAGTGTTCAGTCCTCAGGGCAACCTCATGAGGGTAAGGGCAAAGGTCACATAATAAATGACAGAGCAAGAATTTGAACCCGGGCTGTCTCCCCCCACAGTCCATTTGCCCTAAGCCACTCCACCATCTCTCATTTCTGAAACCACGGAAGTGTTGATTGGGACCAGGGAGGGAGGGTTTTCCTTGGGTATTGAGAGAGCAAGAGAAAGGAGACACACAACAATAGGTGGCTGGGATTCTTGGGCTGCTAAGAAGCAGGACCCAACCTTCCTGGATCCCACTACACCACCTCCGTGTTGTGGTTCATCACCACACATCCTGCAAATATGTGCAGAGTGAGTGAATTCCAGGCACCACGTGGGTCTCTGCCCACACCGTATGGATGAAATTGGAAGATATTTTGTTCTGTTTTTGGGTTTGTTTGTTTTTTTTTTTAGTTCAGGTGATGAAAATATACACTGCTACGTTAGATACGATTTGATTACCAAAGATTTGTTTGGTTTTAATGAAATTACTCTCTATTTCCATTTAGGAGCAGTTTTTTTTACGAAGACCTGGCCTGAAATCTGTTGCCTATGGAAACATTAGCGAGCGTGTTGAGTTAAGGAAACGATTGGGTTGCAAATCATTTCAGTGGTATTTGGATAATGTCTTCCCAGAACTGGAGGCATCTGAGGGCAGCAGATGAAACACAAATAAATTATTTTCATTAAAAAAGGGTTAAAAAACCCCTATGTCTTCAACATAGAGGAGAAAAGTCCGGAACATCAAGAAATTGTGTGAAATGCAGTAAGAAATACAACCAGAGTGCTCTAGAATAAGAGTGCCTTTCTGTCTTGCTTTGATGATAGTGCTTAACCCTTCGTTACACGTCACTGAATTTCTGGGGTGGCAAAACCATGAACATCAGAAATATACGCTGTCACACAGTGCAAACTATCACACCATTGATTGAGGTGAAGTGTATTGTCTCTAGAATTTGCCCAACTCACTTGGTCCCGTTAGACCACAGGGGATGCTCCACTCTGGGAGGCTTTGTCCATTCCTACTCTAGAACTCAGAAAGACGTTCACAGAGAGCCGTGGTTGACACGTGCCAACGTTGGCTCGACTGTGTCTAGATCCTTTTGTTGCTGCTAGTGTCGATTTTGGTGCTGATTTCTTGCTTGCTTGGGATCCTGAGTTCCAGATGTCCCGTCCACTTGCCTTGGTGGCCCAGTCCAGTCCTGTAGACCAGTCTTGTTGTCTGTGGCTGTCAGTCCCTTTGTCACTTGGAGACAGTCCCCCTGCCTTGCTTCTGGTTTTGCCTTGTTCATATTTCTCCCCTCCTATGGCTCTGGCCTACAGTTGTCCTAACACTTCTTGCATTCTGCACTTTGTTGATGATTGATTTTCTGACTCAGACCTGTTTAGCTGGGATTGGGGGAAGGAGTGGCTAGGCTCCCTATCTACCCTGTGTGAACACATTCCCGAATGTCTAAAGTACTTCTCTTGGGTTAGAGGGATGGCTGTTGTGTTCACCCTGGTGAAGGTGGCTAGAGAGGGGAAACGTATTTGATTCACAAAGACAAGGAGAAAATGAGGGGAAGAACACACTGAAAGGAATAAAAGGACTGGGGGAGACTTAGGGTGGGATCACTAAACCTAGCTTACGTTGAAGAAAATAGAAGCTAGTTTTTACAGCAGGAAACAACTTATCTATTGTGCTCAATTAATAATTGAGTGGTTGGTTATCTAGGGCTAGGTATCCTTCTAAGTGAGGGAGCAGGAAAACATCTCTCCCTTCCTGGAACTTGTATTGTTTGGGATAATCTATATAATGTGAAGACGAAAGAACCAGCGTATAATCTCTTTATACATATGTATTTTAGCAAGATACTCTATAAAATCTATTGATAGATAGACATCGGGAGACCTGGGCTCAGATATTACAGATGGCCAGGGTATCTTGATTGAGACTTTAAAAAGTCAATCTGGCAATACAAAATAAGCACCACATTACGATTTTGTTCTTGGCCCATTTTTATACCATCTCTGCCTCTAGAAAGCAATAGAAATGATTATAATAAACCCATGAGTCTATTAAAATTAGTGTAAAGGACAAAACAGAAATCTTTAACAGGAGAAAAGAATTCTAGTATAAATACTAGAGAGTAAATATAAGAGTATCATCTTGAAATAACTTTTTCTAGTTTTGAAATTTGAGAATAATTGTTTTCTTTGGTAAGCATAACAGAGGATGCTATAAATTCCATCTTTGCCCCCCCCCAAAAAAATGTTCTTAGAGTCATAAAACTAATATTGTCTTAGTTTTCTAATTTAAATGTTGGTTCAGGTCCTACATAATGTGGACTGGTCTTAGAAATGATGTAGTGTGTTGCTTAAACAAGTTCTTTTGAATACTGTTTCAGTGGACTCTGGAATAAAAACCAGAACCAACATCCAAGGGCCCATGGGTGGCTCAGTTGGTTAAGTATCTGACTCTTGGATTTAGGCTCAAGTCGTGATCTCACGGTTGTGAGATCGAGCCCCAGATTGGGCTCCACCATGGGCATGGACCCTGCTCACATTTCTCACTGTCCCTCTTCCTCTGCCCCTTCTCCACTTGTGCGCGCTCTCTCTCTCTCGCGCGCGCACGCGTTCTCTCTCTCAAAACAACAAAACCAAAATACAAAAAACCCAACATCGAAGTATTTTGTGTGACTGAAAGGAAATCTACATTAGCCTGTAGGTGGCAACTTTTTATTTCAGGTGGAAACTTAAAAATCTGATTTATGTTCTGGAGCTAATTGAGGAATATTTGCTAACCCCCTCAAAGCTTTTCTCAAAACACAGTTTTTGGTATGATCAAATGCTCAGACAAGCCCTAAAGTTAGCCTGGGAGTTCTGTGGCTAAAGCATACATCTAGGAGTTTATCCTAACATACACCTGCGTGAAAATTGAGCTCCCATTATGTTCCATACTCTGTGGTAAGTACTCTTCCTTGATTATCTCATTTCACTCACACAGCTTTTGTAAAATAGGCCCTACTGTCATTCCCATTTCATAGACGAGAAAACCAAGGTTAGATTTGTCCAGGGTTGGGTTGCCAGTGTTAGCAAATAAAAATGCAGGATGCTCTGTATTTGAAATTTGAATTACGGATATGCAACATTTTGCTGTATTTCACATATTCCACGGAACATACTTATACTAAAACATTGTTGTTTCTCCGAAATCACATTTCAGGTCATCGTGGATTTCATCTGGTAACTTCATCTAGGGGCAAACTAACACAGCCCATACACTAGCAGGATCCGCCCAGTCTCTGAGACTCTGGGTTGAACCACATTACACTGCAAAGAGCATTTTAGTGTCATTCTTCACAACGGTAAAACTGGAGCTCTCCCCAAACCTCAAATGCTAGAAGTATACCCTTATACATCAATTTGCTAGACTAGGATATACACCCACTCAAACCCTTTAAAACAACAGCTAGGAAAAAAAAAAATCCGTTGAAGACCCATCAGAATGGCACACATTTAAACATCTGACGCTATCAAAGGTCGGGAGAAGGTGGAGTAACGGAAGCTCTCTGGCACTGACCGTTCCCTACGGCGCCGATTTCAAACTTAGGTTGTATGTGAATCACGCGGAGATCTTGGTAAAATGCACTTCCCTTCCTAGGTAGGTCCGCACGGGGCTGAAGATTCAGCAGTTGTAACAAGCCCCCGGCGACACTGGCGGCGCTGCGGCCAAGGTCGCACGGGAGCCCCGCACCCCTGCACTCCTCCCACCGGCGCGTGCGGTCTGTCTCCCCACGGCTTCTCGGGGGCGTGCACCGCAAAGCCTTCACACTTGAACCCACGTGTCTTTTATCACAACGGAGCTTGAACATCGTTTAAAACGTATAAGCCCACTTGTCCTTAACGAGGCCTTTTTATACGAGAAGAAACCCGAAGGCCGCCCGTCACAGACCCTCAAGGCTGTGGCCCAAACCCCAGCCTCGACAGCGCCCGGCACCTCGCCGCGGCCGCTGGGCGCCCACGCCGGGCGAGCCGGGTGACGTCACTCCCGCGCGCGCGGGGGGCGGGGCCTTCCGTCACGTGGCCCCAGGGGCACGCGCGCTCGGGCCGAGACTGCGGCGCGGGCACTGGGCGAGCCCGCGGCCGCCAGAGCGCCCGGTGCAGCGTTTCCTTCGGGCCCGCTGTGGCTCATGCGGCTCGGACCCGGGCTGTGGCGGGAGAGAAGATGCCACGGCCCGAGTCCCAGAAGGCCGGGATCCTGCGCTGCCGGCGTCGGGGTGAGTAGCGCGCGGCCGGGCTCGGCGGCGTCTGAGCCCGCGCGGCCTCCGTCGTCCCCTCGGCGCCTCGGGCGAGCTGCTCCGGCGCGCGGCCCCGAGGCCCCGAGGGCTGGCGGCCGCGCCCGCCGCCGGCTGCCGTGTCGGGCCTGCGGGCGCGGTGTCCGACCCCGCGAGCTCGGCCCCGCGGGGACAGGCTGTTGGCGGCGTCACCGCCCGCGGGGCCCGGCGCGCTCCTGCGGGCGAGGGCTGCAGCCGCGCGGGGGCTCGCAGAGCCGTGGGCCCGGGGCTCCCGCCGCTCTTTTCCCAAAACGGAGGCCGGAGCCCTGCGGCTCAGCCTTCGAAGCAGAGCAAGCGGGGCCGCAGTAGTGAGAACGGAAAGTCGCAGCCGGGAGCGCCGCAGAGGGGAGGAGTGAACAGAGCACCCGCCCCGCTGCTTCCCCCCCCCCCCCCCGCTTCCACCGGGTCCAGGTCGCTCGCGTTTCCCCCGAAAGGCGCAAAAACTTTCTCCTTTTTTTCCTACGGTCATTGACCGAGGCCACATGTGGGATTTGGTGGATGTGTCTCTCGTTTCTCTTTTCTTTTTCTTTGCAAATATACTCGTTGGAGAAACTGGGTTGTCTTATATAGTTTACTACATTCCTGAAATCCATGCAGTTTGCGTAAAATGTAAAAATACCAAGTCTCTGCCTTCCAGGTCTGATAGACTGCTTCCTTTGAGGAATATTAACATACGTGTGATTTGTTTGTTTTGTTTTTTTTAACCATCAGAGAAGATTGGGGTCAGCATTCTTTTTTGCTTTGGGTTATGAAAGCAGTTGTTTGGTTGGCCGGTTTTCCGAATATAAAATGAAATTACAACTTTGTGCTTTTTTTAAAAAAAATATTTATTTTGGAGAGAGAGAGCACGAACAGGGGAGGGGCAGAGAGGGAGGGAGACACAGAATCCGAAGCAGGCTCCAGGCTCTGAGCTGTCAGCACAGGGCCAGAAGCAGGGCTGGAACTCACTTACAGTGAGATCGTCACCTGAGCGGAAGTCGGACACTTAACCGACTGAGCCACCCAGGTGCCCCTCATTAGGACCATGTTTAAGTGCACAATTCAGCTGCATGAAGCACATTGACAATATTGGGTCACCATCCCACTATTTCCAAAAACACTTCTCATCACTCCAAACAGAAACTCTGTGACCAGTAAGCAGTAACTCCCCATTCCCACCTTCTCCCAGATCCCTTCGGCCTCTCTGAATTTGACTACTCTAGATAAAGTTGAGTCAGACCGTATCCTCCTTTTTATTTCATACAGTATTTGTCTGGCTTATTTCATGTGTTTTCAAATTTCATACATGGTGTAGCATCTATTAGACTTCATTCCTTTTTATGGCTGAATTTTTGGGCTGTATCACATTCATTCATCTCTTGATGCACTCGGGGTTGTTTCTACCTTCTGGCTACTATGAATAGTGCTGCTATGAACATGAGGCTCCTTGTGTCTGTTTTTGATTCTTTGGGGTGTATGCCTAGGAGCGGAATTTGCTGGATCCTGTGATAAATCTGTGTTTGACTTTTTGAGGAACAAACCCTTCACATTTTTAAAACTGCTTTCTTAAGGCCTTCATGCCCCTGCTGTGGCCAAATCTGATGGTCCCACCTCAGCTCCTGCCGGCTTGACCTCTGTAAATCTTGGTGACACCTCATGTTGCTCGTCAGTACACCCTCTTGAGGTTCTCGATTTTGTGATCCTTCTCATGTCCTAAGTGTCCTTTTCTTTTTTTTAAATTTTTTTTTTTTCCAACGTTTATTTATTTTTGGGACAGAGAGAGACAGAGCATGAACGGGGGAGGGGCAGAGAGAGGGAGACACAGAATCGGAAACAGGCTCCAGGCTCTGAGCCATCAGCCCAGAGCCCGACGCGGGGCTCGAACTCACGGACCGCGAGATCGTGACCTGGCTGAAGTCGGACGCTCAACCGACTGCGCCACCCAGGCGCCCCTCTAAGTGTCCTTTTCTACACGATTTTTAAATGTGCCTGTCCCCAGAGGTTCAGTGCTTGCTCCCTAATCCATTTTGTGCTCGTTACTTAAAGCCTCTTCTGCTGTTATTTCCGTGTAACTTGAACTAAAGTTTTGGTGTTCTATTTTTAACTTCGCTCTGAGGCTTAAGTTTGAATGTCAAGCTAGGGACACCTCTACATCAGGTGTCCTTTCCAGTGCAACATACCCAGGCTAAAATTCGTCCTCTGCGAATCCTCCCAAACCTGTTCTCTCCATGCTCCCCGTCGCCAAGACTTGAAAGCTGGGAGTTGTTTTTATTCCCTTTCTCCCCTAGGGACCCACGTCCTGTCACGTTGACACGTGCAGACAGTTCTGCCTCTGATCCTGCCTGCCACCCACTTCCACAGCTCTGGATAGAGCCGTGACCGCTGCTGCTTTTTTTTTTTTTTAAGATCTAATTGGCTTTAACGATTCATGAATCGGGCAACATCTCATTTAGCAAGAGGGAAGCTCCCATGATTGCCTCTTATTGGAATGTTTCTAACTGGACTTCCTGGTTCTAGATTTTTTTTTCCCCCTCTGTCCCAAACCATTTTATACACTTCTGCTGGAATTTTCTTCCTAAGATATATTTGCCTAAAGATACTAGTTAGCTTTCTTTTACATTCAGAATAACTTAATTCTTTTTTTTTTTTTTTTTGAGAGAGAGAGAGAGAGAGAGAAAGCGCGCATGAGGAGGAAGGGGTGGGGGGTGGGGGGACAGAGGATCTGAAGCGGGCTCTGTGCTGACAGCAGAGAGCCTGATGCGGGCCACGAGTTCACAAACCGTGAGATCGTGACCTGGGCTGAAGCCGGACACTTAACCGACTGAGCCACCCAGGCGCCCCCAGAACAAATTAATTCTCCTCCTCAGGGCCAGAGCCCCAGCCTGTACTCCCGGAAGTAATTGCCTTCCACGAGCCTTAACCAGCCAGTCATTCATTACAGCCAACTGTTCTAACTTGCTAGTCCATTTGGAAAACTAAAAACAAATACATGTTGTGATTTTCCAAGCTGTGAATTTTTTCCTTGAAATGTTTCAGTATTTGGTCATTGAAGTATTATTTTTTTAAAAGCCAAACTTAGACATCAGCTTCTAAGAGAAACACACTTATGTCTGTATAGTTTGCTTATATCTTTATTGTAGCACTTTTTAGACTTTGCTTTAGGACGTGCCTGAGTTTTTTACCCAATTTATTATTTCTTTAGGATTTTTGTCCTTAGAGAAAGTGAGATGATTGGCTAAAGGAAATAAAGATTTTTTTTTTTTTTTCAACGTTTATTTATTTTTGGGACAGAGAGAGACAGAGCATGAATGGGGGAGGGGCAGAGAGAGAGGGAGACACAGAATCGGAAACAGGCTCCAGGCTCTGAGCCATCAGCCCAGAGCCCGACGCGGGGCTCGAACTCACGGACTGCGAGATCGTGACCTGGCTGAAGTCGGACGCTTAACCGACTGCGCCACCCAGGCGCCCCGGAAATAAAGATTTTTTAAGATTCCTCTGCCATTGTCAAATTGCTTTAGAAAAGGGCCTTGCAATTTATAATTTTATCACCGATAATGACCCAGATAGATAAAATCATGAATGAAAATGGAATTATTACAACCAATCCCTCAGAAATATAATTTTATCACCGATAAATGTATCATTTAAGTATATGTACTTCAGGGAATATTTTTTAAAAACTTTGCTAATTGGAGACATAGGATCTTATTTTTCTTTTTCTTTATGTGTCTTTACTGATTGTGGAGACTGAAGACTTTTCCATATGTATTTCCAAGATTCATCCAAGTTGTTCACTTATCAGTAGTTTGAAAAATGCTGTACGGAGAGTCCCAGCCCCAGCCTTAGCATCACACAATAGAACAGGGTTGCTCAGCCTTTGCACTGTTGAAATCTTGGGCCAGATAATCGTCTGTTGTTGGGGCCTGCCCTGCGTATTGTAAGATGTTTAGCAGCATTTTGCTACCCGCCAGATGCTAGTAGGATCCCCCAAGTTGTGACCACCAAAACCACTTCCAGACGTTGCCAACAGACCCTGGGGGCTGCCAGATTTGCCCAGACGGTATGGAGTGTGTCAGCCCCTGGCTGAGAACCACGGACCTGGAGCTGCAAGACTGTAAGTCCAGTGACATAGTCCACCCTTCACTGTGCCGCGTCTGCGTTCACCCCCAACACCTCTTTCCACGTGAACATCCTGTCTCAAAACTAAATTGTAAGCTGTCCTCCGATGAAGCGTCTGTTGACTAGGAGGGGAGCAGACGTGAGGAGAAAATAGTTCATATATACAAATACACAAAACTCACAAGGACAGACCACTGGCATTTGTGATCTTGGACTCAATGAAAAAGAATTAATTGAGGACTGAACTGTGTAAGCACATTATAACCCCTGGAGATCAATATACCTACAGAACCCAACACCTGAATATAAGGGTAAGGGTCAAAGGAACATTTTTATTAGGTGAAAGATACATATTTTTTAATGCTTTATTATGGAAAATGTTCTGTTAGTGGTCAGTCTTTTTTCATCTATTACCCCGCCTGTCTCATCTCCTATTGGTTAATTTAAAGCAGATTTCAGGTATCGTAGGATTAGATTATTTTCGCTTTGTAAAATAAGCTGTCCCTTCCTTTGGAAAGCCAGCAACAGCGGGTTGAGTTGCTTCTCTCACCTTGCGTCATCCTGATGTCCTCTTTTGCCTCCCTCCTCCCGCTTCCACATTTAAGGACTGTGATTACCCTGGGTGTACCCAGTTAATCCAAGATAATCTCTGTATTTGAAGGTCAAGTGCTGAGAAACCCCAGTTCCTGGGATGGGATGTGGATACTGCTGGGGGACCATAATTCTGCCTCTACATAGCACATCAATTGTGCTTCTTGTAAAGAATTTTTTTGGTGGTTGCCTTAGAGTTTACAATATACATTTTAACGTGTATTTATTTTTGAGACAGAGACAGAGCATGGACGGGGGAGGGGCCGAGAGAGAGGGAGACACAGAATCGGAAGCAGGCTCCAGGCTCTGAGCCATCAGCCCAGAGCCCGACGCGGGGCTCGAACTCACGGACCATGAGATCGTGACCTGAGCTGAAGTCGGAGGCTTAGCCGACTGCGCCACCCAGGCGCCCCTACAATATACATTTGAAACTAATTAGTTTGAATCTGCCTTCATGTAACACTCTATTGCTAGACTTGTACAGGTACCGTATTAGACTATCCCACGTTTTCCCTCCCATTCCTGTGAAATTGCGGTCATTCATTCACTTACCAGTATGCCAGTATGTCATTCGTTCACTCAGTATATTGTGACATATATTACTTTGAACAGCTTTTCTTAGATCACCTAAGAATAAGAAAACAAATTTTATTTTCATTTCATTGTTTTCGTCTCTGATGTTCTTTGAGTAGATCCAGGTTTCTGACCTGTGTCATTTTCCTTCTGCTTGAAGAATTTAGCGTTTCTTGCAGGGCAGTTCTGGTGGTAGATAGATTCCTCAGTTTTTCTTCCAGAAGGCATTTCTCCTTAATTTTTGAAGGATAATGTCAGTGGATATAGAAGTCTGAGGTGGTGGGATTTTTTTCTTTCACACTTTGACTATTTTAGTCTGTCTCTTGCTTGCATGATTTCTGATGAAAAGCCCACTGTAATTCTTACCTTTTTCCTCTCTAGGTAAAGTGTTTTTCCCTCCCTGTGGCTTCTTGGAAGATTTTTTTTTTTAACGTTTATTTATTTTTGAGACAGAGAGAGACAGAGCATGAACGGGGGAGGGCCAGAGAGAGAGGGAGACACAGAATCGGAAACAGGCTCCAGGCTCTGAGCTGTCAGCACAGAGCCCGACGTGGGGCTCGAACTCACAGACCGCGAGATCATGACCTGAGCTGAAGTCGGCCGCTCAACCGACTGAGCCACCCAGGCGCCCCTTCTGGGAAGATTTTTTGTCTTCTGATTTTCTGATTATAGTATATGCAGGTGGGAGTTTTCAGGGGATTTATTCTGCTTTGGCTTCTCTTGGCTTCCTGGAGTCTGTCATTAATTTTGGAACGTTCTTGGCCATTATTATTGTCACCTCACATCTTTCTTCTTCCTTTTTTCTTTCTTCTTCTGGTATTGCAGTACTTTTTGTGTTATACTTCCTGAATTTGCCCCACAGTCCTTGGATGTTCAGTTTTTTCCTGTCTGCGTTTCGGTTTGGAAAGTGTTGACTTCTGTTCAGGCTCACTGCTTTTCCTTCAGCGGTGTGAACGCGGCGGAAGGCCGTCTTCTTTGCCCTCCCGGTCTTCTCGCTTTTTAGCCTTGCCTTCTGGCTCTTCCTTAGAGTGTCCATCTCCCTGTTTATATTGTTCACGTGTTGCATGTTGTCTTTGCCGTTCGAGTTCTTAACGTATCAATTAGAAATAGCTGAAATTCTCGGATGATCCCCAAATCTGTGTGGTGGAAGTCTGGTCCTTGTGATCGCGTCGTCTCTCCAGACCTGCCTTCTGCTCGCTTTTCGGTACGTCTCACCTTTGTTGTCGAGAACCTGACAAGGGTCAGGTCATAGCACCTGAGGTAAGTAGACCTTGGGCGAGTGGCTTTGTGGTGCTCTGGCGAGGGGTTGGGCTCTGTTTAGCGTTTGCTGTCGCTGCCGGATGCTTCGGATTCTTCTGGCGACCTTGTTTGTATCTGCCCTGTTGACCTTGCGATTTTCTGAGCAGCCTTCCCCAGACAGTCTGTGTCTTGCAGCTGTTTGAGCCGTGCCTCACCTTGGTCGGCCCTGGAGCCCTTGGGTGTGGTGGGCAAGTACGAGAGAGGGTGAGAGTTCCGTCATCCGCAGATGCCACCCTCACGGGTGCTCGCCAGTGGGGTGGCGGTTCCCCCTTCCCGGTCCGTTTCCCGGAAGCCTTGACCTTTGGCGATTGCCTTTGCCCCTTGGCTTTGACTGGAAGGCTTAGCTGGGGCCCGGGTGGGGGGCGTGCCCTTCCCCAAAGAGGAGAAAGCTCTGGCACGTCTTCCCCCTGGAGCGGATGCCCTTGCGGTGGGGAAAGTTCTGGGCGTTCCGGCGAGTGCTCCGCCCGTCTCCCGCCAGAGGCCGAGGGGATCTTTCCGCCCCTCCGCCCTCGCGGCGAAGACCCGCCGGCCGCCCGGTGGCAGAGCCCGCGCAAGGGTGGGGACGGCCGCCGCGCGCTTCCCCGGAGGAGTCGCTCCCTCTCCGGTCAGCGCGCGGCGTGCGGCCCGGCGCCTGCTCCGGGAGAGAAGGTGCCGGCGGTGCGGCTCCAGCGTTGGGGCGGCCTCGTTTCCCCCGCGGGGCCGAAGTCCCGGTTTTCAGCGTGTCCGGCTCTTTATTGTGGGAAGGAGGGGGACGGTGGCCCGTAGGCTCTTCTCCCGCTGGAGCCGGAAGCAGAAGGCCTTCCCCGCCTGCTTCGCGCGGAGTTCGTGACGTGGGCCGGTCTCCGTGAGCGCGGCGCAGAGGCCCGGGACGGTGGCGCCGCGTCCAGACTCGACTGCGCGGCTCGAGCTGGTGTTTTGTGTTTATCGGTTGACGGATGACGATTTCGGGCTGTGCTGCCCGAGCCCTTTTGCTTTCCTCAGAAAAGAATGTTCTTCTCTCGCGACTATAACAACGCCTAGCGGCTTCTCAGAACTTCTTGTAGGCATTATTCTGCATTTTGCGGGCAACGAAAGCTATACAGACCCACCTTTATTAAATTTTCCACTTAGGAATAATACCGTAATTCATACGTATAAGAATTTGTCAAGCTGTCTCTTTTCTGCCGCGGCCCGATTCTGTTAGTTTGGGTTTCTCCAGAAGCAAATCCTGCGATACAAATGTAAATTGGCCTTGTTTATATGTGAGGTCATCTCCGGACCCACCGGTAGGGGAATGAAGGCGTGAGGGGGAGAGAGAGTAAGGCAGGAAGGGTGTGCGGAGCAGGGAACACACGCGTCGGTTACGGTTCAGGGCGAGCGGGGAAGGGACCGGGCACTTTGACCGTCCGCTGTCGAGGGCCGTCCTTCGGCAGGTGCACGTTCCCACATACCTTGGGGCCTGCCCCGTCTGGGCGCCTGGGCTCCGGGGGCCAGGGAGGCGGGCAAAGGCGGTTGGAAACAGACCTGTGCGGATGCTGAGACCCCGGAGGATGTCCCGGTGACAGCGTCTGCTCTGTGCCTTCCTGCGGCTGATCGAGCGGGATGAGCCGGACTAGAAATTGGCCGTTTGCCCCACCGATCAGTCGGGTCGTCAGCTTTCTAAACCTCTTCAGGTCACCACCTGAAGTGGTACTCGGAAACGAGTTTTCCTAAGAATGCGCAAGATTCGGTCACGTGATTTTCTGATGGTCGCCTTTTGGATACCCGTTCACTTTGAAATACAAAAGCAGCGGTTTAGAAGATAATCCTGGCCTCGTGCTTCTGGTAATTCCAGCCTGGGTAACCTGGTTCAGACCTGTCACTGCGGATGGCAGAGAATTCCCGGGATGGTAAAGAATTCCTGGCTCTTCAACGTGTGCCAGCAGAATAAAACTCAGAGGCATGGTTTAGGGGTAGTTAACTCGGTTAACGCTCCTTCGGTCGTAGGACGAAGCTGGCTATAGAAGGCCGTGCGGACCGTGGACACACGTGTGCGTGTTTATATCGGGTGGGTTGAAAGCCGTTTGAGTTTCTTAGTTGTTTGGATATCTGAGAACACTTATTTCTAGTAACCATGTTTTTTTTCCTCTTCATTTATTTCCTCTTCATCTGATGTCCTTTGAGTTTAATTCTCCCTTTTACGGGCAGAAGGGGAACAAGCAAGAACAGTTCTCATAACTGTGGAGGCTGTAAATGGTCACTGGGTGTTCATTCTGTACCCCTCAGTCAGGAGTTGCGTTGCGGGCTGGAGACTGATCACAACTTTTGCAGTGTTTGAATTTCTGAGGGTGGGGGACGTGCCCTGCCGCTCTCATCCCTCTCTCTGGCTGAGTCACCCATTTATCTGCCTGGTTTCTGACTGCATCGGATCGTATGAGCCTTGCGTTGACATGACATCGGCTCTTTCTGTTGGGACCCAGGAAAGGCTGCAGCGGGCAGTTCCTGTCGTTCCTGTCGATCTTGATCAGACACATGGGGTCAGAAATGAATTAAGGAAAATAGGAGAGATCCCAATAAACTAGAACCGTGTGTCGTAGAGTATGTACTTAGAAAGGTCTTGAATGTAATGATTCCTTGAAGTAAACGTGTGTTGTGCAGGCCTCTCCCGAGACTACGGTCACTTTCTCCTTACCGTCTTAACCAGGGAGAGCTGCCCCTTTCCGCCTGGGCGGTTGATCAGACAGGATGTTACAGTGTACTGGTCAGCCTCTCCCGCCCATTTTCACTGACCAAGCAGGTGTCCCGGGGTTGGTTCCGTGCTTCGTCATATTGGCTGTCCTTTTAGTTTCCTTTCCTTCAGTGCTTAATTAAATTTGCTTCTTTCTGCCATCAACATTACCATGTGGTTTTCCTCTGCATTTGAGGTGTAGTGTATAGACACTGCATGTGTTTATGTTCTTCTTGATTTTCTTCCAGAGAGGGGATTCATAAATGTCTGAGCGATGTCAGAGGATTATTCCCGGGAACATATGATGTCTGGAATGTGCTCTGAACCTTTCCTAATTCAATGATCTCCTTACTTGTAATTACGAAATGTGTTTGTGGTGAATGTTTTCTTCTAGTCTTTCAGGTAGATAAGGAATGAGAAAAAAATAATGTGGGGTTTTGTTTTTTTTTCCCCTGTTGTCATCACCGTGTAATTTCACAGGGGTACATAGGAAAGGCATGTGCTGTAAATCACATGACCGTAGCTCAGTTAAAATATGAATATGTCTCTTTTATGGAAAAAGCTAACAGATGTTTGCTGTTTGACAATTTGGAATATAGAATAGACCGATGAGAAAATAACCGGGAACTGCACAAAGGTAAATATTTAACAAACAAAGATGACTTTTTAAACTTCATTAAACACTATGGAAATTATTTTGTGCTGAAGGACTGTGAAAGCTCTACTACTGTGTATGAGTTAGGTAGTATGGTCTTCTCCTCCTGTAGTAAAAGAAGATGGACATTGGGCAGACGAATTCAGACTGATTAGTGATTTGTGGAGGAAAAAGTCTTTCAAAACGTGCTGTTAGAATATTTGTTCAGTGTCCAGATTTTATTCTCAAGTTTTTGACACCTTAATGGAATGAAAATAGCCTTCCTTTTAATGTGCTAAAATCCCTTTTGCTTCTGAGGTTAAAGGGAAAGGCCATATTTCGTTCAAAGCCTTAAAATATTTAATCCTCTCCAAAGTTCTTATATTTTTAAGTTAGGCTAAGAAATTTTTTACCTTGATTTTTAAAGAAATACATATTCTTTGTAGGAGATGTTTTAAGTAAAGGAAAGTCACCAGAAAATTAGCTATGATGCCACTAAGCTGATTCTATTAAGTGTATTTTTTTGTTATTGCTGATAACAGTGTAACATTTTAGGTCGTGTGAGAGATTAAAAATAAGCAGTAGAGGTGTGCCTGGGTGGCTCAGTGCCTCCGACTTCGGCTCAGGTCATGATCTCACCATTCGTGAGTTCGAGCCCCGCATCGGGTTCTGTGCTGACGGTTCAGAGCCTGGAGCCTGCTTCAGATTCTGTGTCTTCTCTCTCTCTCTCTCTCTCTCTCTCTCTCTCTCAAAATAAACATTAAAATATTTTTTTAATAAAATAAAAATAAGCAGTAGAATATATAGCAAAATATTTGTAGTAATGAGATTTCAGGCATTTTTTTTTTAACTTTTTGCTAATCTGTTTTTTCTGATTTTTTAGCATAGTAGCAGAGCTTAAAATATTAATCCCTACCACCTTGCGTGGTGTCTGGCATATAGAGCTCTGCTGTGTTCCCAGTATTAGCCTTTCCTTAAGGATTAGTTAATGATTTTCAGAAGAAGAATGTTGGATTATTTAGTACATTTAATAGGCCCCGACTGGAAGATTAATGGAATGGTTTCAAGTATCATCTGTAGAGTCACATTGGGTAACAGGCACCATCCTGGTGAACTTTACATAATTTGACTACTTTATGAAGCATAATTTAGTAGCTGGTGTGTGCTGTGTTCTTTGTTTAATAGAAGATAACTATGGACAGCATCTCAAAATGGGTTTTCTTAGCTCAGACGACTGTGCTGTTGAGAAATACCCCTCACTGTAATTGATAATGATGCTGGAATTTAAATTGAGTGAGATCTCATGTGATTTTAGCCCTTTGTGTCATATGTAATTTGCCAAAGAGCCTTTTTGATACAACGAGACAGCAGATGCAAACAGCAATGATCGGTCGTTTTTTGAGTGGACTAAAGCGTGTATGTGCTTAAATTGTCCTTGCATATTTTTGTATGTATCTTTCTAGTGTCCTGGGTTGCATAGTGGTGCAAGGCTGCTCTTCACCTATGAATATGAATTCTGCCTTTTAGTCCTGCCTCTCCATTCTATTTCCTTTCTCTCCTAAAGGGTATTAACATTTTTTTTATGGTTTATGGGAGAATGCTGGAAACCAACTTGGTATTGTGCTTTGTCCTTCCTTTGCTTTACCCATCCTTTGTCTTATAAGCAGTTCTGTGTGTGAATGTAGATGTATTTACATGTAGTATTCTATATACCCTCTTTTCCATCTTAATTTTTTTCACCTGGCAGCATATCTTAGTGATAAAGCCATAGTAACTATAGAGACTTTTCTCTTTCCTCTTTACAGCTGCATATTTTATTGTGTGGATGTTTCTTAATTTGTTCAACCAATTCTTTATTAATGGACAATTGGACTGATTCCAGCCTTCTGCTATTACAAAGAGTCCTATAGTGAATAGCCTTGTGCATACATTACTTCCTATTTTTCTGGGGTGGATTTCTAAGAGTGAAATTGCTAGGTCAGAGGATAAATGAATATGCAATTTTAGTAGATGTTGCCAAATTTCCCTGCATAGAAACTGTACCACATAGGAGCGTTTCTCCATAGCCTCATTATCAGACTATGTTGTCAAGTTTGTGGGTTTTTATAAATTCAGGTGGGGGCTTATTTTGCTTATTTTCCCTGACTGTGAAAAAGGTTCTGCATTTTTTCATAGGGTTAAGAACCAGTTGTGTTTCTGTTTCTGTGACTGGTCTGTAGGGTTGTTGGTCCTTTCTCGTTGTGACCAACAAGACTGGAAGATAATCCCTAGTGATTTCCTGCCACCTTCTGCTCTCACGTTGTGTGATTCTCTCCCCATGTGTGGGAGTGCTTTTAACCAACAAAACATGGCAAAGATGATTGTCGGTTTCTTGATTCACTTAGGTTATGTAGCAAGGATAATGGGATGTCACTCCTGTGACTGTATCATATAAGACTGTGTTAAGCAGACTGGAGGAGATTCCTCATTGCCGGCTTGATGAAGTTACTGTGTGGTGATGACCACGTGGCAGGGAACTGCCGATAACCGCTAGGGTCTGAGGGGGTCTCCAGTCCACTGGGCCATAGGAAATGAATTCTACCAACAACTTGATGAGTTTGGGAGCGGTTCTTCCGGAATTAGGCCTCCAGGTGAGAATGGAGCTAGGCTGACAATTAGCGTGAAGTCTTGCTGGACCCTGAGCAGAGGGTCCATCTAATTAAGCTGTGCTCAGACTCTTGATGCTTAGAAATTGTGAGGTAATAAATATGTGTTGTTTTGCTGTAATGTGTTATATGGCAGTAGATATCAACATTTTATTTTAATGTTTATTTTTGAGAGAGACGGGAGGGTCAGAAAGACGCCAGGGGAGTGTGCCAGGGGAGGGTCAGAGAGACGGGGAGACACGGAATCCGAAGCAGGCTCCAGGCTCTGAGCTGTCGGCACGGAGCCTGATGCGGGGCTCGGTCCCGTGAATCGCGAGATCGTGATCTGAGCCAAAGTTGAACGCTTCACCGACCGAGCCACCCAGGCGCCCCTACAGCAGTAGATATCTAATACCAAGGTAATACCTTTTTGTCTGTGTTACAAGTTGCAAGTATTTTTTTCCTTTTTCTCGTTTGCCTTTTTATTTTTCTTTTGGTGTCTTTTGCCACCCCCAATTTTTTTGTTCTTATATAATCCAGTTTATGTATCTTTTCCAGTATTGTTTCCGAATTTTCAGTTGTAGCTAGAAAAGTTGTGACCCCTTGCAGATAATAGAGGAATTTACCTTCGTTTTCTTCTATTACTTGTATGGTTTCATCTTCTGTATTTATTTTTTTTTTGAGTTTTTTTAATTTTAATTGCAGTATCGTTAACATATAGTGTCATATTAGTTTCAGATGTACATTATAGTGATTCACCAATTCATCACATTACTCAGTGCTCATCATGATAAGTGCACTCTTTAATGACCATCGCCTGTTTCACCCATCCCCCCGCCCCGTTCCCTGCCTCCCTTCTGGTAACCACCAGTGTGTTCTCTGTAAAGAGGCTGTTCCTTGGTTTCTTTCTTTTTTTCCCCCTTTGCATGTTTGTTTTTGTTTCTTAAATTCCATATGTGAGTGACATCGCATGGTATTTGTCTTTCTCTGACTTATTTCACTAGCTCTCTAGCTCCATCCATGTTGTTGCAAATGGCAAGATTTCATTCTTTTTTATGGCTGAGTAATACTCCATTGTATACATATATACCACATTTTCTTTATCCATTCATGTATCAGTGGACACTTGGGCTGCTTCCATAGTTTGGCTATTGTGAATAGTGCTGAGTATACATAGGAGTGCATGTATCCCTTTGAATTTGTACTTTTGTATTTTGGGGGGTAAATACCCAGTAATGGGATTACTGGATGGAAGAGTAGTTCTATTTTTCATGTTTTGAGGAACCTCCATACGGTTTTCCCCAGTGTCTATACCAGTTTGCATTCCCGTCGATAGTGCACGAGGGTTCCTTTTTTCCCCCACATCCTCACCAATACTTGTTATTTGTATTTTTTTAGCCATCCTGACAGGTGTGAGGTGAGATTTCATTGTGATTTTAATTTGCATTTCCCTGATGATGAGTGACATTGAGCATCTTTTCATGGGTCTGTTGGCCATCTGGATGTCTTTGGAGAAAGGTCTATTCATGTCTTCTGCCCATTTTTTAATTGGATTATTTGTGGGGTTTTTTAGATGTTGAGGTTTATCAATTCTTCATATATTTTGGGTACTAATCCTTTATCAGATATGTCATTTGCAAATAGCTTCATTCAGTAGGTCGTTTAGTTTTGTTGATTGTTTCCTTTGCTGTGCAGAAGCTTTTTGTTTTGATGTGGTCCCAGTCGTTTGATTTTTCATCTACTATATTTAAATATTGAGTTCACATCAGATGTGTCTGGGTGTGAGGAGTGGGCCCTAGTGTATCCTTCACCATATGGCTAAGCAGTTGTCCCAAAACCAGTTTGCAAAAAGTCACTCGTTTCCTCACTGGCGTGTTATCTGTAATCATTTACACTAAATTTCTAAGTGTAATTGGGTCTGTTTCTCAAAATTTCTCATCCTGCCCCATTGGTTTTTCGTCTGTGCATGTGTCATGCTGTGCCATTTAGGTAAAAAGCTCTGGAGTTTACTACTCAATAGGGCTCACCCCTGCTTATACTTGGTTTTCAGGATTTGCCTGGCTATTGCCTGCTTTTTCATTCTTTCCCAAATACACTTTATAATCAACTTGTTTAGCTCTAGAAAAAAAAAAAATCTGTTAGTATTTTTAAAGTTTTTTTTAAAGAGAGAGAGAAAGAGGGAGACAGAATCCCAAGCAGGATCTGTGCTGTCAGGGCAGAGTCTGATGTGGGGCTCGATCCCACAACCCTAAGATCATGACCTGAGCTGAAATCAACAGTTGGACGTTCCATCCACTGAGCCACCCAGGCGCTTTTGTTAGTATTTTAAATATGCTTATGTAATATATGTAAGTTAACTTAGGGAGAGCTTTTATGATGTGGGGTTTCTCTGTCCAAGAGTAAGGTACATCTTTCCATGTGATCAAGTCATCTTTTGGGGCTCTCAGGAGTGTCTTATGGTTTTATTTGTACATGTTTAAGATATTTCCTGTTACGTTTGTGCTTAGTGTTCTTAAGAATTTTTATATTTTTCAAAGATTTGTAGTTGTAAATGAGATGTGTGTTTGGGAGAGGTTCGATTTTTGTCAGATTTTGAGATCAGTGTCCTACTCGTTTTATAAAACAGATTTGGAAGATTTCTTTTAATTATTTCTGCAGTGGCTTAAGTCGCATTAGGGCCATTAGATCTTTAAAGGACTGGTAGAATTCCCCTGTGAAACTCTGTGCCTGGTGGTTTATGTTGTCTTGAGAAACTTTCTTCTGAGAGAGAGAGTGCGTGCGAGCAGGGGAGAGGGGCAGAGGGAAAGAAGAGAGAATCCCAAGCATGGAGCCTGATGTGGGGCTTGATCTCATGACCGAGATTGTGGACTGTGAGATCGTGACCTGACCTGAAATCGAGAGTTGGACACTCAACTGACTGAGCCACCCAGGTGTCCCTGTTTTGAGGGACTCTTATGAGGTTATTTCTTCTGTGATGATTGGTCTGTTTACGTTTCTGTTGGGACTGGGGTCAGTTTGAGTAAGTCATATTTTCCTTAAATGTTACTCTTCTAGGCTTTCAAATTGATATGCATAGAATCATATGAAACCGTCTTGATTTATAAAATTAACTTTTGCAGTGATTTCAAATTTATAATTAAGAAATCTTGGACTGAGAAAGGAAGACTTGGGACTTTTGCTGGCATACTGAATATTTTGCTTAATAATGACTACATCTAATGAAACTGTTTTAACTGGTTAGCTGTTTTCTCCTCCTTCCCCTCCTCTTGACAAATGTTTATTCCCCAGGATGTGCTTATCTCATATATACTCTTCTCTAAGATTTTTTTTTTTACATGTTTATTTATTTATTGTTTTTGAGAGAGAGAGAGAGAGAATATCCCAAGCAGGCTCCACACGGTCAGTGCAGGGCCCAACGTGGGGCTCGAACCCATGAACTGTGAGATCATGACCCGAGCCAAAATCAAGAGTTGGGACGCTTAACTGAGTGGGCCACCCAAGTGCCCCAAGTACGATTTTACATAGCACAGAATCAAGGTCCTGTAACCTCTTCTGGAAGAGAGATACACTCTGCATAATTTTTAATTACACAAACCAGTATTTGTTAATTTTTAATACTAGACACTGGGCCAAACAGAATGGGTTTGAAGAGACAGAAATGATCCCTGTCCCCTGAGGGGGTTGCTCACGGCGAGTATAGTAGCACTTAGGCTCTAGGCACGTTGTTTATTTTCACAGCTCCAGCTCATGTATTTGGAGAGGATTCTTCTGTCGTTAACCGTACCTCCCCCAAATGCGAGTGTTGGCCTTGCGTTTTCCGGGCACCCACGCAGTCATTCCGTGTTCCTCTCTGTAGTAGTGTGATGCCAGCGATCATTCAGCCACACCAGAACCTCAGATCCGTCGGCCCCAGGTGGTCGGTCATTCCCGTTGGCACGTTGTGTGTCCCTGTCCCCAGTCTGCTGCTTCTGTACCTCCCTGGTGAAACCCTGACTCTGCTCACAAGGCACCTGTCTCAGCCTCTACCAGGCCAGGACTGCCTGGTCTCACTGGAAATTCATGTGCACAGCTGGTTAGCCTTTTGTTCATTTAACTTTTGGAAATGTATTATGTTGACATCTAACTGCTGAAGTTTTGGCTTTGTTAACTGTCCAAGTTTATGATAGAAAGAATTTGTTCACTAGCTGTTTTCTATTAACTACCTTTAGATGTTTGCTTTGGTCCTCCTTTTAAAGGCTTTCAGCCTCAGATATTGAAGCCATGGGTGATTGCCGATAGAAGGAAGGACAGATAGCACACTTTATTGTGTAGATGCTGGATTCATTATATGTTAGCGTGGATTAGATTAAAATTTCAGCTTTTGGGTTTCGTTTGGATGTTTTAACTTCTTAAGCAGTTAAGAACTGGTCATCTTATTAAATAACAGGTATCTGACTGCTTTGTACTTTCTTCATATATTTTTTTAGAGTTTTATTTATTTTGAGAGAGAGAAAGCAGGGGAGGGGCAGAGAGAGAGGGAGAGAGAATCCCAAGCAGGGCCCAAACTCATGAATGGTGAGATCATGACCTGAGCTGAAATCAAGAGTTGGACACTTAACTGACTGAGCCATCCAGGCGCCCCATACTTTCTTCATATTTGAGTGCTAACTTCTTTTTTTTTTTTTTTTTTTTAATTTTTTTTTTTTCAACGTTTATTTATTTTTGGGACAGAGAGAGACAGAGCATGAACAGGGGAGGGGCAGAGAGAGAGGGAGACACAGAATTGGAAACAGGCTCCAGGCTCTGAGCCATCAGCCCAGAGCCTGACGCGGGGCTCGAACTCACGGACCGCGAGATCGTGACCTGGCTGAAGTCGGACGCTTAACCGACTGCGCCACCCAGGCGCCCCTTGAGTGCTAACTTCTTGACCTGTCTAAAAACTGAGAGTGTCTCTGTTGCTTCTGAAAGACTGTTATGGTTAATTATATAAAATAAATGACCAGGGAGCCTGGGTGGCTCAGTTGGCTAAGCGTCTGACTTCAGTTAAGGTCATGATCTCGCGGTTTATGAGTTCGAGCCCCACATCGGGCTCTGTGCTGACAGCTTGGGGCCTGGAGCCTACTTCGGACATGTGTCTCCCTCTCTCTCTGCCCCTCCCTTGCTCGCACTCTGTCTCGCAAACATTAATAACCATTAAAAAAATTTTTTTTAATAAAAAAATAAATGACCTGATTTTATAAGTTTCTCTCATTTTTATAGGTTCCTTAATTTAGTGTAAGAATTGACCAAGGAAAAAATTGCTCTCTAAAGAATTACCATAATATAGCTTGAGGAAAATAATATCTACCTGATCAAACTGTTGAGAGTTAATACATTCTGCAGTTCAGGAAGCAAGACCTCGATGTTTGAGCTGTTGTGTTGAGGATTGGGAGGGGTATTCTGGGAAAAATTTTGAACGGAGTTGACCAAATCCTATGGGTGAGGTCTTGAGGAGAAAACTTTTTCATTTTGCCCACAGGCCGCGGCAGCCAAGAGGGGACTTAAGATCATGCAGCAGACAAAGTGGAAAGTAGTCTCCTGTTTATATCACAAGGACCTTTATTTAATTTGTGAAATTGGACACTGAGAGCCTGTTGTTTTTCTTTCTTTACCTCTTCTAATAATAACTATGCCTGTTTTGGGTAGTTTCATACTGCTGAAATAAGGCAGTCTTGATCTCTGTGCATAGTTTTAAGGTGTTGCTTCGCTCAAACATGATAGCAATACATTTGTTTATAAACTCCCAGGATTTTGCAAACATATTGATAACTGTATTACAGTAATTGATTCATTAAACTCTGTGAATACTTATTAAATGTTTGCTGCATGCCAGGCGTTGTTGTAAGCTCGGGATACTGCAGGAAATGAGCAGATAAAACCTTTTGCCCTACTGAAGCTTACCTTCTAGCAGCAGGCATGGACAGTAAATAATACGTAATTATGTAGTGTGTAAGAAGGCGGAAGTTGCAAGGAGTAGGGAAGATCAGAAGTGCTAGTATTTGGCGATTGAGTTGCAGTTTTAAATATGGTGAAATCTAGAGACTTACTGAGAAGGTGATATTTGAGCAAAGATTCAACAGAGGTGAAGTCTGTTGAGGATGAAAATTATTCTTTTGAAAAAAATTTTTAATGTTGGTTTATTTTTGAGAGAGAGGGAGAGTGCAAGTGGGGCAGGGGCAGAGACAGAGGGAGACAGAGGACCCAAAGCGCGCTCTGCACTGACAGCAGAGAGCCCATCATGGGGCTCGAACCCACGCACCGCAAGATCACGACCTGAGCCGAAGTCAGACACTCAGCTGACTGAATCACCCAGGCGCCCAGGGATGACCAGCATTCTAGACAGAGGGAAGGACCAATGCATAATCTGTCAGTGGGAGTATGATTGACATGTTTGGTGACCCGTAAGGAGACCTGTGCCTGGAATGAAATGAACGAGGAGGGAAGTAAGGAGAGGTATGGTCAGAGAGGTGATTGCAGAGGAGGGAGGGACTTGTGGGTCATTGTAAGGAACATGTGGTCACGTATACCATTCATATTACATATTAGACCTAATGAGGAGGAGGAAAAAGTTAACATTGTTGAATTTGTGCTCTGTTCCTTCATTCTGTAGTATCATTCAGCAGCTGCTACGTGCCGTTGCTTGTGCTGAGTGAAGGAAATACAGTGAACAAATGAAACAAAAGCTAGCTACAGTCTCTGGTTCTCTCCATCCACTGCAAATCACTGTTTTGTGTGTTAATCACTGTACCTGATACTTTACATATCTTATGTAATTCTAAGTATTTTATTTTATTCTAAGAATCAGGTAAGGTAGATTGTGGTCTTAACTTGAATACAGTTGATGAAAAGAAGGCTAAGAAAATTTGGTGATGTGCTCAAGTTGCATAGCCAGTATGGGACAGAATGGGACTGGAACTTAATCTTGTCTTTTCATTACACCATCGGTTCCCACATCTGGCTGTGCAGCAGAGTTCACCAGGAAGCTTATTATCAAAGCTATAGATTAAAGCCTCTGCTTTCAGTAATAAGTTGAACTGGAACTGTTGAGTCTAGTATAGATAGGCATTAGGGCAGGTGCAATCTTTGGGAATAGAACTGTTTTCTTCAGGTTGCTTATTTTGAATAACAGATTTTAAGAGCCTTAGGTTAAAAGAGTCCTATAATTTTACGGTGCAAAGGGACCTTAGATAGACTGTCATGATACATGAGGTACTTGCATTTTCCTCATGAAAAGCCAGAACCTGAAAAAAATTACCACACTGAAAGCAATCCAGAGCAAAGGTAAAATATCCTTTAACATGGGCAAATAAACAAGTAGCTGTTTTACTGCTGTTGGTTTTCCAAGCACTGACACATTGGCCTCTGGTTTTAATTGTCGAATCCTTCTAGTTTTCGTTCAGCGCCATCCACGTATCTTCTCACATTTGAGTCTTTGCTAACGGCATGCACCGGGGTCCTAAGTACATAGTTGAGAAGTTCTGCTTGGTTATTTAGAAGACAGTGGCTGTGAACTTGGTAGATGATTCACAAATGTCCCGAAGGGTCTAACACAGCCGTTCTTCTCTTCCAGGAGATTGAAGATGACTCTTCAGCGATGTTAGGTCTATAATGGGAAGTGTCACAGCTCGATATTTCTGTTACGGATGCCTTTTCACATCTGCGACCTGGACGGTTTTGCTTTTTATTTATTTCAACTTCAGTGAAGTGACTCAGCCACTTAAGAATGTGCCCATCAAGGGGTCCGGGCCCCATGGCCCCTTTCCCAAAAAATTCTATCCCCGTTTCACTCGAGGCCCAAGTCGAGTGTTAGAGTCACAGTTCAAAGTAAACAGAATTGATGACATGATAGATAATCACGTTGAAGATCCAGAAAAAGGCAACACGAAATTCTCTTCTGAATTGGGTAAGTGTGTTCGACTTCTAGTAGCCTGTCAGAGTATTTAATCATTGGAGCTGTAAGCTCGGTTCTTCGAGTCATGTGTTGCAGAGGGGATTAGAAGTGGGTCATTTTCACCCACCAATTTATTTTGTTAATGAACTCGCTGAGGTTCTAGGATTTTGCAGACTCAGTGGGGAGTTATATTCTAATTTACTGTTTCTGACTTCAATATTTTATGAGGACTTGGGAGAAAGTAATAAGGTCCAGAGTAGAAAACAAAGAAAGGAAAGAAAGAAAAATTAAGTGACTGGAAAGAAAATGGAACCTATGGGGGAGGATTTTAATTGTTAGCATTATTTAATAAGGGAAAGAAATGGTTGAAAGGTAACTTGACTATATATAACATATTTTGAAAAGCAGAGTTAATTAAAACAGAACATAAACCATTGGGTTTAGAGGTAAGCTGAGATTACTTATATCTAATAAGATTTCTACTTATAAGAATTGTTAAGATGCTGGAGTATATTAAATATAGGAGTTTATAAAATCTTAGTATAAAAGGGAAACTTTTTTCTTCAGAAGTTATATTCTGTTCAATCTGGAAGTGAGAATCTACTGTATATGTCTTTTGCACACTGTAATTCTGGAGTCCTGGTTTTAGCAGTTTTATTTTAAGGGATAAATGAGCCATTTTGGTTACCGTTAAAACTTAACAAAGAAAGAACTTTAATCTTGTCCTTAGAAATCTCAAATAATAAGTAATGTTAGGAGTAAAGAGATTTTGAGAGATTGAAAGATCCACAATTAATAAAGGAAAGGTTAAAATAGATTCTTTTTTCATTTGATCATAGTTTCAAAGAAATAAAATCTGTTTCTAGGACTTAATGATTTTCTAATACATGCAGTTGAAAGTATTTAAAATGACAGGAGGAAATGGAAACTAATACCTCAATTTTCATAAAATAGACTTTCAGACCGCTGTATAGGCCTTTTAAAAGCATTAACAGGTGGGCGCCTGGGTGGCGCAGTCGGTTAAGCGTCCGACTTCAGCCAGGTCACGATCTCGCGGTCTGTGAGTTCGAGCCCCGTGTCGGGCTCTGGGCTGATGGCTCAGAGCCTGGAGCCTGTTTCCGATTCTGTGTCTCCCTCTCTCTCTCTGCCCCTCCCCCGTTCATGCTCTGTCTCTCTCTGTCCCAAAAATAAATAAACGTTGAAAAAAAAAATTAAAAAAAAAAAAAATAAAAGCATTAACAGGAAAGTTTCTAGCTTCTTTATGTATTTACCGTCATTTTGGTAAAACTTCGCAGGCATGATTTTTGATGAACGTGATCAGGAGTTGAGAGACTTGGGCTATCAGAAACACGCCTTCAACATGCTCATCAGTAACCGCTTGGGCTACCGCAGAGATGTGCCCGACACCAGGAACGCCGCGTACGTTTCTCGTTTCTCGCTTCTCGCTAGTGTGTGCGCCTGCGTTTTAATGACGTGGTGCTGTTAGTGGCAGCGTCGTGAGTCACGGGGACAGTGTTGATACTTTGCAGTTAGACTTCGGTATTCAGGACACTAGACCATTTAAGACAGATTTCCGCTCCGCCTGCCTTGAAGCCCCGTGGGCTGAGATTGTACTAACAGCCTTCAACGGCTTGCTGCTCCCTTGAAATTTAAAATCATAGGGAAAAGCAGGGAGGTACTAACCGCATATAATTAGATAACCTTCTGAGCATAAGTTTGTTTTCGATGTTTATTTATTGGATTTGTGGTTAAGGGATCAAAAATCAGTGGAGAATTTTATTCATCATCTCACTTTTCTGTCTTCATTATCTTTGTTGCTTCAAAGGCTTTTCATTCATGTGGTTGGCCAGCCCATCCATAGGCCTTTTTGAACACCTGTGTTTTCTAGACACTGTATTAGGTTTGGAAATAAGCAGAGTAAGGTGCAGTCCCTGGATCACAGGGCTTAGGATCTAGCAGGGGAGTTAGATAAGGAGTTGAGTAATTGCGGTGGTAAATGAGGGCTGTGGTAGGAATTGGTGAAGTGGGGACCCCCAAACCAGAGCGGTCAGGGAAGGCCTCATTGAGATGAGCAGTGTACAAGGGACACCTCCCGTGCCTGGGGACACCTCCCGTGCCTGTGAGACACCTCCCGTGCATGGGGGACACCTCCCATGCCTGGGGGACACCTCCCGTGCATGGGGGACACCTTCCGTGCCTGGGAGACACCTCCCGTGCCTGGGGGACACCTCCTGGGCCTGGGAGACACCTCCCGTGAGTGGGGACACCTCCTGGGCCTGGGAGACACCTCCCGTGCCTGGGGGATACCTCCCGTGCGTGGGGAACACCTCCCTTGCATGGCAGACAGATGGAGTTGGTACACTGCTTGGAAAGCACTGACAGCAGTCACTGTGGCTGTAGCAGAAGAACACCAGGAGGCCGGGGGTAGCCAGGGCCCAGATGCGAGAAGGCTTGTATGCCGCACGAAAGGACAGGGAATTCTAGATTTTATTCTGTAAGCTGGTGGTTTTTTATGATTGTTGCTTAAAGCCACCCAACCCTTTTTATCACATAGTTGCTCGATAGAAGCTTTTCTGTTATCCTGATTTATGTCCTGGTTTACTCAAGTGTTTTTCTAAAGTTGGGCAAAAAATAGTTTTCAGATACAAAGTTTTATATTATTTTCTTTTGAATGTTTATCGTGGAGAAGCTGATCATTAGCTTATGAGTGCTACATTAAAAACCTATAGTGATTTCATACAAATAACACGTTTTTATGTAAACTCTGTACCAAAAAAGAAAAAAAAATCATTTTTTAAATATTGACCTAAAAATAAGCGGAGTAGCAGGTATTGGAGGGAGGAATTACTGAAATGTAAAACTCTTGAGTAAGACGCGTGATGTATTCTTCAGTGGTTTTTAAAAACTGTCATTACAATGTAGGAAAGAGGCTGAACAGGGGCAGTTAATGTTGAGTGAATAACGACCTAAAACATTTGAACCTTCTAAGATGTTGCCTTTTCTCATACATGCCTTTACAGATGTAAAGACAAGTCTTACCCCGCGGACCTGCCAGTCGCCAGTGTCGTTATCTGTTTCTACAATGAAGCCTTGTCTGCCTTGCTTCGTACGGTGCACAGCGTTCTAGACCGCACGCCAGCCCGGCTCCTTCATGAAATCATCCTTGTGGATGATGACAGTGACTTTGGTAAGGGCTGTTGCAGTTGATGCCATGGGATCTGGGCTGTTGATCGTGGCCGTGTGAGCACCAGCGTGAGCATCAGTGGAGCTGACTGTCGGGATAGGTGGTGGACAGGACCCTCGTCCGCAGAGTGGCAGTGGGGTCAGCAACAAATAATGTCTGTCGGTTAGAGGAAACAACATTGTCTTTGTGATCTTTTTCAGACTGTGCCATTTAAGTTTGGCCCTTGAAATTTTTCCCTTGGCTTATCTTTAAGCAAATTTTTTTTAATGTTTATTTACTTTTGAGAGAGAGAGAGAGAGAGAGAATGAGAATGAGTGGGGGAGGGGCAGAGAGAGAGGGAGTCACAGAATCTAAAGCAGGCTCCAGATTTTGAGTTGTCAGCACAGAGCCTGATGTGGGGCTCGAATCACAAGCTGCGAGATCATGACCTGAGCTGAAGTCGGATGTTTAACCGACTGAACCACCCAGGTGCCCCCCTTGGCTTATCTTTTTAAAAAATTGTCGTATTTCAGAATAACTATAGATCAGTAACAGCAAGTTACAAAGAGGTCTGTTACCTCTTCCCCCCATTCCTCCCATTTCCCCCATTGGTTATTTCTAACGTAACACTGGCCCAACATCCAAACCAGGAATTTGTCCTTGGCACAGTGTGTGTACGCAGTTCTGTGTCATTTTATCCCCTGTGTAGGTTCCTGGAGCCACCGCTGCAATCAAGATACAGCTCCCTGACCACAAAGATCTCCCTCATGCTAGCTTTTAATATTCACACCACCCACCTCCTCGACCCACTCCATCCCTGATCCCTGGCACCCCTAACCTCTGTGATTTTGTTTCTGTCTCTGTGATTTTGCCATTTCAAGAATTGTTACATAAATAGAATCGTGCAGTATGTGACCTTTCGAGATGGGCTTTTTTCACTCAGCATAATGCCTTGGCTTATATTTATCTAATAAGTCTGTTACACCGACCGTCCCCAGATAAAAGTGATTGCTTTGTGATAGCTCTTAGATGATCCCTGAATGCCAGTGTTTTATGATTCAGTACGTATATTACACACTTTTCTTTTTTAAATTTCTTATTGAAGTATAATAAATTTTAGTGTTATGTTAGTTTTCGTTGAACTACGTGTTGATTAAACAGTTCTGTACATTACGCGGTGATCACCACAGAAAGTGCAGTCCCGTTGGTCACCGTACGATGTTATCACAATATTACTGCCTATATTCCCTCTGCTGTACTTTTCATCTCTGTGACTTACTCATTTTTTTTAATGTTTATTTATTTATTTTGAGAGAGAGTGCGTGTGTGCGTGCACACGAGTAGGGGAGGGACAGAGAGAGAGGGAAAGAATCCCAAGCCTACTCCGCGGTAACAGCACAAGGCTGGATCTCAAAATCGTGAGATCACGACCTGAGGCCAAATCAAGAGTCCACGCTTAACCGACGGAGCCCCCCAGGCGCCCCAGGATGGAAGGCTTTTTATTTACACTACTCATTCGGCTCTCAGCTACCTTGAGAGAGGTTATGTCCTCGTTTTATAGAGGAGGAAACGTTAAGTAATTTGGTCAAGGCCCCATAGCCGTTACGTGGTAGAGTTGAAATTAAACCTCTAGTCCACGTAGCTCCAAACCTTCTGTTCATTACGGCAAGCTGCAGAGGTGTATTGATAAATTGTATGCCAGTTACATATTTTGCATTACTCCAGTGTTTATTAAGCACCTCTTACCAACAGCAGAATTGGCCTACCAGTTAAATATACAAAGTGAGGAAAGGTACACTGAGCCCAATGGGAGCAAACTACTTAAACCTTGGTAAAAATATTCAAATAGCACAGGAGAAAATTTAGGAAGGTTAATGGAAAACAAAACTTAATTTCAAAAATGAATGATTAAAAAAGCAAGAACGTGAGTCTGGACCAAATAGGATGTTGGCTAAATACTCAATTGTAGAATTGATGGTGTCGATATTTTGTTTAAATTTGTGGTTTTTCAGTTTGTAGCTATTTTATCTAAAAGCAAAAATTCATGCTAACTTACAATGGTTTATCTACTAACAATGGAAAGAATTACTTCTTAGATGATCTTTGAAGTTATGAAATTGAAAGGTGAATGAGCTAGAATGTGTGAAAATTATTTAGTGCCCTTGGTGCTAAATTAGTAAAAGGACATGTTTATTGTTATATAATTTTTGGTAGGGGCAGCAGTTGTGTCGACTATTCTGAAATGGAATAATAGCTAATAAATTACGTTCAAACAAAAGACATTCGTATCTCATTTTTTGGTTTTGTTTTAAACCTGATTGATGTGTAGTCAGCTGAAAACTGATTCACTCCAGGTGCTCATTTCAGACCTTCTTTATGCAAAGCATTGTGTTAGTTGCTGTGGAAATACAAGTAAGTGTACAAGGTAACTGTTCTGACTAGTGTTTCCATCCTTATCCTTCATGTTTTCCTTTCTCTTCCTCAGGAGATAAGCTGCCATGCTTTTTTAAAATAAAGCAGCAGAAGATTCTGTAATATTTACTTGATAATCTGTTGTTGCAAGTACCAGGTGCAATTTTAGAGTAGCTATAAAAAACTGTCTTTGTACATGTCTCATGTGGTTTTACTATGGGCTCTTTATTTTCAGATGATTTGAAAGGAGAGCTAGAAGAATATGTCCAAAAATACCTCCCTGGAAAAATTAAAGTCATAAGAAACACAAAGCGTGAGGGACTGATTCGAGGAAGGATGATCGGAGCAGCCCATGCTACAGGTACAGCTTCCTGCCACTCTTCTCGGTGGGTGTTGAGCGACAAGGGCTTTGTCCTTGGAGCCTCATTCTGCAGAGATCGGTTGAAAAGTGAGTATCTTAAATGGACACTGTCAGGAGAGACGAAGCTCGTTCGCTTTGGGAAGGGCCTCTTCGTAACGCCAACCCCTGCTGTCCCCAGACGCAGACGCCACGGACGGGGGGGCTCTGGAGTCCAAGCCGATCTGTTTTCTTGGGGGCCCCTACTGTGAATTACTGCTCTGCTCCTCACGTAGGTTTGGGTGTTGTTTAACTTCCATAGAGAAGAGTCCAAGAAAAATTGTAACTGAGCTTCTGTATTTTTTTTTAATACAACATTTAAACTACGTGTACCCAGACTGTTTGGTTTGAATTGTGCCAGTGCTTCCTTACTACGAATACATACTGCTGGTGATAGGGCATCATGGTTTTCCTTGGAGAAATGGGTTATAATATTAAAAACTGACTTACAGGGGCACCTGGCTGGCTCAGTCAGTAGAGCATACAACTCTTGATCTCCGGGGTTGTAAGTTCGAACTCCACATTGGGTATGGAGATTACTTAAGAATAAAATCTTTAAAGAATAAAAATAAATAAAAAGCAACTTACAAAACTCTAAAGGTACCTTCTTCAAAATTCCCTCTCAGTCCTTCTGATTCCATCAAAGATAAAGCCTCCATTTTACTGATATATCTTTAAAACCTTTCTAGCATATACTAATCTCCCCTTTTAAAAAGAAAGAACAGGTGTTAAGTTTCATCTTCACCAGAAAACCTGGTTAGTCCTCAGTTACACTGCATCGGTTCCGTTATGTTTTTGTGTGTGTGTGTAGGGTTATCTCTGTAAGGTTAGTGATCTTGATAAAATTTTCCCGTTAAAATTTATTTAAGTTAAATGAATCAGTTTTAAGATGTTATATATATAATATTGCAGGTAGTTGCATGGATAAGGCCAAAAAACAAACAAAACCATGAAGGTAATTTGAGAATTCTGGAACTTTGGGGGCGGGGGGCATTCCCTCGTAGCGACATCTCCTACGTTCCCTGTATGCCTCTTGCATCAAGTTAAAAATGCAGGATAAAAATCTTTATGGTTTTTATTTTACTAACTAGAAGAAAGGCTATCCCATTGGCTCATGAGGGCCACTTCAGCCAACAAGGCTGGGGAACTGGAAAGGCGGGAAACAAACAGGAATGAGAATGTGGCAGCTGAGTGGTGACCTCAAGGGAGAAGGGAGCCCGTGTCACTGTCGTGGCAGTCACTGATAATTGCAGTCACGTTTCCGAGTCACCAGTGAAAATACATTCTCTGTCCTCCGTTGACTGAGGCGAGGAAATGTACCCTACGTTTAGAGGTAGTTTGATTACAGTAATTGTAATAAAAACATCCACACACAAAGGGCCACTGTCCTTGTACCACACTCCTTACCTTTCTGTCCGGAGAACAGAATTGGTCCCGTGAGACTTGGAATCTCGTCACCGAGGAGAGTGAGTGTGTTTGCACGCGTTCCACACTCACAGCAGTGGCTTCAGGCCCAGCTCGAGACCAGCTCCTCCCCCCGCCTGCAGCAGAGGACGGGCGTAGCTGTGGGGCTGGAGGGCGGCCGGTTGTATTGCACGTCACACGCTCCGAGCGGCCGCCTGTCGTTTGCCTCCTCAGGGGAGGTCCTGGTGTTCCTGGACAGCCACTGCGAGGTGAACGTGCTGTGGCTGCAGCCCCTGCTGGCCGCCATCCGGGAGGACCCGCGGACCGTCGTGTGCCCCGTCATTGACATCATCAGTGCGGACACGCTCGCCTACAGCTCGTCCCCCGTCGTGCGCGGGGGGTTCAACTGGGGGCTGCACTTCAAGTGGGACCTCGTGCCCCTTTCTGAGCTCGGGGGACCGGAAGGAGCCACCGCACCCATCAGGTGAGACTCCTTCTGCAGATTCGAAAACTCCTATCGGTGCTCCTTCCCAAGAGAAAAAAATATTTTAAAGGTAATCCCTTCTTTGCAGGGAGCGGAAGCGTTACAAACTCGAGTGCTTCCCGAACTTCGTACGTCGCGCCCGCTGCTAAGGGAAGATGGGTGGCTTAGGGTTTCCAACCCAGCAAGGCAGACGAGCAGGATCGGCAGTCCTGGGCGTGACCGTGTGGCACACTCGAGCGGCGCGCCCCGTTTGCACGCTGACGATGGCAGTTCCCTGTGTCGTCTACTTGCCTTCGGGTCTCTGCTCGTGTGTGTGGCGCCGGGAAGAGCGTTAGCCGTAGAAGCCGTTTCTGTAATTGGGGTCTTTAGGCTGGATTCCCGCTGCACCGTCGCAGGTCACAGCGTGTGAATTGTTTCCAGTTCCCCTTCACATTCTCAGCGTTACACATCTGCTTATACGTTATTCCTTGTTTTCTGTTATAAATTTCTCGTGGAGACTTGAGAGGTTTGTCTGGGTTTCTGCTTTTTAATGTCTTTGGACCTACGGTTTGGGTTTTCTCCCTGTGGAAAAATGGCGTAGGTGAGAAGGACGCACGCAAAGAGGCGTACTGTGCACACGACTTGATGAATGGCTGTGATCTGAACGCCTGTGCTGTCACCCGGGTCCACAGACAGCGGCCGGCTGCCCTCTGGACTCCTGTTCCGGTCCACAGCCCCCGCCCCTAGATGGGTCATCACCCTGACCTGGTCCCTGGTAATCATTTCCTCGCTTTCCTTTCCTTTCACCACGGCTGTGTGCGCCCCTGAACAGTACAGTGTAGTGATTTGCCTGTTCAGGGACTTCATATAAAATGAAGCCCTTGGACGCATTTTGTCTTGCTTCTTTTGCTCAACATTGCTTGAAAAAATTCCTGTGTGGGGGCTCGTGGGTGGCTCAGTCAGTTGAGCGTCCGACTTCGGCTCAGGTCATGATCTCGCGGTCTGTGGGTTCGAGCCCCGCGTCAGGCTCTGTGCTGACAGCTCGGAGCCTGGAGCCTGTTTCAGATTCTGCGTCTCTCTCTCTCTCTCTCTCTCTCTCTCTCTCTCTCTCTGCCCTTCCCCTGCTCATGCTCTGCCTCTCTCAAAAATAAACAAACAGGGGCCTGGTGCGGTCTTGTGGCAGAGTGTGGTCGTCTTGTCCCTCAGGCTTTGCATGACAATCTGGTCCATGTCTTGCCGATTTCAGTGAGGCCAGGGGTAGGTGCGACCCACCCTCCCCTCTGTCAGGAGCAGGGCTGCGTCTGGGGACGTCCCTCAGCGTTTCCGGTCTCCGCAACCTCACGTCCTGTGGCCGGAGGCACACGGTAGTGGTCCCTCCGCCTTGTCCTGTCCTTTCGGACTGTCCGTGCTGTTCTTTGGGAGAAGGTGAAGCTTGCGCAGAGCGAGACGACGGAGCCCCGGCTGCCGTGTGTCCTCAGTGTTGGTGCACCTGCCAGTTTTTGCCTGTTTCATCCTCTTTATCAGCATTGGTTTTCATCGTTTTTTTTTTTTTTTTAATACTTTAAAAAAGATTTTTTTTAATGTTTCTTTAATTTTGATATAGAGAGAGACAGAGTATGAGCGGGGGAGGGACAGAGAGAGAGGGAGACACAGAATCCCAAGCAGGCTGCAGGCTCTGAGCTGCCAGCACAGAGCCCAACACGGGGCTCGAACTCACAAACCGCGAGATCATGACCTGAGCCAAAGTCAGACGCTTCACCGACTGAGCCACCCAGGTGCATCCCCCCCCCCCCCCTTTTTAAATACTTCTCATCAAAGACGTGTATTCAGTAACAAAATAGTACACTTAGAATGAAGAGTGGCTGACGACCCTTTCCTCTCTCTTCCCGGTCCTTCTCCCCAGAGGCCAGTTTCTGTAACTATTTTTATTTTGGGTCTTCTGTTTCTTGCTTCTTTAACTCTAGACGATGGATGAACGTACTCCTGTCTTCACTGTCAAACTGACTTAGATCCTTTTCTGTGGGAAAAGTGAAGATTCCGCTCATTTACGTTCAGTGCCTTCTCTGTCGCCCGGCTGCGGAGTGTGGTTTTTGTTACTGTGTTGCTTGGAGAAAGCTGCCACTTGCTCACTTTGAGAGCATCACCCGACTCTCCTCCTTGTGCAGCGAGGACATCAGGACCCTTTCTCCTTGTGCCACTTTCCCCCAGTTTCTTCCCCTTTCTAACGTGAGCTGTTGCACTTTTATGATACCAGGGTTTTAAACTGCTTAGGTTGGATGTTTAGATTTAAAATTGTCATCCCTTTTCCTTTTCTAATACGTGTATTTAAGATGATAAACTTTCTTACAGGTTTGGCAAATTATGACCTATCATTTTTTACCATTCACTTTAAAATATTTTCATCGTGAGGTCTTCTCTGCCCCATAGGTTATTTAGCACTACATTTATTTATTATTTTCCAGACATATGTGGGTTTTGTAATTGTATATTCCTGGCTTAATTACACTGTGGTCAAAAAATATTCTGTATTTTAACTCTTTGAAAATTGATGAGATTTGCTTGATGGTTAAGTGCATGAGTAAATTTTGTAAATGTTTCTTGTGTGCCTGGAAAATTGGTTTTCTCTGGTTGTTAAAAATGGGATTCTGTATTAGTTTGGTCAAGTTTATTGTATTATTCAAATATTCCATACTTCGTTTAAAAAAATTTATGGAAGTGTAGCTGATATACAGTATTAGTTTCAGGTGCACAGCTTAGTAATTCAACAATCCTGTACATCACACAGTGCCCACTGTGATGAGGGTTGTTATACTTTTATTTTTTAATTTACATGTTATATCAGTTATTAAATGTGGTATATTATGGGGCGCCTGGGTAGCTCAGTCGGTTAAGCATCCAACTCTTGATTTCAGCTCAGGTCACGAGTTTGAGCCCCACATGGGGCTCTGTGCTGACAGTGTGGAGCCCACTTGAGATTTTCTCTCCGTGTCTCTCTCTCTCTGCCCTTCTCCTGCTTGTGCTCTCTCTCGCTCTCAAAATAAATGAATAAACGGAAACAAAATATATGGCATATTAAAGTGTCCCACTACAATTGTATATTTATTTCTCCTTGTAGTTCTTTATATGTTTTCTTCATATATTTTGAGCCTGTCTTAATGGATGTATGAGCATTTAGAATGAAATCTCTTAGAATTATTAAATCTTCTGGTAAATGAAACCCGTTTATTCCAGACTTTCAGAATAGTAAAACTTTTGCATTATAGTGTGACATTAATAGGACTGTTGTAGCTTTGTTTTGATTAATATTTACATTGTGTAACTTCCCTCTTTCTGGGGTCTTATATTTAGATGTGTCCCTTCTAAGCAGCGTGTAGTTGCTTTTTCATATTATGATTTGTTGTTGAACCAGCATGAAAAACTTCGTTTAATTTAGTTGCTTGCATTCAATATTACTCGTATTTTGTGTTTATGATTACAATGCTACTATTTGCATTCTATCTGTTGTTTTTTTTTTTTTCCTGTTCTCTTTCTTTTGGTCTTGAGTTTGGATTTTTTATTCTGTTCCCAGCTGCCACCCTGTTATTAGATGTTATACATTCTTACATACCGTTCTTTTAGTGACTACCCCAGAGAGGATACCATACATCCTTGATTTATCAAAGTGTGACATAAATTGGTATTTCAAACAATGCAGGGATCTCAGAATATTCATTCTCCAGTTTATACCCCTCAGGTTATATTGTTGAAGAGAGTGTGTGTGTGTGTGTGTGTATTTTAACTGTATAAGATGTTTTTTATGTGACCATTATTCATTTAGGTTTGCCCATGTATTTCCCTTTTTATGTTACTCTTTATTCTGTCTCCATCTGCAAACTCCCACCTGGGATTATTTTCATTTTAAATGTACTTTCTTTGGTCAGACCTTCTGGTGATTACTCTTGTCTTTTTGTAAGAATGTGTTCATTCGACCGGTACTTGGAGGTGTAACTGTATGGGGTGCCCAGTTCTAGGTCGGTGGATAGATTGTTTTAGGACTTTGAAGGGGTTACTCAAGAACGTGTGGCCTCCGCTGTTTGTGGTGAGAAGCCAGTGGCAGTCTTAGTGTCAAAGTCTTAGTGTCAAAGTCTTAGTGACAAAGGAATTTCTTTTCTTGGTCAGAAGCGTTTTCAGATATGCCTAAGTTTGGTTTCTTTTTTGACTGTGTCTATCCACCTGCCAAATTCTGCATTCTTTTACCCTTGAATGTATTGAGCAGTTATTTTAAAGTCTCTGCCTGAGAATCACATTATTCGAAACCCCTACACAGGGGCGCCTGGGTGGCTCAGTCGGTTGAGCGTCCAACTTTGGCTCATGATCCCACGGTTTGTGGGTTTGAGCCTCATGTCAGGCTCTATGCTGACAGCTCAGAACCTGGAGCCTGGTTCGGATTCTGTGTCTCCCTGTCTCTCTGACCCTCCCCCTTCACGTTCTGTCTCTCTCTGTCTCAAAAATAAACGTTAAAAAAAACTTTAAAAGAGAAAAAAAAACCCTGAACATCTGTCTCTGATGTAGATTGTTTCTCGTTTTTCTTTGATGTGATTAATCTTCCTGATTGCCTGGTGGTTTGTTTGGTTGCTTATTTTTGTTTGGTGACACACCTAGTCATGAAAAATTATGGAAATACATTCCTACCTGGGATGGTTTTCCCCCTGCAGAGAGATTTTGCTTCACTTCTGGCAGGCAGCTTGGGATGCTAGAATCCACCATCACCTTAACTCTGTTACCGGAAGTGATGCAGCTGGAAAGCGGGCAGGAGTCTGAGGGCCAGCCTCCTTCAGGTTCTCTCATTCAGTTTCTCAGTCCTGACAGTATTGACATTTTGGGCCAGAGACTTCCGTGTGATGGGTGCTCTGTTGTGCATTTTAGGAACTCTGGCAGCATACCTGGTTTCAGCCCATCGGATGCCAGTAGAAATCCGCCCGACACACACACACACACACACACACACACACACGTCCCATTGTGACAGCTAAAAATGTCTCTGGACATTAATGAAATGTCTGGGGACAAATCATCCTATTTGAGAGCTACTGGCCTAAGCCATTTGATCAGTTTGTCTGGTCTCCCCCGGCAGGCCCTGGAGTCCGGTTTTTATCCCGGTGGCTCTGTGAGCCTGTCAGAAGGAATGAATTCATTTCAGGTGTGTTTCTAATAACAGTGGTTATAATTTAAAAAGTACTTTTGTTGCCTAGAAAAGCAGCCTTCATTTGCCAGATATGTAGTATATATCATTGGCAATCTAGAAAATTCAGTTATGTGGCCCAGCTCATTCCCTGATGTTAGATAAAACACTTCATAATAGTTCATCTTGTTTTTGTTAGTGATGTTCCAAAGGCACACTGAATTTTTTAAGACAAAGACAGTAGTTAATGGAGTCTGTAGAACTGGTAAAGAAATTATTTCCTTTTCTAGGTCACCGACAATGGCTGGAGGATTGTTTGCCATGAACAGACACTATTTCAATGAACTTGGACAGTATGACAGTGGCATGGATATCTGGGGAGGAGAAAATTTAGAAATATCATTTCGGGTAATTTTTTCATGTCTAGTTATTAACTCTGTGTGCAGCAGAATATAATTTTCATCTACAATCCCATATTTTCTGTAAATTCTCTTTGATTACCTTTGTTAACAAATTGTCCTTAATGAATGCTACATTATCGTAATCTGTGATCTGGAGAATATCCACTCAAGGTGTGGAAAGCTTTTAAGCAGCCTTATTTTATAAGAATTCAGAAGGGAAGGCTGTGATGAATGGGTATGATTTCAGATGTCTAAATGTGCGTTTAATCTAGAGTTTTGTTGCCAGTTTATTAATCTTATTTGCTAACCTTATTTACTACCCTAATATATATATATATATATATATATATATATATATATATATATATATATGTTTAACGTGATCGGATTTCCCTGATTGGCTAAGACCATCCTGGTTCACCCCAGATCTTCCAGGAAAAGTACTAATAGCTCTGCATTCCACTTTCAGAAGTAGCTAGTGGGAGGCCTCATACATACAACCACCTGCAACCTGAGGAAGGAATTCATTTTTCATAATCAGTCCTCCTCTCCAGCTGCTAAAGTTGGAGAGATGATGGTATAGTTGGGGTCTGGGGCTCAGGGAACTGGAGGAGGTGGGGTCAGGCAGTCTTTGCAAAGGACAGAACGAGGGCAAGGGAGAGCACGCAGACTTGCGAACTTGCAGATGTCCCCAGCCCAGTCCCCACGGCAGGATCCCCATCCAGATAGTACGTGTGCGTGTGTCCTTTTGTCTTTCTGCAACGTATTGACCAGAATGTTTTTAAAAGGCAGTTTTTCCTACATAATCTTTAGAATTTTAAACATGAAAGGAATAACATATCATTAATTCAGTCTTCTTACTTTGGAGATAAACTAATGGAGTCCCACAAAAACTAAAATACCCAGATAATCAAGGGCAAAATTTAGACCAGAACTAAGATATTCTGAATCTTCACCTGGAGTTATTCTGTATGTTTCATTATTTGTGTGTATATACGTGTTATTAAAGTACCAGTAAACTGAAAGCAGGGGACCCGCCAGTAAGCATTGTCTCCCTAAGTCCTGAGGATCAAGTTCCTTGATCTGTTAAAACAGCAAAGTATATGGTAAGTGTGATTTTAGACACACGGTAGTAAAAGAATATTACATCATTTTAGAATTTAGTTTCTTCTTAAAGACATGTTGTTTTTCAAGGTACTCTTTGACAGTTCTGTAAGACATCTTGCAAAGTTGCATGAACACCTATCTGATAATTTCATGAAAATGCATACATTGATTTCATAGCAGTTGCAGGCAACTGTTAATACATATTTTGCCCCGACCAGATCTGGATGTGTGGAGGTAAACTCTTCATCATCCCATGCTCTAGAGTCGGACACATTTTCCGAAAAAGGCGACCGTATGGCTCTCCTGAAGGCCAGGACACCATGACCCACAACTCCTTGCGGCTGGCACACGTCTGGTTGGATGAATACAAGGTGAGGTTACGTCGTTCGGTCGGAGGGGTCGGCTGGGCGGCTCTGGTTACCTGCCTTTTCACTCCGGCGCATTTCTGTTGGGACAACCGTGGGGCCTTCTCTCCCTGCATTTCTTTTCTCTCTCGTTTGCTGTTGTCACTCTTCTTTTAATTTTCCGAGTGACCACCGTGTAAAAGGAGATTCGGCCGACACCAGAAGAAGTGTTCTCTTCAGTGTCTTTGTTCCTCTCCTGGGACTCCTTCTCTTTGCCCCTTGGGGTTCGTGTGCCGGTCCTGCCACTCCCCCGTTCGACTCTGCACATCCAGGATCGTACCTCCCACTTTCTCTTCCGCTGTGCACACCCTGTGATGATTATTTCCTTGGTCACGGATTTACTGAGGAATAATTCACAAACCATTTTATCACCCCCTGATCTCCCACAGCCCTAGACAACCACTAATCTACCCCCTGACTCTCTGGATCTGCCTGTTCTGGACACTTCCTACAAATGGAACCCTACAGGACATGGCCTTTTGTGACCATCTTACTCAGCGTGGTGTTTTCCGGTTCATCCATACCGCACCATGTGTCGGTACTTCATTCTTTGTAATCCAATAATACTCCCTGGCCGAAGACCCCACGTTTTATCCTTTCATGAGTTGTGAAAAGTGCTGCTGTGAATACTTGCATACAGTTGTTTGTAAACAGGCGTTTGAGCATCTATTCCGTACCAGGCTCCGTGTTAGGTTTGGGGGAGTCAGTGACGACACTGTGCATTTGGGGTACGGAGGTACGCGCTGTGGGGGTAATGAGAACCAAGCAGATCACCGCGTGGGACCGGAAGTGCGGGCTCCTGGTCACGCCTCTATCACACCGCCTGTCTCCTCCCTTGTCCCTCTTCTAGACTCTGAGCTCCTTCTCCACGGTCACCAGCTTGGAGTCATACTGTCTCCTGGCGGCCCTCAGACCCACCTAGATCCCGGCTGCCCTCCTAGGAGGATGCTGGGCCGAAGCTGTTTTCACAGTCAGATTAATACGGGACTTGCCCCCTTTTACCGTGTCGGCGTTGCGCCGATGGTGCAGGAACGGTGGAGTGGTGCAAAAAATTCCACTAAATCTTGGCAAGCTCGGAGTGCCGAGACGTGGCGGACAGAGCACTTTTCACTGCACACCGAAGCACCGTGCTTGTGGCAAGGAAAAACGTGTGCAGCTGTTCGAGTTGTGAGCTGGACTGATCACTTTTACATAAATGGAGAAAAGAGTGACTCACAAACCATGGTTATTTCTGTTTGGATATTTGGCAGATAGTCTCAAAAATGAACCAACTGACCCTCTCACTTCGACAGACAGCATTTGTTGCCAATGATAAAATTCAAGCTTTCAGGTGAACAATTACAGTTTTGGAAAACTTGTATCCACCCCTATGAGCTTAATCGCTTCCGGTACTTAAACGCTTTTCTGAGGAGATTAGGAATATTTATGAATATAATTCTTTGAAAGAACTTCACAACCCAGCGGAAGCAGATCTTGGATGGGTAAAAGATCCAGTCACAGAGCAAGACAGCAGATTTTAACCCAACAGTAGGAAAGCTCAGTGATACAATTTAAAGGTTAGCTACGATGTGGAATGTGAAGGGCTAGAGTTCTGGTATAATATCGGAAAAGAATAGCCATAATTCTCTGAAAATGCTATTAAAATACTCCTTCCATCTCAAACTATATGTTTTCACATGCTCATATTTTTAAAAATGTATTTAACCAGACAACGTATAATAACAGGTTGAATGCAGAATTGAGAATTCAGCTGACTTCTTTCTAGCCAGACATTAAAAAGATTTGCAAAACTGTAAAGCACTGTTACTGTTCTCACTAAATTTCTTGTTCAAAGCATGTTTATGTTCATAGGTAATGAGTTATTTTTAAAGAGTTGACAAATGTTTTCACGTTTCTCCTGGTAAACGCGAGCAGATGTAACTCACACGAACCTCCCCAGAGTCTTTAATAATCGTTAAGATCATAGTCCTGACAGAGTCGGAGAACTGCCCCCTCATGTGCAGCTTCCTTGATTCTGGGATCACATTGTTACATGTGTTGCCAATTCTGAGGTTCGGACGTTTCCTAGAGTTTAAAATGCCTTACCATCAACGACGGACCTAATTGATAACTTCGTGTTGACATCTTCTGGCAACGTGAAGAAAACACCAGCGTGAAAAATACTTCAGCTCTTTAAGACTCAGGTACAATTGATAATACTTAATTTTAAACAAAAAGGCCATTCCCTTATTTTTCGTTTTTCTTTTTAAAATTCAGGAGCAGTATTTTTCCTTAAGACCTGACCTGAGGACCAAAAGTTACGGAAACATCAGTGAGCGTGTTGAACTGAGGAGGAAGTTGGGCTGTAAATCATTTAAATGGTATTTGGATAATATTTACCCAGAGATGCAGATATCTGGGCCCAATGCCAAACCCCAACAACCCATTTTTATCAACAGAGGGCCAAAACGTCCCAAAGTCCTTCAGCGTGGAAGGGTAAGGAAGTAATCTTATCAGTGTTTTATTCAAAGTTGTATGATAAGACAAATGACATTTTAGACTGAAAGTATCATTTTAGTGATAGACGTTAGCTTGCTTCCATTGCATTCTTTCTGTGGGAGCTTCCTCTGCTCGGAGTGAGACCTTAGGAATGTTCCTGTCTTCACTGTTACCATTAACACCCTTCACCTGCCAGCATTCAGGAGCACACGATTCTCAAAGTGCTAGGCTAGCTGCCGAGAGGGTGGACGTCAATGTGACTATGCGATATGCAAATAAAAGCCACAGGAGAGCGTAAAGCTCCCTGGGCAGAGTCCGGTCCCAAAAGAAAAGAAAAGGAGAAATGGGGTCACACTCTGCTCTGTGGCCGCAGCTCGGGAACTGACTCAGGAGAGCAAGTGAGAGATGGGGCGCGTCCGTCCAGTTCACACCCGGTGTGTAAGGACCCACGTGCTGCGCGGGAACACCCATGAGCGGCCACGTTTCTTTTGAAGTTCTTCTTCCTTCCTCCCTTTTTTGAGACAGAGAGACCACAAGCAGGGAAGGGCCAGAGAGGGAGAGTGGGAGACCCAGAATCCGAAGCGGGCTCCAGGCTCCGAGCTGTCAGCACAGAGCCCGACGCGGGGCTTGAACTCATGAACTGTGAGATCACGACCTGAGCCCAAGTCGGATGCTCAACTGACTGAGCCCCCCAGGCGCCCCCGTTCTCTTTTATTTCTTAAGGAATTTCTTCACAGTTTTACATCACTTTTAAAGTTTAGGGGTCTAGCCGTAAAGTCATACCTTTTTCCTGAATCATTTCTTAGAATTTGCTTTCTGAAAGTGTAGCTACTCTGACCGTTGCACAGTTCTCTTCTTTTGTGTTCAGAAGAAGGCACTTGTCAGGATCTTTCGTGATGCTGACTGTTCCTCAGTGGCTAAAGTAAGCCTAGAGCTTTCCCCTTGTCCTCTTTATGAAAACAAAACCACCTTTTGTTTTTAAAGTAAGAACATAGCGTATGCCCATGTAGTTGTAGCCCTTTACCCAAACCGCATACTCTTTGCTGCTTTTCTGGGTCTCCCCTGTGCTGTTCCCGATCTGTGTCTCCCTCCAGTTTAGCCTGTATATTTCATTCAGTTACGTGCTGTCTGGTCGGTACCTTTAGTCTTATTTCCTTGATTTCATTTGAAGGTTCTTGAGGGCAGAGAGGTTTTAATTTCCTTCCTCCCCTAGAATAGATTAGTAAACCTATATTTTTAGAATTTCTACTTGGCATTGCCTGCATATACTGTTAAAACTGCCTTTAACCTTAAAGTCTACCGTGACACCCTTATGTACTGAAGCTAGAATTAAGGAATAAAAAAATGCTTATTTTCTTAGGACCTTTGAAATTCATACCTTTGGAGTAATCGATTCGCATTTCATCTAAAACCTCCTTATCTAGCATCTAAGGCATCTTCTGACAAGAGTGATCTCTCCTTTTACAGCTCTATCACCTCCAGACCAACAAGTGTCTGGTGGCCCAGGGCCGCCCGAGTCAGAAAGGAGGCCTGGTGGTGCTTAAAGCGTGTGACTACAGTGACCCCGGTCAGGTGAGCGATGGCTCTGGGCTCAGCCAGTCCTTGGAAGGCGTCCTTCCCAGAAGGGAACTTGCCCGAGGTCACACCTGAGGAGGGAGGGGTGGACATGAAGATTTTAATCTGACTTTTCTTAAATGAGATGGTTGGAGTTGGGAATGACTTTAGAGGTCACGTAATGTAACTATTTTTGTCTCCTTTGTACATTTTTCCTACCCTCGGTCACCGTCGGGAACGTTATTCGTACGTTGCAGTTACACGGGATAAACAGAACTGTGTGAAGGTCGGAAGGGGCCGAGGCAGCGCGCCTGCCTTCTGGGCGAGGACATTAGCTCTGCGGTGGATGGGTCTGTAGTGTTGTCTCTGAAATCCAGTCTCCCTGCGTTTTAGTAGTGCCTCAGGGAAACCACAACAGAGTATCCTTTGTGTCATTCGCATAATCTGTTTGTGCGCCCTTTCAGTGGTATGGAAGTGGACCTAAAAATAAGACGACTTATGTCAGTTTGGATCTGTCATTTCTGATAACAGGCTAATATAGTCTTAGAGTCAGTCTCAAGACTGCCGCACTCAAGATGGGTCACAAGGAAGTGACTTTCTTGTCCACTTGAGTGGCAGGGATGGCGTCACTCAAGACCAGAAGGATATCGGGCTTTTTAGATAGCATGTGCCCTTTGAAAGTTCACGCAAGACCTTTCATTTCTAGGAGAGCTCATGTACACTCTCCCAAGATGTCATACACACCGGAAAACGGGATTTAAAAGGGGTTTTATGCTGTGTGTGGGTATGAGAGGCATCAGGGTTGTGGACACTGAAGTCTTTAATTACAGTGATGCTTCGGGGGGTTCGGTCACAGCAGGATGACATCACGGATTTGTTCCAGAAAACGTACTATATTTTGATCACACAGATTTGTACTAATACTGTATCCAGGAGCCACATGTAGCTCTTTAAGTAAAATGAAATAAAATTAAGTCACACCAGCCACATGTGGCTCCCATGTTGGACAACACAGATTATAAAACATCAGCATCGTTGCAGAAAGTTGCACTTACAGAATGCTTCGTGTTAATAGAGATAGCACACATACATTTTGGGCTTAGAGGTAGGAACACTAATTGAGTACAACTATTCAGAGAAGAAGATAGATCCCTTTTGGACTTAGTGATGGTGCAGGTTGGAGAATAACTTACTCATCGCACTTACCCAGTTCAGCCCATCTTTAGGCCTTCGTTCCTGAAAATAACATGAGAGACCATAAAGACGACGATCCTGAAGGATGGGCACATCTGAAGAAAACCCTGCTTCCGGGCCCTCAGGTGAAATCGTCACCTCAGTCCAAATGGCATCATGGTCTGGGATCAGAGTGCCATTTTCCACAGGGCAACGAGATGGACCGGCTCCTGTGCGCGGGCACAGCCCAGTAGAGGCCCGTCTCTGTCCGCAGGAGGCCACGCTGCGGGCTCGCGGGGCTCCTCCTGTGCTCATGCCGTCAGGAAGGAAGGGCGCTGTGTAACTGTGAAATCCTAGAACTGGAAAAGGTCTGCCATCTTTAGTTAATCTGGCCAGTTAACAAAACGGAACCACTGTTTCTTCCTGGGATTGAACTTCCTTCTCCCGTGTCCGTTCGCACATTCCATTTTCAGATAGCTGCGCTGACGCTGCCTCCACGTGACCCGGGTTCTCTGGCCTTTCCCTGCTTTATGAGACCGCACGGGACAACGCCATTCTTCTTCCACATACGCGTGACCTGTTGTGCGGGCTGAATTTGAAAATCCAAAGCAGACCTTGGAGTTGTGATCTTTTATTTTCTTCTTTAGGTCTGGATTTATAACGAAGAGCACGAGTTGGTTTTAAATAATCTCCTTTGCCTGGATGTGTCAGAAACTCGCTCGTCAGACCCACCCCGACTCATGAAGTGCCACGGGTCGGGAGGGTCCCAGCAGTGGACCTTTGGGGTGAGGAGGTGGCTTAGTGAGGGTGGGGGGGTGCGAGGAGACAGAAGGGGCTGAGGGAGGGAGCGTGACAGATGGGGGGTCCCTGCGTAAGTAAACGATCGTGAATGTTTCACCTCGCTTCTGGATCTCTGGGACTTTGCCCCGTTCTGGCAGTCTGTCTCTTCGGGTAAAGCGGCTAACTGGTGATGTGTTCTTGCTGCCTTGTTTTCAGAGGAGTAACCGGCTGTACCAGGTGTCGGTTGGACAGTGTCTGAGAGCAGTCGACCCACTGAGTCACAAAGGCTACGTCGCCATGGCGATCTGTGATGGCTCCTCTTCACAGTGGTGGCGTCTGGAAGGTTAAAGTGGCTGCTGTGCCGGAATATGGTAATCCATCAGCGTCGGCCTCCTCTGTAAGGCGTGAGGCTTGAGAAGTTGCTGGCACGAGAAAATCCCTGAACTGATTTCCCAGTTAAGTAGAACCATTTTTGAGAAGGTGGGACAGCAGATACACTAGAGACTGGAGCCCAGAGTGGTCATCAAGGGAGTGAGGAAGTATGTTTTACCAAGACATTAACATCATTTCTGAGCTGCTAAGGAATTTCTTGCTTATGGTGAGAAACTAGAATACAATTTTAACTCTATCAAGGGTCAGGTATGTACAGAAAGACAAACCCAGGAAATTGAACAGAAATGTCAGACTTTTATTTATGCTTCTTTTTAATCCCTTGAATAATGGAATGGCGTTTGTCTGATCAGGAACTTGTCATGATTTCCTTTTTTAGAAGGACTTCATAGGAAACAGATTTTTTTTTTTTTTTACTCCTATTATCATGTCTTAAAATAATTTTAAACAGACTGAATCCACATTGCTTTTAACTTCAGAAGGCCTCATTTATAAGATTATATATTTAAGAGGCAGTTAACTGTTATAAATTATTTTGATGAACTATGGTACTATCTACATTAAAATAAAGGGTTCTTTTGATGATTTACCTGGGACTTGTCTGCTCTTCTTGGGTTGGGGTCTCTGGTCCGTGTGGTGCTGTGTACGTGTCACACGGTGAGCAGGTTAGCTGGTTCAGCTGATGAACCAATAAGCAAGGTCACAGCCCTGACCCCAGGAGTGGCCCCATCCCTTAGCTTGAACTCTGTGAATTTGACGTTGAATGTCTGTGAATTTGGATAGTTTCCATTAAAGCTGCCTATGAATCATCCAGGAAGAGTTGTTAAATAGGCAGTTGGATATAGAGGTCAGGATCCCATAAGATACATCTTAATTAGAAATACAAATTTAGATTACTGATTCAATTTCTTTGCTGGTAACTGGTCTGCTCAAAATTTCTGTTCCTGCCTTTATCCATTTCTTCTGAGTTGTCTAATTTATTGGCCTGTAGGTTCTCATAATGTTATGGTTGTTTGTATTTCTGTGGCGTTGGTGGTGGTTTCTCCTCTTTCATTGGTGAATTTCTTTATTTGGGTCCTCTTTTTATGAATCTGGCTAGAGGTTTATCAATTTTATTGACCTTGAAGAACCAGCTCATGGTTTCACTGAGCTGTTTGTTTTATTTCTGCTCTAATCTTATTCCCTTCCTTTTGCTGGGTTTGGGTTTTTTTTATTCTTTTTCTGGCTTCTTTAGGTGTACGTTGAGGTTGTTTGAGATTTTTCTTGCTTCTTGAGATAGGCCTGTATTGGTATAACTTCCCTCTAAGCTTTTGCTGCATCTCAAAGATTTTGGACTGTTGTGTTTTCATGTTCATTTGTTTGCATGTAATTTTTGATTTTTTTTGATTTCTTGGTTGACCCCGTTCATTGTTATGTAGCCTCCATGAAATTGAATCAGTAATCAAAAAGTGCCGAAGAAACAAAAGTTTAGGATCAGATGGCTTCACAGGTAAATCCTATAAAACAAACATTTAAAGAGTAAATACCTATTCTTCTCAAATTATTCCAAGAAATAGAGGAAGGAAAACCATCCTATTCATTCTGTGAAGTATCACGCTGATACCAAAATCAGATAAAGACACCACAAAAGAGAGAACTGTAGGCCAAGATCTCTGATCAACATGGATGCAAAATTCCTCAACCAAATATCAGCAAACCAAATCCAATGATACATTAAAATATCCTACACCATGATCAAGTGGGATTTATTCCCAGGATGCAAGGAGGGTTCAATATTTGCAAAACAATCAGTGTGATACATCACATCAATAAAAGGATTAAAACCATATGTTCAATAGATGCAGAAAAAGCACCAAAGTAAAACATCCATTCGTGATAAAAACCCTGTGCAGAGTAGGTCTAGAGGGAACATAACCTACATCAATGTAATAAAGACATATGTGGAAAAACCCACAGCCAGTATCAAGACAAGGATGTCCACTCCTAACCACTTTTATTCCCGATAGTACTGGAAATCCTAGCCACAGTAATTAGACAACATAAAAGGCATCCAAATTGATAAGTAAAACTATTTACAGATGATATGACACTCTATGTAGAAAACCCAAAAGACTCCACCACAAAACTACTAGAACTGTTAAGTGAATTCAGTAAAGTCACAGGATACAAAAGCAAACTACAAAAATTGGTTGCATTCCTATACACTAATAATGAAACAAAGAAATTAAGAAATCCCATTTACAATTGCACCCCCCCCCCAAAATCTAGAAATAAACATAACGAAAGAGGTGAAAGACTTGCACTCTGAAAACAACAAAACACTGAAAGAAATTCAAGATGACTAAATGTCTATACTACATAAAGCAATCTACAAATTGAACACCATCCCTATCAAAATACCAACAGCATTTTTCGCAGAGCTAGAACAAACAATCCTAAAATTTGTATAGATCCATAAAAGACTTCAAACAGCCAAAGCATCTTGAAAAAGAAAAACAAAAAGATACCACAATTCCAGATTTCAAGTTCTATACAAAGTGCAATTAAAATAGTACGGTACTGGCATAAAAAGAGACACAGATCAGTGGAATAGAATTAAAAAAGAAAGAAATCAATCTACAATTATATGGTCAATCCTTGACAAAGGAGGAATAAAGACCGTCTCTTTCACAAGTGGTGTTGGGAAAACTGGACAGCTACAGGCAAAAGAATGAAAGTGGACCACTCTCTTATACCACACACAAATAAGTCAAGATGGATTAAAGACCTAATTGTGAGAATTGAAACTATAAAAATCCTTGAAGAGACCACAGACAGTAATTTCTCTGACACTGGCCGTAGCAATATTCTTCTAGATAGGTTTCCGGAGGCAAGGGAAATAAAAGTAAAAATATTGAGACTACATCAAAAGTCTTCAGCATAGCAAAAGAAACAAAAGGCAACCTACTGAATGGAGAAGATATTTACACATGTCATATCCAATAAAGGGTCAGTATCCAAAATGATACAACTCAACATCCATAAAACAATCGAATTAGAAATGAGAAGGCATGAACATTTTTCTAAAGAAGACATCCAAATGTCCAACAGACACCTGAAAAGATGCTCAATGTCAGAGAAATGCAAACCAAAACCACAGTGAGATATCACCTCACACCTGACAGAATGGCTAATCCAAAAGCATAAGAAACAAGTGTTGGCCAGGGTGTGGGAAAAGCACTCGTGCACTGTTGGTGGGAATGCAAGTTGGTGCAGCCACTGTGGAAAACAGTACGGAGGCTCCTCAGAAAATGAAACCTAGAACTACCTAATGGCCCGGTAATCGCACTACTAGGTATTTACCCCAAAATACAAAAAGCAGTAATTTGAAGGGACACACACATCCCTAAGTTTATTGCAGCATTATTCACAATAGCCAACTTATGAAAGTAGCCCAGGTGTCCACTGATAAATGAAGATGTGATGTGTGTGTGTATATGTCTACATGTACACATACATATACATACAGACACACACATATGGAATATTCAGACATCAAAAAGAATGAGATCTTGCCATTTGCAACAACATGGATGGAGCTAGAGAATACAATGCTAAGTGAAACTGGTCAGAGAAAGACAAATACCATAGGTCTCATTCACGTGGAATGTAAGAAATGAGCAAAGGAAAAAGACACTTTTTTAATTAAAAAAAATTTTACTTTAGAGAGACTGCAAGTTGAGGTAGAGGGGCAGAAGGAGAGAGAGAATCTTAAGCAGACTCCACACTTAGCACAGAGCCCGATGCAGGGCTCAATCCCACAACCCTGGGATCGTGACCTGAGCTGAAATTGAGAGCTGGACGTTAATCCTACTGAGCCACCCAGGCACCGCAAAGCACTCTTTTTTTTTTTTTTTTTTTGGGACAGAGAGAGACAGAGCATGAACGGGGGAGGGGCAGAGAGAGAGGGAGACACAGAATCGGAAACAGGCTCCAGGCTCTGAGCCATCAGCCCAGAGCCTGACGCGGGGCTCGAACTCCCGGGCCGCGAGATCGTGACCTGGTTGAAGTCGGACGCCTAACCGACCGAGCCACCCAGGCGCCCCAAAGCACTCTTAATGTAGAGAACACACTGGTGGTTCCCAGGGGGGAGGTGAATGGGGCGTGGCTGAAACAGGTGATGAGGATTACAGAGCACACTTACCATGATGAAAAAAATACAAATTCAGAAAGCATCTTTGCATACTGTAGATGTCCACCTATAAAAGGAGGGGTTTTTTTTCACCAAAATTACATTTTAGAGGAGACACAGTCTTATAGGGTACTTTCTCGGTCTCTTTTTTAAATCTTAAACAACAAAGCACCATATTAGAAACATGCTGGAGAATAATATATCCTATTCCTATATTTTATCTTTTGTCATTCAACTTGAAAGACCAGATGGTACATAAAGCAGCAAGATGGCAGATGAAACTGTCTGCTGCCCACAAGAAACTCCTTTTAAATATGAAGACACAAATGTAAAATATATGCATGTGGGACACTAACTGAAAGACATCTGACGTAGCTGTATTAATATTACACGAAGCAGGTTTTGGAGCAAAGCACATTACTAGGGATAGAGTCATTTCATAGTAATAAAGGGGTCAATTCATTAAGAGGGGATGATAATAATAGAACTTCAAAGTATATGCCACAGAAACTGATACAACTGCCAGGACAGACATAATTACAACTATAGTAAGATTTCAACACACCCCCAATAATTGATGAAATAAGTAGACAGAAAGAATCAGTAGGATATAGAAACCTTGATGATACTGTCCACCAACTGGATATAATTAACAGGGAACATACTACCTGACAAGACCAGACAGAATATGCCTTCTTTTCAAGTACACATGAAATACCTACCAAGATAGGTCATGTGCTGGGATATTAAGTCTCAATAAATACAAATTCAACTTGTGCAAAGTATAAAAGCTTAAATTCAATGACTTAAGCTTCCACTTTAGGAAAATAAAAAAAGAAAAGGAAGTTAGAGGAGCAAAGAAATAGAAGAAATATTAAAAGTCAGAACAGAAATGAATGTAATAGAAAAAAATGGGGGGAAAAAGCTGGATTATGAACATCATTGAAATGAAACAAATGGAAAGATACTCCATGCTCATGGATTAGAATGTTGTTAAAATGTCCATACTACTCAAAGCAATTTACAGATTCATTGCAATCCTTAGCAAAATACTAGCACTTTTCACAGAACTAAAACAAATACTAAAATTTTTATGGAGGCACAAAAGACTCCAAATAGCTAAAGCAATTTTGAGGAACAACAAGGCTGAAGGTATCACAATCCCAGATTTCAAGATACACTGCAAAGCCATAGTTATCAAAATAGTGTAGTTGTGGCACAAAAAGGACATAGAGATCAACAGAACAGAATAAAAGAGCCCATAAGTAAACCCAGGCTTCTATGGTCAATTAATATACAGCAAAAACAATATACAATGGGGAGAAGACAGTCTCTTCAAATAAATGCTACTGGGAAAACTGGACAGCCATGTGAAAAAGAATGAAACACTTCCTTATACCATATATAAAAATCAACTCAAAATGAATTAAAGACCTAAATGGGAGACCTAAAGCCATAAAACTCCTAGAAGAAAACCCAGGCAGTAATCTCTTGGACATCAACCCTAGCAACATATTTACAGATGTCTCCTGAGTCAAGAGAAACCAAACCAAAATAAACAATTGGGACTATACCAAATTAAAAAGTTTCTGCACAGTGAAGGAAACCGATAAACCTACTGAAAGGCAGAAGATACCTGCAAATGATATATCTGACAAGGAGTTAATATCCAAAGTATGCCCAAATATGTAATAACCAAAATACTGAAAATATATACAACTGAGCACATACACACACAGTAATCTGAATAAAATGGGCAGAGATGGGTGCCTGGCTGGCTCAGTTGGAAGATCATGGTGACTCTTGATCTCAGGATCATGAGTTTGAGCCCCACGTTGGATGTAGGGAATACAAAAAAAAAAAAAAAAAAAAAAGGCAGATACTGCCCTGAACTGATATTCTTTCAAAAACATACAGATGGCCGACAGACATATGAAAAGGTGCTCAACATCACTCATCATCAGGGAAATGAAAATCAAAATACAATGAGGTATCACCTTTTACCTGTCAAGAGTGGCTAAACTCAGACAAGAAATAAGTGTTGGGGAGGATGAAAAAGGAGAGAAACGACCCCTTTACACTTGGTGAGAATGCAAACTGGTGCAGCCACTCTGGAAAACAGTATGGAGGTTCCTCAAAATGTTAAAATTAGAAATACCATATGACTTAGTAATTCCATTAGGAGATATTTACCCTGGGGGGGGGGTAAAAAAAAAAACACTAAATCCAAACAGATAATATTCTCCCTTGTATTTATTGCAGTATTATCTATAATAGCCAAGATTTGGGAGCAGCCCACGTGTCCACCAGTAGATGAAGGTAAAGATGTGGTGTACTATGTATATACAATGGAGTATCAGTCATAAAAAAGAAGGAGGTCTTTCCATTTGTCACAACGTAGATGGTCCTAGAGGATATTATGCTAAGTGAACTAAATAAGTGAACTAAGTGAACTTTCAGAGAAAGAAATACCATATGATTTCACTTTTATGTGGAATCTAAAAATGAATAAACAAAGCAGAAACAGACCCATCAAAACCAAACAAAACGGGGGCACCTGGGTGGCGCAGTCGGTTAAGCGTCCGACTTCAGCCAGGTCACGATCTCGCGGTCCGTGAGTTCGAGCCCCGCGTCAGGCTCTGGGCTGATGGCTCAGAGGCTGGAGCCTGTTTCCGATTCTGTGTCTCCCTCTCTCTCTGCCCCTCCCCCGTTTATGCTCTGTCTCTCTCTGTCCCAAAAATAAACGTTGAAAAAAAAAAATTAAAAAAACAAAACGTAGAACTGGTGGTTGCCAGAGAGCAGGGAGGTGGGGCGATGGGTAAAATGGGTGATCGGGTGTGGGAAGTACAGGCTTTCAGTTATGGAATGAATGAATCACGAGGATGATAGGCACAGTACAGGGAATGTAGTCAATGGTATTGTAATAGCGTTGTATGGCGACAGATTGGAGGTACACGTGTGGAGAGCACAGTATGATGTAGAGACTTGTCTGGGTCACTATGTTATATACCTGCAACTAACATAACATTGTGTGTCAACTTCAATTTTAAAAAAGTATCAATACAACTGATAACGCTCTAATCACAAACCAACAACAAAAGACATGAATTATCCACATCAGGAATGAGAGTGGTAACCTCACTAGAGATTCTATGGATGTTCAAAAGGATGAGGAACTGTCATTCATTGCTGGTGGGAATGCAAGATGGTATAGTCACTTCTGAAGTCATTTTGGCAGTTTCTTACAAAACCAAACATACTCTTACCATACAATCCAGCCATCGAGCTTCTTGATATTTATCTAACGGAGTTGAAACTTACGTCCATACAACCACCTGCACGTGATTTTATAGCAGCTTTAGACCTAATTGCCAGCAAAACAAGGAGGCTGTCAAGATGTCCTTCGGTAGGTGAGTGGATAAATAAACTGTGGTCCGTCCAAACAATGTTCTTTAGCACTAAAATGAAATTATCAAGCCACAAAAAGGCCTGGAGGAAACTTAAATGTATATTACTCCGTGAAAGAAACTAATCTGAAAAAGCTACATATTGTATGATTTCAACTATATGACATTCTGGAAAAGGCAAAACCATGGAGACAGTAAAAGATCAGTGGTTGCCATGAGTCAGGGGAGGGAGAGATGAACAGACAGAGCACAGAGGATTTTTAGGGCAGTAAAACTATTAGGTGTGATACTATAATGGTGGATACAAGTCATTATACATTAGTCAAAACCTGTAAAATACACAAAACCAAGAGTGAACCTTAATGTAAACCATGGACTTTGGGTGATAATGATGTAGGCTAATCACCTGTAACAAAGGTACCACTCTGATACAGAAGACTGGTGGTGGGGGAGCTGTGTGTTCAATCCTTTCTGCTCAATTCTTCAGATAAGGGGTTATTATGACCAGGTTTATGGGCTTAAATAAAATAGATTACTGGAAACAAGTTATCCAGCTTCTCTGAAGAAATAGACAACTGAACAGCCCTATAGCTGTTAAATAAATTCAATTTCTAGTTTAAAAACATTCCCACAAAGAGAACTCCAGGCACAGATGGTTTCACCAATGAATTCTATCAAACAATGGAGAAAAAAATTATATCTATAATATACAACCTCTTCTCTAAAAATTCTGTAAATTTTTGATATTATGAGCAAGGCTTAACTATTCATTTAAAAGCAATATGCCAGAAGACTACAGACCAATATCCTTCATGAATACAGAAGCAAGATCCCCTTATACTAGCAAATAAAGTCCAACAATATGTAAAAAAGATGATAGATTATGAACAAATGGGTTTATCCCAGGAATACAAGGTTGCTTTAACAGTAGATAATCAATGTAGTTTATGATCTTGTTAATACAGAAGAAAAGGCATGTGGTCTTGCAGAAAAAAAATTTGGGGGGACAGGATTCAACACCCATTTACGATCAGCAAATTAGTAATGGCAGGAAAAAGTCCTCAAACTGATAAAGGGCATGTACAAAAAAACTAGGTAGTCTCATATTTAAAAAAAAAAAAAAAGACCAGATTCAGAACAAGGCAAGGATTCCTGTACTTTTATGACTTCTATTCAACATCTATAATGAAGGCCTTAGCCAGTGCAAGCAGGTAATTTAATAAAAGGTATATTCATTAGAAAAGAAGGAAGTGTCTTTATTTGCAGATCATAGTCAAAATTAGAAAATCATAGGGAGTTTTCAACAATACTACTAGACACAGCAAGGGAGTTTATTAGGACCACAAAATAAAAGGTAAATAATGAATTGTACTTCCATACAGAGCGATGAACAGTTCAAAATTGAAAATAATAGTTATTACAAAGGCATAAAAAAATGTGAAAACTTAGTATAAGATCTGTATGATGGAAAGTACAAAACACTGCTGAAAGAAAGCCTAAATAGAGAACTATACTATACTCATGGACTAGAGAATATCGTTACGATGTTTATTCTCCACAGTTTATCTACCAAATGCCTACAATCCTAGTAGGCCTTTCTTTTGTAGAAGTTCACAATCTAATTTTAAATTTACATGGAAATGCACAGGTGTAACAGTGGCCAAAATAAGTTTGTAAGAATAAATTTGAAAAGAATAAGGTTGGAGGACTTGCACCAATTCAAGACTGACAGTGATGCTGACTTATGGATAATGAGTTGATGGGTGGGACAAAAATCGATTCCCATGAATATGGGCAATTTTCTGCAAAGTAGCCAATACAATTCACACTGGGGAAGGAAAAATCTTTGTAACCAAAGGTGCTGAATTACATATGCCTGTGGACAAAAAATGAAATCTGAGTCGTAGATCTGTGACTCATTGTCAAAAGATCTAAACAGAAAAACCAAAACCATAATGCTTTTAGAGGAAACTGAAGACTGTCTTCATGACTTTAGGGTAGGTAAAGATTTCTTCACTCATTAAACGAACTGGTCATAAAGGATTAATGAACTGGACTTCATCGAAATTAAAAGCTTCTGCTCAAGACTCCATTGAGAAAATGAAAGGTAAGCAGCACACTGTGTATGAACAGTGCTTCGAGTTAAAAAAAAGACAACCCAACTTAAAAATGTGCAAAATATCTGAACAGACCATTTGCCAAAGATGGATGAGTGGTCAGCATATGAAAGGTGTTCCGTATCACGGTCATGAGGGAAATGCAAAACAAGCCCCACTCAGATGCCAGCACCCACCCACAAAAATGTCTGAAACGCTCACTGACCCGGGGCGGGGGGGGGGGGGGTCCGGGGAAGGGCCCAGAAGGCTGCTGCTGCCCACGTACAATCAGAGCAACCGGTCAGGCAAGCCAAACCCAAGGATGACATTTTCGAAGGCAGCTTCACAATCTCCAAGATAACGTGGCAAGATAACAGCCACAAGACCTGTCACTGGCCCTCGTGGGGCAGAAAGCAGAGGGAACAACACAACTGAACGCCTCGCAGACCCCAGAGAAAGAGAAGCCGAAACTGGCCACAAGCATCTGCAGGGAACACAGTGGGCGAGTTCACACGGCAAGGAAACTGGCAGGTTCTTCTCAGCTTTTGCCACTTCCCGCCGGGGCTGCAAGGTCAGGCCCCAGACTGAGGAGGAGCTGCTGGGAAGGAAGAAAAGCCTAGCAGGGTCAGGGGACAGAGAGGAAGGAAAGACAACACGTGGATCAGCGTGGAGGGAGGCAGACCCAGCCAGACCCAGGCCTCCCGGCAGGAGCCGGCCACCAGCACCTCTGCAGAGGGGGGAAAGCTGCCTGAACACCCCTCCCGCAAGGTCAGGAGAACGAAATCCTCCTCAATTGGGCACCAGAAGAGGCTCACGGACAAATCCCACACACGGTTATCGTAAGGGGGGGGGGGGGGGGGGAGTCTGTATTAGAAAACCCCTGTTGGTGGTCTACCTCCCGTGTAGGGAAAAGCCAGCTCTTCCCAGGCTCTGTCCCGTGAGCCTCCTTACCTGCTTCCCTTCGGACACTTCGGTCACCGGATGCGTGGAGCTTCCACCCCACGGCGATTCTCTGGGACACCTGCCGGGTGTTCTACAATTAAACTCCAATCTGACCCTACCCGGAGACAGTGTCAGACCCAGAGGTTAGGGGCTCAGTCCCAGCAGACAGCCGCACCCCCTTCACAGCCCATCCCTGGTCCACGTCACCTGTGCTTCTGACCAACCGGCTGCGATTGGAGGTTCCTATGACCCCCCTCCTTGGGAGTCCATTCATTTGCTAGAGCGACTCACAGAACTCAGGAAAACAGTTGGCTTCCGTTTGGGTTTATTCTGAAAGGGTATGATAAAGGATACAGATGAATATCTGTATCCTGGAAGAGAGCTGGAAGGGAGGGCAAGGCGTTGGGAAAGGTCGCCGAGCTTCTGTGCCCTGCAGGGGGCGCCACTCTCCCAGCACGTGCTCGCCTTCACCAACCCTGAAGCTCTGTGCATCCCATCCTGTTAGGATTTTATGGAGGCTTCGTTACAGAGGTATAATCCATGAAATCATCAACCGCAGGTGGTTTATCCAATCCAACCTCCAATTTCCTGCCCTCCCTGGAGGTCAGGGGGGTGGGACTGAGATCTCCCCTGGCACCGGCCCCTGCACTCTGGTGCCTTCCCACAGTCCCCTTGTTAATGTGACAGACACCTTTATGGCTCTCATCGCTGGAAATTCCAAGGGTGTCAGAGGCTCCAGGTGGAAATGGGGATAAAGACCAAATCCACACATTGCTTCTCACCATCGCAATATCACGGTTTATCCCCTGGTCTCCAGGCACAGCAAAACGGTCACAAAAGTCCTAAGATGTTGGCACATTACTAGAATCCCATGCAGTCATTGACAACTATCCAGGCCTTTATCACATCCCATGAAAACGTCTCCCAGGACGAGGCCACTCACGTTTGCAGGCTTCTATTCGACCTGGTTCCAACAGCAGGAGTGAGCTCAGCAACACAGGACTTCACCCTTTCAGGCATCTGGAATAATCGAGCTAAGAGACAAAGTCATCACTGCTGAACCTCTTGTGAGGTGTTTATGTGGCACTGGGTTTCCCTCATGACAGCCCACTTACTCATTCCCTCACTCTCAGCTACTTTTATTCCTTCTCTCCATTTACACCCAAACTTTCTGACTCTTGGAAGGGACATTCAGTTCGGTCATTGTGCTGGTCTGGGTCGTTGTAGGCATTCAGACGGTGCCCACCCGGGAGGTGCAGCTGTAGGCACGGTTGACCCCAATTCTGGCAGACGGGGTCACAGCCCCAGTCCCGTGACCGCTGCGTCAAGTAGGGGAAAGAAGAAAAGAGTTGAGGCAGCAAGGGGAAGCCGGAACGCAAGCACACCAGAAAGACACGCTTACAGAGCCGAGCAAAACCGTCACACGCTGTTGCAAACAAGGCACAGGACGCTAAGTTGCAGAAAATGACCACAGACTCTGGACTCCGAAAATGACAACAGAGAGCAGAATTCAGTAACTCAGAAATGTGACAGAACTCAGGCACTGGAAGTTTAAAAAAAAAGTTGGGAAACGAAGAAGGAAATGAAACATGGGGCAAAGAAACATGATACATAATGCCTTGAAAGGAAACAGAATTTGACCGGAAGGGAAATTTTAAATCAAAAAGAAACAAGAAAGGTTCTGCTTCTGCTCCAAAGGGACAACAGGATCTGGGCCTGTCCTCCTGGAAAGGCGGGAAAACACACACACATGACTCTAGACACAGGCCGGCAGGGACTGTGGGGACGCATTCAGAGGAACACAGTGAGCCTAGACTCATCCTGGCTGTTCGCCCAGAGACAACTTTCAGACTGCTGGGGGGGGGGGGGCAGGGGAGAGAGCCTTCGAAAGGGGCTGGTGGTCCTGGAGAACCGAGAGCGTGGTGTGGGGAGGCCGGAGCCGTGGCATGTGAAGGGTCCAGAAGCCCGCACAGGGTCTCTGCCAGAGCCTGGCTGTGTACCCCTGCATCCACAGGGACGGCGTGATTCCATGAGACTGCGCCAAAGGCAAGTCCAAAAAAGAGCGAGTGCTGGGGAAGGAGATCACACGGGGCTGGGAGTCCTTTAGCAACAGCCAGTGCAGCCACCTTGGGGGATACCCAGGGCTTCCAGTATGTTCCCCCACAGGGCCATGCCTCAGTGCTGGGGCTCAACTAGGCTCATCCCAAAAATGCTTAAAGAGCAAGCTTTGAAAAGAGGAAATGGATTCTCAGATCACTGCCACCAGACGGACGCCTAACACTCTTTGAAGGAACACAACAGAATCCAGCAGCCCACAAGATAAAAGCACAAATTCTGGAATCCAAGAAAAATTACCAGACATGGAAGAAAGGCAGGGAAATGTGACCTGTTACCAGGAATAAAAGATCAATTAATAAAATGGGCCCAGAAATGACAGAATCAGCAGACAATGATATCAAAATCAGCTATGATACATATATGCTCAGTGCACTAAAACGTAAAGGACAATTTTAACGTCATGAGGAATGATGCTATCCGATAGAAACTGTCGAGGTCATAAAAACAAGGTAAACCCGAGTTACTGTCCCAAACCAGAGACTAAGGAAACACCAAATGCAACGTGATGTCCCGGATTGGATCCCGGAACAGAAAAAGGGCATTGCTGAAAAACCAGTGGTTTTGGAGCAGTATTTTGTAGTTTAGTCAGGTACCAACGTCACCTTCTGAGTTTTGACAAAAGTCCCAGTTATGTAAGATGTTAATAACATCAGGTACATATCTGAAAATGTGCCTGACCAGCTCCACTCACAAGAAAAACAGGGGACCGACCTAAACATCTAGGGTTTTTCTTTTTGTCTTCCCTTCTTTTGTTTGTTCTTAAGGATAAATGTGGATATTTCACTTTGCTCACTTATAAAAAAATTCTTTTTTTCATTTTTGAGAGAGAGAGAGAGAGAGAGCGAGCACAACTCGGGGAGGGGCAGAGAGAGAGGGAGACACATGTCCGAAGCAGGCTCCAGGCTCTGAGCTGTCAGTCCAGAGCCCGACGCGGGGCTCGAACTCACCGATCGCGAGATCATGACCTGAGCTGAAGTTGGGCGCTTAACCCCGAGCCACCCAGGCACCCCAAATGTGGATCTTAATCACAATTCAGCACATATTTTTACACAGGTATGGGATTAACTTACACTATGAGGAGTGATGTGACGGTGGGGCTGTCACCACCGAGAGCCCAAGGGGTGAGGGGCGGAGCCGCTGCCCGGCCGGGGGACAGGGAGCCGCCAGAGGTGCCGGGGTCCTGCCGGGAGGGCTGCTCCAGCCCCAGAGAGTGGGGAGGAAACACCAGCAGAGGCCGGGACCCCGGGGGTCAGCATCTGGACGTGGCGGCTCCTCCTCCGTCCCCTGCTGTCCCTTGCTGTCCCTGCCCTCGGAGCGCTTTCGGTCAGACTGGTGAGGAAGACAGAAGTTAGAGACGCCCGTGTCAAAAAACCACGTGGAAACCAAACAGCATTTCTAAAGATGTTTTTCACAAGAGGACACGGAGCCCGAGTCTGGGGAGGGCGGGACGGGCGCAGGGGTCGGACGCGCCTGCGCAGGGCCGTGGGGGGACCCGGGTGGGCACGGCCGGTGGTGACTGCAGCCGCAGGCGGGACAGGAGGCCTCGGGCCTTCGAGGGGCCACGGTGACGGTGGGGCTGCTCAGAGGGGCGAGGGGAACCCAGGCTGCCGCGGAGGGAAAAGGGGGGAAATGTTTCCGCGTCCAGGGGGGTAGTGGGAAGAACTGGCTTCAGACCTTATTGGGGGAGAGAGAGGCGGGCAGGGCCACGAGCGCATGTGGAGGGAGGGTCCAGCTGGGGAGGAGGACACGGAGTGAAGGGGGCCGAGCATGGCGGCCGGCGACAGGCTGGACACGGGAGGGGAGCTGCGCTCCTGGGTTCCGAAAGTTCCGGGGGGCCTTCGGGCTGACGGGAGCCAGGAACGAGGCGACACTGTCGGGGACGCCGTGTGCGCAGCAGGCCGCCGGGAGCTGTGGACACGTCGGGAACCCCAGGCCTCCCGGGGCATCTGCAGCCGGTCCCGCAGCTCTGTCCCGAGACGCGGGGCGGCTCCTTCCGTGCACCAAGTGGCAGCGCCTCACGGAGGTCACATTCGGGTCTCTCGTCCTCTCACACAGATGCTCTGAAGGGGCACCCCGTCCCTGACCCTGAACTCTCCTAACGCAAGCACACGGGACGCCCGAGCACACGCAGGTGGCCGACTGCGCGTCCCCAACTCGCTCTGGTCCGCGGTCGCCGGCCGCCGGAGGGACTGCCCGGGACGCTCGGGGACCCGGGCGTGGGGTTGGGGCCGGGGCGCCGGGACCTGAGCACCCCACAACAGATCTGTCTGGGGGGGGGGAGCTTCGGGTTCATAACACGCACCTTTTCCCAGCTTAAAGGACGGGGCGGGGTGCTTTCAGGGAAAAGATTCGCGCGGAAAGACGGGGAGAACAGAACGCCAGGGAAAGGTGAGGCGCACAAAACAAGGCTTGGGGTTTCGGAGGGACGATGGCCAACAGTGTCACCCGGGACAAGAAACGACTGGCCCAAGAAACACCTGCAGCCAGACAAGTGGGGTCCCCTTGGTGACAGGAGGGGGGCCGGGAGGGGCCAGGGCAGGGACGCAGAGAAGGGGCTGCACTTTGGAAGAGCTGAGCGGGTCTTTCTGCAAAGCGGCCCGACCGCGGCCACCGCCGGCTGTCACTGCTGAGTCCCCTCTGCAACGTCGGTCACGGCACTTGCTCCGGGGGCTCCTGCTGCGCTGGCGCAGCCGAACCTCGCGGCTCTTCTGCCCTTATCTCCCACACCCCTGCCCCCAGCCCCCCGCGCGGGGCTCTCTGGCTCAGACGCAGCCGTTTCTGTCTTCCTAACCGGAATACCAGCTCAGCGACACCGGGGACCGTGGCTGCCTCCTTCTGTCCCGGTGCTTCTCGGCACGTCCTCGCTGCGGCAAGCACGTGGCCGCCGACCACCACCACCCCTGGGGCCACCGCAAGGGGACTCTTTCGAGGTTGGGGGCACCAGGTGGCCACCAGCCGCCCCTGCTGTTTCCTCCTAAGACCCGCGGCCTCCCCGGGGCCCCCTTCCCCGCGGAACCACAGCCACGTGAGACCCGCCGGCTACGGGGAGCGTCCGCGCCTCTCCCGGTCTGGCCGCGAACGAGTGGCCAGACCCCCTCCAGCGGAGGGCAGGACTCGGGCTGTGAGAGGACTCGAGTCTGCCTCCTCCCGCGTCCGGTCGTTGGGAGACCCAGCGTCAAGTCCGAGAAGCCACGGCCCCAACCCTGGCGCAGACCGGGAGCGCTCCAGCCCCGGCCGAACGCGCATTTCGCAAACGGGACACGCGTTAGAGTATTTCTAAAACCTCTGTCAGATCGGCACTTTGAGAATTTCTAACGAAACCGGGCAGTATAGAAGCTTGTTATTTTAGGCTGTTCATGAAGCATGAGCTAAAAACCGGTTTTAGAAATTGCGAGGGGGATTCTGAGCTAATTTCGGCAATCCCCTGAAATGTTAACTACGTTCAATACAACAGAAATCCAGTCTCTACCACACAGAACAAACCTAGAAGAGCTGCCTCCAAAAAAAAAAAAAAAAAAAAAAAAAAATCATCTAAGGACTAAGTTTAACAAACAAAAATGGACTTCAAACAAGGGAACAGGGCACCACGGATATGCTTTAAGTTGGCCTTGGCGGCCAACACCCTAAGGAAAAACCCAAGTTCCCGCCAAGGCAGATCGTCTCCGTCGGGAATGAGACGGGAATGAAACGTGAACGTTTTATCTGAAAAGAACCTGTCCACTCCCGGGCTCCAGGCGGAACACAGGCGGGGCTGACACAGACGCAGGAGCTTTTATAGATGTAAAATATTTTATTTGTAAATGGTGATCTTCTAAATCTGTGTCCACAAATTCCAAAACCCATAACACTCTGTATACTTCAAAAAATTCAATTTTTGCCAACATTAGGTACTATTATACAGAACAGAAAACAAAAACCCGGTAGGACAAATACTGGTAGGATGTCAGGATATTGTACAAGAGAAGAAAAATATTCAAGAAACAAATTTCATACAGCTATTTATCAAGAGAAAAATATATACAATTGATTTATTCTGTAAGATAAAAATACATCATGCCATATACATTACAAGTTCAGAACTGCGTCACTGATAGACCGACAGTTCACAGCTCACTTGAATTGTGCACACAGAAACTTCATTTATACTCAGCCTGTGAAGTGTCCGTACCAGAATTTTAAGTACAAAATAAAAAGCTAACCTGGTTCAAAATGCTGATTAAGTTTCTACAAGCAAACACAAAACAGTGTGTGTTTTTTTTTTTTTTTTTTTATTAAAGAAATGTAAACAAACAGTTCATACAAACACATTTTAAAATTACATCTTCCAAAACCCTATCGGCCCGGGTCCTGCAGCCACAACTGTGATCGAATCTCTCTTTTTTTTTTTTTTCTTTTTTCTCTTTTTTTCCTTTTCAAATGTTTGTGTTAAATAGAAGGCTAGAGAGTTAGACTGGAGCCCTGCTACATGATCTAATACGTTTACATGATTCTCTGTGGCTTGAAACAAAGTTCTAATCAAAACTACTTTTAGCTGAAGAAAAGTTCAGCCTCCATTTGGGTGTATCTTGAAGCAGTTATTCACAGTTATCACAAATCGTAAGCACAAAAAAACCTGAAGAAGTAGGGATGCAACAATAGAATATGAAAACATTAGTTTAAATTACCAAAACAGCTATAAAAGGTGGAGTCACAGCCCACACTCCGTTCTATCGGAAGGTGTATAAAACAATTAAGTACTAATAGACCGTAGTTTGCAAAAAACCCCAAATACTCTAGGTTGAAGTTTTGGTTATTACAGAATTATAATGGCATATTTAACAACACAAAGTTGTATTGTAACATCCCCGTGAACATTTTATAAGCACCCGAGCTGCTGCGGAGCCTGGTAGCATTTGGTCAATACTATTTTTATACTGTATTTTTTTTCTTCTCAAAATATTTACATATTTGTACAAAGTAACAGAGTTTGTTAGTTCTGCAGGTAACAGCAGCAGCTTGGCTTTCTTCTAACTTTTATTTAAAAATAGCTTCATTCACTTATTCAATAATAAATACAAAAAGTTTCTCTTATTTTACAGAAATCAAAAACTACAATAAACTGACTCATGGAATCAAGTATTTAAACGTGTTTTAGTGCAAGTTATCGCCCCTTAGCTCCGTCCCTAAGGAAGTCGTTGCAGTACATTCCTTGTTCAGTGGTGTCTACTTTATTTTAAAAAACTTTTAAGTTAGAGGGCCTGCCCCTTTTTCAGATAAGGCCGTGGCCAGCACTTTGGACGTATCTCCCTTTCGCTGGTGATCTCAGTCTTACATTCATAGGAAGCCCCCACCCTGGGGCCCGGCAGCCCGCGGCTCTCCGCCCCAGTAGAAGTTTCTCCTCGGTGAGACTCGAGAACAAAACGAAACACAACAAAACCCACCCGCGGAAAGAAGGAGGAAGGAAAGAGAAAGCAGAAAACAAAAGTGCTGGGCCGTTCCGGGCCATCCCGGCGGCTCCCGCCCGGGGCCGAGGAGCCGGGACTCCCAGAAGCTCGCTTCAAGAAGTCACACAACAGAAAACAAACATCTCTTTCTGTCTGCAGAAGTCAAACGGTGCGTCGAATCGCTTCTTCGTGGGGACGAGCCGCCCGCCGAACGGCGAGGAATGCGTTCAGTTCATCCACTTCCGGCAGTTCACGGCCCCGCAGTGACACGGAATCTTGTGCTGGTCGTCCTCGAAGTCGAACTTGTAGTCGTAGCACAGCTGCCGCGGCAGAGACACGGCGTGAGGGGGACGAAGGGACCGCGCCTCGGTCCATCCGGTCCTCGCGCCGGCAGTGCGGCAGGTGGACGGGAGGCCGGGCCGGGTTGCAGGGGACCGGGGGACCGGGGGACCGGGGGACCGGGGGACCCGGGAACGAGAACCACCCGGGGCCCTGGGAGGCACCGCCTGCAGGCCGAGCCAGCCCGAGGAAGGGAAGGCGGGCTGGGGAGAGGCGCGTTCCACGGCTCCACGCGGCCCCCACGCTCCCTCCCCCATCGCCCTCGGGCCGGACGACCCCTCCCTGCCAGCGGACCTCGTTTTCCTCTGCCCTCACTTAAAAGAATGTTTACGGAGGGCCTCCCTAGGGTGACCGGATTACCGCCCACGTCTCGGACCGGCCCCGCCGTCAGGTAGGTGGGGGTCCGCACGGCCACCCTGCTCACACACAACCCCAGGTGGCCCAGCCAGAAGGGAGGACCCACACCCTCCGGGGCCCTCCTGACTCAGCACACCCCGAGTACGGTGCCGCTCGCCGAGACCTCCTGGGACACCAAAAGGGGACACCACGGAACTCACGCAGTAGCCTCCCTGAGCAACCGAACTACTTAGCACCTGTCACCGGGGCCTTGAGGGGTCCTTCAAGGAAACCTCCTCCACGGTACACAACATGAGGCGGGGGCTCAGAGAGGCTGAGCTACCCAGTCACGATTCCTCAGGCGGGAAGGGGAGGGATGGGCCTGGAGCTCATGGGGCCTCCGAGCCAGGTTCTCAGGAACTTCCCCTCGTTTACTCATCAAGATACTTTGAGATGCACAATGGGCCTTGGGTAAACTCTTGATTTGAAAGAGGGGATTCCAAAAAGACCAAAAACCTACAAGAACGACCCCAGAGCTCTATTCAAAGGGCCGGGGGTTCCAACAGTGTGAACACACGCAGGCCCCAGAACCCCGGGAGAGGGCTCCAGAAACCCACGGTGCTCGGCGTTCCCAGGTTGAAACGTGTGGTGATCGCGTTTGTGGGACACGGGCTTCGGAAACATAAACGAGTGGTCTAGACTAGAAATAACCTTAACGGGGGAAAGGCGTCTGTGAGACCAAAGAAACAAATGTCAAGTTCGGCATCCAGCATTTTGAAGAAAAGAAAGGATAACAGAAGAGCCCAGCTGTTTGAAAATCTTGAGAAAAACCTGGAAGCTCGTCTCGATCCAGTGTGGGTATGAATTCAAGCATTCCGGACCCACATGCTGCCCCCCAATTGGCCACCCACAGCCTTACGGTGGCCTCCTGGGAGCCGTAACGTTCCCGGAGGCCACGATCCCATTTCCTCAGACATCAGTTCGATGACAGGTAAAATCTTTAAGGAGAGGGACGTTGCCCAACTGTGACCAAGGGGGTAAGACCCGGGAAGATGACGCCCGGCGGGCGATGCGGGGATGTGGAGTTTGGGGGGCACGGCATGAGGGAATCGGGAGGAGCTGGCCTCAAACACTGCAATGCTTCCGTGAGGAGGAAGGTGGCGCTCGAATGTCCCTGGGTGAAGTGACAGGGTGGCAGCCTCTGACCTACCACGAGGAGAATTTCTCTAGCAGCAAAGACTGTGGAAAACAACGGGCCAGGCTGACCGTTCAAAGCAGGGAACTCCGTGTGGGGATGGGGGCGGAGCGGACGCGACCCGCACTCTTACCTCCTCTCCCTTCTGGATCCTCCGGTTGGAGCTGATGATAATTTTGTGTCCCCTCTCAAAAGTCACCACTTCTGCCACGCAGTTAGGCGCACACGAATGGTTGATGTATCTGCAAAGCCACCGTTTCAGGAAACTGTTTATTAGGAAACAGCTGGAGGCAGCGTCACAAACTTTCAGTTCTCAGGGAAAACTCGTCCCGTCAATAGAACAGACCAACCAGACCATTTTAGACCAAAATTCTTGCCCGAACTTATCTGCCCTGAATGTTTCATTGCGGAGGCTGTCATGAGCATAGGGGGCCCAGTGAGCCCCACCTCCTGGACCAGACTCCTCTCGCCTCACCTGGCAGGCCCTCCGGTGAGCGTCGCGTCGATCACGTGGTCACTATCCATGCGGAACATGTACACGCCGCGGTTCTGCAAGAGAAAAGTCGGAAACTTCTCCACGTGCACGTTCACCGCAGGGAGACGGAGTCGGGGGGAAGAGGAGCGCGGCCCGATCGCGCTCACTGTGCGTTCACACAGCCGGTCAGCTGACATTTGTTTGCGTGCCGTGAATGTGCGTCAACGATCGTGAGGCAACGCCAGGTTCACTAACCTACAGGTCTATCTACGCAAACAGGACCACCAACTGAGTAAGGGAAGACTGACAGAAAAAAACAAGGAAAAGACAAGAACGTCCAGATGTGCCTTGTGGTCCAAAGTGAACGTAGCAGGACAGATTAGCCCCGTCTCCAGCTTTTAGCACAGGGACAGGGAAGAGGAGGTCACTTACCTGAGACTCGTACAGCTTCTCCTTTCTGTTGGCAACTTCATTTCGAATGATAGTCCCGATGTACTCGATGACCATGGTGTGCTTCTCGATGTCTCTAGCAGCATACAGGCCCAGCCCCTGCAAAAGGCAGAAAAGGGAAAGAAAAGGTATGTACACGTACCTCAGCTACCACTTCAACTTCCCGGACAACCAACGGATCATTTCCTTTCCTACAAAGGCCACGTCCTAAGTGCAGTGCTAAAGACTTCGCCTGAACTCAAGAGCTCTTTTCTAGTGAATACACATACTTCCATATGAAGCAATCTTGCCACTTAAAGTAATGCCACAACTACCTGTCTCAGTCTCGTGTCCTCACACGCAATTCTTTTTTTTAATGTTTCATTTTTAGTTTTTGAGAGAGAGAGAGAGACAAGAGTGTGAGCGGGGGGAGGGGCAGAGAGAGAGAGGGAGACACAGAATCCGAAGCAGGCTCCAGGCTCTGAGCTGTCAGCACAGAGCCAGAACTCACCAGCGGTGAGATCGTGACCCGGGCCAAAGTTGGACACTTGACCGACTGAGCCACCCAGGCGCCCCGTCACACGAAATTCTTAAGACATATTTACAGACTAGCACCGCTGGCTGCCCACAGTCTGCCCGACGTCTTATCTTGCGTGTAATTCGTGCTGAGATCCCACCAACTAAACACGCTAACGGCTTCTGGTATTCATTTTCTCCTGTCACCATTTCCAAAAGGGCACGACAGGACAGTAAACTTAACAAATCAGAAATAGGACTAACCACAGAGGTTATTAATACTGCAGTCAGGTTGCAGATCTGGCGAGGAGTTCCTGGGAGCCAGGGCAGAAGAAGCAGGAAAAGGAGGAAAGTTGGAAAGACATAAAGTTCTTCCAAAAGGGAATCTTCTCCCCTCAAGTTTTGAGTCCTGAGAAATGTACAGGAGTCTGAACTGGCTAAAAACACTGAAACGGGTCTCTCGTTTGGCAATTCAGTGTCTATGCCAGGGGCCTAATAAATCACATTCCATTATGCACGGTTTTAGGGTTCCGGCATTACAAATTCTGGAAAAATAACACACTGAAAGAAATACAATTTCTATGGACATTTGACATTTTCTTGTCCCGATGTGAGTCTGCCTTCTCTGCTCAAACTGGCCGGAAGACAGCAGGAACAGAGTAGGGAGAGAGCATGTGCTAACTGGGAGGGTCCCCAGGGGCAGCGACATCCAGCGGCCACAGTGGGGCACCCAGTACCAGGCGCCTTAGACACTTTGGTGTGTGAATTCTCTTTTGGTGAAAAAAAAAAAAAACAAAAAGAAAATTACGCAATTTATCTGTTCAAGTCCAGGTCTCAGGTGAATGAACCAGAACACAAAAAGTAACACGTATAGAGATCAATATAACTTCATTTGAGAGCGGACAGGGAGGGGCGCCTGGGGGGCTCAGTTAAGCATCTGACTTCGGCTCGGGTCATGATCCCGTGGTTCCTAAGTTTGAGTCCCGCATCAGGCTCTGTGCTGGCAGCTCAGAGCCTGGAGCGTACTTCGGATTCTGTGTGTGTGTGTCTCTCTCTCTCAAAAATAAATAAATATTAAATAAACTTAAAAAAAAAAAAAGGACAGGGAGATCAATGAAAAAGAACAGAGAATCCCCAGTAGGTCCGTGCATATGTGAAAACAATGTGTGATAGTTGTAACCAGTATGGTGGTATCATGATCAGTGTAATGTGGGAGGATTATTTACCAAATGGTGCTTCAACTCGTTATTCAATGGAAGAAAATAAAATTGTCTTAAACATAAAAAATCTCTGAACTACAGATACCTAAGAGCCACATATACAACATAGTCCACTGTCTTCGCCAAGACTAGAAGCGATAGAAAAGTATATACATTTGACCATGTGAAAATTACAACCTTTTTTAAACTTTACTTTCATTTTGAGAGACAGAGAGCAAGTGGGGGAGGGCGGGGGGAGAGAGAGACAGACAGACAGAGAGAGAATCCAAGCAGGCTGCATGCTGTCAACACAGAGCCCGACACGGGGCTCAAACTTATGAACCGTGAGATCACGACCTGAGCTGAAATCAAGAGTCGGACACTCAACTGACTGAGCCACCCAGTTGCCCCTCAAAATTAAAACGTTTCTAAAGAAAAAAGAAACCCTATTTTCTAACAGGCAAAGGATGTTTTATAGGGCAATTCCTCTGTTAGCACAAGTTCTTAAGGACGGGGAAACACAGGAGTATGTAATTTATAAAAGAGCAAATCCAAATGGCGAACGTGAAAAGCTGCTCACTCATTCATCAGCTGGAAACTGCAGTTAAGGAAGGGGTATCAGGCTGGCAGAAATGTAAGAGGACAGTGGCACTACAGGTGGGAAGGGAAGAAGAGAGACCATCTTCCGGGCACTGGAAGAAATGTGCATTTGCAGCCTTTTCAGAAAACCTAAGACGAAAAGTACGTATGCTTTTACACGGTCCTCTCACTTTTGGGAATATTCTCCAAAGAAGTGAATCTATCGATATGTGGGGGTATTCGGTACGAGAGATTGGTGGCACTGCTGTTTTGGGAAAAACCGTAAGCAAAGCAAACGTTTATCGGCTGTGGGACGGTTGAATTAGTTACAGCTCAAGGGCATCATGGAACCTCACAGCCATTAGAATGAAACACCACTCCCTCAGCCACCCTAGAAGTTCCTTGGAGGACTGGCGCGTCAACGATGCTGCAGAAGGCGTAGCTGAATGACCCCACTGGCACATGTGTGCCCGGATGTTTCTGCACTCTTAGGACAGTACGTGGTGCAGACCCAACACTGGGGTGAGAAATCACTGAAACGACAGTGAGGGGGTAAGACCGACCGTGAGGAATGGTAAGAGTGGGTGGGCTACTGGGGAACGTTTCAAATGGAAAGGACACACCGCCGGGAGTGGACCACTGGGTTCCCCAGGAATTGGAGGCGCTCTGCTCTTGAGGCAACAGCAGGAAGGAAAGACAGCGTATCTGTAATTTGAAAACCAAGTATCAAATAGAAACAGCAAGAGCAGAAAGAGATCTCAGGCACAAAATTTTAACACAAAAGAAAGATGAGTAGATAAAGTAGAAGTCACAGAACAAGGACAAGGGAACCAAAACCGGAGGGGGCAGAAGGAGGGCTGGTGGAGACAGAAGTTCTCGACTGCCTTTGCTCGCACTGATCACCCGGGGCCCCACCTCGGGGGCCAGACTGTCAGGTCTCAGAGGTCTCAGGTGACGCTGCTAGTCTGAGGTCCCCACTGTGAGATCTTGGATCTCGTGGGTCCAGTACTCGTCTACAGGTTCAAACAGAAAGAAACAGAGGAACTTGCGAAAGAATTAATGAAGAAACACTTCCAGACCGAAGGCCACAAGTTCCAGGTCAAAAAGAGTCTGGTAAGAGAAACAGCAATAATTTTTTAAAAAAATGACCCAAACGTAACCACATTTTTTGTAAAATGTCCGAATACCAAGAACAACAAGATCCTAAAATCTTCCCGAGAGGAGGAAAAAGGTTCCAACAAAGGAACAAGAATCCCACTGAGTCTACACGGCGCGATACAGGTCAGATTTCTATTTTGAGGAGCTCACACTGGGTGTGGGTGGGACGGGGTGGCAGGTGACAGCAGGGTGACAGCCAGAGAGTGGACCTGAGGGAGCTCTTCTGGGGGGACAGGCAACGAAAGCGGACGACGCTCTGGGCCCGGGCCCACCGTGGCCAAGGCGCACGAGCCGCGTGCACGAGGACGGCGTGCACACGATCGGCTCTAGGGCAACGGGAGCTTCGGAATCCCATCCGGGGACATCGGGAGGGAGACACCGAGCAGGCGGCTCAGGAAGGATGGGCCAGAGATGTCAACTCACACGCTCGGCCTACAGACGGCTCTCTCTGGAGGGGATGCGACAATGTACGCACCAGCACACGCGGGGGCTTTCCTGCCAAGAGGCTTCCGAAAGAGAAGTCCCCGACCTGGAGCATCTTCTGAAAACACTCATCCGTATCTCTCCTGAGTACCCAGCAGCCCTGGTGAACTCTCCACGAATCCGTACGTGCAAAGCACAGCGCCACCTGCCTCCTGCCTCCCACAAGCTTTCATGGAGACGCACAGGCGAGGATCCCAGGGGCCCTTCCTTTCGGCGGGGGGGGGGGGGGGCATCGTGCTCCAGGAGACACACGGAGTCCCCCGTGTTACCGACCGACGAGATCTGACGGGGTGGTGGCGATGCGGTTCCACCCCCGCAGCCGCGGGACCTGCGTCCTCCCTCCCGCCCCGACGGCACACTGTGCCCTCACCTGGATGCGGGACCGGGCCAGGTACACGTTGGACTTCCACTCGGTCTTCATCTTCCGGTACTGCGAGGACTTAGAGTGCACAAACTGCTTGCTGTAGGGCGCGTTCAGCTCGCCGGTGACCGTGCTCTGAAAGGACTTGGAGGTGCTGGTGCTGTTCAGGGTGTGAGGTCTGCACGCAGCGGCACGTCAGCAGGAAGAAATAAAAGGAGAACTGAAGACATCTCCGAATGACGCCACGCCCGTCGGTTCAAGTTCTTACTGACGAGAACGCACATGGAAAGCCGCCTAGCAGAGCCACACGGCGGGTTCTCTGATGCGGTCGGCACAGACACAGCCAGAGACAGCAGGGTTTGTAAGCAGCAGACAAGTCAAGCACAGAAACCACTAATGCGCCTAGAAACCCTGGGCTGTACTATGTGAAGTTAAAAGAAAATACCTTAACACAAACCTCTTGACATGGGCACTCATTTTAGGTTCCGATCGGGCGCAGCCTGTGGGGTTAACGGCAAGAGGAAGCTCCATAAGAGGGTTGCGGCCGTAGCGGAAGGTGTAGTTTTCACACGCCTCAACCCCAGGCAGCTGAAAAGGAGCAGAACAGACGGAGGGTTCGTTTACTGATCGAGACCGCAGGCCACGGTGAGCTGGCCAAAGGACGGCTCAGCTTGAACTTCTGCGGAAATAACCGGTCGACATACTCCCGGTTCACAAAACGGTCCTCTAGCTGGTCCCACAGCAGCCCGCACTTGGATGTGTTTCATTGTTACACACACATTTCAGACCTCAGTAAACCCTGGCGAACGCTCCCTGAAGACAAGCATTAGCCCACGGAACAACCACACGCCAGCCAACACACATGCCCGGTTTTTGGATCTGACTGTTCCGGCCCACGCGTGGGGAGTGGACTACTTCACAACTTCGTTCTTTCAACTTTTAGATCTTCGTTTGGAGTTTTAAAAGTAAATACAGTTAAACAACATTTTGTAAGGTCTACTTTCTTGATTTCTCACTTCTTCCACGAGTTATCACACTCAATTCCCTCAGAGTGTAGGTGGTACCCTAAGAAATTTACTTGTAGAACAATTTTATGGTAAAAGTCTTTTCTAGAATTTATTACTTGTGAGCATATTTCTCTACAGACCTGAAACCCATGTATCGTTTAGAGCCCTTGCTTCTACCGAAGCAAGAAAGTGGGCATATAACTCAGCGGCTTTTGGGGTGTCCTCTGCTTCTCCAAAAACCAAAACTGCAACCAAAACAAAACCCACGAACATCGATGATTTTTTTCTTATTCAAAATACTGCCTTATAATCATGCAGTTTCCCAAAAGCATTGGGTAGACTCACTGGCAAACAGGCTTATAATCCTAAAAGATTGCAAAGACATGTCAGAGCCGGCCTGGTGCTCCTGCAATCCAACTGCCCTCTGGTGACTGGCCCTGGCATGGGGCAGGAACGTGGCCACCAGCACCCTGGTGTCGGGGACTGGACACACCAACATTGCTAAGTGCAGGGAAACACGAGGAAGCAGAGGGGACGAGGGTCCCCTCCCCCACCCAGCACTGCCTGAATACAAAACAACGCTCCGTCCTTGCCCCTGCCTTGCCCGTGCCCTTGAAGAGACCCTGGAACTTGTGAGCCACCTCGCGGAGTGACCACGAACATTCACTGAGGTTTTCCGATGCGTCGCGGGTGCCTCGAGAGACACGAATAGAGGTGGGAGTGAATGCACAGGCAGAGCACGACCTCGAAGTATCAGGACCGTGACGGCTCGTGTTAAAACGGTTCCCCCCAAGGAACACCACGCGCAACCAGAAAGGCGATCTGACGCCCCATTTCGCCCGAGATACTCACGGACTCCGCGATCCGCACCACCGCGGACACCGTTAGGCCAAACAGGTCTTCTCCCTTTAAATATGCTGGAAAGAGCTGGAGCATTTCAGACTGTTTTCTCACACACGCCACGGGCTCCAAAATTTTATCCCAAACACCTACATGTGGCCAAAACAAACAAAAACAAAACAGTTTACAACAAACTTGCTCTCCGCTCAACAGAGAGGAAAACGGGATAAAGTCGAAAACCGAAGCAAAATGAAGACTGAGCCTCCAAGATGTCCCAGTTTCCACGTAAGGCCTTGGAGGCAGCGACCCGACGAACCTGGTATTATCCGCTGGTCAGGTGGCAGTTTATGTCAAAGACTAGGAAATTTTGGGGGGAAGAATGTGTCACACTTAGGAACTTAAACAGTGAAAGTGGAAAGAAAGTTTAACGTAACAAATTCATGCAAGAAGTTCATTCATCTTCATACTAGCACGTAACTTTAAATTTTTAAATGATTAGTCCAATTAGCAGTGTATAGAAATACATTTCTTTTTTCTCAGATTTAAATTAGAATAGGAAATTGGTATTTCCACTAGAATTATCTTCAGGGCATTTTCATACATTTTTATAAAAATCGCTGGGAAAAAAAAGCAATTCCCAGTACTTTCTGCAACAATAAAATGACCGCTTAGGTTTCACGGTATGGTCAAAATTAAGCGTCTAATTACTCGCTGCTAATATGTTTAATGTCTGACGCTACTCATACGAGGCAACGTACAGAAGATGCTTTGAATATGGCTCCCGCCCTCTGACCCGGAAGGCCCCAGTGCAAACAACAGGCAATCTTCACGTACAAATCACCAGTTTATCAACTAACTGTGTGTTCAAACACATACTCTGATTTTGAGTAGGTCTGGCAAGTGCCGGGAAAGTGGCGCGGCGAGGACAGCAGGTGCAATACCTCAAAGAAGCGAAGATTTGCACGTGTCCGTGAAAACCCCACATCTGTGCTGAGGTGGTCTGAGGCAAGCACGAGACAGCACACGGGAACCCGGGCGCGACCCGTCTCTGCGGGGCACACGAGCGCGACGTTACCTTTAGGGGAGGAGTCGCTCAGGACCAGGTCTTCGTGGCCTTGCTCCACGATTCGGATGACGAACACCGGGCGCCCCTCCTTCTCCTCGATGGAGCACAGGTAGCGGCAGCGCCTGTTGGCGTAGCGGGTGCTCCAGTACAAGCGGCTGGCCTCGTAGCCCACGGGGAAGAGCGCCTTGGGGGAATGGAACGCCTGCATCTGCTGTGGGAGCAGCTGGCCGATCGTGTGGAAGATGAGGCTTCCGACGCGGAAGGTGTGGTCCCGCTCTCCGCGCTGCACGATGCTAGCGATCTGTCGCACCTCGTCGCGTTGAACGTAGACCCGTCTGAAGACCGCGAAGTAACTCAGCTCCTGCTCGTGAATTCCCTTTGGTTTGTGCACGGGACACAGCATCGTTTTATCCTTAAAAAACATGCATTGTGCTTTAATGGCGCAAGTGAAGTGGTAAATGTTGGCGCACCGAAATCTGTGGCATCCGCTGGTGGCGCCCATTTTATGGCAGAAGACGCACTTCATCTGCAGGCCCCTCCTCAGCGCCAGCTCCACGTTTATCAAGGCCCCGGCCTGGGTCTCATAGACCTCCGTGGACCACAGCGCACAGTTCAGGTGGACCCACACGTCCAAGTCAAGGTTGAGCAGCCTTGCCGGTCCGTCGGTCAATCCATCGCCCTCTTCGTGGCAAAAGCAACACTTCCGGTAGTCTTTGGGCACAGGGTCAGGCTTAAGGGACGTGCCCAGCGTCTTCAAAAACTCGTCGATTTCATCCTCACAAGGGGGTTTGAACGTCCCCTTGGGGATTACAATGTGGATGCTCCACTTCTTCCACTTCATCCCTCTCCACTTTTTATTAATCGGCCTACAATCTTCAAACCCACCGTGGACAGTTCTTAGCCGAGGCTTTAACTTGACTGTCACCTTAAGCTCGTCCGGCTTGGCCTCTACTTTGGCTGCTTCAAAAGCCGGAGGGAAAGCGATGGGGGGTGACGCGGGGGGAGAAGCTTCTTCCTGGAGCTGCGGGAGGCAGTGCACGTCCAAGGTGGAGATGTTGTTACTGTACTGGTGAAACGCTTTGGAAGGCGTCTCTCTTACAGGAGACTGTGGCAACGGAGGGGCGGATTCCTGCACAGGGAACAAGGGCAGCTCTAGAGCAAGAAGCCGAAAGGCAGGCTTTCACAGGCCCTGGGCCCGGGGGGCAGGGAAAGGCTCTCTGAGCAAGCGTGAGGGGTTCGCGCACAGCAGAAGCGGCCGCCCAACCCCGAGGGCGTTGATGAGGGCAGGACAGTGCTGGGGGTCCCTCCCCTGGCCTGCTGGACAAAGCCGTGATCTCTGGAGAACATCCTGCTCCTACACCTTCTCGGACACTCCTGTCTACCCAGGAGAGACCCAGAAAATTCCACGCTGAAGAGGGGCTAGCTAATTCGTACAATGGAGCAGTGTCTTTTGTTAAACCAAACAAGAACTTGGGAACGTGACCTTCTCTGAGCTTCTCCGCACTCTCTGAACTTCCTGACTGCTAACCTTAGGTTGAACTAATCGGCACAGATGTGAACGAAGGGGCAGCAGTCCCTGCCCTCACATAACATGTCACTCTTCTCCACGGCTGCCCGGCTCCGACCCCGCTGCCTGAAGAGGTGAGCTCAGAGAGACGCCCCAGGACTTTTTCCCCGGGGACACGGTCTCACCCCCGACCCACGGGGCTCCCCTCTTCTCACCTCCCCCCGGCCCCCAGCCAGGTATCTGAAGAGACACACCTCCTGTAACTCCAGACGCAGGCAGGAACAGTGCACCAAATTAAAAAATTGTCTAAACCTATTTGACATATAGCTTGATTTCATTATACTGGAGACTACTGCCTGTTACAAAAATAAGAGTCTCCAGAACCTTCTTCCAGCAAAGACAGAACAGTGATCTGCAGGAAGGGCTGTCAGCACCACCTCACGGGAAGGCTTCCTTCAGCATGAATGGTTAAGGACGGTTCCCCGCGTCAGCCATACACTCAGATACACTTCAGTCACACAGAGGCAAGTAAAGGAGACCATCTCCACCACGACGTGAACACGATGCTTTCTCCCCAAAATACATGAGGAGACTTAAATTGTGTTTATGAACAGGTTTTCCCGTCAGGGTAAGATCAATACGAGTTGTAATTATTGTTGTAATTCAATTAAGATATTTTTAATTAAATAAGTAAAACTAAAGGCTGTATTACTATTAGTGTTTTAGTCAATTCTGAACTTTCAAGATAGAATTCAAGCCTACTCCCCTCATCGTGGAAGCGGGATTTCTCTGAAACAGCACGGGCCTCCCTGCCTCCACCCGCAGCACATCTCCCTCCGTTTCCTGCACGCGGAGAGCTATGAACCTGTTCTGTTCATTAACGTAACCCAAAAGCACGGAAGTCACTCGCTATACCTTGTTCACTAACAGACACCAGCCTAATTTTACCTTGCTTTCTGAGTTTTTTGCTTGTGTGGATGAGGCATAAAGAACGAAGCAGTTATTACTACAGAAGACAATGTCCTTCTCGACTCTGTGGGAGCTTTCTCGGGAATCCTGAAAAGCAAAGAGAAATGTGTAAGGATCTCAACAAATCAAAATTTCGTAAAAACAAGGTCTATGCATTGTTGGTTTTTATGCTACGTTAAAAGTGAAAACAGCTCTCTGTCCTAAAAGTAAAAAAAAAAAAACCACACGCCAATACCTGGCATCTAAAAATTTAGCCAAAGAGAAAATAAATTTACGAAAATAAACTCGATGATCCATATTCACTCTTTTTAGAAATACGCTGTTCTCATAGTATCCAACTGGAGAGTCCACGGTAGCTATTTGGTTTTAACCTAAAGCATGTCCGGCACATGCTGAGGCTACTTCCCAGAATGTGGGTCCCATGAAGCCCCCCACAGGTGGACTCTTGCAGACACAGGAGCGAAAAAGCAGCATGTGGGACCCTTTCGGTGGAGGCGGGTGGTGGGATCAGAAGGAAAGCTGAAGTACCTTGTTCACGAAGGCCAGATCTCTGAAAGATTTCCTCACGCCGCCTCCAAGAATAACCACTTTACAGTGACAGCACCACTGTGGTCTGAGGGCCGCGCCTTCTGCGATACCGGAATCCTTATATCCAGAAAGACCTAAATGCAGAAGTCTTTCATTGGTGATCGCAGGTGACCAATAACACAATGTGGTACAAGGTGTAAAACTGCACGGTACCAACCCACAACGCGGCTCACTTAACTTCCCTTCTATCATCTTTTTCGAGCGGTTACAGGGCACGTATTACAGGAGCACACGTACTCTCAAGCAGCTGGGGAACCGCCCGAACGTGCGAGCATGAGAGAAAAGCGATGCACCGTGCTGGGTTAATATCCACCCTACGTGTGAGGTGGGGGTAAGGGAGGTGGGTACTACTTTTGCTTGAGGGTTAAGACGATGAAAAATGTTCTACGAAGGATGAAAAGGCACAGGTAGGCGGCTAAGTTTGATGTGGGAAGTCGCAGAGGGGTGAGCAGAGTCCCAGGGCCCAGATAAAGACGTGGGGATGCAGGCCGGGCACGCTCAGAGCACAGCGTTCGTGCAGGGCGTGAAGGCAGAAAGGGACAACAGGGGACGGGAGTGTGAGAGAAGCAGGTGGAGGCCGGGAGTTCAAAGACCCCACACAGACCACCCTCGGGGTTCCCAGAGGAGGCCCGCGCGGAAGCTGCCAGGTTGTGGGGGCGGGGCAGGGACGGACAAGATTCCGAGGGACCGGGGGCAAGGGGGACGGCGCAGGGGAGCTGGGCAGGTCTGAGGAGCTGGCAGGTGCCAGCACAGCCACGGGAAGAGGCCTCACGGGGGGGCGAAAGGAAGAGGGGACACGCTGCCGACGCCAGCCGTGTGCGCGACAGGGGAAGCGGCGGTCGGTGCGGCGGGCGCTCAGGGAGCTGGCGTGCCAGCACCTCCTGGGGGACGACGTGACAGGACGTCCATCCCAGAGCGCTGAGGCCAGCACGCCACAGACGACAGAACGCCCGCGGACGGTTAATTTACCCAGGACCACACACCAACACGTCACCTGGTAGTTGTTAAAAACTAAAGTGGGATTTTAACGAGAACCAGCTTAACCCGGGACTCAAGGGCGAACTTGAGGTCAATGGGACGCAGAGCAGCTCACCATCGCTCGCTGGACGGAACGGCACGCTGGGCGGCTTCAGCCGGTAAGAGCTGGCTGATCTGGGAGGGTTTGCAGATCCTGGCGGAGGCCCACGAAGAAATATATGCTGTCGACACTCCAAGCCTGGGTTTACTCTGTGGCTACTGACCAAACCCACGGATGGAACATCCGGACCATTACTGACCTCATAGCTGTTAGGAACTCGGACGTGGAGAAGGTCGGAAAAACGCAGCCACGACGCTGCTAATGTTCTGAAACAGAGGCGTGAACGCTGCGTCACCCCCACCGAGGGCAACGGCGAGCCACGGAAGCCAACTGCATCCTTCCGTGGCTGCCAGCCGCGGGACGCGTACAGCGGTAAAGTGCAAGCAAACCCAAGCACGTCTACGTAGGCTTAAGAGTCTCGGGGAAGAAGTCATTTGAATGGAGCAGCATCCCAAGAACGCTTGTCTAAAGGGAAATCCTCACACGGGGATCCCAGCTAATGTTAAGTATTTGCACGAGCACCGACCTCTTCCGGCTACCTTCCTATGTGACGGGCGGAACGGACGCCACCACCAGGAGGGAGCTAGACCCTGTCGGTTCTCACAGCTGGGCAGAAACTTCCTGGGCGTGGTCTCCGCCCGGCTCTGCGACAGCCCACGGGGATGGGCACTGTCACACCAGCACCAGGTTCTGTCGGTGGCCAGCACGGCCTATCACTGGGCTCAGTGTGGCTGCCAACATCCTCACAATTGATGAGAGAGAGAGAGAGAGAGAGAGAGAGAGATTCTCGGCAATTTAGTAGTATTCAACAGCAGCGGCTGCCAAAACCTCTGTTGTTGATAAAATGCCTTCTCACTGCTTCATCTTATATGTGTGCTCATCAAAAGGTTTCTCTCTCCAGTGCACACGCTTTAATAAAAACACGAGAACGCGAGCTTCGTTCTGCCCTGGCTCCGGCGAGCCCGCCATGGCGCTCGGAAGCAGCCTAGATGGCTACGGTGACTACTGACCCTACACCTAACTCTGAGCTTCTGTCCTCATGACCCTGCTGCACACGCCTTGTTGTCAGCCACCTGACACACCTTTAAAGACAGGGACAGTTTCCAACGTGAAAAAGTTGCTTCCTCCTCACCTCAGCAGCTGTAGGATGCAGAGTAATTGCCACAGATATAAGACCCGATCTGGGACCGTTTGGAGAGGAACCAAAAGGCGGTGTGAAAAATAAAGTGCCAGGCTCAGTCTTGATGTCATTCCTTCTAGATTCCAAACCTTAAAGGGGGGGGTGGGGAAGGAAGGAGGAAAAGGGGAGAGAGGGAAAGAAGGGAGGGAGGGAGGAAGGAAGGAAAGGTGGGTTGAGTGTTAATGCTCTTGAGAACCCAAAGGTGAACATCAGTCAACTGCCACACTGGAGGAGAAACAACGCGGCTGAGTACTCCCCTACCTTTGCCAGTACTGCTAGGAAGGATCGGGATGATGGGAGATGGCACAGGCTCCGGGGGCTCCTCTTTGACCGACGACAAATCTGGGTATCTGCTCACGTCCATCCCAACCACACTCTCAGGAGAGGACGACGGAACGAAACTGTCAGGAGTGTCCCGACCACCAGCGTGATCCTGTATCCTGAGAGGAGGACAAACACGACATGCCGACATGTGCAAACCCACCACGGCGGGGTGAAGGTGGGGGCTTCCTGCACCGACCCAGCCCCACCGGTGAGCATGACTGTAAGAGTCCTTCGGATAAAGGCAATAATGTAAGAAGGCAACGAACAGGTTCAGGGCCAAGCGAGAAATCTCCCGGAAAAAGATACAAGAAATACATTCAACTTAAATGGTAGGTTTCGTCTGACTGAAGCTCCAGAATCTACATTTCAAGACCCGCCAACAAAAGATTTAACGTTCAGGTTACAACGTGGCAGAGAAAGGACGGATACTCCTACCTCTGCCAAGTTCCAGATCCCGGAGACTGTGGGAGCAGTCTGCCGCGGGAAAGGAAAGAGCCAGGCCACACGCCCCACAGGCACACCCGCAGAGCCCGCTGTGCCGATGTGCAGAGCGGGAACATGGGGGAAGCTTGGTCACTGTGGTCATAAGCCTTTACTTTTCTTAACCGATCAAGTATGGTGAAAAGAAGAGAATGGTCAAGCCCAGGAAGCTATAGGTTAACCAGCGCAACTGAGGTCAGAGGGTAAGTGCAGCCTCAAGCTAATGCTGTAGGATACCTCCCAAATCTGGGGTCTCCCACTGGTCCCCCAGGAGAGATGCTGTCGTGCGGAGGGAGGATGTGTGCAGGAGCACTGTGAGGAAACCTGAGAGAGGCTTCCGGACGGAGTCCCTGCAAAATCCAGGAGTGGAGCAGATCCCTCACCCCAGGGCAGCAAACATACACACCTATGAGGCTGCCTCCCACAACTGCTCCCTGGAAATCTGGCAATTTGTAGCAGTAAGATGCAGAAGAAAACAAGGAGACCAGGATTCTAAATCGGGAAGACTTACTACTCCTCATTGGTCCACAGTTTTAGCACTAATAAAGCAGGGACTTAGTCTGAATGCTGTCTCAACAAACAGAGGGTGGTTACCACATTTCAGAAGGAAGGGAGAATCCTTGACAAAGTACATAAGAGCCTTTTTGGATTTAACTTGTTGGGGTAACTACTAAGGGAAGCGGATTCTCCCCAGACAGAATCTCGGGTCCAAAGAAGTGAGACAAAGAAGTTACAAAACTCTGGACAAAACGGTTCTTAAATTCTCTTCCACAAAAGCTGTCTCTGGTATCTGTGACTGCTGCTCTTTTGTTTTGGACAGCCGCAAACATCCATGAATGACAATGATCTCTGAAACACTTTGCATGGAGACTCCCACTGCCTTAATGTCTATTTGATTATTTGCTGAACTTCCTATACCATCTAGGAATTCAACAATGCATAAACTAATTACATTTGATAGTAAGAACGTTTCATAAAGTATGTTTGAGAAAATTTCTCACCAAATTTTACCCCTTAAATGTTGTCACACACTATCCCTACAGACATGATGCCAAAGAGATATATACCTATATATATATACATATACATATATATATATATTTTTTTTTTTTTTTTTAAATGAAGTAACTAAAGAGTATGTGAGAAGACAGGAACTCTACCTTAATTCTTCCTGATTGTTATGAGGCGGTGTCGGCAGTGAGGCTGGCACATCGACGGTCTTCGGGCCCTGAGCGATAGCTCTGGCTAACAAGTCGTCTTGTGGTCTGAAGGGCAGCTGAAATGCTTTCGGTCCTAGACTTTTGGTAACTGGAAAAGCGAACACACATAAGGAAAAACATGTTCAGTTCAAACGGATACATGGGTGGAACATCAAAACTCAACTGCCATTTCACCACACACGGCCAGCAAAGGCACACTCCTCAAAGGCGCCAACGTGCAGACCAAGCGTCATACCTTCGTGGCTCATTAATACGCCGGCTCTTCCAGCAAGTTCTTCAGTTGTCGCAAAACCATTTGCCATCTTCTGACAAGCCATAGGAGGTGGTGTAGGAGGAAGAGAGGCAGGGGGTGTTGGAGGATTACTTAAATTATTCTGCTGCAGAAGACCAAAAAATTTTAAATTATATGCTACAGAGCAGATATGCCACGACCTTGCTAAAACTTAGTTCTGTGAATTTTTAGCACATGGAAGCAAGGCTACAGAAATGTTATCGAGATGGATCTTCATTCCTAAACGCACAGCAAGAAGAAAGAGTAAACGTACGAGGCCAGGAGGTTTTGTGGTGGAAGAAATACTCATGACGGTATGGACAGATTATCTATTTGCTTACTTTGCCCGCTTGAGTACTCAAGCCTTGAAATTAAGAAGCAAAGTTACATTATTCTATTCTATACATCCCTTTTTAAATTTCATTGTTATAGCCAGTGAAAGACAGCTTTAAAATTCAAGCAATAAATTGTAAAAAGTTCTCAAAAATTCCTTTATTCAATTTTCATTAAGATACGCCCCAGTTCTATTAAAAAAAACAAAAAAACAAACTTGAGAATTTGTGGTCTTAATCCTCTAATTACAACTCATAGCCTCAATATTAGCATCTTGACTGTCCAAAACCTCTATAAGAAGCAAAAGTCGTAACAATAACTCTAAAATGTCTAAATCATTAACAAATGGATCTCCCTCCAAACACTTCTCTCTGCTTTGCATTTGTCATCAATTTGTCATTTGTTGATTGATTGATCAGTCTCTCAGGGATTGCTGGAATCTACCAATAACACTATGAAAATCAAGGGCAAGGTGAAATTCCAAATCTCGCAAAGATCTGGGATTTCGTGAAGGTAATGCAGTTGTGTTGGAGAACAGCTTGCATTGGAAGAGAAGCATTTATAAGAGGACAGGCTCTGACTGAAGAGAAAGGCCAACAATGATAATAAACGGAGCGTCACAAGAGAATGACTTTAATACTAAAGTAAGAAGAGAAGCCCTCCAGAAAAATGATGATACTCTCAAATATTTCTGCAAAAAGATCATTTTACACAAGTCAGATGTGAAGTAAAGAATGTCTACTGAGGCTATAAAAATGTTGCTAAAATAATTAATACCAAAAGATAAATCTGACTTAGATATTTTAGTAGTGTAAGAATTAATGTCTACTTGTAATTAGTACCTCAATTATTAGACAAAATACATTTTTAGATTTTTTCATTTTTCAGGGAAAATTGCTAACTGCATTTTTATTCTGTTTACTATGAATTTGGATTCACCTTAAGAGTTAACAAAGGTTATAGGAAAATAGATATTTTCTCTACTGTGGAAACACATAATGGATTTCTTCACTATTTGAACTCTTACCTACGTAAAATTGCAAATGTTTATGTTAGAGACTCTTCATCCAGTGAAATTTTAACCTTTTAGCTGAACCAAAGTTGAAATGAAACTCGAAGATTAGCCGGAAAACAAGACAAGCTCTACCAATTCTGATATGGTATCCAAAGAGGAAGCAAGGTAAGACCTTGGCGAGGAAACATACCTTGTAGATCAACTGAGAATAGTAATCCGAAACCCCTTCAAGGGTAGCACTGCCAAAAGTTCCTAGAAGTCGGTTCCCACTATTAAATTGGCCACTGCCATAAGGAAGAAAGTGCGCAAAGTTCACTCCAATGATTGGTTCCATTAGAGGGAGCAGAGAGAGCTGCTATTAAAAAACACATTGAAGAGTAATGTACACGGTAAACAAAACAGAGTGCTTCTCAACTTTTCTAAGACCCGAGGCAACTTAGTCAAACAAGGCTTGAGAAAAATGAGACTTAAAAATTTCAAGTATCACAATGTTAGAATAAGTGAGAGAGACCACAGAATCTCTGAGATATATTTAAAAACGAGCTTTATTCTGATCTGCCTTAAAGGGACACTGCCAGGCAGCCGACAAAAAAAGCACATTCCTTATGTCTGCTCGGCAAGAATCGGGGCGTGAAGGGAGGCCGGGGGCCCCCAGGAGCACTCGTAGTGGCTGTCTCCCACCTTCTGTAACAACTACAAAGGTGTAAGAATAGAGTTCACTAGGGGAGCCCAGCAGCCGCGTTTCCTTGTGTTCAGAGTCACAAGTGACAGACGGTTGTTCTTGGTCCCGAGGCCGCTTCTGAACACAGTTTGGAAAGCTGGACCGTCAGCTACCAGCCCACCTATCTCCACCGTAACTTTTGGGCGCGCGTTTTTGCTTCCAACTAGGAAATCTACTAGACTCCTTGGTGACACATCTCTTATCCCTGTCACTACTTTAATTAGGAAATACGGTGATAAGGTTTCAGTTTCACAGGGCTGAACACGCATGTGATGCCTCACTTCTTCACATTTTCCCAAGAAGTGGCTACGAGCGACTCACCTGCTTCAGGTGCGTAAAGGTGTCGGTGGCAGAGGACAAGGCGCGTTTCTCCTCTTCGTCCTTCCGCCTTTTCTTCGAGCGCGGTGCGGCCTTCTCCCCCACCCTCTGAGTCCGTTTGCTTCGCGGTTTCTTGGTCTCACTTCCTCCATCCGTTTTTGGCAAGGGGTTGCTGCCACATCCAAAACCACCTTGCATCTGAGCCCCCAGGGTTTGCTGACGTGATTGGAAAGGTTAAGAGGTAAGTACAACATTCACGTGTTCGACTGAGCAGTTCACGCCAACCCGGTTCCACCCTAGGACACACCCTCCTCACAGGGGCACTAAAGGTTGAGGAAAGGCAGTGGCAGCAGATGGTCTGTTTTCTGAGATGCCATCCCCGTTTTCAAACGTTATTCTCAAGTATGGCCACTGGCGAGCCACAAAGCTTGAAGAAAAGGCGGGATGCTTAAGGGTGGCTCCTTTCCCTTGCGGAGCCAGCATCCTTCCTCGGCCGGACCCCACGGGTGCCGGCGTCGCCCGGGGCTCCCCGTCCCTGCTCTCTGGCAGCTCTGGGGCAAGGCGCGCTCTTAGCCACACGGCTGTGCTGGCCTCTGCGGAGTGGGCCGAGACTCATTTTGGGTTCCCCTTAGGGATGGGGGAAACACAAGGTCTGCAGAAACCACGGACAAGCTCCAGAGCCTGTGCACCCGGGCTGAGACGAACGGCTGGCCTCAGATCAGTAAAAACAAACAACGCTGGTCATCCAAATCAGCTCCCGATCGTTAATGCGACTGACTAGTCACTACCACATGCTTACAGCCAGTGAAAAAGGACCTGTATGATAGCAAATAAACCTTTTTTCTTCTTTTGTCTTTACTTAATGGCTAAGAAGTGAGAATAAACCAGTTCTTGAAGAGGCTTTTATATACCTAAAAATACCTTAAAAACTGTGGGGATTTTTTTAGGGGCCATTATTTCTAAACTTCATAGCTATACTTTGCTATATAGGCAACTACAGTTGCTAGACTTTTCACGCATTCTGCACGGAATCTTCGTGGGTTTGAAAATTCTAGTTTCCAGTTTTACTCCGAATGGCTTAGAGCATGCGTGGCAACGTTTTTCTGCGAAGAGCCAACCAGTAAATATTTCAGGCTCTGCGGTCCAGGTAGTGCCTGCTGTAGTGAGTCAACTTTCTGCCTGGGCACTCCAAAGCGGCCACAGAACACTCCGAAATGAACAAGCATGGCCGTGTTCCAATAAAACTTTTTAAATTCATGGAAACTGAACTTAAACTTCATATAATGGTCACCTGTTGTGAAACAGTTCTCTTCTTTAGATTTTTTTTTTTTCAACCACTTGAAAATGGAAACATCACTCTAAGCTCAAAAAAGAAAGGGTAAAAGGTCTAAGCAGACTCAGACTACCCATCCCAGGGGGAGATCGATGGTTCTCAAAGAGTAGTTCCCAGAGCAGGAAAAGGAGGGCCAGCTGGGGCTGGTTAGAGATGCAGATTCCCCAGTCCCACCACAGCCCGACCCACTGCACCGGGAACTCTGGGACTGAGGTCCAGCACCCTGTGTTCCAACAAGCTCTTTAGGGGATGCTGATATAGTCAAGGTTCAAGAACCACAGGCCTAGAATTGGGTCTCTCCATATCCATATGCGTAGGAATCAAGTGGGATCTTATTTAAAAACATATTCTGATTGGGAAGTCTGTGCTGGAGAGTAAGAAGTTGCATCCCTCACAAGGGCAATGCTACTGGTCCCCAGGGCTGCACTCTGAGTAGCAAGGACCTAAGAATTTCTTACTGGCTCTTAAGACATTAATAACATAGTTGCTTATTAAGTGTGGATTGGCCACGCACTTTAAGTGCTTTGCAGACATTATCTCTAAGCCTCACAATTACCCTTAGAAGCAGGTATTACTACATTTCAAAGAAAACTTCTAATTATAGGAGAGCACAAAAGATTAAAAATCATCCAAACGTCTGCCTGAGATAAAAAGTTAGTATTTTAATGTATCTGTGTTCAACCTTTTACCTATGGCTACACACATTGTGTTAAAAACACAATGGACACACATTCTTTTATTTTAGTGGCTTGACATGTTGTTTCCCATGACATTAAGTATTCTTATATAGCATAAATTTTAATGTCCGCAAAAAAAACCCCACAAAAATCTCATTCAGATATAGCTTTATAGATACTATTTAAGGGGCACCTGGGTGACTTAGCTGGGTGAGCATCTGACTTCAGCTCAGGTCATGAACTCGTGGTCTTGAGTTCAAGCCCCACATCGGGCTCTGTGCTGACAGTTCAGAGCCTACAGGCTGCTTTGGATTCTGTGCCTCCCTCTTTCTGTCCCTCCCCCGCTGTTCTCTCTCTCTCACAAAACTAAACATGGAAAAAATTAACAAAAAAAGAAACAATTATTTAAATTTATTTTCTTTCTCTTAAATTCTTTCTTTTTTTTTCTCTATTAGTAGAGACAGGGCATTAGCTATTCAGGTGGTTACATCTTTGCATATTTTAGCATTTTATCTTCCTTATGCCAGGTTCTTAAATATGGAATTGGCAGGTCAAAGATACGCACCTTTTACTACCAGCACAGTGTGTTTTATCTCCATTAATCCCCTGCTAACCCTACCAAGTAGGGAACAGTATTATTCCTCCTGTGTCCAGGTGACGAAACCACGGTACAGAAGGGCTGAACCCCCCTAGACCACACTCCTGCTAAGTGATGACGCGTGATCTTCATACCGGCTGAGGAGTAACCTCGTACACTCTCCAGGAAGGCTCCAGGGCTGAACAGCAACCAAGAGGGTGCTCTTCTCCCAACCCCAATTTATGTGTGAAGGAACAGACAGCACGGAGGGAAAGCGGGTCTATCCAACTACTGCCGCGACAACTTTGCCTTCCGTGTGACTACAAAGGAGATGGATTTCATCGTTTGTAAAATGGGGATAGTAAGTGTTCCTGCCACATGACTAAATGTTATCTTCTGGCAAGCGCTCAGCACAGGCTACCTACCTGGGATACGGTAAGGCATCATCAGCCCCGATAAGGCGGCACCTCTACCCCCTGCCACCCTCCCAAATGGATAGGAAACCGTGTGACACAGACCAAGCATTTATACACACAGGACTGATCTCATTCCTTTTTCTATCCTAACATCCTCTACGGTTTTTAAACATAGAATCATCAGTATTAGGACTTAGCTTCAATTCAATACACTAAGTACTTACTATGTGCTAAGTACTGAGAATCTAAAGGTGGTCAAGATACGCCCTATGCCCTCCAAGAAGTTATTTAAGTGGTAGCATAGAGACTACTGTGTGAGCACATGGCCACTGACACATATTTGAGAATGGGTGAACTGAGAAAGGTCTGGAGATGATGATTCTAGTACCCAGTTTTAAAAGAAAAGTAGACCCTGACCAGATATAAAAAAAGACAAGAGAGAAGTAGGCAGAAACAGCAGCATATGACCATACAGGGAAGCATGAAGTCAGCAAGACCTTTCGGGGACTCTGCAAGTAGCTCAGGGCTCCTAGGGGCACAGGACGCAGCAGAGAAAGTGGCTACACACTGGGCATATTTGGTTGGGGACAAACAGGACTGGAAAAATATTACCGCTCACATTTACAAAAATTACCTGAATCTATCAGGCCAACACTCAATCTCGACAAAATTGTCAGACAAGAGAAAACACAAAGCCAACACTTGCAAAAAGAATGGCTTCATTAACAACCTTAAAATTGAAAATCTAAACTAAATATACCACTTCACCCCATTCAATTAAAAAATGAAAACCGCAGGGCGCCTGGGTGGCGCAGTCGGTTAAGCGTCCGACTTCAGCCAGGTCACGATCTCGCGGTCTGTGAGTTCGAGCCCCGCGTCAGGCTCTGGGCTGATGGCTCGGAGCCTGGAGCCTGTTTCCGATTCTGTGTCTCCCTCTCTCTCTGCCCCTCCCCCGTTCATGCTGTGTCTCTCTCTGTCCCAAAAATAAATAAAAACGTTGAAAAAAAAAATTTAAAAAAAAAAAAAAAAAATGAAAACCGTAAAATCCCAACTGAGAAACATTGTAGGGAAAGCTTTATGAATACACCAGTAATGGCAACGCAGCTTCTGAAAGATAAGGAAGCAAGAGCATTCGAAGCTGACCAACTCTTAGGACCCAGAAGCCCCCATTTGGGAAAGAGCTCAAGCAAGTTCACTGAAATGCAAGGGATGGAATCCTGCAAAAGGCACATTTCACAAAGAACCTACACACACACACACACACACACACACACACACACACACACACGCAAACTCAATGTTTTGTAGCTTGAAAAGGGCAGAATTTTGATACGTGGGAAACTATAAAGATAAAATATCTCTGTGGAAGATTCCATTTGTGTGACATCAAGTATTAATACACTGCAACACAATGGATACCCAATATGAGTTACCCCTGAGGGCTCCCAAGGGTATTGACAGGGGTGCAGAGGAGCAATCTTCTGTATTTCAAAGAGGTTAACAGAAACCGCATACCTATTTGCAATAAAGACACTGACATCCACTTTTTGCTTTAGTTCGAAACTCAATGTGGCACTAATCAGACACATGTTACATATGAAGTGCATTAGTACAGGTCTTTGATAAAAAAAAAAAAAAAAAGTAAATTATTACTTAATATAGGTTATGGGCGTGAGTCAAAACTTGGGCTCCATAGAGGTAGAAACAACAAAACTGAAATTTGTCCTCTTAGAGAAGAAAGTTGCAGAACGACGTTGGAGTTAATATAGTGGTTGGCACCAATGTGTCGTGATTGTGATTTAAAACAAGAGGGGATGGGGCGCCTGGGTGGCTTGGTTGGTTAAGCGTCCGACTTCGGCTCAGGTCATGATCTCACGGTCCGTGAGTTCGAGCCCCGCGTCGGGCTCTGTGCTGACAGCTCAGAGCCTGGAGCCTGTTTCGGATTCTGTGTCTCCCTCTCTCTCTGCCCCTCCCCTGTTCATTCTCTGTCTCTCTGTGTCTCAAAAATAAATAAATGTTAAAATAAAAAAATAAAATTAAAAAAAAAAAAAAACGAGAGGGGAAAACGCAAGCTGGAATTTTCATGGAGCACACTTACCAATCCTTCGACTGGGTTCTGCCTCTCAACCACTTGGTTATCCTTCGTACACGCATCTTCTGAACAAAAGCTGCCTTCAGGTTTTTGACTCAAAAGGGAAGATGACTTTTTATTTTTCAGCAGATGCTTCAGAAGCTCGTTGCCTGAATCTCCTTTGGCAGCAGGGGCCCCAGCAGGATGGGGAGGGCTCTGCCCTGAGGAGACAGGACCAGCCCCGGCTTTCTCCTCGACCTTATTTCCGGCTCGTTCCTCCAGGTCAGGCCCGTCTTCGCTGGGGCACTGCTGGGGCTCGGCGGTCTCCAGCGTCACCTCTTCCGTGGAGGCAGGGGTTTCCACAGAGTGCTTTTCCGCCTCCGACTCCGCGAAGGCGGGTTGGTTGGGAGCTCCCTGAGCTAACTCACTCTGGGGCAGCCTGCTTTCTAACTCTGCGCACAGCTGGCCGGCGGCCGTGTTGGGAGTCGACGGGCAGACGGGTTCCACCAACTCGGGTTCTCCTTGCTGAGGAAGCTCGCCGGGTGTGTTCACGGTGGGTGTGGAGGTAGTTTCTGAGATACTCGGGGTGGGGGGAGCAGTTATATCTGAGTGGGGAGTGGATGGTGCCTTGGTGGATTCCACATCATCGTCTTTCTTCTTCTTTCTTGTTCTTTTCTTTTTCCCCTTTTCTTCTGGGATTATGTCAGAATACAACTGAATGAGCGACTGGGTCGACCCTGGGTGACTTTGTCCGTGGGCTGCGGTAGGGTCTTGGCCACACGGGAGACTGCCACTACCTACTGTGGGCGCCGCGGGTAAAGCAGGTGCAAAAGGTGGCCTCGCTGGGGACTGCTGGAAGCTGGCCCCAGAAAGACCTCCGTGTACCTGCTTAACAGAATGGAAGCCGGGGCTTCCGCCAGGAACTGACGGCGAGTCCGGAACGAACGAGGGAGGCCCTATCTGCCTTCGCTCATTGGTTTGCATGAACGTTGGGGTGGGAGGGGAATTAAGAGATCCCTGTTGGATGCTCTGCCCCATCTGCTGTTGGTGTTGCGGAGACTGCTGAAGGGGCCGTGGAGGCTGGGTAAAGTCACAAGGCAGGTCGGAGCTGTAGAACGGAAGCTGGGACCGCATGGGGCCATGCGGCGGCACCCCCACCCCCTGCTGCAGAGCCCGTTGTCTGTCCACCTCTTGCATGAGCTGGATTCGCTGTCTTTCCTGCTGTTCTCGTAAACGTTCTTTCCGCTCTCGTTCCTGGAAACTCTCACTGAAGGGGTTGTTGTCGTCAAACTCCACCCGTGGGGGCGGTCCACTCTGGGGATTTGCACTGGACACCGTCCCTGGCGCCGGCGTGCAAGTTCTTATTGGTAACTGGGCAACGGGAGGCTGGATCCTGGCAGGATTGAGGGGGAGGTGGGCAGGAGCACTGGCAGGCTGCCACGCCGGCAAACCGGGCATTCTCGCAGGGCTGGAGTGACCGGAAATCACCGCGTGCTGCTGGTGCTGCAGCTGCTGAGGCACCATGGGGAAGCTGGGCTGGCTCATGGCAGCTGGGGTGGCACCCGGAACCAGGGGCGGCTGGGGCGGGACCCCTGGCATCACGGGAGGCGGCGCCATGGCGCACTGCTGCTGCTGCTGCTGCTGCTGCTTGATCCGATAATCTTCTATCAACTCGGCATGCTCCTTCTGCTGTTTGCGGATCTGGAATGATAAAGCGAGGCTTACTCGTTTATTCCACAGGTATCAAACCAAAACACTGGCTGATGATGATGGTGGGGGTTATACATAAGGCAGCTAGATCTCACAGAGGCAAAAACCGCAAAAAATTAGACTGATCAGCACCAAGGACGGCCAATCTTTTTAACAACACGATTTTCCTAAAGTCACCTGTGAAACTTCGTTAGATAGGATAGGATGTCCCCCAAAAAATTCAAAATATGTTTCTGGAAAAACGTATTTTAAAACTCTTACCATGAGAGTCATAAACTATCTGAGCCACGCATCAAAAGGTAAGATACAAGTCTTACAAGGTACATTCATCCACAAGGTTGGAATGACCACGATTTAACTGAAGCTGTAACCATTTAAATAAGATTTCATTTCTGAAGTGCATCAAATCACACAGGTGGGAAGACACTGTGAAATGTGTGAAATAACGGCAGGTGCACCACACCCACCCTCCCCTCCAGGTTAAAAAAGACCGGGTGGGTAAAACCCTTTGAACTTAACGAATAACATATTTCTAAAAAATATCCAAAACGTTGAGGGAATACTTTGAATGGTCCCTAACAGGCTCTTGATATAACGACTGGCTTGTGTCAGTGAACTCATTCCAAGACCCCTGTGCCCCGATGTGCCAGATGCTACAGACCATTTTCAGTTAAAGATGTAACCCAGGCCCCGAGGTGCACCTTGCTCAGGAAGGGCAGGCAGTGATGCCAGGGGCTACACGTGTCCTCTGGAACCATCCAATTTTAGATGCATATTACACTAGTACACCGAGCCCAGTGGTTCTAAATGTTTTCAACTTATTGTCTTCGGTTTCCCAGACAGACCAGCACGTTCTCTGCACATAAGGGTTTTGGTGGGTCTCCAGGGCCCGTAGTGCTATCATTTTCTTCTCTCCTGACCAACAACTGGCTAGAACTGGGGAAGTACCACGGGCCTGGTGGGGCAGCAGTACATGGAACGTGCCTAGAGCATTAGCTGGAATACAGAAAGGAGGTCATCTGTGCCTTTCCCATGACATTTTAAAATACTCTTTAACACATTATCCTCAATCGCTGATCTTAACGAGATTACACTGGACTGCTGGCAACTCTACAGTAAGAGATGACGTGTTTCATTTCCCAAGTACAGTATTAGCTTCTCAACAGGATTTGGCCATGGACAGGCAAAAGCTAAGCCCTCATCATAAGGCATTTATAGGAAGACACCAGAAGGCAATGAAAGTGCTAAAAATACTTTGTAAGAAACACCTATCGTTGTAAGAATTTCACTTGCAATAAACACGGACCCACAGAGTAAATTTTGAAAGAACCCCCCTCCCGCTCTAGAACTGTCCTAAGTTTAAACAATACGGATTATGTTACAATCACCATACTGTTGGCACATTCTTGTGGTAACTGAAGCTTGGAGACGAGACATCTGGGCCCCAAATCCCTAACCCAATAATCAGCTAGGAGCCAACATGTCACCTACCTCTGTGACGACTCACCAGACTTTTCCCGTGTAAAACGGTGACAATACTAGCTTCCTCAAAAAGTTGTAGACAAGGTTAAAGAAGACAACGTATGTGAATGTGTTTACCAGAGTGTTCACTACACTGACAGCACTCTGATTTTTATTAAGTCAGTCTACTCTTTCTCCTATTAACATCTGGATTACTTTTCAATTTTATTAAAAAAAATTAAATTGATAAAAGTAAAACTGACTTTTCTGGTGTACAATTCTATGAACTTTATCGCACGCAGAGATTATTGTAGCCATCGCCACCATCAAGATACAGAAGAGTTCTGTCACCCTAGAAGATGCCCTCATGCCTCCCCTTTGTCGTCAAACTCTCCTTCCCCCACCCTTAAGCCCTGGCACCCCCTAAACTGTCGTCCATCCTGTAATTTTGTCATTTCCAGAGTGTTATGTAAATGGAATCTGGACATAATCTCCCTGGATTAGCTTCTTTCACTCAGCACAAGGCTCTTGAGATCCATCCAGGTTCTTCTATATCAAGTTTGTTCTTCTTTACTGCTGTGTAATATTCCAGTGTATGGACATACCACATTTTGTCCAGCTGTTCATCACCACAGGATACTTGAGTGTTCTCAGTTTTTAGTGACTATTAACACAGCTGCTGTTACTATTCGTATATAGGTTTTTACGTAAACCTAAGTTTTTAATTCACTTGGGTAATTACTAGCAGTGGGCTCTTAACCCATTTTGAATGCTACTGTTTTATTTTAAATAAAAATTTTAAATTTTTATTTCTTTTTAAGCATAATTGTTATTTCAGTATGAACATTTTGAGAAACATCTGGTTTACAATGGAAGGTAACAGCAAAACAGTTTCGTTTCTGAGGAATGAGTCTTTCATTTACACGAGATATACCGATGGACTTTAAGACCAAGATATCGAGAAGAAACAAGAAAAACATCCCATGAAAGAGAGCCACAAGAATGCTTCAAACTACCTGTTCTAGCTGTTTCTGAACCATGCTCTGCTGTTCCGTAACATGCTTGAGTTGTTCTGCATCCTCTTCTGGAAATTCCCGCCCTGCTTTCTTTGCAGTACGTTGTTTCGCGGAAAGGGCCTTCTTGGACTTCCTGTGCGCGCCAATTTGTTCTTCGAGATATTTCTGCTGCATCTGAAGAAGCTGTTGGGTCTCCTGAAGCCATTCTTCATACTGTTTACGTTGTGAATCATCTAAAGAAAAAATGAAAAATTCGTCTGTGTTAATTTTCCAAAGAATCCAACAATATGAAAGTTACACAGATCCATTTTGTGAGGAAATGCAGTTTCACCATGACCGTGTAATAGGTGGTATGAAAACATAATACTAAGTATTAGACCATAATATAACTATTAGATAGGAGACTTTAGAAAAATACTTATTCGAGGAAACCAAAGAATGCAGGTTTTAGGACACGTGTTAATCTCCTACTTAGAAATACTGTAACTCCAATCTTTAAAAGGCACAAGACTTTTATCTAACGAAACACTTCTTGCTACTGAAGTACGAAATTCTCTAACCCACATGCCAAACTCTCTGTCAAGTTATATATGTTTACTGCATTAACTCAACTTTACAGAATGTTAAGTATTTGTGGGTTTTTTTAAAGACATTTTTCTAAATGTTCCAAAGAAACAAAGTTAGGTATGTACTATTAAGGTCCAGAGCATGGATTAGGTATCATTTCCCATGCTAATTTTCATAAGTTTATAAGGTTTATCCTATTTCTTAACAGTGAAAAAATACCCTAAACTTCAGGGAAGGGAGCCTGACCTCTTTTAGATGGGACCGACATGAAGCCTACGTTTTATAAAGGAAATCCGTAAGTTAAAAACCACTGGTAACTTTTATGAATTTTCTAGTCTATACTTCTATAAATAAGCAACGGTATAGAATAATTATCAACCAAATAAACTCTTTTCTACTTTTATGACTGTCATAAATATATCTCCCCAAATAGTTAACTCTCTTCATTTTGTATTCCTTCTTTATTCTTTAAGGGCACTTTACGTTACTGATGCCAAATCCCAAAAACACAAAAAAAGTCATCTTATGGTACTAAGATTCAAAATATACCTTTTTGACTCACTATAAGACAAAGAAATGAATAAATACAATTCCAAGAAGGACATTAGCCAAAAAATTACATCAATGATAACAGAATATTGTCATACAATAAGAATCCAACCAAAGCCAATGGGCACAATAAAGCCAGAAAAAGCCAGTTGGTTATAGTAGTTTACTTGATTTTAATGCAAATATGTATTCAAATTATAATTATGATTAATGCAGGGGTAATTTCAAAAGGTCAGACTTTGGGTTTGTTCCTAAACCCAGAAGTTCCAGTACACGTACGAACTTGGTATCTAATCTACTAAATTTGAAGGGCATTTTTCAAGAACAGGCTTTTTCACAAGATTTCAGAAGTTCTGCTTCTGGTAGAATGAGACCTACCGCAAGGAAAGCCTTTCTGGTTTCTGGAACCAGGAGAGCAGAGGTGAGCAAAATGAAAAATAATGGTGAAAAAAAAGTTAGCTAAACAGTCTGAAGATTTCAGAAAGGTTCAGTTTGGGGAGAACTTTAAATACTATCCTGAACCACCTTGGGACCCCTGAAGATAACTAGAAAGGGTTCCACGGCATCCTGCAACCTTGACCTTCACACCATGCTGCTAACCCAACTTTTTTCTAAGCATATTCCCTTTGTTGTTCCCATGTAGTGTCCTTGTCACTTAGGGAGACAGTCATGAGAACGAGAAGTGGTTTAATTCTACAGATTGTAAAGTGCCCGATCTATATACAAAAACAACATTATTGAAGAGAATGGGGAAGATGGTTTTTCTGTATTAAAATACTTATCTCTAGCTATAATTCTTCATGCACAGAGAAAAAAAGCAACGAAAATACATGCCTTCAGGAAAAGATGCCTAATAGGGCAGTGATGTTTCATTAAAGATGAGGGCACTTAGACTTAAAATAACACACCTATACTAATTCCATTCTTTTTTTTTTTTTTTTTTTTTTTTAAGAAAACACAAAAATAGCGCAAACAAGCAATCCCCAGAGAACACATAACTTATTAGATTTATACTTACTGACAAAGCCTGGACCAAAATTTGGAGGATTAGGCCTAGAAATCTGATGTGTTATACTGCCATCCTAAAATAAGTAAAATTTACAAATAGGTTTATTCCACATTTCAGTTAAAGGGGGAAAAACTTAAAAAAAAAAAAAAAAAAAGATATAGAAAAAGAAAGAAAAAGAAATGGAAGGGGGGGAAACCCCTTTAGTTTCCTAAGACATCTCTAAAGCTTCAATCTTTATAAAAATTGGATAAATTTTGTGGGGACAACCTAATTTCTGAAAATTTAGAACTATCTCTGAACTATTTTCTAGATTTTAGTTGAAAAACAATTATGCTTAAGGGATTATTCATCAGAAATAGAATACTAGGGCACACGAAATATTTAGTACTTAGCTAGAGATCCACATAAAATTCCACTTTTTGATGAAATCTACCCAGTTTTTCCTGTAATTAAGACATAAATTCAGGTTCCAGATTTACTCAATTCCACTCTGTAACACAAAGTTATTTACAAACAAAAACCACTGTCTCTAACATGCACAAATAATAAAACAAATATACACTAGTTAAAAACATTAGTCTTATTTTCTAATCAAATGCCTTATTTCTTCCAGGGAGACTGAATAGTTATTAACCTAACGATTCCTTGGCAACAATCTGACAAATAAGATTAACTCTGAGAAAAACATTTACTCAGTTGTTACAAGTGGTGCTGGACATGAGCTGCAGACAAGGTCACAACTGTCAGTGTTACCAGCAGCCAGAAAACTTCATGAATCCGAGTCATACTGCAAAGCAGGTGGTGAAACATCTGACCGATCCGAAAACTGGGGTTCAAGAACTCGCCCAAGGTGTACCGGACATTCACAGCGGAACTGAGAGTTTTAACTCCGCTATGAAGACTATGCTTTTTCCACTGTATCACATGGTGCCTCTCTCTTCTTCAATAATGAAGAGAATGAATTATCGGCATAGTAAATCTAAAGTACAAATGTCACGGCAAAAAAGAACATTTCAAAAGACATGGACAGTAGGTAGCTTTTCCCTTTCTTTTCCCCCCTAGGCAGATACGTGAAAAACTATCAGTGACGAAAACACTTCATTTCGTGACGAACAGCTCTGCTCCTCTGGACATTGCTTGGCACTAAACATTTAAATATGACAGTTAAACCTGATTATTACGAATGTAAAGTATCTTAAAAAAACTACATTATTCCAAGGAATAAACAGAATACGACTATCTATAGCTAAGTAGAAGGATTATAATCATTATTTTCTACTTTATAGCAGTTTTACATTTTAAATGTCATGGATGAATTCCAAAACGTAGGGCGTGAAAACGGTTTTTTGGTGGAGTTCAAAGTAAACAAAAGCAAGACCCCGAACCCTACGCATTTGGTTTCCCTCCAAATGACATCCTAACTCTTAACTATATAGGTCCTTTTCAGAAACTGTCGATTTTTTAACCTCAACTGGTCTCTGCCTTAAAAAGTAACAAAACGTCTTTAGTGCTGCTGAGCCAGTAATATGTTCTGGCAGTGTTTTACGGTTTCTACTACTTTCTAAAAGTGGCCTGACTTAGAGAGTCGGGTTCGGTAAGAAACACAGGGAAACGCGGCGGCTACGGGCACTGGTCGCGAGCGGCAGTACCTGGGCCATCGCCTGCGGGAGGAGACTCTGGCCTTCGCTGGTTTGCGCCCCGGTCACCGACTGGCCCATAAAGGGGAACCTGTGGAAACGAAGTACTGAGCGTCAACATGATGAGCGTTGAGGACGAAAAGCATTTTGCTTCTTATCTGTTTTGAAAACTGCTTTTAAGCGCGTAACGATGTTTTCTTCCAGGGAGAAAGCGCAACGGCGCCAGAAACGCGTGCGAAAGCCCCACTCAATCGTCACCCTGCGGTCGTGAGGTGGGGACGCTCTCTGCTCCCACTTCGCTCACGGTGAGAGGAAGACGCGGAGATCACGTAACCTCCACCACGACCACCAAGAGGCTGCGGAAAGATGCCAGCTGCCAACCGGGCTGCTCCTGGGGTCTCGCTATCACAGGCCTCACTGTGCCTTAAAATAAAATTAATTCACGTCTTCCGGATAAAAGATGTAGCGAAGGCACTTCTGACATAAATTCTTAGAAAATTATTTCTTGTTCTGATCATTGCCCGGAGGGGGCCAATGCACACAGTAGGTGATGGCGATTCAGAGTTACAATCTTCTAGTTATAAAATAAGGCAGGAAGGAGGAGGTGGAATGTCATGCAGAGGGAATACAGTCAGTAACACTGTGACACTCTGTGCAGGGGCAGACGGTAACTAGGCTTTCCGTGGTAACCACCTCATAATATAAATACCAAATCGCTACGTTGTACACCTAAGACTCATATGATACTGTAAGTCCATAATTATTCTGCAATAAAAAAAAAGCCATAGCCTATTTTGTATTCCAAACTAAAAGATGTCTCTCAATTTTAAAGCACATCAAAATTTGTCATTGACCAAGAACAAGTCTTGTAAGGCTAAAACTGTTGGGCAAAATGTGACTTATGCTAATTAGAGCTACAAAAACTTCACAGAACATTACTGCTTTAATGAAAACACTTCCTCAAGAGTTACCAAATGCTTTAATACAGCAAGCATAATGTCCAAATTATATATCAAATATTGTACATCAGTACTGATGTACCATTGCGATTTAGAATGTACACTTTTTAAGTTTTTTACTCAGGTTTTTGATTTATCTGACACCTCCCTGCCCCCATTACAGTCCTGATCTGGAATGATCTCTGGATCCAATAATCACTCACTGTCTGTGTGCCTCAGTCAACAGCACTCTGGTTGACGGAGGCACTCTCGAAATCCTAGCTGTGTCTCTCACTGGGAGAGGGACCCGTGCTGAGAGATCACTGGTCTGATTCTGAGGCTCCTTTTTTTTTTTAAACTTGAGGTCTCTGTTTTACATTAAGAGCTAAATGAAATTTAGCATTTCCTTCCATTTTGATACAGGCAGCAAACTGCACTTTTTGGCACTACCGTGACTTTGTCACCAACCGAACTCACATTATTTTCATAATCAAAGTTGCTGTGCACACCTCATTGGTCATTTATGTTCATCATTACATACTTGAAAATTATGGTAGTTATCAGATCTGTTGCTAAATTTACTAATGCATTAAGAAGCATATAAACCATTATTTTAAATTTAAGTAACTATATTTCAAATATAATTGATTTCCTTGTAACACTACGTTTTTGGTTCTGCATAGAAAACATCAAGAAAGAATTCAAAGGCTTCACTGGAATGTCAAAAATGGTCGTAACAAAAAGTTAAAAACCTCTGTAATAGAGAAATTGTGGTAACAGATGCTGTGCAATAATGAAAATCATTAGAAACTACTATTCTCCTTTGACCTCAACAATGTGTCGTGACCATATCTAAAGTATCTCAACAATGGAAAAGAACTATACCTTTAAGGATTCCCAATTTACCTGAAACAACATGTTGATCTTAAATTCATGCAGATTTTACATTCAACTCCATAATCACCCATAATCCTTTTTATTAAAAAAGTCCTTCAGCATGGTAATTAGGCTAAATTGAGGCCCCATGCCTACTCTGTTGACAGGTTCTCAACCGCAACACACAGAAAAGTAAACCACAGTGTTCACTAAAAAAGACACACCAGCACCCTCCTCAGATATTCTGATTCAGGAAACCTGCAGGTGAGTAAATGAACCTACGCTTTAAAAAAAAAAAAAAAAAAAAAAAAAAAGGGGCGCCTGGGTGGCGCAGTCGGTTAAGCGTCCGACTTCAGCCAGGTCACGATCTCGCGGTCCGTGAGTTCGAGCCCCGCGTCAGGCTCTGGGCTGATGGCTCAGAGCCTGGAGCCTGTTTCCGATTCTGTGTCTCCCTCTCTCTCTGCCCCTCCCCCGTTCATGCTCTGTCTCTCTCTGTCCCAAAAATAAATAAACGTTGAAAAAAAAAAAAAATTAAAAAAAAAAAAAAAAAAAAAAAGAAACTACCACAGGGGCACCTGGGTGGCTCAGTCGGTTAAGCGTCCGACTTCAGCTCAGGTCACGATCTCACGGTCCGTGGGTTCGAGCCCCGCATCGGGCTCTGTGCCGACAGCTCGGAGCCTGGAGCCTGCTTCGGATTCTGTGTCTCCCTCTCTCTCTGCCCCTCCCCTCATGCGCTCTCTCTCTCTCTCTCTCTCTGTCTCTGTCTCAAAAATAAATAAACGTTAAAAAAAAAAATTAAAAAAAAAACAACTACCACATAATTCTGAGAGTAGTCCATAATCAAAACTTAAGAAAGACTGCTCAATGGTTATTTAATCCACCTTGGGGAGCATAAACACACCAATTTCAGAAATCCAGAGTCTAACAACTCTTATGGTCTTCTTTAATGCAGAACTGCCATTTTTCTGCTAGCAGTGAAAAGACTAATTCTCTAACCACTAACTTTCAACTGTCCCCTTAACATTTTTTTTCTGATTCAAATTCAGTTTGGTGACGTTTTATTTTAGAAACGAATTCACCGTTGCCTTAACCACTCAGGATCTTTTCTGAAATGTCCCACATTTTTCTCTGCATTGTTCGTTGGATGGAATACAAAACAGTCACAGACTTAAGTAAACTATCTTCTTTTCTCAACAGAACAGCTTTCTCTCTATCGTCTTGTGTATCTTCTCATCTTCATCAATTTAGGTTGAAAGACTCTGTCCCAAGCAGCTTTTAGTTAGATTAACTACAGGTACGTGAAAGAACACACACTTAAATACACCAGCTTTCCTAAGTCAACCTTCCAACCATCCTCTGATGTTTTATTACGTCTACCGTAAAACTAATGGAAATTAAATCCTTACATTTGTATAGCATTTTACACTCAATCACACCCAGCTGACCTTACAACCAATGTAAGTATCTAGTGTTCATTCCCGGGATATATAAGTTTTTTTAGGTACTATATGCTTTTTCCAAGAACTAGTAATAATTCACGTACTTCTTGAAGCACAATAGAAACGAGAAACATCTTCACCTACCTGTTCATAACCATGGGTGGCATGCCCATATTGTTTTGTGCCATTACTTTATTTATGCCTTTTAGGGCCACCATTTTGGCTTTCATTATAGGATCTGTAATTGCATCAAAATCTAAAGAAGAAATATTTCAAAGTTACTTATTTCATAGTACTTGGTTCAAGTAACACTAAGAGATAAAGTAACTATCACAAACATCATGTCATCTATAGACTCATAATCCTCATAATAATCACTATTACAGCTTTGCGTACCAGGTGAGGAATTACGAAATGCTAATAACCTTATCCTGAATTTAACCTCATCTCAGCAATCCATAACTGGATAATGCTCCAATACCTGAGTCGTGCAAAAATCAGAACAAGAAGCCTGCCACATTAAGGGAGACGACGGCAATCATCTAAAGCAATGCAACTCCTTTTCACCCAAACTTCTGCCAGGCTAATCAGAACGGCTTCCTTAGTAATGCAGCATCATGAACAAGAAACTGTGGTTACTTCCAATACTAAGAATGCCACCAAACTGGTTATCACTTTTAAAAGTAAAACATGTCTGTTTCTTGAGGGTGCAGCTTGGCAATAAGGACAGACCTACTGAAAAGAAGACCTCTTTGCATGTAAATGAAAACTGTCCCCTCCCAATAGGACACGATTGGTAAGGTCTATAGGACAGAACGTCAATCTTACTGTTTAGAACAAAGCGTTCCTTTGACACGTGTGCCTCGATTACAAATTCTTACTACTGGACGCACTCGGATGTTTTACGGGCTTTGGCTGTTTTCAAATTCATAAGGTATTGGAAATAAGTTAAAGAACTTTATGTGACCAAACTTTGCCAAGCACTTGTCGTACACCAAGGACAGTGGGAAGTCTATTTCTATCGTAATTTCTTGAAATTCATCTTTCAGTGACTCAGAATACATGGGAAGCAAGAGGATGCCTGCCACTTCTGTTAAACCATCCCGTAAGAAAGAGAAGCGAGGTCTGGAACCCAGAGCTTTGAATCTCTTGATTCCTGGGAGGAACCTAACACTCTTTAACTGCTTGCATCTTAAAGCGGAAGGAGGCACAGACACAGGACTCTCGCTGCTCTGGTCCACGTGTCATTTTAACACCAAAATCCCGGAAGCTTACCGCATGCCACCCTGACGCCCACAGCCATGACTACAAAAGCCAAGGGCATTCCTACCGATGTTAGGGAAAAACGGCTCTGCCCGCTGGCGAATCATAGCTTGCATCTGTCTTTGCTGCTGCTGCTCCTGCCTCTCTTGATCCAGAAGGTCCTGCAGAAGCAGAGGCTGTTCCTCCAGAAGGAGGGGCCTCTCTCTACTCTGCTGGGCTAACGTGGGAGGGATCATCAGCTGCTGGGGTCCAGACTGGCTCGTGAGAGGCACAGTTTGATTTGCAGGTTTTCCGGTCCCAAAACCGTGATTAACTGGTGACTGGCCCTGAATGAATCCTGGGTTTACCTGCACGCCCTGAGGAAAAGTGTGGTTTACCCTAGAGACTACTGGCATGTTAGAATTCATGGTACCATCCAACATGTGCCCGGGCGGTGTCATTAAAGGAGGCGGCAAACTTGACATGTGACCGGATGGTGAGGCTGGCAGCGTGGGTGGCGGGGACCCCAGGGGCCTGACGTCTGAGTTATCAGATTTTTCATTAGCAAGTAAACTCGAGAGAACGGGAGTTGATGCGGTTATGCCGCAAGCGTTCATCACGTCTTCCGCAGGCAGCTGCGTGGAGCCGCGGACACCTGGGGTGGAGCCAGTGGCTTCTCGGGGGGTTCTCTTCTCCAGTAGATCCGTGTCGCAGGGCTGCGGGACAGCCTTTTCTCCGTCACTGACATCTGTGTGAGCTGAAGCCTGTGAGCTGGGGGTGCCGACGTTGTCTTTACTCTCACTGCTTTTCTCACTTTCACATCTGCCTTCCCCTTTAGAATCTGGAGACAGTACTTCTGTTTTTATCTCACTGGTACCAGTGGATTTTTTCCACGGAGAAGGTTTATCAGAAGGAACCACAGTCTTGTCTTCCTGCTCCTTCATTTTTGGCTCAACAGACCCACACTGATTATCTATCTTATCATCGATGGGAACATTAAGGTCTAGTTCCTCATTAAACATGCTTTTCTTATCTCCTAGGTCAAGTTCTGGATCTGTGTACGCAATGATATCAAATTCTCCTGACCTTAAGAGGTCATCCAGGTTGGGGTCATTAGTTTCCAAATTACCTAAAGTGTCCAATTCATCTCCCTTGCCGTCCTCTGTGTCTAGATTTAAATTTTCGAGATCTTCATCATCCAAGTCTTTGACTTCCACTCCCTCGAGGTCTTTAACATCTAGTTCCTTTACAGATGGGTCATCAGTATCGAGTTTTTCTTCAAGACCATCAGAAGACTGGGTGGTTATCTGTAAATTATCAGATGCCGTTTCAGCTGGTGTAGATGTTGACAAAGAGGCCTCTGGGAATTCACCACCTAAGGGATGACTCAGGGACCTCAGGACCACAGAAGATGAATGGGCGGGATGGCTTTGGTCTTGCTGCGATGGTGGCACTTGTTCCAAATTTGGATGCAAAGGGAGCTGGGTTGGCAGGCCTTGAGAAGGTCGTCTCAAGGGCTCTGCGTGTCTAGGGCCTGGAAAGTCCGGCCGGGGAATGAAGTTTCCATGTCTTGGATGAGAAGGTGCCTCTAGAACACTGCCGGGAGGAGCAGTGAAGGGCAGCCGCGGCCTTCCATCGGGTGCCCTGTGCCTCAGTTCAATAAAAGCTTGACCCAGTATGTTATGCTGCTGAACCGGCAGACTCTGTGGTGGAAAATGCTGAGGGAGGCCAACTGGGTTATTCATTTGCGAGTTATTTAAAGGCCTCGGCATGTCTACAGACATCGATCTTCTCAGCTGTGGAGGAGCTCCAGACCCCTGTATTTGCTGAGGAGGTGCAAGGAAGCGTTCCTGACTTGACAGGGTACCATGACTACCTCCTGGAAATCCAAATCTTTAAAAAAAAAAAAAAAAAAAAAAAAAAAGAATTAGAAGAAGTAGAAGAAGTAAATTGTTATTATTAAATATCATGTTGAATTTACATTTGGGTTAAAAAGGAAAAACTCTAGATTAAAATCAAATGCAAAATTAATGATACCCAATATAACAACTTAGCAAAACAAAACTGGCACCGTTAGAAAGCACTTATAAAGTATCTATGTGCAAGTAATTCTTGCTAAGTACCCTATAACGTACACCATCTCTGAGCTCTAAAGGCATATGATCTAAGACAACATAACCTGCTACCAAGCAGATGGAATCAATTGTTTAGAAAGAAGCTTAATACTATTGCAGTGGAGTAAGAGTCTTCTCCTTTTTCTATATTTATGGAGGCTGCAAGGAGCAGGCTGACTGGGGGGATGCTTGAAGAAGGCTTACAGGCCTTCTGTCCTTGAGAAGACAAAGGCAAAGGTATGATGACTGGATAGACTGATCTATGTGCTTGAGAGGAACGACTACAGAGGCATTAAGAGATAAACAATGACAGGTATAATGTGTAAAAATTTAGTAGATGAATAAATTGTAGGACTATTTTTTTTTTAACATTTATTTTTGAAGGAGAGAGAGACAGAGCGTCAACAGGGGAGGGCAGAGAGAGAGAGAGAGAGAGAGAGAGAGGGAGAGAAAGAAAGAGGGAGGGAGGGAGACACAGAATCCGAAGCAGGCTCCAGGCTCTGAGCTGTCAGCACAGAGCCAGATGCGGGGCTCGAACTTGCAAACTGTGAGATCATGACCTGAGCTGAAGCTGGACGCTCAACCGACTGAGCTGCCTGGGCGTCCTAGGACTATTTTTATTATTTACACTGTAGCTCACTCTAGAAAGAACTAAAGGTAAATTATAAGTAAATATAAAGCAGAGCAACAGGTATAACTGAGGAAGAAAAAAAGGAACGTTAAGGATAAGACTGTAACACGGCGGTAGGTGTTAGACTAAAAACCACATGTGACAAAACTAAAAGCACATCGTAAGGAACACTCTATTTTAACATGTTTGGCTCCAACCTTTCTACCAGCCACTTCAAACAAACAAACAAACAAACAAAACCACTAGTTTCACAACCCTCTCTCACCGAGAAAAGTTCCTAAAGGAAAACATCCCATCAATTTAGAAATCGCCACAATTATTTACAACGTAAGTTAAAAGGGAAAATTCAGGGACAGGACAATACTCACTCATCACATCACAGGGGGCTTTCACAGAATGTGGTAGTGACATCTTAGAGGTCTGACTGGTGTGACAGACCACATCACTGCGGCCGTAACGTAACCCTAATTCAGCCAATGCTTAATAACCAAGGGAATGTTTTTAGAGTCTGTAGAGTTCTCAGAGATTACGAAAAGAAAAATCCATGACCTCCCATTAGTGGAAAATAACACTGATTATACCTCAAAGGAAATCGCAAAGTGAAAAGGAGTAACAGCCTCTTAAGAGTAACTTCATTTGTCTATTTCCATCTAGTAATTCAAAGATGGCACGAAACTGAAAGCATTACCTAAATCCGTGAGGTCGCATCCCCATACCAGTAACATCAGAAGGATAGGGTCCACGTGGATCTTTTGGGAAAACTGCGTATCTAGGTCCCAGAGGAGGGACGACAGGAGATCTGATGCTCCCGGGATAGGGGGGCGGAGCCCTAGCAAAAGCCTGGCTGATGCTGTCCGGCTGCCAGTGCTGCAGGGGCGCTGGAAGAGGCCCCGCTACTGCATCCTGGGACCCCTTCTCCTGCCGACCTGCCATCTTCTTCTGCTGTTGCTGCTGGAGAATGATTTCACGTAACTTCTGCCGCTGGATGGAAAGAAACGAAGATCCCTGGGATTTCTGATAATGAACGAATGGCTTAAGTCTTAATACTTCCAAAACGTACTGCGAAAAATGCTTAAAATATCTCAACGTTCAAAGTACTGTATAAAACACTAGTCATACTTAACTACCCAACAGATTATAAAAACAAAGTAATAATTTGGATACTTTTTTTTCCTTGCCACACAAGTATCACAAAATTGAAAGCTTTCACATTTAAGAGTCATGAAGATCAAAAATTCAAATTTTTGAACAAATTCATGACAACCAAAAATCAGATGCAGAATAAATCAAATTCAATTGTATTGTAATTTTACCAATTTCATTTTTCTTCTTTGCAGAACAAATTCCACAGAATAAGAAGATAAACTTTAACATCTGTGTAGAAATTACTCAGCTTAATGAAATGCCTAGCTTTCCGCAATGACACATTTAAAACATCTACGAAGATACGTGTTTTTACCTGTCTCAATTTCTCTGTATCTGCTTGTGACATGTTTACGGTACTCTGCGTCTCAGTGACCCCGGAAGTTGGTACAGGTCCAGGAAGGTGGGAGACGCTGGAAAATTGTTGGCTTTGAGAACTCATTGGAGAGTTTGAAGGCGCACTGAAGCTCCCCTCTGATCCAGGCCTTGACTGACCAACATCATGGGCAACTTGACTTGTTCCAAAAGAGTCAGACTGAGTTCTTGGAGTCATTGGAGGCTGATCATACGCATCCCGAGTAGCAGACGGGGAAACTCGGCTGAAAGTTTCTGAAAGACTGGGTCCAGGTGGCCTAGGACTTGGGGAACATGTATCAGGCGGCCTTATCAATGGACCAGATAAAGCTGGTCCTCGATTTTGTGCTGCTTGCAGGAAAGGATCCTGATTTGGCATGAGGACCGGTCTTGTCATTGAGGACCTAGGAAAACCCTCTGAAATCCTTGGCCTTGGTGCTGCTGGTGGCTGAGAGTAAGGTCTTGGTGTTCCAGGGGGATGCGCATAGGGGTCCGAATGCCTCTGGTTCGCGGCCGGCGGTACAAACAAGTCTGCTTGTGTAGGCGGCCTTGGGGTTGGTGGCTGCTGACTGTAGGGGTCAATCGTGGTGGGCCGGGGAGTTCCAGGAGGTTGAGAGTAGGGGTCTGGGTTGGAGCGAGATGTTCCCGAGGGTTGGGGGTAAGCATCTACAACAGGGCGTGGAGTCCCTGGGGGCTGGGAATACGGGTCCTGAGATGTCGGCCTTGACATGGTTCCAGGCTGGGAAAAAGCCCTTGAGGGATGGGCCAAAGACTCATTCGTTGCCGGATGTGGGGTCAGGGGAGGCTGGCTGTATGGGCCACCTGACTGGCTGTGAGAAAAGTTATCTCCAGGTCTCGGTGCGAACGCAGGCCTCTCGTAAGGGTCCACAGACAGTCGCCTTGGTGCCTGCGACACCGGCCCATAGGGATCCTGGGAAGGTGGAGGGGGCTGCATCGGAGCCTTGAAGGGCCCAGGGCCACTGTCGGGAGGTGCGGGTGTCAACAAGGGCCGTACGTACGGGTCAGGAATCCGCTGTCTCTGAAACACATCTGCCCTGGGAGACGGTTTGCTGAAGTGATCGCTGGTGCCAGCTGCCAGAGGGCCTTTTGCAGTCTGCTCGGCAACCACCGGAGACCGGGGGAGGCCCGAGGGCTTGGGAAACTGGTCGGTCATCGTAGGTCTGGGCGTGTCTGGAGGCTTTGCATAGGGGTCACCATTTGCCGTGGAGGAAGCACAGAAGTCTCTGGCTGGGGACGGCCTATTTGCCGTGGCCTCACTCACCGGAGCAGGCCTGGGGACTGGGGGCAGAGGAGCACAGTTTTCCACCAGGGCAGCGGAATTTCTTCTGGAAAAGCCGTGGCCCCCAGGAGGTGGTCTCGGAGTCCCAACCATTTTTGCATAAGGATCCACTGGGGAGGGTGGCCGGGAGTGAGCGGACCCAGCTGAAAACACCTGTGGTGAAGGGGGCTGACAGGTCTGAGGCTGCGACAGACTCTCCTGGACGGGGCCTCGGGCCGGGGCTGCAGCCGGGGGAGGAGCCTGCGGTTTCACGAACACGTCATCTGACGACGCGGACGAGGGGGCACTGGGGAGCTGCTTCGGAAACAGGTCCTTATGGAACGCCTGTGCAGGAGACGCATTCCCGTTGCCAGGCTGGGGGGTCAGGGGGCTCTGTATGCCGCTGCTCGGCGTGTCCGAGCCGGACGGGGCCACGGGGGGCTGCGCGCCAAACTGCTGCTGCTGCTGCTGCTCGTTCTTCACCTGTTCGAGCTTCTGCGTGGCTTCGATCTTGGCTTGCTGCTTACTCTTCTGGCGCATTTGCTGTGAGACAGGAAAGAAGAGGCACTCGCGTGGTTAAGAAAGAACGTGACTGTCACGGGAGGAAAAAAGCCACGGGAAATTAGTGTGTCGGAGGTCACCAGTTGCCAGACTGCGCCCGTACCAGATTAGAAGATTGATTATAAACTCCACCAGAGAACACCGTGGCTATGCCCCGGGCAATATGCCATTTGCAACATTTTAATGAGCTTCCCCAGTCGCCTGAAATACAGTTTGCTGAGAAAGGTGGGTATTTTCGCAATGTCTATTTATTTACTTTTGAGAAAGAGACAGAGAAAGAGAAAGCAAGAGAGGGGCAGAGAGACAGGGAGACAGAGAACCCCAAGCAGGCTCCGCACGATCACAGGGCAGAGCCCGGCACGGGGCTCGAGCCCACGAACCGTGAGGTTGTGACCTGAGCCGAAATCCAGAGTCGGATGTTTAACCGACCGAGCCACCCAGACGCCCCAAAGGTAAGTCAACTTTTAACCACGTTTTCAAACTCTGGTAAGAACTATCTTCTGAAATAATGACATGAATTACGTCCTGTCCTCTCGAAAAACAAAAATACAATCTAAAAGCAAATTATTTTAAAAAACCATATACCTGTCTAAATTTCCATTCCTGTTCATGTTCCGATTCTCTTTGCTTTAACGGATCTTTAAAAAGGTCCGAATCAATGCGAGAGCCAGGATCGATGCTGTCTTGCTGTTGCTGCCTCTTCAGGGGATCATTTGACATCTGTACTTTATTAATGCGTAAAGCAGCCCTGTTATCTCTGGCTTTTTGCTTTGAGAAAAGGAGAAGAAAGTTATCTCCCAGCAGACGTTAACATGTTTCGAGAAATAAAACTTATGATGAACTTTCTAAGAAAAAGTTGGGTTAAACGGTTGAAGGGAATTGAAATAGAATCCTTCAGAGCTTCTGGACTCTTGTGCCCAGAAAGCATCCGGACACTACCCCACCCTCTCCCGTTTTTAACGCATGTCGCCTCCACAGAGGACACCTCTCTCTCTGAGCCAGGCCGGAGAACCCAGAGGTAATCTGCCATTTTCAACCCTTATCTTCACAGACCCTTCAAAAACGGAAACGTCGGCATCCCTCTCAATTTAGAGAAAAGGAAAATATCAAGTCAATCCTCCAAATCTAAACTCTGGAATTTGGAGCTTAGCATTGGAGAACACAACCGAGGAACCCTAAAACTACACTACCACCTTAGTATAATCAAGCTAAAACACAAAGCATTGTCAACACATCAGAAAACGTTTCTGCTTTACCCAATCGTTATCACTGACAACAGGTACCCTGAAGATCAAGTTGGAAGGTAACGGGATATATTTTTTAAAATAATAATGTCCACTTAATATGCTTTACAATGGAAGCAAGGATTTGGATCCAGCTGACAATCTTAATTTGGCTCTTTGGGAGAAAACAATTCACCACCTGAACTGTAGACCTTATAAAATATCCTAACAATCCCTTGCGAAGTTCATGTTTCAAAAGCTCCTTAAAGGTGTCTAGATAGGTCTCTTTCAAGATACAGTCTTGACTAAACCTAACACAAAGACATATTGTGGAAGAGACTGAGGCACACTGATGCAGCCTCAAACAGCAGTAGTCTTTCAAAGAGATAAAAGAATTTTAAAGTGAAATGAATTAAACATGCTCCTAAAATAACCGATTTCAATCTTCAATATCCTGGTTCTACCAACTAGCTTATGAGAAAACTCCACATCCTATCTCAAGACATAACAGGAAATCACTATAAAAACAAAGCTGTGTATTAGTTGTGCAAGTATTAATATGTGTTTTCTGCAACAGAAAATCTTTATTAACCTACGACAACAAAAGTAAGGTTTGGGTATTGTGTTTAACAACAGGACACATGGGAGGTTTGGTAAATACCACGTAAGGCGCTCTTTCCTGCGAGCTCGCTTTTCTCCACAGCTTGGCAATCTGCTTCACTCTCGTCGTCCAGTCTGCAACAGAAAAGCATGGTCCACACGTTTATGGAGCTGCGGTCAGGACGCATCGCCACGTGGTGTGGACAGTTCAACTTATTCTGGCTGTGTGTTCATGAGTGAGTAATTCTTTGTACGGCACAAAGTTCCGGGCATGCAGTAGGCCAAATGAGGATTTGCTGAACGTAGTATGGCCTTATTAAGAATCTCACTTGTAGACTGGGGGAGTTTTTAAATTGAAGGGGCTAACCAGCTGAGAAAATGTTAAGCCAAACATAATAACTTCTCTCAACCATGTAAGATGCTTCAAGAACCAAAGCTAAAAGTTTCGTAAAACATCAGTCCTCCAGAGAAGTCTCTCAATCGGACCAAAAGGAGGTAATCGTAATTATACATAAGCACCTCACCAGCGTTCGTGCACAACAAAGACATGCAAAACCAATAATTCCAAGCCATTGCTATGAAACTTACAGTGTTGGGACAGTAAACAAAATGAAAGATGGGTGAAATCAACAGTGGTAAAAGTAGAAACGATGTTTTTAAAAAGCTTCAAAACCCAAAGAAAATGGAAATCAAGTGACAGGTCAACAGCCTTAACATAGTATTTCATGAGGTTCTAGAATCACACAGTAAAACTATTAAAGCATTGAAGAGAATTACTTAAAAAAACCGTAGCTCTGATCTAAGGATAATTTTTCATTGACACAAAGCAACTCAACAGAACCAGATATGCTCATCTATCAACAGCAAATCAAAGTGTGACCAGTAGTACTTGAAAAAGAGTAGGTATATTCCTTTAACAGACAACCCTGCACTGAGCCACTGATTTTTGTCGTTGTTGGATAAGGTAGCGTTTATTTCTATCAAGATGCTTCTAGACATCTATGGAATCTTCTCACTGTACACAGTCATACAAGATGAAAACTGGTGTTGATACGTGGACTTCCTACCACAGTCACCGGTGGAAACCACCGGCAGGCAGGGCAGCATGACCTACTCAGGGCAGTGGGTGACACAGAGAGCCACACTAGGTGTGAATTACCAGGGAATTCCTCCTTCAGGCTGGGGAAATTGATGTTTGTGTAGAGAACAGGTGCTACTGTTGCCATTTCACCCAGAGCCTCCTCCTTCTCCCATTTCAGCGTGCTTCTCTGGGCATTTGACATTGTATCGTTCTCTCCCTCCACCGTGGGAGCGGATGACGTCCAAGAGCTGTTAGGATCACTTGCCATCGGATGAAATGCTGGATTTTTATCCCTGGCAGATAATAAATAACTTTAGTTTGTAAATATAAAATTACCTTCTAAAGACTGTGGGCAAGCACAAGTTCATTAAACCCTCTTGTTACAAAAGAGCTACAATGTTAGATCATCTGCAGCAAAGATCCTGATATACGAACGTACGCTTAGTGCACAAGAACTTAAAACAGACTAGCATTTACACAACAAAAATTAATGTTATTTAAGTTTCCATGGAAAATGAAGGCTTCCAATACCTGGTATCAGTGTAAGGGGATTGTGCTACAGTAGAGAAAGTTCCCAATCCACTTCCAGGAGGCAAAGAATTATGTGGGAGGTGAGGATTGGGTCCAATAAGGCCATTCATGAGTGGCATCCGCGAAAACACATCTTCAAAGAAGAAAACACCACTTCAGTTTGCATATTACTCATGAATAATTTTAAAGAGCAGCTTATTTATAAATAACATGTCTAAAGAAAAACTTCTAGCACTATTTAAAAGTAGGATTTGTGGGGCGCCTGGGTGGCTCAGTCACTTAAGCGGCCGACTTCGGCTCAGGTCATGATCTCACGGTCCATGAGTTTGAGCCCCACGTCGGGCTCTGTGCTGACGGCTCAGAGCCTGGAGCCTGTTTCAGATTCTGTGTCTCCCTCTCTCTGACCCTCCCCCGTTCATGCTCTGTCTCTCTCTGTCTCAAAAATAAATAAACGTTAAAAAAAAAAAAAATTAAAAAAATAAATAAAAAAAATAAAAGTAGGATTTGTTTCAATATTAAACTTAAAATATTGCGTAAAGAATGACTTTCGGTTATATTTTGCAATATGGTCCCTGTACTTCTGTTTACTTCATCATGGTATACTGAAAATGGCATGTGTTCTGGAGTCTGAGAGCTTAACTGTGCTACCCGTTAGAAGCTTAATTTTGCTTCCTGTCGGAAGGGACTCAATCACTATTCCTGTAACGTGAAGGTGTTCCCTACTGTCACAGACACAATGTACGTGGGGTTCTCAGCACAGCGCCTGTATGCAGTTCACTATTCAATACATATTAGCTCCACAAAAAGGACTCTCCCAGCAAATGCTCCTAGGTTTTATTAAATAGTCTTTTTCTTCTTCACTCAAAATTTACAAGCAAATGCTTCCGTACATTTTATTCTTGCTCCTGTTGATACAAAAAACCATCTATGATTCTTTTTTTTTTTTTTCAACGTTTTATTTATTTTTGGGACAGAGAGAGACAGAGCATGAACGGGGGAGGGGCAGAGAGAGAGGGAGACACAGAATCGGAAACAGGCTCCAGGCTCTGAGCCATCAGCCCAGAGCCTGACGCGGGGCTCGAACTCACAGACTGCGAGATCGTGACCTGGCTGAAGTCAGACGCTTAACCGACTGCGCCACCCAGGCGCCCCGGTCTATGATTCTTAAATTGGTACTTGTTCTAAAATTATTTGGAACAAGCAATATTTCATCTACCATTATCAAACAGATGATTATTGCTAAAAATACGTACATTCTGTTTGGGACCTAATTTTCATTACTGGCTTGCCTTTCAGCCCCCAAACACATTTTTAAGTCTCATCCCACCTTACGCACAAGCTTCAAATACCTGTCTTCTTTCCAAACAGCCAGTAGGCAAACCATAAGACCCTTCCTCTCCTAAAGCATGTAACTCCAACCTTGACTATGATCTACTGTTCTGAACAATTTAGGAATTAGCCAACTGTCCTTATCCGAGCAGTTTTCTGTACCTTCAAAAACCTCCTCCCAAATTAGAGACATACTCTGAAATAATAAACACAAGGTCTCTGTTGCAACAGCCAGAACAACACTAGGAGATCCACTACACCCATCACCCATCAATCATACAAATGAAAATACGGTGACAGAGTTGGCTAATACTTGGCCTGGCTGGTATAATGGTAGAGTACTCCTAACAATCACTTTGCCATACCATCAGAAAAAGGAATAACCAAGAACAGTGTCTCACCCACATGTTTTACACTGCACGATGTCCTTTCACCTACCAGACCCTCTGACTAGAACAACACTCTACTATACAGATTTCCAGGTCCTATGTGTGAGGATACTGAGGCTGGTCACCTGCAGGTTTTCAGGATTTTGTCTCCAGGACTTCCTAAGAGCTATCTGACTTCCCAGTTAGGGCTTGTTCTCCTACATGGCAGAGCTGGGCCCACTGGATCAGAACTCCACAACGACAAGTGTCCCAGTATATCTATATTCATGCCTAGGATAAGATTAAGGAACAACGTTTCTGCTTTTATTCAAAGGAGAATGCCACCTCTATTTTCAACTTCACTGAAAAGTAGGTTCCATTAAGGGATATGAGATCTCACTGAAAAATGTCAACCATCTTGGGACGCCTGGGGTGGCTCAATGGGTTAAGCGTCCGACTTCAGCTCAGGTCACAATCTCACTGTTCATGAGTTCAAGCCCCATGTCAGGCTCTGTGCTGACAGCTTGGAGCCTGGAGCCTGCTTCGGATTCTGTGTCTCCCCCTCTCTGCCCCTCACCTGCTCACGCTCCGTCTCTCTCTCTCTCCCTCTCTCAAAACTGAATAAATATTTGAAAAAGAAAAAATGTCAAAACGTCCTTCACGTAATTAGCATAAACAAAAGTTTCTTTATTGGTAATGAGAATGTGATCCATGTCTGTCATCACTATCTTAAGCACAACATGGCCATATTGAAACTTTTCATAATAATAATAGCTTCTCAAGCCCTTCGTTGTATGCCAAGCACTGTTCTGAAAGCTTTACACATATTAACTCTTTGATCCTCATAATAACCCTAGGAACCTAGGGTTATTACAGGTAGCACCAGGGAAGCAAAGACCTAGAAGTTAAATAACTTGTTCGAGGACACATAAATGCAAAGCATTTCTCGTTATTGTTATTTTAATTAAGAAGTGTCTCTTTTTCTCTCAAATCTCCCATACCACCCCAACCTGATCATCCCAGTTTATAAACGTAACCTCTTTCAAGGAATGAGTCATGGTAACAATTGAAAAGCCACTTCACTTAACCTTCAGTGAAAGTGATTTCAAGTTACTCTATGTCAATCTTCTTGAAATCTCCCTTCTCCATTTTCTGACCTTCTGGATTACTGCCCACACGTTACACTCTGGCACCCTTTCTTGCCCTCCCATCGAAGTTACCCCACTGAGGATTACCAACAATCTTAGTGTCCAATGAAACGTCTTTCAGGCACTCATCCTACCTGACACTGTAACTTGTCTCTAGCAATCCTCATTTCTAAGATTCTAGGCTTCTCACTCAGTCTACGTCACTGTTTTGTTTTTTCACTTTCACCTAATCCTTGAAAAGGAAAAGGGAAAGGAACACGTAATTGCACGTGTACTACAAGCCAGGTGAGTTAAGCATGTGACTGGTCACGTTTAATTGAAGAGTTCTTTGAGATTCTGTGTGCTATGGCAGTACATCCTCTTCAGAAACCTCAGCCTTCCCGCAACTTCAGCTAGTGTCACTGCACATGCCACTCCTCGATTTTCACCTATAGCCTCGAACAGCTGCAAGTCAGTCCGCCCAGAAGTCAGGACAACGTGTGCGTCCCGTTTCTAACTAACAACGGTCTGAAACTAAATTTGCCACGCCTGCACTACCACCCTCTGCCACACACACACGCACAGCCAGTCTTCGCTGTTCTGGGCTTCTAGTTGACAGCCTGATTACCTGTAGGCAAACCTGGCTCCCATACAGTCTAGTTCGGTTTGCGTTCCACGTTGCCTTGTGCCTCACATCCATTCAGTCGCAGACTCCTACCTATCCTAATGTCACTATCACTCATATCCGTTTCTTCTTTTCAATTAGCATTGCAGACATATTTCCCTGGAACCCAAGTTTTCACTTAGCTCCAACCACAATAAACTCATCAGTACAACCCTCGTGTCAAATTCATTGCCAATACTGACGTCAGAGCTACCCTGCCAAAACCTGTAACCCATCAGGTCACGTCACTGGTGTGAGACCTCTGAGCAACCTGGAGAAAAGAAGGCAACTGGTACAGCCTGTCTCACAGCCGCCTACATACAATCTAGACCCAACATGCATTTTCTGCTTTTGTGCCTTAAATGCTACCCACTTACCGCTTCTCCTCCGCTCTGGAAAGTGTTCAAGTTGCCATTATTGAACATCTATGTGTCACTCTGTATGTTACCTGATCATGCTTTAAGTTACAATTATTATTCTTTGAGACATGACTGCCAAAATCTTAACGACTCTTAAAGCTCTACCTGAATTCTGGTCTACTATGATATAACTCAGCTGTATACCTCAAAGTCCATATACTGGGATTAAAAACTCTTGGGGCGCCTGGGTGGCGCAGTCGGTTAAGCGTCCGACTTCAGCCAGGTCACGATCTCACGGTCCGTGAGTTCGAGCCCCGCGTCAGGCTCTGGGCTGATGGCTCATGATGGCTCAGAGCCTGGAGCCTGTTTCCGATTCTGTGTCTCCCTCTCTCTCTCTCTCTGACCCTCCCCCGTTCATGCTCGGTCTCTCTCTGTCCCAAAAATAAATAAACGTTGAAAAAAAAAAAAAAAAAAAAAAAAACTCTGGACGGGGCAGGGGGAGGGGGAACCATTAATCTTTGTATTACACATAAGCAACCAACAAAACAAACAAAGGCATCCCCTCAAAACCTTTCAAAAATGAGCCTATACTGTTAAAAGCATTTAAATAATGACGGTAAGATCTTTTCTTTAAAAATGCATCTTTAACTGATTTGATTTCTAAAATACAGACTTTGCATTTCAGAAAACATGGAGATGGTTTTGTTTTTTTTTTTTAATAAGTTGAGAAGAGAAATATTGAAGTGTTGCATTTCCAATCATTAAGAAAGCACATGGGAACAATTAAGACAAGAAGCACTTGTGATGAGTCTGTTTTATCCAAACGTAAATCACATGTTTAGTCTAGCAAAAATCAAGGTAAACTTATGTTTAGAGGCTAAACTAGCAGTAACTAAAATATTTTAATTATGTGCATTATGGCATTTTGCATGTATGCACAAAATTGGCAGTAAAAATAATATTACATTATTTGTACGTTTCAGCACTTATACAAAAACAGTGTAACAGTTTATAAAAGTATCATTAAATTACTCAATTCAGTATATCATCATGAAGCAGTGAAAACAAGATCTAGAGAATTGACCCTATGCTCAAATCACCACAGACACATGCCAACACAGGACTCCAAACTACCCCCCACGGGAAACTCCCACACCTGCCACACCATCTCTTCCCCTCACTCTACAAATTTTAAATCTAGGCTATCCAATTTCAGCTCTCCAGAAACATGGAGAAATTCAACCCTTAAGTCTTATGTGGCAACTAGTTACAAGCAGGTCGAAGGAAACAGATCAAAGCACGCAGATTTGTACAAAATGAGAAATTTGGGGGCACGTGGGTGGCTCAGTCGGTTAAGTGTCTGACTCTCGACTTCGGCTCAAGTCATGATCTCACAGTTCAGGAGATTGAGCCCCAGGTCAGGCTCTTTGTTCACAGTGCAGAGCCTGCTTGGGATTCTCTTTCTTCTTCCCTGTCTGCCCCTCCTTAACTCTCTCAAAATAAATAAACAAACTTAAAAAAAAAATGTGAAGTTGACAGTAGACTGTAGTTGACAGTAGAGAAAGGTCAAGGATTTACTCTGAACGGATGTGCTGAACACATATTCTGTGGCGAACTCCATAGAGACGAGGACAGATATGGCCCTAGCCTTCAGAGAGTTCACAATCTAAAGGGAAAACGGTAATTACCCAAACAAATATCTATGTTTGGGCCACACACTGCAGTGAAAAGCATGGGGCTGGGTGAGGAGGTGGAGATTTGCTAACCACTGAGGAAATGACAGCGAAAGCGGGACCAGGTCAGTGAGCACAAGGCAGCCAGGTGGAGGGTCATTCTCCAAACGTGTGTGCGGGAAGGGCTAGGCAAATAGGAGCCCAGCTGGGGAAGGGAAGCAGGCAGGTACTCCTCCCCCACGGCCCCTACGGTGAGAGAAAAAGAATTCTGCTCTCAAAGTGGATCACAGATTGCCAGAAAAGTTCGGGGAGGTAGGGGTGTGGCTGAGATCAATTCAGATTATTTTCCCATCACCACAGAGGAGGGTTTTCTCCTATTGGTTCCTAGCCATTGTTTCTAAGGGTCGAGGCCGATCTGCTTTAGAAACGCACACACACTGCAGAACCGTACTTACGGAACTTTTCTAGAGGTGACATACCCTGGCTGTGTATGGGCAGCAGCTGAGGTGCAGGCGGTGGGGGAGGCTGTGCTAGCGGGGTCGGCTGGGCGGTCGCAGGACTAAGCACAGCGGTGAACAAGTCTTCAACATCCTTCCCTCCAAGCTCTGTGAGACAGAATCGTAGCGGTAATGAGATGAAGAGACTACCGAGCCAAAGCACCTGGAATGCCATTGTCAGAAACTCGAAATACAGAACACAAATACCTGGAATTTTATATAACTTTCCAAGAATTGCTCCTAGGATAAAATAAAGAAATAGAAACATTAACAACTACCATTTCAACATACGGATACAAAATAGCATTTGACACAGAAATGATCAGAACAGAAGTTAAATTATAAAGAAGCATGCAGAAATCTTTGAAAATCATATTTACTCATGTCTTTTAGAAAGCCTAGATGTAGGGCAAATATTTTACCATCTGTGACCATTTTGTCTAGCTCAGGACTGAGGATTCCATCTAGCTGCTCTTCACTTAGTGGTCGTGAACTGGGATTGACACTTGGCTGAGGCAAAGACGATGCATCATCAGCGACAGGACCAATATCTATGCCGGCTGGAGGGGCAGAGTAAGTAGGTTAAAAGCGAATCCTGAATAGTCACGTAAAATGCATGACACTGTTTACTGGCATTAATACACGACAATATGATTAAAACGGAGCAATGAAAAGTTTGCAATTCTAAACTAATCAGGATTCTTGTATCAATCTGAATAGTCACATCAGGAAAAATCAGGCACGATGTATTTGTAAACTTAGGTGCCACTTAAAGTTATATTTTAATCGAAGAAAACACATCTCCTGAGGAACAGAAGAACACTCCTGAGTCTGAACGTCCACAAAAAATAAGCACCACATTATTACTTTGGAATCTACAAGAAGACTGAATATACAGTATTCAATATACAGCCAACTGCTTTAACTTGGAAAATAGTGGTTTCAGATGCATAGCTCAACTATCATATGTAGTGTAGGACACAGGAGGGATAGAATCTCACATAATGAAATGCTCTAAAATTCTCAATGGTTAGTAAACTTTATCCTTTTGTGAATAATTTCAACTACAGACCATGTTTTGGAAATATTCTGTAGTCACAAAACAAGACATTGCTTATGTTCCTAAAATAACGGGCTTTGTTTCGTATACATTGGTTTTTAGGCAAAAGTCACATTTAAAAGTGGTCTATCGTCTACTTTCTCACGCTCTCTCAGTACTGCTGCCATTAAAAACTAAATGTAGTCTGCTCTTCTTTGATCCTATATTAGGAATTAACTCTCTAACATGTGGGTAATATTATAAATTACGTATTAACAAGAATAAAACCGTCCATTAAAAAAACAAAACAAAACAAAAGAGGGGCTGCTGGTAAAGTCATCCACAGCACAGCACAGCTGCACCATGCTTCAGCTGCACGCACAGAGGAAAAGCAAGGATGGATTAGTGACAAATTAGCACTCTAGCAACACGCATGCACCTACAGGCTGTTTCAGCTGAAATCACCATAAAAAAGAAGACTACTTCTAGTCAGCCGTCATCCATTACTCAGTTTCTTACCAAATGGAAAAGGCGAGCTCTCAACCTGGAAAGTGCATAAATCAAGACCTACAAGACCCAAACCAAATAAAATGGATGATTACCACGGGACCGGGAAGTGAGGGGCAATGCAAACAAAAGAAGAAACAAGATACAGCAAGACTGTAGGGCAACAAGCCTTAAGTTTGATGCAATTAGAAAGGCAACAGAAATTAACTTGCTATTTCCTCTCCTAAAGCAGAAAAGCTGAGGTAGATCAAATAAAATGATGAGTTCTTTGACAAAGCCAAAACAAACGTTTTTTCAGTTTCAGAGAAAAGACTAAACTTGTTCCACACACACATATACCTCTCATCGTATCATAAAACAGACACTAGACAAATATAGACATATATACCTGAATGATCAACTGATTTTGCAAGGTCATCTGAAATTATTCCAAGAATGTCATCATCTGTGTTTAAGACTTCAGAAATATCAGCTAAGGGGTCATCAGTCGTACCTAAGCATAGCAAGTATATTTTTAAAGTCTCAATATTGTCCTAGACATTACATTCTAAAACACCCTCACTCATTCAACCACTCACTAAATATCTAGACTACACAGAAGCTAAGTGCTAGAATCATAAAAAGTTAAGATTATTACTTCTAAAATAAGGAATTTTTCAAAGACAGCACACGCCAATGTTTTGAATAACAAAACATTAAAAATTAAGACTTTTTTGTTTTGTGACTAATGTATCTCAACAATAAAATAAAACTTAAAATAAAGATCAATAAAATAAATAAATGCAATAAAAGTGAAACAGAATGCTATAACAAAGCAAGAAAATGCATTAAGAAAGTAGCATCTCTAAAAGTGACATTAGAAAATAAAACACAGAAGATAAATAAAATATGAAAGTCAAACCCATTACTTAGAAGTTTCTTGTGAAGTATAGTTCAATGCCTGTTTCCAACTCTGATCTTAATACTGATTAATCGTTCACTTATTTATCCAAAAAATGTCAGTACCCACAGAATTATGTCGATGGACTATGTTAAAAGGCATTGTTCCAGCCACCGGGAATTCAGAATAACCAAAACAAAGTGCATGCCTACTTGACTTTCACAGAAGGAGTTAATAAATAAATGGTATCAGTATAAATGCTATGAAGAGAACAAGGAAAAAGGATAAGAATAAGATGTGGAGGTGACAAACTATTAGATAAAGTAGTCAGGGAAGACCTTTTAAAGGACATGACCAAGGGTAAATATAAACGGAGTAAGGGAGTGATACGCAGGAAGACAGAGCGAATACTCCAGGCAGAGGGAAAAGCAGATGGAAAGACTGGAGCAGGAAGGGTTTTGCCAAGTGTGGCCAGTGTGGTTGACTGTAGTAATGGAGAGAAGGAGTGATAGGAAATGAAAAAGGCAGCAAAGTGAGATTATGTATGGTTTATAAGTCATGGTGAAGACTGAGCTTTAGTCCACAATATAAAGAACGGGAAGTTGGTCGAAGGCTGATGGCTCGCAGGGCACAGGACTGACTCTTACAGGGAAAGTGCCGGCTGCCTGGGGGCGGGGGGAGCGCCAGCAGCATGGGAAGTCTAGGTGAGAAGTGGTGATGCGGGCACCAGAGCTGCAGGGAGAGGGGAGATAGGACATGGCTGACTTTGGGATACATTTTGAAGGCAGAGACAAGTTTGTGGATGGTATCAGGTGTGTGGTGTGAGATAATGAAGAGTGGAGGAGTTCTCCAAAGGCCTCTGGACTCATCAGTAAGATAATCGATTAGCTTTAATAATTACATCAGTCATTTAAGTTAAGGTAAATCTGAATGTTTTAATCCAGGTCAGCTATGTTTTTACTTTAAAAAGGGGGGAGGGCCCATAAAAAACGGTAAGATTCTAGAGCAAATATCCCTGTAAGACACAAATAGTCTTGTCCCACTGAACAAACACTTGTCAAATAGAATTCATACATACAGAAGATTATAATCTTTCAAAATGAAAACTTGTGTAAATGAAATGCCCAAATATTTGTTAAGTGTTTAGAGAAATAAGCTTACTTCAATAGTGTATTCTCTAGACATTTGAAGGAAAATTCAAGTGGATAATTCATTTAGGGATCGTGTGTGTGTGTGTGTGTGTGTGTGTGTGTGTGTGTGTGTGTGTTAAACCAACAGAATTCTACTACATAAATTACAAGTAACATTTTTTTAAACCACGTTTTCAAAGTTCACCCCACTTGACAAAAGGGATTTTCTATCCTACCAACACATCATTAGAACTGATGGAATGGACTACAATGAACGAAACCCAACAACAAGCCGCTATGACTAGTTAAGTTGCCCATTAGACTGTCAAGAGTCCAACTGCAGAGAATGTCCGTGTCGTCTGGGTTCCAGAGTGGGTTCTACTCCGGCCCTCCACACTTTGGCTTCGTCACCCAACCATTCTCAGCGGCTTCGTGAACTTATCCATGTTTTCTCCCGCTACAATATGCCTTCTGCCCAGCATCAGTTCTCTTCCTCATAAAAACTCAAGTGCAAGTAACTTCTATCTAAATGGATTTTCATAGTAAGATACCCTTTGAAGGGTCTACAGGTCTTTCAATATGTATTTTAACAATACATAGACATGGATAAGAGCAGCTAGGTACTGAAAACAACAGAATTAAAATGATCTGCCAAGATTAAACAAATAAAAAGCATGGCCTTCAGGTCACTCCTTTAACTTCACTGTTGCTCACAATAAGGAAGATTGGACATCCTGTATGCATACAAGGGGGTTGGTAAGATTGCTTCTAATCATTTCAAGAAGTTAAAAGACTGCATGTCAACTAGGGTAATGCCAGGTTAATGGAATTGTGACTACTTAATATATCAAAAGTCATCTTTCAGTAAAAGGTCACCTTAAGATTACTTTCAAAATTGAGTTATAAAATTTACTGAGTAAAAACTCTAATGGCAAAAAGGAAGCTTGTCAGAAAAACATTAATTTATAACTGATAGTGAGACAAAAATCTGGAAGTGGGGGAAAGTTCTATGATCACAACTCCTACATGCTGAACTACTTAAGCTTCTAGATCTTTGTTGACATTAACAGTACTTTATAAATGTTATTTCTCATACCTTTTTCTGCTTCTCAATAGTCCCCATAGTCACTCTACCTAGGGTAGGGGTTGTCAATACAGGGGACATTTGGCAACATTTCTGATCATCATGACATCATAAGGACAGAGGTGCTAAGTGACCCACGGGGCACCACAGTGCCACCCTCCAACAAAGACTTCTCTGGCCCAAACAGTAGTAAGTGTCAGTAGTAACAAACCGTGATGTAACACAACATACTCCACCGTATTAACACAGTCTGTCAGCCAGTTCCTGACTACAGCATTCTTTTGTTTTCCTCTTTTGAATTTCTTACGGCCATGAAATTAACAAAAATCTACCTCGTTTAAGTCAAAGACTGTTACATTTATTACTCAACTATGGCAAAATCACACACCTCTGTACATTATCCGCAGCATGTTATAAACTGAATATTTTCCTTTGCAACTCTTGATTTTGGTGGTAGTTACACAGATAAATTTCTTTACCAAATCTTCTAGACCTGTCCACTTAAAATAGTTGCATTTACTGAATGCAAATTATACTTCAATGAGGCTGATTTTTAAAATGCATATGAGGCCAAACTAAAGCATTTCAAAGGTTTAATTACAAGGAATACGAATTCCATATGGTAAAGAACACATCTGCAAATTATTCCACATACCGTGCGTTCCAGGTTTTGCTGGAGTTGATGATGAACTAAGGAGTGGATCTAAGGAAGGATCCAAGAAATTTGTGCTCATGTTTGTTTTATATGAAAGTTGAGCCGTATCTTCTGATAGATTATCTAAACTTAGCTTGTTTTGTCTACTTGTATCTAGAAGATCTTTTCCAAAGAAAGCTTCCTAGGTAAAGATAAGCACATACGAAAATGACTTAGTTATAAAGTTCTAAGAGGGTTAACAGGTAATTCTGCTGTTTTGACAAGAAGGCAGAACTAACACAAAAACTTGGTATTCAAGAATACAGAAACTGCACATAGAAATATATAAACAATTTAGAAATAACCTGTCAATTCTTTTATATAGATTTCCCCTTATTTTTAAACAAATTTTTATAGTTTTACTAGAGACAAAATTATGCATATAAAACCACACAATTGTACTGAGATACAATAATCCAATAATTCCAGGAGATTCGGCTACAATTAAATTTAAAAATTGATAAATTTATAATACCATTGGCACCTTCATTCATATTATAAGAAAAACTAAAGCTTCATAAATATTATTAATACTTATAGATTACTTGCAGAGAATAGCACAACGGTTTGATCTATAGCTTTAATATTTACATACTTCAGGTAGATTTAGTAACCTCATATTGACTCACATAACCACATTAAAGACTTAACATGCTATAAATCTGAAAGAGGGTTTTTATACTCATTTGAAACATAGTATGTGCACAAAATTTACTGCTGTTAAAGGCTTTTGGCTTTTCATTCACTTATTCATATTAACATTTCTCCGTTTCAATGTACTTCCACTAATCTAGAGACTAGTGTTTCAAGCTGTGTTCCTTACAATGCAAGGACCTCTCCAAAACTTCTCAAGGATCAATAAAGAGGACAAAAGGAAGCCCTTGGAACTCCGCCCCCCCCCCCCCCCCCCTCCACTTCACTTCAACCCAACAATTCCGCTTTAGTCTATTTTCTGTAAGGTGGTCTGTCTGGAAAAGGGATCCTTTGTAGAGGCCAATTTTGAAGAAAATCAACATTTAACACACTCTTGCAAAAGATACATATACAGGAAAAGGCTCGCTGCAGCATTTTTTTATAGTACCACAGGAGGAAACAGCTTCAATTGGTCTGTCAAAAGGCATAGGACTAAATAAATTACAGACACCCAAACTATAAAACACATCAACATTCTAAAAGGACATAGAGCTATGCTATCGAAGAAAAGCTCTGAAATACAGAATTAAAAGAAAACAAGTTGAATGATATGTCCAGCAAAACATAAAATACAAACTAAGATTACTTTCACTCATAATTTAATAATAAATTAAGAGGTTCTGAAAGGATAAATAACAAACTGTTAACAATGCTAACTTCTGAAAGGGGATGGGGAAGGAGCTATTTGTGAAACCTGATCAAGGTGATGATGGATTTGAAATTTTGACATTTTTGAAATGAACAAGTTGTTTCAGTATGAAAAAGACATTTGAGGGGCGCCTGGGTGGCTCAGTCGGTTAAGCGGCCCACTTCGGCTCAGGTCATGATCTCATGGTTTGTGAGTTCGAGCCCCGCATTGGGCTCTGTGCTGACAGATCAGAGCCTGGAACCTGCTTTGGATTCTGTGTCTCCCCCCCGCCCCCCTTCCTCCCTGGCTCTGTCTCTCTCTCAAAAATAAATAAACATTAAAAATTTTTAAAGGAAAAAAAAAGAAATTTGAAAATCAGCAAAGCTCACCACTGGGTAGAGGATGGTTTGTTTCTTATACCAGTGATACTTTTATCATTAGGAAAAATGTTGAAGAGTAGAGCATCTTAAAATTTAGAAACCATTTATTTCATGCCTTCAGTATTCAATCTGACATCATGATTAGCAACAATTTTTTTTAATAACTCATGAGGATTTCAGTGCTATCAAAAACCGTAATATTCCTATTAATTTGATGGTTTTATATTAATTTTATATAAAGGAATGGCTCCACGTGGTTTCTAATTTGACAATGTGACTCCAAGAACCAACCAGAGATTTTAAATCTACTACAGGGGCTCCTAAGGTAGACAGGAGCACTAGGTCTTAGGAGACCACACAAATCTATTTGACAGATTATACAATTATTTATAGTTTACCTAGACACTGTTACGATTAATAAAGAAAAACTGGAATAATGGCTGCTGAATCCCTGTGGCTTTCATCACTATGTACTCCCCCAGTCAATGGGGGAAATTACAGCTCTACCTCAAGAAACAGTATCACTACAATGGCTTCCTCCACATCGCTCCCCACCCCGCCCCCCAGCCCCCGCCTCAAGAAAAAACAAACCCATTAGGTATTACTGATGCACACTGGAGGAAACAGTCCAGTTCAGGAGATCAAGATTACAGCAGTTAATCAGGAAGTCAGATCCACTACTTTTAAAGGCTCTTTTTCAATGTATGAAACGGTCAGTTTTCATATGTTCATAAACAGCCAAAGAAGATCACACTCTACAGAAGGATCAAGGAAAGGAGAAGCAGGTATTCTACTCAATATTCTCAAGAAAGGATTATTAAAAGGGACAACACAAGGATTATTAAAAGACAACAAAAAGGATGCAGTTAAAGAGAATCTAAACAATAAAGGTGGGAGTATTTTCTGACCAATACAATCACTATTATATGGTTAAAAAGAAGTTACACAGCTAGGTATTTGAAGGGAAAAACAAAACATACTATTAAAGACTGATGACACGTAGGGCACAAGTACTTTACACACATAATTCTTAATCTCTCAACATTTCTTGGCACACAGGTGTCGATGGGAATGAGATCACATCGCTAACTGGCAGGAGGGCAATACTCAAGCCCAGGACTCCAACCTTAAAGGCTCGGCTCTAAAACGGACACTGCCCTCGGGGCCCCTGGGCGGCTGAGTTGGTTGTGTGTCTGATTTTGGCTCAGGTCATGATCTCACAGTTTGTGAGTTCGAGCCCAGCAATGGGCTCTCTGCTGTCAGGGCAGAGCCTGTTGAGGAGATCTTCTGTTCCCCCTTGCCTCGTGCCCACGAGTGCTCGCTCGCTCTCTCTCTCTCTCTCTCTAAAATGGACACTGACCTTATGGATTAGTTGTCTAATAAAAACTTACACTCATGTATATTACCACATACTACATATTATGCTTACAAGTTTATTAAACGAAAAGTTTATTAAACAAAAAACTCTATTCAAATGAGTAGATGATTTTTATACTTCTCATCATTTTTTTTTTTAACGTTTATTTATTTTTGAGACAGAGAGAGACAGAGCATGAACGGGGGAGGGTCAGAGAGAGGGAGACACAGAATCCGAAACAGGCTCCAGGCTCTGAGCCGTCAGCACAGAGCCCGACGCGGGGCTCGAACTCACGGACCGCGAGATCGTGACCTGGCTGAAGTCGGACGCTTAACCGACTGCGCCACCCAGGCGCCCCTCTGATGTATGTTTTAGAAGACAAAAACAATTCCACTTAAAACTTTGGATCACTGGCCTCTGAAAGTGGTAACCAATTATTAAAAGCTGTAACTCTGGCTGCTAAAAACCCAACTTTATTCAGTGACTATAATTACTCTAACCTGCACTGGCAAAGGGAGCTGTCCATAGGACGTGGGTTTGGGGAGCACACGAGTGCGACTGCTTTGGAAGAATGAGCTTTTCCCAGTTCAAAATGTCCTTGTATGTCTTATGAAACATTTAGAAGTGAAAAACTGGAATAAAAAAGAACTTTTTGAAAAGTACCAAAACACAAAAAAGTAAATGTTAATTTTTATGGGCTTCTGAAAAGTAAAGCTGGCATTTAAAATACGTAATTAAAAACGAGTAAAACATTAACAAAAATAAAGCTATTTTTCAAAACTCAATACATTACATTTCTCTTGTTAATAAACTATACAATATAATGTAAAGCAAAATATTACTTGTAAATAGGCAGGGAACGTTTCTTCAAGCTTATTTTTCCTTTTTCGGTATCTCTTCTTTATTTTTTCAGTGTTTTCAGTAACAGAAACAGATTCATCAACTAGTGTATCTGGTAAGTGCTCACTCCAGCCTGAAACAATAGTCACATTTATAAATATGTGATGTTCAATACTGTCAGACAAATCCACCCAAAGTAACTTTACAGCTTACCAACATACACAGATCCATATAAACAAACAAGCTTTTTCTTTTTTCTCTCCAGTTTTATTGAGATATAATTGGTGTACAATACTATGCCAGTTTAAGGCATACAACATGACTTGACAGACACACTTTTTCACAAACAGATGTCAAAGCAAGTTTATTAGGAACTTTTAAGCATCATAAAAAATTCACTGCATGTCTATTTAGTATCAGTCTATGTTTACTTTTGTCTCTTAATGAGTATTTCCTTACTCGCAAAGCAGCAAACTGTTTCCTTTAACATCAACATTTTGTTAAAAATTAAAACAATAAAAGTACTCAGTGCTTATGCGTATGGGGAAAGGGCTACTCGTATACTTCTAAAGGCAACTAAAGGCAGGAACAATCTTTCCGAAGGGTTTCCTGGGCATATCCAACAGAAGTCTTTCGGAAAGTGTAGTCTTCAATCCAGCAATTCCAAGTTCAAGGATTTATTGCAAATTAGGTTTCTGTCGTACATATTATACTAACATATCACCACCTACAAAAACGCTTGTAAATATGCTATGAATGCTCAATCTTAAAATCAATCAGAGAAAAGGAAATAAAACAAAATTTTGATCTATGAAATTAGCGAAGAAGTAAGTCCACTACGTAGAGCAGATAAGTGAGCAATCAAATGACAGGCTCATGTTCCCAAGGCAAACAGTACATCCCTCCTAAAAATCAATGTGGGCACTTCTGTTGCCAGAGTATGTAAGGGAACTGACTTCTAAAAACAACTACAAATGGTGGATAAACATTTTTTTTAACTATCTTTTTAAATGTACCAGTAATCTACCAGAAAATAAAGAATCCTTAAAGACCAACAAATTAAGGTAAGACAGGAACCACAGAAAGAATTAAGCAAAGAACCAAGTAAAGCTCTCTGAAGTTCTGCTAAAATGCAGTGACCTTGAGCTCAGGTTTTCAGAGCCTCCTGAGCAATGGGAGACTAGAAGACCAAGTTCAAGGCCTCTCCCTCCTCGGCATAGTGATTAACCAGAGGTGCCTCCCATAAAGGTGATAAAGGTGAGACCCTGAAGGATTCCACGCTCAGAGTTGGCATAACAAGAAATACACCCTCCCAACCCCCTCATCCCCCATACATCACTCACCTCCCCCTCCCCCTCTCCACCACCAACCGCCAAGAACTTGTCAACTTGTCAGGGAATTGGGTGCTGGGTAGAAAGGCAAAAAGTGAAAATCTTCCCTGAGAGTTCATAAACTCAACATAACCCTAATATGTAAGAAATCCGGATTTATAGAATACAGGCGGACCAAAAAACTTCAAGCTAAGAATTGAAGCTAAATTCTTCAAGCTAAAGAAGTACTGGGGTGGTAGCACCTCATGCTCCTGGTGGTAACAGACGCAGTCTCTGAAAGAAGCCACCTGCAATTCACTCCTCAACCAAGTTCAGACAATGTTCTAAAGAATATGAACTCACAGTAAAAAAAATACATAAATAAAAAGTAACATATTATGTGTATGTATGTATCTATGTCACACAATAAACACAACGAAATGAGGCACATGGGAAAGGGCAGGAGGGGCATCTGTAGACTCACACATGTGCACAGGCTTTAATACTTCTGCTCTGTGTTACTTAGACACATAAGGAAGTTAACAGAGGACTGAGACTAGGAAGGAGTAAGCTATAGAGAAACGAGAAAGTATCTTAGCACTTAGCAATTCAATTCAGAAAGAGAAACAACGCATAAGAAGATAAAAACTCAATGGATCACTCTCGATACGACACGTGAAGGGATAAAACACTAACCCAACACAACTAAACTATGACGGCAGAATAGAGAGAGAAGGAAAACACAAAACCAGGCTCATCGGACATGTCACATTTCGTAGGGCTTATTATATTACAATCATACTGTTACAGTCATATTAGGAACTCCTTTAAAAGCATCTAGTGCTTCCTTTTAAAAATGCAATTTGTAATTTTCATTAATTCACAGGTTAAAACCCCACCTCTTCATAATGGAAGAACTCCAATCAGGGCACATGCTGAAAACATCTTTTTCTCATATCCTACAGAAAGCATTTAAAACACGTACAGCATACAGACTCTGACCATACCGACACAAAGTGTTCATCAGAACCAACTCTCAAGCTGTGACTTAATGATTTAGCGTTCTTTGAGGATCTAAGTGAGGATGACAGAATATTAATTGGAAGACATATTTCTAAAACATTATACAATTTGGTTTAAAATTGTTGTAGTACCCTGTCACTTTCAACAAAGTAAAGTCTCCAATTTTATACCAAGCAGCTAAGACGGGCGAAGAAAGGCCTTTTGTGAGATGATCAGGAAGCACCCGGTTTAACTAAGTGATTCGGTCCCTAACCTGTTTATATTTCACTTAAGACAGAAAGAAACTTGTTTTAAAAAAATCTCAGAGGGGCGCCTGGGTGGCGCAGTCGGTTAAGCGTCCGACTTCAGCCAGGTCACGATCTCGCGGTCCGTGAGTTCGAGCCCCGCGTCAGGCTGTGGGCTGATGGCTCAGAGCCTGGAGCCTGTTTCCGATTCTGTGTCTCCCTCTCTCTCTGCCCCTCGCCCGTTCATGCTCTGTCTCTCTCTGTCCCAAAAATAAATAAACGTTGAAAAAAAAAAAAAAATTAAAAAAAAAAAAAAAAATCTCAGAGGAATATACTCTGTTGGATTTAAATCTTTTTCTTTATGAAACCTCATTTCTGTATTACAGGTATGAACTCCACAGGCACTCACAACCATGATCAGTAAGAAGCAATAAGGTTGTGACTGCAGCATTATTTAGGACGGTTCTTTTCCATAGAGACAGCAAGAAAAGGGAGTTAAACAAAATCAGTACCATACCATCATCTCTGTTAGGTAACTGCTCAGAAATAGAGCCTGAAGAATCTTTTCTAATGACACATCTTTTCGTTTTTCCTTGCCCGGTTCGACTTCTTTGCCGTACCATAAATCCACCGATACCTAACCAAAAAAGAAATTGGTCAGCCTGGTAAATAACTGATTGCTCTCTGTATTTTCAAAGCAGGGTGACACTGCTCAAATACTGGGGCATTTCCCAAATTCAATGTGGGCTACTTTAAATAATCATTTTTATACACAAGAGTTTGAAATAAGCAAATTAAAAGAGGTCAAAACTACTGTTACCTTATCGCTAACCAAACAGGTATAAAAAGACATTATTAGAGTATAGAAAGACTGCGTGCATTTCCTCTTCTAAGCAGCATCAGAGTAAATATTACAGTGAATTATACTTATTTAGCAGATATTAAGTAACTCAACTATCATCTTTCAAATTATTTGTACATTAGCTACAGAGAATAAATACAAGATATAAACAAAACTAGATGATCCAAACAAAGTCAGTATGACTTCAGGGGTAATGTGTCTACTTAAGGCCCTTGGACATGAGACACATTCAGCTCTATAATGAAAAGCAGAAATTCTAACTCTGGTTCCTCTGTGACTTTGGGCAAGCTATCTAATGTTTAAGTGTTCCCAGTTCCCTCACTGGTAAAACAGGGATGGCATCTAACTCCTCCTCATACATGCATCATAAGGACTCAATAACTTGCCAGATGTAAAGCCCATAGACTAGAGCCTGACACACAGTCAAAAGTAAGTCGAACCCACTTTGTGACCTAATGGCTCCCTCAGTCACAGAGATGACCTTCATGGAAGGCAGAATCAAAGGGAAAAAACACAATAAATGTTAGCTCCTAGAAGGAGTTTGCAGTGTCTAAAAACGTATGTATAGTAATAAGCCTCCAAATTAGGAAGAAATGAAGTGATTTTCATGCAGTGACTTGGATGAAGCTAATCTAGGTCCTTGTTTCAGATGTGGCCCACCTGTAAGGAAAGTTACCTTCTTGAGGTCTTACAGAATACATACAACAGTGAGAAAGGTCTTCCTTGCACCTCAAAAGGTATTTACAACACTCTTACCAATGCAATATAAGCAGCTAGAAGATTAAAGACTGAATTGATTCGACTTAATGTCTCACTGATTGGTAAACAGACATGAATAAAGTGCCTAAAGAAAGCCTAAAAGGGCTGCATTGTGACCGTTTCAGTAATTTTTTCCAATAAGGCAAATAAAATCTTATAAGCAAGCGAGATGTCCCTCCACCTCTGAGGCAGGGAGGAAATCAGAATTTAATCAGTCGTGTATGAACTGGTCTATAAATTCAGGAAGCCTAAGAACTCTGTCATATCGCCCTCACATTATACACTTACTGGCTCCTGCACAAACACTGAAATAAGTTTTAAAAACATAGCAGGGGTGCCTGGGTGGCTCAGTTGGTTAAGTGTCTGACTTCGGCTGAGGTCATGATCTCAGGGTCCATGAGTTCAAGCCCCGTGTCGGGCTCTGTGCTGACAGCTCAGAGCCTGGAGCCTGTTTCAGATTCTCTGTCTCCCTCTCTCTCTGACCCTCCCCCGTTCATGCTCTGTCTCTGTCTTAAAAATAAACAAACATTAAAAAAAAAAAAAAAAAACATAACAAATATGGGGCGCCTGGGTGGCTCAGTCGGTTAAGTGTCCGACTTTGACTCAGGTCATGATCTCGCAGTCTGTGAGTTCAAGCTCTGTGCGGACAGCTCAGAGCCTGGATGGAGCCTGCTTCGGATTCTGTGTCTCCCTCTCCCTCCGCCCCTCCCCCACTCATGCTCTCTCTGTCTCTCAAAAATGAATAAACGTAAAAAAAAATTTTTTAACATAACAAATAGTAAATACGAATGCTGAAAATTAAAATAATTGCAGAAGTACGCATCAAAGGAAAAATATACAAATGGCCTTAAAGGTCCCAGTACAAATAAAACATTGGGATAAGGCATTAAAAGAATCATTTTTTGTGACGTATTCACATACTCGACCTAAGGAATTTGCCACCTAAATGCACATTCAGTTCTTCAATTACGACATTCAAGTTTTAGTTTGGAGAGTTAAGGAGCTATATTTCATTTTGCTCATTTAATTATACTTGGGAGTCCTCAATATTACATTTTTTGTTAAATTAACTAAGTTTTGATTACATTAAAATGTCCAGCTCAGGGGGCACCTGGGTGGCGCAGTCGGTTAGGCGTCCGACTTCAGCCAGGTCACGATCTCGCGGTCCGTGAGTTCGAGCCCCGCGTCGGGCTCTGGGCTGATGGCTCAGAGCCTGGAGCCTGTTTCCGATTCTGTGTCTCCCTCTCTCTCTGCCCCTCCCCCATTCATGCTCTGTCTCTCTCTGTCCCAAAAATGAATAAATGTTGAAAAAAAAAAATTAAAAAAAAAAAAAAAAAAATGTCCAGCTCAGGATGATACCTGGTCTGTACGGTTTCCTTTTTCTCTTTTTCACACCGTCTGTTCCTTCCGCCCCCTTCGTTTCATCGTCCACAGCTTCCCGTTCAGGACTAGATTCTGATTTCCCATCACAGTCCACAAGTTCTCCTTCTGGAAAAAAGAAAAATACACAGATAAAATTGGAAAAAAAAAATCTACCAAATACATAATTCCTATGTAATAGGAAATAGAAGGCAAAGTGGCCACTGAGCCATTCTAATTGTGCATCCAGTAGGTGGGGAAAGTGACAAAATGATGGACAAGGCACCAAATGGTTGTAGAATTCATGTTGCTTAATGTGCTGTTTTCAGGAAATGAAACACAAGCATCAGGGAAGGGGAAACACACGCAGAGAATGCTCAGAAAGACAACTACAAGTCAGTTTGCACTTAAAAAAATCTTCCCTTTGCCTTCAATTACATCTTCCGGCTCAGGACCACAAGACGGTCTCTGCAGCCTAGAACCCTCTTCTGAGCTCCAACTATGGCGGTAACGGAATATTACCTAATTACCGAAAACTGTCCATCCAAAAAAGAGGACAGGGGAGAGAGGGACACTTTTCACTGCTTACCCTTACGTCTTTTTCAGTTTTAAACCATGGGAATGTATGAGTTGTCCACAAATCAAAAAGTTAAGAGGATTAGCGATAACATTACAGGCAGTAACGACCTAGCCACTTGCTGCTGCTTCTCTCCCTCCACTGCTTACTACCATTCCTGGCTCCACTCTATCCTTCCACCCCCATCCTTTGCCTTCTGGAGCCTAAATACGACCTTAGGCTCACACCCCCAGACATCCATCCTTTCACACTGGGAAGGTCTATACTGGGGCACTGTCTTCCCACTCTTCAGACACAACACAGTGTTTCCGTTTTCTTTGGATTTGGGATGTGTGTGTGTGTGTGTGTGTGCGCGCGTGCCTGTGAACAAGGTTTCCAGATACTAGTAAGTGAATTAGAAAAAAGTCTGCCTCTGTTGCACAAGGAATTTGTTGTTGATGTGCTAAGATGACCGTTCATGACTTATTTTTCCTGAAGAACCACTTATCCGAAGAGTAAACAGCTGACAAAAGCTACAAGGAAAAGGTGCTGTTCCAGGAGCATCACAAATGCGTGTGGACTTTGTGGGCTCGTGGCCCTAGGATGTACTTATGTGTGACATCACGTAGAAAATCACTTTCAAGGGGACACGCCTTCAAGGGACCCAATCTGGAAGCTACACGCTGAAGACATGCCCATCATTTCCCTGAACGCTGTCCTATGCAACAGTCGTCAAAGGGAAAACCTTCTCAGGCCTTTTTGTTGCAGTTCTGCCACGTTTTTAAAAGGCTCTATAATCTCATACTTTGGGAATTCATGTGTACTGTCAAGAAATCTTCCAAATTCTGTGAAATGCAGCATTTCCCAGATTTAAGTAACTGTGGAACCATTTTTCAGGTTTCCCACTGTCCTTAGACACTAGAATTCTTCACTGTGCTCTGGTGGATGGGAATCTGATCAATTCCTCCCAGATATACAGACTATTTCTTCACAAGCCCCGAAACTTTAAAATCAAATTTTGTGCTTAATAGGATTTGAACATCAGTTATACAAAAGCATCAGGAAGTTTTTCTCCCAACCACACACAACATACTGCAAAGAAAATGTGAGGACTAACTGATGAAAGACACACTGATGCTAAGCCACAATTCTCTCTGACCTGCACAAATGTGGCACCTTCCTAACTGATCTAGGTGCCACAACTCTTGGACCTCACGGTCTATTCACATTACAACCGGGTGTTCCATTTAAAACATCAGTAAGATTATGGGGTGCCTAGGTGGCTCAGTCGGTTGAGCGTCCGACTTCGGCTCAGGTCATGATCTCGCAGTTCATGAGTTCGAGCCCCGCGTCGGGCTCTGTGCTGACAGCTCGGAGCCTGGAGCCTGCTTTGGATTCTGTGTCTCCCTCTCTCTCTGCCCCTCCCCCACTCATGCTCTGTCTCTCTCTCAAAAATGAATAAATGTTAAAAAAAATTTTTTTAATAAAATATGAGTAAGATTAAACCACAATTTGCTCAGTAACCTCCAATTACCTCCATCCACAAGCTCAAGCATTGCCTTATAACTCTGTATGACCTACTCAGTCTTGCCTCCTCTCTCCTTTACGACGACTTTTTTTTTTTTTTTTTAAATTGAAGTTAGTTAACATACAGTGTAGTATTGGTTTCCAGAGTAGAACCCAGTGATTCATCACTTCATAGAACACCCAGTACTCATCCCAACAAGTGCCCTCCTTAATACCCATCATCCATTTAACCCATCTCCCCCCCCATCCTCATCAACCCTCACGTTCTCTGGATTTAAGAGTCTCTTATGGTTTGCCGCCCTCTCTGGTTTTATCTTATTTTTCCTTCTCTTCCCCTATGTTCATGTTTTGTTCCTTAAAGTCCACATATGAGTGAAATCATGAGATATTTGTCTTTCTCTGACTTATTTCACTTAGCATTATACACTCTAGTTCCATTCACGTTGTTCCAAATGGCAAGATTTCATTCTTTTTCATCGCCAAGTAACAGTCCATCGTATGTATATACCACATCTTCTTCATCCATTCATCAGTCAACAGACATTTGGGCTCTTTCCATACTTTGGCTATTGTTGACAGTGCTGCTATAAACATTGGGGTACATGTGTCCCTTCGGACCAGCATTTTTGTATCCTTTAGATAAATACTTAATAGTGCAATTGCTGGGTCATAGGGTAGTTCTACTTTAACTTTCTGAGGAACCGCCATACCATCATCCAGAACGGCTGCACCAGTTTCAAACATTCCCACCCACAGAGCAAAAGGGTTCCTCTCTTTCCGCATCCTCGCCAACATCTGTTGTGTCCCGAGTTGTTAATTTTAGCCATTCTGACGGGCGTGAGGTGGTATCCGTTGTGGTTTTGATTTGTATTTTCCTGATGACGAGTGATGTTGAGCATCTTTTCATGTATCTATTAGCCAACTAGATGTCTTCTTTGGAAAAGTGTCTATTCATGTCTTCTGCCCATTTCTTCACTGGATTATTTGTTTTTTTGGGTGTTAAGTTTGATAAGTTCTTTATAGATTTTGGATACTAACTCTTTATCTGTCATTTGCAAATATCTTCTCCCATTGTGTGACTTGCCTTTTAATTTTGCTGATTGTTTCCTTCACTGTGCAGAAGCTTTTTATCTTGATAAGATCCCAATAGTTCATTTTTGTTTTTGTTTCCCTTGCCTCCGATGATGTGTCAAGTAAGAAGCTGCTGTAGCCAACATCAAAGAGTTGCTGCCTGTTTTCTCCTCGAGGATTCTGATGGCTTCCTGTCTCACATTTAGGTCTTTCATCCATTTTGGATTTATTTTTGTGTCTGGTTTAAGAAAGTGGTCCAGATTCATTCTTTTGCAGGTCTCTGTCCCGTTTCCATTTCTGGGTTCTCTATTCTGTTGCATTGGTCTATGTGTCTGTTTTGTGCCAATGCCATACTGTCCTGATGATTACATCTTTGTAATATAGCTAGACTTCTGATCCATCACCTCCTACTGTCGCCTTTGTTCACTGCTGGACACACTGGTCTTCACATTCCTCAAACATGCTAGGCACACTCCTACTCTCGGCCTGTGCAATAGCTTTCTCGCCATCTGGGATGCTCTTCCCTCAGGTAATCAAGTAGCCCACTCGCCTCTTTAAAGTCTGTGCTCAAATACTGCTTTCAGTTCATCTGATGCCTCGCGTCACCATATGCACTACCGATTCTTCTTATTCCAATGCTAGCTTTCTACAGCACTTCCCAAACACATTTTAGTAACTCGTTTATTATGATACACACACGCACACACACACGCATGTATATATTTTTTGAGTAGGCTCCATGATGATCACAGAGCCCAACGCAGAGCTTGAACCACCCCAGGACCCCAAGGATCGAGACCCGAGCTGAGGAGCGCCTGAGTGGCTCGTCGGTTAAGCATCTGACTTTAGCTCAGATCGTAACCTCGTGGTTTGTGAGTCTGAGCCCCATGTCAGGCTCTATACTGGCAGCTCGGAGCCTAGAGCCTGCTTCGGATTCTGTGTCTCCCTCCCTCCCTCTCTCTCAAAACTAAACATTAAAAAAATTAAAAAGACCCGAGCTGAGATCAAGAGTCAGACTAACTGAGCCACCCAGGCACTCCTATGTTACGTATTTTAAAATGGTCTTTTCTCCTAATATTAAAAAGTGAGTTTTAGGAGTGGAGAATTCTATCTGCTTTGTTCACTGACATGACTTCCAATATCCAGCACAGAGTAGGCATTCAGTAAATACTGCTGAATAACATGGTATGATAGAGCAAAGGTAATTATTTATTTCTCAGCAGAAAAGAGATAACCAATCAAAAGAGAAATAAGCTTGTAGTGATCTTCTTCAGATAAGCAAAAATATAACCCCTATTGAATTGCACACTACTAAAATTACTCTGTCATCTCAAGGATTCAGCTAGAAAATCCTGTATATCTACTGGGATCGAGAAGATGTTCATCAACAGAGAAGTTTATGATGAACATCTGTGAACATAAATTTACACTTGAACATTAATAATGGTTTTTCCAGGTAGAAACACATGGGTCAAGGCTACTTTAACTTAGCCATGGTATCTGAGCTCACAGCATCTGAGGTTTAAGCTGCTACCTTACAAACTAGAGTCGCGCCCTCTGAACTTTCCCATCTGTGATCCTCAAAAAAATGGTGTTCCTGGAGATTTCTATAATGTAAGACAGTCTGCTCTAGAGGACATGTGAAAGGAAGAGAATCTGAAAAGCCCAAGAAGACAACTCACTTAGAAAGGCCAAGGGTCACATCAAGGGTTACCTAAGTCAGTAGAATTTACCCTGAGATAAAACATATATATTTTGGAAGATATTTTATGTACTTTAATTCTTGCGAACATATTCAATGGAAAATAAGTTAGTATTACCTCGACTATCATCCATTTCTCCATCCCTTGAATGCTCTGATTGGATGTCCGGAGGGGTCTGAAGGACAGCCACACTATTCTGGTTTATAATCTTCAACTTCAACTTTGGTTTGGACCGTTTTCTTCGTGGAACTGTAACTGTGAGGCTCTGTAACTGAGTCATCCCTGATTCAGTCAAACACACACCATCCTGGGTGTATGTCTTGGGTGGATCTAAAATTACAATATCCCAAGGATACAAATCAAAACTCTCACTTTAATTTTCACTGCTAAGTTGATTACTGTTCCAAAATACCCACGTGAAGGGAATGTGACTACTATAAAGCAATTATCTATGAAATGCACAAATAATTAACAGTACTCAATTAAAACTAAAAATAATTGGTTGAACTTCTTTGGATTTTAAGCAGAGAAGTTGTAAGTTTTTAAAAAATGATCTTCCTGGCATTTTTTCTCAATTATCAAAATAAGGATTTAGAAAGAAAGCAATGAAGCTAAAAGCAATGCTTCAGCTATTCAACTATGAGCATTTTCCTGGAGTATCTTTTCAGACTGAAACAGGGAGATCAATTTACATAAGAGAAACCCATCTAGAAAGCAAAGTATCAATATAATCACTGTCAGGGAAAGGCAGTAAGTAAGGAGAAATCCTGCACATTTTTACATGTACAAAATTGCTATTTATTACAACAATTTCTATACTATTCAAATGTTTTAGTATCCAATATCAAATACTGTTAGAAAAAAGAACAGCAGTTTAAAACTATCCAATTAAGATACCTCTCTAGCAGATCCATTTCAGAAAAACATAGATTGCATTAATTCCAAAAAAAAAAAAAAAAAAATCCCTGTTTGCTAACTAGAACCTTTCTTCTCCTAATTCATTACTGAGCACAGTAATATATCAATGAAACCAAAGCAAGTACAGAGTTGATGATTACTTTAAGGGTGGTTGTTTCACTGCCAATTGGCTAAGATTTATAGGAACAGTGTCCCACCAAAGCTGGATAAGATGAACACTTTATACGTATCAATGACAGGAATGATACCCGACATCAGGGAATTCAGAATGAACACTCATAGGATAAAGGCACGGAACATGTGGCAAGTCAGATACCTCAGTAATTAAGCATTTACACGCCCTGTGTAAGGAACAGCATTTCGGACCTTACCTAGCTCTTTCACTTTCGTGACAATCTGTGCTACAAGTGAAGATTCGCAGCCGTCTGAGGAAGGCACTGAAATGAAAACAATTCGTGTCATTTTTTCAGAGAAAGCAAAGTATACAAAGACTTACACATAACTAAATTTTCTATTCCTTTACCCATTTTACTGAAATAAACACTTAAACACTAAATCAAGTTAAAGGCTGTCTTTAAAAACAAGGACAGGTAGTAAAGGAAACACACATCATGGAGGGAAAAATGGCCAAGATACGAAGCAACATACTGGATTTCTACACATGCTAGTAACTGCAAGATTGTGAGGCATGAAAGCGAAATAATGTTTTGTATCCATAATATATGCTTAGTTCCGTTTCTTTACGTAAGCAAATTGTTTTAATACATTAAGTTGGGAGCATAAGAGTTCATTTATAACTAAAAATAACTTATTTTCCATAAAATACTTGTCCAAATAACTGTTTCACAAAAAGACAGCAAGGTGCCAGTGAGGTGTAGGAGCACAGACCCGCCATTCACGTTATTTTCTTACCATTTGACGTAGGCATATAGGGTCTACACATGCTACAATCAAAACCAATGTCGGCTACATTTTCCACTTCCTCTTCAGTATTTAAGTTCTGACAAACCGCATGCATCCATCTAAAAAGACCATATTTGAACATTTAAAAAGAAAGAAAGAAACAGAAATGCACAGAGAATGGCTTCCTTTTAAAAACGACCGCAGGAGTGGACAGCTGCCGCATTTAAAGTCCTAAGCCTCACACATTCCTCCTATCCTGCCCACGTTGCCCTTTCTCCTAACCGTGCCCACGGACCCACCGAAACTTCTGGAGCTTTGAATAAGAAAAAGGAATGAGACCAAATACTGGGAAAGAAGCAAAAGGACAGTGTATGAGGAGGACAGCATAACTGTTTTCTGATCATACACCGAACACAGCGGAGAGAGAAGGAAGCTAGTCCGGGCAAGTATGAGGGAATTCAGAAGACTGCAAACAGTGTGGTGTGTACGTGCTCCTGGGACGCATGTCCTGTGGGCAGATACAGCTCTCGTGTTTGAGGCTGGTTATTAACTAGGAACAAAAGGAGTTGTCTTGCCTTTGAACAAATTAGTGGGCAGCGAGTACTGAGAATCCTGTACTACTGATGAAATAATACTAATATCACACGTACAGTGTTCAACTATTACCAGAGCGCAATAATACCCCACTGAAAACAAAGAAAGTGTTCTTGATTTTGAAGCTGTACACATAATACTTGGAGAGGGTGGGAATGGGTACCCAATATCGAGACATTTACTATCCAGAGCTTAAAAAAAAAAAAAAAAAAAAAGTAGTTCAAGGAAAATAAAATCTGTCAGATCATTTGTAGAATCCAATCAAAGATTCAGAAACCCTCCATAGAAAAATGCATATATGCAGGCAATAATTCTGCATCTAATTTCAAGGGATTCATAAACCCTTAAAAGCCCCAAGTTAAAAACCTTAGTCTGGAGTTGCGGATACAAAACAGGAAACTTCTGTAGCTTCTAGCTGACAGAAACTCCGGCAAGTAAAAAAAGGTCTTGTTTCTTAAATTTAAGATCGAAGAAAGTTGTTTTCCAACTTCCTTTTGCTACATTTCAAAGAGAAAAGCTTGCAAAAAAGAATAAAAGTTTTAAAAAGCAGCGTGATACCTGTCACATTGTCTACATTGCAGAATAAGATCTTCTTCTCGATAGTTCCGATAGCAGACGGGGCAGGAAGACAAGCTTGCACAGGGAGCACACTGTGTGTAATTGTTTTGCCATTCACATCTCAGGCCTGCAGACGTTGCCCCACAGTGTCTGCACCACACACACCTGCAATCCAATCCCCCCCAACAAGTCTCCGGTTTATTTACTTAGTTACTGTAATTCAAGAAGCTATACAAGAACAGAATGGGGGGAAATCATTTAACACATATCTGAAAATTTTTCTGAGAAGTGGCGTGCTATCTATCATAGCAAACACGTATTACGCATGTGAGTGCATGTGGCTACTTTTCAAAAACGGATGCGGAAACATTCTGCGCTTGCAAGGCCAAGGAGGGAAAGGTAAATCCTAGAGTACCATTTGCACTTCCAGCCTCCTTTGGGCACGGTCTGCAGAGGAGGGTCGAGGCAGTAGGTATGATAGCTTATGTCACAGTCATCACACAGCAGGAGTCTTCCGGGGTCAGTGGCCTTCCCACAGGCCTCGCACACAGTGCACTCGAGGCACCTCCAACCTTTGCTAAGAACCACTTTAGTGATCTATAAAAGACACAACCAATCCTGGTGATTTATACATTAACACACACCTCATTTTGTATGATCACAGATGCCAAATAAACGAGTGTGTGGTGCTTATGTCCCAAGAAGCAGGTAAGAGGCAAGCAAGTAACATGTGTGAGCACCAACAGTGGCCCAATCCTGGGGTGGGCGCATTCATGTGCTTTCACAAGTCTATCTGCTAGACAGAACAACAGAAAACGGTACCTATTTTAATGACTTTTTTTAAGACCACATAACTACCTTGTGCTGTGGATTTATGTCCACTTTACTGATGTAGTGACTAGATACTGAAGAAATCAAGTAAATTGCCCCTTAACTGTTAATTTAGGTTTTGAAAATGTATTGGCATGGTTTCTATCTATGACATTTCATGAATTCATACTTCTGAAACTTATGTACATTGCAAAAGGATTTGTATATTAAAGTCAATATTTAGGGGCGCCTGGGTGGCTCAGTCAGTTAAGTGTACAACTCTTGATTTTGGCTCAGGTCATGGCCTTACAGTTTATGGGATTGAGCCCCACACACTGGGCTCCATGCTGAGCATGGGGGCTGCTTGAGATTCTCTCCCTCATTCTCTGCCCCTACCGTGCTGGCTTACGTGCATGTGTATGTGCATGCATGCGTGCTCTCTCTCCCTCTCTCTCTCTCTCTCTCAAAATAAATAAATAAACTTAAAACAAACAGTCAATGTTTAAAAATCTAACACATTAAACTAAAACATGAGTTCCTAAGAAAATATGTCCCAAGGACATTTCATGATCTTGGAGGACTTTCAGCTGTGAAGCTAGGACCTCTGAAGTTCATCACTCCTCTGTATATTCTCCTCTGGCACCGGGTCTAAGTTAGCAGCAAAGTTTGAAAGTCTCTATACATTTTTTTAATGTTTGTTTATTTTTGACAGAAAGAGAGAGTGCACGCATGTGCATGAGCAGGGGAGGGGCAAAGGGGGGGGGGGGTGGGGGGACACAGAGGATCAGAAGCAGGCTCCAAGCTGACAGCAGAGAACCCGATGCAGGGCTCGAACTCATGAACAGTGAGATCATGACCTGAGCCGAAGTTGGACACTTAACCGACTGAGCCATCCAGGCGCCCCTAAAATTTCTATATTTCTGATAAACTCCACAAACTAACCACACCATGTAAGATTATGAATCTGGAACCAAATGAAAGCTCTCAAAAAACTAGAATCTATAGATAGGACACAAAGTACTTGTGTTAAAATGAAATGGCAAGAAGTCACGATACAGAATAAAAATTCAGATCATGAGGAATAAGGAAGTCTAAAAGCTACCGAAAGGAAAATAAAAGAGCTAAATAAAGAACAACTACCAAAATGGCATCAAATTGTCCAATTCTGGATACAACAGAATAATAGCTTCCAATTCTATAGGAATATAATTTTCAAGACACAAGCAAGTAACCAAGCAATTAAGCGTAAAAGTAGACCTGTCAGGGATACAAAGACTCAAACTTCAGCTTCCGAATACCTCTTCGAACAGAGTTACTTAGACATATGAGGACAAAGTTAGAGTTATACCAAGAACAAGGAAGACATGGGATGATGGGATGCAGAGAACAATGAACACACAAAGGACTTCAGCTCAGGGAAGTTGAAGAAGGAGAGCTCAGCAACAGACCTAGAAATTACCAGCACAGAGGAGGAGAGAGAAAAGGGGAGTGCCGTAAAGGGGTACAACTTTTTCCAGAAAAACAGTTACTTGCCAAAATAATTTGATATAAATCATGCTCCTACAGTAGGTAAAAACAAACAAAAACTAATGCAGAATCATGAATCATTATTTTCTTTTTGCTATTAAAAACTCCATTGAAAGACAAAGCCATAGTACACTTTTTAATGTTTTTACTCATCGTAGAGACAGAGTGCGAACAGGGGAGGGGCACAGAGAGAAGGAGACACAGAACCTGAAGCAGGCTCCAGGCTCTGAGCTGTCAGCACAGAGCCTGACGTGGGGCTCGCACTCACAGACTGCAAGATAATGACCTGAGCCAAAGTCGGTACGGTACACTTTCTAGATCTCCACTGAACACGTTTATTAACTAAATGCAGTGAAACAACGAAAACACTGGGAGGGTGTTGGGGAGTATAGGGGGTATATTTTAAGAGCTAAATCAGCATTTATTTATTCACAGCAGAAAGTCAACAAAACCTAGCACAGATACAGCAGAAGCACCAGCACTTAGAGTTATTGACGTAACTAGGAGAAGATGAAAAGTGGCTGCCTGGGGGCGAGGACTCAAGTGTGGAGGCAGAATAGGACAGGGGCCCGCCAGTCATCAAAAGTCTTTGAAAGCTATTTGATCTGCAAGCATGTGTATTTATTACTTCGATTAGCCTACTGATTCTTTTAAATTAGTCACAGATTATTAAGATTATATTATTATATTATAGACTATATTATATAATATATATAATTATATACAGTATAATAATTATATACATTATATTATATTATATATAGATTATATTATATAATAGATTATCAAGTTATATTATTTACCCAAATGGAGAAAAGAGCTTTGGGCAGGAAGAGCAGGATGGCTTAGAGCAGTTACCGGCAAACTTTTTTTGTAAAGGGTCAGATGTAAATACTCTAAACTTTGTGGGCCACGTGGCCTGTAAACTACACAATGGTGCCACTGCAGTGCAAAGCCCACAAGAGACGTATGTAAATGAATGAACACGGCTATATTTCAATAAAATTTCATTTACAAAAAGAGGCAGTGGGCCACAGGTGGCCTGTGTGATGTAACTGACCAACCCCTGGCTCAGAAGAACAGTAAGATCAAGTGGGAGACAGATCCAAGCTATTAACAGTAGAAACTTCCAAATAACGTCTCTTCATTCCTACACGTTTTCCTGTCTCACAGACACCTACCCTGTGGCCCTTTACAGCCAAATTCTCGAGCTGCTCAGCTCTGCTCGCTCAAAGCTAAGGTGTGGTTACCACGCCCACCAGCATTCACACCGCTCAGGTCAGGCAGTCCAGACCTCACCCGAGCCCAGTTGACGTGCCCACTGCAGCACTATGATGCCTCAACTGTCTCTCCCTGTTGAAATTCCACACTTCGCACTCCCTGTATAGACCGCTGAGCTCTAACGTCAACTCTCTTTCTCTCCTACTGACACGGCTAGTGTTTATTTTCAAAAGTTCTTTCAAGAAAGGTATTACCAGGGCTCCATTCATGGTGCCATGTAGAAAGTTGTGAAAGACATTTTAAGAGTCTACGAGAATATCTGAGTCAACTATGATGGAGTGACTGGGACAAGACCCTTCTCCCTTCATAAGACACTAGAAAACGGACACAATGTAGGAAACACTTGTTTCAGATACTGAGCAAAAGGCAGGACAAGACTGTGGTTTCTGAGAAGAGGGAAACAAGTGAGGTCGGTCCTACAATATTCTGTCCACAGACATTTTCCGGAATGCTGCGCCGAGAGGGAGAAACCCACAAGGCATCAGGGTCTCGCTGAGTTGAGGACACATGGTGGAGATCTCGGAGGTTGAGGCAGTTGCAATTTGCAGGACAGGGTCCTGGAAAGGAAGGAGCAATAAAGAAAAAGAGCTCCAGAAATCCACACAGAATTTCGCTCAAGTCTTTGGCTGAACACCAAGCTGCGTTTGTAGGAGGCCAAACAAGGACACACAGCCAGGACCAAGAATGGCTACTGGGAATTTGCAAGCTGGACAATTACAAGAGTTAATACAAGGCTGAAGACATCTGAATCTCAACCAGTCGGAGTAAAGAGACACTGGTGAAGGAGGTCATAGGGAGCCGCAGGGGGGGCACGGACGTGAGGGGAATTCAGCAGAGATGTCAAAAAGGCCATGTCTCACGTATCAGACTAAACTAGTGCTAAAAAAGCAGTTACTAAAGTGTGACCTAGGAAACCCTCAGGGGTCTGTGAGGTCAAAACTATTTTCATAATAACACTGACATGTTACTTGCTTTTTTCACTTTAATCCACTTATAGTGATGTTTAAAAAAATTTTTTTAACATTTATTCATTATTGAGAGACAGAGCATGAGCAGGGAAGGGGCAGCGAGAGGGAGCCACAGAATCCGAAGCAGCTCCAGGCTCCGAGCTGTCAGCACCGAGCCCGAAGCGGGGCTCGAACCCATGAGCTGCGGGATCCTGACCCGAGCTGAAGTCAGATACTCAACCAACTGAGCCATCCAGGCGCCCCAACTTATAGTGATGTTTTACAGAGGCTCTGTGATATGTAAAATATAAAACCTCATTACATGACATCGTAACAAACATGCTTGAATATTTTTGTGTTTTCAAGTATTCCTAGTTAACTTCTAAAATGGTAAATATTCAATCATTATTACCCTCATAAACAAAAACTCTATGTGGTCCTTAATAATTTTCAAGACTGTTAATGGTTCTAAGACCAAAAAGTCTAAGAAGAGCCACCTCAAAGTGAAGGTTCTCGAGGCCTATCCCAGAAAGGCTAGAGAAGTTTCAGAAGGTTCGACTGTCAGCAATAACTTCCTGCCAAAACAAAAACTCCTTACTTCTTACAGGAACAAAACCCAAATTCCCAACAATATAAGCAAAATACACAACTGCCACCATCAAAAATTACTAAATTAAAAACAAAAATACATCCTCATAAGGGGAAAGGTAAGCTAATATTGGTCATAATAAGTGATACTAATGAGAAATGTCAGACATGACAGAATTAGCAAACAATTATCAGTATATACAATGACTTGAAAGAAAAATCTCAAGAAAACATTTTAAACTATGAGATAACTTAAACTATAAAATAAAACTAAGATTAAAAAATACAATCATCTCCATGAAAACTCCACTGGATGTGCTTAAAAATAGATTAGAATGGGAATCTATCCCCAAAAACCAAGAGCACCCTTTACACCCTGTATGTTAGCCAACTTAACAATAAATTGTATTTTAAAAAATAGATTAGATACTGCATAATAAAAGTGACTTTGGGGAATAAGCTAAAGGGCAGAAAGAAAAACTGGAAAAATATCAAGAAAGTGAAAGCGATCTGGGACTATATCCTACAATTCTGTGCACACACGACTGAGACTCCAGAAGGGCAAAAGGGGAACAGAAAAAGAAATACCAAGAGATGGCCAAAATTGCTCCAAAACGGATTTAAAAAAAACCAACCCACTGATCCAAGGAGCCTAACAGAAAATGTCTTTTCCTATGTGGATGAGGGCTAAGAAGGAACATGGGGAGAGACCAGGTGAATGATGGGTTTTCATACAGTTTTCTGCTTGGGGTCAACCTTTATTGTCAGTAGACAGAATGCATCAACCAAACCTCACACCTGAGCACATTGCAGGATAAAGTATCTTTGAAAAGCATGCCTTTTTATTTTTATTTTTTCAGGATAACCACTATAATTTCAGACCACAGATTTATTTTTTATAAATCTTTTTTTGATGTTTATTTATTTTTGAGAGAGACAGAGACAGAGTGTGAGTGGCGGAGGGGCAGACAGAGAGGGAGACACAGAATCTGAAGCAGGGTCCAGGCTCTGAGCTGCCAGCACAGAGCCCAATGCAGGGCTCGAACCCACGGACCGTGAGATCATGACCTGAGCCGAAGTCAGACGCTTACCCGACTGAGCCACCCAGGTGCCCCTCAGACCACAGATGTATAGAGGAGTTAACACTTGAAGGGCAATATTTAAAGCACTTAAATATAGTTATTTATGTCTAATAATCCTAGCGAACAACACTTGATTAATTATACGAAATGGAAAGAGCATGATATACTCATCAAATTTCAATACAATTTTAACTGATTTAAATTTAAGTATATTTACCTTAATACTGACACAGTATGGATGGTAACACTGACCACACTGAGAGCAGGCAAGTAATCTTCCCTCTGCTCCTTGGCCAAAGCTGCCACAAACTACACACATATCCTGAAATTAAAAACACATGAACGTAATAATTTAGGTTGGAGACTAAGCTCAGAATATATGAATTTAATTTTTAAATTACCTTCGTAGCTAATAAAGCTCTACAGCTCAACATTAGACAACTTCAGCATGTACAGGAGAAAGCAGAAGACAGTAAGTGTTCAAACCTGATGCAAGGTGAACTTGTCACTGCTAGAAAACAACACCACTGTATTATGCATAGAGTTTTCTTCTTCATCCTTATTCGACGAAAGATCTGCAGCAGACACCTATAAAAAGCAAAATACACAAAATGCAGTCACATTTATCACTTGTATGTTTAGTGGAAAAGGTTCAGAAGACTCCTTTTCAAAATACGATTTTTGCCAAGGCCTGCGGTAACAATTCCGAGTTAGATTATTATCGCCAAGGTTAAGACCGCAAAAGTGGAAGTCAGGACGCTTTTTAGTCACCTAATTGTCTCTTCAGAGTTACAAGTCCCGTGGATCAGGAAGCAATGAAAAAACATAAACTATCTTTAGTAAGACTTAATTAACCAGAAGTTTTCATCAAGAAACAAACAAAAAACCCCTGTATCTTACTTGTGAGCATATACCTATATACGTGTATACATATACGTGCCCCTCTATTTTAGTCACTCTTAAAACCAGCAATTTGGCTAGTCAAAACTGAGATGTGCTGTGAGTAGAAGTATCCAACAAAAAAGAATATAAACACAACTCGTAATTAATTTTGTATATTTTACATATTACATGTTGAAATGGAAACAGATATAAATTCAAAAGATATACATTAAAATTAAATTTCTCCTGCCTTTTTTTTTTTTTTTCAAGTGTACTTTGAGACAGAGAAAGAGAGAGAATGAGTAGGGGAGAGGTAGAAAGAGAGGGAGAGAGAGAATCCCAAGTAGGGTCTGCATCATCTGCACACAGACCGCCATGGGGCTGGAACTCATGAACCATGAGATCATGACCTGAGCCAAAATCAAGAGTAGGAGGCCTAACGAACTGAGCCACCCAGGCGCTCCCCTCTCTCCTTTTTTAATGTAGCTACTATAAAGTTTTAAATTGCTTATGTAATACACATATATTTCCTTTGGACAGCACTGCTTTAAAATACTATTATTCTGAATAGCAAAATAAGCAGAATTTCCATCTTAGCCAAAGGATTACCAACCAAAGATATTCATGTCTAAAAACTTGGCTAAATTTCACCAAATCAACTAAGTACAACTGGCTTAAGAATTATTTCCAGAATGCTTATCATGAAAAAAAGCTCTGAATTAGTTGCTTAAGAAAAGAACAGGTTGGCCAATGCCAAAATTTTACAATATGATTCTCTTGCATGGAAGGACATGAAACACATTGGTTAAATTCAACATAAAAAGTAACAGTGTTGTTCTTGAGAAATGTTCTTGAGAGAATGACTAAATAGAAGGAATATATTACATAATATTATATTAATATTAAACATTATATTTTTCATTGCAAATTAAGTTTAAAAGCCATTTTAATGGACAGTACTATGGTTTTATTATAGAATCAGTCACAAAAGCAATTTATAGTCTAAACTACACTATAAGGGAAAACCGTAGGCAACCTAAATATAGTCATCACTAGCGAACTACTAAAACCATGGCAAATCCAAACTGGAAAATTACGCAGCATTTAAAAAATAGTGGTAGAAATTTGTTTGAATTTCCATCAAAAAACAAATAAACAAACCACCAGACACACAGCTGAGTGGAAAAATAAGCTGCAGAATAGTATGTGAGGTAGGGCACCATGCAAAGTAATTGCATGTGGTCCACTGGCACATATACACAGTAGGATGAATCATAAGAAATTGCTGTTTTTCCAGATTGAAAATGGTTGAAGATTGGCAATTCCATATGGATCAACCAAATACGTAAATTCACGAAACTGGTAAAAGGAGGAAAATCAAGACCAAAGAGGCAGTGATGGTACAGATAACTTTGATCGATCAGTATGTTTTAATTGTTTTTAATATATTAAACAATAAGTATCTCAAAACTAGCAATTTAAGATTTTAGCAAGTCAAACAAGAGGGCTCTTAAAGTAAAATAATCATCCCATTAGTAATAATGAAATGTCCACTAAAAGTGAAGTTACCAGTAATTCACCCACAAGACAAACAATACATTGAGAATATTAAAATATATAACTGTGGTAATAGCTAAAATATAGTAAACAAAAGTATACTGAAATTAAAAGTATCCATTTTTACATCCCCATTTCCAAAACAGAAAACAAAATAGGTTTTATAATGGAATGATACCCAGGGAGTAGGCTCAAAGAAATGATAACATGTTATTATTTTCAAAGGGAAAATTAACCAGAGAATGCTTTTATTTGGAATAAAAAATAAGGATGGACTATAGTATTCCCAGTCTGAAATGAATCAGAAATGAAATCTGTACAGAAAGCTGCAATATCCCCTAGATCCAAAGAGCATATTTAAATGCTACGTGCTGAAAAATCAAGATTTTTTTAAACAGCAATTGTACATGTAAGAAGGAAAACAGTATCATGTAGCTTAATGACCCACTGTTTTATTTTTACACATTATTTCATGACCTTTAAACTACTAGATATATAAAACCTACCACAACACAAGGGTTAAGAAGGCAATCTTTGAGAGAGTACGTACTGCCTATATACATATTAGTCTGATTTGTCCTAAAGGTGACAGTTTTATTTGCCTGGACCACAGATATAAGCTTAAGAAAAAAGAAAGCTCTAACCTAAACCTCACAAGTGGGTTCTAAGCAGGAACATAAAAAGCAAACCAAAAACAGAGCAAAACAGTCAAAGTGAGAGGAAGAAAACAGTAAAGATCAGAGTAGAAATCAATGGAATGGAAAACAGAAGGAAACAAAAAAAAAAAAGAGAAAAATTAATGAAAGCAAAGGCTGGCTCAGAATCAATAAAATTGATAAACCTGCAGCAAGACCAATCAAGAAAAAAGAGAAGACATAAATCACCAATACTGGGAATGAGGAAGGTGACACCACTACAGATTCTACAGATATTAAAAGGATAACTGGCCAACAGATTTGTCAACTTACTTTAAATGGGCAAATTCTTTGAAAGACAAATTCATACAAGAAGAAAGAGATAACCTAACTAAATAGCCCTATACCTACCGAAGAAATTGAATATGTAGTTAAAAATCTTCCATGATGACAGAAAAAGGCAATCTCTTCAACAAATCTTATTGGGGAAACTGGATAGCACTATGCAAAAAAATTAAACTGTACCACTTTCTTACACAATACACAAAAATAAATTCAACATGGATCTAAATTTAAGACCTGAAACCTTAAAAATCTTAGAAAAGAGCACAGACAGTAGTATCTCTGACATCAACCATAGCAACATTTTTCTAGACAGGCCCTTTGAGGCAAATGAAACAATAAATTAATGGGACTACATCAAATAAAAAGCTTTTTTTAAAAAAAAAAATGTTTATTCGTTTTTGAGAGACACAGAGAGAGAGAGAGAGAGAGAGCGCGCGCGCGCAAGCATGAGTGGGGGAGGGGCAGAGAGAGAGAGGGAGGGAGACCCAGAATCTGAAGCAGGCTCCAGGCTCTAAGCTGACAGTTCAGAGCCTGATGTGGGGCTCAAATTCACAAACTGTGAGATCATGACCTGAGCCAAAATTGGATGCTTATTAACACACTAATCCACGCAGGCTCCCCCAAAATAAAAAGCTTCTGCACACCAAAGGAAACAATCAACAAAAACTAAAAGGCAACCTATGGAATGGGAAAAGATACATGTATTTGCAAATGACATATTTGATAAATAGTATCCAAAATAAATAAAAAACTGATACAATTCAACACCTAAAAGACAATCCAATTAAAAAATAGGCAGAAGACACAAACAGCCATTTTTCCAAAGAAAACACCCAGATAGCCAACATAGAACAAAGAAGACACCCAGATAGACATGTGAAAAGATGCTCATCACCACTTACCATCAGGGAAATGCAAATCTGTCAAAACCAAAAACACAAGAAACAACAGGTGTTGGGGAGAAAAAGGAACCCTTCTGCATGGTTAGCGGGAAAGCAAACTGGTGCAGCCACTGTAGTAAACAGTATGGAGGTTCTGCAAAAAATTAAAAATCGAACTACCCTATGATCCAGCAACCAAACTGCTGGGTATTTGCCCCCAAAATACAAGAATACTAATTCAAAGGGGGTACACGCACCCCTATGTTTATTGCAGCTTTGACAATAGCCAAGATACGGAAGCAGCCCAAGTGTCCATCGATTGATGAAGATGTGATCGAAGATGCGGTATAGGGGCACCTGTGTGGCTCAGTCGGTTAAGTATCCGACTCTTGATTTTGGCTCAGGTCATGATCTCAAGGTTCATGAATTTGCGTTCTGCGATAAACTCTGCACTGACATTGCAAAGCCTGCTTGGGATTCTCCCTCTCTCTCCCTCCATCTCAAAACCAAAAAAAAAAAAAAGAAAAGAAAAGATGTAATACACACACACACCCATATTATTCAGCCATAAAAAAGAATGAAATCCTGCCATTTGCAACAACATGGATGGAGCTAGAGAGTGTAATGCTGAGTGAAGGAAGTCAGAGAAAGACAAATCCCATATGATTTCACTCATATGTGGAATCTAAGAAACAAAACAAATGAGCAAAGAGGAAAAAACAAAACAGACAAACTAAGAAACAGACTCTTAACTATACAGAACAAACTGATGGTTACCAGAGGGGAGTTTGGTGGGGTATGGGTGACATAGGTGATGTGGATTAAGGAGTGAACTTGTCCTCGTAAGCACCAGGTGATTCAAGAAAAAAACTTTAAAATCTTGTCACAAAGAAAACTCGAGGCCAAAATGGCTTCACTGATGACTCTATAAATAATACAAGAATGTTTCCAATACACAACTTGTCCAGAAAACTGAAGACTCTATTTCGCAATTCACTCAAGGAAGCTAGCTTTATGCCAATACCAAAACCAAAGAAATTATAAGAAAATAAACCAATACTGTCATGAACAGAAGACATAAAAAGTCTAAAGGTTTTAGCCATTTGAATCCAATAATATGAAAAAGATAAAACATCATGACCAAGTGGAGTTTATCCCAAGAAGACAAGACTTCTTTAGCATACAAAAAAGCCAATCAATATAACTCACCATATCAATAAACAAGACATAGGATCATTTCTGTAAATGTAGAAAAAATGTTGACAAAACCCAACATCTACACTTGGTTAAAAGAAAAACATTTCAGCAACTTATGAATAGAAAAGAGCTTCCTCAAACTGACTTAGGATGTTTATTAAAAAAATAAAACAAAACTAGAGCTAACAGCATACTCAATGATGCAAGACTAAATGCTTTCTCTCCTCAAGTTCAAAAAGAAGACAAGGTTATCTTAACACTTCTACCTAACACTGTATTGAAGGTTACAGCAAATGCAATAAAGAAAAGAAGTGAAACCATCCAGATTAAACAGAAATAAAACCTTATTTGCAAACAACATGATCCTAAGGGTAGAAAATCTGTTGGGTTCTACAAATAAGCAACTATATATAATAATGGAGTTCTGATACAAAATCAATACACAAAAATGAGTTATTTCTGGATACTAGCAACTGACAACTACAATTTGAAATTAAGACAATACTGCCATTTACAATAACATAAGAAATGTGGAAATGATGAAAAAAGACATTTATGTTATAAAGACCATCACTAAGAGAACTTTAAAAAGACCTAAAGAAATGGAGAGAAACACAATGTTCATGGGTTGAAGACTCTTCACAGATAAAACGTCAAGTTCCCCAACTTGATCTAGAGTTTAAATGCAAACCCAATCAAGATCCTAGAGGCTTATTTGAAGAAACTGACAGGCCAATTGTAAAATTCATACAGAAACAGGAAGGATATTGGGGTGCCTGGATGGCTCACTTGGTGGAGCATCTGACTCTTGGTTTTGGCCCAGGTCAAGATCTCACAGTCGTGGGATCAAGCCCCATGTGGGGCTCCGCACTGGGTGTGCAGCTTGCTTGGGATTCTCTTTCTCTGCCCCTCCCCCACTTGCTTACATGCACACTCTCTCTTTCCCAAAATAAACAAACTTAAAAAAGGTAAAAAAAAAAACAAAGGATTTAGAACGGCCAAAGCAACTTTGAAAAAGTAAAAAGATGGAAGACTGACAATTTTTGATTTTTCAACAGTGGTTATAAAGTTAAAGTATGATTGGCCTAAAGTTGTAGTACTGGCCTGAAGACAGAAATGGGATCAATGGTACAGCACAGAGATTCCAAAGTTAGATCCATAAAAATACAGATAAAACTTTTGTTTTAAATTTTTCAGTTATTTTTGAGAGAAAGAGAAAGACCGAGCACGAGCAGGGGGGCACACAGAATCAGAAACAGCCTCCAGGCTCTGAACTGTCAGCACAGTGACCGAGGTGGGGCTCGAACTCACGGACCGCGAGATCATGACCTGAGCCAAAGTTGAAAGCTTAACCGACTGAGCCACCCAGGTGCCCCAGATAAAACTAATTTTTAAGAATGATACAAAGGCAATTCAGAGAAATGATGCTAAAATACTTGGATATTCATTCAGTTTATGCAAAAAAATGAACTTTGGTCCATGTTCATACCATACATAAAAATTAACTCAAATTGGACCATATATCTAAATGCACCACCTAAAACCATAATACTTCTAGAAGAAATAACTGAGTATGTTTGTAATCTTGCATTATCCAATTATTTCTCAGACACCAAAAGTATGATCATGAAAGGAAAAAATAAACGGGACTTCATCACAATTAAAACATTTGCTGTTCCAAATAGCTAAGAAAACGAAAAGACAAATCACAAAATAAAGAAAATATTTGCAAATCATATACATGGTAAAGAACTTGTGTACAGAATAAAGAAAACTCAAAACTCAGTAAGTCAAAAAATTTCATATTTTTAAAATGAACTAAAGATCTGAAGAGGGACTGTATCAAAGAAATATATAAATAAGCACCTAAAAAAGAAGATGGACCATACCAAGTACAGGTAAGTATATGGAGGCTCTGGCAGGAATCTCATGCACTCTTGCAAACATAAAATGTCACATAAAATTGAAAAGCAGTGTTTTCCCAAAAATCTAAGCATACAGCACCTACCGTATATCTGGCCATCCCATTTGTAGATATTTACTCATGGGAAAATAACACATACACCCACGCGTAGACTTAAGCATAAAAGTTCATAGCAGTTTTGTTTTTTGGGGGTTTTTTTTAGTTCTGTTTTTAATAGCCAAAAAAAATGGAAGCAAGCATAACATCCTTTAACAGGTGAACAGAAGTTACGTAAACTGTCCTGAGCGTAAAAGAACAATCAGAATTTTAAAAATGGGATTCTGGTAAAATAGTAAAGTTACTACATGAAATATTTGCCACTATTTGCCAATTATAGATTTCTTGAATCCACATTTAAATAAAGCCTGATATACATGCCAAGGAGCAAATAATTATAAATCTTAAAATATATCAAAGATACTCATAAAATTTTCAACATTTTTAGAGTTATGTACTAATCTGCAACACTGCTAGTTTCTTCTGTAAGCCACATTACAATAAAAAACTTAAAACACCAATATAATAAAGTTTTTCAAATAAACTCGGTAATGTAACAGGAGTTTGCTCTTATTAAAAATAAAGGAGCAAATAGCAAATATATTACATACAGGTTTTTAGGAACTGTTGGCATAGAAGGATCAGAATCAAAGAGGACGGTAAAAAAAGAGAGAAAGGATGGAAAATATTGATGAAAATTTAAAAAGAAAACCTGACCAGAGGTGTTGGAAAAAAAAAGAGTAGGGATAGAGTAAAATAAAAATTTTCGCTTATTCATGTGACTCTTACAAACTAATAATTTTACAAATATTATCATAATCTGTCAACATATGAAGGATGACAGCAAAGGTAATGGGGGGGGGGGGGGGGGGCTCCTGGGTGGCTCAGTCAGTTAAGCATCCGACTTCGGCTCAGGTCATGATCTCGCAGTTCGTGAGTTCGAGCCCCGCGTCGGGCTCTGTGCTGACAGCTCGGAGCCTGGAGCCTGCTTGGTATTCTGTGTCTCCCTCTCTGCCCCTCCCCAACTCCTGCCCTGTCTCTGTCTAATCAACATTAAAAAAAAATTTTTTTTTAAAGGTAACGGAAGTGAGACTTACCCCAGGTAACACAACTGCTCCGATTCCACTTTTCAATTTTGACCTGCCTCTGCCGCCTCGTCCTGACAGTCCTGCACCACGAGGTCTCCGCTTCCCCGGAAATCCCGACCCACGGCCCTACACAACAGACAAGGAAAAATCAGCCCTCCGCAGAAGTCCCAAAGAATTTTAAAATCCAATGTGAGATAAAACATTTTATTAAAGGCTACACAAATACTTGCTTTGCTCTTATTCTGATCAGATGATAAATATTAAGAGACCAGGCTTATTATTTTTATCTTTCAACACGTATTATGCAACTTAAAAATATAAGCATCTAACGCCTACAACCTTAGAATCAGACGCTGCGTCTGTCGTGAATGCTCTGTCTGCATCGGCAAACTCTGGCAGTATTTTCCCACCTCCTAACCCTAAGTCCTAGGTGGCTCGACAGCCACAACCCCATCCAATTGGTATTCAATAGAGAGCAAGGATAAGGAAAGACCGTCTTGCTGAAGGTTCTCTCAGTCACTAGAGCTTCGAAGAGCTGCATGTACTGAGTACTTACTACACATCCGCTCTGAGCACGTTTTGCTTCCCACTGTCTCACAAGGTCAGTGCTGTCTTATTACCCCCATTTTAGAGATAAAAGCACCAAGGGGTTAAAAGCAAATTGGTCAAAAGTCTGGAGCTAGCAACTCTGGCTCCAGCGTCCGCAATGTTAACCAGGAGTCTCCACTGCTAAACTGCATCACAGCTGATTTCTGCACACAGAAATCACACAGCAGTCCTTTCCCTGCCATTAAAATTGTCCATTTCACTATTCCATAGCTGTCTGTATGAACTGAACAGGGGGCCTCACTCTACCACAGTATGTAGAGGACAAAAGCGGATAACAAGGTAAAAAGTTTGTTTTAACTCATCCGGGTAATAATCACTTGAAATGTGAATAAAATAACTGATCTGAATTTTTACCTAACACACAAAAATACTCTGTGGGAAAACAGGTTAAACCCTTTGATATTTTCACAAATAAATATCAGGGTTGTTTTTGTTATTGTTGTTTTCTTGTTTATTCTACCTGGAAAAGCCTGACATCAACACATACTTACAACATTTTATATATTTAAAAGTATTAAAATAGGAACATCCTGATATTTTTTCCATAAAACGTTAAATAATATGTCACATTTTAAATTGATATCGTTTGTACTGTAGTTTGAAATGCTGAACTCATTACCTATTTGGCTGCATAGTTTCCAAGGTGATAATTTATGGTTATGTTGTAAGCACAAAACAGATACACGTGAACAAAAAGGGGGGTGGTATTTTTTTCCCTTCAGTGTTAATAAATACAGTCAACTTCAAACTGCCTCTCCTTGTTATCTTAAGCTGCTCTGCCTTTAGATCTCTTGTGCTTCTTTGAACAAGGGCTAAGGGAGGGCTGAATTGGATGGTTTTGTTGTTGATAAGCATAAAAGATTTTTTTAAGTCAATTATTAAATCAGGATTATAGCAATCTGTTTTTCCCTAGCATCTAAAGATACAAGTGAAAATTTGTGGTATTTGCTACAAAACTGTCAAAATATCTTTTATGGTCTTCAAACAACTATCTCTACTTTCGACACATTACATGATATCAGAGTGGGTTGAAAAATAGTTCTAATGGTGACAGAAATAAGAAAGTGGAATCTAGAACTCCTTTGAATTCCGTGATTAGTCTAAATTAAACAGCCTAATTCCAGAATCACATTAAATATACAAGATGAAGAAAATTATCTTCTCTAGGTGGTAAAGTATTTTAACTTTTCACATTAATTTTTTACCCTCTAAAATGCATCCGACTACATAACTTACTTCAAGAACTAGGAGAGTCCTCCATCAATGACATGAAAAAGAGGCCCTATAATTTTGAGGTTATTAACGCAGACAGTGAAATCTGCTCCGATTCTGGTATTTCTTCTCCATTAGCACACAATAGATTAATGTAGTTTGCTTTTGTTCTTTTCTAAGCAACAAAATTTTATGATTATCATGAATGAGCAAGTCCTTAATTACTTTATAGCCTATGTGACAAGCATTTTCCCCCATAGAAACACTGGTAATTACAACATAAAAGGAAGCAACCATAAAAAGCAGTTATTAAAAATTCACACTTAAAACCAGTCACGTCAAATTGCAATTTAATTTCCTCCTAATCCAGATTTTTTTAAGTGCAAGCATGTTGATTCTTTACACTAAAATTTTTAGATTAAAACAGTGGCCCTGGAATCTGAACTATTTATCTAGAAAGGAAAGGTTTAATTCTTAACTTCTACTTGGATGAAACCAGCCAGAAAGAAATGATACATGAATGTAAATGCAGTTTTATTTACCACTTTGATGCTCCAAATGGCACTGCCAGGAAGCTGCCTGGGTTTAAAAATTTCCCGACCTTCTGAAATGTCTGGGGACCAGGAAGGTGGGCTCACTGTATTATGGGTACTCCAAGCCCCCTAGGATACGGCAGGTGAGAAAATAGATGTATAAAACTCAGCAACGTAAAAGGTCAAAGCCAGCAACTGAGGAATTTTAGAACAGCAGAAACAAATGCAGACGTATGGAAATTTAGGACAAATTGCTTCAAGGTAGGGAAAATAAGCTTATCACTTACAGTGACTTTTTACTTCAATGTTTGCAGCTACAATTTACATTAAATATTTTATTCTGGTTGAAACATCAGCACAATGAAACCTACTAGAAATTAAGGTTTATATGACATTGACATTGACTCATGAACTTCAACTATAGAACCAAAATATAAATAAAAGTCAGTTAAATTCTAAGAATTAACACTATTAAGAAACTATTCAGGGATTATTTTCTTCTAACAACTATCACTCTACTGGGAAAGAGAAATAACCTTAAAGGATGTTATGTACACCTTTGGCTATAAACAACCAAACCAGTAGGCAAAAAAAAAAAAAAAAAAAAAAAAAAAAAACAAAAACAAAAAACCGGAACATGAGAAATCAACAGATACATTCGCTTTAAATTGCGGAAAATTAGGTTGCCATCTTAATACGCAAACACCAGTATGATCCTAGCATCTGACTTCTTCCTGCCAGTGTGACCACTAGTTGTGGTTTTGGCTTTTATTTTTATTTAGAGGGCTATTATCCTTACATTACATCCAAGGGACTAATTTGTACAGTGAAAAATGTTAAAGCAAATTGTCCTAAATTTGCAAATTAAAATGCCTAAGATACTTGATTATTTATACAAGAAACAGTATCTTATTAAAACAGTTAAAATGAAAGTAAGACATTTTACTTTTTAATAACCACATTCAGCAATAACCTGAACTAATCTGATGAAGTCGCTCATTAGCATAAAAAAATGCCTACTCCACAAAGATAACATTTTAAAGAAAAACACAAAACACATGTCAAACAATAAAGAACCTATTTTGAATTAGGTAATTCGATAATGCGCACTGTAACTTTTACCAATTAAAGGACCCAAACTTAAGTAACACATTACTTACCAGGTTTCTAGAATATTATCAAACAAGCGGTAGCCTATTAATCACATAAAACTACCACCAGGAATTTAAGTAATCAACCAAAGAAGAGCCTGACTACCCTTTGGGGAGCAGATAATTAACGCACTAACAGTATTTTGAGAAAAACCACACAAGGGAGGCACTTGTCTCACTTTTAATTAACCTACCCTCAAGCTCAGTGAATGGCTCTGCTGAATTTACTGACACGTGAATTACCTCGCTTTCCGCATCAAATCAACTTGCCTCTACACCTCTGTCTCCTTTCCGCTGCATCAGGGTCTCTGGTAACCGCTACGTCGCCAAAAGTCACGTCTCTATTCTCCTTTTACTCCAACTGTCAACACCTACGTACAGCTCTGCTGGGTTCCGCGCCGCACGTGTGTGAATGCTCCTCTCCGCTCCCTCGCTGACCTTTCTGTCCCCCGTGCATGTTCTTCCTCCCGCTGACCTCCAAAGCCTGTGTTTCCCGAGGGCTAAGGCCGGGACGCCTCTCCTCTCCTTGTCTCTTCCTAAACGGTGTGATCTTTCGTGAGGGCTAGGACCACCAGTGGGCATGTTGCTGTCTCCCAAACTCACGTTTCTGATTCCAACGTGCTCTTGAAGACGGCAGCGTGGCTCTCAACTTCCTTCTTAGCACTTCCATTCTGTCGCACCAACACCCTCAAGTGGAGCACGTCTCAAGTCTCTCCCGTGCCCCGTACCGTCTCACAATCTTCCCCATCTTCAGAAATGGATGCCAGCCCCCGGGTCAGAAACCTGGGAGTCATCTGATCTGCTCTTCTCCCCCATCACTCTCCCCTGCCACTCCGCCCATCCAAACCATCCGTGACTTCGGCACTTTCTACCTTCCAGTTTGGTCTGCACCCACGCCGCTTCTCTGCACTCCCACTGCCGGGCCCGGCCCTGTCTGCCACCGCCAGCTCTCACCCAGCCTGCCGCGCTCTATCATTCTCCCTACCCGGCCCCTCCCTCGAGTCCTCCTCTACACACAAGCCAGAGGGACTTTCCAAAGCTGTCGATCTGACCAAGCAAGTCACCACCGTGTTTTAAACCCTCCCAACAGCTCCCCGGTGCTCTTAAAGTGACGGTCTTTCTCACTGCCTCTCTCCAACCTCATCTTGCGTGTCGTCCCCCCCCCCCCCCCCCCGCCACGATCGGTATGCCCCCAGCTTCCCTGGTTTCCTTCAAACACACCAAGCTCTTCGCCAATAACAGGGCTACCGACTCAGAACAACTGCCAACTCTCCACCGGACGGCTTTTTCTTCGGATTCTTCAGGATGGCCTCAGATATTTCCTCATCAGAGAGGACTTTCGGCAGCATTTCCATGACATCATCACCTCCCTTACAACACTCTGTGCCTTTCCTCACTGACTGAAATTTGGGGCCATATGTTTTGTTGTTTCTCATTATTTAGTGATAGTGGGGGCAAGAGATATCTAAACTTAGTTCTCTCAATGTTTTCAATGGTTTTTCTCTGACGGTAGTTGGCTACTGTATAAAATTCCTCTCGGTGGATCATCTAATGTCATACCAGGAGACAGCTCTTAAAACATACCATAAAAAGTCATACTCTCAAATAACATGTTATTCACCATAATTTAAAAGTTAGCTTTGATGCCAACATTGTGTCTCATTTTAAAAACATTTACACTTCATGGAACATGGATGAAGAAAATGAAGGGCTCCATAGATCAAGAATGTTTGGATGCCATTTCAGGAATAATTAGAAAACCATTCAACTGCTATGAAGAACTTATATAATAAAAGCTTGGGTAATTACATTATGAATTTTAATAAGTATATTATCATAAGACTTTGGAAGATAGATGGTGTGCAATTTTATAGCAACTGGAGAAAAATTATGATTATACTTAGATGTTTTGACAAAGAAGAAATTACCTAATATATTCTTTAGACCTTAAACCTAAAATACAGCTATAATTATCAACTTTAGTTATAAATTATCCTACACATCTCAGCTTGATGAAAAAGAACTTACACAGACAATTCGGAGGTCAGCTCCCCCGTCTACGGAAACATGGTTTTACACCATCATTATACTTGACTGTATACTTGTTACATTTGTATTTATTTGTTGCCATTGGACTATAAGCGAGATGAGAAGAGACCATTTTTTCTGTTCACTGCTATGGTAAGCATTCAGTTCAGTGCTTACTGAACATCCATTTTTTCCATTGCACATTTATTCTTTTTGTATGCATAAATGCATCAATAAGTATTGTACTATGAAACACACTAATTCCTGATTTCCCCCCCATTAGATGTAGCCTACAACCCTGGATTTCCTCCTTTAAAAAAAAAAAAAAAAAAAAAAAAAGGTTACCAATCTATCCACTGCACTGTTACTCCGAAACTACTACCAACTGAAGGAAAACCAAAAGGGCTCAAAATGTTAGCAGACTTTACATTTTAAAGAGAGCTAAAGATAAGCCATTTGCTACCAAATTCTATAGGAACTTAAAAAAAAATACTACTTGGGTGAGACTGAATTAGAGTCTAACAATAATTATTGGACCCCAAACCTGTTTAAAGTCGGTATCAGGTAAGCTTCTTTGTGCCTCCAGGCCAATTTCTCAGGTAAATGTATCAACCAAGTAAATTATACAACTGTTACAAGGACTGTGGGACAGGAAAATGGCAACAAGAACAGCAAGTAGAGAATAGGTTATTAAGGTCAACCTTCTGTTATAAAAAGCCCAATCTTGTTGCTGGCTGTTAAATATGATCAATGTCCTAATTAGAGCCCAAGAGTATCGTCATCTACTGAGAAAGTTTCAAGAGGGGCCAGAGGTTTGGGGTCTCCTGGGCTGACTTCACACTTCCAATTCATCCTTGCTTGGGTCCAGCCTCACCCAACACGCCATGCAAAACCAGGACTGCTGTTTAAAGGATGAGAGAAAGTGAACGTGATGAAGAGAGAGCAGAAAGGACAACCGGCAAGAGACACAGAAAACCCAGCAAAGCTCGTCATTTTTTTTTGGGCACATACATTCACTCGCATACATTACAGCCACCGCAACAAACAACTCATTTTTACGACTTACAGAATTCTTTTCACATAAGTTAAGTCTCATATACAAAACTGAGTTCAACATCAAATGGAACAAGGAATTTAGTCCTGATAGTGATTTGGTAAGACACGATGAAAGCACAGAAACAGCTGTTACCAGCGTGAGCCTTCAAGAATTCAAGACTGTGAATCTGGCTGGTGCCAGCAATGGTTTTGGTAATGGCTTCCGAAATACCACAACACACACAAGGAAGCCAAGAGAAAAGGGATGCTGACACCCCAGAGGGCCAGACACGCTTTAGGTTTAAAACTACAGTCTGTCAGGGATTCAGAGCAGAGTCTCTTGGATTTTCGCCCGCACAGCGCGCAAGCATGAGTTGAGTTCCCGCACGCCGCCTCTGCTTTTCCACGGTGCCCTGGGCTTCCTCCACGGCAGCACATGTCACACACAGCATAATTAATAGGCTGTTGAGTTCTAAACTCTGGGCAGCCATTATGTGGCTTTGAACTGAAGACACCTACTACACGCCGAATTTACTGTGACCAGTGTTTGACTCACTCAAGGCCTAGAGTTGTTTTCACTGCCACAATGCAGTACAAGTAAGCATGAGCCAATCTGATTCGTTTTCCAGAGGTACATTTAATACATGATTATTATATCCTTCTCAAGTCTCCATTTCCACAGAATATCTGCATTACTCTGCCATTCAGGAAAAAAAGCAGGGCAGCACCACCACTTGCCAGGGGCCATATACGTGTTACTGTTAACTTCCAACAACAGCCGTAAGATGCAATTTTACAGATGAAGAAACAAGACAGTTCTGACTCAAGGCAACGTGCTTAGTCTCATACAGACAATGGCAGGAAGGATCTGAATCCAAGTAACTGTACTATGGAAATGCTCATGCTGAATTTATATTAATCAATCTTTCCTAGTATCAGTTACAGTGAAAACTGATGCAAACGATACAAAATACTTCTTCAAAGTCACTTTTTAAAAAGGCAGCACAGTACTTAGCATAGAATGTAGGTGGGAAACCACTCTTGGCATCTATACGGCATCTTCTATTCTCCATGAAGAATGAATATATATCTATATCTATATGTACTTACTAATGAAACCTTTAATAGTTCCTAAGACAAAGTATCAGAAATACAGGTTTTACTTTATAGGTATCCGACAACGGACAACTAAAACTATCCAGGGTAACTTATTTTCTTTAAGCAAATGCCACCGTATATATGCTATTATCAAGCGATGCTTCAAAATTCAAATTTATTTTAATTAAAAGCTGGATATGAAATCATTTAACAGGAACCGAGCCTCTATTTGGACAATATGACTTACACATCTGCCTTTTCTTAACCTAAAAAACAAAACAAAAACCAGCAATGCTTCTTACTAAAGAATTTGTGTTTACAAAGCAGAAATGGTGTCTGCTATTTTAAAAAAGAAAAAAATTGCTTCCTTGTAATGAATTGTTGACAAAAGTACAATCCTCCACAGCTCACCACTCTGAAGGTTTGTTTTTCTCTCACAGAGTAGATTATGAAACTGACTTGTTAATTTGAAACACTTCATTTAAATTGCTATTACATTAGACAAGTATGTCATAAAATTCTATGGTTTGTAACAAAATTAGTTAAATTAATAAAAAATTAAAAATCCACTTCACAATGTAATGGAAAAGTGGTTATGGCACTACCTTTGGACACCCACTATACTGAAGAAATTTCACTTTCGCGGAGAACCCCTCAATAAATATCAGTCTTAGAACTTAACAGAAATTCCTAAGTTTTCCATATATATGATGTTAGCAACAAAAAAAGGAGAAAATCAAAAAATGAAAAAATTCTTAGACTTTGAAATTTTCCAAATTATAATTGAGTACTTACATTTACTTTCATGAAGGATAGAAAATACTTCAGTAAAATATTTTTCATAGGTTCAATAACCTCTTTCAATACTATCACTTAATACCTGAGTGTCTAAGGCAGATCAAGTCATACATATGACTGTATTACCTATGTTTCCATAAAATAAGCTGATACGAATAGGGTAAATGACAGAAGACAGGCTGAGATCACTATTATCTCAGAATTTCTGAATTACAATGGATAAATACAACTGTGGAATAAGAGAAATAAACAGAAAATGAAAAACCCATTACATTATTTGATATGCTGAAATAAAAAAAAATTTCCATCCTATTTTCCAACACTTTTTAAGAGCATTTCTTGTGTTGTATTTCATGCGTAATGATAACAACGAGGAGCCCATGTCTCTCTCTAATTCAGGACTCTACTTCCAAGGGTAAGGAGAAAGACGCCAGTCAGAGGCCATTTTAACGGGCAGGGTGGGGTCATCACACCGACATGGCTGTAAAGCTCCCCAGGAAATTACAACATGCAGTGAGGCCAGTAACCACTTTTCTAAACCTCAGGCCCAAAGTGAATAGACCTATGAAGACACTGAGAACTGAAACACTAAAATACATGTAAATGAATAATTTCAATAAAGGATGAAGGAAAGAAAAGCCAACTGGTTAACTGGGACAATTTCTACGAAACCATTTCCAACTGGCTTCCTGTCAGTGTTCCACCAATTTCCTTCTCCTAACTACCTACCATGTCTGTAATTCTTCCTCCTTTGTGAAATCCTGTGTCTTAAGTGAGGAAGAAAACAAAAAAGAAAAAACTTTTTCTACCCACAACCATATAAATATAAAGAATATAAATAAAAAAGAATATAAAGAATATAAATCTTCCACATGAAAGCCATAATACAAACTCTAAACTTCAATTAATCTCATCTAAAGGTAAAATAATCCTGTATAGATTCTGTGTTCTGTGCCCTGACATCTCAGATTCAGAATAGTGATTTATATATCCATCCATACTCCAGTATCACTACCTACATACTCTTATCTATATACTACATACGTGTACATATAGGAGTATATATGTGTACGTATATATGGGGTATATATTGTTCATCTAATACATGTTGGGAATACACAGTGATTTGTTGCTACAACAAATGCTTGTTTGTTTTTTACAAATGGTTTTTATAATCTGTTTTAAAATGTGTCCTATGGGCAACTGGAGGATGCAGAATATTTCTTCCGTCCTTAAAATTAGTGAAAGTATAGCACTATTTGTAATTTATCAATCTTAACCTCAGATGGTATCTCTTTTTAAATTTAGCTCCTTCTGGAACTAAAATTTCCCTATTTTTATAAGTGCTTTTCCTTGCATTTGTCCAATAAGGTGCCCACTAGTCATGAGGCTAGTAAGTAAGCACTTCTAATGTACTTGGTTGGAAACCAGATTTTGAACACTGAGCAAGACAAGTGAACATAAAATATCCCATTAATAATTTTTATACAGATGAAATGCTAAAATATTTTTAATACGTTAAGTTAAATAAAACATTAAAATTTATTTTATCTGCTTATTTTTAATTCTTAAGTGGACTACTAGAAGTTTTAAAAGTAGATACACGAGGCTTGCATTATATTTCTATTGCATAGCACTGGCTTACCCTTCTACTGACGAACTCCTTTCTCCAGAAAACATTTAATAATCCAATCATTAGCTGTCACATCAAATTTTAAAGCTTTCACATTTTCTGTTTCTAATTATTCATTTAATTTTTCAGGAAATTCTTAGAAAAGCTCACATAAGGTTAGAAAACCGTTAGGACAAACATAATGGTCTGACCACTGTGACACAGAATTTAACTAATGAAATGTGCAGTTCTTTGGTTAGGATAGCCTCCACTATGCTGGTAAAGACCAGAGTTGATGACACTCAAGAAAATATGGAAAAATGCTAGTGATGTTAACAATCAAAACACAGCTGGACACCAAAGAATCTTGCTTGTGACACCAGCACTGCCATGAACCTGCATCTCACTTCACAGCCAATCCCCACTGCCAACAATATACAAAGTAAACACTAAATAAAACCAAAGATACAACACAGGAATGCTTGATACTAAAGACATTCACGTAACAGTACGATGGGCTTCAGGATTTCCAACACAAGGATACACACCGGAATATTCCCTCGAAGTTAGGATGGCAGTACCTCAGCAATGATAAAAAATTAAAGAGCTATCTTGTTCTAGCCAATGCATCCTCCCGACAAAAACAGTAGTACCTTCGCAAGCTAAGAATCACCAAGTGAAGGCTGTTTGCTCTACAATGAAAACCAAGCTAATGGGGAGGTTAAACCCTCCCACAAACTGCTTGTGAGATTAGCAGCAAATCAGGAGCAGTCATGAGACCAGGGCAACTCTACAGAAAGCAGAATACCACCAGAACTGGGGACTGAGAGAGAATACGGCAGAAGCAGCAGCAAGTATGAACATATGGGTCGTAAAAAATGGGATAAACCTGGAAGGCAGTCTCACACACACACTACCACACCCAGACTCACATAGACTGCGGAATACAAGTCAACAGAAAATAAACCTCACGGTTTCTCAGTTGGAACACAAGTCCACAAAAAAGGAGAAGCAGAGTAAAATTTGACAGGAATATTTATGATGCGATATCCTTAAAGAACATAAATATTTGAATCAAAGTTCAATTTCAAAGGCTCAAATCTTCATTGCTCAAGTCTTTTCAGAGCCCAAACTACATAATTATTACATAACAATTATTTAAAAAGAAGACAAGAAGAGAGTAAGGAAGAGGAGAACTGGTTTCAGAAGAAAAACCTCTCTTAGCAGAACATGACAGAAAATACTCGGACAAAGCCACATACGGGGTGTCTTAGTTTACTGGGCATATCTTTGCCACAGAGAAACAGTTCAGTCCCACAGGGCAATTACTTTGCCTTGGGTGTGCAAGTGGCTGTCTTTAGAAACTAAAATACATCTGGAATTTGTTTAAGGGAGACTAATTCTCCCATTAAAATAAAATCCTATTTTTCTACTTGTCTTAGGATTCCAAAACTGGATGATCAAGATGGAGAGGATACTACTCCTACAAAGTCCAGCTGTAACTGTTGGAAGCAATTCAAATCGCAAGACCGGAAACTTCAGGCTACCATTGTGACTAAGCACTTTTGCACCGTTTGATATCTTGCCATTTTGCAGCAGCTTCAGAAAAGAGAAATTTTGTAGATTAAATAAATCTGAGCTACAGTGTCTTCGCTTTGCCTTGTGGTTAGTGGCTCACTTATATACACTTAAAAAGAACTGGAGTTTACCCTTAAAGGGTAGAATCCACACTGCTTAAAAGTCATGGGAAGAGCTCCCCATACTTCCTAAAGATCAACACTGCACTTCTCCAAGATTTTTCCATGAAAACAACTGAAGTCCTAACTTGGGGTGGGGGTGGGGGGTGAGGAGACCCACAAAAAAAACTTAGCAATTAACCGAAAAATCAAAATGAGGAATTCCCACCATGAAAAATTCCCTTAGTAAATTATGATGCTTAAGCAGTTAGAAATAAGACAAAGAAGAATATCAATGAACAAATACAGTAGAGGGGGAAAAATAAAGGTTATTTAGAGTATACCTAATGTTTTACTGGGTCTTTTTTTTAGACTCTATCATCACCATGGCACAGAATTTAAGAAGACTTTTAAGTGCTTTCTATTAGAAACTATAATCAAATAGGTTGCATCTGTATGTCCCAACTAAGTGGAAACTCTGAATATGATCACTTCAAGTTTAATAAAGTAGGCTTCATTAACAGCTTCTAAGGAAAAAAAAAAAAAAAAAAAAAAAAAAAAAGGCCAGGGCGCCTGGTGGCTCAGTCGGTTGAGCGTCCAACTTCAGGTCCGGTCATGATCTTGCCGTTCATGGGTTCGAGCCCCGCGTCCGGCTCTGTGCTGACAGCTCGGAGCCTGGAGCCTGCTTTGGATTCTATCTCCCTCTCTCTCTGCCCCCCTCGCCCACCATGGCCCTCTGTCTCTCTCTCTCTCTCTCTCTCAAAAGTTACAATAATAAAAACATTAAAAAAAATTTTTTTAATAGCCGAAACACTTCAGGATCAGCATTACATCTAAGTTCTACCTGAAAATAGGAAAAAATTACCCTCCAAACCCAAGCTCCACATACGCCTTATTGTATACAATTGATCCACCATATTTTCCTGTCAGTATCATTAAAATCACCCTACCTGTTTGGACCGAGGTCTACCAGGAGAAAATTTTCTTTTGGTAATAGCTGGTTTACCCATGCCAATTTTTGGAGTGACTGAGATGTAAGTCGTTGGCATAATGTTTCCAACAGAAGCACTGAGGGTTGAAGGGTAGCTATGCAGTGTGTCCTGGGAAGGCAAGTCTGAAGAGAGTGGAGAGGAAGACGCATTTGCCTTGCTTACGCCTGCCGCTGACGAAAATGACAACTCTGTCTCCGATGGTAATTTTACAGATTTGTCTTCTTGGCATAAACCATCTTTCACACAGCTCTCAACTACAGGGGCCATTTCAAAGTCCATAAACACGGCGGAAGATTCTGAACTTTCTTTCTGTTCCATCGCTTCTGGTACCCTTTCTACAGCCAAATGTTCCTTAGAACATAAAGAAGTACTTTCCTCACACGGGGACCTTAGGGCCTCTGGGGGACCAGTGGCAGATTCAACGGACAATTTCGGAGGCCGTGATTCTTCTGCGGATGCCAGCATTTTGGGTTCCTCTAGCTGCAGATCCTCGTGCCGCACAGTGATCTGGTGTGTAAGGACGTCAACGTTTTCTGTCACTTCCATTTTGTTTTCATTTTGATTTTCATCACAAATATGCATCACTTTAGAAGACATTTCCATTTTTTCACTATCGGCTTCTTGAGAAATCTGATTTTCCAATGCAGGATTCATTTTGTCTTGGGAGGATTCTATAAAATTTGGAATATTTATGTTAACGTACTTATAAATGTAAAATTTTCTAACTATGAGTAGACGTAAGACATTAATGTCTATAGCTTTATGGCTTAAAAATGATAGGCATGGGCAGTAAAAGGAGAGAGAGGGGAGACAAAGGGTTTCCAAAGCACACTTATACTTAAACCCTGAATTAAATCAGAAGGTATTTTTCAAGAAAAACAATTATTAAGTTAATTAATTAAGGCCAAAAGACACCAGGATTTATGAATTAGAACTGGTCACAGATCAGGCCAGAAAACTTACAAAAATATCACCTTAAGAGGATCCCCAGAGTTTTAGTTAACTTCTGGTAAAAATACTAAAATAGAATTTCTAATATAATTCTATTAAACATAAATGATGTTTTACAATTTGAACATTTTCAAAAAGATTCACAATTTGGTAGATTAAGTTATACTCATTTCACAGCCAAATAAATGAGGCTCATTGATCTTACATGAGGTACCCAAGTAAAATAAGTGCCTAGAATATAAAGGTATTTTGCAATACCAGGCCCTCAGATGTAAACAAAGCTTCTGCAGTCTCAAATGAGTAATGATCACAGATAGAAAAGACTTATTTTGCTTATTAGCTGCACCTGCCAACATACACATTTTTTAATATAATCTTTGCTCATCATCGATAATCAAACACTCAAAAGAAAATATACTGTCAAAGCTAAGCAAGTCAATAAACAATTATATATCAGAAATATCTGAAGTCACTAGCTGATAAATTTTAAATCAGGACGCTAGTGTGCTAACTAAACCTTTAACCCAAACTTGCCTAAAAATAAAGTCAGAGACCCAATTTACACGAGTCCTAAATGGCTCTATACAGTAAGATCACTGGATAAAAACCACTTATTTCAAATACTATCTAGGTAATTTCTAAGTTACATTAATTGAGATATTGATTTCCTCATTTACTATTTACTATGGTGACTGTGCTTTATCTTCTGATATCAAAAGGAAATCCTACTCCTTATTTCTACTCCCTGAAAGACTACAGTTCAGGATAAAGGAAAAATCATCAAATAACAGATCTGATCATACCAAATGTTTTTACACACAAAAATGCTTCAAAAATACTTAACAATTTAAAAAACGATAAAAAAAGATTTTTAAAACAAAATTACATATAAATAATGAGAGAACACTTAGGGGTTTAAGACCATAGTACCATCATTTGAGTGACTCCATGGAAAACCTCATCCTAAATGCTACACGAAGCCTAAACTATGGCTGATGAAAGTCCACCCCAAGTGTCCCTGACAAAGAAGAAAACACGCAACACACATACAGATCCCCACCATATTCTTTCTGTTCTGTCCTAGGCAAGAAATATTAAGATAAAAATGTAAACATTCTTAGGGTGCATGGGTGGCTCAGTCAGTTAAGTGTCTGACTTCAGCTCAGGTCATGATCTCAGGGTTTGTGAGTTTGAGTCCTGCATCAGGCTCTCTGCTGTCAGCGCAAAACCCACTGCAGATCCTCTGTCCCCCTCTGTCTGTCCCTCCCCAGCTTTTGCTCCCCATGCACACGCTCTCTCTCAAAAATAAATACTTAAAAAAAAAATTTAAACATGCTCGATATCCCAAGCAATTCTATTATGCTCCACCACTAGTCTTATTTGAGGATTTTAACTTGCTTAATAATGAACATTTGATTTAGAAACTCTACAGAGAATATAACCTCCTTTAGAAATCTACTGCCGGGGCGCCTGGGTGGCGCAGTCGGTTAAGCGTCCGACTTCAGCCAGGTCACGATCTCGCGGTCTGTGAGTTCAAGCCCCGCGTCAGGCTCTGGGCTGATGGCTCAGAGCCTGGAGCCTGTTTCCGATTCTGTGTCTCCCTCTCTCTCTGCCCCTCCCCCGTTCATGCTCTGTCTCTGTCTGTCCCAAAAATAAATAAACGCTGAAAAAAAAAAAAAAAAAAAAAAGAAATCTACTGCCAATAAGGGGCGCCTGGCTGGTTCAGTTGGTTAAGCATCTGACTCTCATGATTCGTGAGTTCGAGCCCTGTGTCAGGCTCTGTACTATCGCTTCTCGGCCTTTTGGCTAAGATCAAGTGCAGGCTCTGTACTGACAGCTCAGAGCCCGGAGCCTGCTTCGGATTCTGTGTCTCCCTCCCTCTCGGACCCTCCCCCGCTCACGCTTTCTCTCTCTCTCTCTCTCTCTCAAACATAAATAAACATTAAAAACAAAAATCTACTGCCAATTCTTTTTAAATTTTTTCATGTTTATTTCTGAGAGAGAGAGAGAGAGAGAGACAGAGAGGGAGAGAGACAGAGAGAGAGAGAGAGAGAAAGAATATGAGCGGGGGAGGAGCAGGGAGAGAAGGAGACACAGAATCTGAAGTAGGCTCCAGGCTCTGAGCTGTCAGCACAGAGCCCGACGTGGGGCTCGAACTCATGGACTGCGAGATCATGACCTGAGCTTAACCGACTGAGCCACCCAGGCACCCCAACTGCCCATTCTTTTTAAGAAAAGGATCACTTAACTGAAAGATTTCATTACTGTAATGTATATACACCAATAGTAAACAATTCTTTGGGATACTTCATTTGAAAAATTAACTTGATAATGACCCAAATCTGCATAGCAGTCATAAAAATATTATGTTGTAACTCAATCAAAGTAGAAAGTATGCTTACCAGAAATGAGAAGATCATGTGTGTCGAGACTTTCTGGTGAATTACTCTTCAGCTGCTCTTCTGTATGGATGTGAACTGCTGTAATGACACATTTATGGAATCTCTAGCAAGCAGTCAAAATTTGTGTAACACTGCTACCTCGATAGTAATTTCAGTAAGATTTTTATTCCACTGCCAAATGCCAATTATCAGTATAAACACCAAACATACTACTTAGTAGTAAGTAGGGTATGATGATGAAATCAGGAAACTGATGATGCACTATGACAAGATTTATTATTACAGATAGCTTTGTCTTATTTTTTTTTTTTACTTTACATCTTATGTAATAATACCTTTTAATGAAAGTTGTTAAACATAAAACTCAATCCCCCCCAAAATCTGAAGCTTTTGATGTACACAATCTATATAACATAAAATTTCATATAAAATCCCAGACTGTCAGATGAGCCCAAGATTAAATTTAATAAGTAGTTTTCCCCCAACCTTGTCTCTCATTAATTCTAGATTCTCTAGTAATAGCTATTATCAATCTTGTAAAAAGCTTTATTAAAATATCATGGAAATAACTGAAATGCCCTCAACAGAACCACTGAGACCATCTGAAACAATAATTTTTCATTATCCCAGCACGAAACATCTCACAATCAGTAATAGCTCTGGTTACTAAGTAAGTTCTTTCTCCTATTAATTTCTAATGTTATTTGACTAGAAAACTCCTCTCTAAAACAATTTCCTAAGTGACTACACTAGTAGCTCATTTTTATTTAGTAAAGTTTTAGTGTATGTTCACATATTCAACGTACATATACATTTTCTTCAGAAAATAAATTATATCCATTACCGAAAACATTCTTACCATCTGGAACAATTCCAGGTGTGGACTCCTGACCACTGATGTCTTCGTTAACTACTTGCTCCGGAAATACCATATGGTCTTCAGGCCCTTCAACTTCCATTTCATTATTACAATCTTAAGAGAAAATTATTTATTCTTTAGCTTAGAGTAAATTTTCCCTGATTTTTTAACTACATAAATATGACTTTCCTATGTGAGAGTAAATTACCACCCAAAATGCCATAAATTCTTCCCCACGCTTTAAGTTTTTCAACCAAATACATATCTACATTTTACATGTTAATGAAAAAAACATGGAAACTATGAATTAAAAGGTTACTGGCACTTTATTATTTTAAAAGGATATTGCACAACTGTATACTGATGGCATCTTGGCAAAAAAACATCAATAATTAAGCTGCATCTATTTAAACTTCTCATAGATGATAAAATAGGACTTTATAAAAGTCACCATATTGATGAAAGTGAAAAATGGTCTGGTAAGCAGATCTGTTTTCTTTACCACCAAAAAACTCGTTATTATGTTTACAACCAACAACAGTATACTACTAAAATTACCTAAGCAATAATTTTGATCTGGGGATCAAAATGTATGAATTAACATTTAAGAAGGACATTACAAAACTAAAACTTGTGGGGTGCCTGGGTGGCTCAATCGGTTAAGTGTCCAACTCTTCATTTCAGCTCAGGTCACGATCTCACAGTTCGTGAGTTCGAGCCCCACATAGGTCTCTGCGCTGAAAGCTCGGAGCCTGCTCAGGATTCTGCCTGTCTGTCTGTCTGTCTCTCTACCCCTCCCCTGCTTGCTCTGTATCTCTCAAAATAAATATAAACTTAAAAAACAAAAAACAAAAACCACTAAACTAAACCTTGGAGTGAAATAATCCCAGGTTATAAAGTACGAACTAGGTCATATTGCCAAACACTGACAACTTCTGTTGGCTCCAAGAGCACAGCTGGAGTAAGGCACACCGGTCCTAGAATTCGACTATTAGGAAAAGGGCTGGAAAATAGCTAGATTTGCTGTCAGCCATCAGATTCAGAGATGACCCAAATCACCTGCACATTTAAATTAAAGGTTGAGAAATTAAGAATAAGATGGGATCTGATACACAGGATTCCCTCATCATTACTAAAATAATGCATCAGTGACTGGTTGGTTGGCACAGTATCGTTAAAAGAAACAAAAATTCTTGGGGCGCCTGGGTGGCGCAGTCGGTTAAGCGTCCGACTTCAGCCAGGTCACGATCTCGCGGTCCGGGAGTTCGAGCCCCGCGTCGGGCTCTGGGCTGATGGCTCAGAGCCTGGAGCCTGTTTCCGATTCTGTGTCTCCCTCTCTCTCTGCCCCTCCCCCGTTCATGCTCTGTCTCTCTCTGTCCCAAAAATAAATAAACGTTGAAAAAAAAAAAATTAAAAAAAAAAAAAAAAAAGAAACAAAAAATTCTCAAGTTTACCTGTAGTGACTTCGGCCATCTCCACTTCATCACCTGGCTGTAAGGGGTCCATTTCAGCAGCTAAGTGTTTACAATACATGCAGATATACTCTTCTTTGAACTGAGACTCCAGCTCGTGATCTGTTGGTTTGTCACATTCTAAGTGAACCCATCTGCAGTGATAAATATATTTAAATAAAATTTTCTAATTTAAAGACAAGTTACTATCTTGGAAAAAAAAGAGGCAATTGCTGAAAACCGGGTATAGGAAGGGTTAAGGGTAATAGAAGAGAGGTTGTAGGGGTTGGCAACTGGTGAAGGTTCTAGAAAAGGAACTGGCATTTTTAGATGTCTTTCAAAGGTGTTCACATGTTTTTACTTCCATATCTTTAAACTATTTCCTCCTTACTTTTCCCTCTCCATGCTCATTTCAGGTCTTTCGCCCATTCCCTTCCTTCTGCCTTCCAGACTCATAAATATGTAATTTCATTTCATCTTTAACAGTACTCAGTACTAAAAGGATTACTGGAGTGATAAAAGCTTGGAGCTCAAAGATACATGACAGCACAAATGATCGCGTGGATAGAAGAACTGACAAAACACTTCAGTGGGAGAACTGTGTCTTCTTACCTCTTGCACATATTACAGTGAAGCATGTCTTTCTGCAATTCTGGATGGTAGCACTTCCCACAGAAAGGACATAAGTTATCCTGTTGTTGGTAACAACTGTCACATACCAAGCAATTGTGGTGCCACTGAGAACTAGACCGTGTGCCACACTCTACACATATTCTGCAATTCTAAACACCAGAAAAAATGAAAACAAAAACAGTTTGTTATGCATTTGTATTGCAGTTCTGGTGCGAACCTTTTTGAAATCAATGAAACATTCGTACATTATACATTAAGCTTTAATTTTCTTGACACTCGTTTAGGATGTATGTTTTTGAAAAGGCAGTGTGTTTTTGAACATCTGAGGAGACATCATTCAATTTGCACTAAAACCTCCAGGAAAACATAAATAGGGGCTAGAGACATCCAAGAAAGCATAAATAGGGAAGGAGGAAAACCAAGAACATAGCAACCCAAACTTCAAAACAAAAAAAAAACAAAAAAAAACAAAAAAAAAAAACAAAAAAAAAACCTATCCCCGAATCAGGAGGCAGCTTCTGTGAACTAAGTGTTCGACTCTGTGCTGGGAAAACACACCGGTACTTCATCTGCCTGTCGGTGGCTCAGGGACTAAAAACAAGAATTCGCACGAAAGAACTATCATGACCCACTCCAAATGACCTGGAGTCCGAAAGTGTGAACGTAATCTCTCCACATCAAAATCCAATTACGGCTTCTCACATTTTCAAACAGGAAGCCCTATCCTTACCAAAGCAGGACTGGTTACAGAGCGCAAGGCCTGCCAGAAGCCTGCCAAACTCTCTCCTGCACCTTTAGCCAACTTGTCTTAAAATCCTGGGCATACAGCTGATAAATTGTGAGTTCTCGTTATCCACCCCAATTTTCAATCTAAGACACCAGGAAAAAAAGGAATTGTACTTTCTGAGCTGCTGCGTATGAAAGATTTGCCGATCAAAAAAAGAGAAACTAGCATGAACCACCAATTCGCTAAAGTCTTACAGTTTTAAAACAAATATGCTCATAAATATTGAGGCAAAAATCCTGAATATGAGCAAATGGAGATTATACTAGATATGCAAGAATGGTTAAATATTAGAAAATCTATTAATAAAATCTCACATATTATTAGGTCTGAAAAGAAAAAATAAATGACTGCATTTCAACAGATGCTGAAAAAAACCTTTGGAAAAAAAGTAAAGCCTTAAAAAAAAAAAAAAAGAGAGAAAGAGAGAAGAAAAAAACCTCTTCAGAAAAATAAAAACAGATGAGTATTTTCTAAATGTGATATACACACATATCCCGATCCTAAAGCCAGCATTTTAGTTAAGTGGAGAACCCTAGAGGCATTCCCACCAAGGTCAGGAAGAAAGCAAGGATGCCACCTACCTCCACTACTATCTAATTAACCTGGTTCTGAAGCCAATGTAAACCATGAAACAAATGAAAACAACAGGATAAGAAACAAAACTATCCCTGGATGACAAGACAGCACTTGGAAAATCCTAGAGAATCAATCATAAATTCAATAAAAGAACTTAACAACGTAGGATATACAATTTTGGGTTCAAGAGGTAAGAATTAACATATTCACGTGTACATAATTTATAAATAATGAATTTACACCAGTGACTCCAGTTCTGACCCCTCCCACTGAATTCTTGCTTTCTCCCATTCATTTTGTATCTGTATCCTTCTCTCGTCCCAACAACACCAACACATTTACTCAACGGCTCAAATAAACAAACCTACCTCGGCTTGCTCTCAGTAACAGATTTTATTCCCTTTTTCTATTTTTTTAAAAATATATAGGATATTAACATACTTTCAGAAGTCAAAGTTATATAAAAAGTTCTACTCAGAACTATCAATTATACACATGTGAGTACAGACACATTTATTTGTATACATATGTGTGTGTGTTTACACACGATGTATTTCCTGTCCCATCTGCTGAAAAGACAAAGAAACAAACACACCCATAGCAATGAGCACATCTCGCACCCACTTTCCACCAAAGGAACCGGACCCACTTGTGGAAAAGTGGGCTGATTCCCCGGGCGGAGCAGGAAGGTGTACGATGAGCTTGGGACATCTTGTTATGCCAAAATGTAATGGAAGTATTCAAATAAATGGTGAGGACATGTCACAAAACCATAGAAGCCAGCCTGAAGATGCCACCAAGGGCAAATATGGGACAATCTGAGTGTAAAATGAATTAGGTAAAGAATTATAAATTACTGAAAATAATGGAAATTTCTCAATGTTGACAATAAACAAATAATTGTGGCATGTAATAAAAGGGAGAGTTCTTGCTTATAGTAGAATGCAGAGGGCTGACTGGCAAATGCCAAGAAATGCTAGGGCTACAAAAGCATCCCTTTAAAGCCAACAGGTAAAAATGCATCAAACAAGGGTTCCTAAGGTCTTGGAGGAAATATCACAAAAATGCTCTTGGGAGCAAGATATTCACATGGTCTTAACTATCTTCTCATATGTTTTATTACATCGAGAGAAAAAAAAACAAACAGTGAAGAAGTTTGACAGCAGCTTAACCAAATTATCAGAATTCACATCACCTATGAGGGTGAGATAAGCACCACGTGCCTCTAGCAGGGATACCCCGAGAAAGGCACATCGTCACTTATACAGTCATCTGACTAAGAACACGTGAGTATCTAATTATGAAGAAGTATTAGACAAAGGCAAAATGAGACAAGTTCTATTTGGAGGGAAAAAAAAAACAAAAACAGGTATGTGGGGAAGAACTCTATTCTTCAAAAATGTCAATATCGGAAAGACAAAGAAGGGCTTAGGAAAACTTCCAGATTAAAAGAGTCAGACAGACAACTAAACAGAATACCTCACCCTAGACCAGATATTGGAACCTGCATGGGAGGGGGCGAATGCTCTATGGGACGTTAGATCAAGTGACAAAATTGAAATATGGATAAGAGATTAGATGAAAATACTTACACTGATATAAACATATGAAATCGGTAGCCTGTGCTGTGATTCTGTAAGAATATCCCTACTGCGAGGAAATACACACTGAAGTGTTTAAGGGTAAAGGGGGCACGGTATATAGAACTTAACCCTCAAACCGTTCAGGGCAAAAAAAAGAGTTGGGGGAAGGAGAAGAAAGAAAGAGGGTGCACAATGATACTGAAATCCTAACAACGGTGAATCTTGGGAAATGGCATATGGGTGTTTTTATTTTTCCAACTTCTAAAGTTTGAAATTATTTCAAAATAATTTTTAAAAATGCATGACGTGTCAACACACAAGCATTCCTGACAGAGAAACTAGAAAAAGAACCTACCCGACAATGACTGGTATACAATAAAGTTCCTAAAAAGACCACCCCCGTCTTCAGAGCCTCCCATCTTCAGCGGGAGCAGCCTCACTAGGCTGCCCCCTCCCGAAAGGCAGACCTCGAACCTGCAGCACAGTGCCTGACATACAGCAGGCCGCCCGATGTTAAAAAAACGAATGAATTATGACAAAAGACTATAGACATCTATGAAAAAATTTGACAGTTGAGAAAGAGGATCATTCTCTCAAGCTGCACAGTGGATAAGACTTCCTGTGGAAAAACTCCACGATGATTATTTGGGTACTTAATTCAGGCATTCCATGGCACTTTACAGGCATCGCCTCGCTAAGTCCAACACCACTGTGAGGGAAGTTCTATTCACATTCTCTAGGGGAGAAAGACTGGCTTAAGGAAGTAAAACACTTTGCCAAAGATCCTGTATTTAGTCACTAGAAGAGTGGGGCTGACTCCCCGGCCTCATCTTTTACCCACGTTGTAATACCTCCACAGAGCAGAATTAAAACAAAACTATGTATCCTCAGCAAGATTATACATGATTCAGTCACTGTGAAAGAGCATGGCAGACTATTATAGACGGCAAATCGGGAAGAGAGCAAGCAAGACAAAGATAAAAGAGAACAGCGGCAAGAAATACATCCAGACTTCTGAAGACATTTTCCAAGATAATGAAAAGCACAGCAAAGATGATAATGTTTCCTTACTTTAAGAAGGAAACAAAATTATCTAGATGTTACTGAAGATTATTTAAGAGACCGTAAAGATGGCAAATGTAAAGAGAAAAAGAAAAAAAAAAAAGGCAAAGTTAACCAACACTTCCTTAGACCTTTTCTTTGGCCAGACTAGAGACCGACCGTGGTCAGCGTGTTCCAGGTAACACTAATTAATGTAGAACCGCAATCAGATACAGTCTCAAAACAACTTATTCCAAGTAACTGACAAAAACGAAGATCCCAAAGCTCTTAGTAAAAAAAGGATTTTAACTAAGTGAATGTCTTAAAAGAAAAAAAAAAAGGAAAAGTTTTCTTCTGTGATACCACAAACTGGGGGGGAAAAAGTTTCCACAACATAAAAAAGAAAAAGTTATAAAACAAAGTAATACCAAAACAACTTCTTGTGGTAGTCTAAAGGCAACAACTGTCTCTTTCAGATATGCAGGATTTCAGAAAAATGACTATTCCATAACCAAGAATCCAAACAACTGGGAGCTAAATGAGACTGGAATTTATAAAGAAACGACATTTTTGCAAGGGAAATGTGACAACGTTTACAGTCTTAATATAAGACAAAGAAAGGAAAGGAAGGAAAATTTCTCACTTCTTCATTTTCAGTGATAAGTGGGAGAAGGAAACATTTATACTTTCAACATCTATAACTCAGCATTCATAAAATAAGATTCTTAATTGCAAATTATTGCAGGAAATAAAAGGAACAGAAAAACAGAAAGGAAATCAAAAGAACCAATTTGTCTTAAAATAGCCAAGCATCTCAATAGCAACCATTAATCTCAATAGTTAAGTCTATTAAACCTTTCAAAGAATACTTTTAAAATGACACAAAATAAAAAGCTGTGAAAAGATACATTCAACTGGCAAACTAAAGCCCTATAAGGCCATATGGCCAGGCAAACAAAAGTAGCTGGTTCCTTGCATTCACCTCCTCCAAAAAAAGGCATTACACAACAGAGTAGCTTTACACTGATAAAAAGCACAACATATCAACACTGACCTGACCCACTTGCTAGAGAACAACGACAAAATATTAGTTTTGTTTATAAAAGAAAAAGTAAACTACAAAGAAAAACTGATGAGAAAAACTGCAGCGGTCAATTTTATGTACATCCTGATATGTTGTGGAATCAACTAGTCAAACAACAAAAAGGGCTTTGTATGAATTAATAAACACAAATACTACACCTTAAAGTCACTCTTTGTGAAAAAGAAAACTACACCGGTTAATTATTGGATCAAATACAATTAGAGCAGAAATTTACATGCTTAAGTATGACTTAAAAATAGATACAGTGATTAGTTCAGATGTACACAGAGACAGTAACAAATACAACAAATTCGAGTGCAGCCAAAGCTATAATCGAAGGTAAATGTATAGTCTTAAATGTACTTTTTCTCCTTAGAAAAGTAAAGAAAACGAATTATGAATTCAACTATCTATTTCGGAAAACAAAAAAGGCAAGTAAAGGTACGTAAAGATGAAAGCATAAACATACAAATCTGCCGACAGCAGGTTTTTTTCTGTGGCCCAATAATCAAGACGAGAAAACACGCGAACCCAGGAAAGCGCGGGCCCTGCAGACAGGAAGGAACCGGAATTGCCGAGAGAGGCCGACTGCAGCCCCACCTGGTCGGCCCCCAGGCCCCGCCTTCCGGGAGCCACACCGGAGGGAGGGTAGTTACCGGAGGGCAGTTACCGCAGGATCTCCGTCCCCAGGGAAGAGGCCCCTCTCCTCCTATCCCCACCCTCGGGCGGCGGCCCGGAACTCACCGCCCACCGCCCTGGAACCGGGAGACGGCCGCAAGTTCCAGGTGGCCCAGACCTGCGGTGGGCGGGGCCTTGGCGCAGGTGCTCGGCTCCCTCCGCGCTCCCCCACCCCCTCACCCAATCCTCGGGGTCCTACAGGTGAGCTCGCTCCCCTTTCCAAGGCTTTCCTGAGACCGCAAACAACCTCCCACCCCTGCTGGGCCAGCACACCTTTCCAGCTTCTAGAGGCAGCCTCAGGCTGGTTCTACCTCACAGCCTGCAGGCCAGCAGCCCAGGAAGCCTCCACCTGGAGCCTGACCCCTCCCCTCGGATTCCGGGGCCGGTTCAACCACCCACCCACGCTGCCCCTCTGAACGAGGCTAGGCTGAAGTCGAGACAAACCTGGCGGTCCAGGGAAGGGCCGTGCTCGGGTAACGGGAGCGCGTTTCTGTGCCGAGGGGACAAGAAAGTGAGGGTGCAGGTAGACCACAGATGCAGTCCTAGAGGGCTGTTCTCTGAAAATTTGAAATTTTTCATAGAAATGCTAACAAAAAAAAAAAAATTAACTGACCTCCTAGGGTCACACAATGCAGAATGCAGATTTTAATACCTGCATTTAGCTTTTGTATTTATCAAGTGCGTCAAAAGTGTGTGAAAGATGCAAGATTTTACACAGTACAATTATGGCAAGAATGAGCTGTGCGGACAGCACAGGGCGCCACAGAGCCAGCAGAGAGGGTTCCTGTCTGCATATACATCGACTGGCTACAGTTAAAGGGCAAACAACACACCAGTAACTTAAAATGAGGAACTTCTGTTCCCTATTTTAGAAAGAATTGGATTGATACCCCATTTAGTACAGATTTCAACTGTACCACAACGGTGCACTCATGAACAAAAAGCTATAGTTACACCGACACTTCATTACATCTACTGTTGAAGGGCTGCTTGTTGGCACTTCAAGGTCTGATTATTCTGAGCTAGTAAACATGGTCAGGACATTATCAATACTATTTTTATACAAATACAAAAGGCATTCTCTGTATCAACGTTATTAAAGCCAGAGGAAAAGCTTACACACTGAACTGAGCATGAGAAAATATCTTTCTTTTAAACCCAATCCTGGCAATTTAGTTTCAAAGCAAAATTGTATGTCAGATTAAATATTTACTTTATACTAGTTTTTTTAAAAGGCAGTGTACATATTGAAGATAAAAAGAAAGTTTACGCCTAGCTTCATGTCTGTTCTATAAAATTGAGATAATAATAATAATAAAAACTCAACCTGGGGGATGTATAGAGATGGCCTATGGATCTAAAGTCTAGTTTCTTAGCATCTACACACTCATACCAAGTGAAAATTAGATAAGGAATATTTCTTAATTAATCTAGAAAGAAAAGCCCTGCTCCTCAAGGAAGTATAGTCTGACAGCATAGGGAGACAGCATTATATATGGGATATGGGATAAAACATGGGAAGACAGGAAACCTCAGAGGCACCTGGGTGGCTCAGTCGGTTGAGCATCCGACTCTTGGTTTCGGCTCAGGTCGTCATTTCACGGTTATGGGTTCAAGCCCCACATTGCACTGTCAGTGCAGAGCCTGCTTGGGATTCTCTCTCTGTCTCAAAATGAACATATTAAAAAAAAAAAAAAAAGACAGGAAACCTGAGTTTTATTCCCTATTCTGCTTCTACAAATAAGTAAACTTGGACAATTAACCACTAGGTCCTCACCAGCTCTCATCTGGAATTTATTAGTTTACCCATATGAATTTCAAAGGAAGTACATGAACTACTTTTATGATTGAGCCATCCTAGAGAATATCTAAAGAAAAGTCACAGTAAATACTGTTGGTAAATATCTTCCAAACGGGAAAAAAAACAAAGTTAGATTCAGTCAGTTGAGACTTAAAGATAAATTTGATCTATCCTTCTAGTTTCACTTGAAGCGTTTAAATATTCTGTGCTTCCGTGGACAAATACTTCTAAAATTTGTTGTTTACCTGGTAGTGTACTAACTCTGCCCAGTAGGTAGAGTTGCCAGCCAACCCACAGAGTTTAGAGATGCAGAGGGCAGAGCCTCAGTAAATTCCTCAGGAAGCTTAAAGAGACCAACATGGAACACCTCAGGGTCATAAAGATGCAAATAACAAAACAGATGGAAGAAGGGAGAATCACGGACTAAAAGACTACCCGGAAAAAGTGAAAAAAAAAACTGAAAATGCATCTTAAAGTTGTCATAACCAGGCAGAAAGACTACTGTCTTCAGCAATGAAACAATGTCTACAAGACCTCCTCTGACTCTCAAAACCAAGAGAAACGTTAAATATCGTCTAAAAAGTAAAGATCTAATAATCACTTACTAAAACTACGACAGGGGAGGGACAATATATGAATATATATCATATGATTCCAAATATTTAATACAAGTGTACTTACACCCATAAAAATGTGATGTGCATATGAAATCACTACACAATCACCAAAATGTGTGTTTTATCTCTGAATTTTAAGTTACTGAATTTTAAAACTACAGCTCTGTGTTTTCAGTATCTTCATACGGGGCTACTACATTTCAGATAGTTTTCTGGAAAGATTAAAGATAAATCATTCAAAACCAATTTCTAAGCCATGAAGCACCATACATACGTTAACATGTTCATAACAGCATTTTTCATGACAGCTTAAAATTGTAAACAACCCAAAGGTTCACCAACAAGTGATCTGATAAACAATTTATGATATGTCCACTAACTGGCAATAAAAAGGAGTCACTAATGACATGCACAAAAAATGGGGGTGAGTCTCAAACTATTAATCTTGCTGAGTTTAAAAAGCTAGACCCTCCCCCCACCAAGAGTATATACTATACGGTATCATTTATATAAAACTCTAGAAAATGCAAATTAACCAATGGTGAGTGATAGCACAGTGCCTGGAAGACAGGGGCGGCGGGGGAGGGTGAACAGCTGGAAAAGAGGGTTTCCCAAGGAGCACCATGAAACTTTTAGGGGTGATGAATCTGGTCATTATCTTGGAAGGTGATGACGGTTTCATATATCCATAGAAAAGTAATTAAATTACAGACTTTAAATATGTGCAGTTTATTGAATATTAATTATACATCCATAAAGCTGTTGTTGTTTTTTTTAAAGTTGATGATAATGTATAGATTTGAATAGGTATCCGATTTGTCTGGTCTATATGAAAAGCATACAGATGATGATATTTTTCTTAAAAACATAAACAACTTACTTTGCATTTCCAGCCATTGGTTGGTACTGATTTCATAACTGGTTGAAGACAAAAAGTATGATACCCTTTGTCACACGTATCACACACTAGCATCTTGCTATCTTCTCCCGATTGTCTAAAAAATAAGATAGCATTAATGATGCCTTATCTTTAAACTTATGTTTATAACATAAGTAATCATGAAAAGAATCAGTCCTAGGACCTGCCCAGTTCATAAATACCTCAGTGTCTGTTTCGTCTATGCTCAGAGAATGATAGAGGTAACCCCCTGGAGGATGAAACAGACATCTTCCTACGGTCCCTACAGGATTATCCTTACTGAGTGCTCACCTGTGGTGAACCTGCTTTAGCCAGGTTAGGGTTCCTGCAGAGAAGGAAGGTTAAGGGAACATGAAGGACTCTGGCCTTTATTTTTTAAACATCTCAGTAAACACCCTTTCTAGGGGAAGGAGCTGTAACTGACAGGTGATGCTGCACGGGAAGGAACAAGCATTGGCATCATGAATCGGAAAGACATTGTCATATAATAAAAAGAGGATAGAATTTGGCATCAGACCTATATTTGTATTCAGACTGCTGTTCCACTAGTTGTGTGACTCCTGAGTAAAATTCACTTGAGTCCTCTTGGTTTCAGGTATAAAATGTGAACAAAAGACACTGAGAATTAAATATAAATTCTGGTTGAAGAGCTTAGAATATCCACTGAGCATTGGTACTAAATAAACAGGTGTTAAGAATCATCTCTTCAAAATTATTAAGAATTGTAGTCAAAAAACCTCAACTCTTTTCCCTGAATGCTCTTCTGCCCCAAAGATCGGGCCCCTGCCCTACAGCATGAGCTCTGCCTCGATTCCTGGCTATCAGCCAGTCTCAGAGACTAAGAATTTACTTCAAGAGGACGGGAAAAGAAAAACTGGGGAATGCAAGAAGAAGAGTGGAGAGAGGAGCCGCTGAGTAACACCTGGGGACAAACAGAAGTAAACAGGAAGATGGGTTAGTTGGCCTCTAGTTACTTCTTATTCATTTTAACAAATTCTACACATAAAATTGCATGTTTTATCTCTTTAGCTATGTGGAAAGATCTTCGAGGCAAAGCAATCTTTCTTCAAGTTCTCTTATTCCTTCCCAAGAAACTAGGCACAGATAACAAGGTATCAAATACATGTTTGCTGATATTTTAATTTTTAACCAAAATATAAAAGCACATGGTCCTATTCATTCCACATACTTAAGATATCGATGCTGACTGTTATCGAATTAAATTAGAAATAAAACAGACTGATCATGGCAGTGGTGGGCATAATTTCTCCTGTTACAAAAGTCCTTGGCTTGTAAACAATTTGAAGACTGCTATAGATGCAGATAACTTCCCCAAATTATCATGCTAATTAGTAGCAGGAGAAAAAAAAAAAAAAATCACAAAAAAGACTGGAGAAATAACCAAAGGATGGAATACAACAAATAGGAAGAGATAATCCCATTCCAAATGTTTACATGCCATACAGCAACTGTGCTTCAGTATTATGGTGACCAGGGTCTACTGAAGGTAACTGTCTTCAGATATATACAGGTTTCTTTTTTTCTTTTCTTTTCTTTTTTTTTTTTTTTTTTTTAAGTAGTCTTAGTATAAATACTTCTTCCTAGGATGGAAATTGAAACACATCACTGATTCTTTCACTCGCTCTCATATAACTTTCTGCAATTAGAAGTTTATTTTCCTATTAAGTCTCCACCCCAGTCTCTCTCAAAATTAGTTGCTTTGTTTTTCTAATGCTTCTTTTAAATTGTTAATATCATTCATTTAAAATGTTTGGCAAATTTAAATGAGTTTTTTAGGCAACCAGAGGAATTTAAAATTATGAAAATTAGTTTTTGTTTAGACTTGTTTCAAAATAATATAAATGTTAATATCTAGTAATTTTTTAAAGACATGATGAAGTCAGTGGGAATGAATATAGCTGCAGTATGAACAACCTTTATCATATTACACAAACCTTTAGCACCTAATAATAGGGTCTCTCTTAAACTCAATACACACCTTTGAGTTGAAATTAAAACTTACTTGCAGTTCTGGCACACTTTGCACTCAGGACATTGCCAACCTGCACGTTTTAATGGAGTAACCGCTATATCCAGGCACATTCCATGATAGTGCTGACCACAAGTAGTACAAAAGAACTGATCTAAGAGGTCTCCCGGGCTGTCGCACACTGCACAGTTTGCATCTTCCTTTGCTATAATTAACAGTAAAACAATGAAATTGTTGTAGAAGAGTTTAATATTTTTCTGACTTTACAGTTTAAAAATCACTTGAAGGGAATTTGCATGGTAAACCTTTCAGACACTCGATGTTATCCACATTGAACTGATATCCAATCAGAATAAGGTCTCAGTAAAAACACTAATGTATTTAGTCTAAAATTAATTACATTAAATTTAATCATATAGTTTTGACGTAGTTTATTTGTGCCTACATCTACCTGAGACCAGAGCAGTTCTTATCTAATTTTATATCCCTGGTACCAATGACGATGCTGGACACCTACTAAATTCTCAACATATGCTTGCTGAAAAGAACCAAACAGGAAAATATCAACTGAGAAAATGCCTTGCAGTGCAAAAAGAACCATTTTATTTGGATGTTAAATGTATTTTAAAATTAACAAGATAAGTGAAGAGACAATTAAGAAATGTTAATATCAACTAAATTAAGTGCTTCTTAAGCATAAACAGACTGATTTTTATTCAGATCAAATATTGGTTTTTTTAATACTAGAAAACATCGTATGAAGGAGAATATTAAAGATGGAAACTACGTATTTGTACACAAATACAAAACTTCATATACTAATTCTATATTCATCTATATTAATTGCCAGTTTGTAAAAAAGTATTAAAGTCTAGGTAATCATGGACATCCTCTATCCCCAGATATGGATTAAAAGAAATAGCACTTTTTAAGCTCTTTTACCATCTTAAACAAAAATGTAACAATAAACTGTCCTGCCAAGTACACAGTTAAACTCACGCATATTACAGTAAGAAAAATCATGTTCTAAAATCATACTAATTTGATGATATATATAAGTATGTCTACATGTGACACATACTAAATGGTTTGATTAGCTGATGATCTGAAGACTTTTAAATTGTATAGACGAACGTTTTTTTTCCCTCCCTTTTACTTTTTGAAGGTTTGGTCAGTCCTCTCTGGGTATAAGCCCTTTCCACCTTGTTTTTTTGCCAGTCAAGCATCTTGAAGCAGAGTAATCATCTATTCCTTTTACTTGACAAACTGGTTTTATAAGCCATAGAATCTCTAATATACAGACTTTTGCTCTTTCCTTTAGAGTCCTTTTAAAATGGTAGAAACCATTCGCAGTCCAGAACCAAGTCCTGGAGTGTACCTGGCCCTCCAGCTGGAGCCCTGGCAGCTGCACACCTGCCATGTACCTGGCGCCACCTTCAGGAGGCTACCAATGATCTATGAAATCCAATGGTTACTTTTCAGACCTCTTTTTATCCTTTGCAGCATTTACATTACTATCCACTCCCACAGTAAAGTCCCTTCTCTTGGCTTCTATGATGGCAACTTTCTCCTGAACTCCCCTCAGGTTTCCCATGCCTCCATCTCACCTCCCACGTTGGCTTCTGGACCCCTACGGTCCCTCTAAATGCTGGAGTATTTTAGGGTTTCATCCTGTTCCATGGTTTCCCTTTGCGATCAACTCCCATGATTCCCAAATCTGTACCACTAGCCCCAAACTTCCTTCTAAATTATAACATGTTATTCTCAAGTCTCAGTGGACCTCAATAGCCAGATGTTCTAAAAATACTCAAAACTTAACACCTCTAAAATAAAACACTTTTAAAATCTAAAACCTCTCCTGTTTTTCTCAATCATTCTGGGTAAAGGCAGAAACTTTAGTCTCACTAGTCCTCTTCCCTGACCCAACACATCCAAGTAGACACCAATTCCTACTGAATAAACTTCCTATATATCCTTCTTCCTTCAATTTGTATAGTTCAGTCCAGCCCACTTTGCCTTGGTAATTACAGTATCTTCTAAATGGATCCCTGTTGACGGATCTGACCTTCTCGCTAATCATCTACACATCTCAAATAAGTTTTCAAAATTGTGAATCTAATTGTTATGCCCTGCTTAAATTTTTATCAATACCCACCTTTTCACCTAAGAGGAAAAAAAAGTAAAAATTTTCTAGCATAAAGGGGGGAGGGGGGGAAGCCCTTACCTCCCTTTCCAGTGAAATCCAAGGACCACGCACTATTCCTGGTGACAACAAGCAGCTTGCTATGCACATTAACACACATGCTGTTCAGTGCCCGTGTGCTCATATACATCGTTGTCACTGCTTGAAATTTTGTCCCTTTACTGTGCCCCTAACCCTTTCCAAAGAGGTCTTCAAAACTCTGCTCTCACATAGCCCAAAGAGGCCTTCAAAACTCTGCTCACATAGCCCTGAATATCTAATGTTACCACACCTACATATCCATTTAGTTGTTGAGTATACCTTTTCCCCAAATGCTGAGAATAAACTGTTATAAAATCAAGTGATTATAACACAATATTATGAACACTTAAAGGGTAGGGACCTTGTCTTTTTCAACTTTGTATCCTCTTGTATTAAATAGGTCTTAAATCACTTTTAAATGACTCTTTGACCGGCATTTAAAATAAGTCATTAATCTAAAAATGGAAATGTCATAAATTAGTTCATTTTTGATAGAAATGACATAATAGGGTCAATTTTTTTTAATACTAAAGAGAGTGCCAATATTTAGTCATTCAAGCTATGTACATTTAAAAACTAACCTTTTATTTCTTTGCCTACTCAAAACTTAACAGAAATTGAAGCAAATACTACATTCTGATGATCAGACACTACTCAGTTCATCTTTCTACTGTAAACATGCAGGGAACACTGTGTGAAATGCTTCTGTGAAACGTTCCAGAGTTTGCTATTTTGACACTTAACTTGCCATGGTAGCTACTGGTCACATGTGGCCACTGAGCAACGGAAACGTGATTGTCCAAAGTGACGTGTGCTATGCGTTTAAACTGCACCCCAGATTCCAAAGACTTACTAGGAAGGAAGTAATGTCAAATATCAAAAATTTTTACTGCTCACATGTTAAAATATCAATATTTTGGACACACTGGATTAAATGTGTTTTTTTCTGAACTGTAATTTAACATTTTAGCGTGAATACTAGAAAAACAGTACTTACGTTGCTCACGTCCTATTTCTAGCGCACAGCACTGTGCGCCACACTAAGCAAAGCCCATTCTACACTAAGATAACCGTGTGTATCGCTGCGGCAGAAATTACTATGACAGTTGACAGCAGTTCCTTAATGACAACACGATCATGCTGTTTTGATTAGTATGGATCACTGGTAATAAATGAGACAAAGAAACACATCCACATGATACACTCAGTCTAAAAACATTTACCATGCGTTATGTAAAAATAATAACAGAAAAAAGCACTACGTCAAGAAATGAAGTCGGCTTCAACCACTTCCCCATTCAGGGAGAAGACAAGTACAGAAATACCAAAACAGGCTTTTGGAAGTCATGCAAAAGATGCTATTACTGGACAGCTTAAGTGTCATGTGAGGAATAAGCATATAGACATATACATACATATATGTCCGCAAGCCACAGGGAAACGAAGTTTGAAGCGGTAATTAAACAACTAGGTGAAACGTTTCTTTAAGCAATTGAAAAAGCAGAAGGGATGGAGTGAAAGGCTAAAAGCTAAAGCTAACTTGAGAGAAAAACAGGAGTTAAATCCAGGTCAATGTGGCTCCCGAGATCAAGCTCTTCACTAATGGATATTTCCTCCCACCGGAAGGACAACCAAGGGGAGGAACGTCTGCGCAGGTACAAAGGTAAGAAGGAAAGTGCCAGCAGAGGCACACAGCGAGGAGACTAACCGATGCAGCAGGAGCGAGAAGAGAGCAGGAGAAACAGAGCTGTGGACAAGGTCATTTCCAGTGACAGCGGTGACAAGAGAAGAGACGGAGGAAAAGATGAGAACACTGGGCCTACGTGAGAAGACCCTGTCCCAGACCGCTTCACTCGCTTAAGCTGGAAGGGGAGACGACCACTCCTGCGTCAGAAGCAACGCCCTGGCGAAGAGCCACAGCAAGTCAAACCGCTGCCAGGCAGCGTCCAGCTAAGGGTCCATCAGCACAGCTCTGTGAGCTCCGCCAACGTCCCGGCACCTTCATCTCTGTTCGCATTACTGGCAGGACACTGCGGTGGCCTAAATGGAATCACTAGAAAGAAAATGTAAATCACGGATGTTGTCCAGAGAGGCTGGCCCACAGAGTAGGCAGGTAAATAGAAGAAAGGTCAGGAACCGACAGCATTTCAGGTAACAGAAAGGCAGCAAGACTTGGTACCAAGAGACACACAACCAAGAAAGGGAGGTTCGAGTTAAAAGCTGAAATGAAGTAAAATAATTTAAAGCTGAACGATGAAGGTAAATTCACTGGGGAAGGGGAGTGAAGGAAGAGAGACCGTATTCCCCCATTTGAACCCTTCGAAATCTTCTCAGTGTAGACAGAAGAAGTAAACCCTTCCCTTGTCGCAAGGCCTAAGTGAGGGGGTCTGTGCTCACTCCGCTGTTGTCTCCACAGTCATTAGCAGACGCTGTGTTCCAGGCACAGGGACTAGCTGCCACTCCCCAATCCTGCGCCAGGCCCACCACCCCTCAAGACCTGTGCAGTAGTTCACTCTTTCTGGAAGGTTCTTTCCTCTGATCTTACATGTTTGGCTCCTTGCCATTTGGCATTCCCGCAGAAGCAAAATGCCACTCAGGAAATAGATCTGGCTACAGCTCTGAAATGGATATTTAGTGTAAAACTTCCAGACAAGGTTCATATACACTGGCATTGTCATGTGAATGATGATGAGGCCGTGACCAGCATTTATCCATGACAAAACGCCCTACAACTGTTTTTTGATAAAAATCTCGGCCTTGCTCACAGATGCTCACTTTGCTGGGATTTCTTTCTAATGAGGTCCTTCCCCCCCCCCCCCCCCGCAGCTTCCATAAAAAGACGTCACTCCAACTCCTAACTCAGCTATCAAGCATGTTGCTCTACATTTAGGCAGTAGCATGAAGTATTATATTCAATGTATATGCAGAACTTGGGTCTTAGATAAGAGCTGGAATAACTACCATTTTGTAAAGCAATTCAAATATACAAGGTAAACTGCTACATGTTTTCATTAATTGTTATTTAACCCTCACAGTAACACTCTGTTTAAGCCCCACAAAAATATTTATGAAAGATTTTATGAAGACTATCTTGTAAATTACTACAATACACTCTATCTGCAATGTTCTCTATATACTTGAATTAAGACAGATAGTCAGAAAGCTGTGTATACAGATTGCACTGTTTAAGATATTTGAGGAATAGAAGTTACTCAACTGGGCTTTGGTTTCATACCACTGGCTTATTTTGAGGGCTGTTATAAGAAATTGCCCTGTGGGATTTGTTTCGCTGCAGTGTATAATGTACATATAGTCTCAGTATCAAGTGAATTCTTTTGACATTGCCATGAATCAGGTCACTGTTCATATTCCCCTCTTTGTGTTGATGGCTGGAGAGCTCTGGAGCCGAGTTGGTGGCTTAGATCTAGGAAGCATGCATTTATTGCTCAAAATACCAATGTCACTATTACCATCATATTTATACTACCCTTATTTTCCCACGGCCAAATTTCCTTGCGTATTTTTAGTTTTATTTTATCCTACTATTCATGTATTTTTATGAGTCTCCACAAATCTATTTTGGAACAAGGCACAGTGCCAACAATTTCAGTGTATCTCTAAGCTCTGTGTGCCAGCACAGACCTCTCATTGTACACGCACGCTAAGTGACAGCAGCTCAGCTCCCCTGAGTCCTTACACTTCTTTACACGATATTTATGCTCTAACATTAAGTGAGGTATGCCCTGTTAGAACACAGTCTGCAGGAGGAAGCAGCAGAGCCATTAACCAACAAAATGTCTAACGTTAGGAATGTGGTCACAGAAAAGTTTGTATGTTGTTTACTGAGGTCTAAAGTATGCCTAAGTACAAAACAATGAATAAAATCCAGATTCTTAAGGACACATACAGTTGTTTTATTTGATTGGCAAAGTGTATTATACCACCCAGAATATAACCAACTCATGATGACTTCGCAGCTGGTGCACCTGCTTCGTGAAGCACCTCACTCTGTGGGGTCTTAGAATAAGTAACACCTGTGACAGGTGCTATGCATGAATGCTCTTTTTCTCCCAGACTTAAGTATATAATCGCAAACATATTTTAGACTTTAAATCCCTTATTCACCTAAACACAATCTGACATTTCGGTTTGCCCTACCTATAATTTATGTCTGTATAGTGATTAGGGATGATATGGTTATACACGTAAACACAAAATAATCTTAGCTGAAGATGAAATTATGGTATGGAGATTACACAATCTAACTGTATTTGAGACTACTTAAGTTCAAGCCTGAGGTAGCTACATTTATGTTCCAGAGAGCTGGAAAAGATTTAATAAAATAGCTTTCACCAGTATTGCTAAGATATAGATAAAAGCTATCAATAAGGTAACTAACAGGTGACATAAAAAAGACGGAATAAAGTATCACAGGGATTTCACAATGAGACTGGAAATTGAATTTACTAGAGGAAAAAATTCCAAAGCATACATGCTCATTGGAAATCCATATACTAAGAAAGAGGCAAGATTTAACAATAAAGATAGGAAAGAGTTATAATTTTCTGTTAAACAAATTTCAAACATTTAAACATTTTCAAATAATTATAAAAATACTGTCTGGAAAAGAAAGGAAACAAGGCAAAACTGAGGATTACAGATAATCAAGGTAGAGAAATCAAGAAGGACTAACAGATTTCTATTACTGATTATCAGGGCTATACAACTACCAAGAATTTCAAAAGTGTTTGCTGATTCTACTCACGTCCATCCTGAAATAACACCTGAGTGAATCATCTTATAATTCTCTAAGTGGTTTTCTGGTGTAGAAGACACTGAATACTGTTTAACTTTTTAAATGACTTACTTTCTAGTACATAATAAAATACTGTATATACTCAGTATTTCTACAGTGGTTTAAAGAAAAAAAAATTTTTTTAATAAGAATTTAAAACAAGTAAACTGTCTTTGAAATTTTGAGGAAATACCTTTTGGACTTCAGTGACACTGGTGGTAAGAGATTCCCTCCCCCCCCCCCCCGCCCCCCAAAGATCACTAGGATCTAAAGATCCCTTAGATCATCAAGATTATGTGACTTTTAACACAAGCAGAGTAACATTTAGGGAACTTACAACATTTGTTATTTGAAGTAAACACACTGATAAATGTTTAAAAAGTCTATCTGTAGTAAACTTACATCTCTCAGGAGCTTGGTCGATGTGCTCTGGACACAGAAGGAAGAAGTTCCTGAAGTCCTGGAAGGTACCAGCTCCAGCGGCACAAGGATAATGGTACATCTGGGTGCACTTGTCTTCACAGCATTTGATAGTGGCTCCAAGGTGCTTACAAAACGCACATCGCTGAAAGGGGCAAAGGGGAAAGAAATCTCTTTTAAAAACCTAGCAAAGGAGCATTCAAATGTGGGGCTAGGAAGGTATAGAAAAGTCTGTGTACATTACTAGTAAAACAACGAAACCTCCATGATACTAAGTAAAAGATCTGTTAAAAATAATAAAATCTGGGGCGCCTGGGTGGCGCAGTCGGTTAAGCATCCGACTTCAGCCAGGTCACGATCTCGCAGTCCGTGAGTTCGAGCCCCGTGTCGGGCTCTGGGCTGATGGCTCAGAGCCTGGAGCCTGTTTCCGATTCTGTGTCTCCCTCTCTCTCTGCCCCTCCCCCGTTCATGCTCTGTCTCTCTCTGTACCAAAAATAAATAAATGTTGAAAAAAAAAATAATAATAAAATCTAACACACTAGTTGTGTGCTTGGTATAATATAGATTCATTCTTCCAGTCAAGTTAGAAAGTGAGATTTCACTTTTTCCACTGATTTTTGTCAAAAACAACTAAAAATTTTTTAAATTAGTAGCATGATTGAAAAGGCAGGTGTCTAGTTGTGGGTTCTTTTAACACTGAATCCCACCAACAAGCTAACAAAATGAATCCATACTGTTGGCAAAACCTCTTACTATTTTTTTAAAACCTCTTACTATTTTCACCCTATCTAAAAATCAACATGAAATGAACCACTCAGAGAACAAGTTAATGAGGGGCAACCGGGGGTTAAAGGTACACATACGAATCTACACACTTCACTGTAGCAATTAGTTTCAAACGTCTTAATAAGAACGGAGATGTGAAGAAAAACAAAGTCGTGTATCTCCTTCCCCTATTTCTACCTGCCTCTACTCTCTTGCTGGTGGTAAAGCAAAGCAAGTGAGCCCCCCAAAAGGACCACAGGTCAAGTGTAAGGCAACTGAAAGCGTAGGAGGTCAGTACGAACTACCTACAACCCGGCAACGATTCAGCTTTCCCTGAGAATGATGAGTAAACTCTCCTTCCTCCCCCTAAGATCATTCTGGGCACCATTTTCTTTATGGGTCTTTGCTGGGTGGCCTGCACCGTACAGTGGAAAATCTCTTTCTGCAGAGGCCCAGCCATCTATCCCGTATAGGCTTCCGTCTTAGCATTCATGCCACTGCATGAGAATCATTCACTTGTCTTCTCTTTCCCCCGGTCCAGGATCCTTAAGCAGAGGGGCCAGACTACACTACCTCTGCAGCTGTAGCACTGTGAACGCTGCTGGCCACAGAAAGGTCCTAATCAACAGGTGCTGGTATGTGCATGCGCTAAATGGGACTCCACCGCTAGTAATCTCATTGGTAAGTGTGGTTCACGAACAGCCCAACAAACAACTGAAACCGAATGGGGCACCGTGGGGTAAAACTGAGCCTCGTGAAACAGAGGAAGTTGGTACCATTACTAGGATGATCTTCACATGCCGATACACCTAGTCCACACTCTGCTAGTCTATCAGAGAACACCACAGTTTTACAATTATGATTAATTTAAGCATTTTATATAAGGTGCCATCAAATTCTTCCTTAAAACCATCAGTCCATGGCATTGCACCAATATAACAAAGTTCAGTGTCTCTTGATGATGAGTCTTCTACACATTCTGAATACAGTCAACAGATGTCTGTAGCTTCTAAGTAACTCATAAACACTACCTATCTTTGTGGCATTTCAGTTGTATGTCATGTCCACAAGTCCACAGACTAATACACATTTCAGTTCTCTTTTTATACTTAGAGGTGTTACTTCATTGAAAAGAAGAAATAAAGCCTTAATTCTCTTCACTGATAAAGTGTAACAACCAGCTTTTTCTAAACTTACTTTTATGTCATAACCTTTCCGGGTATCTGTTTAGTATATTAGCAGAACCCAGAGTTAACAACATGTGTAACATCTAAGTAGTCTGAGTATCCTTGTGTCATACTGGAAAGACCAAGAAAATGTGGAAGGAGGAAAGTGCATTTATATGTCCAACCGATCATTAAAAAGTTTTTATATTAACTCATAAACATAACAAAATAATTTCAGCTAAACTGCTAAAATCCGTTATTTTTATAGCATATGGCAAGTTGTACAGAGCCTTTTGCACTAAAAATAATTTTGGCAAATAAAATATAATGACTTTTATTTAAGTGCATAATAAGGAAACAAAATAATTTAAATTGATCCTTTTCCCAATGTCTATATCATTTTAGAAACATCAACATGTTCTCTTAATCACATTTGCAATGGAAAATATTACGTGACATTAGCTAAACTACTATGAGAAGCTCTGGAATGTATCCAACATACTAATTTACAATAACATAAAGATAACAGGGAATAAAGGAAGGGAAATAAAATACTAACTGCATTTAAGTGAACGCTTCAAGCCCATCTGTTATAATTACATAGCTAATGAAAGACATTTGGCATTGAAAGAAAATGTATACTTTATATATAAGCTGGAATAGATCTTTCTAAACCAAATAAAAAGCATTTGTGAAATTGTATAAAATATGAAAGAATAAATTTCCACAGGGAACTTCTCTAACATCAGCATTCTTGTACAATTCATATTAGAAGTGTAACAAATTATAAACTAAGTAATAATTACAAAGCTAATTAACATTTTGGGAGAGGGAGGTAAGAATAAATAGTTGTTAAGTGGTTTATCAACTGAACAATTTATTTGAATCAATATTTAAAACTCCTAAATAGCATTTTGTTTTTTCTACATTTCAATCATTAAAAAAGAAAAAGAGGAGAGGGAGAGAAAAAAAGAAAAGTGTTATAGTATCTTTTGACAATTGTCCAAGAACACATCCAAGAAGAAGCTCTCAATTAGAGTTCACATTGCCAACTGTTAAGTCTGAGAAGCTTCCAAAACTTTTATTTCACTAGACTGAAATAAGAAAGGCTCTCTCAAAATAAATCTATAATACAAAACAGAACAGAATCAACAAAATTTCAGAGATTAAGGTTAAACATGAGTTATGAAACAGTAACATAAGACTTGAGGATATTCCAAAGCTTGTTCAATTAATTATCAAGTATTTACTCTGTATCAACTATGGCAATGGGGATGAGTGCTCTAAGAAACATCAAATATTATCAAGTTTTCCATATATCAAACTTCGTGACCTTTACCCAATTTTTCTTCTTATAAGTCAGCTGGGGTCCTCCCAGAATGCAGAGTAAAGAATGAAGACAGAAAGGAAGAAAAACAGGTAAAATGACATGGGAAACTGATCCACAAAGTCCAATGTCTCTTTAGCAAGAGTACCAGAAGAAAATAGGATTATAATCAGAGAAATTACTCTAAAAGAAAATTTATAAAAATATCTAGTAATAAGAGCTAACATTTATTAAGCATAATTTCATTTAACAGGTGAGGGAGCTAAGCGAGTCCTTATCTCTGTTCCACTGACGTCTGCATCACTACAAAAGCACCGTCTCTTAATACCTGTCACATTGCCCTCCTAAATAGATAATACCCACTTTGGATTAAAATGTCTCACACTCAGAAATACTGGCAAAATTTTAAGATGATAAAGGTAAAGGAAAAATTCTAATAGCCTCACAAAAGAAAAAACAGGTCATCTACAAAGAAAGGAAAATCAGTCGTTACTTCTCACTAGCAATACTGAATGCAAAAACAAAGAAAAGCAGTATCTTCCAAGGTCTATAAAAAAATAATTTGAAGCTAAAATTTTAATACATGCTAAGTTAACATTTAAGTCCATGGATAATAAATGTAAACAGGTTAAATTCCCAATTAAAAAACAGCAACTTTCAAAATATGCAAAACATATTTTGTATATACACATAAATTTTCTTTACGTGTACGGGTGTGTGTATGTATATTCACACATATGTATACACATGTTTGTGTGTATAGGAACGTGTGTGTGGGGGGGGGGCACAGTGACATACACAGGAACATGTGTGTGTATGAGGCACAGTGACACAGAAAATTCAAAAACAAAGAGCTGGAGGGAAAAGGACAAATATTATCAAAAAAAAAAGCAGCTACAGCAAAGAAACCTGGATCCAGACCAAAAAGAAAAGGGCAAAGATAAAGTTCACATTGAAATAAGCCGTATGTTAAAAGTTCCAACAGAATAACAGTCATTAAAGTTTATATACCTAATATGAATTTCCTTGACATATAAAAGCAAGACTGAAATATGTATATGAATAAACTGGACTTTAATATAGCTCTCAGAAACAAAGCTATACACAGATATGAAATAATGATAAAGAATTCAGTAACAATCAAGTTTGATTCTAATTTATACAAAGAAACACAGAGCTCCATAATCCCAAACTAGAGAATATATATTTAAATGTACATAGAATTCTTTTAAATTCATTAAAATGTCTATAAATTCAAAAAATCAAGTATTTCCTGTGTCGTATTCAAAAAAGCAGGTGTGTCCTAACCCTAATACATTAGTAATTATGAATTCACAACATAAACTCAAAATCTATCCACCAGAAAATTTTAAGTCAAAGGAAAAGAACATATTATTTTTGAAATGATTGAATAAGAAACATGTCAAAATCTTTGAGAAGTGGCAAATTTGGTTAAGAAAAAAAATACAGCTTGAAAAATGCAAAACTCGAGACCAAAGAATAAAAATAAATGAAGCTAAATTTAAAAACTGGAGCCAGTAAGAATCAACATATAACGCATACGATTAGACATCTCAGGAAGTTAAACCCACCCTAATACCGCGTTTAGGAAGATGTTATTAATGAGATTCAGGTCTCTACCAAAAGAATTAGTGCTTGCTTTCGAAAAATATGCTTAAAAGAGAACTGACTGAAATAAAAATCAATCTATCAAAACATTTTACATATAAATGGGCTTGAAGTAATGACTATCTTAATTAGTGATCTGTTGTTGTTCTGGCCCAGTTAATTATTCTGGTTTGTACACACTATCAAACATACATTTCTGATTGAAACATCTGCTAAAAAAGGAAGGAAAGGAAAGGAAAGGAAAGGAAAGGAAAGGAAAGGAAAGGAAAGGAAAGGAAAGGAAAGGAAAGGAAAGGAAAGGAAAGGAAAGGAAAGGAAAAAGGAAAGGGAAAAGGAAAGGGAAAAGGAGGGAGAGAGAGAGAGAAGGAAAGAAAGAAATTAAATAACATTACAAAATCAAAATTGTACATTACAAAATGGACATTGCTATGAATGAGATTTTTCTCCTGCCACTATCTTTCCCTTCTGACCCATCTTCCTCACTGCTGTCACAATGGTCTTTTTAAGGGGGTCCCTGATACCTCTGGATCAGGTCCAAAACTCCTCAATATTGGCGTGTGTTAGGCACACTCGTAAAAAGCCTGCATTCCCCACTCTCACCCCAAGATGTCTCACCCTAATCCAGAGACTGGTAAAGAAAATATGATGAAATATCATGCCAGCGATTATAGTATTTTACATGGCAAACGGATTTTTGCAGATGTGATTAAGGCTGCTAATCAACTGATGCTGAATTAATCAAGGAAGAGATTAGTCTATTCGAATTACACAATTCCTTTAAAAGCAGAGTTTTCTCCAGCTGGTGGCAGAAAGGAAAGTCAGAGAAACTCAAAGCCAGTGAGGATTCGCTACATCACTGCTGTCTTTGAAGACAAAAGGAGCCACATGCGAGGTGCAGGAGTGGCGGCTCTGAGCTGACGGCAACCCCAGGCCAAATGGCCAATAAAGAAACGGTGACCTCAGTCCTGCAACTGCACATAACTGAATTCTACCTGGACCTAAATGAGTTTAGAAGACTATTCTTCCTCAGGGCCTCTGCATAAGCACCCAGAAAGGTAGGCATCTTGTAGGACCCTAAGCAAAGAGCACCGCTGAGCCTGCCTAAGCCTCTGACCTACACAAGTATGACCTCATAAACAAGGGCCGTTTCCAGCCATTAAATTTACGGTGATTTGTTATACAGCAATAGCTCACAAGGCCCTGTGGGTTAGGTCTCTGCCAAATCAGTAGCGTATTTTTAAGAAATTTTTTATAGAACACTTACATTACACAATGGCTTTACTCAAAACTATGAAACCAAAGAGTAAATATTTTAAACCCGAACCTAGTAATGAAGCTGCAAAACCTAAGATAGACTCTCCTGAGATGAGCATTTCCGAGCCAAGCATTCTGAGTACACAAACGTGCCCTCCATCAGTTGGGTCAAGGAAACAGTAAATTCTCTAGTTGATAGCAACATACATAAATCAGAAGCCCTAAACAAATACCCATGATAGCTATAATCTCCAACAGAACCATAAACAAAAACATGAATAACTTTGAGTACATAAAACTTTTAAACTTTTGTATGGTGAAAACCATACTTATCTCAGAAAAAAAAAATCAAGTGACCAAAAAAAATTTTTTTTAAATAACCTGCAATTTGAATTACAAATGTCTGGTATCCCGGATATATAGAAGTAAAGCTTATAAGTTACAAAAATGGATACAAGCTAAAAATAGACAATGACATGTTACAGAATCACATAATTTAGGGAAGACACAAAGCTGGCCAATGAAACATAACCAGGCCAAGCACTTTATAAGAAATACTTTATTCAAGCCACCATTTTAGGTGGATACCATTCTATCGTTTTACAAATGAAGCTCAGTGATGTCAAATTCCTTGCCCACCCTTACAAAGCCAGGAAGTGAAAGAGGAATTGAATCCGAGGAATTCCTAATTAGTTCGATATGGAGAATTAATGCAAATTCCATTAAGTGACTACAGGAACACACTGAATATTTTGTCTCGCTTACATCCTCACTCTCGCTTAGGTTATAAGGAAAGAAGGTAGTCACTTTGGGATCTGAATTCCATAAAATATTAATCCTCACTGACTACCAAAAGAAATACACTGGAATGCACATAAAACACAATTCATAATACTCTCAAATTAAAAAGCCCCAATGGCCAACAGTAAAATGCATAAACTCAGTACTCCGACAACAGAATACTCCTATCCAGCAATGAGAATAAAATGAATGACAATTACAACAATTTGGTTAGTTGCTGGTTTTACATAATGATATGTAAAAAAAGAAAACAGTACTTATTGTATGAGTCCAGTTTTATAAAATGTAAAAACAGGCAAGACTAATTTATAACGTTATTAGTGATATTAATACTTGCCTTTGGGGAGTGGAAAGCAGTGACCAAAAGGAGGCATGAATGGAATTTCTTTTTTTTTTTTTTTTTTTTTTTTTTCAACGTTTATTTATTTTTGGGACAGAGAGAGACAGAGCATGAACGGGGGAGGGGCAGAGAGAGAGGGAGACACAGAATGGGAAACAGGCTCCAGGCTCTGAGCCATCAGCCCAGAGCCTGACGCGGGGCTCGAACTCACGGACCGCGAGATCATGACCTGGCTGAAGTCGGACGCTTAACCGACTGCGCCACCCAGGCGCCCATGAATGGAATTTCTGGGGTGTTACTACTAGTTTCTCGAACTGAGCTCAGTTTACGGGAATTGATCTTAGGGGTGTTTTTAGAAATGTATGCCTATAATAAGTACATTTTGCTGTGTATGTATCATACTTCAGTAAAAAGATTTTGAGAATTAAAAGAACTTTAGGCAAAGACTAAATTGTCAAGGGAAAATATTTGCCCTTTTATTTCTCACATGAAATTCTATATACTAGTACCCCACCTGATGGTATGGATAGCTGGATTAAAGTCTATTCTTCTCCACTACCCCGTAGTATAGTAAGGTATCGGCTAAGAGAATCCTATGGATGAATGATGCACTGTAAATCTAATTCTAACATATTTGTCCTTAGCATGCCCCCTCCAAAAACAACAACAACAACAACAACAAACAGGAAAAGGGGGAAGGAAAAGGATGCCTATATCTACCACATAAACCGTCTATTATTTGGTTATTACTAAGATCCCAAAGTGAGCAGTACATTATCAATCATGCTGTAACAATAAGACTGATTGAAAATTAGGATATGTGAAACATTTTAATTTCAACATAAGTTTAACATGATTATTAGAGTTAGTAAGATAGCACGGTATATTCTAGAAGAGTTAAAAACTTCAAAAAGAATTTAAAAGCTTTTACGAGTATAAGAAAACACAAACATAGTATGATTAATGTTAACTGGATGCGTTTAAATCATGTCCTTTAGGAACATAAGAACAGATATATTTGCATGCTCTTTGGTTCAAAGCTTTGATGTTGATTAGTAGATTTAGCCCACATTTAAAACTACCCGATAGAATGAGGGTATCCAAACAGAAGTTATATTTATAAAAGTTAAATATATCCACACACAGAGTGAATACAGGTGAACCAGATTCTGGATGAATGAAACTCTTGTACCTGACTTTGGAAACCTGTTTTCCACCTGTCTCACGGAGAAGTGACAGAGGAGACTTTCACTACTGCCCACTGACAACATGCTACTCCCCAAGGATGCACATTGGCAAACATTATTATCACAGAAGTAGCATCAGTAAAAATATTGACATAAACTAAAATGCTTGTAGCAGCTGAATGATGTCTCAACAGTATTTACATCATCACAGCAAATAGGGTCAAAGCAATCTCTACATCCAAAAGGGGGCTTAAACCCACAATCTCAAGATCAAGAGTTGCGAAATCCACCAACTGAGCCAGCCAGGCACCCCTGATTTCATTTGTAGGGCATTCTCGGAGACAAAATTATAATGAAAGAGAACAAATCAGTGGATGCCAGGGTTTGAAAGAAGGGGATGAGATGTGACTTTAAAGAGACAGCACAAAGGAGTTGGGAGGTAATAGTAAAGGCAAAACAAAACCAACAATAACTTCTCAGGGTTTTCAGCAGTAAGCTTTGCTTCCAGATCTACCAGGCTTGTTCAAAAATCAAGATTAAATATCATGTCTCAAATAAACTACTGGGACCTCATCAAAATAAAAAGCTTCTGCACAGCGAACGAAACAATCAGCAAAACTAACAGGCAACCAACAGAATGGGAGAAGATATTTGTAAATGACATATCAGATAAAGGGTTAGTATCCAAAATCCAAAAAGAACTTAGCAAACTCAATACCCAAAAAAACAAATAATCCAGTGAAGAAATGGGCAAAAGACATGAATAGACACTTCTCCAAAGAAGACATCCAGATGGCCAACCGACACATGAAAAAATGCTCCACATCACTCATCATCAGGGAAATACAAATCAAAACCACAATGAGATACCACCTCACACTTGTCAGAATGGCTAACATTAACACCTCAGGCAACAACAGATGTTGGCGAGGATGCGGAGAAAGACGATCTCTTTGGCACTGCTGGTGGGAATGCAAGCTGGTGCAGCCACTCTGGAAAACAGTATGGAGGTTCCTCAAGAAATTAAAAATAGAACTACCCTATGACCCAGCAATTGCACTACTAGGTATTTATCCAAGGGATACAGGTATGCTGTTTCGAAGGGACATATGCGCCCCAATGTTTATAGCAGCACTATCGACAATAGCCAAAGTATGGAAAGAGCCCAAATGTCAATCGATGGATGAACGAATAAAGAAGATGTGGTATATATATATACAACAGAGTATTACTCGGCAATCAAAAGGAATGAACTCTTGCCATTTGCAACTACAAGGATGGAACTAAAGGGTATTACGCTAAGCAAAATTACTCAGTCAGAGAAAGGTAAATATCATATGACTTCACTCATATGAGGACTTTAAGACACAGAACAGATGAACCTAAGGGAAGGGAAGCAAAAATAATATAAAAACAGGGAGGGGGACAAAACATAAGAGACTCTTAAATATGGAGAACAAACAGAGGGTTACTGGACGGGTTGTGGGAAGCGGGATGGGATAAATGGGTAAGGGGCATTAAGGAATCTACTCCTGAAGTCATTGTTGCACTATATGCTAACTTGGATGTAAATTAAAAAAATAAAATTAAATAATAAAAAATAATAATAAATGAAAACACTAAAAAAAAAAAAAAAAAAAGATGTTCAATTTCACTTCTCATCAGGAAATACAACAATCAAGCCCACAATGAAATATTATTAAACACCAACCGGAATGGCTGAAAGTTAGAAAACACTGACAATAACCAGTCCCAGAAAAATGGAGAGCAAATGGAATTCTCTCACATCTTACTGGCAGTATTAGAAAAGTAGGCAAATACTTTTGAAGAAACTGTCAAACTATCTTCCAAAGTTAAACATACTTTCCAAGAAATCAGCAATTTCAGTTCTAATTATTTCGACAAGAAACCAAAAAGATATATCGTATCGCATAAATGTTCATAGCAGCTTTATAAATAATAGCCACACTGAGTAAGAAATCTTTCAGCTGGTGAATGGATGAATCTCAAAACCACTGTGTTAAGGACAAAAGCCAGACAGGAAATATTTCATACTATATGATTCCCTTCATATATTAATCTGGGAAAGGCAAAACTAAGGAAGAGGAGCAAATCAGTCAGTGCGGGAGCTAGAATGATAGGAGGGACAGAACACAAAGGGTCATAAGAGAACATTTTGGGATGAAGGAAATAGTCTGTATCTTGATTCTGATGACAGTTACATATATGACTGTATATACCTCTCAAAACATATTCAACTTGTCGTATGTAAAATATACCTTAAAAGAATGACTCTCACACAGAAAAAGAACCTCCAAATTTATTGGGTAATGAATCACAGACAGACTAGCATCAGAGTTAACTTTCTTAAAAATAAAACTTGTAAAATCTCAAGTATACTGGCAGTCACTTATGAACAACTAAAAGCAAGATGGAATGGAAGGACATTTGATGCCTGGATGAAACGCATCACTGGCTAAGATTTGTGTTTAAACATGTTTTTAGCTAAGGGTATTTCCTCACGAGCACAGAAAGGGGGAGAGTGGGACCAGACCTCAAACAGAAAGCTGCAGTCTTAGTGAGGCGAGAAGACAGAGGACGTCCTCAATGCTAGAGAGAATGGAAACTGAGGGAAACCCTTGAAAGGAGGGAGCACCCAGATCAGAATAAACTCCTACACTTTTCTTGTACCCCTAAAATGTACCTTCACAGAGAGACTCTGAGCAGCTCAGGGAAAGCACCACCTGAACTGCAAAAAGAACTCAGCAGAGATTTCTGACGCCAGAGGCTGACATGATCTAGTCTGAAGTGTAAGTGCAGCCATAATAAAAGTCTCCCAGAACACACCTTGCCACTGAACAGAACAAGATAAGAGAATCCAGTTATTGGTAACCCATCACCTAAAATGTGCAGCCTACAATAAAATTCCTGCACATGTGAAAAGCCAAAAACAAGAAAATGGGACCCATGATGAAGAAAAAAAGAATATTCAAACAGAAAATGCCAAGATGCAGAAAGACCCTAAAGCGGCTACTGGAAGCATGCTCAATAACATACAGAAAAGGCCGGTCACAGCCAGGAGCAGCGTAATCAAAGAGACGTGAGAATGACAAAGTGAAAACCCAATGGAAATTCTACAACTATGAATTAAGGTAAAAATGTCAATGGATGGGTTTAACAAGAGATTGGATATGACAGAAAAAATGGTCAGTGACCTTGAAATTAAATGAATCATTTACCCATTCCGAGGAAGCTAAACTTATCGAAAAAGAAATTAACAGAACCTCCGTAACCAGTGGGACGACACCACTGGTAATAACATGCACGTAATTGAAGTTGCATGTAATTGAAGAGGAGACAGAAAATGGGACAGAAAAATAAGAAATAAAGGTCAAACTTTTTATAAACTTGGTGAAAAAAAAAATCAACTTACAGTTTTAAGAAGTTCAGTAAACCCCAAGCAGGAAGAATACAAAGAAAATCACACCTAGGCACATCCTAGTCAGACTGCTGAAAACCAAAGATAAAGAGAAAATCCTGAAAGCACCGAGAGAATAATCAGTACATTATATACATGGGAGTAACGCTACTAACGACACCTCATTTCTCATTAGAAACAACAGAAGACAGGAAATAATGCAAGAACCTCTAGTAAATGCTCCAAGGAGAACACATCGACCCAGAACTATGTATTTAGGGGGAAAACGTCTTCAAAAGTGAATGCAGGCTTCCACCTCCAGACAAAATGAGGAGATTCACCTACATTTCACACACAGTACAGCCACAGACCTTGAACACAACACAGAAGACAAACACAAGAAGACGTTAAAAGGTAGAGAGACAGGGCACCCGGGTGGCTCAGTCTGTTGAACATCTGACTCTTGATTTTAGCTCAGGTCATGATCCCAGGGTCGTGGGATCGAGCCCTGAATGGGGCTCTGTGCTGAGCACTGAGCCTGCTTATGATTCTTTCTCTCTTCTCCTGCCCACCCCCACCCCTTAAATTAAGAAAAAAAGAAAAAAAAAAAAAAAAAGGTACCCAGAAGGTGGCAGGCCACCTAGGGCCTCAGGCACCGAAGAATGAAAAAGTATAACTTCCCTAGGTTTACTTTCTGATTCGTATACAGAAGAGGAAGTGCTAAAGAAGCCAAGAACCAGAAACACTAACAGATACACAACAGAAAGAACCAAGAAATACCTGCTGTCTCTACCCAAAAGAGTGGGAAAGCAGCAGTCTAGCAAGACAGAAGACTGTTAGATGATGACCAACCTCTTTGAGCCAAAAGGAACCCAAATCCTACATCCGTCAGCAAAAGCCAAATGAAAACCCAGACACCCCCTCCCCCCATCAGACAGGGCAGTATCAGAGAAGGCTGGATTGAGAACCAGGACATTCATACCCACTGGACAGGAACAAGGCCTCCTCCTTCCATCGTATGAGCGGAGAGAAGGCAGGGAACCTGGAGCTGAACACCCATGCAGTGAAAACAAGGTATCCCTAACCCTATCCCTTCCCACTGGGGTGGTGGCAGGGGACACCCACTGGAGAATTGGAACTTAAAGCACTGCCCACGGCTAACAAGCCCACCCTCCACTCCCATGGGAGTGTCAGTGGGGACCAACTGAAAAGCAAGAAACTTCTAAGCCAGGGTGATATCAGCAAAGCATAGAGGAGGGTCTATAAACTCTCTCCCTTGTGCAGTAGTTACTAGAGGCCCCTCCCCTCACGGGAGGAACTTCCCACACACCTGGGAGTAACAAAGCAGTGTTGCGCCTTTTGTTATTTACCCCCAAAGCATAGTTTTGGCCAAAACCTGCTTCAGATAAAAGGGGGCGGAGTATTAAATATTATACAGAGTTTCATAATAGAATACTATACACATAAAGGGCTTAATTGAAAAATAACTTGTCATACCATAATAGAAACCATTTCAACAGGAATGAGAAAAGGCCATCAGTAAATGTGAACATATACGTGACGACATGTACGTTACAGGTACTTCCCAAATACTTCAAAGTATATGTTATAAAACTGCCTCACCAAAAAATTATGAACAAGGTGGATGCAAATTAAAAAAAACACGAAGTTTCAACAAAGAAACAAAGTCTTGGCCAAGAAGTAGGAGACATCATGAAGAACAAATAACTCTAGAACTGAAAAATACATGTATGAGCACAAATAAAGAACTGAGGGGCGCCTGGGTGGCGCAGTCGGTTAAGCGTCCGACTTCAGCCAGGTCACGATCTCGCGGTCCATGAGTTCGAGCCCCGCGTCAGGCTCTGGGCTGATGGCTCAGAGCCTGGAGCCTGTTTCTGATTCTGTGTCTCCCTCTCTCTCTGCGCCTCCCCCATTCATGCTCTGTCTCTCTCTGTCCCAAAAATAAATAAACGTTGAAAAAAAAATTTTTTTTTAAAAAAAACAAATAAAGAACTGAAAGGGCTTAACAACGGAACGGAGAGATTACCCAACTTGAACAACGGAGAAAATGGACTGATAATGACATCTTTACCATAAAGTAACTTTTTATTCTGTATTTGGTCTACATCTGGACTTTCCATCCTCTTCTAGCAATCTATTTATGAATCTAATGCCACGGTTGTAATTGTAGCTTTCCAGTATGTTTTTAACATCTGTAAGAGCTGCTACCCCTTTGTTTTTCTTTACTTTAAGGATGTTTACAGCTGTTTTTATTTTTATTTTTCCTATTGAAACTTAAATCTCAAAAAATCACATTAAGTTTACACATTAAGTTAGGAGACTATTCTCTTTGCTTCTATTCTCTTTGCTTCTTTTATTATGAAACATTCTCTTTGCTTCTATTCTCTTTGCTTCTTTTATTATGAAACATCACACACATAGAGAAGTGTATTTTTATAATGTAAGGAATTATCTTGATATGTATTTTTAACTTTATTTTTGAGAGAGAGAAAGAGAGAGAAGGAGGGTGCATGTGCGCGCACAAGCAGGGGAAGGGCAGAGAGAGAGAGAGGGAGACAGAGAATTGAAGCAGGCTCCAGACTTCAAGCAATCGGTAGTGAGCCTGACACAGGGCTCCAACTCACAGACTACGAGATCATGACCTGAGCCAAAGTTGGGACACTTAACCGACTGAGCCACCCAGGAGGCCCAATGTAAGGGATTATTAAGAGAGCATCTGTGTATCAACACATGGGGTAACATTAGGAATCCTGCGGGTAAAACCATTTATAGGATTATTCCAAACCTGTCCCCGTAGGTAAGTACTATTATGAGTTTTGTAGTAATTAATCTCTCGCTTTTCTTCAGATATCTTAATTAGCTACATAATTTCTCTACACAGTATAATTTAGATATGTTTGTTTTGAACTGCATTTAAATGTAAGCATACTATGGGATTTTTTTGTGACTTAGCTTCAACCCAGCGTACCTTTGTGGGATGTACACTTGATTTCTGTACCTGTAGTTCATGCATTTTCATTGGATACACACATCACAACCTAATTACCAATAAATTTACACTGCTTCCAGTTTGCAGCTATCATTAAAGTTTTTTAGTACTACCCTATACATTCTCAAACATGTATCCTGACATATATGTGCAAATATTTTTCTAAGGGGGAGTTCTCAAAGTGTGATCTACAGACCTCTGAGGTGAATACATTCCTGATTTTCAAGGGACCCATGAGGCCAACGCTATGTTCATAATAAGACATTAGTTACCATTTTCATTCTGTTGATATTTGCATGTGGTACAAAAGCAATGGGGGGGATAAGTAACCAAGGCAGTGGCACCAAACTGTACTAGCAGTCATTACATTCCCACTAGCTCTACAATTGCACTAAAAATAAATAATGTTGGTTTCATTTAAGAATATCACTGATAAAGGGGCGCCTGGGTGGCTCGGTCGATTAAGCGTCCAACTCTTGATTTCTGTTCAGGTCATGATCTCACAGTTTGTGAGGTTGAGCCCACACTGGGCTCTGTGCTGGCAGCGTGGAGCCTGCTTGGGATTCTCTCTCTCCCTCTCTCTCCCTGCCCTCCCCCTGCATGCAAACACACGTGCTCGCACGCAAGCTCTCTCTCTCACTCTCTCTCTCAAATAAACATTAAAAAAAGTTTAAGAAAAGAATTGTCACTAATGAAGCAGTAAAATTATTAAATTTCAAAATTTCAATCCATAAATACACATCCTTTAAATATTTGTGTGAGAAAATGGGAAATAAAGCATTAAGTCATTCTGCTGCACCAAAGTATGAAGGCTTTCCGGAGGAAAAGGCACTTCTGTGGTCATTTGATTGGTAAACTGAAATACCTGCTTTTTTCATGACACGCAATTTTTACCGGCAAAGAAAACTGACAAACAATGATCACTGAGGCTTGATTATTTGAAAAATATTCCTTCAAGAATGGATACAGTGAGCCTACCACTCCAAGGAAAACAATTGAGGATATTTATGGCCAATAACAACACTTAAAAAACATATACCCACCATAGCAAGCTTGACTCCTTCCCAATACTTAGACTTTTCTAAGGAAATCAGGGTTACGATAACAAATGTGAATTTTGTTATTAAAATATGGCAGCAAACTTTTTCTGAAAAGCACAAGAAAACGAGTACTTTAGGGACATCTTTGTGGAATAAGAAGCAAAATCAAGGATATTATGTGGACTTAAGATATTGTCAAGGATAATATATCAAGGACAAGGATATTATCAAGGACTTATCTACCAAGAGAGAATACAAACTTTCATAAAATTTTTATAACTATTGTTATTATTCAACTGTGGTAACAATGGAGTATGATTGGTGGGGGGAGGTACAGGCTACTCATGGAAAGAATGGAATTTGATTCTTTCACTTTGTTTAAAAATTTTTTTAATGTTTATTCGTTTTTTCAGAGGTGGGGCAGAGAGAGAGGCAGACACAGAACTTGAAGAAGGCTCCAAGCTCTAAGCTGTCAGCACAGAGCCCGATGAGAGGCTTGAACTCATGTACCTTGAGATCATGACCTGAGCCAAAGTTGGATGCTCAACCAACTGAGCCACCCAGGGGCCCCAAGAATAAAATTTGGAGGGAGGATAACGTTTCACTTTACTGGAGTTCAAAGCTACTCTTCCCTATCCTCAAAACTGACAGTAAAATGTTTATGATACACAATGAAATTTTACAAATCTATCTTTTTCTTTAAGTTTTTTTTGAGAAAGAGAGAGAGCATGCAAGCAGGGAAGGGGTGGAGAGAGGAAGAGAAATAGAGAATCCCAAGCAGGCTCCTCACTGTCAGCACAGAGCCTGATGCGGGGCTCAAATGCACAAACCACAAGATCATGACCTGAGCCAAAACCAAGAGTTGGACGCTAAACCGACTGAGTCACCCAGGTGCCCCTATGTATCCATTTGGAAAAAGTCTTTTCACACAGAGGTGCTGTCAAATACTGGTATCGACACAGAAGCATATAATTTGTATCTCAGCATATTCATCTTTGAAAGGCATTTATTTAAAAAGCATTTATAAAATTTTGTTAAAGTCTCTTGGTCTTTGCTTTTAACATGCCATTATACTGCAGAATAATCACTTTCAATAAAAAGGAGAGGCTGAAGCTTCTTAATTACCTAGTTAAATGGATTTTGAAATTTGAATATTTTCTTTGTGCTTACCTTGAGGTCCAAAAATTGCTACTGAACTGTAGTTTGAGTTTGGAAAAATATTTCTGTACCAAAATTATATGCGAATGGAGATGTTTCTGGTTATTTTACATTATGATGGCATGAAAAAGTGTATAAAGTAGCTTGACATTACTTCTGATTCAAACAACACTAACTGTTGTATAAATGACTTTACCACAATTTCAGTTTCACATAAAAGCTGTGCTTTGCCTTATAATTTTAGGTTGAACTCATCAGGAAATACTATTCAATTCTGCAGCAGAAGTTAACTTCCAAATCTATTAAGTATTTGACCACAGGCAAATCTTCTTACTCAGAAAAGAATCTCAATCCTAAATTCAAAAATTTGCAATAAAACTTTACCACTGCGGAGTCATCAAGCTGCTGCATGGTGGGGCATTTCCGTATTTTCAGCATCTAATTCTAACAAAAATTCCTAGAATTCAGATGTTGACATCCACAAGAGCAAAGGAAACTCACCATTAACACTATTATTTTAATAAACCACAACAGATTAAATGCAAAGTACCTGCTGATGAATAAATATAATGAGTATGTGCAGGTTTTAAACACTATTAAGTTTTAACAAGTTGGTAAGTTTGTCCAACTAAACCCTTTTCCTGCTCCATACTTTTTAACCACTGTGAATTGTAACACATCTTAGCAGATTCCACTTCAGGTTGTACTGACATAGTGCTTTCTCAACTTCTTTGAAAATCTTTTCTCTGTAATTGTTTTATGCAGACAATTCATAAAACCTAAATCTTCCATCATTTCAAACAAATTCAGCATCAACCCCCAGGATAAACAACTGAGCAGTACTCTAACGTCTACTGACACACCAAGAGCCTAAGAAAACCACTAGAAATCATCTCATTTTTAAAATGATTATTGGGGGGCGCCTGGGTGGCACAGTCGGTTAAGCACCCGACTTCAGCCAGGTCACGATCTCACGGTCCGTGAGTTCGAGCCCCGCGTCAGGCTCTGGGCTGATGGCTCATGATGGCTCAGAGCCTGGAGCCTGTTTCCGATTCTGTGTCTCCCTCTCTCTCTCTCTGACCCTCCCCCGTTCATGCTCTGTCTCTCTCTGTCCCAAAAATAAATAAACGTTGAAAAAAAAAATTTTTTTAAAAAATAAAAAAATAAAAAAATAAAATGATTATTGGTATTTCTCATAAAACAATTTTTTTCTTTTAAAACTATTTTTGCTGGGGTGCCTGGGTGGCTCAGTTGGTGAAGCAGCCGACTTCGGCTTAGGTCATGGTCTCACAGTCCGTGGATTCAAGCCCCGCGTCAGGCTCTGTGCTGACAGCTCAGAGCCTGGAGCCTGCTTCGGATTCTGTTTCTCCCTCTCTGTCTCTCTGCCCCTCCCGTGCTCTCTCTCTCTCTCACACACAAATAAATCAACATTTAAAAAAAAAAAAAACACCTATTTTTGCTGAAAGACTAAGTTTATTTTCCATGCACACAATTCTTTGCTGAAGTCAAAGATGATTTTAATTAACTCACCTCAGATAAATGGTTTTCTGTGCTTGGCTAACAAATGGGCCACTCAGAAACTTCTTTAGTTGAAGCCTCATTTTCATTTTTCACTTTTGTAAAGAATTCCTGCTGTGATGACACAGTCCATTTTAATTCATTGTCTTTTTTCTATCATTACTTTTCTGTGAGTTAGGGACAGTCTGATGAGTGCTCAGTCTGCTAATGTTGACATACACAGTATTCCCTTTGCTCAGCTATAGGGTCCCAGCATAATACATATAACGCTTTGTTATCTAATCGGTAACAACAGAATTTTTTCCATTGTGCCTCAAAAGCACTACATATGAAGCCCTCTTTTCTCTTTTTGTCTTATCTTAACTTGCTAAGGATGCACCAGTAAGAAAAGAAGTAAATAAGACTCTGGGACAATACATGTGGCAATCAAACACTGATGAACTATACATAATCGTGACATTGTGATCTGTAGTCGGTCCACAGCAATGCAAAGCCTATGTGGTCTCTGCAGCCACAACTCAACTCAGCCAATGTGGTGCAACAGAAGCCTGGGTAACAGGCAAATTAATAAAACTTTACTTACGAACACAAAAACTTGGAATTTCGTACGTTATAAAAGATATTTTTGCTAACTATTTAAAAATGTAAAAACTATCTCGCCTGGTGGGCCATATAAACACAGGCAGTAGATTGGACTGATCCACAGGTCATAATTTGCTAACCTCTCATGCAGCCTTCAGGCATCCCAAATGAAAGTCCTAAATCCTACGTTTGTCTTCCCAGCTCGATAGACTGCCAGAATCTCTTCTCAGTTTTCCAGTCTCACACCTGGTCTTTTATGAACTGGATAAACGCCCCAAGGGGAAAGGTCAACATCAGGCTGGCCTCAAGGCTTCATCCTTCCCTCCAGGCTCTCACTCCCTCAAGTCCTCACGTCTCTGACAGTCCTCTAATGTTTTTTAATATTTCTTTGGAAAAATGTTTTATCCAACTCTTCTAGTTGTTTTCAGTGGGAGAAGTTTCTCTGCTCTATATGGAGGTGGAAGTGAGATTTGCTCTACCAGATACTGAAACTTATTAGAAAGCTGTAGTAACCATGGCGGTGTGATATTGTCACTAGGATATATTAACATAAAAATCAATTAAAATAGAAAACTTAGAAACAATCTACACATACTCAACACAGACTAGATGACAGAGTTAGATATCAAATGCCTGGAATAAAGAAGAGCGGTTTCAATAGATAACGGAGTAAAAACTTGCTGTCACAGTGTGAGAGAAAGATGTTGGACTCCTCTATTACACAACACATAAAAATCGAAAACGCTTACATGTTAGGGCAAAACTACAGAAGTGCACTTTTGAAATATATTTTCAAGAACACATTAGAGGGATGCCTGTGTGGCCCAGTCGGTTAAGCATCCGACTTCGGCTCGGGTCATTCTCTCAGGGTTCACGAGTTCAGGCCCCGCGTCGGGCTCTGTGCAGACAGCTCAGAGCCTGGAGCCTGCTTCAGATTCTGTGTCTCCCTCTGTCTCTCTGCTCCTCCTGCACTCATGCGTGTGCTCTCTCTCTCTTAAAAGTAAATAAAAACATTTAAAAATTTTTACAAAAAAAGAACACATTAGAAGCTACTGTAGTGTTTTAATTTTTGAAATAATTAGTGTGGTTGAAAAGTCAAAACTTTCTAAAGGGGTACAAAATGGAAAGTAGCCCTGTATAGAACCACACAGGAGAAATTCCCTAGAGCCAAAGAATTTTACCAGTTTCCTATATAGCCTTCAAAAGATATTTCTGTATATGTAAGTTCAGGTTATTTTCCACCCCCATCCCCACATTTTACATCAAAGAGACTCTTTATAGTATCAAAGAATACCACTCTCCATCACAAGGGTAAATTCATTTTCTTTAAATCAAACTTAATTTTAAAAAAAGATTGATTAACTATCTTTTCAAAAAACAAGCATATCAAACCCTTAATTTTCTAAAACAGAAATCTCCAGTTTCCTCTCAGCTCCACACAACTTAATTCCTAAATAAAAACTTAAGAATCAAGTTGGCAGGACATAAGGAAACAAATACATCAACTTTTAGTTCTAGACATCCTTAACAGCATTCCAAGGTCAAATCTTGGGTTTTCTTGCTGTATCCATACTTTGCACTTTGTATTCTACCAAAATAATCCATAATTGATCTTTGATGTCTTCCTTATAGCTTTGCATTTTAGACTGAAGAGATAATTTCTCACTGTGCAAAATGAAGAAACTGGGTAGAGAGAGGTAGCATGACTTGTTGAATAAGTCACATGAAATTAGCTAACAATCTCAGATAGAATAAGAAGTCAAGATTCCTGATTCTTGCCCATTAAATATAATAATTACTTTTTTTAATTCTTTTTTTTTTTTTTGAGAGCATGAGTGGGGGTAGGGTGAAGGGAAGTGGGAGGGGGAGAGAGGAGGAAAAGGAGAGGGAGAGAGAGGAGGAAAAGGAGAGGGAGAGAGAGGTGGGAAAGAGAGAGAGGCAGACAGACAGACAATCCCAACCATGATCCATGGTCAGCACAGAGCCTGACACAGGGCTTGATCTCACAACTGTTAGAGCATGACCTGAGCTGAAATACAGCCAGACATTCAACCAACTGAGCCACCCGGGCACCCCCATAATAATTATGTTTTATTTAGAAAACCTTATAATACAAAAACACCTTCGAAATCGTTGGCCATATGTCCTTAAATCTATTAATCCAGACTCAGTAATTCCTAGTAAACTTCCTATAACTTTTATTCTATGTCATATCCATCTTTTCACTGGACTTCTTCCTCCGAACATTGACCAGGTCAATCCTGCACCTTCTTTTCACCTCTTATTTAGCAGTTTGATTTGTTGTCACTGCTAGTTAGGAAAACTGTCTATGGTTCTAACCTTGACACTTAGTCCCAAAGAATTTTCATGGGGTTTAAGGCTCAGCATCTCCAAAACAAAACTCCTGATCTTCCCATATGCTCAGACTTGAAACTAGAGATATTTGTAACTCCGCTATCATCAAATATAACTCATTCTATCCTTAAAACATTCTGTTTTTAGGGGCACCTGCGTGGCTCAGTTGGTTAAGTGTCCAACACTGGCTCAGGTCATGATCTCACAGTTCGTGAGTTTGAGCCCCGCGTCAGTCTCTGTGCTGAAAGCTCAGAGACTGGAGCCTGCTTGGGATTCTGTATCCCCCTCCCTCTCTCTCTGCCCCTCCAATACTCATGCTCTGTCTTTCTCAAAAATAAATAAAAACATTTAAAAAATAAAAAAAAATTCTATCTTTACATTTCACACATAATACCTAAATTCGGAAACTTACATTCATTGACCTTTACTTACAGCAGAAATCCTAAACATTTTTGTCTTCAAGTAAACCTCTCCAATTTAACAACAAAAGGCTGGGAGGGTTAAGATCTGTTAATCTGGCTCTTCTTCTTAAAAAACTTCATTAATAGAATTCATCAGCTTGGCATGCAAAACTAAGGACATTTCACATTCCCCATTAATTTCCCACCCTATACTTACTTATTCTCCATTCTCATACATGTGACATTCTTCCAGAATCCACATGCCCCAAAACTGTGTTCAAGATGACCCTTAGTCTAAATTCCCTAGGTTAACCGGCTGGGTAAATTTACCCACCTTCCAAACACTATTTTAATCATTCCTACTTTTAAAATATTTTCAGGTTCCCTCAAATTAAGTTTCCAATAACAGACATTGTTCGTTAACAACAAAACCTTCATTCCACCTTCCTCCTTCCTAAAGATCTCAATTTTGTTTAGATATCCACTCTCTCTTAAGCAGCAATGTGCTTCAGGAGAAGGAGGCACCATCCATGGCCCCAGAGGACAATCACAGTCTAATCAAATGGTGGTTGCCCCAACACTTTTGCTGGTTATTGGTTTCAGATATAAACACAGGAGGTAACTCTGATTAATGAGATGTTAGAAGAAATCTGCTAGGGTAGAGAAAAGCATTTGAAAAGGTTTTCTTTAATTAAAATAATCAACAAAAGATTTTTTTTCCTGTCTCTGAATATTATCATGAGCGTATGATACTCAAAGCCCCTGCCCACTCTCATTGAACTGTGAGAACAATGGGACCACGGAAGAGCCCAATATTCTGTGGATGCACAACAGAAAGACAGAAAGAACCTGGCAACTTGGCATCATGATGCCACTAAACTACCCATGACCCTAAGTGCTGACTTGCTACTGTGAAAAACCCAGCAACCAACAAGGTAGAATTCACAAAGCGTGGCATCCAAATAAAAACTACCAGGTACACAAAGAAGCAAAAAATCACAGTCTAAACTAATAATCGATCAAAAAGTTGACCCAGTGGGTGCTTGGGTGGCTCAGCCAGTTAAGTGTTTGACTCTTGATTTCGACTCAGGTCATGAGCTCATGGTTCGTGAATTCGAGCCCCACATGGGGCTCTGCACTGACAGTGCAGAGCCTGCTTGGGATTCCCTCTCTCTTCCTCTCTCTGCCCCTCTCCTGCTTGCTTTCTCTCTCCCTGTCCCTCTCTCTCTCTCTCTCTCTCGAAATAGATAAACTTAAAAAAAAGAAGACCCAGAACTGACACAGATGTTAAAATTATGAAATAAGACATTAAAACAGTTCTTATAAGTGTATTAAATATGTTCACAAAGCTAAGGAAAGATAAAGAAGATATTAAAAAGACTCAAATCAAATTTCATAAGGCAAAAACATCTGATATGAAAACTACATTGAATATGATTAACAGATTAGAAATTACAGAAGAAAAGATAAGTGAAATTGAAGACATAAAAATAGAAACTAAAATGAAACACAAAGGAAAAAACATTTTTTAAATGGGGAAATAAAAGCATTAGTATGCAGTAGGAAAACTTCAAATGGCATAATATTAAGGTTACTGGAGTCCTCAAAAAAAAGGGGAAAGACAGAAGGAACAGAAGAAATAGTTGAAGAAATAACTGGCAAAAACTGTTTTGTTTTGTTTTTTTTTTTAGTTTTTTAAAGTTTTTATTTATTCTCAAAGAGAGAAAAAGAGTACAGGGGAGGGGCAGAGAGAGAACAGCACTCAGCCCAATAAATGCAGGGCTCCATCCCACGAACCATGAGATCATGACCTGAGCCAAAATCAAGAGCCAGATGGCCAACTGAGCCAGCAACCCAGACGCCCTGGCAAAAACATTCTAATCTTAATAAAAACCATAAACTCACAGATTCAAGAAGTTCAACAAATCCCAACCACAAGAAACATGAAGAAAATCACACCAAGGCATAACATAATCAAATTGTCCAAAATCAGTGACAATATTGAAAGTACACAGGTAAACAGACATGTACAGAGAAACAATGATAAGGATGATGCCAAACAGTTCACCAGAAACAATACAAGCAAGAAGACTGTGGCACAACATCCTTAAAGTAATGGGAGGAGGGGTGCCTGGGTAGCTCAGTTGGTTAAGCACACGACTTAGGCTCACTCAGGTCATGATCTCACGGTTCATGGGTTCCAGGCCCGCATCGGGCTCTGTGATGATGGCTTGGAGCCTGGAGCCTGCTTCGGATTCTGTGTCTCCCTCTCTCTCTTTGTCCCTTCTCTGCTCCTGCTCTGTGTGTGTGTCTCTCTCTCTCAAAAATAAACATTTAAAAAACAAAGTAATGGGAGGAAAAGTCAACTAGAATTCTGTATCTACCAAACATGTTTCAAAACTGAAGTGCAGACCTGCACTGCAAGAAAAGTTAAAGTATGTCTTCAGACACAAAGAAAATGATAGCAGGTGAAAATCTGGATCTCCACAAAGCAACAAAGAACATCAGAATTGATAATCACAGTGGTAACTACATATTTATTTTATTACTTAGTCTCTTTAAGAGAGAGTTGACTGCTTAATCAAAAATAATATCTTGTGGCATTTACAACACATGTAAAAGTCAAATGCATGACAGCAACAGCACAAAGTCCAGGAGAGGACAAATGGAAGGAAATGAAAGCACATTTTTATTATATATAAAACTATACTATCACTGGAAGGTAGACTATAAGTAAATGATATATACTATAAACCCTAAGGCAACCAAGAAAATAGCAAAACAGAGTTATAGGTAATAATCCAAAGAGGAGATAAAATGGAATCAGAGAATATGTTTAATCCAAAAGAATGCAAGAAAAAGGAAACAAAGAACAGACACAAATAAGAAAGGAAAAAAAACAAAGGAAGACTTAATCACATTAAATGTACATGTCCTATAAACACTCCAATTATAAGGGCAGAGATTGTCAGGTTAGATTTTTAAAAAGCAAAACCACTGCCTGCAACAAATATACATTAAATACAAAGACATAAAGAGGTTAAAATAAAAGGATGGAATAAGATATACCATGCTTACATTAGTCAAAAGAAAACTGGAGTGGTTATACTAATATAAGACAAAGTAAACTTCAGAGTTAAAGTATTTTTCTGTTACAGTCAAACGTATTCTTACCAATACCTTTCCTCTGGTCAAAGTTACAAAGTTCTTCTATACAACCACTAGAGCACTTATCACAGCCTCCCTATGGTGGGGAACATTCAACGATGTGTACTAAAACGCACCTACTACAGTTCTGAGGACAGAAATGTTAAAGTTGATATTCAATACAATTTTAGTACTGCACAGAAAAAGGGTTAACACAGCAATCCTAAGACTACTCTCCTTAGAAAGGCCTGTTTGCATGAACAACTCAGGCAATCACAGATGTTGGCAAGGATGCAGAGAAAGAGAATCTCTTTTGCCCTGCTGGTGGGAATGCAAACTGGTGCAGCCACTCTGGAAGACAGTATGGAGGTTCCTCAAAAAATTAAAAACAGAACTACCCTATGACCCAGTAATTGCACTACTAGGTACTATCCAAGGGATACAGGTGTGCTGTTTTAAAGTGGCACATGCACCCCACCCCAATGTTTATAGCAGCACTATCAACAATAGCCAAAGTATGGAAAGAGCCCAAATGTCCATCAACGGAAAGAGCCCAAATGTCCATCGATGGATGAATGGATAAAGAAGATGTGGTGTGTATGTATGTATATGTATATGTGTGTGTGTGTATATATGTGTGTGTGTGTGTGTGTGTGTGTGTGTGTGTGTGTGTGTGTGTATATATATTCTTTATACATATATATGTATAAAGAATGAAATCTTGCCATTTGCAACTACATGGATGGAACTAGAGGGTTTTATGCTAAGTGAAATTAGAGAAAGATACATATCATGACTTGACTCATATGAGGACTTTAAGATACAAAACAGATGAACGTAAGGAAAGGGAAGCAAAAATATAAAAACAGGGAGGGGGACAAAACATAAGAGACTCTTAAATATGGAGAACAAACAGAGGGTTGCTGGAGAGGTTGTGGGAGGGGGGATGGGCTAAAGGAGTAAGGGGCATTAAGGAATCTACTCCTGAAATCATTGTTGCACTATATGCTAACTATCTTGGATGTAAATTAAAAAATAAAGAAATTTTTATTGAAAGAAAGAAAGAAAGAAAGAAAGAAAGAAAGAAAGAAAGAAAGACAGACCTATATGCACAGCTGATCCCTGGGAACCTGAATTTCAGGAGGGTTGCCATGGCTCCCTCAGTGATAAGGGCAGTTTACTATGCCTAGACTATCAGTGCAAATAACATGACTTTCCTTCTGGTACACACTAGGTAAAAAGTGCCTGTATAGCTAGCCCCCTGGGACAGAAGCTTCTCTGCAAAGAGAAGAGGGTGCTCTGTGTGACCCCTCAAAGGATGGTGAACACCTAAGAAAGGCTGTCCATGGATTCTTCCAGACATTCTCAATGTCTTTTCCCACTGAGATCCTTCCATTATATACTCTCAGCACATCACGGCAGCAAATCTTCATCATAATTACACCTCTATGATGAGTCCCACGAGTCTTTCTACTGAGTCTCCAAGGGGAGGCATTCTCTTGGACCCCAGCACAAACACAGAATTCAGATCTGTGAATGTTTGCCCTTACTCTTAAAAAACTATAGGACAAAATGAAGAAAATATAACTTGATTATTTCTTTACACTTACATTACTAGGGTTATATTAAAAATAACAGTATTGGACATTACTGATAAATAGGTACTTGCAAATCACCTTACATAAAGATGCAGACCAATATACAGGGGCGCCTGGGGAGGCTCAGTTGGTTAAGCGTCCGACTCTTGGCTTTGGCTCAGGTCATGATCTCATGGTTCATGAGTTCTAGCCCCATTTCGGGCTCTACAATGACAGTGCAGAGCCTGACTGAGATATTCTCTCTCTCTCTCTCTCTCTCTCTCTCCCTCTCTGAGTCCCTCCCCTGCTCGCACGGTCTCTCTCTTAAAATAAATAAATGTAAACTTATACATGAATAGAGAGATAAATAAATGATCTTATATAAATTTATTCTCAGTAGCTTAGAGGAGGGATGTGGAGAGACTTCCATCATATATGGTTTTTAATTTTTTTTTTTTTTACCAACATTACATTTACATTACATTGCTCATCTATGTTCTCAATGTGCGTTGCCACCCGCCTTGTGATAGAAAAGCTATTTTTGTTCTTTTGCAGTCTATAAAAGGAACCTAAAATATAAAAAACTTACAACTCTTCTCACAGAACTAAGTTGGTTTTATATAAGACACCTAGCACAAAATCAGTATAATACAAAGAAATCTCAATGCAGGGTTGTGGCAGCAGGTGCAGAAAACATAAGAAATTATCCACTGTGGGGTGCCTAGGTGGCTCAGTCGGTCAAGCATCCAACTTTGGCTCAGGTCATGATCTCACAGTCTGTGAGTTCGAGCCCCGCATCGGGCTCTGTGCTGACAGCTCAGAACGTGGAGCCTGTTTCAGATTCTGTGTCTCCCTCTCTCTCTGAACCTCCCCCAATCATGCTCTCTCCGTCTCAAAAATCAATAAAGGTTAAAAAAATTAAAAAAAAAAAAAAAGAAATTATCCATTGTAAGTAGGGAGATAATAGAAGTAACTGAACATTTGATTCAGAGCTAGTGAGATTTACTGGTAAAATCTTTTGGAATGCAGTGAGCAGAGTGCAGAAAAAGGGTTTAGGTAAATAAATGATTAAATAGCTATAGTGTTCAGAATTAAGCTATTCCCTTAGTAATATCCAAACTACTCAGATCTCCAAGACGTGGGCAGGACCTCCAGGTCTCCAAAGAGGAATTTAAAAGGAAAACACTATTACCCTTCCTGAAACCCAGGTTCACAAGGCAGCATATTCTTCAATCTAGTAAAAGATAAAGCTCCCCCTGGAAAAACTGAAAACAATTTGAGGGAAATTCCAGAAAAACTAAACAGCTTGATAAAGAATGTCATTGGAAAACCGAGGAAATTATAGGAAACATATTAATTTTTAAATAGAAATAATATTAATCAAAGCAGCATCTCTCGGCCTCAGCACTGCTGACACGTTGAGCTGGATGACTCTGCGGTGGGTGGGTGGGATGACTCTGCACCCGCGGGGTGTTTCGTGGCAGCCGCTAGGGGCCAGTAGCACCTCCTTCTCCACTCAAGCTAGTTGCCCTTCACTGGCGTATTTCATTCATGCATACATTTATCTGATATCCAGGTTCTTTGTTAGGTGCTAGAGATAAAAGGATAAACCAAAACAGGTATTATCCACGTACTCACGGTGCCTACAGCCTTAGGGCGGGCAACTAAAAGTAATAACAGACTCACACAAACGATGTAAGTTTATAAATGTCGGTAAAAGTGGCATACAGGAGAGACACGGATTCAAGTGAGAATGTATGACCAGGATGTGGGCTCAAATATTTACTGAAAGATGTGCACAATCAAAAAGTTTAGAGAGCACTACAACCCCTCCATCTGAGCTTCGTACCATGTTCTCTTCCATACGCTTGGGCTGAAAGGCCTGATTCTCAGCTGAGTTTATTTCAATATCTGTTGTCAGTTAAAAACAAATGAATTCTCACAAAAATAAGGAGATCTAAACAGAAGCAGTGCCCCATTTCCAAAACTGTTTTTCAATCCCAACAAAAATTATTAAATTTAGCTAGTAAATTTTCACCTTCCATAATCAAAAAGTAATTTTTATTTTTTAAGCAAATGGGCTTGAAACATACTAAAACTCTTCAGAATATTTTAAACGGATCAGAAAATTCTGTGTCCCAAATTTTTTGGCAACAAATGTGAGAATTTTTTTAATAAACTTTCATTGTTTCTGGAAATAAAATATCAAATAGAAACAGTTCCAAACATCCATTTTCAAACTGCTCAACCCCCAGCACATGTTTCTTTGAAAAGTCGATACATTCTCATTGCTGAAATGTCATCTTTACCTTGAAGAGGCAAACGAAATGTTTATTTTCTTTGAAACGAGAGGTAGGTATCAAAACACATTCAGCCACATGTCATCATAATAAAAGTCAAAAACTTTATAACATCTATCTTTTGGTAAACATAATATATTCTTAAGTTCAACAGCACATACCTCACCCCTAGAGAACTTCTGAGATAGCAAAGATTTTGTCATTGCCCTCCATCCTGCACCACTTCTGTAGAAATTGTACCGATTTACTCTATTTCAGAGATTTCTTTTTTGAGGAGTATAAATCCATAAACTTTTATAAAATTAACTACATTAGGGACCTCCATTAACCCTCTGGCACTCTGGATCTTTCCTGTAACTATGAACGATTCCAAGAATGATCTCCAGTGCTATTCGTTTAGGCATTAAGTGAATACCGATTAAGGAATGACCACAACAGAAAAAGATCCGTGTCAGAACAGCACTATCACTCCAGTAAGGAAAAATGAACAACATTAGTAAGTAAATACACACTATGTTAGATGGTGACAAGTGGAAAGGAGAAATAGAGCAGGGAAGCTATCTGAGGACAAGACCCTTGGAACTTTCAATAGGGAGCTCGGCAAGGACCTCGTTGATGAGGCAGCACTTGAATAAATTACTCAAGGACATGAAGGAGCAAGCCGCGCGTGTATCTAAGAAGAATATTCAACAGAGAGGGAAGCAAAACTGCCAAGGTCCCATGGGAACATATGTCTGGTGCATCTGAGGCAGGGAGACAGCCAGCATGGGTGAAGGAAGCAAATGAGGTGAAGAATCACAGTGAGGCAATGGTGTCTATCGTAGAAGGACTTAGGGGGGTTGGTGAAGGACACGGACAGTTCTGTCAGGTAGTGAGCACTGGCCTTTTGTTTCCCCCCTCTGAGTGAAACGGGAAGTCAGTCAAGTCTGGTAGGCAGAGGATTGATACGACCTGACTTACGCTATTCATTCATTCATTCATTCATTCATTCATTCATTCATTCACACTATGCTATCAGTATGGATTCGTGTACTTATTCCATTCTGTGGATGAAAACACAACACCGTATTTTTTGTCGTGGCTCCAATTGGTCTAGGTCTTGGAGCCCCCCCTCAGGCTGGCGCCTGTGTTTTCAATAAGTCTTCACCTTGTCGAGTACTTCCTTACTTTGTGGCAGCTCATGTTGTATTTTCCCTCTGTACCATGAACTACTTCTCAAGGAACCTTACTTCCTTTTACTGGAAAACAGTGGTTAGAAACCACGATCTGGGGGGCGCCTGGGGGGCTCAGTCGGTTAAACGTCCAACATCGGCTCAGGTCACGATCTCGCGGTTCGTGGGTTCCAGCCCCGTGTCGGGCTCTGTGCCGACAGCTAAAGGCCTGGAGTCCGCTTCGGATTCTGTGTCTCCCTCTCTCGCTCTCTGCCCCTCCCCCGCACATGCTCTGTCTCTCTTTCTTTCAAAAAATAAATACACAGTTTTAAAGCAATTTTTTTAAATATAAAAAGAAAAGAAACCACGATCTGGGCACGAGGTGTGCTCAATTAGTAGCAGGTGTGCCCACATCCAGCGAGGCCTCTTCACAGAGGAATCACATGTGAGCACACGACCTATCCTGCGCACGCACACATCTTTTTCTTTCTACATCCGTTTGTATAAATATTAAAAAGCCGTGAGTTTCTACCGATACTTCTGATTCCATTTCAACAACACAAAATTCATTGTAGTCTTTCCTTCTTTGTAGCTCCTTTCTCCAACACCGAGAAACCTAGTTCTCATTATCAACCATGTGTTTACTCATTTGTTCACTCACAGTGTACACATAAAGTAACCCATAACCCCGTGCGGAACACATGCATTCACTGGATCACAGCATGTATGCACAGCGCTTTTGCCTTCAGCCTTACAGGGATCCAGTCAAGATACTGTTTGCCAGTTACCCACATGAGCTCCTTTCTTCCCTATTCCCCGTAGTGGGAATTCTGGTATTCCTTTTTGTATTCGTCCATATCCTAGAGAGTTGTGATTGCTTATTTAGGGGGTATATGAAAGATTCCTACGGCCTGAGAGGCGGAGCTATACAAAGATACGCATCTGAGAGTGTCTGTCACACCTCTTCCACGCTGTATCAGTCCCATTCTTATCTCCTTTCCATCTCTTTCCCACCCACTTGCCACAGTAACCAGTCTCTTCAGTTTCTTTATTCCTCCTGTATTTCTTTTCCAAGACAACTATATGCACACATATTTTCTATTCCATCCTTTCTTACATAAAAGGTTGCACATCATGAATTGGTCTTTTGGACTGTTTTTTTTTTTTTTTTTTCACTTAAAAATACACATTGGAAACAACTTCACATCATTTCATAGAGATACTCCTCACTCTATTTTTACACATACCATATTTCACTGTACGAACCATACCATAGCTTATTCAACAATTATGCACGGCCGGTTAGGTTGTTATCAATATTTTGAAAGTTAAATGATGCTGCGATTATTAAGCTTTAATAGCACAAGTATTTTGTATTACTAGAGATATATTTTCAGGATAGAATCTCTCTAGAAGGCATAGTTTGTTAGAGACATAGGTAGTTTGCTAGGTATCACCAAATTCCCCTCCAGAAAATTTGTACCAATTTGCATCCCACAAATGTGTTGTTACAGTTTTGAATTTTTGTCAGTGAGATAAACTCTTCTTTCCTTAGGAACAAGCAAACAAAAAAAGTTCTAGCTAGCTGGTCTGTCCTGTGCCTTTTTGATAATGGAGAAAACCGACAAAAAAAAAAAAAAAAAAAAAAAGAAACCTGTAGAAATGGCCACAGAAGACTCACACTACCATAAGTCTGGACTTCTTTAACCTGGTGGAGATGGAAAGGCCTGACCACATGCCACCAGTACCCCGCATCCCTCGGCTTTCACTACTCCTGCCCCATGGGCGTTCCACAGCTTCAGCTACTCCATGCTAATGCCTCGATAAAGAGAGAAGGAATGCAGGTCTCCTGCGGCCCTTGATTCCTCTGCCAGTGGCAGGCCATAACCTTCATCTCTAAATCCATTTAAATATTTATCAGTAAGTATTTAAAACACAAAGATGATATCTTTGGTCCAAAAAGAACAGTGTGAGGCCAGCTTTCTTTCAACTACCCTCTTAGTAAACAGAGCTAGGAAACATGTGTATAGATACTAACACACATATAGACACATCTGTATTTCTTTATTTGTATAAACACTAAAAACTGTGCATTTATATTGATTCTTCCGATTCCAATAGAACACCACAAAGTTCATTTTAGCCTTTGTTCATCACCTTTTCTAGAATACCTTTCACTTTCACAAAAGAATCCAAAAGTACCTCTGCAGTAGTTCATGACAGAAAGAGTGCTCACTGACCTATCACAGTCCTGATGTGGCCATCCAAGTAAGTCCAGACTGCAGAATTTGCTATTATGCATTATACTGTTCACAATTTGATGACATAAGCATTTGAATGTAATGTCACATTTCCAAAACAAGCACTCTAATTTGACTAAGCTTGAGGCGAGAATTACTCATGCATGTAATTTAGGTCATTTTGATAATCTGAGTAAAGCTAATGTTATACTAATTGAATAATTACTTGAATCTAAGTCCCTGTGTCGACAACACTTTTTAAAGTTTTACCTATACTCCATCTGCTAAAGCCCATATAATTTCTATGGTCAAAAATTCCACTTTTAACGTTCCTTTGGAAGGGCTGTTTCACTTCTCCCAAACACAATCGTCAAAAACCAAAGGGGATTTGTAGGCAGCAAAGTACTTTCACTTCCTGGGGTTTGTGTCCTTCATAGACAGAAGGTAAATGTTACTTTTATATCTGTACTCATTTCAAATACAGGTGAAAATCGCAGTGAAAACTTTAAAAGACAGCAGACTGTGTGTCCCTATTACTTTGGGATGAACCTGAAGTGCCAACTTGACCATAAAGAAATATCTGAATCCATTTTCATAATATCAAACAGAACTGCTCCACATTGTGGACTAAAGACCTGTCAGATATTGTTCATTTTAAATCTTAATCAAATAGTTCTGTCTTAAAGAGTAACCACATGGATATGTAAATATAGTAATTCTCATTTTTAAAATTTTTAATTTTTTGATTTAAATGTGAAATATTTGTTTTTAAGATTTCTATTCATTGCACAGCTTAAAAAAGATACATATATTCCACTTGTTTGCAGAAACTACTCTTGGATCTACCATTAAAAACTCCTATTTTAGGGGTTTTTATATCCTACTAATCGTTTAACAAATCATTCTTGCAAGTGAGCCTTCATGCTGCCGGAGTAAACGTCACAAAGCTGTGCCTTCAATACCTGTTGCTTCCACTTACCTCTGTGCTCCCTGAGACGACAGCTTTGTCCACGCTCACCGGTGACGGCTCCTCCAACTGGCGCACTCCCAGCGACCACTCCACGCAACGGTGATGGGCCCAGCAGGTGCCTGAAGCAGTTGAAGCGAACGGAAGCAAATGAAGGAACAACCGTGAAGCAAAGTAACGCCAGGAAGACAGAGACCCCCAAGTCAACTCTCGAGTGTCAACACACAATGCTACCCTGCATCTGTGATAACACGAAAGCCGTCAGCCCTTCTCCAATGTGTCATCTGGGAACGTGCTGGAAATGCAAACTCCCATGTCACAACTGAGACCTACGGAATCAACGACTCTTGCAGTAAGGCCCAGAAATCTACGTTTTCACGAGAGCCCTGCAGGCGATTCTGACGCACCCAAGTTTGAGAATTACTGCAGGAGTCATTATTTCTTCAGCAACAAAAAATGAATTTTTAGTCATTTTATTTAAATATTACTATATTTTATTTGGTATCTTTACATAAAATATAAAGGACATCACATAATACTTTATGACAAAGAGGATTAATGGCAAACAAGCTCTACTCTGCCTCATCCGACACCAAGAGCCGACATCAATCAGTAAGAACAGCTCAGTCTTCAAATTCTCTATCACATAACACTTGAACCACTTTCAATCAATATGCAGTTCAACTGAAATTAACTCAAAATCCCAAAAGCACCATATCAAGAGTATGGGTTACTATATGTTATAATAAGATACCCACATGGCTAAGACCTACTGTCTTTCACCCTGCATTAAAATAGACCCAGATGGCCAAGTTCCCCAACTCCTCACAGATCCTTTTAAACTTTTCTCTTTCCTCAATTATCCTATCTCCATGGCACTGCTGTCTACATAAGAATAAATGCAAAGATTTATAAAAGCATCCGGCCCAGTGCTGGCCCTGTGCAGAGGCTAAATAACTTACTTAGGTACGCACAATCAGACAATTTATTTTACCTAAGCAAGCGTACTTAAACAATGACATTATTTTTTTTACAATGTGATCATAATCATTTCTGGATGAAAGGTATTTACTATTCAGTTGATAATTCACTAAAATTAAAATGTCTACAGAAACAAGAGGTAATCATCACTGAAGACGAGCTCATACCTGTAGGATCAAATAAGGCTTGGATATCAATGGCGTCTGGAAGGCCAACCAGACTGAGTTCATCCCATAATTTACCAGCCTGGTCATCCGAAGCAGTCTGCGTGCTCACACTTACACAAGATACTATATTCTGTAGAGGAGATCGTTCTCTGGAAAAATAAAATAAAACAAAACAGATGTGAAATTGGTAACAAGGAGATAATTATTTTGTTTATAACAACTTAAATATAACGTATTGCCATATCAATTTTAATTTATTAGACATAAACTGTCATAAAACAACTTTTAGAACACATCTGTTACTATTCATAGTGTAATATAAAACTGGGTTGCTATATTACAGCACGTAAGCCAACAACTAAAAAAGTCTCCAAATCCATAAGGAAGTGTTAAAAATTACAGTTAAAAATTTATTTTGCCATTCTATATTTTTTAAAATAACACTCTAATATTCTAATCAGGAACTAGAGTTTAGCCCATAAAATATTCCCTTTGGCCTTCCTTAAATGCTTACAAAACATAACTCAATCAGAAGTTTTAATCTGCTTTATCATGAGGACTACCACAATAGATCTGGCAGTTAATTTTATGTAAAGACAGGTTATTTCCCAGGGGAAATGAAAACCCACTACAAAGTGTGCAGGGGGAGGTAATGGGAGCAGAATGTGTCAGCTGGGGCTTTCTTACGGTCCCTCAACAAATCTCGACAGCTGGTCTGTGGCATGATGTTGCAAGTACTCTCTAGTAAGTTAAGACTTGACCTCACAAGTCAGAAGTAAAATGCAAACACAGAATAGCTACCAGTGGCTCGAGGCATAGAGAAGGTAATGTAACAGTGAAAACTACAGTATAAAAAGGAGCACTAAATAAGGCATACAACACATGGGGATTTCAGACTTTCAAAGCCCTCAAACTTCAGATACTAACTGAGATCAGTAAGTAAACAATGACGACTATTTTGTTTTAACATTAAATATGGGAAATCAGATGACTGGCACTAAAACTTTCATCTTCTCCTGATATCATAGTATTTAACCTGATCATAATTCTGGATTAAATCACTATTGAATATAGATCATAACTCACTGCACTTCTGTATGCTGGATATTTATCATGATTCCTATTAAGAGAAAATCAGCACAATGACCAGGGTACTAAACTTTTTTATACCTGGAATCATTGAAAGAAAAAAAGTATTAACATATTTCAATAAGTACATTTAAATATCAAACCATATAAAAATAACCAGTATTTTTTTATGTTCAGCATTAGAAATGCATAGACTCACTTTTTAAGAAAAGTTTAGCATGCTATGCTAACTTTAAATTCTTGTTTTTATAAATGCCCGCAGTATTATGAGAACAAACTCTTTCCTATAAATATAACTCATTCCTACAAATAAATTCTTTACTACTAATCATTGTTATTTTATTGGGAGGGGGAAAAAAAGACCAAGAGTTCATTTATAAAGACTAATACATTGTTCTAAGATATTTTCTTTGCACAAGTATTTGACAGGGGAAACGGATAAAAAAACCAACGAAATGACTTAACAGTCTATTACTAACCAATTCTTAACCAGTTTAATCAAATTTCTCCTTTAGTTTTTGCAACTAGTTTGTATGTTATAGACAGTAGCAGTAGGATGCTACTGTCTACCCTAAGGATGCCAGCGGCCCGACTTAGGCAAGAACATCAGGAGAAGTCAGCTGAAATACCCCCCAAATTTTAAGTCTACAACAAAGGAAAGAGAAAAAGAATCCTCAGTTATATATTCTTACAATTTAGTGCCACAAGAGGGAAAAACTATTTTTAAAACCTCCTTTTCAAAAATAAAATAACAATCAAAAAACAAGCCGTTTATCTGGTTTCTATTCATCAGTAACATATTTTGTAACTATTTCCAATCATCACCAAATTAAATCTACCTCTAAATGAATTCCAAATTTAATAAATGTGCTTTATTCCTAAAGTCCATTAACTGTCTTATTATCATTACTTAATAATTGGGTAAACACTAAGTGTATATAAAGACCATACCAAGGCTATTTTTTTACATAATTATCTTAGCCCATAAAAGTTTTCACTAAAAATCAACCTAGCTTATAAAATAAGTAAGTAAACAAAGCCCAACTCTATTTCCCAGGGCAAGTATTTATATACTCGCCATTATTCAAAGGCAGAACAAGACGATGTAAGATATAAGCTGATCCAGTCCATTAAATTTGCTAATTACTGATAGACATTACAAGTTTTGCTAGATTCCTGATACATTTTATTAGGATGTGAGCACTCGATTGACTACGAAACGGAAAGCTCTTCTACAGGTTCCAGCTCTGGCCTTTCAAACAACAAGATGCTAAACATGGTACTTCTAAACCTCCTTAAGCTGTTCCACCTTAAATTTTTTTTAAAAAGACTCTCTTTCTTGTTATTGTTTCATTTCCTACTTCAGGTCTTCAAGGCATTGGCAGCAGTCCAAAAGAAAGAGCCAATCAAATAAGTACAACACAACAATGCCTTAGTACTTAAATTTGGATGAAAGCCAGATAAGCACTTGGATGATTACATCATCGCCCTCAAGGGGCAGGGCTGGTCAGCCTTCCAAGCTAAATTAATTTTTACACTTTCTCATCGACTACAGAAACTTCCACTCCCTCAACTACCAGAGCCAAGTCCACATATTAAGATGGCCTTTAAACAAAACTCGGCAATGTATTAAAAAAATTTTAACTCCAGAACTAAACACACTAGAGAAAGCTTTACATAACTATAATGTTCATAAATACAGACACACATGTATAGTTACACAAATATCTTAGTAAATTCTTACTTCATTAAAAAAAAAAAAAAAAAAACAAAAACAAAAAAACCAGAGCTGCTTTTTTAACTTCTAACTTCAGAAAAGGCATTCTGAGCGTACAATTACTCCAAAAGCTAACCCTGTATTTTAACGGCTTATAGGACAGCTCCACGTTCTGTGAAACGTAAAAGAACTCAGTGACAAACTAAGAACATGGGTAGTGAAAACCAACTTGATTTGGTCATTCTGTTAGATTATATCCATACAATTAAAAGTTTAATCAGAGGAAGGAAAGAAAGACCTCACTGTTTTACTTTCTTTCTTCTTCCCATTTATAAATTCCATAAACTCCCTGTAGTTTTATGTTATGCTCTTTAAAGGCTTCTTCTAAAGGTTAACTTTTATGATCACACTGACTTTAATACTTTAATGAAGATAAACTTTTTTTTAAATAAGAAATTTTGAGGATAAGAGTGTGTGTTAGGACTAATGAGGCACAAAGCATCCTATTTATGTTGAGAACCATGAGAAATGATTCAGTAACAATCCCATCTACGTATTCACTGGCTGAGATGGAAATAAATTACATATAGCCTTGCATTCCAACCATTTATTCAAAATTGCTTACTTTCTCTGTCCTCTTTGTTTTCGTGATGCTGAGTTTTGTATTTTGTCACAGGTTCCATTGCTGCTGTCATCAATGTCCTTCTTGTTAAAAGGCTGGCTTTTCCACGGCAAGATAAACCCAGGCGTTACTCTAAATTGTTTTAAGTCTCCTTGTCCTAAGGAACTTTTTTCACCACAGTAACAAAAAGCGCAGAGCTGTTCACTGGTAGAAATGAAAAGAAAGAGAAAGAGAAAGTAGTTTTATTCAACTATTTTTCTAAATGACAGACTGTAGATATTTCTGCTTCAAAATTAAATATTATGACTGCAGTGCATGCTAAGCTTTTGAGTATTTATATGCCATAAGAACAATTAAGTTTAATAAACAATTAAACATCTGTAATTCATAACATGACTTTTTAGAGTAGTAAACATACCAAATCAAAAAGTTCTAGTTTCGGGGCACTTGGATGGCTCAGTTGGGTAAGCATCTGACTCTTGATTTCAGCTCAGGTCAGTGATCTCACAACACTTTGTGGGTTCAAACCTCGCATCGAGCTCCATGCTGACAGCATGCAGCCTGCTTGGGATTCTCTCTCTCTCTCTCTCTCTCTCTCTCTCTCTCCCTCCCTCCCTCCCTCTCCTTCTCCCTCTCCCTCCAACTCTTCCCACTTGTGTGCGCGCTCTAAATAAATAAACTTAAAAAAACATTCTAGTTTATACTTAGAAAAACTAATTTCTTTTTAATCGATTCAAGAAAACCGAAGTATTAAAAAGAATAAAGAAAGTAAAGCTAAGGTTGGGAAAGAAGGTAGGGTTTAATGGCCACTCTATTACACACTAGCTCTGTAAAATATGTGATGACAAAGTTTTATTTAACCACTTGATGGACCATTCTTTGTGCATGACATACATACAAAGCACATTTGACCAAACATGGAGACATAAAAATATAAATTTAGGTGGTCAGTAATGAGGGGTGTGTGTGAAAGAGTTAAAGAGCAGTGGAAAAGGGATAAATAGGCAGAGCACAGGAGATTTTAGGGCAATAAAACGATTTCCCATGATACACTGTAATGGCACATGCAGCACATTATGCATTTGTCAAAACTCCTAGAAGTGTAGAACACAAAGAATGAACCCTACTGTAAACTGTGGTGTTTAGTTAATGATAGCATATCAATACCAGTTTATCAGTTGTAACAAATGCGCCACAGTAATGCACGATGCTAATAATAAGGGAAACTCAGGGAGGGAGGGGAGGCTGGGAATAGAAACTCACTGTACCATCTGCTCAATTCTTCTGTAAACCTAAATTTGTTCTAAACAATACTTATCTATTAACTACAACAAAATTAAAAAGCTAAAAGGCAAAAAACAATATACGCTTACGGAATAGAGGCTTATTAATAAGGGACCTTAGAAAGAACAGAATTAAAAGAATTGCTCCTTCAAAGGGGAACCCACTTATACTGTTGGTAAGAATGCAAACTGGTGTAGCCGCTCTGGAAAACAGTGTCAGGATTCCTCAAAAAGTTAAAAATAGAAGTACCCTACTATCCAGCAATCACACTACTGGATACTTACCCAAAGAACATGAAAACACCAAGTCAAAGGGGTACGTGCACTTCAATGTTTATTGCAGCATTACTGACAAGAGCCAAGACATGGAAGCCACCCAAGTGTTCACCAATAGATGAACGGATAAAGAAGATGCGGTGTCTACATACAATGGGGTATTGCTGAGCCCTAAGAAAGAATGAAATCTTGCCATTTGCAATAACACAAATGGAGCTAGAGTATTATGCTAAGCGAAGTCAGTCAGAGAAAGACAAATACCATGCGATTTCACTCATATATAGAATTTGTTTATTGTTGGGCTTGTGTGGTTTTTTTTTTAAGATCACATACACCTTTGACTCTACTATGGAAAATTTTGAACATAGACACTAAAGTAGAACAACAGTTAATAAATGCTCATGAACCCATCCATCAGCTTAACCTGTGAACAATATTTTGTGTTTCTCATTTTATCCATCTCCCCCCTATTTTATTTTCATTTATGCTGGAGTATTATTATGTTTTTGAAGTTTTTATGTAAATTCCAGTTAGTTAACAAACAATGCAATATGGGTTTCAGGTGTAAAACTTAGTGATGCATCACTTTCCTACAACACCCTGTGCTCATCACAATTGCCCTCCTTAGTACCCATCACCTATTTCCCCACCTCCAACCTCCTCCCCTCCTATAACCCTCAGTCTAATCTCTCAAGTTAAGGAAGTCTGTTTCTTAGCTCGTGTCTCTCTCCTTTTCTTTTCCCTTTGCTTATCTGTTGTGTTGCTTAAATTCCACATATGAGGTATGTGGAATTTAAGAAACAAAACAGATGAACATAGAAGGGGGGGGACAAACCAGAAAACATACTCTTAACTCTAGAGAACAGACTGAGAGTTATGGGGGGAGGGGGTGGTAAATAGGTGAAGGGGATTAAGGATGCACTTGTCTCGATGAGCACCAGATGATGTGTGGAAATGTTGAATCACTATACTGTACACCTGAAACTAATATTACACTGTACATTACCTGGATTTAATTTTTTTTATTTTTATTTATTTGAGAGAGAGAGCAAGTGAGCGCACAAGCAGGGGAGGGTCAGAGAGAGAGGGAGACACAGAATTCAAAGAAGGATCTAGGCTCCGAGCTATCAGCAAAGAGCCTGACTGGGGAGGGGGGCAGGGGGGGCTCAAACCCACAGACCACAAGATCATGACCTGAGCGTACATCAGACGCTTAGCCGACTGAACCACCCAGGCGCCCCTAGAATTTAAATAAAAACTTTTTAAAAATACCAGAATAGGGGCACCTGGGTGGCTCAGTCAGTTAAGTGATCAACTCTTGGTTTCAGCTCAGTTCATGATCTCACGGTTCATGGGTTCAAGCCCCACGTCAAATACCACAGCAAGCAGCATGGAGCCTGCTTGGGATTCTCTCCCCCCTCACCAGGTTCCCCATTTCATCTGCCCTCCCCCGCTTGCACTGTCTCTCTCTCTCTCTATATATAAATAAACTTAAAAAAAAAAAAAAAGAATAAAGAAAATTAGTATTTCTTAGCTTTAAAAAAACATTATGGGGGGACTCAGGTGGCTCAGTGGGTTAAGCATCCGACTTTGGCTCAAGTCACGAGCTCACAGTTCTTGAGTTCAAGCCCTCTGTCGGGCTCTCTGCTGGCAGCTCAGAGCCTGGAGCCTGCTTTTCGGATTCTGTCTCCCCCTCTCTCTCTGCACCTCCCCCACTTGCACTCTGTCTCTCTCTCTCTCAAAAATAAACATTAAAAAAACAAAAAAAAAACAACAAAAAAAAATAAACCAACTTTAAAGAAGTACCCAAATCACTAAAGAATTAGGTGCCAAGAGATGGAAGAAGTAAGGCCGTCATCTAAACCTCTCAGAGTAATTTATTAACTCTAAAGGTGTGAAAAAGGAAATTTCTGGTTTCTGCTTTGGGTGTAGAAAGCTGCAAAAAGCACTGCTCCCACAGCCAAAGACTCATCTGACCAGGCAATCTAAAAATTCACTCTTCGTAAACACATCAGATCACAGAAGTCACCGGGCAACCAATTCACCTCCAACTGAATGAAAGGCACTTCCGAAGAGAGGTGGGACACAAGCATTCGCTTAATCTGGAGAAGAGGCCATTTCATGTCAGACAAGCAGCCTAAGAACAACTCAGTTGAAACCTTTTAACAAACTGCTGATGTCCAAGTGTGAGACAGTGTGAGAACACAGAACACCTGTGACCCAGAGACACAGGTAAGCTGCAACCCACTCAAAGCGTCTCTCTGCCCCCCTCTCTGGGCGCTCGCGCACAACGCTTGGGGCCGTGGCGACGAGTCCGGAGAATGTGCCAGTCACGGCCCGAAGCCCGGGAAGCAGAACAGCAGCAATATGGGGAAGGCACAAAGACCCACCCAGATCTTTCTCGCTCATTTTCCCTGGTGGGCTGGTGAGGGCGGGACGGCAAGAAGGCACCTGCAGCGAAGACCAGCTGGTCATGGAGGAAGAGAAGGCGGGGAAAGGAGGCCTGGCCCTGGAGGAGGAGCAGGGCTGTGTTCTGGACGAGGACCACAACGGGCCTCCCCGGCCCGGCAAGATGGCGGGATCCCCGAGAACACACAACCCGGAGACCAGAGCGCGTGGGGTCTGCCAAAGAGTAAAGCGGAAACAGAACAGAAAAGTTCTGCTAATCCATGCTTTCACCGCTACTCTCACTCATCACTCGTGAGGATACAAAACAGTAGAGCCACACACTGGAACACACTGTGAAATTCTCTTTAAACAATCTTACCTTTCCCCTCTCCCACGGATTTACAGAAGTGAAATGAAAATCCTACGTTCACACCAAAACCTCAGAGTGAATATTTATGCCAACTGTATTCACAATTGCCAAAAACTGGACCCAAATACTCCCTAACAGGAAGTGGACGTACTGTGGTGGGTGCCTCCGGAAGACAGAATCCTGCTCGGCGATAAAAAGGAAACAGCTACGTATATAAATGTACAGGTGATATATACAATGGCACAGGTGAGTAAAAAGGCCAGGAAAAAAAGTTAAAAAGGCCAGAATCAAAAGAATACATACCCTACAAGTCCATTTCTATGTTATTGCAAAGGCACAAAACTACAAGGACCTAAAGCAGGTAAGTGGCTGCCACAGCCAAACAGGAATCAGGGACTTTTCAGTGAGATGGACTGTTCTGGATTTTGTTGTGGTAGTGGTCATGCCCCTGTGCACAACCGTCAAAACCCACGAAGTGGGTGAATTTCATTGTATATAAATTAAACCTCAATTTTTAAAATTGGGGGGGAAAGTTGGGGGCCCAAGACAAAGGAAACACGAATAGGAACTAGGGGCACCTGGGTGACTCAGTCAGTTAAGTGTCGGACTGTGGGCTCAAGTCATGATCTCATGGTTCGTGCTTCTGAGCCCCACATCAGGCTCTATGGTGACAGCTTAGAGCCTGGAGCCTGCTTCTGTGTCTCCCTCTCTCTCTCTCTGCCCCTCCCCCACTTGGGCTCTGTCTCTCTCAAAAATAAATAAATGTTAAAAAAAATTGTTAAAATAACTAAAGCAAGAGAATGCTAGATGAGAGATGCAAAGAGGTATAAAAATATGACAAAGCATTTATACCATTAAGACTAAGAAACCAACTGGAATGCTTAGTATGAATTCTTTCAAAAATATATTCAGTATAGCAAAGAGATATGAGGTCTGAATCCTAAGGAAAACGATCTTAAAAAGAAAATATAGGGGCGCCTGGGTGGCTCAGTCGGTTAAGCGGCCGACGTCGGCTCAGGTCATGGTCTCCCAGCTTGTGGGTTCGAGCCCCTCATCGGGCTCTGTGCTGACAGCTCAGAGCCTGGAGCCTGCTTCCGATTCTGTGTCTCCCTCTCTCTGCCCCTCCCCCACATGTGCTCTGTCTCTCTCTCAAAAATAAATAAAAATCTAAAAAAAAAAAAAAAAATTGAAAACAAAATACAATACATGATCAATGGGAAAAAATTATCAATCCAACAGCAAAAGTACTGCCTTCAGAGAGCTCATACGATAATCACACAGTCAAATGAACTGTTGAGAAATAACAAGTGCTGCTAAGAAAAAACAAAGCAGGACTAAGGTGTAAAGTGTCACGGGGACTGTTTGCTTTGTTTTTCAGCCTCCCCCAAAACGGGGAACAAGCCACGTACGGGTGAGGTGTCTACTCTACTTCCAAGTGGAGATGCCAAGCAAACGACGGAGAGGAAAGCCTGCGCCTCAGAGAAAGGGGAGCCCTGGAAATATAAGCGTGGAAACAGAAGGGTTCATTGGCACGCAGACAGGACTTGGCCATCGCACTGGTAACGACCATTCCCAGCCAATGAGTCCAGATGGCAGTTCACAGGCCGAGGACCCCAACCATAGAGGTGCGGAGTGTCCGCAGAAGCCAGCAAAACGTGAGGAGGCGTGGGTGCCCAAAGCAAGAGTGAAAACATCTCAAGAAGATGGCAGTGGTCAACCGGTAAATGCTTTCATGCTTTTATTCACGTCTTTCACCTGAGGTCTAAAAAACTCCAAGAATCAAAGCTGAACTGTACACAGACAGGTTTGAAAGAATGAAGAGAAGGAACGAGAGTATAAACTTACGTTTACAGGTAACTATCAAAAAGATCAATCGTTACGCTAGAAGCTCGGCGTTATTTCTTCAGCTAGGAAGAGCGAGCTGGGGATACTGTGTCCTGCTCGGAGGAGACGAGGGTCACGTGACCGTCTACTGCTCTGTTGTACGATCACCTAAGCCCACAGACGTGCTTTACCCCAATCACACACAGAGACATCAGTCACAAACCTAAAAGTACTAAAAAAAAAAATTCCATCCGTATTTACATACCAAGCTTGTACTCTGAATTCTCTCTCTAGCCAACTCCCCGCCTGTCACTAATGCCCACGCCAGCTGCTTTCCTTCTCTGACCTGATTTTGACTTCTACACCAACAGAGACCAGGGAGCTCGCAGAGTCCTCAGACACCGAGCGCTCGAGGACTGGGACTGGCCGTTTGCTGATGTCCACTTCCGCTTCAGCATCCTCTTCTGCAGACTGTTCTTTGATTTCTGCTGTAAACAAGAGAAAGAAAAAGTCACTCGTGCACCGAAACAATCTTTGACGAAGTCATCTATAAAGCGTACACTGCAAAAGAAGAATGAAAGAGCAACGGCAATACTTCATTAACACAGGGAAAGTTTCTGTATTAACTGATGGCATGGCTTAGATTTACGCTCTACTGCAAAATGATCATCAAAACAATGTAAGACATGGCACACTGTTCTTTGTGCCAACTGACTCAGCCAAGTGTCATCTAGTAAAAACTGTTAACCTTATTTTTAGGATTATAGTGGTTCATCTATAGAACAAATGCATTTCAACGTAACTCACTTAAAAGGTTGGGGGTGCCCGGTGGCTCAGTCGGTTAAGCATGTGACTCTTGATTTCAGCTCAGGTCATGATCTCACAAGATCAAGCCCCATATAAGGCTCTGTGCTGACAGTGTGGGGTCTGCTTAGGATTCTCTCTTTCCCGCTCTCTGCCCCTCCCTCGTTTGCATGCAAGTGCGCGAGCGCACGCTCTCTCTCTCTCTCTCTCTCAAAATAAATTTTAAAAAATGGTTCTTTACAAATAAAACCATTAATTTAAAAAAATCATTACAGTCTTAATTATCAGAGATTCTAAAAGTAAACGCTTAAACAGTGCCTGGGTGGCTCAGCTGGTTAAGCATCCAACTTCCAACTTCGGCACAGGTCATGATCCCATGGTCTGTGGGTGCGAGCCCCGCATCAGGCTCCGTGCGGACAGCTCAGAGCCCGGAACCCGCTTCGGATTCTGTGTCTCCCTTCTCTGCCCTTCCTCCACTTGCACTCTTTCTCTCTCTCCCTCTCTCTCTCAAAAATAAATGAAAATGTTAAAAAAAAATTAAAGTAAATAGTTGAAATTCAGAGCACATCTGGACTCCATTGCCTTTTTCATTTATCCTCAAGACTCCAACCCCAGACACCTCACACATACTCTATCATATCAGGAGGCAACCGACCAAACCCCACGGCCTCTAGTATCATGCTACTCTCTGAATAAAAGTGACCCACCCCCTCTCTCAGACCGCATCACTGGACATTCACAGGTACTGCCCTTCCACCGGCGCTCCAGACGCAACTCCACGCTCCAGTCGGTCCTTCTTTTCTAACTCGAAATTTACTGAGACCTTTCCCCACCACGACTCCAAACAAAAGAAACAAACAAAACACACTTACAGTCCTTCGAGCTTCTCTTCTCTGTCTTTGCTTTCTCTTCCCAGTAAAATTCATGAAATGGGACTTTGGAGGGACTGCACCTTCTCTAACGGACAGCCTCCCACCGCAGTGCTGTTCTCTCCACCGCCACTGCCAGCGACAGAACTAACAGTCCAGGGGCTACGCGCAAACCTTCAAACTCTGTAGAAACTCATCTGGCACTAAGGACAGCCTCCTCCTCAGGGAAATGTTCCTTCCCCTTTTCTAAGCGGGAGGTGTAACGGGTTACTCCAGGCTTCAGAGGCGTAAAGACTGGCTCTCGAGTACCAGTGCTACCAGCTCCCATGTGCACAATTCATGGAGCCCCCCTCGAAGTCTGCAGACCGACGACACGGCCACGTCTCACGAGGTGGCGAAGGAAAATTAAATGACCTAGTACCTGTCTCTTCAGCTGTTTTCTTTCAGACCTCTAAATGTGGAAACAGCCCCGGGATGTCTTTTATGTGCTCTCTCTTCTTGAAGAACTTAACTGTTACCCGGGTTTCCACAGTCTCCTCCGGACTTCATGGTCTTCAACTGCCACCTGTGGCCCCGGCCCCTCCCCTGAGTCGCAGACCTCACTTTAACTGCACTCTAGACATTTCTAGCAGCTTCAACACTAAATTCCACACCACATCTGATCTCGTATCTCTTCAGTATCTCTTCAGTCTGACTCTGTGACTATCAAAATCTTCTAAATTCATAACCAATTTGAGGTAAGTATTTTGACAATTAATTTTGAGAACTATTAATTGTTCAGTTACAAAAACTACAAATAATCGTAAGCCTTGTCAAATCATAAAATGAATGAGGAAATAAAGCATCGACCGGGCAGTCTGGGTTCTCCTATTTAAAACAGCATTGTTCTGGAGGGTCTGGCCGGCTTAGTCGGTGGAGCGTGCAACTCTTGATCTCAGGGTTGTGAGTTCGAGTCCTACACTGGGCTCAATTAAATTACTTAAAAATAAAATCCTTAAAATAAGTAAAAATAAAAATAAAATAGCATTCTTTCGTAAACCTGAAATAGAACAGTTAGCCATAAACCAAGTGCTTGTGGGCCTATCAATCAGATTGCCTATCTGATCTACCCCCAGCCACAAAACTGACACAGAGTGCCTAGAATCAAATCTACAAATATAAATATAGCAAAGGATGATAAAAACATTTGCAAACTTTACTAACATATTAAATTTCTTTATGAAAAAAGACGCCATGAACAAAATGAAAAAGGACATCAGAGATTAAAAGAAAATACATGTGATTTGTATACACCGATAGGTATTCAAACCCAGAATATGTAATGTAAAGAACTTCACCGGTGCACCAGGCGTGGACAGAGGATAAAATCCATACTTTCTTTTACATGCAAATTGCAGTATGGCCCTAACTTCTTAGCTACTGACTTTACTTCTCAACCTTCTTGGTAGCTAATCATGGCAAGTTATCACCAGCAGAGGATGACCAAAAGTCCCTATGCATCCTCTATGTCCCCTAACAGGAAGGGATTTGCCCTGGACTAAATGATGCTCCCTCTTTCCTGTGGGAAACAGGAACACAGACACATCAGCAACCCAGATGCAATGTTGCAGATGAGAACAACATTCTCGTGAAGGGCAGAGAAACAAGACGAAAGGAACGTGGGTCCAGAAACCACCACAGGGAGCAAAGATGACCCATCAGCCTGAACCTCTCACTTTCAGAAATTCTACATGTAAGAAAAATTAATGTGTTTTATTTACACCACTGAGATGCCCTGAGCACATGTTTGAGGCCTCTGTTATAGCATTTTAACCCAAGCCCCAATTAACACAGAAGCCAGTAGAAGGAGTGGGGAACTGCCAAAGCAAACACTTCAAATGTGGGTTGGTGATCAGGCAATGAGAAGTGATACTGGAGTTTGGAAATCACCTGACCCTTTTTATGCCGTATTTGGTAGATCTGTGATCCGCAATACGTTGGAAAGCAGATCGGTGCCTCCAGAGCCTAAAGCCCTAGGGGAAGCATCTGGAAAGATCCAAAAGTTATTTTGTGTTGCCTGTCCTCTGCTGCTTTTATGACCGAAAAGAGGAAGTAATGTGATTCTACCAGACACATGGGTTCCCTCTATTATATTCAAAGCACTATAAAATGACCATATTTAAAATGCCTTTGAGGAAGCATTTCCTTTCCACCCAGAGATGCCCTGAGCACATGTGGACATGCTCTTTTTGTACCATCCCCCTTCCTCGGCAAGGGTAAGAGTCAAGATAAGGAGAATAAGAGTACCTCAAAAGGTCACGCATCATGAGCCACACGGGCCAGGGTCATGCGCCATTACATCTCCCGGCAGCATTTTTCTCCTCAGGGCCCACTCTGTTGAGCCTCCACCCCCAAACTGAACTCCATCCGACAGGGTGCAGCCTGTCTGCTCTCCGGTGTGTGCTGCTATCTACCACTTACAGCCTCTCGTCGGAATTTTTCTCCAAACTGTAGCACGATCCCAACTATTTCCTTATTTTCATCTCCTTCACGAAGAAAATGCACAACACTTTTAACATGTTTAGCAGCTCTTTTCGCTTATAACTAAGAGGAAACCAGTAGGCAGACTGTCTCTCCACATGTGTCTGTCTGTCTCCCTGTCTCCCTGTCTCCCTCTCGTTCTCAAATTAGACCAGAAGGAGGTGGCAGGGTTACACACGAATGTCAATGGTAGGTTCGCAGGTTTTCAGGTACGCAGTCCTTAGAAATTAGGCTCCCTGCATTTCAGAGGGGAAAAAACAGACTCAGACTACAGGGAGTTTGTGCTTCTTGTTTGGTTTGATTTGTTTGTTTTAAGTGGGATCTGGAACGGGCCTGACCCACAAAGAAGGGAACAGTAAGGCAGGCTTCAGGAGTTCATGCTATTCTCCTTCTGCTTCCAGCTCTTACTGCCACTGAGTCGGCCCAGGATCCTACCCTGGATCTGCTGAAGGCACAGTAGGGATTGATGGATTTTTGGTTTGGACTTTGTTGTTCTGGTCATTTGTCTTCAAAGGAATAAGGAGAAATAAAGAGGAATCTCATGACCACTATCTGGGGGGCCAGACCCAGCCACAAAATAGAAACTGAAAAAAGTATCCCTAAATATGTGAAATGACACATAAAACTCTTCATTTAGCAGGATAAATTAGACCTTACTATCTGTCAAAGTCAAGGCAGGACAATTAAACTAATGTTTATGTCTCTCTCTTCTCCTGGCCCGAGTCTTCGAAAAGTTGCCAAAGTTTCCATCAAAAAGAATGAAATCTTGCCATTTGCAACTATGCGAATGGACCTGGAGGGGATTATGCTAAGTGAAATTAGAGAAAGACAAATATCATATGACTTCACTCCTATGTGGAATTTAAGATACAAAACAGATGAAATAGGGGAAGGGAAGCAAAAATAATATAAAAACAGGGAGGGGGACAAAAACATAAGAGACTCTTAAATATAGAAAACAAACTGAGAGTTGCTAGAGGGGTTATGGGTGGGGGGTGGCTAAACGGGCAAGGGGCACTGAGGAAGACACTCGTTGGAATGAGCACTGGGTGTTATATGTAGGGGATGGATCACTGGAATCTACTCCTGAAATCATTATTGCACTATATGCTAACTTGGATGTGAGATAGATAGATAGATAGATAGATAGATAGATAAAATAAAAAATAAAAAAAATTGCCAGAGTTTCACAGCAGAATGTGAAACAGATTGCTCTGGTTGAAAATGATGTCATCCAGGTGCACCTGGGTGGCTCAGTCGGTTAAGCGTCCGACTTCAGCTCAGGTCATGATCCCGCAGTCTGTGAATTGGAGCCCCGCGTCGGGCTGTGTGCTGACAGCTCCGAGGCTGGAGCCTGCTTCAGATTCGGTCTTGGTCTCCGTTTGTCTGTCGTCTGTCTGTCTGTCTGTCTCTCTCTCTCTGCCCCTCCCCAGCTCACACTCTGTTTCTCAGAAATAAATAAAAATGTTTTTAAAAATTTTTTTAAAGAAAAGAAAAAGAAAATGATGCCATCTAAATATCTAACCAGAGATGGTCTGGTGAAATGACTATAAACTCAGTGACAACTGACGGAATAGTTCTGATGCCAGTACTTGGTTATCCACAGTTCACTACTAAAAATGCACTCTACAACACCACCCTGTGCCTGTGTCTAAACCATAAAACGGCCCAGGCTCGGCTACTCTGCCAGCTTGCAGTTTTTGCATTTCAGAGCATTCTTTTCGTTCAAACGGCTAACAGCCCAAAACCATGAAATGGGAGTGCTTTTTACATTTTAAAACTTCCAGTGTTCTATTTTTCTTTGATATAAAATATTCCATGTATCTTTCTCCTTATTTCGAACTTGATCTAAAATAAAGGCAACGCTGCTTGGTCAGAAAATGCTTTAAAGCCACAAAAGTCCACCGTGACCACGGGGATGACAGAGAGGGGATTTTATCCGTGGTCCTTACCTGTGTTTCCTACTGAACCACTAGGTGGCACATGTGCAGAGGTAACTACACTGAAGAACCTAATCACGTGTGAGGAAGTTCCTAAGAGAACATGTACAGCCTGTGCGTCTCATTCAACGCCATTGCCTAAGAGCTGTGTAAATCTATAGGGTTACAATGGCAAATTAGATCTAACTCCTGCCCTTACACAATGCCATTCCTCCCATGACTCTTACTTAACCCCAAATGGTTGCTTTTGTGAATGAACAGCAAAAGGCTGTTTTAGTCTGCTGTATTAGTTAAAATCAAAGGCTTGGAGTCAAATGGTCCAGAATCTGCATTTCCAAGCAATGTGACCTTGGCAAGTCAGCTCAGCTCAATTTCAGTTTGTTAATCATTTAAAAGATAGCTAACACCACCTGGTATAAAATTGTCTTTAGGATTAGAAAAGACAATACGTGTAAAACATTCAGCCCAACGCCTTAAGTATATGGCAAATGTAGGTATGTGGTTGCTATTCTGATTATCTACATTCACACACTATATTCTATCTATTTACTTTCCCATCTAGTTGGGTATTACCCACCAAGACATCAAACTCTTCTTGATGTCAGATCACACATTATTAAATTATACTGTGGGAAGTGGTAAGGATTAAGAGAATATTATCAGCTCCTGGTTCTGCGCTAGGAAGTAACAAATCATTATTTTAATTTTTTTAAATTTATTTTAGAGAGAGTGAGAGTAAAATAGTGTGGGAGAGAGGGGCGGACAGAGAGAGGCAGAATCTCAAGCAGTCTCCATGCTCAGAGCAGAGCTTGACATTGGGCTTGATCCCACAACCCTGGGATCATGACCTGAGGCCAAACCAAGAGTGAGGCGCTCAAGCGACCGACCCACCCAGGTGCCCCAATAAATCATGACTTTATAATGCTTTGTACCAAACAAAATTTGGAGTAACTATTGTGTACCACACCTTCTACTCAAATGGCAGCCTGTATAAAAATAGAGGCAGGGTTCCCATCCTCGATGGATCTAGTCAGTAGCTAGTGGAAGATAACAATAGGACAGCATACTTGTCAGGACAGATGTACAGGTGTAACGAGAATCAAGGGAAAAGGGGGGAGTACAGCTTAGAAGGCTTCAAAAAGGCATTCAAAGCCCAGCAAAAACTGAAAGGACAGGGGCGCCCGGGGGAGCTCAGTCAGTTGAGTGACTAGATTTCGGCTCAGTCACGATCTCACGGTTCATTGGTTTGAGCCCCGCATCGGGCAGCACAAAGCCTGCGTGGGATTCTATCCATCTCTCTCTCTCAAAATATATAAAAATTTAAAAATAAAAAATAAAAATAAATAAAATTGAAAGGACAAATAGAGGTATGCCTAATAGTTCTCTCACTTAATTCTTCTCTTCTAAAAAAGAATAGTAATAGCTGATATATTATCCTCATTTAAAAGATAAGGAAACTAAAGTCGGACAGTGAAACCAGCCTGAGACAACACATCTAATGGGGAGCAGAACTGGGGTGTAAAATGAGGCTTGCGGGGACTCCACGGGGCAGGCAGGGCATCTTGCTACACCCACTGCCCAGCACAGTCTCTCCCCGAGTACGGAGTTTCCTGGATAGATTAATTTAAGGAGAAAGGTTAATATTTTACTAGCACCATGTTACGGAAGGAATCATTTGATGATTCCTTCATGGAATATGAAGAATATGAAACGAAACCTGAAAATACGGTTTTTCTCTTTGTTTTTCAAGCACTGCTGAATAAAATTATCAAGATAGCATTTACCTCACAACCAAGTCGTAGAAATAATACGTTTTTATTTTGGACAATTAGGAAATTATTTCCTTCAAAGGTTAAATAATTCTTTGTATATACCCTAAAACTATATTCAGTAAACTCACCACCATAACCGCATAACAGACTATAAGATGTCAAAAATATTCCAGAGTCTTAAAAAAAAAAAAAAAAAATTAAAGTTCCAGAGTCTACTTATGGCCTCCCTTAACAATACATAGCACATTCTTTCAAAGCACCCTCTTTGAATGAATTTTTAAACTGTATTTAATCTAGGGTTCTAGGATGTTGGGAGGGAAAATTCATTTTTATTTTACTAATCATTGAAATTTAGAATTCTAAAAACTCATTTCATTATGAATATATGCTCGAGCAGAGTGATACAGCGGTACCTGTGGCCCTGTCACCAACAGAAAGCAGGTAACTTCTTAACCACATTCAGTATTTGCAGATATATCATTTACCCTCATCATTACTTGAAAATTACAGTAATTATTAAATAGAAGTTACAATTTAAGTGTAAATCTTTTAAAAACCCGTTATACAGCTACAAATTTGGCTTTTACACTTCTCATAAAATTTCAATCTAATCATTTATCTATACAACCTTAAATATTTTACTTTATTTATTTAAAAACTATATTTGGAAAAGAGCCTGGGGTCAATGGCACTCCACTAGACCATGTGCTCTACAAAAACAGGCATCGTATCTGTTTTACAAACCATTCGGAGCAAAATCTGGATGATGTCCAGTAACTGTTTGATTAATTATATATGATGCAATATCAAGGAAACAGACAAATCTCATTGTCTACATATACATAAAGAATCACAAAAAACACAGAGAAAAATACACACAGTATTTTACGTGGACTAGTATTTACTAATTACGTTAGCAAACACCAGCATCCATTTTCTACCTGTTACCCAAATAATATGCCTTCTTTTATGCTTTAGTCAAACACTAAATAGAGAAAAAAATTATTTCTCTCTCCTAACCTCCTTTACCTCCACAAAATGGTGATACCATTCATGCTTCCCTTATACTAAGACTACAGAACAAAACACTGCTAAGAAAATGTGTAATCACACCCTTTCCGTCTTTTGAACAGCAGTGGTCAAAATAAGCCTGCATTCTGACAGTTGTATTTTCTGTTGTGTTTGTATCTCATGAACCTAGTGTATCCCCTACATCCAAAATGTGTTGTAAAGCGGAAGAATCAGCACTATATAATAGTCTTCCCATCTTTATTCGCGAAAATACTTAAAATACTGACACTGATCAATAATATGAAGATAGTCACTACCGTCATAGAGCCAGGTAAAGATTTCAAACATAAGCAACCAAAAATAAATACACAAAAATGTAAAATACTGGTTTTCTCTTGGAGTTAACACTTTTACAGCTAACTCAGTCTCTTTATACTTATCCATAATTCTATAAATTTTCACAAATATGCATTATTGTTATCATTTTAATGTGATTTTTTAAAATGCAAACACAAAAGGATTAAGAATAAGAGTCCAACAATTATCAAGAACCAAAGAACACAGTGACATTAATTAAAACAGTAATTGTTAAAAGTTATCTGCTCTCTGGATATTTTATTTAGTTGTTAAAAGTAGGTCATTTAGTTTTCTATATGATTTTTTTTAAGTGTGTGGTTTTTTTTTTTTAAGTTTATTTACTTATTTTGAGAGAGACTGAGACAGCACAAGTACGGGAGGAACAGAGAGAGGAGAGAGAGAATCCCAAGCAGGCTCCAGGCTGCCAGCGTAGAGCCCAATGCAGGGCTCGAACCCACACAGCCATGAGATCACGACCTGAGCCAAAACCAAGAGTCGAAAGCTTAACTGACTGAGCCACCCAGGGGCCCCTAAAAGTGTGTTCTTAATGGTTATTAATTGTTTGCAATTAATACAAGAAACTAAAAACCAACAAGTTAAAGATACATCTTCACCATATAATAGTTGTGTACAGCAATCTTAATCTTCTGAGTCTTTATCTGGCATAAAAATTCAATGCAGATAATACAAAAAGAATACTTAAAGAAATATCTTGACAGTTAATGTTCAATAAATGCTTACCATATCCTAGGCGATGGTGTAAGTGATTAACATGTGTTAACTTACTGAAGCATTACAATGATCATATGAAGATAGCTTCTAAGCCTGGGATTTTACACAAGCTACTAAGTTGGTCTGTTACTGTTTCATAGATGCTAGCAGAAGATACAGCCCTGGATCAAAGACAAAGGCCTTTGGGGTGCCTGGGTGGCTCAGTCGGTTGAGCGTCCAACCCCTGGTTTCAGCTCAAGTCATGATCTCATGGTTTGTGAGTTCAAGCCCCCCCCATCAGGCTCTGTACTGACAGTGTGGAGCCTGCTTGGGATTCTCTCCCACCCTCTCTCTCTCTCTCTGCCCCTCCCATGGTCTCTCTAAAAAATGAATAAACTTAAAAAAAAAAAAAAAGACCAAAGGACTTTGTTACTCAATGCACAGCAAGCAGCACAAGCAGGAGGATACCGCTGTCAGTTCCCTTTTGGCCCCTACATCTTATGGAGGCCACACCATGGGCCCAAATGAATGCCTGTGCTCACAGTGAACTGCATTACAAGGAAGGAACAAAGAGTGTGGGGAACCCACTGCTTTTATAGTAAGCATTAAACATGCCCACTCTGCCCCCGAGGGAGGACAATGACTCATTCTTCAAGGCTAGGTGCTTTAAGCACAAACCCTGAGAAATGGCCCGGATAAGGAACAGTCAAGGCCTTACATTCTTGGCACACACAACAAGATATGTCAAGTGCAAGAGACCCATGGAGGAATATCTCCCAACAGCAGCTACTATCAACATTTCCATTTTACAGATAAGAAAGCAAGATAAGAGATTAAGGAACTTTGCTCAAGAATACAATTGGTGGGGGGGGGGGGGGGGGGGGGAGGAGGGCATGGAGCTGGCTTAGTTGGTACAGCATGTGACTCTTGATCTCAGGGTTGTGAGTTCGAACCCCAGATTGGGTGTAGAGATTACTTAAGAATAAAATTTAAAAAAAAACAAAAAAAAGGAATACAATTAGAAGAGGAGCCTGAATTCCAACACAGGCAGTCTGACTCCAGAGCTGAATCTGCTAACCACTTCTCAGTGTGGTTAGTATGAGTTGAAGTGAAGAAATTAAAGAAAACAAAATAACTGCACAACTGCAAACAAGAGGGCGTACATAAAGCAACAACTCTGAAAACTGTGTTAGCATGTGGAGGACCAACTACAGAAAAATCTACAAACAGAAGAAGTGATGAAGGAAGATGAGTAACACATACAATGTGCATACTTACTACTGCTTGACAAAGAAAATGAAATGGAAAAAATATTCAAAGATTCTGTGGAGGAGAACATTCTCCAAACAAAGGCAGGATCAAACCTGTGGACTTAATCTGCAGATCAAAGCAGCAGAAAAGAATGAGCTGCCCACCAGTCAGTTGCAGCCCTTCACAGGAGAAGCAGATAAAAGGTTAAGAAACAGTTGGAGGGTTTCCACAATATGACCTATAAGTGTCACCTATGTAGTTAGAGACAGACATACGATCTAGACCGGTCCTAGAATTCTGTTTAGCTGATACACATGCATGCTCCCTCTGCTTTGATATGGATGAGAAATAACGTAGCACTCAAGACGGCATGTAGCCATCTTCTATCAAGAGAGGCTAGCCACAGAATGAAGCTAAATCAAAAAAAGAAAGAAAAGAAAAAAACAAAAAGCCCAAAGAAAGAAGGATGGAAAGGAAAGAAAAAGGCAGACAGATGCAATGAACCAGGACTTGATGACTAGAATAAGCCTGAATAGGGTCACCCTAAACCCATGTCACCTCTGAGCATGACAGTATGTTGACCCATAGATTTCCTCCTTTCTTGTCGTTTGAATTCTATTATTTTAATAACAATATCTTAGCTGACCAAATATAATAAATGGATATCAAGTTTCATATACGATGCAAGAGGACAAAAGGGACTATACATTCTATTCAGTGCCCAGAAAAATTTACATAAGCCACATATTAGGATTCAAAGAAAACTCCCAGAGAATCTATTTCCTCTAACAGGAGACTAGGTAATTTGAAACAAGCCAACCACTCAAGACAAATAAGAAAGTTGACAGAAATACCTTAAAAACAAACAAGTCTTAAAAGCAACAACAACAAACATGAACAAGGCAGTGAGGAATTACCAGATGAAGCTCCTGGAGAGAAGCAGTGAGGAAGGTGGGCCTCACACACCAGGCTGCTTTTCCCACGGGCCAGTCGGCCCTCAGAAAGAGGCAACCGAGAGACTGCACTTCTGACTTACCACAGACTTGGGCATGGTCCTAGAAGTCTACAACCATCAGGGAATGAGGGTTCGAGGATGGCAGGAGCCCCAGAAGGCTGGATGTTAAAGACTAAGAGTGAACCAGAAATAAACCAATACTTGCAAGGATTGCTACAAGCTGAGTCACAGGCTCGGAACAGAAAATACACCCATGAAATCCAACTGAGGTGTCCCAGATTACTAGTGCCATTAAAGTACCTGGGGGAAAAATCAGAGAAAAACTACCTGTGTAAAGAAAAACAGAACAAAGCAAAAGAACAACAACAAAAAACCAACCCACAATTTTCTTCTATATATAATCTGTCGAATACACTGTCAGGTATACAAGCACATATAATCAGCTATGTGAGGAGACAAGACAGCAAGAACAAGAGTGAGCAGGAACAATGGAAACAGAGGCTCCAGACACTGAAACAATCAAACAAAAACTCTAAGCCAACTGTATTTACTATGCTGAAGATAATAAGCCCAGGCATTAAAATTCTCAGGAATGGTTCTACCATAAAAAGTGATGCTGAAACATGAAAGATGTTAAGAGATTTTAAAATAATAAATGGACTCGGTTCAAATGTTTACCAGCAGATTAGACCATGTCAAAAGGGGACGTGTAAACTGGAACATCTGTTTAGAATGATCTGTCTAAAATAAAGAACAGAGGAACAAGTGCATTGAAAAAAATACAAAAAAAAAAAAGACGATAAGTGACAACAAATATAGTGACACAGTCTAATAAACATTTAATTAGAATAAAGAAAAATGTGGCAAAAGCAGTACTAGAATATGTATCAGCTCAGAATTTTCCAAAACCAGTGAAGATTTCAAGAAATCTCAAATTCCAAAATGTACAAAGTGTATAAAACCAATGTAACATAAGAAAATTTAAAACTCGTAACAAAAATAAGGAGAAAACCTACACAGATACTGGAAATTTTATATGCGTTCTCGGACACCTCACAAGTCAAAGAAAAGATCCAAACTACAATTGAAAACAATTTAGAAAATAAGGAATAAGAGACGGAGTCAAGATGGTAGAGTGGTGTGGGGACCCTGAGCCTGTCTCCTCCCTAAATGCAGCCAGATCTGCGTCTAACCATTTTTGAACACCTAGGAAATTGATGTGAGGATTAATGCAACAATCTGCATAATTTGAACCAGAGAACTTGGGAGGTAAGCAATGCAAAGAGGTGTAATGGGGGCAGAAAACCCATGTAGGGTGGAGGGTAGGAAGCCATTTTCGCCCAGAGAGGACAAAGAGAGAAAGAGAAACGGGGAGTGTGTGGCGCCTCGGGACCACACAAGAAAAGCACTCCCCTGGAAAGTAGCTGGAGAGAACAGAGAAAGAGTGAAAACATTTGCAGGGGACTAGACAAGAAATCTGTTCCCCCTAAACCACTGCCAGGGAGAAAGGAGAGGGTTTCAGTACCACCAGGATTCTATAAACAGTGGGTGCAGTATGAAGTTCTGGGGCTCAGGGCCCGGTGGCGTTCCAGTGAGGAAGCAGGGAAAATCCCCAGGAGCAGGCAGCAGGGTCTGAGGGGTCTGTGTGCCACAGAGAGAAGCGGTTCCCCTGCTTAGAGTGCATTAGGTAGAGGCTTTATGGCTTCCCCATGGGCAAAAGTCCCTGGCGGACCCTGGAGAGCAGCCACGTTTACTGATACTGGAACAAAGAGGCCAGACTGCAGCAAAACCTGTCTACGGCTGTGTTGTGATCTGCCATCAACTCTGAGCATCTGCCGCTACACAACTGCTCAAACGTCATCTGGGACAAGTCAACACCTGGAAACTGCTCTGCGAGACTCTCCTGCAGGACCTGCGAGACCCTCCTGAGTGTGGGTCCGAGCGGGAGGGTTGTCTCTGAAGTATGGGGTTTTGAAAGTCCCATCTGAGATAAAACTCTGGAGGGAAGGGCCAGCTGGCAGTCAGATAGCTTGAAGACAGACAGGGTAAAGGCAGGGAACAGAATGAATCATGAGACAAAGGAGGACTGCCTCACACAAAGGAGGATGTGTGAAGGCACAAATTCCCATGCCAAAAACTATTGAGCTGGGTGAAGCCATTTTCACCTCAAGCACAAGGATGCACACACGCACATACACGGATCCACCACAGTGGGTTAAGCAGCCACCAAATGGTGAAGGAACTATTAACCAAGCCCCACCCACCTGAGCCCTCCAAGCACATCCCCTAGAAGACCAGCACAAATCCCTTCCACAGGCTTAGCCTATGGACTATACTGTGCTACAAAATTTCAGTTCTAGGGGAAATTACATGTAACTTCTTTCGGGTTTCATTCTGTTTGTTCGTTTCTTCGTTTTCTTTGCTTCTACCTTTGTTTATGTTGTTTTCCTTTTTCTTTCTTTTCTTTCTCTTTCTGGGATACAGAAAGAACTATTTTTTTATTTTTTTATTCTTATTATATAAAAATTTTTTTAATTTTAAATTTAATTTTTTTCCTTTCTCTTTTTTCTCTTTTCTATCAAGTACACCAAAACACACCTAGGATCTAGCTTCTTTTATTTAATTGTTTTATTTTTAATTTAAACATTTTTTTATTTAATTTTCTTTCTCCCTCCAAAATGACAAGAGGGATAAATTCACCCCAAAAGAAAGAACAGGAAGAAATGACAGCCATGGACTTAACACAGATAAGTAAGATGTCTGAACCTTTAAAACCATGATTATAAAAATACTAAGTGGGGTTGAAAGAAGCATAGAAGACACCAGAAAATCCCTTTCTGCAGAGATAAAAGAACTAAAATCTAACCAGGATAAAATTAAAAATGCTATAACTGAGATACAATCTCAAATGGATGCCACAATGACAAGGATGGACAAAGCAGAATAGCAAATCACTAATAGAGGAACTAAAATTATGGAAAATAATGAAGCAGGAAAAAAAAAGGGAAAGAAAGGCAAAAAGATCATGATGCAAGATTTAAAAGAGATAGTGACTTATTAAAGAGAAATAACATTTCTATCACAGGAGTCCCAGAAGATAAACAAAGAGAAAAAGGGGCAAAAGGTTTATGTGAGCAAATTATAGCTGAAAACTTTCCTGATCAGGGGAAGGACACAGGCATCAAAATCCAAGAAGCACAGAAAACTCCCATTGGGCTCAACAAAAAACAAATATCACTAAGGCATATCATAGTCAAATTCACAAAATACAAAGAGAAAGAAAGAATTATGAAAGCAGCAAGTAAAAAAAGTCCTTTACCTATAAGAGAAGAAAGATCAGGCTCAAAGCAGATCTGTCCACAGAAACTTGGCAGGCCGGAAGCTGTAGCAGGATATTTTCAACGTGCTGAATCAGAAAAATATGCAGCCAAGAATTCGTTATCCAGCAAGGCTGTCATTCAGAATAGAAGGAGAGAGAAAGAGTTTCCCACACAAACAAAAACTAAAGGAGTTCATGACCACTAAACTAGACCCACAAGAAATGTTAAGTGGGACTCTTTGAAGACCAAAAAAAAAAAAAAAAAAAAAAAGACCAAAAGCAATAAAGACTAGGAAGGACCAGAGACCATCACCAGAAACACCAACTCTACAGGCAACACAATGGCACTAAACTCGTATATTTCAATAATCACTCTGAGTGTAAATGGACTAAATGTTCCAATCAAAAGACATAGGGTATTAGAATGGATAAAAAAACAAGATCCATCTATATGCTACCTATAAGAGACTCATTTTAGACATAAAGACACCTGCAGATTGAAATTAAGGGGATGCAGAACTATCTATCATGCTAATGGATGTCAAAAGAAAGCCCGAATAGCCATACTTACATCAGACAAACAAGATTTTAAAACAAAGACTGTAACAAGAAATGAAGACGAGCATTATATTATAATTACACGGTCTATCCACCAAGAAGATCTAACGTTTGTAAATATTTATGCTCTCAACATGGAGGTACCCAAATAGATAAATCAATTATTCACAAACATGAAAAAGGAAATTGATAATAATACCATAATGGTAGGGGACTTTAAAACCCTACTTACAGAATGGATAGATCATCTAAGTAGGAAATCAACAAGGATACAATGGCTTTGAATGACATACTGGACTGGATGGACTTAACACTTATATTCAGAACATTTCATCCTAAAGCAGCAGAATACACATTCTTCTCAAGTGCACACAGAACATTTCCCAGAACAGATCACATGTTGAGTCACAAATCAGCCCTCAACACAAATAAATCGATATCAAACCATGTATATTTTCAGACCACAGCACTAAGAAACATGCAATCAACCACAAACAAAAAAACCTGGAAAAACCACAAATACTTGGAGATCAAAGAACATTCAACTGAAGAATGAATGACTTAAACAAGCAGTTAAAGACGAAATAAAAAAGTACATGGAAGGGGCGCCTGGGTGGCGCAGTCGCTTAGGCGTCCGACTTCAGCCAGGTCACGATCTCGCGGTCCGTGAGTTCGAGCCCCGCGTCAGGCTCTGGGCTGGTGGCTCAGAGCCTGGAGCCTGTTTCCGATTCTGTGTCTCCCTCTCTCTCTGCCCCTCCCCCGTTCATGCTCTGTCTCTCTCTGTCTCAAAAATAAAAATAAACGGTGAAAAAAGAAAAAAAAAAAAATTTAAAAAAAAAAAAAAGTACATGGAAGCCAAGGACAATGAAAACATGAAGGTCCAAAACTTGTGAGATGGAGCAAAGGTGGTCATAGGAGGGAAGTATATAGTAATCCAGGCCTTCCCAAAGAAGGAAGAAATGTCTCAAATACACAAGCTAACCTTATACCTAAAAGAGCTGGAAAAAGAACAGCAAATATAGCCCAAAACCATCAGAAGAAGGGAAATAATAAAGATTACAGCAGAAATCAATGATAATGAAATAAAAACAAACAAACAGTAGAACAGATCAATGAAACTAGGAGCTGGTTCTTTGAAATAATTAACAATATTGATAAACCCCAGGCAGATTTATCAAAAAGAAAAAGGAAATGACCCAAATAATCACATATGAAAGAGGAGAGATCACAAGCAACACCACAGAAATACAAACAATTGTAAGAGAATACAATGAAAAACTATGTGCCAACAAACTGGGCAATCTGAAAGAAATGGAGAAATTCCTAGAAACTCACAAACTACCAAAACTGAAACAGGAAGAAAAAGACAATTTGAGCAGACCCATCACCAGTAAAGAAATTGAATCGGTGATCAAAAATCTCCCAACAAACAAGAGTCCAGGGCTGTATAGATTCCCAGGGGGAATTCTACCAGACATTTAAAGAATTAATACCTATTCCTTCATAGCAATTCAAAAAATAGAAATGAAAGGAAAACTTCCAAACTCATTCTATGAGGTCAGCATTACCTTGATTTCAAAACCAGACAAAGACCCCACTAAAAAGGAGAATTACAGACCAATTTCCATGATGGACATCGATGCAAAAATTCTCAACAAGATACTAGCAAACTAAATTCAACAATATATTAAAAGAATTATTCACCATGATCAAGTGGGATTTATTCATCAGCTGCAGGGGTGGTTCAATATCCATAAATCAATCAATGTTGACATCACATTAATAAAAGAAATCACATTAATAAAAGACGTGATACATCTTTCTTTTAATAAAAGAAATCTGCATCCATCTCTCAAAGGATGCAGAAAAAGCATTTGACAAAATACGGCATTCATTCTGGATTAAAAACCTCAAGAAGGTAGGTATAGATGGAACATGTCTCAACATCATTCAGGCTATATACAAAAAAAGACACACAGCTAGTATCATACTCAATGGGGGAAAAACTGAGAACGTTCCCCCCCAAGGTCAGGAACATGACAGGGATGTCCACTCTCACCACTGTTGTTCAAGACAGTAAGTCCTAGCCTAAGCAGTCTGACAACAAAAAGCAATAAAAGGCATCCAAATTGGCAAGGAAGAAATCAAACTTTCACTCTTCGCAGACAACATGATACTCTACTCTATATGGAAAACCCAAAAGACTCCACCAAAACAGTTAGAAATGATCCATGAATTCAGCAGCCACAGGATAAAAAATAATGTACAAAAATCAGTTGCATTTCTATATACCAATGATGAAGGAGCAGAAAGAGAAATCAAGGAATCAATTCCACATACGATTGCACCAAAAACCATAAAATACCTAGGAATAAACCTAACCAAAGAGGTAAAAGATCTGTATGCTGAAAACTATAGACAGCTTACGAAAGAAATTAAAGAAGACACACACAAAAAAACAGAAAAATATTCCATGCTCATGGATTGGAACAACAGATATCATTAAAATGTCTATACTACTCAAAGCAATTTACACATTCAATGCAATCCCTATCAAAATAACACCAACATTCTTCGCAGAGCTAGAACAAACAACTCTAAAATTTTATCAGCCAGAAAAGACCTCGAATAGCCAAAGTAATGTTGAAAAAGAAAAGCAAAGCCAGAGGCATCACAATTCTGGACTTCAAGTTCTATTACAAAGCTGTAGTCACCAAGATAATATGGTACTGGCACAAAAACAGACACATAGATCAATGGAAAAGAATAGAAGGCCCAGAAATAAATTCACAATTATATCAACTAATCTTCAACAGCACAAGAAAGAAAATCCAATGGGAAAAAGACAGTCTCTTCAGCAAATGGGGTTGAGAAAACATGACAGCAACATGCAGAAGAATAAACCTGGACCACTTTCTTACACCATACACAAAAACGAACTCAAAATGGATTAAAAGACTTAAATGTAAGACAGGAAACCACCAAAATCCTAAAGAAAACAGGCAACAACCTCTTTGACCTCTGCTGCAGCAACTTCTTTCAAGACATATCACTGGAGACAAGGGAAACAAAAGCAAAAATGGACTGTTGGAACCTCATCAAGATAAAAAGCTCCTGCACAGTGAAGGAAACTATCAACAAAATGAAAAGGCAACTGACTGAATGAGAGAAGATATTGGCAAATGACATATCAGATAAAGGGTTAGTCTCCAAAATCTATAAAGAATTTATCAATCTCAATACCCATAAAACAATCCAGTGAAGAAATGGGCAAAAGACATGAACAGAACTTATCCAAAGAAGACATCTAGATGGCTAACACATGAAAAGATGCTCGACATTGCTCATCATCAGGGAAATACAAATCAACACCACAATGAGATACCACCTCACACCTGTAAGAATGGCTAAAATTAACAACTAAGAAAACAACAGATGTTGGCGAGGATGTGGAGAAAGGGGAACCCTTTTGCACTGTTGGTGGGAATGAAACTGGTGCAGTTACTCTGGAGAACAGTATGAAGGTTTCTCAAAAAATTAAAAATAGAACTACCTCAAGACCCAGCAATTGCACTACTAGGCATTTATCCAAAGGATATAGGTAGGAGTGCTATTTCGAAGGGGCACATGCACCCCAATGTTTATAGCAGTGCTATCAACAATAGCCAAAGTATAGAAAGAGCTCAAATATCTATTGACTGATGAATGGATTACAAAGATGTGGTATAAATATACAATGGAATATTACTCCATGATGAAAAAGAATGGAATCTTGCCATTTGCAACAATGTGGATGGAACTAGAATGTATGATGCTAAGCGAAATTAGAGAAAGACAATATCATGACTTCACTCATAGGGAAAGGGAAGGAAAAATAAGATAAAAGCAGAGAGGGAGGCGATCTATAAGAGATTCTTAAATACAAAGAACAAACTGTGTGTTGCTGGAGGGGTATTAGGAGGGGGTATGGGCTAAATGGGTGATGGATATTAAGGAGCACACATGTTGGGATGAGCACTGTGTGTCATAGGTAAGCGACAAATCACTAAATTCTACTCCTGAAACCATTAAAAAGAAGAAAAAGAAATAATAAAAATAACTAGTATTCAAACCTAGGGAACGCTAGAAATCATGTTAAAAGACACACCAGCTTTAATCACTTTTTTTCATTAGTAATTAATGAAAACTAATTAAGTAAACATTTACTCCATAAGTTAGAAAGGATATCCACAAAAATTCCTAAAGCTAACCTGACACAAATAAGTAAATTCAGCAAGATTGCAGAATACAAGGCAACTATATAAAAATAAGTCATATTTTTATATATTAGCAATTACAAGTGGAAACCATTCTTTTAATGTATCATTTACCATAGCTCTCCAAGAAATGAAATAATTAGTATAACTCGAACAAAACATAAAGAGAATCTATATAAGAAATTTACAAAATGCCAATGAAATAAATCAAAAAACCCCATATGGAGAGACACGGCCAAGTTCATGTAATGGAAGACTACAGGCTTAACACAATTTCAGTTAAAATCCCAGCAGGATTATTTGTTTAAAAAAAATTTTTTTAATATGTGGAAAGATGAAAGAAAAAATGGCTACAACAGTTTTGAAAAAGAATGAAGTTAGTAGAATAAAGTTCTAACACTTACAAAACTTATTTCTAGACAAAAGCCTATACATGACTGTTCAGAGTTTTTCAGATAGCTCAAAAATGTAAACTGTCCGAATATCTTTCAATAGGTGGGTTATATTACAAATTGTGGTACATCTAAACAAAGCACTATCACTCAGCAATAAAAAGAACAATCTATATTGATACATATAATAACAACCTGGATGAATCTCAGAGACATTAAACTAAATGAAAGAAGCCAGTGTCAGAAGATTACATTTTGTATGATTTCATCTAGAATTTTTTAAAGATTTTTTTTAAAGCAATCTCTACATCCAAAATGGGGCTTAAACCCACAATCTCAAGATCAAGAGTTGCGAAATCCACCAACTGAGCCAGCCAGGCACCCCTGATTTCATTTATAGGGCATTCTCGGAGACAAAATTATAATGAAAGAGAACAAATCAGTGGATGCCAGGGTTTGAAAGGGGATGAGATGTGACTTTAAAGAGACAGCACAAAGGAGTTGGGAGGTAATAGTAAAGGCAAAACAAAACCAACAATAACTTCTCAGGGTTTTCAGCAGTAAGCTTTGCTTCCAGATCTACCAGGCTTGTTCAAAAATCAAGATTAAATATCATGTCTCAAATAAACTACTGGGACCTCATCAAAATAAAAAGCTTCTGCACAGCGAACGAAACAATCAGCAAACTAAAAGGCAACCAACAGAATGGGAGAAGATATTTGCAAATGACATATCAGATAAAGGGTTAGTATCCAAAATCCAAAAAGAACTTAGCAAACTCAATACCCAAAAAAACAAATAATCCAGTGAAGAAATGGGCAAAAGACATGAATAGACACTTCTCCAAAGAAGACATCCAGATGGCCAACCGACACATGAAAAAATGCTCCACATCACTCATCATCAGGGAAATACAAATCAAAACCACGATGAGATACCACCTCACACCTGTCAGAATGGCTAACATTAACAACTCAGGCAACAACAGATGTTGGCGAGGATGCAGAGAAAAAGGATCTCTTTTGCATGGCTGGTGGGAATGCAAGCTGGTGCAGCCACTCTGGAAAACAGTAGGGAGGATCCTCAAAAAACTAAAAATAGAACTACCCTATGACCCAGCAATTGCACTACTAGGCATTTATCCATGGGATACAGGTGTGCTGTTTCGAAAGGACACATGCACCCCCATGTTTATAGCAGCACTATCGACAATAGCCAAAGTATGGAAAGAGCCCAAATGTCCATCGATGGATGAATGGATAAAGATTCATGTATGTATACACATGTATACATTCATGTATGTGTATGTATACACATACACACAATGGAGTATTACTCAGCAATCAAAAAGAATGAAATCTTGCCATTTGCAACTACGTGGATGGAACTAGAGGGTATTATGCTAAGTGAAATTAGTCAGAGAAAGACAAAAGTCATATGACTTCACTCATATGAGGACTTTAAGAGACAAAACAGATGAACATAAGGGAAGGGAAACAAAAATAATATAAAAACAGGGAGGGGGACAAAACAGAAGAGCCTCATAAATATGGAGAACAAACTGAGGGTTACTGGAAAGGTTGTGGGAGGGGGGATGGGCTAAATGGGTAAGGGGCATTAAGGAATCTACTCCTGAAATCATTGTTGCACTATATGCTAATTTGGATGTAAATTTTTAAAAAATAAAAAAAAATAAATAAAAAAAATAAATAACCCCCCCCCCCAAAAAATCATGTCTAGACTACAGGTAAAATGTAATATCCACTAAAAATCTCTCCCCATAGAAGGTACAAACTGGCTATGTAAAAACTCTAGAGAAATAGGCTTAACAAAGTCTAATGACCAAGGCAGAATTTCTGAAAAGGGGGAGTGCAGTAGGAATTCATAGAAAGAAAAAAAGGGGTGATTCTTAGAAAAAGACTTGGGTAACTGAGATCGGTCTATCCAAAGTGAAAGCCAACACACAAGCTTGCACCCAGTTTGAATACGTTCTTCCTTTGTGAGAAATGAGATCCCCTAGGCAAGCCTCCAGTCTAGAATGAAGTAAGAGCTCTGGATAACTGTTACAATGCAGTCTGAAGGTGTCATTTAGCATAATATTAATTAAAAACATGGAAGGAAGGGGGTGCCTGGGTGGCTCAGCCGGTTAAGTGTCCAACTCTTGATTTCAGCGCAGGTCATGATCTCACAGTTCGTGAGATCGAGCCACACATCAGGCTCTGTGCTGATAGCATGGAGCCTGCTTGGGATTCTCTCTCTCCCTCTCTCTCTGCAACCCCCCCACCCACCCACCAAACACGCATACACACATGTTCACTCTCTCTCTCAAAGTAAATAAACTTAAAAAATGTTTTAATTAAAAAATAAATAATAAACAAACATGGAGGGAAGGATTCAAGCAAATGCTCACTGACTCTAAATTCTTGAGAATGGAACTGATATATCAGGGATAATTTGAAAAAGTTCCCTCCAAACTTTAAATACTCTGTACAGCCTAGAGAGACTAACAAATCAAGTCAAAGTTCTACTAAAAAATGTAAAATTGGGCAGAGTACGACGATACCTACCAGGGGGCTGATGGGGACCTATTGGTCAAAAGGTACAAAGTTGCAGTTTTATATAGGATCAGTAAGTCTAGAGATCTAATGTACCAACCTCATTCCCATATAGTTAATAATACTGAGCTGAATACTAGAAATTTACTGAGAGTAGATTTCAGATCAAAAGAAAGTAGGAGACATTATATTAATTTCAGACACAGCAGACTTCATAGCAAGTAAAGTTATCAGGGACAAAGAGTATCATTACATAATGATAAAAGGGTCAATTCTCCAAGAAGACATAGTGATCCTTTACACATATGCACCTAACAACAGTGTCAAAATCTATGAAGCAAAAATTGATAGAACTAGAGACAAATATATAAATCCACTGTTATATATGAGGATGTTAACACCCAACTATCAAAAATAGATCCAGCAAGTAGATAATCACTAAAGACATGGTTCAACCCAACACCACTATCAATCAACTGGATAAAACGGACATCTATAGGCTACTTCATCCAATAACAGCAGACTACACATCCTTCTCCAGATCACATGGATAACACACCAAGAGACCACATTCTGGGACATAAAACACATTTAAAATAACAAAAATCATACAATATCTGCCCTCAGACCACAGAGGGAATTAAACTGGAAAGACAGTTGGAAAATTCCAAAATATTTAAAGGTTAAAGAACATACTTCTACCTAACACATGAATCAAATAAGAAATTTCAAGAGAATTTTAAATATTTTGAACTAAACAGTAATGAAAACACAACTTATTAAAATTTGTGAGATGCATTTAGTGCATCAAAGCAGTGCTTTGAGAGAAATTTATACCATGGAATGTATATATTAGAAAAGATTTATAAGCAACCAATCAAACTAGAAAAAGGAAAGCAAATTAAATCCAAGTAAGCAGAAGACAGCAAATAATAATGAGAGCAGAAATCAATAAAACTTGAAACAGGAAATCAATGGAGAAAAATAATGAAACCAAAGAGCTGCTTCTTTGAAAAGATCAATAAAATCAGTAAGCCTCCAGCCAGGCTTATTGAAAGAAAAAAGGGGAGAGGACATAAATTATTAATATTAGAAATTAAAGAAAGAACCTCACTACAGGTCCTAAGGACATTAAAAGGACAATAAAGGAATAAATTAACAATTCTGTGCCCACAAAATTGATAACCTAGATGAACTTCTTTGAAAGACACAATTTGCCAACACTCACCACAAGAAGAAACAATCTGAATATATCTATACCTGTTAAAGAAGTTGAATCAATAATTAATAACCTTATAAAACTGAGAGCACCCAGCCCTGATGGCTTCACTGGTGAATTCTACCAAACACTTAAGGAAGATATTATACTAAATCTCTACAATGTCTTCTGGAATACAGAAGCAAAGGAAACACTTCCTAACTCACTCTATTAGAACAGCATTACCGGGGCGCCTGGGTGGCGCAGTCGGTTAAGCGTCCGACTTCAGCCAGGTCACGATCTCACGGTCCGTGAGTTCGAGCCCCGCGTCGGGCTCTGGGCTGATGGCTCAGAGCCTGGAGCCTGTTTCCGATTCTGTGTCTCCCTCTCTCTCTGCCCCTCCCCTGTTCATGCTCTGTCTCTCTCTGTCCCAAAAATAAATAAACGTTGAAAAAAAAAAAAAAAAAAAGAACAGCATTACCTTAATGCCAAAAACAAAAACAAAGACATTGCAAGGAAACAAAACACAACAACAAAATCTACAGACCAGTATCCCTTAAGAACATAAATGCAAAAATCCTCAACAAAATATTAGCAAAGTGAATCCAAAGACATACAAAAAGAATTATACACCACAACCAAGCAGAATTTATCCCAAGTAGGCAAAACTTGTTCAACATTGGAAAATAAATTAATGTAAAAAAAAGAAAATTAATGTAATTCATTGCATCTATAGGCTAAAAAAGAAAAATCACATAATCATATCAGTAGATGCAGAGAAAGCATCAGACAAAATCCAACACCCACTCATGATAAAAACTACTCTCAGTATACTAGAACTTCTTCAACTTAATAAAGAATATCTACAGGGGTGCCTGGGTGCCTCAGTTGGTAGAGCACTGGACTCTTGATTGCAGCTCAGGTCATGATCTCATGGTTCATGGAATCGAGCCCCACATCAGGCTGTGTGCTGACAATGCAGGGCCTGCTTGGGATACTCTCTCTCCCTCTCTGCCCCTCCCCCATTCTCATGCGCACTCTTAAAATAAGTAAAGGTTAAAAAATTAGTATCTACAAAAAAACAAAAAAAACCATACAGCAACACCATATTTAATGGTGAGAAACTAGAAACTTTCCCACTAAGATCAAAAATAAACCAAGGATGTCACCCTCTCACTACTCCTTTTCAACCTCTTATAAGAAGTTCTTATAGCTATTTGTACAAAGACCAGAACAGAAAATAAAAGGTATACTGATTGGGAAGGAAGAAAACAAATGGTTTTTGTTCAAAGATGTCATGATCATTTATGAACAAAATCCAAAAGGATATGCAAAAACAAAAACCTTGGAACTAATAGGCAATTATAGCAAGGTTGCAAGGTAACAAGGTTACTGTACAAAGTCAATCACTTTTATACACACTTTATATATATATATATACACACACACACACACTTTTATATATATATATATATATATATATATATATATATATATATATATAGTAAGGAACAAGTAGAATGCGAATTTTTTTAATATCATTTATGTTAGCATCTCCCCAAAATCAAATACTTCTGTATAAGTCTAACAAAATACACATAAGATCTACATGATGAAAACTACAAAACTCTGATGAAGGAAAATAAAAAAGAACTAATAAATGGAGTTATTTCATATTCATGGATTGGAAGACTCAATATTGCTAAGATGTTTGTTCTTCCCCATTTTATCTATAGATTCAAGGCAGTCTTAATCAAAACCCCAGTAAGTTATTTTGTGGATATTGACAAACTGATTCTAAAATGTTTACAGAAAAGCAAAAGACTCAGATTAGCCAACAACATACTGATGAAGAACAAAGTTGGAGAACTGACTTCAAGACTTACTAGATAGCTACAGTAATCGAGAATGTATAATTTTGGCAAAAAAGTGAATACATTAGTAGTATGGTACAGAGAAGCCAGAAATAGACACAAATAAATACTTATCTGGTCATTAAGACAAGATGCAAAGACAATACAATGGAGAAGAAAAGTCTTTTTGAACAAATGATGCTGGAAAAACTTAAGGCCTGTGCACACGCATGCACGTGCGCGCACACACACACAATCTCGACACAGACTATATACATCCCTCACAAACGTAAACATAAAATGGATCACAGACCTCAATGTTAAATGCAAAACTATAAAATTCTTAGAACATAGGAGACAATCTAGATGACCTTGGGTTTAGCAATGATTTTTTAGATACAAACCAAAGTCATGATACATGAAAGAAACAATTGATAAAAAGGACTTCGTTAAAATTAAAAGTTTCTACTCTGCTTAACACATTGACAAGAGAATAAGAACTTAAGCCACAGACTGGGAAAAGACACATCTGATAAAGGACTCTTACCCAAAATATACAAAGAACTCCTAAAACTCAACAATAAGAAAATTAACAACCTGATTAAAAAATGAGCTAATAAATTTAACAGATATCTCACCAAAGATATACAAATGGCAAATAACCATACTGAAAGATGTTCCACATGATATGTTATCGGGGAAATGTAAATTGAAATGGGAAACTATTACACACTTATTAGGATGGCCAAGAACAGACACATGAAAAGATGTTCGATGTCACTCATCATCAGGGAAATACAAATCAAAGCCACACTGAGATATCACCTCACACTGCTCAGAGTGGTCAAAAAATGAACAAATCAGGAGACTACAGATGCCGGCACAGATGTGGAGAAACGGGAACCCTCTTGCACTGTTGGTGGAATGCAAACTGGTGCAGCCGCTCTGGAAAACAGTGTGGAGGTTCCTCAAAAAATTAAACATAGAACCACCCTATGACCCAGTAATAGCACTAATAGGAATTATCCAAGGGATACAGGAGTGCTGATGCATAGGGGCACATGTACCCCTATGCTAATAGCAGTGCTTTCAACAACAGCCAAATTATGGAAAGAGCCTAAATGTCCATCAACTGATGAATGGGTAAAGAAGATGTGGTTTATATATACAACGGAATACTACTTGGCCATGAGAGAGAATGAAATCCTGCCATTTGCAGCAATGCGGATGGAACTGGAAGGTATTAGGCTGAATGAAATAAGTCAGTCAGAGAAAGACATATCATAGGTTTTCGCTCATACGTGGATGTTGAGAAACTTAACAGAAGACCATGGGGGAGGGGAAGGGGAAAAAATAGTTACAGAGAGGGAGGGAGGGAGGGAGGGAGGCAAACCATAAGAGACCCTTAAATACAGAGAACAGAGGGTTGATGGGGGTGGGGGAGAGGGGAAAATGAGTGATGGGCATTGAGGAGGGCACTTGTTGGGATGAGCGCTGGGTGTTGTATGGAAGCCAATTCGATAATAAATTAAAAAAAAGAAGTTGGAGGAAGAGGAGGAGGAGGAGAATCAGCAACACTGACAACACCAAACGCTGGAGAGGACAGTGAGCAAAAGGAACTCTCATTCACGGCTGGGGGGAGTGCAAAATGGTACAGCCACTTTGGAAGACAGTTTGGCAGGGTCTTACAAAACTAAACATACTCTTACTCTTACCACATGATCCAGCAATCATGCTCCTTGGAATTTACCCAAAGGAGCTGAATACTTACTCACATTCACACAAAACCTGCATGTGGATGTTTCCAGTAGCTTTACTCATAATTGCCAAAACTTGGAAGCAACCACGATGTCCTTCAGCAGATGAATGGATAAACAAACTGTAGTACATCCCAACAACAAATATTATTTACTGCTAAAAAGAAATGAGTTCTCAAGTTATGAAAAGACATGCAGAAAAATTAAATGCATAATGCTAAGTGAAAGAGGTCAATCTGAAAAGGCTACATACTGTATGATTCCAACTGTATGACATTCTAGAAAAAGCAGAACTATGTAGACAGTAAAAAGATCAGTGGTTGCGTTGGGTTAAAGGGGAGGGAGGGATGAACAGGTGGAGCACAGAGGGGCTTTAGGGGTGTGAAAATACTATATAACACTATAATGACAGATACATAGCATTACACACTTGTCCAAACTCACAGAACATACAGCACGAAGAGGAAACTATGGGTGATAATGATGTATCAATGCAGCTCCATCACTTATAACAAATACACCATGCTGGGGGGGGGGGGGGGGGGGGGGGGGGAGGGGGGGTGTTGATAACGACAAAAGCTATGCATGTGCAAGGGCAGGAGGCATACAGGAAATACCCATGCCCTCCACCCAATTTTGCTGTGAACCTGTAACTGCTCTAAAACTAACGTCTGCCGATAAAAATTATGCTAGAGGGAAACTGAAAGCATTGATGTGAACAAGGACTTATTTATAAGCACATGCATACACTCTCACATCTGTGTAGTAACTAATATCACTAAAATGGACTAACATAACTAATTCTCGATAAACAACAATACAATATGCATCCTTAGAGATAAAAATCTCTAATCCTACTCTCCACTAAAAAGAACTAGGAGTCCTTGGGGAAGAGTCGATTTCTTATCCTGGGACAGAGAAAATTAAAGACAGACCTGAAAACACTGCTGCCGAAGAGCAATGAGCTTTGAAACATTTTGAGATGATACTGAAAAGGGCTTAGAAGCCAGCTGCAAAGGGGCTCCCACTAGCCACACTACGACAACTTACATAGTCAAAAGAAATTTTTAATTATAATTAGCTAAATCATAATTAACCAATGATAATTAACTAAAACAAGTTTGCAAAGCCCTGATTATGGAATGATTCTCCAAGAAAAGTGGAATTTCTCTTAAGTACCTTACACTTCATTCAGGTTGATTTTATTTACACAGGAAAAAGCGGACTAGTAACAAAAAACATAGGATTTTCTTAACATAAAAATGTAACAAACTGATCTGTGAAATTTCTTGCAACTTCCCCAATGGCCACTTGTAGGATACTCATTCCTACCACCTTACCCCACCCACACACAAACCCCCATACTTATTTTAATAAACACTCTTACATTACTATACATCATTAAACAGATGTACCAAGGCACAAAAGTCACAGATGTAAGGGACTTTACAATAAACCTTGGGCCTTGAGGCATGCACAGAGATATTAAAGCCTTGCAGCCAACTCGAGTGTGGTTTTAAACTTATTAGAAACGCATGGAACCCTTCTCTTTGCTTGGGTTTATTTGCAGCTTAGTAGTTTTTGTTTTTTTAAGTTTTATTTATTTAAGTAATCTCTACACCCAACATGGGGCTCAAAACTCATGACCCCAAGACCAAGAGTCACATGTTCCTCTGACTGAGCCAGCCAGGCACCCCTGTAGCTTGGTAGTTTTAACAACTATTCTCTATTCTTTGCTTTACTAGTCTCCTTACCTTGTGTGTTCACTAAAGCAAGTGAACAAAGGTCTTTCCAAGGACAAAGACAGCAAAAACTAACTCACTTGATTTTATTTAACTTTAGTATAAAGGCCAGAATAAGAAAAATACCCCGCTCCTGTTAAAACATTTTACTAAATTTTATTTGCCTTGATGTCTCATAAGAGATAGCATAAGAAGACAGTCTATTTGTGGGGCTTACTACTCTAAACATAAGAAAACATTAAATGTTAGAATTTTAGCTTTGTGGTGATGTTCTAAGTATAGTACTAGCTTAGAAATACAAGAGAAACTATAAGAATGCAACACTCGTTCTATTAGTGAACTAAAGCCTACTATGTGTCTGGGAGTATTCTAGGCACTGGGAATAAATCCATGAACAAGACAAATCCCTAACCTTGGGAAGCTTACAGTCGAGTGTGGAAGACACACAATAAACCACTATCTAATACTATGTCCTATCTGTTTAAATACTAAGAAGAAAAGTAAAGGAGAAAAGGACAGAGTGACAAGCGTTAGACAAGTTGGCCAAGAAACGCCTGTCTGAGAAGAGAGCAAATGAGCGGAGACCTGAAGGAAGCCAGACAATAATCAGTATGAATATCTAGGAAAGGGCGGGGGGTGGGGGGGGGGGCGGTTCTAAGTGGATGTAAACTGTAAAAGCCTGTTAAAGGAATTGGTTAGTGGCCTCTGGGAATAGCAAAAAGGCCAGTACGGCTGGAGCCCAATGAGCAAGGGGGAAAGTAGAAGATGTCATTGGACAGGTAGCCAAAGGAATTGGACAGGATGCAAGAAGCCAAGGAAAAGGAGGGTGCAAGGTCCCTAAGAGAGGAAGACAGAGAATCCAGGACCTGCAGCAGAGCTGACCTTTGATAACCAGACGTTTCAGCCCTAAATTTTAACAGTAGTGAAGGTAAATACATGGAAGGGACCGCAAGCGGGAAAGAAGATGCGATGGTGGCTGAGTAGAGCATCTCTTCCCTGGTTACCTCTATTTTTTTTTCCATTGAAATAAGCAAGGTCATCAATAATTTAAGAATGAAAAATGGGAAGAGGTGTTAGAAGTCTGGAAAGAGAAGAGAAGGTGATGAAAGAATCATCACTGATACTGGGAGAGGAAATTTCTAAGTACACGTGGAATGAGTGTAGGGTAGCAATCATACGCACTGGAGATTTGAAGTCATAAATTGAAAATGAAACCAGTGACCAAGTTTATGTTTTTCTCCAGCCATTTTCAGCTGCTACATTGCAGAATTTAGGTTTTGTAATAAAAGGAAACCAATCGGAGGGTGGTAAAAAAGTTAAACTTGAGACGATGACTCCAACAATGGGTCACAAACTCGGAGCCAGTGGAGGAGGGTAACAACCCATCGCTAAGATCACTGGATTAGAGGACTCGATATGGTTGAAGAATTATGATGTGAGAATACTGGGAGAAAACGAGCTGGAAAAAGAAGGGGTAGCAGTCAGAGGGTAGGACAGTTGATGCCGAGATTCTGGAAGTGAAACAGCAATCCTGATAACAAGCGAGAAGACAAAGGCTAATAATGTAGGACCTTCTTATGGCCCTACATTAAGAGGACTGAGGTGGGTTGCAGAATAGGAACTTTAAGGAAATCCAGGAGCCAAGAGGTCTGGATACTGAATAGATTTTTTTTTTTTTTTAATTTTTTTTTTTTCCAACATTTATTTTTGGGACAGAGAGAGACAGAGCATGAACGGGGGAGGGGCAGAGAGAGAGGGAGACACAGAATCGGAAAAGGCTCCAGGCTCTGAGCCATCAGCCCAGAGCCCGACGCGGGGCTCGAACTCACGGACCGTGAGATCGTGACCTGGCTGAAGTCGGACGCTTAACCGACTGCGCCACCCAGGCGCCCCCTGAATAGATTATTAAAATCACAATGGGAGGAGCAGGGGGAAGGAGAAAGGCAGATGCTAAATTTTTAGAGAATGAGGGAAAGTACTCGGGAAGACTGCTGTTAAATGCCCAAAATTGGGCCTGTGGCACAGTCTGGTAGCACTGGTTTAAAGCAACTCATAAGCAATCGCTATGTTGAAAAATGTCACTTAAGACTTCAAAAAGACCTTCCGCTAGAAAGTAACAGTATACAGTACAGAAAAAATTTTAGGAAAAAAATCCTGAAAAGTAACTAGTGGGGCACTTACATAAATTCAAGTTTAAACCAATGTGGTAACAAATCCGCAGCAAAATGGCAAAATGTGGAACTGTGCATTCCAAGCTACAGCCGGAACTCTACCTACTGAGACCCTACTGGAAAAGAAAGAGGGATGAGAACTGGAGAACACGTGAAGGCCTTCCAAGAATTACAGCTGTAGAGCACCAACACACGGGCGAAGGATCTTACGGAAAATTGTGTTTCAATATACATCAATTTCTAACTTTTCTCTAAAAACTGTATGACATTCTGTGAGCAACAGGAAGACAACATTCAACTTCAGAGAAAAAGCTGATCACTATGTCTAAACTCTATCAAACAACAGTTAAAAACCAGTGCCAACGGGAGACCATCTCACATAGATGCCTTCTGAATACAATATGAAACCTCGTCCTTTTGACATTTTAAATCACTAACTCTATAAATTTTGGAAGTATCTTCCCTTCGCAGATCCACAATACATATTAACGTCTTTAAGGCACCTAAACGTCCAAAAGACCAGAAAGCATTTGGTCTGGTTCAACCCAGCATTTCACAATACCATTAGTTAATGGGGCATATTTTTCCCCTCACACATATACTAACACAATAAGCTTCAAACAAACGCTGGGTGGTTCATAAAAGAAATATACTACAAACTATCAAACTGATGACCTGGAACTACTGCTTAACCCAGTTTTAATTTTGCTTCAATAGAAACATTTCTCTATAGATATTAAATACTTTCCACTAAATCAGCACTGTCAGGAAAAAAAGAGAACTCAGTTTTTTCACTGTCATAACCTATCAAACTATTTCAGCGGACGTAAATTTTAGAACCCAGTATACAGACAAATGCTAATTGTGCAAATTATGATATACATTTTTAAAACTCTGTTAAGTTTGATACCTGTTTCCACAATATTTTCTGCTTCTGTTGTCTCCAGTCCATCCATGCTGTCCTCATCTTCCACTGTAATTTTTCCTCTACTTCGAGGCCTATATAGAAATAAATACAAAGAATTATAAATGTTAAGGCTTATAATTATACTTAACATACATAAAAAGTTGAAGGTATACAAAATCAAACAATTTAGGGAATTTTAACTACATTATACCATATCAAATGGCAAATATAACACTTTAGAGTCATTTCTCCTTCAAACCCAGCCCTTCCTTACACAAATGTGAATACAGCCCAGAATGATATATTTTGTCATCACAACTCACTTTTTAAAGTATTCTTTATTTTAGGCCCTGTTTCTCTTTGAGCTGACCGTGAGATGACCCTCTGTCTATACGAGGAGTTTTTAACCACCTAATGAACTTGAACTTCTTTTCAAAGTTCATACGCCAGGTTACATACCTCTCTACCTAGTGAAATTGAGTAGTGATGCCCAGAGAAGCGTATTTTTAAGATGCTTCCATACATAAAAGTGATGCAGACCCTTGCAAACCACTCAAAAAAAAAAAATAATAAATTCTGTAAATGTTGAACATAATCTAATCACACACCTTACAAATGTGGTGCAACTTAATTTACAAAATTCACTTCAGTAAAGTAAAATAAACACAAGAGTCATGAAAAAGTGAGTCTTGACCTAATGCAATTTAAAAAAAATGCCTTTAAATTTTGTGAAGTCTCAGAAATTAAGGATAGAAATTAGTCAAAAAAATCCACTTTTTTAACACATAAAATAAGAAAAACAAGAAATTATATATTTTTAAAACTTAGAAATTGACAGCAGTATCCAATTTCAGAGCTTTAAATTATTTCATTACTCAAAAAGTCACAAAACTCACTATTTAAGATGAAAAACACTCAAAAGAGTAGAAAACAATAAAGGATTAATAATAAGAAAAAACTAAACAAAAGCTTTTTTAAACGATAGAAAAATTAAAACAGTAGAAAACAGAAAATTTAAATAGGAAATCTACTTAAATCTTTCTTTTAAATGATATTAATCAAAAACAATAAAAGAGATGTAACATGAGAATTTTTTTAAGTTAAAGCAATCAAAGTCTAAATGATTTTCGATACGAACTATTGCAAATTGTCAAAAGGTCACTCCTACCCACAAAAGACTTTAAAAGAAAACAATTGGAACCAAAATCCTAACAAATATATCTACAAACTATGGTTGGGGAAGAAAAAAAAAAAAAAACTAAGTAAAACAATAGTAAATATCACCAAAATGAAAGTATGACTTAATATTACAAAGAAAGTATGATTTAATATTATAAATTAGCTAATACAACAGATCAAGCAGCCAAAACAGCATCGTTTCAAACTTCATGAGGGAAGGGGAAAGAAACAGAACTAAGTAAGAAACCACATGGACTGGGTAAGAAGGTGACTGGGGCTAAAGGATTCCAAGGTTCATTTTAGGGCTCATGGAAAAAGGGAAAGGATATTTAGCTTTAGAATTTATTAAGTAGTTATGTTTAAATTTAAAAGAAAACTTTACAACAAAGGGGAAAGAAGGGATGAGGAACATTTGACCAAACCAAAATGGGCCAAAGGAAAAATAAAACAATATGTAATAGACAGAAAATAAAGTAACAAGATAAAAATTAAATACAAATGTAAGTTTTCACAGTAAATGTAAGTGGCTTAAACTTGGCTGCCATTATTTAATAATAAAAAGATTAATTTACCAAGATACCTCAACAGAACTTCTCACATTTTATAAAGCAAACATTTACACATCAAAGAGGAACTGATAGATTCACAATCATTATGAAAAATGTTCACATCCCACTCTCAGAAATGGAGATGAAGTATAGCTAGAAACATCTTTAAACAATTACTCGGACAACATATTTAACAAGCATCATTAGATGATTCGATCAATCCTCCTGTGTCTGGCTCTGTTAAAATACAGGATACAGGGTTAAACAACAAAATCTCTGTCTTCACTAAACTACATTCTAGTGAGAAGAAATATGTTACTCTTCTAAACAAACAAACAAAAAATACATATAACATCAAGATAATATGAAGGAAAACTATAAAGCAAAAAATGAGGGACTAACTACAATTTTAATTAAGATAGAGGCGCCCGGACGCGCAATTAGCGTCCCACTTCTGCTCAGATAATGATCTTGCAGTTCGTGAGTTCAAGGCCCGAGTTGGGCTCTGTGCTGACAGCTCAGACCCTGGAGCTTGCTTGGGATTCTGTATCTCTCTCTCTCTCTCTCTCTCTCTCTCTCTCTCTGCCCCTCCCCTGCTCTGTCTCTCTCTCTGTCTCTGTCTCTGTCTCTCTCTCTCTCAAAAATAAACATTTAAAAATTTTTTAAAAAGAATTATAAAGATATTCATAAAATAAACTTTACAAAATAAAATTTTCTGTAAAGAGACAGTTCAGTAGAGACCTGAGGTACAACAGGAAGCAAACCACACAGATATCTGGAAAAAGAGCACTACAGTAGAAGGAAGAGGCAAATGCAAAGCTACTGACATTAAGAGTATGTGAGGGTTGGAAGAAGGGCAAAAATACACTGTGGCTGGAACAGAGTAAGTGAGAAGGGCAGTAAGGAGATAGAAGGTCAAAGAATTTTCTTAATAAAAGGAATCTGCTTTTGTAGAAACCTATAGACAAATATAAGGACTATGTACAGAGAGATTGGAAATTCTTGAAATAATCCCAACATAACTGCTACAATGGAATAGACAATAAGAAACTAGTTCAAGAGATACTATGGAGGCAGAATTTTAATCTTTCCTTTATGATTCCTCATGATTATGAACACTCATTGTTAAAGAAATTGAAACATGATGACTTAGCTGGTTTTGTCATTTAATCTTCCAAACCAGTGTTTTGCTCTGTTTTATGTTTCTTTCTCCACTTTCCTGACCATTGCTATCTTTTGTTTTTTTGGCACAATTGGCTTTATTTCAAATTTGTTTTATCTAGAAGTGGGGGGGGGGGGGGTGGAGGGAGTGTGTGTGCGTGCATGAGTGTGTGCGTGTGTGAGCTTTCTATATTGTGGTATTCCTCAAATAGAAATTTTTAATTTTTGCCTTGTTTTCTTTTCCTTACTTCTCTTAATTCTTGGTTTTGGCACCAATAAGGCATGCTTTTTACATTCACCAATCCATCACAATCCTTTTCCTTCTGTTCAATGGACCAACTTATCAACATTATGTAATTTTGAAACTTCCCATATTTCCTTTATATTTCTCTTTTTTATTTTTATTTTTTTAATGTTTATTCAGTTTTGAAAGAGAGCAAGCAGGGGTGGGGCAGAGAGAGAGGGAAACACAGAATCGGAAGCAGGCTCCAGGCTCCGAGCTGTCAGCACAGAACCTGACTAGGGCTCCAACTCATGGACTATGAGACCATGACCTGAGCTGAAGTTGGACACCCAACCCACTGAGCCACCCAGGCACCCCTCCTTTATGTTTTTCTATTGCTGCTCACTGGCTTCTGGTATGATTTTTCTGACTAATCAAATGCTAAATTTATTTTTTTCTGAATGCAAAAGATAATGGCCGTACTTTGTCAAAGCCGTATCACTGAAAAATAGATGCCTACATTTTATATTTCCATATTGCTTTCAGATGTGCCCAGTTTTGGTTTTTAATAGAACTTTGAAGTCTAATTACATATGGTAACATAAAAATTATTTTAATTTTTCTTTGGCTTTTCTTCCCTCTTCTCTTTTTCTTTTGTATCTATTAGCCCTTTTATTGTAGTTTTGATTCACTCTGTTGCAAAGAAATTTGAAGTAAATAACAGCACTAACTAAAGAAAAATTTCCACCAAAAATCCAATGTTCCATATTAATACTATGAATTAAAACTCATTTAAGTTCCTAAAATAATACAGCAGACTTCTATTTAAAGCCACATGGGAGTAAGAAGGTTCAAATTACCCTCCAGCCATAAACAGCTAGAAAACCAGACAGACTATAGGAAACAACCATGACTAGACATTAAACAAAAGGGAGGGACAGAACTGTAATCCCTGGACAACAGGAAAGAAACAAGGTGAACCCTACTATCACAAAGCCTTTCTTTTCTTTTTTAGTTTTCTAAAACTTTGTTTGTTTGTTTGTTTGTTTAATCTCACCCAATGTGGGGCTCAAATTCACAACTCTGAGATCAAGACTAACATGCTCTTCACACTGAGCCAGCCAGGCACCCCACATCACAAAGGCTTTCTGCATGGAGTTAATGTACAAACTACAGCACAGAGAGGGGAACTCAGAGACTGGCAATTTTGCGGAAATGGGGACACAGACATCACCTGCTCTGGAGGCTAGAAATTGTGGAACAGAGTACACAAGAGGAAGGAGTTGTACAGGGAAATAGATCCAGACATCTGCATAAGGGTACCCTTAAGTTTTTATCTGAATACCAATCTGTTTAAAAGTGGAGTAAAACCCCAAAAGGCTGAACAAGAACAAGTTCCAAGGAAAGATGAGAGCACAGCTGCAACACACGAGAGCTCCCAGAGCCAGGAATCAGTCGTATTCTCTCCAGCCAGAGTGCCAAGACCTCACTGACTATATTAACACATTCAAAACATGCCTTTAAAATTAGGGCTGGGGTGCCTAGGTGACTCATCCGGTAAAGTGTCCAACTCTTGATCTCAGCTCAGGTCTTGATCTCAGAGCCCTGAGTTCAAGCCCCACCTTGGGCTCTGCACTGAGCATGAAGCCTACTTAAAAATAAGTAACAAAAACAAACAAATAAAAGTAATGCTAAATGAAGCCTACAACACATTATCTTCTAGACCATCCCTAAGAGAGCTAACAAATAAGTCTCAATAATCAAAATTTTCCAAAACTAACTTTAAAACAAAGTTCAACATTTGTTTTACAACAAATCTAGCTCAACAACAACAACAACAAAAAACAATAGCAACAACAAAAATCACAAAGTATGGCATCCAATGAAAATGTACCAAGTATACAGAGAAGCAGGAAAATGTGAGTCTCAACCAGGAGAAAATATAAAAATAAAAACAGAAAACAATGGAGTTAATAGAAGGGACAACCACAGATATTAAATCAGCTATTATCAATATGCGTCATATGCTTAAGAATTAAATAGAAAATGAGGGGCCCTGGGGTGGCTCAGTGGGTTAAGCATCCCACTCTTGATATTAGCTCAGGTCGTAATTTCCTAGTCGTGGGATGGAGCCCCATGCCAGGCTCTGCACTGAGCCTCAAGCCTGCTTGGGATTCTCTCTCTCCCTTTCTGCCCCTCTCCCCACCAAATAAATAAACATTTTATTAAAAAAGAATGTAAAAGGGGCGCCTGGGTGGCGCAGTCGGTTGAGCGTCCGACTTCAGCCAGGTCACGATCTCGCGGTCCGTGAGTTCGAGCCCCGCGTCAGGCTCTGGGCTGATGGCTCAGAGCCTGGAGCCTGTTTCCGATTCTGTGTCTCCCTCTCTCTCTGCCCCTCCCCCGTTCACGCTCTGTCTCTCTCTGTCCCAAAAATAAATAAACATTGAAAAAAAAATTAAAAAAAAAAAAAAAAAAGAATGTAAAAGATGGGCCCTGGGTGGCTCAGTCAGTTGAATATCTGACTTCGGCTCAGTTCATGATCTCGTGGTTTGTGAGTTCAAGCCCCACATCAGGCTCTGTGCTGACAGCTCAGAGCCTGGAGCCTGCTTCGGATTCTGTGTCTCCCTCGCTCTCTGCCCCCCGCCCCCTCCTGCTTACGCTCTGTCTCTCTCTGTCTCTCAAAAATGAATAAATGTTAAATAAATAAATGTATGTATGTATGTATGTATGTATGTATGTATGTATGTATGTAAAGGAAAATGAATGAGAAAAATGACAGTAAAAAAATTTTTTAATGGCATTCACAGAGGTAACATCAAAAACTAACAAAATTTTCACTTTGAATAATGAACATCTGATCAGAAATGGCAAAAGAAAAGATGAATGACCTTAAAGATACAGCAAACAATACCTACCCAAAGTAAAAGATGAAATGAAAAAAGAGAAACAGCTACAGAGCCCTGTGGGGCAATAGCAACCAATCTAACATGTGAAGTTGGGAGTGGGAAGGGAATAAGAATATGTATTTGGTGAAATACTAGCTGTAAATCTTGCAAACTAAGGAATTGTAAATCCACAGATCCAAGAACCACAATAAAATGGCGAACACCCCCCCCCCCCACGCACACACACACTGTAAGACACTTTATAGTCAACTTGCTGAAACAGAGAAATAAAAGAAAAATCTTAAAAAGCAGCCTAAGACATATTACTTACAGAGTAAGAAAAACAAGAGTGACTACAAATTTCTCATCTGAAATTATGTAAGCCAGAAGACAGTGAAACAACATAATTAAAGGGGTTGGAGTAACATTAAGGAAAAAAAACTCATAAACCTTGAACAAAACATGTAGCGAAGAGCATCCTTCAAAAATAAAAGTAACATAAAAAGTCAGATGCTTAACTGACTGAGCCACCCTGGAGCCCCTGTTAAGGAAATCTTCAGACAAAAGGAAAATGATAATAAAATCCTGGATCAGGGAGCTTGGCTGGCTCAGTCAGTTGAGTATCCGACTTTGGCTCAGGTCATGATCTCACAGCTCATGAGTTCGAGCCCCACATGGGGCTCTGGGCTGACAGCTCGGAGCCTGGAGCCTGCTTCCGATTCTGTGTGTCCCTCTGTCTTTGCCCCTCACCCACTCATGTTCTGTCTCTCTCTCTCTCCCTCTCAAAAGTATAACTACACATTAAAAAATATAATAAAATAAAAACCTGGATCAAGATATCTGTATGCAAAACAATAAAAAGTGATGGAAATGTTAAGTATGTGAATATATAAAAGATATTTTCCTCATTTTCAATCTTTTTAAAAGTTAATTGTTTAAAGCAAAAATTAAAATTCATTGTGGGGTTCATAATACATATAAAATCAAACAGTTTGGCAACAATATTTCAAAACATAGGAGGGCAAAACTGAAAATATACTGGTACACAGTCTTATACTGCATCTGCAGTGATAAAATGTTACCTGAAGGCAGATGCTGATAAGTTAAAAATGTATAATGTAAACTCTAGAGCAACTTCTCTATGAAAACACACAGATGCACAGCTTGTTAGTCAAAGAGATAGAATAGAATCCTCTAAAAAAAAGGGGTCATGATCTCACGGTTCGTGGGTTCGAGCCCCGTATCAGGCTCTGTGCTCACAGCTCAAACCCTGGAGCCTGCTTCAGATTCTGTGTCTGCATCACTCTCTGCCCTTCCCCTGCTCATGCGCATGTGCTCTCTCTTTCTCTCCCTCTCAAGAATAAACAAACATTTGTTTAAGAAGTTTTTTTAAAAAAGTTAAAACTAGAACTACTTTATGATCCAGGAATCACATTACTGGGTATTTATACCCCCCAAAATACAAAACACTACTTTTAAGAAATACATGCACCCTTATATTTATTGCATTATTTACAACAGTCAAACTACAAAAGCAGCCCAAGTGTCCATCAACAGATCAAAGGATAAAGAAGACGTGGTGTATATAAATAATGGAATAGTACTCGGGCATAAAAAAGCATGTAATCTTTGCCATTTGCAACAACATGGATAGAGGTAGAGAATATAACGCTAAGTAAAATAACTCAGAGAAAGATAAATCCCATATGATTTCAAGCATATGTGGAATTTAAGAAACAAAACCAATGAACAAAGAAAACAAAGAGACAAACCAAGAAAAAGACTCTTAACTATAGAGAGCAAACTGGTGGTTACCAGAAGGGAGATGGATGGGAGGGATAGCCAAAATAGGTGATGGGGATTAAAGAGTACACTTATGATGAAAACAATTAAGTTAAAACGCAGAAATTATCACTTTAAATTTAAAAAGCAGTCTATAGGGGCGCCTGGGTGGCGCAGTCGGTTAAGCGTCCGACTTCAGCCAGGTCACGATCTCGCGGTCCGTGAGTTCGAGCCCCGCGTCGGGCTCTGGGCTGATGGCTCAGAGCCCGGAGCCTGCTTCCAATTCTGTGTCTCTCTCTCTCTCTGCCCCTCCCCCGTTCATGCTGTGTCTCTCTCTGTCCCAAAAATAAATAAACGTTGAAAAAAAAAAAAATTTAAAAAAAAATAAATAAAAAGCAGTCTATAATGTCTAAGACACATACTTTATTAAAGATACTTACAGGATAAAAGAACAAAGAGACACAAAGATATAATGTGACAATACTAATCAAAAGAAAGCTATGACTATATTATTAAAAAAGCATACTTCAGGAGCGCCTGGGTGGCTCAGTCAGTTAAACATGTGACTTCGGTTCAGGTCATGATCTCAGGGTCCATGAGTTCAAGCCCCATGTCGGGCTCTGTGCAGACAGCTCAGAGCCTGGAGCCTGCTTCAGATTCTTTGTCTCCCTCTCTCTCTGCCCCTCCCCTGCTCATGCTCATGCTCATGCTCTCTCTCTTTCTCAAAAAATAAACATTAAAAAAATTTTTTTATGCAACTACCTGGATGGAACTGGAAGGCATTATGCTAAGCCAAATTCATCAGAGAAAGACAGATATCATATGACTTCACTGATATGAAGAATTTAAGATACAAAACAGATGAACATAAGGGAAGGGAAGCAAAAATAATATAAAAACAGGGAAGGGGACAAAACATAAAAGACTTAAATATAGAGAACAGAGGGTTGCTGGAGGGGTTTTGGGAGGGGGGATGGTCTAAATAGGTAAGGGACATTAAAGAGTCTACTCCTGAAATCACTGTTGCACCATCTGCTAACTTAGATGTAAATTAAACAAACTTTAAAAAATAGAAAATGATGAATCACTAAATTCTACTCCTGAAACCCATATTATATGTTAACTAACTAGAATTTAAATAAAAACTTGAAATACACACACACACACATTTTTTTAAAGCATACTTCAAACACAGAATATTGTAAGAACTAGCAGTGGACATTACATAACGATAAAAGTGTCATTTCATCAAGGAGACAATAATCCTGAAATGCACCCACCCAATGCTTCAAAATACATAATTGAAAATAGAAATATTTAGATACACAATTATATTTATATACTTGTTTACAACACTGCTCAATAATTGATATATGTAGACATAAAACTCAATAAAGACACAAAATACTTAAAGGTACTATCAACCAAGTAGGTCTAAATTGACCATTCTAGAACACTCGACTTAATAACAACAGAATATACCTTCTCTTTTCAAGCACACAACCCCAGAATAAGCCAAATTATAGGCCTTAACACAAAGTTCAACAAATTTTAAAAGACTGAAATTATATCAAACACGTTCTAGGGTTACAGTGGAACTAAACTGAAAACAAAAAAGATTATAAGCAATATCCTCAAATATCTGATAACACACACACACACACACACACACACACACACACACACACACACAAATTCTAAATAACCCACTAGTCAAGAAGGAAATGATAAGGAAATTTGAAAACAGCTTGAACTAAATGAAAATGAAGATACAGCATTTTGAAATTTGTAAGATTCAGGTAAGTAGTGAAAAAATGGAAATTCAGTTATAGCAGAAAATAAGAAAGATCTCAACTCTAATAATAAAAGAAGCCTCTCCTTTAAGAATCTAGAAAAGGAAAAAATAATAATAATAAATAAAATAAAAAAGAAAGAAAGAAACTAGAAATGGAACATCAAATCAAAATCATAATAAGAAGTAACAGTCAAGGGGTGCCTGGGTGGCTCAGTCAGTTAAGCGTCCGACTTCAGCTCAGGTCATGATCTCACACTCCGTTGAGTTCGAGCCCCACTTCGGGCTCTGTGCTGACAGCTCAGAGCCTGGAGCCTGCTTCACATTCTGTGTCTCCCCCCTCTCTGCCCCTCCCCTGCTCATGCCCTGTCTCTGTCTCAAAAATAAATAAAAACATTAAAAAAGACAAAAAAAGAAGTAACAGTCAAAATCAGTGACATAAAAACACAATAAGAGAATTTTTAAAAATCAATGAAACCTAAAGATGGTTCTTCGAAAAAATTAATAGATGACCTTCCAGAAAAAAATGACAGCAAAGAGAGATAAATACATAAACTACCAACAGAAAAATTAAAAACAGGGGTCATCACTAGAAAAATACCCATTAAAAAGAAAATGAGGAAATATAAATAATTCAACAACTTAGATGAAATGGTCACAATCCAAATTACCGAAAACAGACTCGAGACGAGAAAGAAAATTTGATTAACCCAATGCCTATTTTTAAAAATAAGTTTATAAGTATAAACCTTCCCACAGAAATTCCAATCCCAGGTATCTTTATTGACAAATCTAGCAAAGGTTTGAGAAATAGTACTAATCCTACACTATCTCCAGGAAATAATGAAGGAAGGAACACTTCCCAACTCATTCTATGAGATTGGCATGACAATGACAGCAAAATCAAAGCTATTATATAAAGCCAATATCCATATAAAGACCTGTTCCATAAGGAAAAATAAAAAAAGACACAACATTCCACTATCCATTTTTTACATATATTATGCCTGTCCTACCAACTCAAAGATAATACAAGAAAATAAAACTATAGCCTGTTTTTTCACTTTAAAAACGTAAAAATCACAAACAGAAGATAATCAAGGGGCTCCAGTTCTATGGAGGAATATATGCCAAACTTTTACTGCCACTGAATGGAACCATAAAACATGGATATAACACATGGAACAATTATTTGAGTTTCCTTAAAAATACAGAACAGCTGGGAGCGCCTGGGTGGCTCAGTCAGCCAAGGGTCTGACTTCAGCTCTCGTCAAGATTTCATGATTCATGGGTCTGGGCTCTGCATCAGGCTCCTGTTAGTGCTTAGGATTCTCTCTCTCTTCCTCTCTCTCTCTCTCTCTCTCTCTCTCTCTCTGCCCCTCCCCCACTCGTACTTTTTTTCTCTCTTTCTCTCAAAATAAATAAATAAACAACATCAATAACAAAAAAACACAGAATAGCAGGATGATCAGGGACAGACACCAGAATTCAAAGTACTGCCAATGTCACAGAGTTGACTATTTTACCTCTCCAGTATCCCCTGGCCTGAACTCAACAGTCTAACACCCAGGAACGATTGCCGAGATTCAGGAAGAGAGAGCCTGACTGAGCTGACCCACAATCTGCCCACGTGTGGACCTGATCCTATAAAGTATAACAAAGACTTCCAGGACTGAGCTGACAGATACCTGGCCAGGTTGCAGGCTGCCCACTTGGTACTGCACACAGAGTACAGATACTAACAGCACTGCAAAGGCTTTGAAAACTAAACTAAACTTACCACAGCCCAAAAAAGGCTCATTGAAACCTGTATCCTTACATACCCAGGCCAAGGGCCTGCCAAATCAAAAATCTCAACGTTTCTCCATAAGATGGTGGTAAAACCCACATTCTTGTAACGAAAGAGCTAAAATGTTCAGAAAACAATCCAAAATTACTTGATACACAAAGAACTACAAAAATGTCAAATCATATGAGAAAATACAATGAAAATAGGCCAATGACAAAATGACACAGAGGTTGGAATTATCCGACGCGCACTTTAAGGTAGCTATCATAAAATATTCAAATGAACAATTTTGAAAATTCCTAAGAAAAAATTTAAAACAGAATATATCTGCTATAGAAGAAATACAGAAGAACCAAGTGGAAATTTTAGACATAAAAATTACCAAAACCAAAATAAATAATTATTAGAAAAAAATAATAAATGATAGGTCTAAATTGAAACCAATTAAGAATTACACTAAATGTAAGTGAACTAAATCAATGAAAATACAGAGATTGTCAGAATCAATTAAAACAACATGACCCAGGGCACCTGGTTAAGTGCGGCTCAGTTGGTTAAGTGTCCAACTCTTGATTTTGGCTGAGGTCATGATCTCACAAGTGTGAGATCGAGCCCCATGTCAGGCTCCATGCTGGGCGTAGAGCCTGGTTAAGATTCTCTCCCCCCCCCCACTCTGCCCCTCCACTTCTCATTCCCCTACCCCCCCCCAAAATAAATTTTTTTAAATGTTTAACAAAAAAAGACCCAACTATATGCTATCTACTTGAAAGTCAATCCAAATATGACATATTTAAGGAAACAAACATATCATGCAACACTAATCAAAATTAAGCAGGAGTGGCTATTCTAATATCATACAAAGCAAACTACAAAACAAAACAACAAAAAATTACCAATATGTCAACTATACTCAAATTTAAAAAAAATTTTTTTTAGGGGCACCTGGGTGGCTCAGTCGGTTAAGTGTCTGACTTCGGCTCAGGTCGTGATCTCGCGGTTTGTGGATTTGAGCCCCGTGTCAGGCTCTATGCTGACAGCTTGGAGCCTGGAGCCCGCTTCGGATTCCGTGTCTCCCTCGCTCTCTGCCCCTCCCCCACTCACACTCTTTCTTTACTTCAAAAATAAACATTAAAAAATTTTTTTAACCAAAAATAAATTTTTTAGATACCAGGGACAAAGAGGAACATTACATACTAATAAAAGGGTCAATTCATCTACAACACATAATTGTATATGAACCTAACAACAGAATTTACTTCAAAATACATAAAGGAAAAAAAATAAAGAACTACTGGGGCACCTGACTGGCTCAGCTGGTAGAGCATGTGCCTCTTGATCTCTGGGTCATGAGTTCTAGCTGCATGTTGGGGGTAGAGCTTACTTACACACACACACACACACACACACACACACCACTATTCTCACTGAATCCTCTTTACTATCCTGTTGAAATAGGTTTTACTGTTCCCATTTTACAGATAAGCAAATTCAAATTAAGAAAGCTTAAATAAGTTACTCAAAGTGACAGAACCGGCTAGAGCTAAACTGCAGTGAGGGTGACATACTGAGGAGATCCATGAACTCCTGCTGAGGTCTATGAAGCTACTGGTTCCTCCAAAACTTCAATTAAAAACAATCTGTTGGAAGTGGGGTGGCTAGCTACCTAGGGCCAGTGCCCTATATTTACTACCAAAAACCACGGCTTTGAATCAGAACGCCACTACTCAGGCTCTCGCATATCAAATGAGCAAGGGAAAAACCTTATAAGCTCGGAGTTCCCCTCTCCTCTAAGTGTTTTAGGATTTCACCGTGCTGGCCGGAGACACATTAACCCACACACTCTCAACAAACAAGAAGTTAAAAGCAGGGACCTGAACAGATCGTTGTACCCCCGTGTTCACAGCGGTATTATTCCTTCTAGAACCTCACTCCAATAACTCTTCAACCTTACAGGATCTGCCAGTTCATCTACCTTACCAGCTTCTCATTTTCCAACTTAGAGGCAGCTGTAATGGAGCAGTTACAAAGCATGGACTCTGGAGCTTGACTGCCTGGATTAAAAAGCTAATTATCAGCTATATGACCCTGTGCAAGCTGCTTAAAATCTGTGCCTCAATTTCCTCATCCTTAAAATGGAAGTCATAGCACTACCCCCACAGGATTACTTTGAGGATTAAATGTAAAGCACTTACTGGGGAATGGGCAAAATTGGAGAAGGGGATTAAGAGGTACAAACTTCCAGTTAAAAAATAAATAAGTCACAGAGATGAAAAGCACAGCATAGGAAATAGAGTCAAGAATATTGAAATAACACCGCACAGCGACAGTAACGACAATTACGGTGGTGAGCACTGCATTAACGTGTAGAACTGTTGAATCACTACACTGTGCACTTATCACTGTAACCCTCTCCTGTTCCCCTTGTTTTTATTACCTCCTTCTCCACCTTGGATCCCATGTCAGTAATTATAATCACTGTTACATACAGCCTCAATAACTTCTGCTTCCATTTCATTCCATTATATTTGCCTGGCAAAACATCAATCCTGACTAAATATAACCCTGCCCTTACTCTGGCCCTGAATTCAAGCTGAGGAACAAAGACAGACACAAGTGAGGCTACTGATTTAGCTTTGTAGCTCTAACCCCACACCTCAAGCAGCCACTCACTGCCCAGCAATCTTTCCACTTTGGTCAGTTTACTCTCCATGACCTTACAGAACTGTCTCAATTCCTTTCTGTCCTCACTTAAGAAGACACTCTCCGTTTCTTGACGCTTCAGTTGATAGAATTTGTTTGTTACTTCAGTGGGAAAACAGAGGTAGTCAGAAGAGAGTTTCCATATCGTCCTCTTAGCAAATCCTCCAATTTTCCTGAATTCTTTCGCATATCCCCTACCTTCTCTATCTATGCTCCTAGCTAACACCAATCCCTCTACATGTGTTCTGGATCAAATCCTCATTCCTTTTCATGAACTTTCCGTCTATAGCTACTCTCTTCCTCTTCTGCTTTATCAGTTTTTACTACTCTGAGAATGAGTCCCATCAATATACAGAGTTACTGCAATAACAACGGTCTTCCAAAAAAAGAAAAGCCTCTCAGGACTACACATCCTCTCCTACCTACCGTTCCATCTTTACAGCAAAAGTCCTTGGGAAAAGTTCTGTATCCTGTTTTCCACTCCAGGGTCATGCCTTTCCAACTGAGTGTTCCTTCTCCACATTCCCCTGAACTATCTGTAATCAGGGTCACTAATGAACACGGTGACCGTACAACTGGGTTTGCCCAGACAGTACCAGCTTAGGTCTGTCCTGTGGCATAACGACTGTGCTCCCGTCACATTCAAAGATGTCTTGGTTTGGCCAATGAGTTATCTGAGGACTCTACCAAGGACTCCCAGCTTGCCAACTGCAAAGGGCGATTCTCAGTCTGTCAGATGCTCCCACGAGTGAACATTCTCTCCTCAGGGTCGCGGACAAAACACTCCCGATTGTTCTACCTCACTGGCTGCTCCTTCTCGCTTTCTTTTCTGGTTCTTCTAACTAGGAATACTAGAGTGTCCAGGGCTCAGGCATTTGGTCTCTTCTCTATATACAGTAGACGCATCCCCTCGGTAGTTTTACCCCGTCCCTTTACACAGCTAATCGCCCCCGAATTACTCCATCCCTACCTCTCCACTGAATCTCAGCTCACATTCAACTGTCCACTCAACATCCTCACTTGGGGTCAAACAAGCACCTCAGAGTTGACATGTACAAAACCAAATGTGACACCGCGGCCCAGATCCGAAATCCGGTCTTTTCCCAGGGTTTGCCGCCTCACCACTCGGCCTCGTAGCAACAGCCCCATGGTTCCAGATCATCCTCTCACACGCCGCCTGCCGGAGGGCAAAGTGGTCAGCCCCGCCTTCAGCACACAGCCTAAATGTAAAACTTCTCACAGGACACTGCTGAGAGCCTAAAGTCATCACTGTTTGTTCCTGTCTAACTGGGCATTACACAATTAACCTTTATCGAGCATTTACTGTGTAAGAGGCACCACTCTATTCCCATCTCTGTTCTATGCACGAATCATATGAGGCTCAGAGAAGACAAGGAATAAGCCCAAATCCGCAGGCCGAGTTCCACAGCCGACATTCTTAACCACCGGCCTCACTGCAGTTAATGGCCTCCCCATTTTCTGAGCGGCCTACAGGCTCTCCAGACAATTCTGAGTGAGCTTTTTAAACCTTAAGTCAAATCAGATCACTCTCTTCCTCTCAACCTTCCAATGGTTTCTCATCACACCTAGAATAAAACCCAAAGCCCTTATGTCCTACGAGGCCTTACATGATGTGCGTGTCCTTGCCACCTCACAGGTGAACATTCTCCTCCATAAATGTCATCCTGCGATACTGGCCACCTTGCTTTTTCATGAACTCACCAAAGAGGTTCCACTTCAGGGCCTTTGCATTTATAGATTCCTCCGCATAGAACACTTTTCTCCCAGATACTCACATAGTATTCTTCCATCAATCAGGTTTCCACTGAAATGTCACATTCTCAGAGAGGACTGTCCTTCCTAGCAAATCCACAGAATAGGGCCTGTCACTCGCCGTTCATTTCCCTGCTTCATTCTTGTTCATGACCCATATCACACTTACTTGTCATTTTATTAATCTGTGCCTTAAACTAGAATATAACCTCCATGAGGGCCGGGCATCTGCTCCGGTCACTACAGCTCTCTTAACCCGAGAGCACCAGCCAGAGCTCGGGCACTCAGTACACGCTTTGCCGAATAATGACTTAGGTTCTGCAGCTCAAGAGGAAAATAAGGATTTAATAACTAAAACTGAGACAACTACCCAAGCATTCTGAGTAGGCAAGGTATAGTTCTGTTTCCTGCTGAACAGAAAAGTTTCAGAGGGAGTCAAACTTTAAAAGAAAGCTGTGTAACATAATCCTGAACGTTGTTTTCGTTAAGGTAAATAAAAAGAAAATAAGTTTTAATACTACTCAGGAATAGACAAAACTGTCACTGTTGGCAGATAACATCGCCAGCATCTGCTTAGAAAATACAAGCTACAAACAAAAATCAGACTGAGACCTATAAATACAGAGAACAAACTGCCGGTTGCCAGAGGGGAGGCAGATGAAGAGATGGGCCCAATAGGTGCAGGGGACAGAGAGACACAGCCTCCAGTCATGGAAGGAGGAAGTCACAGGAATGAAAGGCACAGCCTAAGGAGTACAGCCAACGATACTATAATAGCAACAGCACTGGACAGACAGTAGCCACACACTTGTGGTGAACACAGCATATAATGCATAAACTTGTTGACTCACTAAGTTGTAATCTAACATTGTGTGTCAACTATACTAAAAAAGACAGAGCAGGGGCGGGGGGCATACAAGTTAATCAACCAAGAAGCTAAGCATTCTAGAAGACTGTCAGATCGATACAGAACATATAAACACCAATAACCTTCCTACACATCATGCTGAACGACCTGAAAACAGATGCAACAATAATCAATTTCTGAGAATAATCTTAATGAGAAAGAGTGTAACTTTGCTCAAGAACATAAAGAACCAAGCAGAGAGAGAAACAAACCTAACAGAAAAAGAGGCAGTAGAAACAAGCAATTCAGAGAAAAAATGAAAGGACCTATGAAATAGGACAGCGTTCCATCTCTGACCAAGTAATCAGGAAAATCATATGATGAAATAAGAAACGAGAAGCACTGATAATATTCAATCAGAGTGGGAACAGAGGAGAGACAAAGACTCACACACACCAGCTGGCAAGGATGTAAGTGCAACAGCATATACTGGAAGACAATTTAACAATATCTATCAAAATATAAAACACGAACACCATTTCACACCTAGAAATCCATATTACCTCACGTGCATACACTGAGAAAGACGGTTGGCACAGATACACATAAGGATGTTCACTCTAGTACAAACAGCATGAAAGCTGATCAAAGGGAACAAAGTATGCTCTATCCATTCAATGGTTTTCCATCCCTAAACGGTCATTAAGAACAATGAGACCGATCTATTTGTACTAATTTAGAAAGATCTCTAAGACAGAGTCAGTCTCATGAGAAAAAGTACATTACAGAATAATACAATTCCATGAGTGGTTTATAAATGTATACAAATGTATAAACATGCAAATGTTTTATGACTACATTTGTATGTGCGTGCACATAGAAATACACAGCAAAGTATCTAGAACATGCACCTGGTAACAATAATTTCCTCTGGAGGTATGGAGTAAAACTGGCGGCCAAGGAAGAAGGGCCTTTCATTTTTTCTCTTCATGAGTTTTTACAAAGAGCATACACTCATCTGTATCTTAATAAATGGGGGTGGAATTAAAAGATGAGCTTTTTCCTTAGGAACCACTGGGAAAGCGTTTTATTTTTTTATGCTCTAGTAGTTAAGGGGTCATTTCTTCTCCCACTCTAAACAAACAGCAAACCTCCCAAAATCAGACCGCTAGTGCATCTGATACTTCTTACAAGGCATCATATGCAAAAATAAGTGAAGAGTTTATGGTGTTTGGGTTGTTCATAATAATATTTAAAAATGCCTCTGTGACCAAAGCCTACAGCCTAATTTTCAACCTCTAATACTTCCAATCATTCCTGAGTCCATATAATGCCAAAACTACCTGGAAACTGAAAATACATGCCCGTTATTATTTGGATTTAAGATGCAAAAAAATCCTTGTGACTGTTTTGTTCAATAATCTTACTTATATCTATGCAGGAGTATATGCATATACACACACAACAAAAATCAAGTCACAGCATTACCATTCATTCTATAGTCAAAGTATAATTTGACCTTTATGCCACCTAAAATATGTCACTTATGGGATATTAAATAGCTTTTCTTAAAAATATTATGAGTACACTAATATTTTTTTAAGTTTATTTATTTATTTTGAGAGAGACAGAGAGAGTGCAAGCGGGAGAGGGGCAGAGACAGAGAATCCCAAGCAGGCTCTGCACTGCCAACATAGAGCCCGATGCAGGGCTCGATGTCATGAAACCATGGGGGGTCATGACCTGGATGAAATCAAGAGTCAGACGCTTACTTAACTGACTGAGTCACCCAGGTGTTCTCAATAGGAAAACAAAGATATTCAATATGGGGCACCTGGGTGGCTCAGTCAGTTAAGCGTCCGATTTCCACTCGGGTCATGATCTCGCAGCTCGTGGGTTCGAGCCCCGCATCGGGCTCTATGCTGACAGCTCGGAGCCTGGAGCTGCTTCGGATTCTGTGTCTCCCCCTCTCTCTACACCCCCCCCCCCCCCGGCCACTCACAGTCTGTCTCTCTCTTTCTCTCAAAAATAAACATTAAAAAAAGAAAGAAAGAAAAACAAAGAATATGACCAGCAATTGAAAAAGAGAACACATGAGACACTGGACCTCACAATTTTAAGAATGAAAATTCAAGCAAGGAGATATCATTTTATATATCAAATTAGCAAAGAATGACCACACCCGCAGTGGGCAGGTCACAGAAAAACAGACTTTATTAGGAGTATAAATTGGACAATCACACCAAAAGTAACCTAAATAAATAGAGTACTGCTCTTATTTAGTCTCTTGTGTCAAAAAGGTTTTAGAAAAAAATCTTCTGGTAACGATAAAGACTAAAACACTATACAAGTAACTGTCAAGGCAAATTTATGTAGCAAAAGGGGCATTACGGCTGAAGCAAAGAAGAATCAAGAGGAACCATATTTGCATTAGTCAGCAATCATCACAGCAGCTCAAATGGGCATAATCAGTTCAACTGGCATCATCCCTCCTACATGATCAATGTGAATCTTACAGCAGGTGTACTGAGAGCTGATAATTACAGACAACAGTGTCTACACACGTGAGTGTTTTAGCTAGGTTTAAGTTTCACAAAGACTAGAACATTTGGAGTGAAGGGGAAATATATGTCATAACTGTCATAAGTAAAAATAAAACTTCCCGGACCGCCTGGGTGGCTCAGTTAAGCGTCTGACTTCAGCTCGGGTCACAATCTTGCGGTCCGTGAGTTCGAGCCCTGCGTCAGGATCTGTGCTGACAGCCTGGAACCTGCTTCGGATTCTATGTGTGTCTCTCTCTGCCCCTCCTCTGCTCAATCTCTCTCTCTCTCTCTCTCTGTCTCTCTCTCTCTCTCTGTCTCTCAAAAAATAAACACTAAATTTTTTTTTTTAATTTTTTTTTTTCCAACGTTTATTTATTTTTGGGACAGAGAGAGACAGAGCATGAACGGGGGAGGGGCAGAGAGAGAGGGAGACACAGAATCGGAAACAGGCTCCAGGCTCTGAGCCATCAGCCCAGAGCCCGACGCGGGGCTCGAACTCACGGACCGCGAGATCGTGACCTGGCTGAAGTCGGACGCTTAACCGACTGCGCCACCCAGGCGCCCCAACACTAAATTTTTTTAATAAAAAAAATAAGAAGTAAAAATAAAACCTCCCAAGAAAAATCTAAAAGATAATCATTTTTTGTTCTTGTTTTATTTTACCACTTTACAATGAAAGAGTTTACAGTAATATACATAAAACTTTCCAAATACAGACACTTGTGAAGTTTGAGCATTTAAGAATGACAGTTCAAAAACTAAAAAACAAAACATAAAACACCACAAGAAAGAGATCTGTACAAAGATCAGTTTTCCAGAAGGCCCTTGAATTAAAAATAATGACAAACTTTAAAATTAACATCTAGGGGCGCCTGGGTGGCGCAGTCGGTTAAGCGTCTGACTTCAGCCAGGTCACGATCTCGCGGTCCGGGAGTTCGAGCCCCGCCTCGGGCTCTGGGCTGATGGCTCAGAGCCTGGAGCCTGTTTCCGATTCTGTGTCTCCCTCTCTCTCTGCCCCTCCCCTGTTCATGCTCTGTCTCTCTCTGTCCCAAAAATAAATAAACGTTGAAAAAAAAAATTTTTTTTTTAAAATAAAATAAAATTAACATCTATTTTGTTCGCCTGAAATTTCCTTTCAAATAAATCTTCTTGGCGGGGGGGGGGGGGGGGGGGGAGGATAACATGAAAACTGTACATTCTGTGCAGCTCTGTAAATCTAAAACTAAAAAATTAAAGTCCATTTTTAAGAAGTATTAACCCATTTTTGAGCTATGAAGACATCTATAAAGGCAAAGAACTGAAAATAAAGAGAAAAAGATGGAAAGGGTATTGAATCTCACAGATAATAAGAAAAATGAAATCTAAAATGTTTTACATCTGATAATACCAAGGGCTGGTAAGAAACTAAAGCAATGGGGACTTTCAGACTCTAACTGACGGGCATGTGAACTGGTACAATCATTTTGAAAAACATTCAGTATTACCCAGTAAAGTTGAGGCAAGTACATACCTTAAATGCACTGACATGGTTTTTAGCCATGACTGAGAGTGAGACATGTATTTTAAAAGGTGACCAAGAATGTACATAAAATACAATACAGAAGTAAAACTATCTGTCAAAGAGGGCGGCAAATTTTTAGACAACAGGAGATTTTTGGACCCTCAAAAGACACTAACCAATTAACTCAAGTTTCAGGAAGAAGAAAAACTTTCCCAGAAGGAAAATTTGAGATGAAAGAGGGAATGGTAAGGAAAGAAAAGCGTGAACTTGTTTCTATTTCTAAGCAAAGCTGAGTTCATGAAAGATGATCATGAGGTCTGATATATGGGGTCACAAAAAGGACTTGGATGATGAACAAGAAGGATGTCTAAGTCAGGAGGCAGCATGATCACAGGTAAAACATTTTCAAGTTGTTGCTGCTCAGGAGTAAGGTGTGTTACTGATTCACGTTACACTTTCGATAAATATTTATGCTAATATTTCTAGGGTAGACACAGAGACAGCACACACGGAATGTGTAACTACCGAAAGGGAAATGTGAACGTGAGATGAAACCCAGGGAATAAATTTCAATCCAGAAGCGAAAATGAACAAACCACAGTTAGGTACAGAAAACACTGACAAATCACACAAAAAGAAGAAAAACAAGTTGCACAAGACTGCGTACAGTAAATACAATATACAACTCCATTAAGATAAAGGGTAAAAGCAGGCAAATCTAAACATACGTTACATAGAGATACACACATGGTTTTTAGAAACTATAAAAAGAACCAAGGAAATGTTAAATACAAACTTCAGAGTTATTACTCTGGAGAGAAAGGAGTGGTATGATCATGGAAAGGCATTTTGGGGAACTTCAAAGAATATTCTATTTCTTAAACCATAAGGTAGATACACAAATGTGTGTTATTCTTTATATATAATTATATGGAGAATTACATATACAGGAAAGGAATATGAAATTTCACAATTTAAAAAGTTAACTTAAAAAGCAATCTCCTCCACTCCAAATATCTCGGATTCTTCCAATCCTTAATTACAGACTTCTAAAATATCCTTGCCTACACATATCTTCCTCTTCTCTCAAGGCCTATTCAACTTAGTACTACTAATTATGTCCTATCTTGACATCTTTTACAGATGCCTTTCATTATTATTTAACTGTGATTTGTTAATTAACTATTTAAGCAATGCATTTTCTCTTTTCTTTTACTTTTTGTTTCCTCTCCAGACTGTAAGGTCTCCAAGGCAGACTTACTTCTCCTGGGTTTCCCACTCTGCCCAGGAACCGTGAGAACCTTTCTTCATACAAAGTACACATTCAGGTATTTATTCATATTCAGACCCAATTCTGGACTTACGTCTGCATACACCTAGATATGTACCTGCCACACATACATGTTCCTTAACTGGTTAACATGAAACAATTATGAACCATGCACCCCAATTAAAACACTCAAGTTCCAGTATTTTCTTCACTCTGAAATATTTTCTTAGTATATGAAGTCAGAAGTTCCAGGTTTTGCAGGGACTACATCTTACTTTTTCTGTGCTCTATTTTCAACTTCAGTGAAAGAAGGATACAAACTCTCTGATCATCTAAGGAATCAAATAAAACAAAATATGTACAAGTTGTTCAGTTTTGGGGCACCTGGGTGGCTTAGTCAGTTGAGGGTCTTCTTGGTTTCGGCTCAGGTCATGATCTCACAGTTCATGAGATCAAGCCCCAACTCTGTGCTGGTGGTGTGGAGCCTGCTTGGGATTCTCTCTCTGCCCCTCCCCTGCTCACTGTCTCTCTCAAAATCAAACTTAAAAAAAAAAAAAAAGTTGTTTAGTTCCCCCCTTCTTCCAAGAAAACTCTCCTGAACTCTTTCTTTCGCAGCCTACCTCCCAAAAAGAATCCACTTCTGTGGCTCCCATTCACCCCCAGTCCAAGGCCCTCACAACACCAATGAGACTTTGTTCAAGGCCATTTTTTGAGCAGTCTCTAACCTCCATCTTCCCTTTCTTTGAGTTGAACCAGTTTTCTCAAAACATTTTGCAGAAATCATGTAAAAAAAAAAAAAAAAAAAAAAGCCTAGATACATACTGAGATATTTACTGATAATTTGAAATCTAGAACTTGTTTCAAAATAACCAGGGAGGAGACAGCACAGACGAAACACGACAAATTGACCATTAGTGATGCGAACACGGGAGGCTCAATATAAAAACGCTCTACTCTTACATATGTTGAAAATTCCACAATAAAAAGTTTTAGAAATACTTATTTACTACTTGATCCTAACTGTGGGACTAAAAGTACATCTGAAGTAATGTCATAAAATCTTCATGTTAGCAGGCTTGTTCAACTCGTTCCCCAAGGAATGAATGAACCACTACAACATCCCAGGCAAGACATCTCGCTTCTGCCTGTATCAGTCCACAGCACAGAACAATCACCGCTGCTGGAGATAACAGATCTGCATGAGAGACATTCGCTGAACCCAAGGAATGTGTACACGGGAGATAAACAAGAACGTGTCGCAAGTGCAGAAAAAGCAAACAGACCAGTTGAGAGAAGAGAGACCACTATTCGGTTAGTAAAGACCTCACCAAGAAGGACGCCGAGGACTTCAGACCAGAAAACAGGAAGGAAGGAAAAGGGGGAAGGGAGGAGAGCAAAGTGACTGAGCTAGCAAGAAGAGCTCGGGCAGGCAGGCAGAGGGAAGGGTAAAACTTAGCCATATTCAGAAGAGAACAAGTGTTGTCAAGTAAAACAGACCCAGGATATGAAAAGGACTTGAACTCCGAGCTAAGAAGCTTGAATAAAACTCAGCAGGCAGCCTCTGAAGGTTTTACAGCAAAAAAAGTACCAGAATCAAGTATACATTGGGAAAAATAACCTCATCAGTTTGATAATCCAGAGCAGAAAATGAGATCTGAAAGAACTATCGACGGACATCCCAATTCTGCCGTAAAGCAGCTTGAACACTCACTCACCAAGTTTTGTTCTGTTTTTTATTCAAAGTCAAAATCTGGTTATTCATTTATTCAACAAATATTTGAGTTCTGGTTACATGCTAGGCACTGTCCTAGACACGCCAAAAACTTTTATCTCGCAGTCCTAGTTGCAGAACACTAGAATCGTGGTCTCAACTTGGGGAGGGGGAAGGGCAAATTTCTGCCCCCCACCACAACTGGCAACATGTCTAAAGACATCTAATGAGTCCAGGGATGCTGGTGAACATCTCTCAATGCATAGCACGGCCACCACAATAAGGAATTAGCCCCAAAGGTCAGCAGTACCAAGGGAGAGAAACCCTGCCGTAGAGCAGCACATTCTATCCCCTCTTTTTACACAACTGTTTAATGTACGTTACTTCTTCTATTACGATTCTAAAATAAAGGTCTTACGATACCTTCAGAAACACACACCACCATTTTAATAACTTCGAAAGCGGCAACAAATGTACTAAGAATCTTGAGATTTGGCTTAAGAAGTTTATAAGCTACACTTATCTTACATTAACTTCTAGAAATAAAATTGTCTTCTTCTCCTGTCACCTACTGTTCTCAAAAACTTAAGCTAAAAGCTCTGTGTAATGTTTATTACTTTTCCTTTTGCGTCCCTACAGCAGCTAATCACCACAATCTGCCACTTCTTTCCATGTAATGCCTCACATCTCAACTTTCTATTCCTAGTGCCATCAGCAGAAATACTTCACTATTTGCCCTGGAGCTCCTGGTGTGTCTGTCTCCTTCCCGTTCTCCCTCCCAGGCTATCCGACTCATGAGCACTGCATTTTTCACCTGCTCAAAATTCCATAAGGTTGCTTACAACACACCAAGTAAGAGCCTAATTCCCGCTGCTCGGCATTCAAGCTGAGCCACAGTCCACCTTTCCAACTCTTTTTCCCACTGCTCTCCTCAGGAATACCCTCTCTCTCAGCAAAATGAGTTCTTCTGGGGCACCTGACCAACCTCTCCAGCTCAGAGAAATCAAAAGCCTCATTCAAATAAAAGATATGTTTTTGGGGCACCTGGGGTGGCTCAGTTGGTAAAGCATCTGACTTCAGCCCAGGTCATGATCTCACAGTTCGTGAGTCCGAGGCCCGCGTCAGACTGTGTGCTGACAGCTCGGAGCCTGGAACCTGTTTCGGATTCTGTGTCTCCCTCTCTCTCTGCCCCTCCCCCACTCACGTTCTCTCCCTCTCCCCCTCTCTCTCCCACTCTCTCTCTCCCCCCTCCCTAAAATAAACAAATTAAAAAAAAAAAAGGGTATGTTTTTAACTCAGGGTACCAATACTCAGGGTACCAATAAGAGATCAACTTACAAGGAATCCCGACCTGCCCACAGATCTTTTTTAATGAGAGATAACCCCAACCCCCTTGGCTCACTGTCCTTATTTAGAACATCCCCTATTTGCCTCTCTACCTCTCTGAACTCATCTTACTCTTCAAATCTCCACAATTCTCACAGCCCAGTCATGTGTATCACCACCACCTGCCCACTCACCCACCCCATCCCATACCTGTGGCTCTTAGGCCATTTCACTTATTTGGTAACGAAGCGTCATCTCATTTTTACTAGCTCTCTTTTATATTCAGACAGCTAAAATTATGACTGATTTGTTCAAAACCTGAATAGGGGATAAACGGAGTATTTACATTTCCAAATCAATCTCCAACATTCTTTAGATTTTTTTTTTTTAAATCACAATACTCCTGGGAACAGATCAACAGGTATATTCATTTATTATTAGTAAGAATATAAATTGGTACCATTATGCTATAATGGTATTTGTCAATTCAAAGTCTTTAAAATCTGGGGCGCCTGGGTGGCTCAGTCGGTTAAGCATCCGACTTCAGCTCAGGTCATGATCTCGCAGTCCATGAGTTCGAGCCCCGCGTCGGGCTCTGTGCTGACCGCTCAGAGCCTGAAGCCTGCTTCGGATTCTGTGTCTCCCTCTCTCTGACCCTCCCCCCATTCATGCTCTGTCTCTGTCTCAAAAATAAATAAACGTTAAAAAAAAAAAAAAAAAAGTCTTTAAAATCTGTATACCCTTTGACCCAGGAATCTCACTTGGGAATTCATCATGAGGAAATAATAAAGTGCACAAAGGGTTTGCTCTAAGGATACTCATCATGTTTTCTAACTCTCAGAGATTGAAAACACAAAACTTCCATGTCCAACAAAAAAGACTATTCAGATGAATCATTTATTTAAGCAATGTAATATTCTGCAGCTACTAAAAGCCTATAGCACTGTGGTTACTGAGATGGAATCTTTTTATGACTATTCTCTTAAGTGAAAAAAATCTAAATGATATGACCCCATATGCCTGATTTTTAACATTTTTATATATTATGTGTGTCCTATTTTTTCTAAATATTTTCTACATATGTACACAGTCTGTACAGAAAAAACATATACTGATAAGTATACGTAAATCTTAAAATAGAGCAAAATCTTTATTTTCTTTTGTTAATGAATATTTATATTTTAGCTACATTAAATTTTATGGACACCAAACATTTTTAAGGCCTATTCAGAGTTGAACCATAATCTCACAAAGCCTACGACACCTAGATTCAATGTATCTGTAGGAAAAATATTTCCAGGAAGAATGCTTAAACACATGCTTACAGTTCAATACCCACGTGGCATCACCAGCGACAGCAGGCATCCCCACTCTGACGCAGGCTAGGTGGCTCGTCGGCCAGAAAGAAACCCCAGGAAGGGTTCTGGTGGTGCCAGACCAAGGGGAGGAAGGCCGGCCTGGAGAGCCTGGGAGGGAGGGACTGCAGGGCACACGCTCTGCGGACTGGTGTGTGTGTTGGGCACAAAGCATAAACGAAGATGACGAGACCGTCACCAGACCAGGAAGGCAATGCAGTGGAATGCTGTGGGCATGAGTTCCAGAGGCTGAACACTTAGGCTCAGTGTCACCCCTGCCTCTCCCTGCGGTGCAAATCACCGCAGAATAACGGGGACAACGGTCCGCCCAGAGCAGCGCCTGCCACTGCAGTTAGGTGCCCCTCACCATCTACAATTACTGCCACCGTCACCCCTGCGTCGACAGGTGGCAGTTGCCGGGACGGCAGTGCCTCTCCCCCACCGGTCACCTCCTTGGTCTGCTCTCACCTTGCCGGGGGCCCACTCAGTAAAGAACAGGAGCCGGGACTCCAGGTGGTCGGAGACCAGTGTGAGGGAGCAGGCAGTAACATCGAGAAAGAAAAGTAAACCTGTATAAGCGGTTCACAAGAAGGGCACCGTAAGTCACTCCCCTCAGGCTGCCACTGCGATCTTCACACAACGTGTGTCCTGCGTCATTCACCCGGATAAAACCTTTCACTGTCTCTCTGTGGACTTTGGGAGTTAAATCAGAACTATTCCTGAAACTGACTTAAAACCCATACTGCCTCTGGGGCGCCTGGGTGGCTCAGTCGGTTAAGCATCCGACTTCGGCTCAGGTCATGATCTCATGGTTCATGGGTTCAAGCCTCGCATCGGGCTCTGTGCTGACAGCTGGGAGCCTGGAGCCTGCTTCGGATTCTGTGTCTCCCTCGCTCTCTGTCCCCTCCCCCGCTCACATATTTTCTCTCTCTCTCTCTCTCTCTCGAAAATAAACATTAAAAAAAATTTTTTTAAAAACAACAAAAACCCATACTACCTCTGCAGTCTCATCTCTGGACACTCTTCCACGAGCACACTCAGCGTCTAGCCCTACCAAACTTCCTCAGTTACAAACTCACTCGTCAGCCTTTGCATGCACTGTCTCCCCTGCCTGGAAAGCAGTCTCTACCTCCTCCAGTAGAAGCAAACTGCTATTCAACCTGCAAAACCCAGCTCAAGATCGATCAACTCCACAGCCCCTTCCTGACCTTCAAGAGCTAAGTCCCTCTGTGTGCCCCCCACTATGTGCAGAGCCCTATTTCTGTCTCTTTGAAGGCTCCCCTGACCCAATCCCACACACGCACACACACCCACACACACGTAACACCAAGCATTTCTCAGATGCAGGCAGAGTGTTCCTCCACCCCTCACTCCAGACAGTTAACGAGCCCCCAGCCAGGCTGTTATCTATGCTTCTGGCCAACTGACTACAGGTTGGAAGTTCCAGTGATCTCCTCCTCAGGTTTGATTAATTTGCTGGAGCAGCTCGCAGAACTTGGAGGGAAACTTACTTACGTTTACTACTTTATTAAAGTATATGATAAACAATACGATAGGGCAAGGTCCTGGAGAAAGAAGCATCCGCCCTTGTGGGGCCTGGTTCAGTGGCACGTATAAGTATTCTTTTATTTTCCCCAAACATGGAACAGGAAGGGAGGAAGGGAGGGAGGGAGGGCCAAAACAGCTAACCTCTTAGGTTTTCATGGAGGCTACATAATCATGATTGACCAAGTCATTGACCATTGGCTGATTCAACTCCAGCCCCCCTAGTGAAGGTCGGGGGGACAGAAAGTTCCAAGTCTCTATTCACATGGTCCTTCTGGCACCCAGGCCCCACCCTTGGGTGGGATCCAAAATTCACTGTCATTAATAATAAGACAACCAATTCATCTTCAAATCTTTGAAATATTTTCAGGAACTGTGAATAAAGATACAAAATAAATCCAAACAATATATTTTGGTCATATGAATGACTATATATATATATATATATATACACACACACACATACACACACACACACACATATATATACGTATACATGTGTATACATATATATGTGTATATATGTGTATACATATATGTGTGTGTGTGTGTATATATATATATATATACACACACACACATATATATGTATTTTTTTATGCTTATTTATTTTGAGGGGGGCGGGGACCATGAGTGGGGTAGGGGTAGAGGAAGAGAGGGAGAGAGAGAATTCTAAGCAGGCTCCTCACTCAGCACCGAGCCCTACACGAGGCTCGATCCCACAACTGTGAGATCACAACCTGAGCCTAAATCAAGAGCCAGATGCCCAACCAACTGAGCCACTCATATGCCCCAAATATGTATTTCTTAGAAATCATATTGCACTGTCACACTGTATTGTCCCACCAGTAGCCAGTGACTCCATGGAGGAATCTTGCTTTTATCTGTTAGTTTCCAGATACTTTCCTGCACAGTGACTAATATTAAGAATAAGAAAAACTGGGGCGCCTGGGTGGCTCAGTCGGTTGAGCGTCCAACTTCGGCTCAGGTCATGATCTCACGGCCCGTGAGTTCGAGCCCCGCGTCAGGCTCTGTGCTGACAGCTCAGAGCCTGGAGCCTGCTTCAGATTCTGTGTCTCCCTCTCTCTCTGACCACCACCACCACCACCACCCCCACCCCCCACCCCCCCGTTCATGCTCTGTCTCTGTCTCAAAATAAATAAACATTAAAAAAAATTGTTTTTTTTTAACAAGAAGAAAAACTTACTAATCACAGTTGGGAAATATTCAGGACCAACTAATTAGACTGCAGACTGGTGAAGAAAGTGAAAGAGGGGCACCTGGATGGCTCCATCAGTTAAGCGTCCAACTCCTGATTTTGGCTCAGGTCATGATCTCACAGTCATTAGACTGAGCCCCGTGTCAGGTTCCGCACTTGGCTTGGAGCCTACTTGAGATACTCATTCTCTCTCTCTCTCTCTCTCTCTCTCCCACCCCCCCTCAAAAAAGGGGAGGGGAGGAGCGGGGAGGGGAGGGGAAGGAAGGGTGGGTCAAACCTTTGTCCTGCCTTTCCCATATAAACTGTTGTGCCAGGCAGCCAAACAGTGAGGGGGATTCTTCTCTTTATAAAAGTATTCCAGCAAATAAAATGAAGGAATAACACAATTAGAACATCATCATTTTACGATCCCTGATGAACCAACAGATCTGGGCACTGGTGACAACCAGACATTATGTGCCTCCCGGTGAGGAATGTACAACCACCTAAGAGGCAATCATGAAAAATGAAATTGAACCAGAATCTGATCAAGGTCCACCCACTCATTTGGAAATACAGAGAACAGAGAAACATGTTAAACCTCAGGGGTGTGATCAACAAAATCCAGATGGTGGGAAACTCTATGGGGCAAATAACTTGTTCCTTCAACAAATAAACTGAAAGAAACGGAGGCTAGTAGCCTATAGATTAAGAGAGACTAAATCACAACGTGTGAGCCTATGGAGATCCTGATTCAAACCAACTCTTAAAAAAGAGACAGACACCTATTTAATTTGAATACTGAGTATTTGATGATATTATGGATTCAACCATTAATTATTTTAGGAATGATGGTGGTATTACGTTCTTTTTTCCTTTTTAGAAATCTTTACTTTTTAGAAATACATTCTCAGACATTCGTAAATGAAATTATATCATGCCTGAAATTTGTTTCAAAATAACATAAGAAGTGGTTAACAGTATAAATAAAATAAGATTAGCCATGTGTGATAATTTGTTTAAAAGAGGTGACAAGTACTTACGGGTTCATTATACACATTTGTAAATGGGGGAATTTTCTGAAATAAAGTTAAAAAAAAAAACAGGTGGAAAGGGAAAAGGAGTGACTCAAAGTCTACTGAATACCAGGGCAAGTGCAGAGAAGGGAAAATGATCACAGGTGGGGGTGGCAGCAATTGGCAAGAAATTATTTTATCACAAAGACCTCTGTTAAAGAAAAGACACCAAGGGAAGAAAGATTCAGGACACAGCAGAGTGCAGAGGTTAACTGAAACATGTGTGCACAGGACTTTCAGCAGAGCATTAAAAGCACAGACCCTGCAGTGAACACTGCCTGAGTTCAAATCCTGGTTCCACAACTCACCCTGTGCCTTCATTTCCTCAGATGTTTAAAAAAAAAAAAAAAAAAAGGACAAGAGTAGTCTTTACTTCTGAGGACTTTTGTAGAATTTTATGAATTAATACAGTTCTCCTAAAACAATGTTTCACAGAAGCTCTCCATAAATGTTAACTGTTCCCTGCCTGATCACCACCCTCCCCACTATAGAGATGGAAACACAGACCCCTAAGAGGTGAAGTGTCTTGCTTAACAACAACCTTAGAACCATCTCTTACGCTGAGAACTTATGGTAGATTCGCTGGCTATTCACCAAACACATTTCCCTTTCCTGCTGGACGTGTGGCTAGGCTACATTTACCAACTTCCCTTCTGTGTGTCTGACTTCCGGACAATGAAATGTGAACTCAGTGATTGGATACCTCTTCACCCATCACAGGCCCTGTCCCCAAATCCCCCACACCCATCTCTCTCCCCCATATGTCAGGTGGACATCAATGCCCAGGACAATCCTGGAGGTCAAGAGATTAAGCTTAGTGTCCCAGAAGAATAAACTGTTAATGCCTTAAGCCCCTGAGATTTCAGGGTTTATCTGTTATAGCCGCTGACATAACTTCAGTTAACATACTTTTCATGGACCCATCACAACAATCATTACTCCTCATTTTACAGACAGGAAAACTGAACCTTGGAAAGGGTCATGGTCACACAATTATTAAGTGGTGCATCCAGGATTTGAACCAGCACTGGCTTAATACAGAGCTCAGGCTCTTAAGTGTCAAAAGACCAGTAAGTGGAACCAGGATTTCTAATTTACAACAGTTACATTTAACATAGAATTGTGTTACGTGTTCCTGAAACACTCACTTTAATCTCTCAGAAGAGTAACTAGAGAAGTGTTACTACAAGCACAAAGATATAAATATTCCCCCAAAAGTTTAACTGAGGTTTTGACAAGAAATACATTGGAATAAGACATTAAAAGAGAGAGAGAGAGAGAGAGAGAGAGAGAGAGAGAGAGAGAGAGATGCACATTAAAGAGACCACACTTCGTTATCCTTGCAAATAGCCCATAACAGAAGTTTTAATATTTCTTAATGTTGATTTCTTTTGAGAGAGAGAAAGAGAGCACATGCAGGCAGGGGCAGAGAGAGGGGGGGAGAGAGAATCCCAAACAGGCTCCACGCTGTCAGTGCAGAGCCCAACACAGGGCTCGAACCCATGAACCGTGAGATCATGACCTGAGCCAAAATCAAGAGTCAGATGCTTAATCGATTGAGCCACCCAGGTGCTCCTATAAGTTTTAGTATTTTAATCCAACTTTTCCCACTTGATCTTACCTGAGCCATCCCTATTTATTGGAAATTATATAACATGATCTTATAACATTAGTAATTTTTTTTTTTAATGTTTATTTTTGAGACAGAGAGAGACAGAGCATGAACGGGGGAAGGTCAGAGAGAGGGAGACACAGAATCTGAAGCAGGCTCCAGGCTCTGAGCTGTCAGCACAGAGCCCGATGCGGAGCTCAAACTCACAAACCGTGGTATCATGACCTGAGCCGAAGTCGGACGCTTAACTGATTGAGCCACCCAGGTGACCCTAGTAATTTTTAAATAGGATTTAATAAATGGAAAAATCCTTTTATTTCAATCATCACTGAACTGCATCTCCATCATTAATCAATGTGCACCTACAAAAGATGTACAAACGAAGTTATAAAACTGTTTACAGCATAATTCTACCTACAACTATTTTCTTCTATACATGTACATCTCTTGTCTACAAATGAAAAATATCTGGAAAGTAATGCAAAAAAGTTTCCAGTGATTACTTCTGGGGAGTAGAACTGAGCTTGTGATTTATAACTTTTTATAGACTGAATTTATGATGAATACAATACTTTCAGAATAAGAAATACTTAAAAATATGTATTATCTATGGTTTATAGTATGGTAAAATTATCAAATTCCCAAAATCCCAAATTACATGATGGATAGTGAAACATGTAGGTTGGGGGGGAAAAATTGTAACTCTTTATAATGAACATATCATTTGATGATCAATTTCACCCATCTATATGGATACATGTGTTTACACATCTATAAATAAATCTATTTTTAAACATTTAACTAGTTAGAAAAAAAATTATAGCTCTTCATAATGAATATATCATTTGATCAATGTCACTTGTATGAAAATATGGATATAAATGTCTTATATATGGATCTATAAGTAAATCTATTTTACGATTTTATTAATTAAGTTTTTTTAAGTAAGCTCTATGCCCAACATGGGGCTTGAACTCATGATCCTGAGATCAGGAGTCACATGCTCTACCATCTGAGACAGCCAGGTGCCCCAAGTAAATTTATTTTAAAACACTTAAATACACACAAACAAATAATAAGTGTATTCTAATCAGGGGGTTTTGATAACATTTAACCAAGCACATTCATTTTTATGAAATTCTGTTGTAACCTGGAGAATATCTGGGATTGTATCAGGAAAAACAATATATTAGAATTATAAAACAGTTCTCTCTGGGGGCCCAAACTTGATAATGTTTTGGAGACTATTTTAGGGTTCAGGCTTTCTTCAAATGTTTCAGACCCTTCACAGAAAAGAGCAATTCAGAATTAAACCTCATTTGTCAAGGAACTCACTGTGTCCTAAACACTGTTCTAGATTAAGGTAAAATTCTATCACATTCATCAAAATAGTATTTGTGAAGGGCCCAGGGGTTATTATTATTGTCATTAAATATGCTAAGATACATGTTCCTTAATCTAGAATTTTAGGCAACTGTATAATTCTGAGATAGGAGACAATTTATTATTATTATTCAGGTTAATTGAATGGGGGTGGCAGGCAGACCATTATAAAGATAATCCAAAATAGTAGCTTTCAAAATAAATTATATTTGGCTTTAAAATGTCTTTTTAACCCACTTATTCAGTATAAGAAACTTTGATAGTTTGAAAATTCTAAATCAAGGAGCACCTAGGAAGTTCAATTGGTTACGTATCCAACTCTTGATTTCAGCTCAGGTCATGATCTCATGGTTGTGAGATCAAGCCCTGGGACAGGCTCTGCACTAACACAGCAGAGCCTGTTGGAATTAATTCTCTGTCTCTCTCTCTGTCTCTCTCTCTGCCACCCCCCAACTCATACACACACACACACACACACACACACACACACACACACACTCTCTCTCTCTCTCTCTCTCTCTCTCTCTCTCTCAAAAATAAAAAAAAATAAACTTAAAACAAATTCTAAATCAAAACACATCCAAAAGTAAAACCACACTATGAAAAATGATGATTCAGCAAAAGTATAAATTACATGTTTATCCTTTTTTTGTTCCCCAAACAAAAGGTCTCACATAGTTATTACTGAGCCAACCCACCAGTGCAGAAGGACAGTAGAAAAATCATTCCTCCAATAAAGCATGTCTATTGTTCAGGTAGCAGTCGTGTTCACAGAGTGACCGGGGTACAAGCATGTGACCTCCATGCAGCACAAACGTGTACCACCTCACGTGCCATCCCTTATAGGCCCAGCCTAGTTCTACTCCAATGCCTTTTCTTGGGAGCTGTACCTGACTTTATTACCAGTTTCCATCCAAATCCACTGGGAAACGGGACAGTTCTGCCATTGTTTCTTGGCCAGGAATTACTTGACGCTGAAAGTCCATGAGAAGATACGGCAGGAAGCAGTGAAGCTCACAAACCATGACGGCGGAGAAAAGGAGACAGGGTTATGTTGATCCTTAACCTCTCCCCACCACCATTCCTGCCACTGTCCCCCTGTAAATCTAGAAATAAGCCCCAGCCCTACCTCCAAATGTCCTTAATTCCTGAACTTGCTTCCTTCCTCTCTAGACACCATGTAGTTTAGGTTCAGAGCCAAAGTTCTCTAGAAAGTCCGGTTAGTTGGGGCGCCTGGATGGTTCAGTCGGTTAAGTGTCTGACTCTTGATTTCGGCCCAGGTCTTGACTGTGTAGAGCCTGCTTGGGATTCTCTCTCCCCGCCCCTCCCCCACTTGTGCTCTTTCTCTCTCTCTCTCTCTCTCTCTCTCAATAAACTTACAAAAAAAAAAAAAGCATTAGAAAGTCTGATCAGTCATTTATGCCTATACTTCCTCTTGAATTCACCAGCGGACTTCCTGCAAGCCGGTTAACAAACCCACTGTTTCACTGATACTAGACTGGCCGTCAAATCTATCAGACACTGGATAATCTGTCTTTACCTTCCCCCACACTCATCTCTAGAACAACGGGCCCTGGGCATTACACACGTTCACACTAGAAATCTCTATTTCTTGGCTTCTCTGGCTGTCCCCTCGGCCTCTACAATGTTTCCTTCTGACCCTCTGTGAAACTACTACTGCTCCCTGGAATACAGTTCCAAACCCCCCTCTCCTCTAGACAGGTTCTTCTTCCGTCAGCGTCCACCTTTACACAGTCTCCCAGCTCTCCAGTCCACACCCACCACCCACGCATCCAAAGCCCCCGAGACCATCTTCACCGGAACGGAATGCAGGCTTGCTAAAGTCGACAGACCCCAAACTGAACCTGTCCTCACCGTGTGTACCCAGTTGGTTCCATCCACCTAGAAATTCAAATCATTTCAGCTTTCTCCTCCTCCTAAACAACCTATTTGTCCTACCTCTGAAACCTCTTTTCAACCAGTTACCTCTTCTTCATCCACAAAACTATCTCAGGTACTCGCTCCTCTCACACCTGCCGACACTCACCAACTTCTAAGCTCCCTCCATTTATCCCTCATGCTAACGCCAGATATTCTTTTCTTGCAAATATGACAGCATTATCCTTTTTTATCTCTCAGAGGTCACATACTCTGAGTCTTACAGAAAGACAAACCTCTTACTAGAGCATAAAAGACCCTCCACGATGCAACTTACACCAACCAGTTTAGCCTCATTTGCTGTCACTCCTCTACGTGTTACACTTTCATCATATTTAACCTTTTAATTAATTTTTTAATGTTTACTTTATTTTTGAAAGAGAGAGAGAGAGAGAGAGAGAGAGAGAGAACAAGAGAGCACAAGCAGGGGAGGGGCAGAGAGAGAGGCAGACACAGAATCCGAAGCAGGCTCCAGGCTCCGAGCTGTCAGCAGAGAGCCCAACATGGGGCTCAAACTCACAGGCCGGAGATCATGACCTGAGCCAAAGTCGGATGCTTAACCGACTGAGCCACTCAGACAGCCCCATCATATTTAACCTTTTATCTCCTCCCTCAAAATTCTGTGCCTTTACATGTGCTTTTTTCCCTCTGCCTAAAATAGGTTAGGACAGTCCTTGCAAGCTTCAGTTGAAGTGTTACCTTCCTTTCTCCCAGGAAAGCTTCACGTAAGCCTCGGAGGGCAGTGGGCTCCTTCTACGGCTCAGTATTCAGACACATCTCCAAATGGATCTCTACTCCTGCCCCTTCACCCAACTTTAGAATTTTTGGCAAGGATCTTCTCTTATTCTGCATTCAAATCTGCTCTAACTAGCAGGTTACACACCATGAGTTGAAAATACTGTAAGTCAAGGGGCGCCTGGGTGGCGCAGTCGGTTAAGCGTCCGACTTCAGCCAGGTCACGATCTCGCGGTCCGTGAGTTCGAGCCCCGCGTCGGGCTCTGGGCTGATGGCTCAGAGCCTGGAGCCTGCTTCGGATTCTGTGTCTCCCTCTCTCTCTGCCCCTCCCCCGTTCATGCTCTGTCTCTCTCTGTCCCAAAAATAAATAAACGTCGGAAAAAAAAAAAAAAAAGAAAATACTGTAAGTCAAAACATGTGTTTAATACAACTAACCTATCAAACATCGTAGCTTAGCCTGGCCTACCTTAAACATACTCAAAGCACTTATGTTAGCTTACAACTGGGCAACATCATCTAACACAAAGCCCATTGTACAATAAAATGCCGAACAGCTCGCATCGTTTATTAAACACTGCACTGAAAGTGAAAACCGGAGGAAAGATGGTACAGGTACGGTTACTGACGGTTCTTGACCCTCCTGGTCACGGGGCGGGCCGGCTGCTGTGGCCTGGGTACTGCTGCTGAAAGCGTCACCAGACTCTACCGAGAGTGTCACGCCACAACTACCAGCCTAGGGAAAGACCCAAATTCAAAATTCAAAGTATGGCTTCCACTGCACGCATATTGCTTTCGTGCCACCAGAAAGTCAAGCAATCCTACGTGGAACTACTGTAAATGGAACCATCTTAAGTCAAACCATCAAAGTCAGGAACCACCTGTGCTTCCAATGCCAACATACATACAACCTCACAAAACAGTCAATCATAATACGTACCAAATAAATAAATTCAGGGACTGTCAGACAACACAGAAAAGGTTTTAGTGCATCAGGGACCCAAGACAAATACAAAATTTATACTGAAGAGGCTTTAATACATTGGTATGTACATACAAACACACACATGCTACCCACGCACTCGTAACAGATCATGTCTGCTTCCATAACAAGCTCATTTCTGCAACCTAATACAACCCTACGGTAATTCTTTGCTGCCGTGTACTGTTCACATTGACTTCAAAGAAACTAATTTAATAACCCATAATCATATAAATTCACATGCCCACAGATATAAAGACAGGAAATTTTTCTGGAAATGTATAAATAAAACAGGTATTAGTGGTTTCAGGGTAGAGCAGTGTTATGGGCTGAATTGCCCTCCACCTCCAAATTCTTACATTGGAGTCTTAACTCCCAGTACCTCAGAACGTGACTGTATTTGGAAAGAGGGCCTTTAAAGAGGTAGTTAAGTTAAAATGGGAAGGTTAGGTTGGACCCTAATCCCAAACGGCTGGTGCCTTTGAAGACTGGGACACAGGCACACACAGAGGGAGGAGCATGTGAGGACACAGGGAGATGGCAGCCGTCTGCAAGCCACGGAGAGAGGTCTCAGAAGAAACGAGACCTGCTGGTACCCTCACCTTGGACTTGCACAGACTCCAGAATGGTGAGGAAGTAGAAAGGTTCTGTTATGTAGGCCCCCAGGCTGTGATATTTTGTTATGAGAGCCTGAACTAACAGAAGCGGCTTCTAGTGTATAATATTTAAATTGCCTTTACATTTTTTTAAATAAATAAGTTTCCTAGACATGTACATGGTATTTTTTTTATGCCAGAAAGAATTATGTAAAAATAGTGGGATTATAAATATGTCCACCTTCTTCATGTCGGTCTGTATTTAAAAACCTAACAAAATGCTATCAAATTAAATGACGTAACTGAATATCCTAGACACGAGAGCTGACCATACTCTGACCACAAATGCCACATTTTATCTTACTATTTTTCATTTGAAACAAAACAATATACAATGTTGTTAAAATAAGATTTTTAATTTTTACCAGCTCCACAAAGGAACCGGAAGAGGTAGACACTGGGAGGGGAGCACTGTTGTGAATTACACACATCCCTGGAGCTGAGAGAACTAACAGTTACAAAGCATAGAACAGGCTGATGTACAGAATTCTCTTATTGGGGTAAAAAGTCATTGCAGCAACTGAGGGGCCAATTATCAGACCCTGTGAGTTAGGCACCCTATATACACTGCCACTTAATTCTCAGAACAACCCAGAGATGAAAATCCCCCCCTCTTTTAACTAAGGAAACTTGGGTGCAGAGAGATTAAGTCACTGGCCAGAGTCATACAATTAGGAAGCAGAAGAGCTGAGACTCACCAAGTTTCTAAGGTCTTAAAATCCCACGCTGCTTGATACTAAGAGCCCCTGAATGCTTAACAAATATTTATTAAACACCTGCTATATGTGCTTTGCCAGGTGTACAAGACCGAGCCATAACTCAAGTAACATAGTCGCTATTCTCAGGAACTAAGAATCTCCTTCACATTCTGTGGCATGTATGTTTTTCCTACCTCTGTAACAAGGTTTTAAAGTTCTTCACAAGAGCTGTAACATAAAGGGAAAAACAAAGAGCTTTGAGTTAGAAACCTGGAAAAGTTCTGGCTTTTTCACTTATATAATACAACAAACTGGATTCTTCATCAGTAAATAGTTGTGGAATAATATAGGTGAAAATGCTTAGAAGAGTACCCGGCACACTGTGGATACTAGAGAAATGTTAGTCAATATGAATATTCATGTGTAACCTTCACAGACAAGCAGACCCAGATTTCAAACTTTATTTCATCAGTGCTAAGATTTCTCCAATGGCCTCTTCAGTATTCAAAGATCCCACTCACCTATCATTCTATCCAATTCTCTATAGGACATACTACACTTAACACTCAAAGGAGGAAAATTAATACTATGAAGCTTCTTTATAACATAGTCTTCTAGACTAATGGTCTCCAAAGTGGAATAAACACAAAACACTTACATGTCCTAATCAGAGGCCTAAAAATGCTAGAACTTATAAGGAATATAAAATTTAGCTCTCCTACTACTTAATGTATGGACTGATTGTAATAGATGTACACAACTTATTTCAAAAAAGAAAAATGGGGTGGCCTGGATGGCTCAGTGAGTAGAGCACTCAACTCTTGATCTCAGGGTCTGAGTTCAAGCCCCATGTTAGGTGTAGAGCCTACTTTTAAAAAAAAAAAAAAAAGGATACAAATGCTGAGGCTATAGATTCAATGTTTTGGTTTTTTTAATAATTTGAAAGAGAGATTTTATTTCATTTCATTTCATTTTATGAGAGAGCACAAGCAGGGGCGAGGGGGAGACGGGAGGGAGGGGGGAGGAGAGGAGAGGATCCCAAGCAGGCTCCACACTCAGCATGGAGCCCGACACAGGCCCCTAGGATCAGATCTGAGCCAAAATCAAGAGTCAGATGTTCAACCAACTGAGTCACCCAGGCACCCCTAAAATTCTTAATAGGGAGAGTAATTCAAATATAAGCTTGGAGACAACTGCTTTAGAGCCACAACTGTACCATTAGTTATGGTTTAGTTCCATGTGGAAGCTGTAACATACAATATATTGTATTTTTATTAACACTAAACACAACAAATAGGCCTAGCAATTTCCCAGTTCTGTGCCACCTATCCTTAAGCTGTTCCTTCTGTCTGGGCACCTGCTAACACCTAACTCCTACACTTCTCAGCAAATATATTCATCTTACCATGTAGTCTTTCCACATGTGCATAGTGAGAGGTAGTTAGTAACCACCCTACAAATCTAAAACTATGAGTTTATAAGTCAAATTATAATGCAGAACTAATATAAGGAATGATGTAGGTAACTTTCTCTTGCTCTAAGACATAATTTCCTTAAAAAGAAAACGATCTTGCTTATCATTATATTCCCCTCTGCACCTCCTGAAGAAACATTCCTCTAGACAAATCTTTCTTTTCTAATTTTTTTTAACATATTTATTTATTTTTGAGAGACACAGAGAGACAGAGCACAAGTGGGGGAGTGGCAGAGAGCGAGAATAAGACACAGAATCCGAAGCAGGCTCCAGGCTCTGAGCTGTCAGCACAGAGCCTGATGCAGGGCTGGAACTCACAAACTGTGAGATCATGACCTCCTGAGCTGAAAAGTCAGATGCTTAACCGACTGAGCCATCCAGACGCCCCTCCTCTAGGCAAATCCTGATAAGAATACACTGTATACAATGCATACTAAACTGATTTTCCTTGTAAATCTCCACTTAAACCTTCCAATAAGAAGTATTCCTCACAAAAAAAAGACATAGTAAATGTGTACTTACGTTGAGACCTAACACAGTAGACACCCAACAACTGCTTTGACAGTGTGGCAATTCTATTTGCATTATGGTACAGAAACTAAATAGGGTGACTGACTTCCTTAGAGAATTTGCTGCTTTCAAATACAGAACCTGGAATTTAGAAATTCTTCTAATATCCTACAAAAGTATATTAAAGTGAACATTTTGTAAACAGAGAACTAAATATATATTTTACTGGCCTCCACTGAATTCTCTCTCAACTATGCCTAAATTACCCTGCAAAAAAAATGTAAATGTATGTCACCTATCTGTGCTCCCACAATCCTATCTGTATCTTCAATACGACTGAAAATTGGGAAGGTCTCAGAACACCTGCATTAACTGTGGAAATGGCCCAAACTCATATACCCACAATTTTGTCTTCGACAATGAAGTGTGTAGTTGGAGGGGGGAAAATACAGCATTTTATTTTTTTTTTAATTTTTTTTTTTAACATTTATTCATTTTTGAAAGGCAGAGAGAGACAGAGTGTCAACGGGGGAGGGGTAGAGAGAGAGGGAGACACAGAAACAGAAGCGGGCTCCAGGCTCTGAGCTGTCAGCACAGAGCCTGACGCGGGGCTCGAACTCACGGACCGAGAGATCATGACCTGAGCCAAAGTCGGCCGCTTAACCGACTGAGCTACCCAGGCGCCCCGATACAGCGTTTTAAAATATACCTTCTCCGATAGCTCCCAGCTACTTCACAAGGATCCTACTTCCCACTTGCAACTCACTAGTCAGTTACTGGTAATCAACCCTTCATCAATGGTAAAATGAACACTTAAAGGCACCACGTTTAGCATTCTGGCATGCCTTATCTCACCGAAAGCTGAGGGTTTAATTCACTTGCCTAAAGTCAGTCAGAACCACCAAACTGTGCAAGTCCAAGAAGCAGCATCTGTGCTGTATTCTATGTGAGCGGTGTCCCCAGCACCACATGAGACGGGGCTGTGCGCCTAAGTGCTCCGGGCCTCCAGCTGATAAGCAGTGGAGTTAGAGCTCAAAAACTGCCAGGTCTGATGAGAAAGAACACACTCACAAATTTAAAGCTACAATGCCTCCCATCTTGAAATTGAAGGATGAACAATTAATCATACAATAAAACAGACATTTCTTGTTACAAATAACCCAGTAATCAGTCTCGTTGGTGAAGAAAGAGAGGGAGGGAGGCAGAGCCAGAAGTCAATAGTTACTAGCTACTAAAGAGACAAGAAGAAACAGAAAAGGAAACCCTGCTGACGAATGTGCCTCTGATAAACTGCACATCTGTAGGGGCACAGAGAGATCTAGGGGTACAGAGGAGTTGGGGTGCTTTGGGTTTTCCCACCCACCCCCCTGCTGTCCCTTACAATACCACTATGATAGTTTCATAAAGAACAACCAGCCAGCATTTGGATTAAAATGACACACCCAGAGTAGGAAAAACTATAAATTATGCATCAGATTCTGCATCCACCTGCCCCTACTTGTAACTTTGAAAGGCTCCATTTATTTCAAAATTAGAAAACTGATCTCAGATTAAAAATCTCATTAAAATATATGGCTTCGAAAGGTTTAGAATCTAAGGGTACCTGGGTGGCTCAGTCGGTTAAGTGACCGACTCTTGATTTGGGTTCAGATCATAGTCACAACACGGTTCATGGGTTCCAGCCCCAGATCTGTCAGCGCAGAGCCTTGCTTGGGATTCTCTCTCTCCCTCTCTGTGCCCCTTCCCTGCTCTCGTTCTCCCTCTCAAAATAAATAAATAAGATTTTCTAAAAAAGAGAAATATGTAGAATCTATTGTAACAAGTGTGTATTTTCTTAACACGAAGAGTATTACAAAAAAAAAAACAAACAAAGGATGAGCACCTCAACAGAAAAATGGGCAATGACAAGTCACTAATGGTCACCCAACAGCCACTCCCCCTCACCACTGGTTCTTGCTGTCAGAGACCATCTCCCTTCACAAGGCCTTGAAAGGAAAAGGGTTTTGCTTTCCTGGACGCACCCATACCTTTGACAGGAGTACATGACCAGTCACAGCCACAGAATCTGAGGAAAATTCTGCTGAGGGCTTCCAGGTAGATTTTTGTTCTAAATAAAAGAGCGGTGCATGAACAGACAGACTTCGTCTTCACTGGCTGTGGCCATGGGACTACTGGATGTGTGAACTCTGACTCCCCTCTTCCTCTCACATCCACATCTAACTCCTCAACAAACCCTTTCAGCTCTACCTTCAAAACATGCAGAATCACTTGTCTGTCTCCTATCGTTTTCCAAATCATCTCTCACCCGGCTGCTGCAGTGCTCTCGTGACGGCCATGCCTGCTTCAACCTTTATCCCCTTCATTCTCTTCGCAACACAGCAGCCAGCATGAACCTCCTAGAGTCACAGATAAGGTCGGTCCTCTGCCCCAAACCCCCAAAGGTATCTTATCTCAGGCAGAATAAAAGCCAAACAGATCTCACAGTGCTCTACGAGGCCCCAGACCATCTGACTCACTCCTTCTCTCTCCCTCTGTGGCTCGGTTCCTCCTCTGGCTCTCCTCCCCCTTCCTGGACCGTGCCAGCACCCTCCTGCCTCAGGGCCTGTGCACTCACTACTCCCTCTGACGTGCTTGTCCCCCGCACACCTGCCCTTGCACTCTGACCATCTGAGATGAGCACACACACCTCACTGAAGCCCTCCCTGCTCAGTCCACTTAAAGTAACCCAACTCAGCCTAGCCCACTTATTACTTGAGTTACCTTTATTGCTTCGTTCATTACTCCATTATTCTCCTGAACACTTACCATCTTGTAACACACTATTCCTTTTACCTACTTGTTTATCCCCTCCTTTGCCCCCACCAAAAGGTAAGCCCGCTGAGGGCCATAAACATGGTCTGTTTTGTTCGCTGCTCTACTTCCCATACTTTTTCAGTAGGTGTTTTAAGTCCAGTACAGCTAACATACAGTGTTATGTTAGTTTCAAGGGTACAACATAGTGATTCAACAATTCAATACATCGCTCAGTGCTCATCATGATAAGTATACTTCCTTTAGATATACTTACTTTAGATTACTGCCTGGTACGCTATAGATGCTAAATAATTATTTAAATGAATTACTCTAGCAGCCATCAATAACAAGCTGAAGATTAAAAAACAGGAAAATGGAGGGGTACTGGGGTGGCTCTGTGGGTTAGGCGTCTGACTCTTGATTTTGGCTCAGGTCAGGATCTCACGGTTCATGAGACGGAGCCCAGTGTCAGGTTCTTTTTTTTTTTTTCTTCAATATGAAATTCATTGTCAAATTGGTTTCCATACAACACCCAGTGCTCATCCCAACAGGTGCCCTCCTCAACACCCATCACCCACCCTCCCACCCGCCCACCCCCCATCAACCCTCAGTTTATTCTCAGTTGTTTTTTTTTTTTAATTTTTTTTTTTCAACGTTTATTTATTTTGGGGACAGAGAGAGACAGAGCATGAACGGGGGAGGGGCAGAGAGAGAGGGAGACACAGAATCGGAAACAGGCTCCAGGCTCTGAGCCATCAGCCCAGAGCCCGACGCGGGGCTCGAACTCACAGACCGCGAGATCGTGACCTGGCTGAAGTCGGACGCTTAACCGACTGCGCCACCCAGGCGCCCCTTATTCTCAGTTTTTAAGAGTCTCTTATGTTTTGGCTCCCTCCCTCCCTTTTTTTTTTCCTTCCCCTCCCCCATGCTCTCCTGTGAAGTTCTCAGGATGCACGTAAGAGTGAAAACATACGGTATCTGTCTTTCTCTGTATGACTTATTTCACTTAGCATCACACCAGTGTCAGGTTCTGCACGGACAGCACGGAGCCTGCTTGGGATTCAACCTACCCCGCCCCGGCCCCCCCACCCTCCCCTGCTCACACTGTCTCTCAAAAAAATAAATAAGCTTAAAAAAATAATAAAACAACAGGAAAAGGGAAAGCATCTGGGTCCTTGATAACTTCACTGAGCTACTTAATTACATTTGGACTCGTGGTCCTGTAAGGTAAAATTTTACTCATTGTTTAAGTCGTTTTAAATTAAGATTTTTGTTATCTGAAGCCAAAAGGTACTGATACAGAACACAGGTGGACAGTTGCAAAAGAAGAAATGCTAGTGGCAATATATACTCAATTTAATTCAATCGTAAGACATACACATTTAAATAACCACAAAGTAATGTCAGGCAGCAAAAACATAAAAGCTTGATACATACATATCCCACTCGACATGACTCGTTAAAACACTAGTGAGGTTTAGGACTTTTAAAATTTTATACATAGGGGTGCCTGGATGGCTCAGCTGGTTAAACATCTGACTTCGGGTCAGGTCATGATCTCACAGTTCCTGAGTTTGAGCCCTGCTTCAGGCTCTGTGCTGGGCTGACAGCTCAGAGCCTGGATCCTGCTTTGGATTCCGTGTCTCCCCCTCTCTGCCCCTCCCTCGCTTGTTCTCTCTCGTTCGTTCTCTCTCTCTCCCTCCCTCTCAAAAATAAACAAACACCAAAAAATATATTTAAAGTTGATGAGACTGAGCTCCAAAAAGATCAGTGATCGGCCACACTCAAGCAGCTACTAAGTCAGAAGTGTAGAGTCTGAACCCAGGCAGTTCTGTCTACCAAACTCCAACACTCTGCAAACAACATCAGCCAGTGAGCAGAGCACTCACCCACACTGAATGCGATCGGCAACACACTGACTCCACCGGTGCCGTTTCCTTCTTATTTTACATTTGGGTTCTGACTCATAAGAACTGACAAAAGATGTCCAAGCGAGAGTGCCAAACTTACCAGAAAGAAATCCTCTGACGGAAAAAGATCAAACGAAAAGACAATTCTCAGTTTTCCCAACTGAAAAAAAAATGGAGATAATACTAGTATTTACTTTACAGACTGTTGTGAGGCACTTCAGAAAGTGCCTGGCACACATTAAACGAGCAACAGGCTTTACATCATCACCACAAGGATGACGAAGGGCTTCCTAAAGCTGGAAGGGCGAGGAGACTACGGCTAGAAGCGTGTTAGGGGCTTCAGGGACCACCGAAAGAGACAGGACAAGTGCTGGTTTTCATTCTGGGAACAGAGTGCTGAACTGACATAGTAAGGAAACAATTCTACTAGAACTCTCTCTTGCACTTTCGGAAACGCATGCCCTGCTCTGCATATGCGGTTGGGAGAAAACACCTGCTCTGTCGTGGGACTGTAAGTCAATACCTCATTTTTGGAGTGCATTTGGTCAGTATCTACTTGAAACATATGCACTTTTTTTTTTTTTTTTTTTTTTTGAGAGGGAGGTAGGGAGGGAGAGAACTGCAAGCATGCACGCCCGTGCACCCACAGCGGACAGTCAGAGGGAAGAGGAGAGAGAATCACAAGCAGGATCCAAGCTCAGCACAGAGCCCCACATGGGGATCGATCTCAGCACCGTGGGATCATGACCTGCGCTGAAATGAAGAGTCAGATGCTTAATCAACTGAGCCACCCAGGCGCCCCAAAACATATGCACTCTTCGATCAAAGAACTTTACCTCTAGGAATTTATCTTCTAGATTACACCCACAAGTATAAATACACAAGGATGTCCACTACGAGTACAAAGATAGCAGTAAAACTAGAGATCAACAAAATGACCCTCAATAAAGGAATGGTTAAATAAATTAGGGTACCTCCAATCTAGTTTAAAACCTGTTTCTCCACAAGGCTCTCTAATTAAATGACAATACTGTCTGCCCAAGCTGCCGAAGCCAAAACCCTAGAAGACAACTTAAATTCTTTTTCTCACTCTCTCTCATCAAATCCTTTAGCAGATCTTATCCAAGTAGCTTTCAAAACACACAAAAAAACCTAATCACTCTTCTCCTCGACCACCAGCAGACTCTAAGCCCTTCCTGCCAAGATTACTCCAACAGCCTTAATGCCCACCCCCCCCCCCCCCATTTAAAATCCTCCCATAGCTTCCACTGCACTGAGAACAAAACTCTGCTCCTCACCGCGGCATGCAGGGCACTGTACGACCAGACCCCTGCTTACCTATCAGACGTGATCTCCTCTAAGTTCACTTCTCACTGTCCCATAACATCAGCCTTTTACTTCAGGAGGCAAGAGGGTCCCTTGAGTATGACACACTCATCCTTGTCTAAGAGCCTTCACAATGAACCCTATTCTTCCTAAATTTTCGCCCAACTGCCTCCATATCATTTGGGTCTATTTCAGTGTCCTTACTGCAGGGAGACCTTCCTGACTACCCCCGGCAACACACCTCATGTTCTCCCAGCAACATCAGCAGATACTGTCAATACCATTACTATAATGTATTCTCTTTATAGCATTTTCCACTGTCTGAAGTTAATGACAAGGAATGCATTTATTTTGTATCTCTCACCATTGAATTTTGGTCCATGAAGGCCAGGGCTTGGTCTCTCTTGTTTACTACTGAATCCCCAGAATCTAGAATATGCCTTGCAATAAAGCAAGCACTTGATTCATAATGGCTGATGAATATTATGCAGCCTTTGAAGACAGAGAGAGAGAGAGAGAGATGTGTACATGCTAAAACAGAAAAATGTCCAAACCTACACTGTTCGGTGACCAAAGCAAATCACAAAGCAATACACGCCAAATGATCCAACTGTGTAAAACTGAACATGAGCACGTTATGGACAAAGAGAAACATATCTGCACAGAGGTCAAGGAGGACACAAAAGAGACTTACCAGTAATTATCTCTGAAATATAGGGCTGAAGAAGAGGGGAAGGGGGCCTTTCACTTAAGTCATGCTCTCCCCAGCTGAGTATTTTTACCAGCGTGTTATCACATGCGTGAGTTTTTTGTGACACCTTTCCTAATCCTCCAAATGTTGTAAAAAGCCCACACACAGTGGGTACTCTCTTTCCTAAAGAGCCTCGCATGCAACTTCAAGCTCCTAGAATACTTCTACAACCTAGCACATTCTGAAACACTGTATAAGTAAGTATCTGCATACCTGTTAGTTTCTGGTCTAGTCCAGTTTAAGAGCTAAAGAAAAATCTCCGGTTCAAACAGCAGATCAACTATACACACTCATCTCCCTTTCATACAAGATTATTTAAATAGCAGTTGAAAACACTTCGAGAAAAAGAAATCTTATTGCTTAAAAAAAGGAGACGTCTTTTCTAAAGAAAAGAAATCATGGGCTGGGGAGAAGTGCCTAGTGATCTAGTATGGGGGTTGGCACTTGGGGGTAAAACAGTGGACTCCTAAATGTCAGAACACAGAAGCGGGATTACCAGCTTCACCCTGAAGTAAAGCCTGTCATTAATTAACGACGACAAGGTCTCATAGCAAGCTCTTGCACTAACTCTTAAATCGCAGTGATACCAGGAATCGGCAGCTATTTGAGAAAAAGCCTACAATGTAAATGAGATCAAGACAAAAACAAAAGTCACCCTAGGGGCGCCTGGGTGGCTCAGGCACTTAAGCGTCCAAGTCTTGCCTTTGGATCAGGTCCAGATCCCACAGTTCATGGGATCAAGCCCCTAGTCGGGCTCTGTGCTGACAGGGCTGAGCCTGCTACGGATTCCCGCTCCCTCTCTCTGCCCCTCCCCTGCTCATGCTATGTCTCTCTCTCTGTCTCAAATATAAGTAAATGTTAAAAAAAAAATTAAAAAAAGAATTCCCCCTTAAAAAAAACAAAAATTAAAAACATTTCAAAGAGATCCAAGAAGATTATGAACCCATAAAATGAGAAAAGAATGGCTGGTATTGGGGTACAGGGAGAGAGAATTCCTGAAGATTTAAGATATGACTGCCAAACTAAAACTGAAGTCTAAGAACAGAGGAAATACCCACAAGGACAGAACAAAGAGACAATAGGATGGGGGAAGGGGGCAAGAGCTAATTCAGGAAGTCCAACAACCAACTAAAAGGAGTTATAGAAAGAAATTAAAGGTATCCGAATTGGTAAGGAAGAAGTAAAACTCACTATTTGCACACAGCAGGATACTATATACATATATCCCTCAAGATCCCAGCAAAAAACTACTAGAACTGATAAATGGATTCAGTAAAGTTACAGGATACAAAGTCAACATACAGGAATCTGTTGCATTTCTATACTCTAATAATCAATCAGCAGAAAGCGAAATTATAAAAAGAATCCCATTACAATTGTACCAAAAATAATAAAATAGCTAGGAATAAACTTGACCAAGAAGGCAAAAGACCTGTACACCAAAAACTGTAGAACACTAATGAAAGAAATTAAAGATGACACAAATGGAAAGATATTCTATGCCGGCTGACGGACTGGAAGAACAAATACTGTTAAAATGTCCATACCACCCAAAGCAAACTATAGAGTTAATGCAATAAATCCCTGTCAAATTAACAATAGCAGTTTTCACAGAACAGGAACAAATAATCCTAAAATTCATATGGAACCACAAAAGACCCCAAAGAGCCAAAACAATACTGAAAAAGAACAAGACTGGGGATATAATCTCCAGATTTCAAGATACACTACAAAGCTGTAATAATCAAAACAGTATGGTACTGGCACAAAAACAGACACAGTGATCAACAGAACAGAATAGAAAACCCAGAAGTAAACCCACAACTATATGGTCAATCAATCCATGTAAGGAGGCAAGAATATACAATGGAAAACAGTCTCCTCAACAAATGCTATTGGGAAAACTGGACAGCTACATGCAAAAGAATGAAACTGGACCACTTTCTTATACCATATACAGAAATAAACTCAAAATGGATGAGACCTAAATGTGAGACCTAAAACCATAAAATTCCTAGAAGATAACATAGGCAATAATTTATTTGATATTAGCCATAGAAAAATTTTCTAGACATGTCTCCTGAAGCAAGGGAAACCAAAGCAAAAGAAACAATTGGGACTATACCAAAATATGAAGTGTTTGCACAGTGAAAAAGCCATTAATAAAACAAAAAGACAACCCACAAAATGAGAGAAGGTATTCACAAATGATATATTTGATAAAGGGTTAATGTCCAAAATATATAAAGAACTTACACAACTCAAGACCAAAATAAACACAAATAGACCCAACTTAACAATGGGCAGAAGATAACGAATAGATATTTTTCCAAAGAAGACATACAGATGGCCGACAGACACATGAAAAGATACTCAACATCACTCATCATCAGAGAACTGCAAATCAAAACCACAAAGACGTATCACTCCACACCTGTCAGAATGTCTAAAATCAAAACCAGAAAAGTCAACAAATGTTGAGGAACCCTCAAGCACTGTTGGTGGGCATGGAATGCAAACTGGTGCAGCCACTGGGGAAAACAGTACAGAGATTCCTCAAAAAAATTAAAAATGAAATTACCATATGATTCCATAATTCCATTATTGGATATTTACCCAAAGAAAACAAAAAACACTAATTTGAAATGATATATGCTCAACGTTTATTGCAGCATTACTGACAATTAGCCATGATATGAAAACAACCCCAGTGTCCACCCATCAAAAAACAGATAAGATGTGGCACATAAATACAAGAGAACATTATTAGTCCATGAAAAAAAAAAAAAAAAAATGAACTCTTGCCATTTGCAACATGGATGTACCTACAGGATATTATGCTAAGTGAAAAAAACCAGAGAAAGACAAAATATCATACAATTTCACTTACATGTGGAATTTAAGAAACAAAACAGAGAAAAAAGAGACAAACAAACAAACAATAACAATAAAAGCACACTCTTAAATATTGAGAACAAACCCCTAGAGTGGAAGCATGTGAGAGGCATGGGTGAAATAGGGGATTAAGAGCACACTTATCATGATGAGCACTGAGTAATGTACATAACTGTTGAATTATTACACAGAACACCTGAAACTAACATAACACTGCACACTAATTATACCTGAATTAAAAAATAAATAAAATTTAAAAGAAGTTACAGAAGGAAAATGAAGAGATAAAGTTCTTATTACTTATTACTTATTCCAAGAACTACAAAACATTAGTCGTTATAGTTTAATAATAATGGAAACACATGTAGACATCTTTTACAGATTTCAATTTATTTTTTAAAGATTTTATTTATTTCTTTATCCTTTTTTAATTTTTTTTGTTTGTTTGTTTATTCACTTTTGAAAGACAGAGAGCCACAGAGCACAAGCAGGGGTGGGGCGGAGAGGAAGGGGGACACAGAATCTGAAGCAGGCTCCAGGCTCCGAGCCCAACGTGGGGCTCGAACTCACAAACCATGAGATCATGACCTGAGCCTAAGTCAGGTGCTCAACCAACTGAGCCACCCAGGTACCCCTAAAGATTTTATTTTTAAGTTATCACTACAGCCAACATGGGGGTCAAACTCACAACCCCAAGACCAAGAGCTGCACATTCCACTAGCTGAGCCAGCCAGGTATCCCTGAGCAATTTCAATTTAGAAAGGACAAAAAGAGCTCTAAGGAGTTTCCATGGAGAATGACAAAACACATTACTCAGAAAGGAACAAGAATCACAATGTATCAGACTTCTCCTCAGCAGCAACAATGGATACTAGAATATCTCTGAGCAATGTCTTCAAAAGCTCTGAGGGGAAATAGTTTGCAACTTATTTTGGCTTGAATAAAATACCACTCAACTATAAGGGTTAATAAAGAGTTTTTCAGATATGCCAGGATTAAAAAAAAAATTATCTCCTACATATTCTTTCCTAGAAATTTCCTAGAAATTTATGTGATGGATTCACTGCCTTAAAACAAGGAAGTCACTCAAGAAAGAATAAAGGTCCAGTTAACAGAATAATCAAAGGGCAAAAGCAGTGAGGCCAAGTCCAGCGCTGAGCAACATGCAACATGTCTAGATGACGTCTAGTCCAAAATGAAGAAAGAGGACTAGGAAAACCTTTCCTCAGGGAGAAAAGTACTCTCATCTATAAAATAAGAGTGATTAAAAATAAACAGCTGGTAAAGCTGAAAACATGGCAGTAAAAATAGTGACAGATTAAGAAAAAAGGCCAGAATCAACTCAAAAACCAAGAAACAATACAAAAAATGTATATCATATTCTTGCCTCTACTAGGAATGATATTTAAATCATCACAATTACAGACACTATTCATTGATTTTCAACTATTAAAAACAAATCATAGGCAAAGTATAAAGGAATACAGAATATCTATGTTCTCAACCTTGACAATGCCAAAGTAGAAATCACAGATACAGGGGCTTAAAGGGGGAGAAAAAGGTGAAAAGTGAAAGTAGTAATAGCCTCAATTTTACTACTTGGGAAAGTAAGATGGTCAACCCATCTTAACACAAAGAAAAGTCTATTATATCACATACATTGCAAAGATAAGAGTATGTATTGAGGAAGTAGATACAAAGGAGCCAAATCTGTATTTATCAAAGCAGAAATCAATCTGAAATTGATATATCATAAAATAAGCTTCTCAGACACAATAATACCACACAAAGAAACAATTTAAAATATTCCTTTGGGGAGTGACACTAAGGATGAGAAAGGGTTTTTGACCTTTATTATAAACATTCTGGTCTGACTTCTTCCTTTTTTTTTTTTTTTTTTTTTTAGTACTTATCAAATTTTTTTTAGAGAGTGGGAGAGAGAGAGAATGAGAGGGAGACAGAGAATCCCAAGCAGGCTGTGTGCTGTCAGCACAGAGCCAGATGCCGGGCTCGAACTCATGAACCCTGAGATCACAACCTGAGCTGAAACTAAGAGGTGAACATTTAACCAAGTGAGCCACCCAGGCCCCCCTGACTTCTTTCAACTATACACTTATATTACTTTGTAAAAAATTTTAATGGATGTAAGAAAAACTCTCAAATACTGATCTTCTCATGAAAAACACAATGAATAACACATCCTGCCTAAATTTTTCCTCATAATATATAAAACTTCCTTTTTTCCCTAATACTCCTGGGTGCCAGGTTAAATAATTTCTGAGCCTTTAAAACTATCTTTAGGGCCACCTGGGTGGCTCAGTCAGTTAAGCATCCAACTTTTGCTCAGGTCATGATCTCATGGTTCACGGGTTCAAGCCCTGCGTCAGGCTCTGTGCTGACGGCTCAGAGCCTGGAACCTGCTTCGGATTCTGTGTCTCCCTCTCTCTCTCTGCCCCTCCCTCACTCACACTCTATCTCTCTCTCTCAAAAATAAAAACATTTTTTTAAAAATAAAAAAAATCTTTATAGGTATTAATAGATAAATAAGTCAAGCTCCAGGATGTACATATTACTATCATCAAAATTATTGGACCATCACTCCGTATCTAAGTAAAATGTAACTTAAATTTAATTCAAAGTCCTTTAAACCAAGCCAAATCTTCCATATATGCAGTTTCTCAATTTTAGTATTTATTTTACCAAAAATACAGAAATGTGCCTTTAACACTTTTTCTAGATTGCTTTAGATTTTATTGCTGTTAACAGCACACACAAGAGCATTTCAAATTCACCAGACCTAAATTTACTTCAGTTTTCATTGCCTTTTCCTATGTGCCCTTCATAAGAAATATTTAAGTACTACAAAATTTATCATTTAGTTTTCTGATCTGTCAGAGACCTGAAACGGAAAAGACATTTCTTAATGTTTATATATATAACACAAGATACAAAAGGGAACAACTTATTTATTACTATTCAAAACAGATAATTTATTTAAAACAAAAAATGTTGGTGCAAAACGATAAAATAATAGATTGGTAGCAGGACCAAATACAGAGGTAAGACCAAATTCTAGGAGAAACATGCCCAATTTTAACGTATGAAGGGAGATTCAAGTGATATCAAAAATGGCAATAGGAAAACCTTAAATAAAGATTTAAAGATTAAAAAAGGTGTTTTTTTTTTCCTGTTTATGTAGGTGGTGGCGTCTTTCTATAGGGAGAAGGCAGCTGAAAGGGAGGCCTGCAACGTTACGGTTTACAGTGTTTTGTTGCAAGAAACACAAGTTTTTCCTCGATAGAAAGCATCTAAAAACTAACTGGGCATTACTCCTCCAAATACAAATTACACTGTGTGGAAGCCTCACATAATGACCACATCTTCTTTAACATTGTAGTGTGTCAGCAGCACAAGTTAAACACCACAAATTTGTGCAGCTGTTCTCAGGAAAAACAGGTTTGGGTCCACTTCTCCATTAGGAGCCAAATGGCCACAGTGGCCCACAAGATGCACATGTCACATTTCAGTCAAGTCACAGACCCATTTTTCCATTATCCAAGCAATGTAAGGCTAAGAAACATTAAAAAATAATTTACCAAACTCCTCCCAACCCAAAATATAAGAAGCTATCGCATATTTTGACATCTTAAAGAAATTACATTTTTCTTGTCATCAAAATGAATCAAAGAAAAAATGGTTCGGTGCTCTTCACTAAGGCATTAGGTAGCTTAGAAAGAACACATTATATCACGTTGGCCTTTTATTTTACACTTTTCATAGGTCTAAATGTTAAAAACGTGCATAAAGAAACTCTGCAACAAGAATAATGATTTTTTAACAAGAATGACACCTTACATTAGAAGCAGTAACTGTTTATTCTAAAGTATACAATATCAAAAAGTTAAAATTCAAATTTGTCTTGTTAGAATACAGTGTTTCCAAATCAACTGTCCTTACAGAAAATAAAACACTTATTTCATTATTATTTAACCTTTAGAAAAATGGCCAAGCAGGACTTCCCGCCCTTGTTTAAAAAAAAAAAAAAAAAAAGATTTCTATTTGTAAATTAGAAACTGCTCCTTCAATATATAATAAAAATTATTCTAGAAGTAGTTTATCCCACTAAATAGTATTTAACATATACTACAAGGTTCTGTAAGAAAAAACATAACTAATGCCACCTGAGATTAAATGTTAAATACATTAAATGCTATATTTAAATATTAAGTATCTTAGAATAAGTAAGGTAATATAAGTAATAGGTAATATGACTTTAGTTGTGAACATAATGAAGTTAACCCTATACTATCACAGTTTTACTGAAAAAAAAGAGAGTATGTATTTAATTCATCAAACCGGTTTTCTCCCAGCTTAAAACAAGTTCCCTAAAACACTTTAGCTACGTAATAGTTTGGCTCTCTTTAAAATTTCTTGTAATTAAATTCTAGCAGAGTACCAAAAGAGAGATGTTAAAATGCTAGCTACAAAAGTAAGGATTTTACTACTTCTTTTTTTTTTTTTTTTTTTCCTTTTCTAACTGGGAATTAAACACACATGAAGAAATACATTGAAAATCCTCAAGCTAGGAATGAAATACTTGAGTCAAAATGTTTTCTCATAGCATTTTCAAATTATATAAATATCTCAAAATGTGTTAAATTCATATTACCATTTAAAAATGTTAGAGCTTTGTCTAGTCTTATGTACACACACACACAATTTATACAGAATTGGAATCAAAAGGCTTAATTATTCTAGAGTAACTAACAAACCGACTTAAGAAACTAAGTGAACAATCTTGAGAACCAAGACGGCAAAGCTATTGCCATTCCTCTTCTATCAATTAGAATATAGAACTTTTATGTCTTGTGTGTTCTGTCCTGATTTACAAACCTAAACTGGATTCCGCGATGAAAATATTCATCTCAATGTCCAGTGCCATCACATTTAATGCTTTGATACAGTTAAACACAAAACAGAATTACAACACTTCTTTTAGCTTTTGTCTTTGTTTATTTTCACGCGTAAGAAGCCAAGCCAAGCCCTCCTCCGGAATCAGAGGCAAAACTACGATCCTCTCCGAAAAGAAACGAAAAGTTTCCACCCTTAGGGCATTGGGGGTTCTGGCCCTTTTTACTTTTACATTTCTGTCATTTTACATTTCTGTCCCTCCACCGTCTTCCGAAAGCTGCTGCCAGGCCCCGATCAGCCATATTACCCTGCCAGGTCCAATGCCACTCGATAGGAACCTTAGGAGCGGCCCCATCCCCCTCCGACAGCTCGACCCAGCAGGCAGGCCCCGCGGCCCCCGCCGGGCCGCGCCGACCGACCCCGCCACGGCGCGTTCAGGACGCAACAATCGAGCGTCACACTCTTTCCTGCAACTTGTCCTGCGGCTCTGAGACCTGCGGCCACACACACCCACCACCACACACAGGCACAGACCCACGCTCCGAGCCGAGCCCAGCCGAGCCGAGCCTACGGGAGAGAGGAGGGGAAGGAGGTGGAGGAAACAGCGCGAGCAGAGAAAGTAGATCCGTGCGTAGCAGGCGCCGCAAAAAGGTGGGATGGATTTCTCCAAGGCCCAGATCGGGAACCTGGCTACAGACGCCCAACAGAAAGCCCTCCAAGTTAACTCTCTGCTCGCCGTTTACAGGAACTCTCCCCTGGGCCGCTTGATTTCAAGCAAACCGAGTCCATTTTATTACTTTGTATTATTTAATGAATGTTGTGGGGAGGAAGAATATAAAACAAAGGGAAACAAACACGTCTTGTGTCATCTTGCGTCAAAACGGTTAAGACCTTATATTAACCCTATCAGTAAGTCTCCAAATCCTTTCTCATCTAGCATCTCTAGAATGAGGCCAAAACGGAAATACTAACCACCTAAAATGTAAAATGGTCTTCAGTGTCTACTAAAAATTTCCCACTCAGGTCTCACTCTCAACTCACAGCCTTTTTTCCCCATTTAACAAAGGAATTTTTGCTAAAACAATTCTACTTAAGATGGTGCAACCATTTTTGCCAAATTTTTTCCTCTTTTTATTTATAGATGTTTATCATTTTTTTTAAATATATGTGTGGCTTTGTTTTTTTTTTTAAACCACCCTTTCCAAACCTCAAAACAAGCATCTGTAATTACGGACAATTACCCTCCTGCTTGATAAACAAACGATTCCACTTTTCCTTCTCAAACTTTCGAATCCTCTATGAAGCCGGCCAAGTGTTTACTAGTCCTGGCACCGAACAAATAAAAAGAAACATTATGTAACTGTAGTCCACTTCGGTTGTTCTAATAAACTAATAAACTAGCTTCAATGATGATTTAACAGTAGTCTTGGTTACCAAAAAACCCTTATTTTCAAATAAACAAATATTATAAACACTGTCAATGGGAGTGAGGGGTTAGCAGGGTGAATGGCAGCCAAGTATGTGACTTTGTTTCCACATAGGCCAGGCCAACAAATTTATTTTTTCAGGTCTAGTATCCTGTAAAATCTTACCAACTCAGATTATAGATCATCATCTTTCATATACTATTCTCCAAGTCTAAAATGTTACATAATTCTGCTAAAATTCAGAATAAAATTGACAGAGTTAAGATTTAAACCATAACCAAGAAAACAGCCCTTCTACAAAGATGCTGACTGCATGACCAATACTTGTGTGCAGACAGACAGACTGCAGAGAAACAAGTTTTTTGGTCAGAAGCAAACGACTGAAAAATATGTCTATTCTTTTATTATAACAAAGTCCAACAATGTCATTCCAATAAATCATCTATAATGAACTGTGAAATTATTTTAAATGCTTTTAGAAGACACAATGCAAAACAGTTTCTAGTTTTTATTTCCACTGTAAAATAGGTTTCAAACATGAATGAAATTCTACCCATTTCAATTCTAAGATTTTTATTCTTTTTTGAATGTTTTTTTTTATTTTTGAGAGAACTATGTGAGGGCAGGGGAGGGGCAGGAGGCAGGATCCCAAATGGGCTCCGTGCTGACAGCAGTGAGCCCAACATGGGATTCGAACTCACGAATCAGGAGATCATGTCCCGAGCCCAAGTCAGATGCTTCACCTACTGCATCATCTAGGCTCCCCTCCAAGATTTTTATTCTAATTAAATTTATAAAAGTCTTTTAGAAAATGTATGGACACACAAAACTTTGTCAAAAGTCAAAACTACTAAAAAAAAAAAAAAAGTTAAAACTACTAAGATTTGACAAAAATAACTATTTGGAGAAATCATTTCTATTATCATCAATTAACAGACTTCCTTCACTTAATCGTTTTGGTTTTGAAGCAAAAACAAAGATGCTACAGGATGGCTTATTCTATGTAATGGAATCTTGCCAGCAGAAGAAAGACTAATCAAGTACCATTGGCTTTAATTAACTTATCACTCCCCCTCATTCCCCTCATGGTTCCCTTCACTTCCCCCACAACTTCCCCTACAATCCTAACTATCACCTACAAAAGCAAGCTACAGAAAATAGAAGCACAGTGCAGTCAGGTACTTCGTAGAAGCAGGGAGCTGCTCTTCGGTAGCTGCCAATATAAATATTAAGGGAGCAGGGTGCTTGGGTGGCTCAGTCGGCTGAGCATCAGACTCTCAATTTCAGCTCAGGCCGTGATCTCACAGTTCCTGAGACTGAGCCCCAGGTAGGGTTCTGTGCTTACAGCGCAGGGCCTGCTTTGGATTCTCTCTACCCCCCTCCCTGGCTTGCACATGTGCTCGTCTCTCTCAATAAATAAATAAACATTTTTTTAAATATTAAGGAAGAAAAGCAGTAACAGTTAAATAAAGATATGAAAGGTGTGATGGTAAAGAAATAGAACCACTATGAATTTATGTAACATGTTTATCTGTGACTCTCAAAATCTTCAACCATTTTTCATTAACACTATGAAATAAGTTAACTCCTCGATATTTTTTAAAAAAAAAAGATAAAAGAGAAGGTTCATTACTAGTCTTAGGTTATTTTAAAAAAGGGAAAAAAAGGGAACAATACCATGATTAAAACTTGAAGGAGTTTCTCCTCCCAGAACTATTGTACCCTACTAACTGAAAATGGGATTGAACAAAAAGTCCGCTAAATGAAATGCTTTAGGGGCGCCTGGTTGGGGTGGCTCTATCGGTAAAACATCTAACTTCCACTCAGGTCATGATCTCACAGTTCACAGGTTCAAGCCCCACACTGGGCTCTGTGCTGACATCTAGGAGCCTGGAGCCTGCTTCAGATTGTGTCTCCTTCTCTATCTGCCCTTCCCCCGCTCAAGCTCTCTCTCTCTCTCTCTCTCTCTCTCTCAAAAATAAACATTAAAAAAAAGTGTTTTGACTTTCCAAAAAGTCTAAAATCCTAATAGCGTTCTTATTCTAATCTATAATTATTTTTCTTAATTTTCTTCTTTTAAGAACTGAATAAAACTGAATAACTTACACAAAAGATAATTTTCTACATAGCGAAAGGAGGCAAACTACTTACACCAAATATCTTAAAATGGTATATAAAGAGCTTAAATTAATAATAAGAAAATATTAAGAATGCCCCTCCTCCAATAAACTATGGCAAAAGGTGACTGGGCAATTCACAAGAAATAATAGTAAATTCCAAGAATTTTCAATATCCTACTATTCAACTAAGTAAAAAATTAAAGCTGAAGTACAGATTTTCAATTACTAAACTAAGAAGATAAAGGTTTTAATATACTATACATGACAAAGGTTCAGTAAAACTGGTCCTAACACACATTACTGGTGACATTAAAATTTGATACAGCCCCTTTGGGGAGCATTTAAAATTTTTAATAAAAATAGTTCCTCTTTAGTAGGAACTTCACTGAGTAATAGGCACTGTTCTAAAGGTACTCTCCTCAATTCCCTCAATAACCTGAGACAGGGATTTTATCATCATCCCCATTTTTTTTTTTTTTTTAACATTTATTTATTTTTGAGAGACAGAGAGAGAGAGAGCACAAGTGGAGGAGGGGCAGAAAGAGAGACAGAATCCTAAGCAGGCTCCAGGCTCTGTGCTGTCAGCACAGAGCCAGATGTGGGGCTTGAACCCATGAACTGTGACATCATGACCTGGGCCGAAGTCGGATGCTTAACCAACTGAGCCACCCAGGCGCCCCTCACCATCCCCATTTTATAGGTGAGTAACAAATACAGAGAGATTAAATAGTTCATACAAAGTCCCACAAATAGAAAGTAACAGAGTCAGAATTTGACTCATCTCCGTGGATCAAGATTCATAAGCTGCTTCTTTCCTTTAAGCTAGTGATCCTGGGGCACCCACGTGGCTCAAGTCAGTTAAGAATCTGACTTGATTTTGGCTCAAGTCCATGATCTCACAGTTCGTGAGACTGGGCCCCACACTGGGCTCTATGCTGACAGTGTGGAGCCTGCTTGGGATTCTCTCTTTCCCTCTCTGCCCCTCCCCTGTTTGTGTGCTCTCTCTCTCTCAAAATAAAATAAACTTAAAAAAAAATTAAGCTAGTGATCCTGCCTATGGAAATCTGTCCTACAAAAATAATCCAAAAATATGAAAAGGACTTTATCTACAAAAATGTCTGCCAAAGCACTTTATAATAACAAAAAATAATAATAATATTAGGTAGAGAAATACAGGTGACTGAGGGGTGTTTACATCAGTCGACTCAATGGAAAATTAAGCAGCTTTCACAAATGTTATGAAGACTGACAACATGGAAATATTCTTTCACATGCTAAGGCAGAAAGTAGGTTACAAAAATGCTGTATATATCATCATTAATACAATGAAAACAAAATATGCACATGAAAAAAGTCAGAGACAAAACAGATCAAAATAATATTGCTTTTGTTAGAGTGGCACGAAATTGGGTGAATTTTTATTTCTTTTTCTCCATGTGCACATTTTCTGTAACAAAAATATGTCTTTATACTGGAAATACCTGAAATAACAGATTTCTAGGATTAGAAATCCACAGGTTCTATGATGATAGAAGAAATTCAGACTCAAACTGAAAAAGACAACAGCGTTTTAACATGTTTTAGTAAACATAAAGATAACATATTTCAAATATTTTAGAAAAGAATTATAATCTCAATCATGGTAATTATTTTTTTAACATTTATTTTTGAGAGACAGACAGAGCATGAGCGGAGGAGGGGCAGAGAGAGAGAGGGAGACACAGAATCCAAAGTAGGCTCCAGGCTTTAGGCTCTGAGCTGTCAGCACAGAGCCCGACGTGGGGCTCGAACTCACGAACTGGGAGATCATGGCCTGAGCCGAAGTCAGACACTTAACCAAATGAGCCACCCAGGCCCCCCTCAATCAGGTAATTTTTAACTAAATAAATTCTGTTTTAGCCAAAGTTCAAATTAATGCCAACCTTTCATATTATCCCAAAGACCCTGAAAGAAAAAGCCTACATTTGACAGCAGCCTCTTAATAACACGGGTAGGTTAAGTTACCATGAACTGGATAAGGATTCAAAAATACTAGGACTGGGGGCGGGAGGGGGGTGCCTGGGTGGCTCAGTCGCTTGAGCGTCTGGCTTCAGCTCAGCTCATGATCTCACAGTTTGGGAGTTGACCCCCACACTGGGCTCTCTGCTGTCAGCATGAAGCCTGCTTCCGATCCTCCTCCCCGTCTTCCCCCCCCCCCCCACTCGTGCTCTCTCAAAAATAAATAAACATTAACAATTTTTTAAAAAAGGACTTGGACTCGGAAGTATAATAAGATCTTCTAAAGAGAGATCTGATATAGAATTCTGGTGATAAACCCAATCTAAAAATAATTTTTAAAATTTGAAATGATCACTAAGTTCTTTATGCAGCATCATTTTCCAATGGCAGCCCTGGCAAATATCAATAATCTCAGGACACCTGTCACCAATGCTATGCCACTGCCGCGCTCCCACGGTCCAGCTACTTTGCACAGAACAGTTCCTCCCTGCCCCAGGGAGAATAAACCAAAAGATAAAGGAGCTCGACAAGAAGGGTTAGTTGGAGGAGGAAATCGTCACTAAAGAGGACAGACAGTAAGTGGGCTGTATAGCAAAGACAAAGGAAAAATAAAAGCAGAGAAGTTAGGCCAGCAATAGAAAGGGAAAATAATTCCTGATTTAATCAGTTACTTTAAGAGAAAAAAAAAAATCTGTATTTTGGTGTATTCCCAACCTTCGTCACCCTTACAAAAACCAAATCCAACAAAAACGTAAACATAAGGATATCAACAACTTTGCACTCTGTTTCCTGGGGACACAACGCTGAAAGTCACAGTCTGATCCATCACCTCCTTCGGCTGCGTCCTGGCTTACCTGCAAAACTCTTGAGGCTCAGAATAGCCATGGTCAGTCTCAATACTGCAACACAGGGTTTGTCACAAATACTTCCTTATTCTACCTAAAAAACTGAGGTCTGTGAAACTTTACTTGACAACAAATTACAACAGTTAGGGTTATCCCTGCAACAAACCCACTTCCACTCACTTGCATTTCAACATGCTTTCGTGGGTACAATCACAATACACACTCTGAAATGCACATGACCCATCCATCAAATCTGTTAATACTCATGCATTAATTAATACTCACTTTAACATCACCTGTCAAGTGATCTCCTAATAAGGAAAAAAGCACTGATGCTGTGTTTACTTCCTAAACTGTTCCTTTCAAGGACTCAATTTTGAGGAGATAAAAACCTCCATCTCCTTCTGCATCCAAGAAACTTTCCTTCAGAAGGTCCTCTGTTTTTAAGAAAAAGTTGTCTGTTCGTTTGTTTGTTTGTTTAATTTAAGTAGGCTCCACACCCAACATGGGGCTCAAACTCAGGACCCTGAGATCAAGAGTCGCACACTCTACCATCTGGGCCAGTCAGGCGCCCCAGAAGACAGTTTTTTATTTGGGGGCCTATTAACCTCTACAAAGCTTTTGGATAAGCTTCAGAGGGCCACTAAAACCTTCCCTTAAATTGTACAAAATTTGTATATCTATATTCGTGTATGCTTTCTTCAGAGGAACGTGAGGATATATCCAAAGGGATCTGTAACCCCAAAAAAGATTAAAAACCACCCAACACTTAACTGACCCCACACTATGATCATCTGATTCTGATCAGTTAGGCAGTTTTCCTCTCTTACAATTCCTGCTTAATTCCTGCCTATTTAATGTTAATAAAATTAATAAATTGAATAAAGCACTTACAGTACATCAGACACCATTCTAAGTGCTTTGCACACATTAATTTATTTAATTTTCACAACAACCCTATGAAGTAGGTGCTATTATTGTCCCACTTAGACAAAGCAACTGAAGCACTAAGAAGTCATTTGCCAATAGTCACACAGCTGTCCTGTTTGAACACTAAAAACTTCTCAAAATGAAAAATGGCTATTTGCTGTGTGCACATTTCCTACTTCTTAGCTAATATGTCTTTCTGTTTAACCCTCACCTGAGTCATACAGAAAATTAAATGATTTTATTGTCAAAGATTCATCTCTGCTAGGCTGCCAATTACACAGATCACTCAATTCAAGAAAGACCTTAAAAGTAGTACCACAAGTGATGAAAGAGGAACCTGAAATACATTTTTTTTCTGGGACAAAATTTAGTTTGGATTTTTAAATTAAGCATGTGATCAGTTGTAAGTTATCTAGATGCAGAAAATTCTAAGAACCTACCTAAAAGAAAAAAGAAAAAAAAGCACACACACACTAAAATTCCTAAAGAATCTACTAAAAAACACTAAAACTAGTAAGTGAGCAACACAACAGAAAATAAGACCAATATACAAAAACCAATTATACTTCAGGTGTTGAGCCCAATCTCTCTCCACTACCACAAACCCCACTGTAGAAACCCTGAATAAAGTTGAACTTACGATCTTTAAAAAAAAAAAAAAAAATCAATTGTATTTCTATATACTAGTAACAATTTATAAATAAAATTAAGAAAACAATTCCATTGGTGGGGCACCTGGGTGGCTCAGTTGGTTACTCAGGTCATGATCTCACAATGAGTTTGAGCCCTGCATCCGGCTCTGTGCTGATGGCTCAGACCCTGGAGCCTGCTTCAGATTCTGTGTCTCCCTCTCTCTGCCCCTCCCCTGCTCACACTCTGTCTCTGTCTCTCAAAAATAAATAAACATTAAAAAATTAAAAAAAAAAAAAAAAAAAAAAACTCCATTGGGGCACCTGGGTGGCTCAATCAGTTGAGCATCCAAGTATTGATTTCAGCTCAGATTATGATCCTGGGGTCCATGGAATCAAGCCCTGCATCAGGCTCCACACTGAGCATGAGGCCTACTTAAGATTCTCTCTTTCTCCCTCTCTCTGCCCCTCACCCCCAACTTGTGCTCTAAAAGAAAAAATAAAGAAAGTAATTCCATTTACAACAGCATCAAAAATAATCAAATACTTCGAAATAAATTTAACAAAAAAAACCCACAAAACCGGCACACCAAAAACACAGTTTTATAAATACAAAATACTGCCGAAAGAAATTAAAGACCAAAATGAAGAGATACATGATCTCATGTACCAAAACAGTAAAGTATCCATTCTCTCAAGATTGATCTACAGATTCAACATAATCCCTATCAAAATCCCTACAAAATTTTTGTAGAAACTGACAAGCTGACCATAAAATTTACATGAAAATGCAAAACACCTATCACAGGCAAAACAATTTTGGAGAAGAACAAAGTTGGGGGAATTAGACTACCTGATTTCAAAATCTACAATAAAGCTACAGTAATCAAGATAATGTATTATTGGCATAAGGACAGACATACAAATCAATGGAAGAGTCCTGAAATAAACCCACACATTTATGATCAAGTGATTTTCAACAAAGTTGCCAAGACAATTCGATGAGGAAAGGACAGTCTTCAACAAATGGGCTGGAATGACTGTACATCCATATGCAAAATAAACTTAGACCTTACCTCACACCATACACAAAAATTGACTCAACAGATCACTGACCTTAACGCGAAACCTAAAACTATAAAAGCTTCTAAAAGTAAACATATCTTTTCAATCTTAGGCTTCACAAAGAGTACTTAGATAGGACACCCAAAGCATAACCCCTTAAGGGGAAAAAACTGATAAACTGGACTTCATCAAAGTTATAACCCTTAGCATTTCAAAAGACATCATGAACAAAAAGAAAATAATAAGCCACAGACTGGAAGAAAATACATGTAACTCATATAATTTATAAAGGACTTGTATAAAAAATATATAAAGAAGGCAAACTATGGGGGCACTTGGGGGCTCAGTTAACCATCTGAATGTTGATTTTGGTTCAGGTCATGATCTCACAGCCCTGAGATGGGGCCCCACATCGAGCTCAGTGCGGATGATGCAACCTGCTTGGGATTCTCTCTCTCTGCCCCTTCCCTGCACATGCTCTCATGTGCTCTCTCAAAACAAATAAACTTAAAAAAAAGAAGAAGGCAAACTATGGATATAGTTTAAAAAAAAAAAAAAAAAGGCAGTAGTTACCAGGGGAAGGAAGGGAAGGGATGAATGGGCAGAACAGACGATTTTTATGGCAGTGAAACTATTCTGTATATTATAATGGTAGATACACGTCATTATACATTTGTCAAAACCCACAGAATGTACAACACCAAGAGTGAACCCTAATGTAAACTATGGATTCCAGATGATAATGATGGTAAGGTAGGTTCATCAATTATAATAAAGGTACTACTCTGGATAGAGGATGTTGATAATGGGGTAAGCTATGTATGTGTGGGAGTAAGGATGGTATATGAGAAATCTCTGTATCTTCCTCTCAATTTTGCTATGAACCTAAGACTGCTCTAAAAAAATAAAGTCTGACATGTATACATACATAAAGAACTCTTACGACTCAAAAATAAGACACACACACCCAAAACTGGAGAAGGATTTAAATTGAGACTTCACTTGGGGCGCCTGGGTGGCTCAGTCGGTTAGGCGTCTGACTTGGGCTCAGGTCATGATCTCACAGTCCGTGAGTTCGAGCCCCATGTCAGGTTCTGTGCTGACAGCTCAGAGCCCAGAGCCTGTTTCAGATTCTGTGTCTCCCTCTCTCTCTGACCCTCCCCCATTCAAGCTCTGTCTCTTCTCTGTCTCAAAAATAAATAAACGTTGGGACTCCTGGGTGGCTCAGTCCGTTAAGTGTCCGACTTCGGCTCAGGTCACGATCTCACAGTCTGTGAGTTCGAGCCCCACATCAGGCTCTGTGCTGACAGCTCGACAGCCTGGAATCTGCTTCAGACTCTGTGTCTCCCTCTCTCTGACCCTCCCATTCATGCTCTGTCTTTCTCTGTCTCAAAAATAAATAAAAATTTAAAAATACATAAATGTTAAAAAAATTGGTACTTCACCAACAGAACTGATACTTTGCCATAGAAATGGCAAATAAGCCTTTGAAAAGATGCTCAACATTATATATCATTAGAGAAATGCAAATGAAAACCACAATGAGATACCACTACACACCCACTAGAACAGCTTAAATCAAAAAGGTTTACAATTCCAAGCATTAGCAAGGATATGAACCTTCATACAATGTTAATGAGAATGTAAAATAGTACAGGAACTTTGGGAAAGTCTAGAAGTTTCTTAAAAAAAAAAAAAGAAAAAGAAAAAGAAAAGACAAATATACACTAACCACATAACCAAGCAATTTCTGTTCCTAGGTATCTACCCCAGAGAAATGAAAGCATTTGTCCAAAACCTTTATCCAAATGTTCATAGCATTATTCATAGTAGACAAAATACTGGAAACCATCCAAAAGTCCATCAATTGTGAATTGATAGGCAAAATGTGGTTTTGGAATACTACTAAAGAAACTACTAATAAATGCAACAGCATGGATGGACCCCAAAGACATCTTTCCAGGCATAGGTCTACATTTGGTTATTAGCTAATGAAACCTAGGATAAGTACCAGTTATTGGCAAAAGAAAAAAAAAAAAAAAAAAAAAACGACTCCTGATCTTTAAAGTATAATCTCAAATGTCAAACCTGCCTGTTGGTGTTTCATTTCCTAATCCATAAACTGAAGACACTGGAACTGATGACTGCAAAGTTCTTTCTAGTTCTGAGGCTGGATAATTTGAAATAAAAGTTAGCAAGTATTATTTCTTGATGAAAAAGAGAATGGAAAATCACTTAGGGTTCTCATTGTGGTCCCTGTAACATGACAGATAGGATATGTACTCCCTCCAGACCATCATCTGCCTGCCAAGGATATTTTCTAGCTAAGATACACTGTTTACTCTTCTGTTTAAAATCTTCAATGGCTCCCTACTGCCTACAGTAAAAATTCAAAATTCCCAATTTACTTTCCTTTCCTCATTTTCTCACATACTAAACTGTGGGAGGGGTTCTTGTTATGTTTTATTTGTTTGGTTTCATGAGTTTTTAAAAAAACTTGATTGAGGTAGAACGGCAAAACTATAAGATATTTCAAGTGTATATCATCATCTGATATACGTATATATTGTGAAAGGACTGCTGTCATCTAGTTAATTAACACATCCATCAACTCCCATATTTCTCTTCTGTGTGTGTGTGTCTGTGCGTGTGTGTAAAAACATTCAAGTTCTACTCTCTCAGCAAATTCCAACTATAGAGCACACTGTTATCCACTCTGGTCACCATGTTACATACTGGATCCCCAAACTTCATTCATCTCGTAGCTAAAAGCTGGACTAGAGTTTCGTAAAAATCAGAGACCAGAGCTGGACAGACCTGGATCCAAAACCTGACTCCATCACTTACCAACTGTGTGGTCTTCCTGAAACAGTTCCTTCATCTGTCAACTGCAACTGAGGATTCCACTGCACGTGACGGTTAGTAGGACCTTCGGGTAAAGTCCTGAAAGCACCTAACCCACAACGGCCACAGACTAGTTGTTCCTCACTCCCTTGTTCTCTTCGGTCAAGTCTGTTTTCATTGTTCAAGACTCAACTCAATATTTTCTTTTCTTCGATTCCCCTGCCTTAAGTTCTTCCTTCTCTAAGCTGCCTGGCACTTTTCACCATCTTCCATTACAGGCTATGTCATTTTCCACGACAGTGAGCTGAATCCACAGAAACTGAGGGTGGGGACCGTCTTATTCTGGTTTCTTCTCCGGTATATGGTGCACAGTACACGCTCTTTAAAGTTAACAGAAAACAGACAAAGGAACCCTGACTGAAAAAAAAGCATCTGCTGTAAAAACTTCCTTTGGGGAAAGAAACAAACAAACAGATTTCAAGTCACCTATAATCTCACTAATATTACATACCAATTTTAACATTTGCTGCCTTTCCTCCTCTCAGGTGGGTAGAAGAAAGGAAACAAGCATGAAGCACATTGCAGAAAGAATCAAGAGCCCAAGTCCTATGCCTCCTATAGTATTTCTACCTCTGGAAAATGTTTTGTATTTTTAATAGTATTATTAAACACATCCCCTTAATTGATACATTGTAGTATAGGAGGCTACGGAGGGTCATTTTCAAGTATAGGTAACTAAACAAACTCCAAAGTGACATATGAAATTTGGGTGAAAATATGTTGCCCTGTGTGGTGTTTATTAGTGCTCTTCACCAAATATTTCCGGTTCTCCCTCCAGAAATACGATAGGATTTCGTTTCTGGGCCCTCTTGAAGTTAGGTGCTACCATGTGATTTTGTCCAGCCACTAAGACGTACACAGAACTGGCATGTGCCACGTCTTCAAGTCTTTAAGAGCCAGAGCACAACCTACTAGGTTCTTTTTCCTGCACTGGCAACAGTGAGAAGACAGAGACGCTGCCTCCCTCAGCCTGGGGGTCCACGTTGTAGAGCAAAGCTTCCAAGCCACCGGGGACGCACACGGAGTGCGAGCGAGAAATCAACTGTTACTGCCTGAGGCATTGAAGACTTGAGGCTGTATGTCACCCCCACATATTCTATATATTCTGACAGACCCTGTATAAAGAGGTTTAATATTTCTCTACATGATGCCAATGTCCAGATTTGAGAAGGTTCTGCACAAAGTGGGAACCACAAAGTGGGCGCTCAGGCTTATTAGCAGACTTTTTAAATATGGAGTGAATTTTAGAGGCGCTCAGGTGGCTCAGTTGGTTAAGCGTCCGACTTCTGCTCGGGAAGCTCGTGAGTTTGAGCCCCACGTGGGGCTCAGTGCTGAGAGCTCCGAGCCTGGATCCCGCTTTGGATTCTGTGTCTCCCTCTCTCTCTGTTCCTCCCCCACTCGTACTCTGTCTTGCTGTCTCTCTCTCTCTCTCAAAAATAACAAAACAATTTAAAAAAAAAATGTTTTTAGATAAAAAAATATGGAACGAATTTTAGGTTATTTTTAAGAGGAAAAACAGATAGTCCAAAGGTTAGCAAAATCAGCAAATATTTTCAACGAAAAGATTTTTAAAGTTAAAGTAACGACACATGAAAAAAAGACTATATAGGAGCATAGAAACAACAACACGCTATTACCTCCCCTATTCGCCCAAAGTAAATACTTCAACGACTTCCTCACCCTGCTGAGGTCAAAACCTAGGGACGCGGATTCAACAGAACACTGCAAGCAGCCACCGCCAATCAGCGGAGGCTGGCCCTCAATACAAAATCTATCTGCCATCTCAAGCGGTTCAGTAGCATCATTCTCGCACAGGAGAAAACCGAAGCCTCTGGAGACAAACTCATGGCCCACAGTGGTGGAGACTACTGGCTGCTTCTGCAATGTCCGTCCCCTCCCTTAGCAACAACACTCTAAATCTATTCTAGGCAGCAATGCACTCCGCTACAGGACATTCCCAGCCTCCTTTGCAGCCACTTACGGCCACACGACTAGGTGGCATTCGGCACTTCTCAGATCGGTGGTTTAAAGACAGGAATTGCGCCCTGGGTCTACTCTTCCTCCATTCTACCACCACGGACGTGGATGTAATGACTAGGCCCGTAGGAGCCACCGTGGAATCTGGGGGCAAAGGACAGATCCTAGAAATGCTGAGCAGTGAGATAAAAGGAACCAAGTCCCCGACGATTCTGCAGTGCAGAGGGACCCTACCAGCGCCAGCACCTACCCTCCAGACTTGGAGGTGAGAGAAATAAACGTTCCTGTTTAAGTCACCGCTACTTAGGGGTTTTCTACCACATAAAAACAAACTTAATCCACACCCAGGTATTTTCAAAATACCTTCCTGAAACGAGGGGCAGAGAGTAGAGGGCGGCCTCATTTAACTATCTCAGTAAAAGAAGGTGGGGAACAATGACTGCTATCATTTGTATCTCAAATACTTCTTGTTCTTACAGTCCCTTGATTTGTAAAACCATCTGCTTCCATTTTACATTGATATATAAAACAAACCACCACAAAACCTAACAGATTAAAACAACCGCCATCTTCTTTAGTCACAATTTCGCACCACGGGCTGCGCTCGCAGGTTCCCCGACAGTCCCCTTTGCAGCTGCATTCAGCAAGGAACTGGACTACGGGCTGAACTCAGCTGGGATGCTGGGAGAGCCGCACTTCTCTCTTTCGGTGTACTCTCAGAATCCCTTCCTCGCCACATGGTCTGTCCAGCAGGGTATGACCTAGCTTCTTACATGGTGACTCAGGCTCCCAAGTGTGCAAAAGTGGAAGTTCCTGGTCTTCTTAAAGCTCAGGCCCCAAACCAGCACAGGGTCGTTTCTGCTGCATTCTGCTGGTTAGAGTCAGTCACAGGGCTACGCGAGATACGTGGGGAGGCGACCATACAATAACATGACTTCCAGTGGGCACGGTTCACTGGGGGCAACCAGTGTGACAGACCACCTTCCCTCCCTTCATTTCCTGTGCAGGTTAAGATCTTGATGTATGACCTGTAGCATGCTATCACCTCCCTGAGGCTCAGCTGTCTGTAAAGTGAGGGGTCAGACTGGATGTCCTCAGAATGCTCATCTAGCTTTAACCTCCTATGACTCCAAGTACCTGCACCTGATGTGAAAAACACTCGACCACGCTGACCAAATACTTCAACCTTGGTAGAACAATCAGATGATGAGAGCGTGGAGGTAAAAAATAGTTAATTCTTCAATACGTTCCATATTGTTATTTTATACGCGACGGGGGGGGGGGGGGGGGGGGGGGGGGGGGCTACTGCGGACACGTGGTACCACCTGCCATTAGCATCCCAAAGATCAGGAAGTCAAGGAAGTTGGCGGTTTGGTTTCTGCTATGCTTCACTACAAGACAGAATTAACATCACAGACTTCAGACTTCCACTATGAACATTCACTACTGAAGACACAGCAAATCATTTTAAAACCACCCGATAGGAAGTCTCATTTAGGAAGACCTACTAATATAAACAGAGTCGGCAGAGTTCTAACATAAAAAGAGCACTGCGACCACATTCACAAGTCCTGGATAATGAAAAATTTTTAATGGTTTTGTAGTAACAGTGCTATATATACAGATTTTGCTGGTCTTCACGTGTTACTCATAATAAGAAACATTCTATAGAGATTTCTGCTGACCTAGCTTTTTTATCTTTCTTCTTTTTGTCTTTATTAGGGACAGCTGTACAGAAAGGAAATCTTTATCGTCCCCATCCCCACCCCCAATAACTACTACATTATTTTATGCCATGACATTTTTAGAGCGAGTTTGGCATCTCATCATAGGCGTATCACTAACAAGTTCTATGATATCAGGCAGACTGATGATAATTGATGATAGTGGCAATAACAAATACTAGCAAATTCTTATAATAGCACTTCTTAACAGCACTTAGTTTGTGCCAGATGCTGTTCTAAGTTCTACACATATATAAATTCACAGCAATCCTAAACTAAGTGTGCTAGTGTGTCTACTTTGCAGATGAGGCAACCGAGGCAGAAAAAGTTCAGTTAACTTTCCAACATCAAACAGTTAGTAAGTAGGGGAACCGAATCTGAATTCCAACAATCTTGGTGCCAGAATCTGTGAAGTCCCTGGAACTTGGTTTTCTCATTTGTAAAACAAGATCATGGTTTCAAGGGGCGCCTGGGTGGCTCAGTTGGTTAACTGTCCGACTTTGGCTCAGGTCATGATCTCACAGCTTGCGAGTTGGAGCCTTAGAGCCTGCTTCAGATTCTGTCTCCCTCTCTCTGCCCCTCCCCACTCATGCTAGCGCTCTCCCTCTCTCAAAAAAATAAACATAAAAAAAAAAAAGATTATGGTTTCAAATTACTGGCTTTTTAAAAACTGCATAATGTACATACAAAAGTATACACTCCCCAGAGGTATTAATGTTACATATTCTTCCAAATAATTTTCTATACACAAAATACATGCACATTTTGGGATTGCATGCTTTTTACAAAGTAGAGTTAATACTACACTTACTGCTTTGCAACTTCTAGAAAATTTTTCCTTAAGTCAATATATGTATCGCAGACATTCTCCCAGTTTGGTACCCATAGGCCCAGGTCTCTGTCCTGATAAAAACTACATGGTGGTCCAACCGATGAGTATTTTTCTGTAGCCTATTTCTACTAGTTTTCTACTTTTCTCTGCTGCCATGAGCGTCTTTGCACATACATACTTGCCCATTTGTAGGAATATCTTCTGATTTCCTTTCTCATTTTTATAGGCTTTCCTGGTCCCTTCCCACCCCCCCCCCAACTCCTAGGATAAGTAAGCACCCTAATTCTTTTACTATACTGCACACACTGTCCATATTCTCAGTGATTTCAAGGAAGTTCCATCTTTAATCACCTATCCTAATCGAGCTCCTAAGCTCTAATGCTACACCCCCAAACACTCCCAGACATTTCTATCCCCTAGACATGTAATGCCAGAAACTTCAAAATTCCCCTCGGCACTGACTAAAATCTCTCTTCCTTTCTATCCATATTACCAACAGTATACCGTCTGCCTTGACCACCTCACACCATGACTACTGCAAAAGCCTGTTAATCTCTGCCGCCAGGTAAGTCCTCTCTTCATACCAAGGTGGCTTTCGTAAAATAGTTGCCATCAAATCACCAAGTATTAGAGTACCTACCTACATTGAGCCGTAGAACACACACACAGAATACAAAGTAATTTAATACTCCTATCCTCCAGAAGACTAGAAATATCTGCTTTTAAAGCTTTAATTAAAAAAAATAAAACAACCTGGGCATAAAGCAGGGTCTGAAGACCTGTAACCCACAGGTAGTCCACAGATTAAACCTAACCCACAAGATGTAGTCCCAAATAGTGTTGGAGATCTTAATTGAAGATACTTAAAAATCCAGAGATTTCACATAAAATTCCAAGTTTCCAGTCTCTGTTGAAACCAGAGTATCTAGAAACGACACGCCAAAGTCTCACATGGCAACCATCAACCAGAATTGTCTTATCAGTTGCACCCAACCAAGGTATAGACTCCTAGAAGCCTTCAAGCTATTTTTACTCACCATTTTTCCCCAACTCAAGACCTGAAGTTATGTCAGCTGTCATTCAGGATCTTACAAGCTGCATGCAATCATTTAAATTACCTACCTGATCCCTGTAAACAGTTTATAACCCCCGGACTACAAAGCCCAAACTCATTAGCCTGGCATTCAAGGACCATCGTGGCATGGCCCCAACTCCCACATTAAACCTCTGTTCTAGTCACACTCCACCAAGAAAACACATTTTACGCTTCCTGCCTCAACAGTTTTACTCAGGGTGCTACCCCAGAACATTCTCTAACTTTCTTACTGTGCTTGGCTAAACCCTTTCGATCTTTCAAGGTCTAACTCAAGTATTGCTTCCTCCAAATCTTCGCAGACTCCTCTTGGCTACAGCGAGCCTTCTTCCAAAGTTGACTGTGTATCCCAAAGTACATTTAGCACTTAACGTGCTCTTTGAATAACATGTGCCAAAATGAAAGATCGAAAAAGTTACAGAAGAGGACTTTCTGAACTTCTTAGACAATTTCAGCATTTGTGTATCACACAAGTTACTGCTATCACAAAATTAACAGCAAAACCAAAGTCAATTTTCCTATCTTTTACAAAATGAGGTTTTTTTCTAGAGAAAATTCAAAAAGAGCTGTGTCATTCCTGTCTCTCTTATGTTCTTAAGACTTTCAAATTCTGCAAATAGAGAGACTGACACTTCCAATTATAAATTCAGTATTGGTCTTTCCAGTAATTTTTCACACTAACCACAAGCATATATTTATATGCAGGCCATCACAACAAAAAAAAAAAAAAAAAGAGAGAGAGAGACAGAAAAGAAAAAGAAATCGTCCCTATTTCACTCCATAACTTTTGCAACTCATACTGCCAAGAAGTTCTGAAAATAGACCCTGTGGCACAAACATGATAAAGACAATTTTTAAAAAGAGAAAGAAGACTAATCAGCTTATTGAAATTAAAAGATGGACAGAACAACAAAGAATAAAAGAAAGGGTAATACACACATACACAAACTGGTAAGTTTATTCTATATCAGCTAAAAATTACATTCAATCCAAACATCTCATGGATTAAAAACTGTTACCAAATCTTACCCAAGATATCTCACACTCCCCCACCAGGGAAGTGCACGCAGAGCATTTAATATTATCTATAACTGGGGCGCCTGGGTGGCTCAGTCCATTAAGCACCCGACTTCAGCGCAGGTCATGATCTCACCGGTGGTTCAAGAGTTCAAGCCCGCATTGGGCTCCGTGCTATCAGCACAGAGCCTGCAACCTGCTTCGGGATTCCGTGTCTCCCTCTCTCTGCCCTTCCCCCACTCCTGCTCTGTGTCATTCTCAAAAATAAATTTAAAAAAAAAAAATGGGGGGTGGGGGAGAGGGGAAAATGGGCGATGGGCATTGAGGAGGGCACTTGTTGGGATGAGCACTGGGTGGTGTATGTAAGCCAATTTGACAATAAATTATATTAAAAATAAATAAATTTAAAAAACATTGCAGGTTTTTTTAATTATCTATAAGTAAAAACTGACCATTTTCATTTTGGAAAGGAGGTTTCATGGAACTCCTCAGTCATATCTGCAAGTGGTTTAAGGATACAAGACTGGACAATCAATATCTGCTCAAAGGAAATCTGATCGCGGCCTGGGGAATACCATGAAGTTTTGCAAAAAGGTGGGGGAGAGGCCAAGGGTAGAGCGGTGTGTCTGGTCACCCGGCAAACTGACTACAAATCTGGCATGGTAGAATTAACTGAGATAGTAAGAAAATGTATTAAACCACTATTTTCAGAATGGGAAAATTAACTATCGTGACACTTTAAATTTACATGGAAATCCATGTTTATCAAGGTTACATGTTAGTAACAAACCTACTGAACGTAAAATTGTATCTGAGACTCAACATCTTCTTAAACACTAGAGATTCCAGGAATAAGACCAACAGGACAAGAGCAAACTACAGTGAGGTCAGGCTGGAGAGCAACCACCTAACAGGTGAGGAGAGGCTGCCATTCCTGGAACAGCTTTTCAAGTACAATGACTATCAAGTGCCAGAAACCAGTAATTGCCAAACTTTCCATGTATCTACTTGCTTGAAAAATAAGAAAAAGAATTTCTACCATACAAATTACCAATGTGCATTATCTCACAAAGCATGAAAAGCAGAAGTGGTATCTTTCGACTATATAGAGTTGTTTTATGAAACTGCACCTACTACAATGTACTACACCTTTTTTTTATTACTTATTTCAAGTTCACAGCTATGGAAATGAGAAATTTTGTTGGGGGAGGGGCCTCTCAAATACGAAACAGCAACAGTCATCTGCAGCACAATCATTTTTTTGCTATCTCTTGTACAGCATCACTGGTTGTGCCCAATTTTCTACAAGAATAAGGCTCAAGGGGCGCCTGGGTGGCGCAGTCGGTTAAGCGTCCGACTTCAGCCAGGTCACGATCTCGCGGTCCCTGAGTTCGAGCCCCGCGTCGGGCTCTGGGCTGATGGCTCAGAGCCTGGAGCCTGTTTCCGATTCTGTGTCTCCCTCTCTCTCTGCCCCTCCCCCGTTCATGCTCTGTCTCTCTCTGTCCCAAAAATAAATAAACGTTGAAAAAAAAAAAAAAAAAGCCTTATAAGTTAAAAAAAAAAAAAAAAGAATAAGGCTCAAGGTGGCTTTCTAGTAACAGTAATTGCCCTCTGAAAAGAAAGTGGTTCGGAATATAAAGAGTTTTTTCAAAAAGGGTCAAGGATAGTGCCTCAGAAATCCTATCCCCACCACCTGCTTCCGCACCACCCCCACACCCACACCCACCCCATCCCTAACGTTAACTTTGTTGACTTCATAAAAAACATATATATGGTAGAATGATTCCTTGTCTTCCCAATTTAGAAATGTCAACATATATTCCAAAGAAGAAAAAATAAAATCAAACCTTTGGGAGAAGTTTCCTAAACATGCATCCAAAAACAATTAGACCTCAAGTAGATGCTTCCTCTACAGCAGGAGCTTGTTCACTGGTGGAAAGACCTGGACCTCCTACAAAGATCACACGCTGCTCCAAAAAACCGATTAAACAGTCCTTACTGCTAAGGACAACCTTTAATAAATGTGAATTTCACTATTGCACTTCACATTCATACAACAGGAAATCCTTATTTATGTATCTACTTTTCAAACTCTGCCCTAAGATCAATAGCTTCAGTTCAAAATTCTTGATTTTAGTAAATAATTTTAAGATAACAATAGCTAATTAAAATTAGCCACTACATAGCCTTTGCTTTTTAAATACGATAAAGCAAAACTCATCTAACAGTATAAAACAAGAAAATGCTTAAGTTCACTTATCTAACTATCAAAAATTCAAAAATCCAAACTCAAAGTGTAATTAGCAGTGCATGGTTACCCTCTTTTTTTGAAATCCAAAGACAAATATGCAAATCCACTTTTAATAAATAGTGTCATACGACATCTCTAGCATAGAACAACCCACTTAGCGACCACACAGACCGATAACGTGGACAATTTAAAAACTTTTATCTCCTTTGCATCCCCCCAAAAAAAAAATTTTCATGACTTATATAATTGTTTGCAATTCCAGGTAATTTTAGCATTTACAAACCTAACTTACATTTGTCATACCTCAGTTTCACTTTCAGGATCTTCAATACCCAACTCACTACAGGGTCTTTCCTGCATGCACCCAAATCCGGTACAGAGATCCACAACTGAAAACCCTCCCTTTGCTTTCCAGTTCACACAGTAGTTTCCACTTACAGGTTTCTCAAACAACTGTAGATTCCATTCCCTTCCAAAAACACATCTAATTTTTTTAAAAATTCACTGAAAAGCTTGGAACCATCCAAGTTACCACTAAATTTCATACAAGGAATGCTGCCCCAGTGTTCAAATCCAAAAGAGAAAGCTAAAACTCTCTTAAGACTCGGAGTTGTATTAAACGTCTTCCAAAGTGTTGATGTTTTCATACTGTTATATCAGTATCATTCTGGAGAAATTTTTAGATTTTTCCAAGGGCTACCTTTTTTTTTTTTTTTTTTTCATTCATAAGATGAGATTTTAAAACGAGATAAAAACTAAAATAATAAAGTGGTAATACCCTAAACCAACCTTTCTTCCGGTGCACACAGGGGCTGCCCTAACACAAATGAACTCATTTCCATCTCAGGGGAACTGCATGTGCATGTGTGTGTTTGTGTGTGTTTGTGCCCGTGCACACACTCGCGTGTGCATGGTGAGGGGCGTGACAGCACAGATAGGTCTACTGTAACTAGAAGAGGAATCTGAAAGCAAAGAGAAAACATACAATAATCCCAAATTAATATTTGGAAAGGAACCAAGAAAGAGTCAAAATGGGAAGCTATTAAGTTAAAACCCTCGCATGGCTTTGTATGCATTGCTTTAAAGGATACAAAAAAGCGACAAAGTGTGAAGTTCCTTGGAAGTCCACTCCCTCTCCGAATTCCAGCTGATGGGGGAACGGCCCCGGCCATTTCCAGCAGACATTTCACTGCAATGCCGGTGGCCCCGCAAACCCCAACTTTGTAGCACAAAGACGCTAACGCCACCACGTATGCATCCTGTACTCGCCCGTCTCGGGATGTGTCACAGCTAGGTAAGAGCTGGAAATAAAACATGGAGGCACGCTAAAGGGCCTGAACCGTCCTCACAGTCCAAGGACAGCACAGCACGGAGGAGAAGGGCCAGCCTGGGCTCCAGGGCTCTGCCACACGCCGGCCCCGCTCCGCCCCGGTGCACACCGCCGTCTTCACCGCCTATCACCCAACGTGCCCCTGCTCCGACCAGGCGAACGCGCCCCCACAACAACAACAACATCAACAACAACAACAACAGAAACCCCCGGCTGTCCCCGCGCCCCAGCGCGCCCTTCCCCTACCAACAGCTCCCCGACACGGTCCTCCAACGACATGAGTAAGCACTCCACGCCACTCCCCAACTTCGGACGGCCGCCGCCGGTCCTGCACCCTCGGGAGCCACCGCAGCCGCGCGACTCGCTGCCACGGGTTTCCCGGTTTCCAGGCGAAAGTTGCCGAACGGCCATTCTGTGAAAGGACGAGTCTAGCGCTGCCAGCGTGCTCCGCGACAAGCGACAGCCGTGCCCAACCCCGCAGGGGCTCGGGGGGAAGCGGGGCCCCCGCGCGGGGCGGGCTCCCGCGGAGTCAGCGGGCTCCCCGGTCTCGGCCCCGAGCGCCCGGCCCGGCTCGGTTTCCAAACTTGCGGCCGCCGCGCCTGCCTGCCGCGGCCGTGCGGGTCGGGGTGGGGGAGGGGAGAGGAAGAAGTCCCCCGACTTCCGAACAGACCCCTCGGGCTCCAAACCCGGCTCCGGGAGCCAGAAAAGTTCCGGGGGCGGCCGGCTCACAAAGGCCGGAGGCTCCTCCCCACCCCCCACCCCCCACCGCGTCCCCGTCCCCCCCACCTTCCCCCACCCCGGGCGGGCGGCGAGACCACCTGGCCGCGGCGTTTTGACAGCTCCGCGAGTGTCCCGCGGCGGGACCGCTTTGTAGTTGACAAGGCGCCGGTGCGCGGACGACCTGCGTGCGCCTCGCCGTGCGTCTGTCCGACGACCCGGCTAGGCCGGGAAGAATCTACGAGAAATTTCTCCAGAAACGGCAGCCCCGCGAACAGCCGGCGCGAGGGCCAAACTCCAAAGTAAAGTGCGGCGGCGGCGCGAGCCGTCGGGGCCCCGCTGGGCGGAGTGCGGTGCGGGGCGCCCGCGGGAGGCCCGGCCCGGAGGCCGCCGAGGGGGCGCGGGGCGCGGGGCGGGCGGGCGCCCCGGGGGCCGGGAGCCGCGCGGCCGGCGGGCCCCACCCCACCCCGCGGGGGCGGCCGGGGGCGCGCGGGGGCAGGGGGGCCGGGCGCGCCGGTGACAGCTCCGGCCCGGCGCCGCGGCTGGCTCCCGGCCTGGCTCCCTCACACTCAACTTACTTCTTTCTGGCTCTCTGGAAAGGGGAAGCGCCATCTTTGCGAGGCCGGCCCCGAGGTCTTTTGTCTGCGGCTGCGGGGCTCGGGGCCGGGGCTCCGGGCTCCTCGGGGGGTGGTGGCGGCGGCTGCGTCTGCTCCGCGCTCTTGTCCTCCTCCGACGACATCCTAGTCACCAGGAAAGACACATGGATCCCGGTCCTCCTCCTGGGGGGCTCCTCCCGCCGCCGCCGCCGCGGCCGCCGCCGCCGCTGCTGCTCGGGTTCCTCCTCCCCGGCTCAGCCTCTCGCATTTCCCGCAGCCCCGGGAGCAGCAGCAGGTACCGGGAGAGGCGGCAACATGGAGCGAGCAGGACACGCACTCACACACATACGCGCGGGCGCGCGCACCTCGGCGCGCAGGGGCCGGGCGGGGGGCGGGGGGCGGCGGGCGGGGCGCGGGCGGGAGGGAGGGAGGGGCCGGCCGGCCGGGCGGGAGGTGCGGGCGGCGGCGGCGGCGGCGGCGGCGGCGGCGGGCGGGGCGCGGGCGGGGGCCGGGCGGTGCGGGCGGGCGGGTGCGGGGCGGGCGCCGGCCGGGGCGGGGCGACTGAGGGGGCGCGGGGGGCGCCGGCCGGGGCTGCGCCCGCGCCCCTCCCCCAGCGCCCGCGGCGGGAGGAGAAAGGGGCCGCGGCGCGGGGAGCGGCGGGCCCGCGGGCAGCGGCGGGCGGGGGGTCGCGGCCCCGCCGGCCGCCCCTCCCCCGCGCGGGCCGCGTCAGGCCGGGCGGCGGCGGCGGCGGCGGCGAAGTTTTGACAGCTGCTCCAGTTGTTGTTGTGGGTTCCGGGCTGCGCGAGCGCCGGCCCCTCAGCGCCCGCCCTCCCGGGCCGGGGAGGAGGAAGTTTTGCGGGTGTGCGTGTACCACACACAGACACACACACACGACCGTGGCCGTCGCGCGAGGGCCGCGCCGGGTCTCTCCCGGGCGCCCCGCACCACAGACCTCTCAAACTCGCCGCCGTCTCGCCCACACACGGCCGCCGCGACGCCCCCGCCCCCTCCCCCACTCCTCGGCCCCGCCGCCCCCCGCGCGCCGCCGCTGCCACTCACAGGGCTCGCTCCGCGCATGCGCTGCCCGCGGACGCGCCGCCGCCGCTGACCTCACCGCCCCTCCCCGTCTCCCCCCCCCTCCCCCTGCCGGGCTCGCCTCCCTCCTCCCTCCTCCCCGTCTTCCCCCCCCCCTCCCCCCTTCCCTCTCCCGCCCCGCCTCCTCTGACGCGGCGGCCGGGGCTGCGCCGCGACTCCGGCTCCGGCTCCGGCTCCGGCTCGGGGAGAGCGCCAAGCTGCGGAGGCGGCGATCCGGGATCGGGGTCCAGGGAATGCGCGGCCCGAGGCGGCGCTCCGACTGCGCCCGAGCCCGGCCGCGAGCCGGCGGCCGCTAAGCCCGCACGGCCCCCGGCGCGCCGCCCCGCCGCCCACCCGCCCCGCGGCCGGAGGGACGGAGCCCGCCGGCGCTGCCCCGGCTCCCGCGGGCCGGGGAGGCAGTGCAACTTCGCTGTGATCCAATTCCAGGGAGAGTTTCGTTATTATAACGTCATGTAAGAAATGGGCCAGAAAGGGCTTACCGAGCTGTCAGACAAAAAGAACGCTGACATTTTGAGGCACAAGACGCGCAAAAAGACACCACAACACACCAGTAAAAACCCAACAACTTGATTGTAACGTGCAGCGTGTTGCGATGCGCGCAAATCGGAGGGTTTCTGGGCCAGCTCCCGATGCGTTTACAGGGTCAAGGGGAAACGGGGCTAGAATTAGCAATGGGAGACGAGCGCTTTCTCGGAAAGCATAGTGGCAAATGCGGACTTCGGGACTGTTTCTTCGGATGGGGCGGCAACTCCTCTGTGCTCTCCTTTCCATTCACTGGCGATCAGCACACGTGAACTGGGGGAGAATTCAGGACCTGGGAAGCCTCGGCAGACGGCTTGGGACGAGCGATCACTTCGGGAGCATCGCCTCTAGGCCGGACACACTAGGCACCTTCCCATTAGGATTCCCTTCCGTCCTCGCAACACGGTGGAAGCCTAACGCTGCGTGTTCTGGCTTCCCAGCTCTCGTTCGCTTCCATTTCTCCCAATAGCCAGAGCACAAACTTTGAATTGTGCTTCCTGTTTGGGCAAAGTGTACACGGTTCGATTTCCAAAGCGTATTCTGACTACAGGCAGGTGTTTTGTTTTGTTTCGAAATGGCTGAAATGAGGACTATAATAAGATAGTGATTTGAATGCCTGCAGGGTTTAATCCTTGCCGGTTTGTTCGAGTTTACTAAATTTACAGCCACGGGAATTCTGAGATTGGGGAGAAGCTGACTGGGTAAATGCAGACTATAAATTAAAAGCGTCTGACTATTATAAATAGAAACACAACATGTATATGCCTAATGATGAATTTATGAAGTGGAACATTGAAAGTTTTCTCAGTGCTCATTCTTTCTCTGGCATTTTTCCCCCCTGCACATTACACTTTAAGGAAAGTACACTTTCAAAAATTGGATTATCGATCCACATGTTTACCTGTGTTCATTACGGAAATTAGAGCCGTCACTTCCAACTGTCTCATACGCACAAAATTATATGTCAGGATAATTTAAGTGTCAGGGTGCAGAGGACAAGTCACTCCTGCTGGAGAGAAGTTTTAAAAGGAAACAGGGGACTGAGAACAGAAAAGGGAGTAGAATGAATGAAAAGGGAAGAAACAGAGGTCTGTGCAGTGATGCTTCTAGAAAGAAAAGACGAAGGATACTAAGCCCAGCCTTAAATCTCCATTCCTTCAGCTATTGTGAGGCAAGCACTTGGAATCTGTTTTAAAAGGACAGCAGGCTGTTGGCCCGAAGTTATCATGGGCAGAGCAAATAACATATAACTCAGGATGCACAGGAAGGATACAAAAAAATACCTGTTTCACATAAAGGTTTTCCAAAGGTGTTTCCATGCCTCCGATCCAAATTTTGGAGCTCTGAGACCGCAGTGGCAAAAAAAAACCCAGGAGTCACGTAGCTGAAGTTACTCAAATTATAAAGTCAGAAAGGCACAGAGTGTCTGAAAGCACCAAAGTAAACAAACAAACAAAAATCTACTTTTAATAAGTACACATGTAGCCATTTCTAAAAAACATGGTCAAGGTGCACCAAAGTGTTAGCAGCGATCATCTCTGAAGGGGCAGATTACGAGGGACTTTCACTTTCTATATTACATTTTTCTATAATAGTTGAATCTTTTAGAGCACATGCAGTATAATAAGAAATGTGTATTAAATATTTAGCATGTGGTTTGGGGGGTGAGGATTGCTATCTACACCAAAGAAAAAGCAACATCTCAGGAAACAGAGCAAGATAAGAGCCTCAAAGGGTCTAGCAAACAAGTGATGGTAAATAAAAATTCACAGTACAGTAGCCATTCTTACTAATTGGAGTCCTATAAATGTCATTGATATGGTCTTTATTTAGAGTTTGTCTGTTTTTGCTTGTTTTGGTGAGTGTAAAAATATTTATAAGACTCTCCCGTAGGCTCACTACTAATTAATGGACTCTCTCCTTTTGTTTTCCCGTAAAGTCTTAAATTCCTCAGGGTTTTTTAGGAACCAAACTTTTATAGTTGTAGAAGGAACACTGAAAACTTCAATTCTAGATCTTACAATCTTTGTCTTCATATGTCTGCTGTTAAACTTATACTTTAAAAAGGTGCAGTCATAGGCTAGCATTTTGTGTCCTTTTTTAGTTAAAAAAAAGGGTTTTTAAAAGAACTTCAGGGGCACATGGCTGGCTCAGTGGGTCAAGCATGCAACTCTTAATCTAGGGGTTGTGAGTGGAGCCCCACGTTGGGTGTAGAGATTACTTTAAAAATTAAAAATAAATTAAGAATTTCAATTCCTGAAAATTAGTACATATTTAGTCCATAGTGTGTTTTTAGCTTTGAAAATTCTAATTGCTTTACAATGAGTTATTTCAGTAATGCCTACCATGTACCTGGTAGACAGAAAAATTAAGGAAGAAACCGAGAAGTAATTAAACAGAACACTCACCGTCAAAAATAATTTGTGCAGAAGAGTATGAGGCATGAGTGTATGTTCTGCAGCACACTCCATATAGATATGAATCTTGCCCTCTAGGGGTCTATATTTTAAGCCTGTCAGTACTTAACAAGATAAACACAAAAAGGGCAGGCAGGCAACTGAAAAATAAACATGGGAAAACATACAAACAGGAAGATTAAATATTTACATCCATTGTGTACAAGACCATATTTTTAATAGAAATGCATCTGGGGATTTGGGGGAGGGCAGAGGTGGAGGAGGCAGCAGACAGCTATGTCTATTTAGGATACAAAAGCATTCTGCCAGCAAGTGTTATAAACTCCTAGAGACCCTACCCCAGCCCCTACACATGCACCACCCCCCCCCCCCCCACACACACACACTCTTAGGTTCCTCTCCTTTACTGATAATACAAGACTACACGAGTAGTTTGCATTAACTTCCTAACGTTGCCACAACAAATGCTGAAAATGACAGAAATTTATTTTCTCACAGCCCTGGTAGCTCGAAGACCAAAGTCAAGGTGTTGGCGGGGCTGGCTCCTTGCGGTAGGCTTTAGGGAAGAATTTGATCGTTCCCTGCCTCTCAGCTTCCAGTGGTTGTCCATGATCCTTGGGGACCTTGGCTGTAGGTACATGACTTCAATGGCCATCTTCTCTGCATCTCTGTGCCCTCACATAGTGTTCTCTGTGTATGTGTCTCTTCTTGTAAGGGTACCAGTCGTGTTGGAGTAAGAGTCCAGCCTACAACAGTATGACCTCCCGTTAATTGACCGCATCTGCAACAATCTTATTCCAGATAAGGTCACATTCTGAGGTTTGGGGAAGGATATGAATGTTGGGGGGACAATATTTAACCCAACTGAACTACCAAGCAGCCTATATTGGTGCCTCCCCGTTTAGCAGATTCATATATATATGGTTAGAAAAGTTTATATAGGGGCAACTGGGTGGCTCAGTCCGATAAGCATCCAACTTTGGCCCAGGTCATGATCTCTGAGTTCATGAGTTGGAGTCCCGCCTCAGGCTGTCAGCTGTTAGCGTGGAGTCCACTTTGGATCCTCTGTCTCCCTTTGTCTGCCTCTCCCCTGTTCGTCCTATCTCTGTCTCTCCTCTCCTCTCCCTCCCTCTCTCTCTCTCTCTCTCTCTCAAAAATAAACATTAAGAAAAAAGAAAAAAGTTTACGTAATAGGTTAACTGCATGCAAACTTTTCTTGGCACAAAATATTCACGTTTATTTTACATCGAATCAATCTATTTGTAGGATAAAGAAAATCAAAGTGAATTTAACAATAACAGTGCCTACAAAGTACACAGTAAAATTATGACTTAGCAGTTCCTTGGTTAGTTTGATCAGTGTAAACATAGGCCAAAAAATGTCAGCCCAACACGTACCATTTGGGGCCTGTTTTAAAGGCCAAAGACTATGGTGGCACCTGGGTGTCTCAGTCGGTTAGGCGTCGAACTCTTGCACTGACAGCTTAGGAGCCTGCTTGGGATTCTCTCTCTATCCCTCTCTCTCTGCCCCTCCCCCCCCCCAAAATAAAGAAACATTTTTGAAAAGTAAAATAAATCAAGATCGAAGACAATGATGAGATCCTCACTTTCCCCGGTGCTGTGAGGTAAAACAGATGAGGGTATCACAACATAAAATTACATACCTTTCTAGTGGAAATGGAACTCAAGAATCCCACCCATCACCCTTCAGGATGAAGTCTAAATTTCTTGGCGTGGCCCCCTAAGCCTGCCACCCTCCAGCCATCCCCTCCCCCCCACTCCTCCCCCTTCCTCCTTGCTGGGTGCTCCAGCCTTCAGAGCCACCTTTGTCAGTCTTCATTAGATTGTCCCAAGCCCCTTCCTCTGTCATGTGGCCAATTCCTGCTTCTTTAGACTTCACTTCCATCCCTGACCACCACCCTCCCCCTGACAATGACTGTGTGTCCCCACGGATGTTTCTACAACACCTGTGCTCCGCCCCCCCCCCCCCCCCCAAGGATCTCAGGGCCTGGAATGTATCCCACCCTCGCTGTTTTGTAACCCACCCTATGCCAGGTGCGGATGGCTACAATTGTCTGCCTTATACATCTTTTATCTCTATGATTTCGCAGCAGCTCAATAAACAGTTGTGGAATAAGTGAAATAAATGGGAAAATGTATGTTAAGTGTCAGAAAAAGAGCTAAGATGATCCTTTACAAGCGTGTTTATTCCCCACCCCCACACACACCAGGAGGGTTTACTTTTCAAAAAGAAACTGTATCTTTATAAACAATGTAAATATGCCTGCCTTGCTACAGTTTATGCTGATGGTTACATTTTACATTTCTATAAAGAAACAGGCCGTCATCTTTGCCCCTCTTTGCCCCTCTGTCCAACATTTGTTAGTGTCATTCTTCTCAGTGTTCTTGGCTTTCTGAAGCCTGGGCATGGAGGTTCACGCCTGTTTCTAAAAGAGCCTCCAAAATCAAAAGAGGTCAAAATAGTTGTCCACGGTCTTCAGAAAACATAATATCTGCTTAGAAACATTTCTACCAGCGAAGATAATGTTGAGGGAGAAATGATTACAGAATAACATATATAATATGTGTCATACAATCCACTTACAGAAAACTGTATAAATCCACAACAATCTGTATATAAATATATGTGCAAAGTAATAATGTTCATCAAAATGCAAACAATGGGGGCGCCTGGGTGGCTCAGACGGTCGAGCGTCCAACTCTTGATCTTGGCTTAGGTCATGATCCCAGGGTGGTGGGATCGAGCTCCGAGTCGGGCTCTGCGTGGAGCCTACTTAAGATTCTCTCTCTCCCTCTGCCCCTCTCCTCAGCTCACGCTCTCTCAATAAACTAAACTAAAATAACATAAAATAATAAAATAAAAGCAATCTCTGGGCTGGAATTGACACTTTCTTTGTATTTTTTCTTTTGAACTTTTATAATGAATAGCTATTATTTTTACAAAAGCAAGCAAGTTGTTTTTCAAAGAAAAAGGTTTTTTTCTCCAAAATTATCTCTATCTTAGCCTTAATTACATTTCACTTTCACTGATATTTTTTTTCCTTTTCTTTCTTGCTATCATCTTGTCTGTGGAAACATATTAAAACAGTGCCTACCATACAATCCTGACTCCTGACTGGTATAATCAGGTTCAGAGTTCTATTTTTCCTCCCCTTGGGGGGAGTTGCTATTAAACTTAAAAGGGGTTTTCCCAGTGAAAGTGAATGGAATGATTCTCTTTCCCCTCATCTTAATAATCTTCATCATCATCACTTCCAGTTGCTGCTCTGCCTAATGCCTATGGAAGTTGCGTTCCTTTGGTGCAAATCTCTTCCCCTCCCTCGGTGTCCCTTAGAGTTCGCATTCCAATGAACACACTGGGTGCTCACTAAACATTTATTTTTTAATGTTTATTTATTTTGAGAGAGAGACAGAGACAGAAAGCGGGAGGGGCAGAGAGAGAGAGAGAGAGAGAGAGAGAGAGAATTCCACGCGGGCTCCCTGCTCAGCACAGAGCCCGATGCGGGGCTCGATCTCACAACCCTGGGATCATGACCTGAGCCAATATCAAGAGTCGGAGGCTCAACCGACTGAGCCACCCAGGTGCCCCTCGATAAATACTTATTAAACCGAAAAGGGTGCAAGCATTACCCCAGCAGGCTCCATTTGAGGAAAGGAGGGAGTGAGGGAGCAAGGGAAAGAGAGCTACTGGCAGGGAGGAACTGCAATTCTAAGGGCTGAGGGTCGCGGGGGGGGGGGGGGGGGGCGCCTTACATTCGCCCCCTGCAATATTCTACCTTCCTCGCCTCTGGGAGGCTGGTCACTTTCACTCAGCTGCAAACATTTCCCCAGTTTGCCTGTAGGTTGTCAGCGTCTTTGCCTCCCTTGTGTGGACCCGCCTTTGCCAGCTCGGTGACATCATTCTCATGGGAAGGAGGACATCACACACCTGCCACCTGAAAGACAGACCGTAGACACCGTTAGGAACCTGCCGGACGGCACAGAGGGATAAGGTGGCCACAGAGGCAGAGGCGGACAGTAAAACCGAGCTAGTGTTACACGGTCCCGCACAAGGAAGCGAAGCGAAGCGAAACACTGTTTCCCTCTCGAAGCCTGCAACAAACCTCACAGGAGCCCCAGCTCCGTCTGGAATTGGAAGTGGGTGGGGATTTTCACCTGCTCTCCCCTCCGCCGCCTCCAAAGTTCCAACGAAGCCCCGGGCCCTGGCGCATCCGGGAGTCCCTCCTCTGCCGGGTGACCTGGTCTGACTCCCGCCTGCCCCCGGGGCCTCCCAAACTCGAGGCATCCTTCTGTGACCTCATTCTCTGCCCCGGGTGCCCCGTGCCACTCTGTGACTCCATCAGGGTAATACCCGCTTCGGCTGCCACGCGTCAGACGTGGGGAGCCGCCTCGCAGATCAAGCTGGGGGAGTGGTTGAGGGCTGAGCTCTGCGCCGACCGTCGCCGCACCTGACCGTGGCGCGCCTGCTTCCCCGCGCACCGGCGGACGGGCCTCCGGGTCCTTTCCCCCCCCACCCCCCACCCCCACCCCCTCGAGAGGTGTCCGAGATCGGCTTCCCGGACGCCCCCGCCGCCGCGCCTGGAGCGTCCCCGCGGCCCGGCTCGGCGGCCGATGGCCAGCAGGACCGCAGCGGGGGCCCGGCTGCCGGAGCGGCCGGGGCCGAGGCGGCGCGCCGGGAGCCCGCGGGCGCAGGGGAGGCACCTGCTCCGCAGCTTGCCGGCGGCGCAGACCCTGGCCAGGGTCATCCGGCCTTGCTACGGCCCCCACGGCCGGCAGAAGCTCCTGGTCACCGCCGGAGGAACCACCGTGCTGACGGGCTACGCCGCGGCCATCCTGCGCGCGCTGGAGCTGGAGCACCCCGCGGCGCGGCTCCTGCGCGAGGCGGCCCACACGCAGGCGGAGAGCAGCGGCGACGGCGCGGCCTTCGTGGTCCTGCTGGCGGAAGCGCTGCTCCTGCAGGCCGAGCACCTGCTGCGCGCCGGCCTGGCCCGCTCCCAGCTGCGCGAGGCCTACGCCGCGGCCACCGCGGAGACCCTGGCCCTGCTGCCCTCCCTGGCCATCCGCTCCCTGGGGCCTCTGGAGGATCCATTTGGGGCCCTCTACTCGGTGGTGAACACCCACGCCGTGTCCCGGGCCGACTGCTTGACCAAGCTGGTGGCCCACGCGTGCTGGGCCACCAAGGAGCTGGACGGCGGCTTCCGACGCGAGCGCGTGGGCGTGTGCACCCTCCGAGGGGGGAGGCTGGAGGACTCGTGCCTGCTCCCGGGGCTGGCCTTGTGCGCCGAGCCCTGCGGGCAGGTGACCGCGGTGCCCGGCGGCGCCAGAGTGGCTCTCTTTGTTTGCGGCTTTGGTCCCGCCAGTCCAAATGCACCGGCCACGGCCCGGCTCTCCGGCCCTGCTGACCTGGCCACCTTCAGGAAAGGAAGTGAGCGGTTGATAGAAAAGCAGGTGGCCCAGCTGGCCAGCGCGTGCATTAACGTGGCGGTGGCATGGGGGGACATCGATGAGAATGCCCTGACGCAGGCTGACAAGCACAACATCATGGTGATTCGAGCCAGGTCCCGGAGGGATATGGTTTACTTGAGTGAGGTGCTGGGCACACCTTTGATGTGTCACCTGCTTCCTCCCCCGAAGCCAGGGAAGTGCCGGAGGGTCTACCAGCAGAAGCTGGGGGAAGGTTTGGCCGTGGTGTTTGAGTGGGAATGTCCGGGCACCCCTGCCGTTACCTTGGTCCTCAGCGGGGCCACAGCCGAGGGGCTGCAGGGCGCGGAGCAGGCTGCCTACCATGGCATCGATGCCTACTTCCAGCTGTGCCGGGATCCCAGGCTGCTTCCGGGAGCTGGGGCCACAGAGATGGCTCTGGCGAAAATGCTCTCAGAAAAAGGAAGCCAACTGGAAGGGCCTAATGGTCCTGCCTTCCTGGCATTTGCACAGGCCCTTCGGTCTCTTCCTGAAACCTTGGCAGAGAACGCAGGCTTAGCCGTCTCCCAAGTGATGGCAGAAATGAACAGAGCTCACCAGGCTGGCAACTTCCTAGTAGGAGTGGGGGTCGAAGGGATAATAAACGTGGCCCAGGAAGAGGTGTGGGACACCCTGACAGTCAAAGCCCGAGGACTCCGGGCCGTAGCTGATGTGACACTGCAGCTCGTGAGCGTAGACGAAATTGTAGTGGCCAAGCAAAGCGCCACGTATCAACAGGACTCGAATCCTGTCCCCAAGAAGGCCAAGGGATGCCTATTTCCTGTAAAAGATCAGCTCCTTGGAACGATTGAGTAGTAACATCCTCAATAAAATGGGGATCGCCAAGGAAGGCACAGTCACCCCCGAAATGGATGTTTGCCGTGTTTTATTCCCTCCGTGTTTTTTTTTTGTTTTTGTTTTTATTTTCAACGTTTATTTATTTTTGGGACAGAGAGAGACACAGCATGAACGGGGGAGGGGCAGAGAGAGAGGGAGACACAGAATCGGAAACAGGCTCCAGGCTCTGAGCCATCAGCCCAGAGCCCCACTCGAGGCTCGAACTCAGGGACCGCGAGATCGTGACCTGGCTGAAGTCGGACGCTTACCCGACTGCGCCCCCAGGCGCCCCTCCCTCCGTGTTTTGTACTGTTAGAGTTCGTTTCTTCAGACAAAAACAACATAAAGGACCATAAGGTAAAAGTCCTTTTCATTGATTTATGTCCTTTCAGACTCTTGGCTTTTTTCATTTTCCTGTTTCTCTCCATCATATTCTGTTCCTTTCCTCCAATAAGAGCAGGATTTACTTGTATTAAAATTTTTTTTCAATGGAGTACCTTGGCTTTGGGAATGCAAAAAAAAAAAAAAAAAGTGCAGGACTCTCTTCCCAACTGTTGGAGTTATCCCCCCACAATATCCTCATATATGTCAATTTCTGTCTCGATGTCACGTTAGCCATCTAGACTGCAGTTCCAGCTCACAGGAGCGGCTGTGCATTCCCGTTGTGATTATTTGGGAAGAGAAGGGGGTGTTCTGTTAAGGCAAAGGGGAGGAGGAGGAGGAGGGGAAAGGAAAATGAACCGGCAGGCAGAAATAAAGCAAAATAAATTCTTGGCACAGATAACAAAGGAACACGTCCCTCAGAACTGCACTGAGGCTGTGAGGAGGGGAGACCTGGGGAACACCTGCCGGCAGCATGTTCCCAGGAGGGCTAGGGCTAGGGTGGGATACCCCTGGGCGCTGAAGAGGGAGTTTGAGCAGAGCTGGGAGCAGAGCAGCACACGTCACCCAAAGCCTTTTCTACTTAAACCATCCAAGTTATTCTGCCTCTGGGAGAAAAGCAGAACCTAGGGACAAAGTGTAGGTCATGGGAAGCTGCAATCTCTTACCATCATGGGGGGGGGGGGGGGAGCTTGAAACATCTGGAAAAAGATCCAGACTCAAGAACTCAAGAAACAAATGTCTTGGGGCGCCTGGGTGGCGCAGTCGGTTGAGCGTCCGACTTCAGCCAGGTCACGATCTCGCGGTCCGTGAGTTCGAGCCCCGCGTCGGGCTCTGTGCTGACAGCTCAGAGCCTGGAGCCTGTTTCTGATTCTGTGTCTCCCTCTCTCTCTGCCCCTCCCCGGTTCATGCTGTGTCTCTCTCTGTCTCAAAAATAAATAAATGTTAAAAAAAAAAAAAAAAAAGAAACAAATGTCTTCTACTGGGCATATTAGCCTCAACGAAGCAAAACAAATGCACAAAGGTTCCTTAAGGCTCGGAAGAAGTGAAATCCTGAAAAGCTGTGAGCGCACAAAATGGAACATGGCCATGTACAGAACTATCCTCGTTATTTCTCATTTAAGATACACAAAGCATCCTCGATGTGTCTTCCCTTGTTGTGTCTCCGTCGCTATATTTTAGTGAATGTAACTAAGTGCTTTCATATTTCTCCCTGGCCCTTGTCAAGTTCCATGTTGCTCTCACAGCCTCAAATCCCGTAACAGGGACGATGATAGAAATAGCAAATTTTTTTAAAGCAGTTCGAACACACTTTGTATACATTTTATTTAATCATCAAAACAAACTTATGAGAAAGGAGCTTGATTACCTCTCGGCTGCAGGAGACACAACCGAACTTCAGAAAAAAGTCATTGGCCAGAGTTACGCAGTAAATAGAAGGGGAAGGTCCATATTCTCTGGTTTGCTGTTTTGTTGCCTCAATCATACATCCCTCTACCGTGATGTTTTCAGAGACAGAACCCCTATGGTTACAAAGAAAGTATGTCTGAAAAGACCTTTTGAAAATTTACAATGTGTTTTTCTTCAATGTTTATTTTTGAGACAGAGAGAGACAGAGCATGAACAGGAAAGGGGCAGAGAGAGAGGGAGACACAGAATCTGAAACAGGCTCCAGGCTCCAAGCCGTCAGCCCAGAGCCCGACACGGGGCTCGAACTCATGGACCGTGAGACCATGACCTGAGCCGAAATCGGACACTTAACTAACTGAGCCCCTTCAGGTGCTCCTACAGTGTGTTCTTAAAATTTGACAAAAAGTCTTATTTTATTAAAATACATTTTAAAAATGGCTCCTGCTCATAGAGAACATTTCAGTTATATATCCAAGACTTGTGTAGTCCAAACAATGTAAGACCATGTATTTTAAAAGTCCCAAGTTTGATATACAATGGATTTTTTTATAATTTATTTGGGGAGAAATCATATTACAACATTACCGGCTCCTTTGCCCCTGGACACACACACACACACACACACACACACACACACAATTATATATATGTAAATGCAACTTAAAACTATCAAGGATGGGCGTCTGGGTGGCTCAGTCAGTTAAGCGTTCTGACTTCGGCTCGGGTCATGATCTCATGGTTTGTGAGTTTGAGCCCTGCATCAGGCTCCACGCTGATGGTGCAGACAGAGCCCGCTTGGGACTCTCTCCCTCCCTCTCTGCCCCTCACCCACGTGCACTCTCTCTCTCTTTCCAAATAAATAAAAAGTTTATTTTTTTTTAATGTTTATTTTTGAGATAGAGCATGCGAGCAGGGGAGGGGCAGAGAGAGAGGGAGACAGACGATCTGAATCAGGCTCCAGGTTGACAGCAGAGAGCCTGATGTGGGGCATGAACGCATGAACCTCAAGACCATGACCTGAGCCAAAGCTGGATGCTTAACCGACTGAGCCACCCAGGTGCCCCAGTTAAAAAAAAAAAAAATCAAGGATACCCTTACAAGGGACAAAGAAAGGTATGGCAGACAAATTCAACTGGCATACACTGAGAACTTTGAAGGCAAAAACGCCTGCTCCAGACTTGGAAGTTGAGGAGAAAGAGAATTCAGGCATCTTATGGGATGTGCCCGAGGGTCCTGGAGCTTGTGAGCTGAGGCCTCTGAATCACATCTATCTATTCCCATCTATCCCAAGACTGGCTGGGAGGCTCTTCAATGCTGTGAGCTGCCAAGTGACCCTCAGATCAATCTCCTTGAGGCAGCCAAAGTAGCTCTCCCCTTCTCGAAAAAGCATTAGCAGCCCCGGAAGGGAGGCGAATGTCGTGTGACAGTGAAGGTGACCGGTGTGGGCAGATAGCAGCCTGGGCTCAGGAAGAGGGCCAGCATGAGGAGTTCACTACAAGCCCAAAGTGCTTGGGGACAGAGTTTCTCGTAGCTTCCGTTGAGGACATCTCCTTCCCTCCAGCCTGCCTTCTAAGCTCTTGCTACTCAAAGCGTGACCCCTGAACCAGCGATGGCATCACCACTCAGAAGCGTGCCACCAATTCACGGATGTGGGACCTCAGCCCTACCCCCCAGACCTACTATGACAGAATCTGCACCTTAACATGATCCCCAAGTGATGGGGTACATATTAAAGTTTGGGATGCACCGATTTAGGCAATAATCCCAATTAGCCCTAGCTTGATTATGCTTAGCGTAACCTCTTAATATCACCAAGCATTCTGTTGAAGTGTTAAAATATATGACTCAGACAGTAGTTGTTTCTTTTCTCCTGCTGGCTGTGGAGAAGTTCACCAGCACTTGCCTCAGTTTTACCGGGTCCAGATCCTGCTTCCAAGGTTACAGGACGGAAGGTGTTCAGTTCTCCAAAGGCCCACAGAGTGGGCTACGCGTTTCTCTTCCAAGATGTGCTTCTCCTAAATTCCAGGAGCAGCCGGGTTTCAGAAACGACACTTCCTACAGCACATGCTTTATGGACCTTGCTGCTGGTGGACTTCACTGTTCTGTCCCCAATCCCTTCCAGCTTAGCGACGCTATTTAATGGGCCTCTGAGATGATCTGGCCAACGGAGAGCAAAGAAACAAGATCCGGAGAACATAGGGAAGAAAATGAGAACTTCGGAGTCCCGGGGAATGAGAGAGAGAAGTGTCTGGCTCAGGGGATAGAGGCTGGGGCTGAGCCACGGGAAGGGTTCCATCCGTTTGGGCACTAGACCCAAGATTGGGACCCACGGAAATATTGGAGTCCCAAAGGGGGGTGGGGGGAGTCATTGGTTCCAAACTGTGGAAAGAAGATGAAAACAAGAAAGCATCATCAATAGTTTGTTTCCATCCTTTGTCTGTGTGAACCTTTCCCCAAGAGTCCCGTCTGAAGAGACCTCCTTATGACAGGAGCTCTACTTTCTAGGCCTACACGTTTCAGGTTCCTTTAGTGCAGAGGCCGAGAAAGAGAGAGAGAGAGAGAGAGAGAGAGAGAGAGAGAAAGCTAAGATAAAAAAGAAAAAGAACCCCCAAACTGGGGACATCCGAATGGGAAGAAAAGAGGGTATGAAGCCTCAGGGACCCAACAATTTCGTTCGTAAATAAGCAAAACTAGTTTTGAGAAGATTTGCTGGGATGCTGTCAGCTGGGCTGATGTTAGTATTCCCACCCCAGGCCACTCCCATCTCTGCTGGAGCCCTTCTGGAACCGGGACCTACTGTGGGTGATGCTTCCCCGGGAACAGGAGGACTGTGAGTGACATTAAGTGCTAACTGCTGGGCTACTTCCTGCCGAGACGTGCTGAAAACTCCTGGGTGGCTCAGTTGGCTCATGGCATGATCTCACAGTCTGTGAGTTCGAGCCCCGCGTCGGGCTCTGTGCTGACAGCTTCGGATTCTGGGTCTCCCTCTCTCTCTGCCCCTCCCCCGCTCGCGGTCTGTCTCTCTCTCTCTCCAAAATAAATAAACATTAAAAAAAAAATAAAAGAATAAAAAAAAGAAAGAAAACTCCCCCTCAATAGCAGTTACCTCGTTAAGGTAACTACTCTGGGGCAAGGTGTCCCTGTGGCACTAAAATGTCGAAACCTGCAGGAGACACATATCTTAGAATCTCTGCGGTTCCAAGAGTAGCTGAGCTAACTTTTCTCCCACAACATCAACCCTCTTCTCCCCCCCCCCACTCCACACACACTAAAGATCCCTTCCTAAATGGGGAGGGACAAGAAGAGGCTTGGTGGGAATGAGGGAAATACTGGCAAGGTGTCTGAGGGGCTCACCTCCCAGGGGTTCTTTTCCTTTTTTTTTTTTTTTTTTTTTTAATTTTTTTTTCAACGTTTATTTATTTTTGGGACAGAGAGAGACAGAGCATGAACGGGGGAGGGGCAGAGAGAGAGGGACACACAGAATCGGAAACAGGCTCCAGGCTCTGAGCCATCAGCCCAGAGCCCGACGCGGGGCTCGAACTCCCGGACCGCGAGATCGTGACCTGGCTGAAGTCGGACGCTTAACCGACTGCGCCACCCAGGCGCCCCTCCTTTTTTAAAGTTTATGTATTTATTGTGAGAGAGAGGGAGAGAGAGAACCCCAGCAGGTTCTGCACTCAGCGCAGAGCCCGGCGTGGGGCTCGATCCCACAAACCGTGAGATCATGACCTCTAGAGATCATGAGGTCTGTACACAGAGTTCAGGGCTTGAAAATTCAAACTGTACAGACGTAGACTGCGTAAGGAATTCAGACACTGTCCTGCTCGCCTCACCGAGGGAGCGTGACGTCGGTTATTACAGAGCTAAGTAAGACAGGCTAGATGCTGATCGGCGAAACAATGGTAATCTTTCTCTAAGGCAGCGCCAATTCAAGATGCGGTTTTATTCACGACCCAAGTTGTTTTAAAAAATGGCTCTCTACAAGTTTTCTTTGAACTCACTGAAGGCATCAGAGAGGAAAAACGACCCCGGGGTGCCTGGGCGGCTCAGTCGATTGGGTGTCCAACTCTTGATATTGGCTCAGGTCATGGTCTCGTGGTCGTGAAATCGAGCCCCAAGTCAGGCTCTGTGCTGAGTGTGGAGCCTGCTTAGGATTCTTTCTCTCACTCTCTCTCTGCTCCTCCCTGGCTTGCTCACTCTCTCTTTCTCTCAAGATAAATAAATAAACATCAAAAAAAGAAGAAAGGAAAAGTAGATCCCAGGGAGTTTAGGGAAGATAGCCTTTCTATACTGTACGGAACTCACAGTGAAACACGTTTTCATATCCAGATCATCATTAATCTTTTTAAACATCTTAACACCTGCGTGTTCTGACTTCTGTGCCCAGACTTCAGAACCTCAGCATTCCCGAGGCCCCCAGTCTGGCTGCTTCCTGGAACTTACCCCCTTGGGAGGCAACTAAGCTCTGGACAAGTTTTCCCCTCCAGAAGAGATGCGATCTGTCCCGCCAATCTCGGTCTTCTCTGCGTAGATGCGAAATATTACAAGCTTCACACTTCATTCCTGCATTTGTTTTGACTAAACACTTATTTCAGTTTTATTAATGGATTTGTTTATAGAAGGTATAATAATCTATTGCAATATCGTTTCCAAAATTGCTTGTGATTTGTTTGTTTGTTGTAAGTAGGCTTCATGCTTAGCGTGGAGCCCAGTGTGGGGCTTGAACTCACGACCCTCAGATTAAGACCTGAGCTGAGATCAAGAGTGGGACGCTCAACTGTCTGAGCTTGTGATGTTTTTTTTTTTTTTTACATCAGATTTTAATTTGAGAAGAATCTGCACATGCCTTAGTTCCTGAAACTAAATAGAAAACATTTCAAAATATACTCAGTTATTGAAATTTAAAGGTTTTTTGTTGTTGTTAATGCAGATGTAGTTGACATATAACATTGTATCCAGTTTAGGTACACAACACAAAATTATAAGTCTATATCTAGCTATCTATGTATGATAGAAATGCTTACTGCAATAAGTTTAGTTAACACGCATCACCTCACAGTGACAAGTTTTTTCTTATGATTAGAACTTTTAAGATCTACTCGCTCAGCAACTTTCAAAAACACGATAGTATTTTATAGTATTACTAACTGAACATGCTGTACATTACACCCCCAGGATGTATTTCTAACCGGAAATTTGTAACCTTCGACCCCCTCCACTCATCCCTCCATTCCCTGCTTCTGGCAACCACCAGTCTGTTCTCTATATCTATGAGTTCATGTTTGTTTTGGTTTTGGTTTATTTATTTATTTTGAGACAGAGGGCACACACATGCGTGTGTGCAAGCAGGGGAGGGGCAGAGAGAGAGAGGGAGGGAGGGAGAGGATCCCAAGCAGGCTCAGTGTTGTCAGCGTGGACCCTGAAACCAGGTTCGATCCCAAGAACCATCAGATCATGACTTGAGCTGAAATCGAGACGCCTAACTGACTGAGCCACCCAGGCGCCCCTGTTTTTTGTTTTTTAGAATCCACATATAAGTGAGATCACGCGGTATTTGTCTTCCTGTCTGACTTACTTCACTTAGCATAAGGCTCTCAGGGTACATCAAATTGTTGCAAATGGTAGAATTTTCTATTTTATGGCTGAATAATATCCCATTCTATATATTTTTATTACTTTTTAAGACTATACATATTACATATTCTTTATCCATTCATCCATCAATGGACTTAGGTTGTTTTTATATCTCAGTCACTGTATATAATGCGGCAATGAACATGGGGGTGTAGGTAGCTTTTTGAGAGGGTGACTTGATTTCCTTCTGGTGTATACTCAGAAGTGGTATTGCTGAACCACATGGTAGTTCCATTTTGAATTTTTTGAGAAATCTTCATTCTGTTTTCCGGAGTGGTTGCACCAGCTTGCATTCCCACCAACAATGCACAAAGCTTTCCTTTCCTCCGCATCCTCGTCAACACTTGTTATTGTCTCTCTGATCATAGCCATTCTAACAGCTGTGAGGTGATATCTCATTGTGGTTTTTTTTTTTTTTCTTCAATGTTTTTATTTATTTTTGAGACACAGAGAGAGCATGAGCAGGGGAGGGGCAGAGAGAGAGGGAGACACAGAATCCGGAGCAGGCTCCAGGCTCCGAGCTGTCAGTGCAGAGCCCGACGCGGGGCTGGAACTCACAAACTGTGAGATCATGACCTGAGCTGAAGTCGGAGGTTTAACCAACTGAGCCACCAGGCCCCCCATCATTATGGTTTTGATTTGTATTCCCCTGATGATTAGTGATATTGCAGACCTTTGTATGTACTTATCGGAAAAATGTCTATTCAGGCCCGCTCACTTTTTAATCCAATTTTTCCGGGCGCTATTGAGTTGTAGGAGTTCTTTATGGAAATTTAAAGTCCTGATTCAGACGTCCAGCATCACAGCATAAAGGTAACATCCATGGAGATTGGTGTGCTTATGCTCTCCTCACAAGCTTTTCTGTTTTTGCACACATTTGTTATGTTGCCCTATGACGTGATAGACCCTACAAATGAGAATATCGTTAACGATTTACAATATGGAAATGCTAAGGTAATAAACACGGTCTGAGAAAATATTCTTTTCCTTTTTATTACAATGTACTTCATTTTCTGTTATATGACAAACTCACTTGGTATAACCGCTTTGCTGCCCCTTTATTTTCTGTGCGCTGGTTTTTTTTATGGTTAATTTCATGTACCCCCTCACCCACTTCTTTATTTCTATGTGGGTGGTTTCTACTTTTCCATCGACGTCTCTTGGTTCTCATTACAGTGAGTGATTAATCTTCGTTGCCTTTTATTCCATGTATTCTTCCTCTTCCTCTTCCTCCTCCTCTTCTTGAGGAGGAAATCAGGACAGTTTTATTTACCGGCGACCCTCCGGACCGAGCTTGGGTGGGGACGCCTGGGGCAAAGTGTTCCTGCAGCTTCTTCCACACGCCTCTCGCCATTTCCTCAAACGCGCCGCCCGGTGACTGTGGCCCGGGTCAACTCCCACGGTTCCACGAACAGGCCACGGAAGCCCGCGTGTCCGGGGCGAGGCTGCTTGTGCAGGAGTTTGCGTGGAGTCACGCCAAGCTTTCACACGGCCGCCCGCAGGCCTCAGCCCGGGGTCCTCTCCCTCCTCGAGGCCCGAGCCGCCCGCCGCACAGGTCAGCACGCGAGGCCGCCACCAGTCTCGCGCATGCGCCGTCCGCGCAGAACGGAAGGAAACACCGGAAATGGCCGGCCGCCATCTTGAGGCCCACTGCCTGTCTGTGGGTCCTTGGAGTGCACGTACTGCCTCCTCCTTTTACCTCTTGGACGCGTTCATTTTTCCTGGCCGGTTCACGAAAATAATTCCCCATTTTGTGCCCCAAATCTGTATTTCCTTTTCATAAATTACATTTCTTCCATTTTTTTTTCACTCTGTGGAAGAGAGATCTTTTCACAGATCTCTTCAGCTTTTTACTTTCACGAACTTTCCCCTCTTCTTTTGTCTACTGAACCCTCACAAACTCATATTTTGGACTCACCCCAACAATGGGTTTCTGGAAGTGCTGCCAGTTAGACATTTCTCTCATTCTGCATAGTAGACTGTGGAGAGTCCTGGAAGTAAATTATTTGTTTCAAGTCATAGTGGGGGTACAGTTGGATTTCCTATTGCAATATGAACATTTATATTAAACACCAACCCAGGATTAAGAGTTACCCAGGGGTGCCTGGCTGGCTCAGTCCTGGCGCATGTGACCCTTGATCATAGGGTTGTGAGTTCCAACTGAACCATTGGGTATAGACATTACTTAAAAATGTCTTAAAAAAAAAAAAAAGTAAAGAAAAGAAGAGAACTACCCAGAAACAAGATTTCCGCTTGGTCAACAGGCGAGGAGTCTCAAGCAGGCAATCTTGGCTAGTATGGGACTGTAAAAATACCCCACTCATCTCCTGCTGCAGGGAGGGTGACTGGCAGAGCCCCTCAGTCACTGGTCTTGGAATCCAGCACCGCAATCTTGGGAAGGGAAGGTGGGCTCCAGCACTCTGGTCAGCCCGGCCAAAACCATCTCTGAGCTACACTGCTGAGAACTTCCTACCCACCCAGCCCCCTCTATCTCCCTGCCCAGGGGCCAGATCTCCCTGCCTACTCCAACTCTCTCCCCTTTCTTCCTCCCATAAATCTCTTGCATGACAATCCTGTCTTTGGCATCTACTTTGCAGAGGATCTGAACTAACAGGACGGTAGGTCATAAACACAAGATTACTCGGAGACGGATTGCCTCTTCCTTGCACTAGATTTGTCCTCCCAAGCGCAGGGACTCTCCTCTTCTCAAAAGTCACTCAAGGAAGGAGAACTTTAATTTATAACCAGCTACCACACCCTCCACCTAAGAGCCGCTCCCCACACCACTCCCTAATGGGCACAGCTCAGGCCACACCTGAACTGCAGCCCGACACCTTCCCAACTACCAAACAAGCGGGTGCAAGCACCCCCGCCCCACTTTCCTCTTTCCCAAGTGTTATGCTTCATTTCCGGGAGTCAGTGAAGCTTATCCTAGAGACCTTTCTCTTTTTAGTAAGGCTTTATTACTGCATTAATAATAATTAAAGCAAAATGCCTTGCAGAAGCATAGCATTTTTTGTTACTTTCTCAAACCTTTTCTAAAAACATTGCCTCATTTGATCCACATGATGACCGTGACTGTAGACGGGACTCGTATCATCTTCACGAAGAAGAAACCGAGACACAGACCGGTCTCTGTGGGTGTCGATTTCCAAGTCTGTCCAATGAAGACTCGAACCCTATGACCTGTGAGTCCTCTTCTCCTTTGGAAATGGTAGGATTTTCATACTTTGTCTGATACTGCACAGTTAGTGGGTGTGAGATGGATGCCCTTCGGTGCCAGGCTAATTCTCCCATGCTGTGTTCTCTTTGCTGACGACAGAGCTGGCCGACGTTTACTAGCCGTCCCCGTCTGCCATGCCCTGTGCTGATGACCTGGGAAATACCTGCTCAGCTCCCTCTCCTGCCCGCCTGGAAGTATTTAGGTTTGGCTTCCACACACACTTATCAGGAGCGGACACTACCCCTGCTCTGAGAATGGACTCGTGATTGGCTTAATCTGATCAACATTTTCTGTGCTCCAGATGACAGTCCCTGGTCTAGGGCCGGGCCCGGGCCCAGGCCCAAAAGGTCCAACCGGGGTGAACTGGTGGAATCTGGCCTGGATCAGGGATGTAGGTGTACTCTCTCCTACCGGATATAAATCAGGAAGCACTGTCTTTATTGCTCCTGGCAGCCTCTCTGTGGCCCCAAGGGGGAAAAGCCACAGGATTCTTGTTTGGGCCAATAGTTTTTAGCAGCGAAAATCCATGAAACGTCTAGGTCCCTAACAATGAACAATCAACATAGCCAAAGACAGATGAGGTCATTGAGACTCAGAGTTACTAGACTTTGCCAGGCTCACACTGCCTGTTTGGGGAGGTGAGGATTAGATTTCAACTTTCCACCAACTGACCCAGGGTTCTCCTGGCCTCAGCAAGTAGAGAATGCGCCCCGGTGCAAAGATTCTTGAGAAAAATCAGAGTTCTAGCTGCTGAGCTGACCCCAGAAGTGTTTGAAGGGGAGGAAGGGGAAACTAGAAGAAGCTTCCTTCTTTCGTCTTTCCAGCCTAAGACAGAAAGATGACAGGGCCCGAGCTGAGCATGAAGGTTAACACAGAACCAGAAACCTTTCCCTTCCCCCACCCTACCCTTCCATCAAGCAGAGAGCCTCTGAGACTGCCCTGAAGGAAGAAGGCGTTGCCTGCCAAGTTCCTGCCTACCTGGGGTCAGGGTGAGGACAAGGCAGGGAGGACTTGTTTGAACCGCTGGAAAAGAGGTGGGCAAAAAGGTAGCCTTGGGGCAACTCAGTCTTCTTGTGAAACAATAGCCAGAAATAAAGCACACAAATTAACGAAACACAAAACATTTACAAACGGAATAGCTATTTTGGCAGAATCAGACACGGACAGTTCGGTTAGCCCATTGGATCACAGAAAACATACAATTCATTTATTCATCAAAGATTTATGGATGAATACCTTCTGCCGGGAAGGTGTGCTCACATCTTAATGGGGGAGGGGAGATGAAGGGAAACAGACCGTAACAAGTAAACAAACAAGATGAGTTCAAACTGTGCTCCTGCTCTGAAGGAATTAACAGGGTGATATGATAAAATGTACTTGGTCAGGCAGGAGGAGTCCTACTTTAGATACTGTCAGAAATGCCTGCCCAAGGTGACACTTGAGCTAAGCCATAGAAATCTGAAGAAAAGCTGATCCAGACAGGTCAGGAAACAAGTGCAAAGGCCCTGTGGCAAAAAGTGCTTGGCAGAAAAGGTGGTCAGTGTGCCTGGAGTGTGGTGAGCTGACACTGGAGAGGAGGCCAGGATCCTATGAGGCAAGGCCTCGGAAGGCGTGATGGGGGCTTTGTAAGGTGCCAATGCAGCTGGAAATACCAGTCTGCCGCCATTCTTCTGCATATATTCATGAGCCATGGTGGATTCGCCCAATGGACCTCTGGGGTTTGACCCCAGGTTGAGTTTGAAATCTCCCAATTTAATGACCTCAGGAAAGCTACTGGAGTTCCCTCGTTTGAATAATCAAGGGTTTGAAGCCGAAAGACTTGTGTGGCGATTAGCTCCAAATCTCAGCATTATCAATTTATCCTTACAATCAAAAGCGGCCATTTACAAAACTTGCACAAATTTTGGAGGAAACCCAGAATTTAAACTGTCAGAAGACCACTGCATGAACGATCGATGTAGCCCTCCCCGCCCGGAAAAACCAATTATGCTGTCGGGCTAACCAACTCTTGTCGCTGCAGCCTCACTCTGCCCTTTATAAGAACTCAATCTCGAGCCTGGGTCTGGGTCGATCTGGGGGTTCCAGCTCATTTTCCGTTTCACAAACTCAGAGCAATAACCATCTTCGTGCTGATATTTACCGCGTTTGCGCCAGCCCTCCGCCCAGCAGCGCGGGGACGTGTGTCCCCGCGGCCGAGTCCGGGGGCGGGCGGAATGGAGGCGTGGGGCGGGGAGAGGGACGCGCCCGGACGACCCGACAGATGGGCCCCGGGAGGAAAGCCGGGAAGGCGTTTTCGGCCTCCTACTCGGGGAGAAAGGAAAAGCGAGTGACGCAAAAAGGAGGAAAGGGGCAGGAGGCGAGCGTGCGGGCAGCGCAGGGCGCCGAGCGCTGGGGGCAGGCGCAGGAGGGCAGCGAGCGCGCCGCGGAGCTCGGCTCCCGGGGCGGCGGGCGACGCGGAGGGGAGACGGGGAATGCTGGCAGCGAAGTGGCGAGGGACCGGAACAGAACTCGGGACGACGCCGGCCACGAAGGACCCGGCAGAGACCTCGCGCTGAGACGCCAGCCGGGCGGAGCTGCTCAGGAGGGGCCGCGGAGAGGGTGGGCACCGGGCCGGAGGCCAATGGGAGGGCGAGCCGGGACGGGGCGGGGCGCCAGGCAGCTCGAGGCCAATGGGGAAGGGGAGTCAAAGGCAGGGGCGGGGCGCCGGGAGGCTCGAGGCCAATGGGAGTACGAGCTGGACCGGGGGCGGGGCGCCAGGCTGCGAAAGGGCCAATAGGAGGCTGAGCCGGGGAGCGCGGGCGGCCGTCCTGGCCGCCGCCTGGGGAGAGGGACCCGGAAGGCGGTGGGGGCGGGGAGCCTGGCTGACAACCTGTCAAATCCACTTTGGGGCGAACTAGGTCACGCGCCTCCCCGAGCCAGGGCGCCCCCGCCCTGCGCGGCCCAGCGGGTGGCCCGCGGGCCGGCCCGGCTGCTTCCTCTTCCTGCCGGCGGTGGGGGCGGGGCGGGCGCCGGGACACCTGCCTCCCCGGCCCTGCGGCGGCCGCTCGTTTTTCTGCTCCCAGGCGCTCGTCCGCACGGGCTCTCCCTGAGACAGCCGGGCCCACCGCGGCTCCGCAGTTGAAAACAGGGCCCTCCCGAGCAGCCCTGCAAAGTTGCGAACTCCCCACGGCGCCGCTCGTTCGTGGGGGAACGGTGGCCCAGTCCCCGCGTTCGCGGAAGCCGGCTGCCGGCGCACTACTTGGCGCGGAAGGAGCCGCGGGCGGCGGAGGGATCCCGCGGGCCGCAGCACGGGGCGGTCGGGGCCGAGGCCCGGCCCCGCGGCGGCGAGGTGCGCGGAGCAGAGCCGGGCGGCCCGCCGCGCCGGTGCGTCCCAGTCACCTGCCCCCGCAGGAGAGCAGGCGGCTCGCGGGCCCCGGGCGGCGGGGCGGCGCTTTGTGTCTCTGGTGTAGCGGGTGGAGCGGGAGGCTCTGCCGGCCGGCCCTTGTCGTCACTCAGACGCTTCTCCCTGCTTGAGCTCCGACACGTAGTTCTCGAATTGTTTCCAGGCGAATGCAATGAAATAAAAGCCTCAATTAGAAGTCAGCACTATACAAGTCCCGGGGATTATAAATCTGCTCCAACATCATCATGTGGGATTTATGCCCTTGCACTTCTGCTTAGGCCATACGTCCATTTCTCTTCAATATGGATCCTTAATAGAGCTGTATCCGCCTTTTTAAGGTCTTCAAAATGGATGTTGATGCACACTCTCTAATTAGCAATACTTATGTTAATGTTTCGATCCTGTTCTCCATTATTTCTCGATGCAAATGTGCTTAAAACTTTTGCATTGAATAGACAGTAAGTGTAATGCTTTGTTTAATTTTTACTACTTGGCCATTCAAATTATGCTAATTTCCCCCCAGAACTAGGTGATGCATTGTTTTAGGTAACAATGACCCAACTCCCCTCCTCTACTCCTAGGTTGTATAAAATCGAAGGGTAAAATGTAGATTGAAAACCCTAAAATTGGAACGCAAAATTTAAATTCTTGCCATAGTAATTATGTGAAGTGTGTCCTTGCAGCATTACAATGGAATGGAACAAATAAAAACATTGCCTTTTCGTTCAAATGTTTCTTTAAACAAACGCCGTATTTCTTAAATACATGCAAGCATTGTGCTTAAACATTTGCATATGTCTAAATGGAAAACTTGTGCTCATTTTTATTACTTTACCAAAGGCATATTTCATCAGTAAAATACGTCTATTTCCTTTTAAAGTCTAGTCTTTAAATGCGTTTTAGCTACCACTTGGAGAAGAAAACAATATACTAGATCGTCTATGTATAGAGTGTAGAGATGTAATTTTTTTACATTTACGAGTAACATGGTCATCAAGAAAAAACTGGAGAAAATGAAAAAGTAAACTGTTCTCTAAATTCAACATAGATATGAACTTACTCGTTAATTAGCTGTAGGATTATAATTGTTGAAGTACCATAGTTTTTACTCTGTAATATAGTATTATCAATAAAAGTTTGGGATAGATGTCCAACTTTTTGATATAAATTTAAATTGAACAAAACAACAAAAGACCGTTGATAGGTTTTATTATACCTAATTCCTCACTCCTAGCTAATTTTCCAAAGGGCATAGTTCTCTATTTTGACCAGTTGGCAACCTAACAGGGTTAAAAGATTCTAGCCCTTTTTGGGGATATAAAAAAAAGTTATCTTCCCTTATTTCCAAAGTTTTGTTGTCACTTCCCACTGAAAGGTGTGGGGTTTTTTTTTTTTTGTTGTTATCCTTTTAATGCTAATTAATAGTCACTAAAAAGACAATAAAACCACAAATGTTTTTCTGCAATTAATAAACCACAAGATTGTTAATAACAGAAAGTCAACTTTTAGAACACAAGCTTGAATTGCATATCCTCACACAAAAATTGCATGCTGGAAGTTAGCCATTATACCTATTATATTACATTAATAAGTAAAAATGGAGATTTTAAAAGTCAAAGTGCAATACTAAAAAAATCATCTTGCTACTTTGGGGTATATTTTCACTCATCTAACAAAGGGCTCAAAAATGTTTCTTAACATGAGTGTTTTGATGCAAGGCTTCACATCGCTTTTTAACTTCTGATTTCATAAAAAAGCTAAATCCTTCCATTTCTCTTCTCTTCAAATATGAAAATTAGAAACATTCTGCCTTAATTATCTCTTCTGTTGTATCCCTTGCTAGCAAATTCTCTTGGAATAGATTTGGGAAATTCATTAGCTTTATAAGTGGAGTTACTGTTTTCCCTAAACACTTCATGTATAATTCCTTACAGGAGGATTTTTCTAATTCTCTACCAACATGTGTTGGCACAATTTTATTTCTCAGTTGGTACTGCATTTCCTGGACTAGAAGAAAACAGCAGGCAACCTCTTTACTTCCTTTGGGGAGGAGGGTGGGTGGCTTTACCCCAGGGTAAAGACATTCTCATGGCAGCTTAGCCTGGACTATATGATTGGAAATTCAGCTTGAACCAAAAGGGGTAAAAGGTCCTGTGGACGGGAAATAAATATGCCTTGAGTTAGAGGTTGCAAACCAGTGGTCTGCAGATGTGTTTGTTTGCCTCTGACAATGTTAAGGAAGTTTTTAGTTTCCAAGATTTCAAAAATGGGAGACTTGAGATTATAGCTAGTTTCTTGTCTGGTTATGTGCTGAGATAGCTGACTAGTTGCTGCCCCCTTTACACAGGGTATACATTGGCTCCCCTGGGCTCAATGCAATCGTTTATTCTAGACATCTGGCCACTGGAGGAATCTGTGTTTGGGATACCTGCTCCAGGTTCTATAAAATTGTGAAAGACATCGTCACAGAGTGAAGGTAGACTTAGGAAGAAGACATGATCCTAAGTTTCTAAGTAAATACGATGAGCTCAGAAATGAAAAGTCACTGGAATTATATATGGCAACTGGATGTATCCCATTATTTCTCGTATCAGTCCCCTGGCACAAGGAAAAGTCAGGTTGTATCAAAGAGGAAAAAAAAAATTTTTTTTTAAAGAAAATGATGTTTTTGTGTTGTACTTTCCACTTGGAAAGGCACACTGCCTTGATTCAAATGAAAATCACTGGAAATCTTGGCTAATAGAACCTAGGAACAGTAGCCAAATGTGAAAGACTGTGCAAGAAGAAGAGATTCCCCAAAGGGCTACAGAATAACAGTGATGATGATGGTGACAACAATGTCTTGACATTTTTGAGCGATAACTGTGTGCTGGACATTGTTCCAAGGGCCTTATCTGAACTGTGTCATATTGTTATATTTTACTTTCCAATTTGCTACCCCACCTTCTTTTTCTTCTTGCAGCTACCTTGAACTCTCTAAAACTCTAGATGAGGTAAATGCTATAATTTTGCTGAGCCTTAAGATGGCACTAACCTTTGGCCTTGACTGGTTCTGAGTGCCTGGATGTTCTTTTTTTGCGGCCTTTCCTTGACTGTACCCCAAGTTTGTCCTCCCTTAGGCCTCTTCCTGTCACGGTCTATGTGTCTATTCCTACTGGCACCAGACTTCTCACCTCAGCAAGAAATATTCTTGGGCAGAGGATAGAGAGAATCAGCCAAGGCTGCAGCAACAAATGTGGTAGGAAGGAAAAGAGGGATGAAAGAGAGAAATAAGACAGCACTAAGGACAGGGAAAGGGGGATGGGCACAGAAACAGCCACCTCACATCCTCTCTTCCCCATGAACATCGTCATCAAAATCAACATCAAGACCCAATGAAAACAGCTGCATCCTAGAAAAGTGTCCAAGTTTGTGTCCAGATAGATTGTGTTTGATGATTGTTGGGAGTATGAAGCAGACTGACTCTGTTGTTACATTCAGGTGAAACCCAGATACGTCTATGAGGGAAGTTTAAATAATATATGTAATTAACATATATAGATATATAATGTACCTTACATATTATCTAATTAGTATATAATTATCTAATTAATATATACAAATATATAATATCTGTTATATTTTCATATAATAGTGTTTATGAAAGTTTTAATAAGATGGCTCAATACCATATTAGATGAAGAAAAGGCAAAAAAAAGTTGTATATAAAAACATTTAGGGGGCACCTGGCAGCCCTGTTGGTTAAGCATCTGACTTTAGCTCAGGTCACGATCTGACGATTTATGAGTTCGAGCCCTGTGTGAGGCTCTCTGCTGGATCCCCTGTCACCCTGTCTCTTTCTGCCCCTCCCCAGCTCACGTTCTCTCTCTCTCTCAAACTGAATAAATAAACTTTAAATAAAACAAACATTTCCTTTAAAAAATTAGGAGTTAGGGGCGCCTGGGTGGCGCAGTCGGTTAAGCGTCCGACTTCAGCCAGGTCACGATCTCGCGGTCCGTGAGTTCGAGCCCTGCGTCAGGCTCTGGGCTGATGGCTCAGAGCCTGGAGCCTGTTTCCGATTCTGTGTCTCCCTCTCTCTCTGCCCCTCCCCCGTTCATGCTCTGTCTCTCTCTGTCCCAAAAATAAATAAACGTTGAAAAAAAAAATTAAAAAAAAAATAAAATAAAAAATTAGGAGTTAAAATACCACTTTAATTTTTTTTTTATTGTTTGAATGTTTATTTATTTTTGAGAGAGAGAGAGAGAGAGAGAGCGTGAGCAAGGAAGGGGCAGAGAGAGAGAGGGAAACACAGAATCTGAAGCAGGCTCCAGGCTCCGAGCTGTCAGCACAGAGCCTGATGTGGGTCGTGAACCCACGAACCATGAGATCGTGACCTGAGCCGAAGTTGGATGCTTAACCAACTGACCACCAAGTGCCAGGTGCCTCATATATTGCTTTAATTTTTTTTAATTTTTTTTTTAACGTTTACTTATTTTTGAGACAGAGAGAGACAGTGCATGAACAGGGGAGGGTCACAGAGAGGGAGACACAGAATCCGAAACAGGCTCCAGGCTCTGAGCTGTCAGCACAGAGCCCGACACGGGGCTCGAACTCACAGACCGTGAGATCATGACCTGAGCCGAAGTCGGACGCTTAACCGACCGAGCCACCCAGGTGCCCCATATTGCTTTAATTTTTAATTGATGAAAGTATTACATGAATATGTTTAAAAGGCTAGAAAAAATGGCAAAATAACGGTGGTTCTGGATGTCCAAAAGTTTTCTAGTGACTATAAAGTCCTTATATAATCAAAAGAAGATGAAATAATTAAGAACCTGGGGGGGAAACTAAAAATCAAGCAGAGAATGTATTTAACTGACTTTTAGTTCTAGGAAAGAAACTAAAAACTACACTATTGCTACAGATGTTTCTCTCTCCAGATTTCAAAAATGGTTTCCAACTCTCTCAAGGGGACTGAGCAAGAGAGGACAGATGGCTGAGCAGAAGCCACTCCCAGTGCTAGAAAAGTAACTCAGAGTACATGTCACGCTGATGCCACATCTGTGATATCTGCTTTGAGCAGAGAAGTATGGCACATACCGTTTTCCCCTCCTGGGACTTGGAGCATATCGGTCCCCCATGTGCGTTGCGGAAGGATAAGTATATAGTCCAGAGCATCTAAGAAGGTGTATTAGTTTCCTCGGGCTGCCAAAACAAAGTACCACAAATGGAGTGGCTTAAACATCAAAAAATGTATTTTCTCAAAACTCTAGTGGCTGGAAGTCTGAGATCAAGGTGTGTACAGGGTTGGCTTTTTCTGGAACCTCTCTCCTTGGCTGGTGATGGCTGCCTTTTTGTCGTGTCCTCACATGGTCTCCCTTCTGTGTCTCTGTGTCCTAATCTTTTCTTATAAGGATACCACTCATATTGGACCTGGATCCACCCTACTGACTTCATTTTAACTGAATTACTTCTTTAAAGACCCTATATCCAAATCGAGTCACATGCTGAGGCTCTGAGGGTTAGGACTTCAAGAGGAATTTGGGGGATGTAGCCCATAAGAGAAGGTGAGGAGCTGACCAGAGAAGGTGGTTCTTCGAGTGTGACACGTGGGTGATTGTTCTTGAATCAGAAGGATGGATATTGAGTTGCTGGGGTACTCATGAGACATGTGGTGTGGCTGGATAGGCAGACAGCTTTCCAGAGGAAGAGGCAACGGCTTGGGGACAGTCGAAGTAGTAAAACTGTAGTTAGCTACGTTTTCAGAAACTTTTGGCCAGTTGGCTCTCCTTAAATTTTGTAACGAATGAAGAAGACCATCTTAAGGTCTACTTCTAGACAGGACTTTCCAGCAGTGTCATGAAAATTTACCTAAAAGGTTATCAGAAGGAAAGGAGGTTAAGAGCATAGCAGACCTGTTGAATATCTTCCATGAGCTTTTTGATACTCTCTTTTATTTAAGATATATGGATGATATCATGCCTGCTTGAGGGGATCTACTAGAAAGTAAATTTATATTGCCGGCCAACCACTTCATGGGAAGAACCAATGTCCCTCTGCCTGATGGTAACGAAACAGTGTGCACGCTCAAACATTTCTTGCATTGTCCATACGGGAAGGTGAAGTAGCCTTGGGAAGGCGAAAGAACAAATGAGGACAAGTGGAGCAATAGCAAGCAACGACGACAAAACAAATCCCAACCTGCCTTGCCTTTTTCTGCAGTAAGAGAATTCTGAGTTTGAGTCGGAGAACTCGATGTCATTTCGTGGCAGCCTCCGGTCCCTTTTGGAAAAGGTGAGGGTACGTATGATGAATAAATAATACCATCATATTTCGCCTCCGTAGAAAAAACCTGCATGTGCAAGCAACAATCTCTTCCTTGTCTCGATATTAAATTGCTTAGCTGGACTAAAGCAAACCTTTAAAAATAAATTAAAAAAACTGCTTGGCATCCATACTGGTGAGTATAAACACAAAGGAAATCAATCAGCATGCAAAAGTGACATTGAGTCAACTTTGACTTTCTTTCCCGCTGGACTTCTTTTTACTTAGGCTTCATGGGGATTGTATTTTGGGGAAGCCCTGAGACACAGAAAGCTTAAGGGATGCCACGGACCGAATTATGTACCCACCCCTATCCCCCCTCCCCCCAACGGTCCCCACCGCCAGCCACCCACCCCGCCGCCAAATTCATAGGTTGAAGCCGTGACCTCCCATGAGACTGTACCTGGAGCTGGGGCCTTTGGAACAAAACTAAAGTTGAATGAGGTCATAGGGTGGAGCCCTGGTCCGATGGAATTATGTCCTTTATAAGAGACCCCAGAGAGTCTGCTCTCCCCCTGCCATGTGAGGGAGGACCCAACAAGAAGCCAGAGAGCAAGCCATCACCTGTAACCTAATCAGTTGGCACGTGGGTTGGACTCCCAGACTCTGCAGCTGTGAGAGAATAAAGGCCTGGCGTTGAACTCCCAGTATATCGTATGGCAGCCCAGGCCGACTGGTTCCAGTGACCTGTCTAAACACCGGTCTCCTTTTCATCCTCGGGGGACTTCACCTTAATTGTTTCTCATTACCTTTTTTTCCTGAAGAAATGATGCCCAGTTCTCCCAGGCTATAGTAAGCTGCCCCTCTCTGTCAGAGCACTTTTTGATCGACTGATCGATCGATCGATCGATTGATTTAAGAGAGGGACAGAAGGAGAGAGAGGGCGTGTGTGCAAGTGGAGGAGAGGAGAGAGGGAGAGAGAGAATCCTAAGCAGGTTCCATACTCAGCACGAATCCCGATGTGGAATTCGATCCCACAACCTTGGGATCATGACCTGAGCCGAAATGGAGCATCAGAAGCTCAACCGATTGAGTCACCAGATCCCCACTGCAAAGCAGAAGCCTGGCACGCTGTGGGCAGGACAGGTAAAGGCCCATTGATGAGCAAAGGGGCCTGAGGACAGTTTTGCTTTTCTAGTCACAATGAAGGGCATGATTAAGCAAGGACAGTAGCAAGTATGTATAATGTAAGTTAGGCAATTACCCTATTCATTCAGGAAGCCCAGGCTATCTCAGCATGATTTGGTTCAAATTCTAAATTTGAATTGGTCCCCTCACTCATTAAAAACAGGCCCAGGGCCGCCTGGGTGGCTCAGTCAGTTAAGCATCTGACTGCGGCTCAGATGGTGATCTCATGGTTCATGGGTTCAAGCTCCACATCGGGCTCCCTGCTGTCAGCGCAGAGCCTGCTTCACATCCTCTGTCTTCCTCTCTCTCTGCCCCTCCCCCTCTCATGCTCACGCTCTCTCTCTCTCTCAAAAATAAGTAAACATTAAAAAGATATTTTAAGAAACAGGCTCAGACTGGATAGAAAAGAGATTCTGCTCAAAGTCTGCTCACAGGTTCCACTTGTTAGTAGATGACGGTGGTTAACAAGCAAGGTGGATGACAATTTCATCGTGAAAAGGGTTCGGAGCTTGGATCTAGCAAGTTTGTTCTCCAATCTGGATCTCGCTATAACTAGATGTGCCATTGGCTAATCACTTACCACTTTCTTTTTTTGTTTTTTTTTTTTTTTAAATTTTTTTCTTTTCAACGTTTATTTATTTTGGGACAGAGAGAGGCAGAGCATGAACGGGGGAGGGGCAGAGAGAGAGGGAGACACAGAATCGGAAACAGGCTCCAGGCTCTGAGCCATCAGCCCAGAGCCCGACGCGGGGCTCGAACTCCCGGACCGCGAGATCGTGACCTGGCCGAAGTCGGACGCCCAACCGACTGCGCCACCCAGGCGCCCCTCTTTTTTTGTTTTTTTAACGTTTATTTCTTTTTGAGAGACAGAGAAAGAGAACAGGTGGGGAGGGACACAGAGAGAGGGAGACACAGAATCTGAAGAGCTCCAGGCTCTTAGCTGTCAGCACAGAGCCTGACGCGGGGCTTGAGCCCACAAACCATGCGATCATGACCTGAGCTGAAGTCAGTTGCTTAACCGACTGAGCCACCCAGGCACCCCAGTCACTTACCACTTTCCACAGGGCCTGCCCTACATTCTTCTCTCAGGTGGGGTCGGGGCTGCTGAAACAAGATAATAGAGTTTTCAAAAATCTTGTAACAATTTAAAAAAAAAGCTTTAAAGAGGTATAGTCGATGTACAAAATTTTGTATGTATTTAATGTATATAATTTGAGTTCGGACACATGCATGCACCTGTGAAACCATCATCACGATCAAGGTATCCATCAGCTCCAGAAGTTTCCTTGTGCCTCTGAGTGTGTGTGTGTGTGTGTTAAAAACATTTAACATGAGGGACACCTGGGTGGCTCAGTTGGTTAAGCGTCTGACTTTGGCTCAGGTCACGATCTCATGGCTTGTGAGTTCAAGCCCCGCATTAAGTTCTCTACTGTCAAGGCAAAGCCCACTTCTTGGGACTCTCTCTCTCTTTCTCTCTCTCTCTCCCCACCCCTCCCCTACCCCCCCCCCCCCCAAAATAAATAAATGGTAAAAAAACAAACAAACAACCATAAAAACAATTAACATGACGGGTGCCTGGGTGGCTCAGTCAGAAGAGCATGAAACTCTTGATTGTGGGGTCATGAGTTTAAGCCCCACGTTGGGTGTAGATTACTTAAATAAGTAAAACTTAAAAAAAAAAAATTAACATGATCTCTACCCTTTTAACAATTTTTTTTTAATTGAAGTATAGTTGACATACATCTCATAACAAATTTAATCCAGATGGATTAAAAATCTATGTCAATATGGGCCACTGCTGAAACCTTGACTTTGTGACCTGGGTCCCAGAGAAAGGGCACAAACGTCCCTTTGGATGACAGAAATGGATGCCATCCTGTCATCCTTCGTGGTGCTTTTCGTGGCTGCACCCAGGTCAGCCTTTGGCAAAACTGAACGGTCTCTTTTCATCCATGGTCGGCTTCACTCACAATCATTACGTAGGCAGAGGTGGCTCTTGGTACCTCAACGTGCCAAAAGGTGCTTCCTCACCCCGTTGGAGGGTGAAGAGCCTCCTTGTAGACCTCCCTGTCCTCTAGCCAAAGACGGCACCCTCCCTTCAGAACCTGCTGCCTTCAGAAACTCCTGCACCAGAAAATTAATGAAGGTGCTTGCCCATGAAGAAATCCCTTTGGAAAAGTAACGACAGCATGAGTTGGAGGCCAAGTGTGGCCACATCCTGCAGCATAGTGAGGGGAAAGAGCAGAAAAGAGCAAAGGGAGGAGGCTAGCTCAACTAGGGGCTAGTGAACCGACTGCATAGCCAACAGACAACTTATGGGCCAGGGTCTTCTCAAATAGAAGTAAGTTCTTTTTTATTCTGAAGTGTGTTTATTTATTTTGTGGGGTGCCTGGGTTAAGCGTCTGACTTCAGCTCCAGTCATGATCTCACAGTTTTTGAGTTCAAGCCCCACATCCAGGCTCTGCACTTTAAGTGCAGAACTCAGTGCAGAGCCTGCTTTGGGTCCTCTGTCTCCCTCTCTCTCTGCCCCTCCCCTGCTCGCGCTCTCTCTCACTCTCAAAAAAAAAAAAAAAAAAAAAAGTTTATTTATTTCTTTTCAGAGGAGGATAGGGGCAGAGAAAGAAGGAGAGAGAATCCCCAAGCAGGCTCTGAGCTGTCAGCACAGAGCCCAACACAGGTCTCAAACTCAGGAACCATGAGATCATGGCTTGACCCGAAATCAAGAGTCAGATGCTTAACCGACTAAGCCACTCAGGTGCTCCTCAAACAGAAGTAAATTCTGATCTGCAGGATCAAACCTACCAACCTGTTGGATTTCTTTTTTACTATTTTTCTGAGAGGTTAATTGATTACAGCTCTCCTAGCCTTTCCTGGTCAATGTACCTGGCAATCCCCAGAGTCAATTCTGCACCTACAGCAAAGAGTGTTTTCCTGAGGGATGGGGTAATGTTTTGGTAAAGCCAACCCAGGATAGGGGCCAAAGCGGCCCAACTAGGGAATTTAATTATATAAAGGCATAACTCACCACTCCCCATTCTCTATTTTTCCTAACATGCATATGCAAATTCTCAGAATGAGAGAGAATTAAGGAAGGACGAAGGATTGAGGGAGGAAGGACTTTCGAGTATTAAACAATAAATGGCCTACTTTCTTGAGTCCCTACTTGTGGATCCTGTGCAGGTTCTAGCATTGGCCCATCTTTGTCTGTGTTCCCTAATAATTTTGTAAATTACATACTGTTTGCCAAATACCCAACCTACTTTCAAACACTATTCAGAGCAGCCATTTCTTTCTTTCTCTCTCTCTTTTTTTTAATGTTTATTTATTTTTGAAAGGGAGAGAGAGTGTGAGCAGGGGAGGGGAACACAGAGAGAAAGAAACAGAATCGGAAGCAGGCTCCAGGCTCCGAGCTGTCCACACAGAGCCCAATGTGGGGCTCGAACTCACGAACCACGAGATCATGATCTGAGCTGAAGTCGGACGCTTAACCGACTGAGCCACCCAGGTGCCCCAGAGAGCAGCCATTTTCAATTGTCAGCTCTACCTGGTGAATTCTTCAATCTACATTTCTTTGTTTAAAACCTTTTTTACGTTTGTTTATTTTTGAGAGACAGAGCACACAAGTGGGGGACAGGCAGAGAGAGGGAGACAGAGGATGCGAAGAGGGCTTTGCGCTGACAGCAGCGAGTCCAAAGTGGGGCTCGAATTTGCAAACCACAAGATCATGACCTGAGACAATCATGACCTGAACTGAAGTCAGACGTTCAACCGACTAAGCCATGCAGGCGCCCCTACATTTCTAATTTTAACCTTCTCAACAACTCTTAGTCTGCATCTCCAGTATTTACTGGGCACACCCACCTGGAGGTTCCACCAAGTCCTTGGACTTGTTGGGCCCAGAAGGACTTTCTGTTTCCTTGCAAACCATCTTCTCCCGTGTTCCCTATTTTCGTTCATGCCTGGACCTCGGACGCTCTGGTCACCTACGCTCTCGGTAGGTGGGTCTCAACTCAGCCACACGCTGGAAGGGCCTGGGGGGAAATCTTACCAAAAAATCCATGGGCCTCACCTCAGATCAATTATATTGGAATCTGTAGGGGTGAGATCCAGCCTTCAGCATTTTTAAAAGCTCCTTAGGTGGTTCAGATGTGCAGCCAACGTTGAGAACTACTCATCTGGGCCTTGAGCGTCTCTGACTCTGGAGGTCACGAGTGCAGTCTACGACTTACCCCTACAGTCTATCAGGGATCTCTCTCCCCCTTTCTGGTCCTGGTCTCCTCCCTTCAGCTTAAGCGTCACGAAAGCACCTCTTGACCTCTTGTTCTCTCCCCTTCTACTCATGCCAGACAAATTCTCCCTGATATATGGTTCTGATCATATTAAACCTCATTTCAAAGCCCTCCAGCTGGCATGGGCCTCAGTCATGGTCACGCAGACCTCTGCCAGGCTTATGCTCACCACTCCCTGTAAGGAACTCTTTCTGACAGTCAAAGCAAACTGCTTGCCCTTCTCTGTCTCTGACCCCAAGTTTCCTGCCTCTGTGCCTTTGCTCATGCAGTTCCTGCTCCCTGGAACACCCTTCCCTCCATTCTGCACTTGTCTCCATCCTTGGCATTCGTCAAGAGCCTTCCCTGATCTTTCCAGCCAGGAACAATTTCTTTCTTCTCTGAATTGTCTTTGAACTTCTATGTCCCTAATGAATTATTATTCTGCTTTTACTTTAATAATCAAAACTAATTACTTGCTTTCCTAGGACAGTGGTTCTCAAGATTGAATATGCATGGGGATCACCTGGGGAACTTGTTTAAAATGCATATTCCTGGGGGCGCCTGGGTGGCTCCGTCAGTTAAGCGTCGGACTTCGGCTCAGGTCATGATCTCCCCATTCGTGGGTTCAAGCCCCACATCGGGCTCTGTGCTGATGGCTCAGGGCCTGGAGCCTGCTTCGGATTCTGTGTCTCCCTCTCTCTCTCTGCCCCTCCCCTGCTCATGCTCTGTCTCTGTCTATCTCAAGAATAAATAAACAATAACATTTTTTAAATGCATATTCCTAGGCTAATTTCTAGAGATCCTCAAAATTTGAGAACTAATGCTCTAGCAGAAACACACCAACCAGCAAGTGGTCTCCAAATGGTGTTCCTACGACCATACTCTGAGGAAAACTGGGACAAGAGGGTCTTTCTGATTTCAGGTCACTTGGATCCCTGACTACAGTGACTCATTGGAATTTTGTAATATACATCCAAGTTCTTTACTTTTGAGAGAGAGCGAGTGTGTGAAATGGGGAGGGGCAGAGAGAGAGGGAGACACAGAATCCGAAGCAGGCTCCGGGCTCCGAGCCGTCGGCACAGAGCCTGACGCGGGGCTCGAACTCACAGACCGCGAGATCATGACCTGAGCCAAAGTCAGATGCTCAACTGACTGAGCCACTCGGGTGCCCTGAAGCCGACTGTTTTTAAATTCGCTGAGTTTCAACTAATTTGTAGATCAATTTGGTCAGGTATTTTAACCTTGCTGAGGTAGTTTCCTTATCTGCTCAAAAATGTTGCCCTATTTGATCTTTAAGATCCTGTTTAGTTCTATAATTGTATTAGTTTTGTGATTCAGTTCATAGACTCTAACAATACATGTTTAAACGGTGAATCAGTTTTTATGTGTCTGAATATGCCTTACCTACCAATTTAGAGATTGAAAAATATACATATACATTTATTCATAGTTTTAATACTCAGATAATCAGTTTCTCTCTCCATGAAAGACCAGCAACTATATTTTAAATTGTAAATTTAGCTCTTTATTGTGTTTTATTATTTAAGATATTTAAGTTATACTTGCATGCTGTGCTGGGACAGTTATTTTACGTTAATGCAGAATTTTCCGAGTAGATCTGTTTCACCCCCCACTGCGGCCCATCTTCCTTAGGATGTGCCCTGCTCCAGCCCAGCGTTTCTCAGTGTGTGGTCGGTCAGGGGAGCCCAGGGATCCTGGGGACCCTTTCAGAGGGTCTGTGAGATCCTCCCTTTTCCAACTATGGATATGCGTGAGGCCAGACTGTCTTCGTATAATTCAACCCAAAACATCGTGCTGCAGAGTAGATTGAATGCAGATATGAGAATCCAGCTGTCTTCCATTAAGCCATATAGCAAAGAGATTTGCAAAACAGACCACTCTTCTCGATGTTTTTGTCTTGGAAACTCTAATTATTTTTCATAGAGATGTGTTATTTAAAGTCACATTCGATAGGTTTATTATTGTCCTTTTAAAATGAATTAATAGGGGCGCCTGGGTGGCTCAGTTGGTTGAGCGTCCGACTTCAGCTTGGGTCACGATCTTGTGGTCTGTGAGTTCGAGCCCCATGTCGGGCTCCGTGCTGACCGCTCCGAGCCTGGAGCCTGCTTCGGATTCTGTGTCTCCCTCTCTCTCTGACCCTCCCCTGTTCATGCTCTGTCTCTCTCTGTCTCAAAAATAAATAAATGTTAAAAAAAATAAAAAAAATAAAATGAATTAATAAAAACAAACGTCAGAAAATTGTCACCACTTCAACTTCTAATACGGTAAATATTGATAAATATAACCTACCTCCTTGGATCTCCTCGGGGGCTCTGAGTAACTTTCAGGAGCGTAAGTGTCCCGAGACCAAAACACTTGAAAACATTGCCGAGAACTTTGGGCTCCGGAAGAAACATACACCGCGTTGAAATTCTTTTTATACAGAATGGAAAGAAATCAAAAATGCAGAATCAAGAGTTTTCCTCGGGCCCTGACCTTCATCCTGCTGTGGTTAGAACATGGCTGGTCTAGGCCAGTGGTTCACCTGGAGCCTAAGTCAGAATCACCTGGAAGGCTCGTTCTGGGAGGGGTCTCCCACCCAGAAGATGTGGGTGAGTCTGAGCCCACGGGCTCCCAGGGGGTTGCTGACACCACAGGTTCGGAGCCCATCCTGTGGGCACCACTGATCCAGGCTGTTGCTCCCAGGATTCTTCTTCAAACTATTTTGCCAGCTCTATGAAGGAAACGAATTTTTGTCCGGAACACCAGTCAGAAACACACATTTAATGGACGTTTTAGTCGGAGTCTAAATCAGTCGTAGACCCACGGCAGTGGGGGTTATAAATGGAATGGTAAGCAAAGGGGGTAGTTCTGTCCATTCAGATGGATCAGAGCTGTCTGGGCAAGCAGTCGGGCGTCCACGCATGCAGTCAAGTCTCACTCACGTCCAGCAAGAATGTTCTGCTGGGAGATTCGGGTTTCTGTAACATTCTTTTCACTTCAGTTGTAAAATACTACCAATTAGTTACTGAACACAAAAACCTACTGTACTGTGTTAAATAGTGCCCCCCACCCCCGCATTCATGTCCTTCCCAGAACCTCGGGATGTGACCATCCTTGCAAACAGGGTCATTGCATATGGGACCGATCCAATTCAGATGAGGTCATGATGGAATAGGGCGGGGCCTTAACCCAATATGACTGACTCCCTTTTAAAAAGAGGAGAGGGGCGCCTGGGTGGCGCAGTCGGTTAAGCGTCCGACTTCAGCCAGGACACGATCTCGCGGTACGGGAGTTCGAGCCCCGCGTCGGGCTCTGGGCTGATGGCTCAGAGCCTGGAGCCTGTTTCCGATTCTGTGCCTCCCTCTCTCTCTGCCCCTCCCCCGTTCATGCTCTGTCTCTCTCTGTCCCAAAAATAAATAAACATTGAAAAAAAAAAAATCTATCAAACCTAATAAATACTTAGCTTATTTAAAAAAAAAAAATAAAAAAAATAAAAATAAAAAGAGGAGAGACCCAGAGACAGACACATACAAAGAGAATGTCCCGTGAAGACAGTGGCAGGGGAGAAGACGGCCGTGTGATGACAGAACACAGATGGGAGAGAGGTAGCTGCAGCTGCCAGAAGCTGGGAGAGCCGCATGGAACAGGCTCGGCCCCTGACAAGGAACCAACCCTGCTGATTCCTCGCCTGTGTGCGTCTGGCTTCCTGGCCTCTGAGAAAATAAATTCCTGCTGTTTTAAGTCACCTGGTTTGTGGTCATTTGTTAGGGCAGGCTTGGGAAACACATACATGGAGAAGACAATTAAAGAAGATTCTGGGGACGCCTGCATGGCTCAGTCAGTTAAGCATCCGACTTCGGCTCAGGTCATGATCTCGCGGTTTGTGAGTTTGAGCCCCGCGTCGGGCTCTGTGCTGACAGCTCGGAGCCTGGAGCCCGCTTCAGAGTCTGCGTCTCCCTCTCTCTCTGCCCCTCCCCTGCTCGTGCTCTGTCTCTCTTTGTCTCTCAAAAAATAGGGGCGCCTGGGTGGCTCAGTCGGTTAAGCGGCCGACTTCGGCTCAGGTCATGATCTCACAGTCTGTGAGTTCGAGCCCCGCGTCGGGCTCTGTGCTGACAGCTCAGAGCCTGGAGCCTGTTTCAGATTCTGTGTCTCCCTCTCTCTCTGGCCCTCCCCTGTTCATGCTCTGTCTCTCTCTGTCTCAAAAATAAATAAACGTTAAAAAAAAAATAAAAAAAAATAATTAAAAAAACATAAATATTAAAACAAAATTAGAGAAGACTCTGGAAGGTACAGTAGACACTTGTGCACCAGTCCTGACCTACTGCTTCCCGTTCTGGGTCCCGTTTCTGCAGCCCGGTCTGGGGGGGCTCCGATCACTTCAGACCCTCACCAGCTACCTCCCAGCTTCTGCCCTGGGGGCTCCTTGTCCATGCTGCCCAGTAGCCCTGCTCGCCACCAAATGCACACACAGCCCCGAGGGTGGGACGGTTAATGTCTCTTGGGACAAACCTTTGAATAATGAAATACTGGACTCACTGAATAAATCCTTCCCTCTTTCTGCCATGGAAAGATTTTCCTGAAATGCAGATTACAAAGCTTTTAAGAAAACGTTCTGTCAGGTTGAACAATCCAACCCTCTTCACGGTCAGTGTGCTAACACACGTTGACGTTGGCCCCCCTCCTTCCCTGCCCCCTTCCTCTGCTCCTCACCCCGCTTTCTTTACTAAAGCATGAGCATGCAAACCTCCGCTTCAGACTCTACTTTCTGGGGAACCCAGGGGAAAACAGACCTTAAACAGCCCTGTTGACATTTCAATAACATAATAATCAGAAATGGTAACACAGTAAAGTAGTAACACAGACATGGTAAGAAAATTTACGATCTTCAGAAATGTTAAAAAAAAGAAAAAGGTAGCCCCAGTTTGCTTATACTTTCTGAAAGGATTTATATGGATATATATTTTTAGTTTTTGCCAAGTATTCCAAGGAATGCTACGCCATATTTAATTTAACAAGTCCCCTGACTGATGGACATTTGGGCTGCTTTCCATATTTTGCCATTACGAACAATACCGCGGTGCCCACCCTTGTAAACGTTCCTTGGTGTAGTTTTGCAAGTGTATAACATCGTAAACACGTAGGAGTAGAATTTCTGGGCCAAGTCCAACCAGAAGCCAGAGGGCCCATGAGCCTGTTGCTATAGTCCAGACAAGTCAGCCTCCTGGGGTCCTGAGCGGTAGACGGGGATGGAACGTGGGCCTGGAAAGGCAAATAGGAAGCACTAGGGTTACGGGAACATGTGTGGCTGCAAGGAACAGACAACCGGGCCAATGTGTCTTCAACAGAGAGAGGTCTATTCTTCCCAGGCAATGAAGGATTCTGGAGGTGAGCTGTCCAGGCCTGGAGCACGTTGTCCAGAACATCACCAAACCCGAACTGCTTCCATCTCCTCCTCCGCCGTCTTCGGCACTGGGCTTTTGTCTTCAGGACTGTAACTGGGCCGCTGGACCTCGAGGCAGGGTACCCATGTGTCAAGGCAGAGAAAGGGTGAAGGGTAACAACGAGGGGGGCGAAGGCTACAGGTGCGGGCAAGCATCACTCTCTTCTCAATTCAGATAGATGTTTCTCGAGCCCATCTTGGTGCAACACAGCCCAGGAATGTCCCTCTCACCCTCTCACCCGGTGGAAAGGTCAACCACCCTCCACCCTTTCCAGTACAGATGCCTCATTGAAAAGTGGGAAACGCATTCTGTACTATTTTACCGATTTTCTGAAAAAATCAACTCGATTCTGTAGACATAGGGTTCCGAAGCTCAGAATCTTCGTGGAAAGGAGCGGGTAGCAGGCTAGGGGCCTTAGCTAATGGAGGGGTTGCTTCATTTCAAGGATGACGGGCAGGGACACTGATGTCTCCCTGGAGATGCTGGTCTCTGGCGCTCTGGTCATTGGCTCTCGCACGTAAACCACACCAGAATCTGCACTGCAATGTTCTCTGAACAAATGCTATCACATTCGCTGGGGGGCTCTGTGGCAGACTCATCCAAGGTCAGAGCCATGGCTCTGTAGCAGCATAGAATCCAATTGTCTTTTCGCTCTTCCTCAGGGGTTCTGACGTGGTTGTAATCCAGGTCAGCATGGGAAGTCACGACGGGAGCAAAGGTCTGGTGTCTTTCGAGAACAGGCTCATTGGAGAATGTGGGGAAGTGCCTGAGCCGAGGTCAACTGAATTCCCTTCTAAATAGCTTTCCCAGAAACTTTCCCTTACTGTCCAAGGGTAGAACATTCCCATAATGATGAGGCCAACCTAGCTCTAGGTTGATCCTAAAGACCTGAGCCTTGCTGCTTCCCCCCCTGCACTGGAGAGGAAGGCAGTGGGACAGGGCTTATGAATGACACCAGAGAACCAACAGCAGTGTCTGCTACGATTAAAAAAACAGAGCAAATAGAGGTGATTCCCTATAGAATAAACACTAACAGCATCTTCTTTTTTATTAAATAATTTTTTTAATATTTATTTATTTTTGAAATAGAAACAGAGTGTGAGCAGGGGAGGGGCAGAGAGAGGGGGAGACAAAGAATCTGATGCGGGCTCCAGGCTCCGAGCCGTCAGCCCAGAGCCCGATGCGGGGCTCGAACCCATGAAACGCGAGATCGTGACCTGAGCCGAAGTCGGACGCTTAATGGACTGAGCCACCCAGGCACCCCACTTACAGCATTTTCTCAATGATTCCTTCTAGAATAAAAACCCAAACGACTTTAAGGATATATTGTTACATATGAATTTCGATGATGTTTTAAAAACTGTTATACAAAAGAGATCGTGCTAAACATACTGTTTTGTATTTTGTGATATTCGCTCAATAATGTATCTTTAAGAATTTTCAAACTGGTGTAGACAGACCCACCCTACAGTACAGAAGAACCACAAAGAAGTTACCGAACCGGGTTCACACGGACAGATACTTGCTAGTGTCCAGGGTTTCACTGTTCCGGGGGACGCCCTGGTGGAACTCTGATAATTGCCACACAACGGGTCTTCAGTGCCACCAACCGTGTGTGGGAGTGCCTGTCTCACCACACTGTCACCAGTTAGATATTGTCAAGGGCTCACATTTCAGCCAAGCTACTGAGTGTAAATACGTGACTTATCAGTACCTGTTCAATACTAGTTGAAGCTAAGCATTCTCTAATTACTGCACTGTAAGCACCCGTGTCCATTTATATGTGAACGACTACAAGGACACCTGGGAGGCCAGGCAGGTAAGCGTCCGACTTCAGCTTGGGTCATGATCTCACAATCTGTGGGTTCAAGCCCCGCATCGGGCTCTGTGCTGACAGCTCGGAGCCTGGAGCCTGCTTCGGATTCTGTGTGTGTCTCTCTCTCTCTCTGCCCCTCCCCCGGCTCACACTGTCTCTCTCAAAATAAAATAAAGACCAAAAAAAAATTTTTTTTTTTTTATATTTGAACGACTAGAACACGTCTATTTCCATCTCAAACTTCTTCTGAGCTCCCAAACAGTGGACTATTTATTTGATGGGCAAATGTCAACTATACACAATAACTCAAAAGGGCTTCAACAGTAATGGGGTTTAGAATTTCAAAACAGGAAACTGCGAGACTCAACAGCGTCACCAAGAACCTGGACGCTGTCCTCATTCTTCAGCATCTTCTTGCCTGGCTCTCCCCAACCCCGGCCCCCAACCAGTTGCCACATCCTGACACCCTCCTCTGGAGGAAGAGAAAGGACCACTGTTTCTCAGCGTCTCTTTTAAAAGATGAGAAATTTTCTCCAGATATACCTTCAGGAGACTGACCTTTCACAGGACTGAGGCATGTGACTTTTCTTAATCCCACCACAGGGAATAGGAATGTAATTGTCGCGGTTTGCTGAGGCTAATTAGGATTTAACTTTTAGGAGGTGAATGGCACCAGAGTTTAGTGAGGCACAGGCCCGCAAAGAGAGAAGGGACACCTGAACCCAGTGAAGTTATGTTAACAAACGAGGAGGGCTGCCGGGCAGGAGACGCGTAGGTAGGGTCTCCTGCCATCCCATGTCCGTCCAACCCAATGACCATGTTTTAGGGAATTTTTATGTCTCCTGAAATGTGTACTTCTTTCCATTTCCACAACTGCCTGTTCTGATTATCTTTTGAAGTATAACAAGCCACCTTGAAACTTGGTAGCTTAAAACGGTTATTTATTATTCTTATTGGTTCAGTCGTGTCCCCCCCAAATTCACAGGTCCAAGTCTTAATCCACCAGTACCTGAGAATGTGACCTTATCTGGAAATAAGGTATTTTTTTAATGTTTATTTATTTTTGAGAGAGAGAGAGGGAGAGCAAGTGGGGGAGGGGCAGAGAGAGGGGGAGACACAGAATTCGAGGCAGACTCCAGGCTCTGAGCTGTCAGCACATGGCCCGATGTGGGACTCGGACCCACGAACTGCGAGATCATGACCTGAGCTGAAGTTGGACGCTCAACCGACTGAGCCACCCAGGCGCCCCAGAAATAAGGTCTTCATAGATGGAAGCAAGTCCAGCTGAGGTCACTGGGGGTAAGCCTTAATCCAATAATGACTGGTGTCCTATTAAAAAGGGGAAGTGTGGACACAGAAGCATGCATAAGAGGAGGAGGATATGAAGAATGGAGAAGATGGCTGTCTACCAGCCAGGGAGAAAAGCCTGGAACTGCCTTTCTTCAGGGCCCTCAGAAGGAGTCAATGCTGCCGCCATCTTGGTTTTGACTTCTAGTCCCCAGAACTGTAAGAAAATTAATTCCTGTTGTGTAAGCCTCCCAGTCTGTGGTGGTTCGCGATGGCAGCCCTTGGAAACGAATAAAGTTAGTACCTCTCATGGCCCATGGGGGGACTGAACTCAGCAGGGCAGCTCTTGCTTGGTATTGCTTATACTGCTCACACAGTTGTAGGCAGCAGCTTGGGCTACAGTTATCTGATGTCTTGGCTGGGTTGGTCTAGGATGGCACACTCCCATGGCTGTGGGCGGGGAGCTGTTGGTTTGAGTCCCCACACCTGCCTCTTCATGGGACTTGGGCTTCTCACCGTGTGGCAGCTGACTTCCAAGAATGAGTATTCCAAAAGGCAGAGAGTGGAAGGTGTAAGTCCAGTTAAAATTTCTGCCCATAACCGACACAACGTCCCTTTTGCCCTATTGTACTAGTCCAGGCAACCTGCCTGCCCACCTAGGTTCAAGGGGCTGGAGAAATGAAGACAAGTGAACAGGGCAGAAGGACATACAGATGCTATACTTATCACGGTGAGCATGACATAACGTATAGAACTGTTCATTCCCTACGTCGTATACCCAAAAGTAATATAATCTTGTTTGTCAATCGTACTTCAATTAAAAAATAAAACCAGAACGTACAAGATGAGAGATACTATTGGAGCTCATCTTGGGAAACTATGGTCTGTGCCCTCAAGTCCGAGCTACCAACTCCCTGTCTGTGACTGCTGTGAGGCTGTTCCATTTATTCTTCCAGTCTCTTCTGGGCACTGCAGTCAGAATGATCTCTTCTAAATGCAAATGCGCCCGTCTCCCCTCTACTTTAAACAGTTCAATGGCTCCCCATTGTGTTTGGGATAAAAATAAAATTTTTAGCATAGACTGTGTGTCGATCGGGGGATCCTAATGGCAAAAACACAGTGCGCTCAGAATGAGCGATTATGGGGCAAGTTTAAGGCTTGTTTAAGGCAAGTTTGAGGCCATTTGGAAAGGTATCGATCGGCAGGATTTAGGAACATTACCCTTCAATTGCACATCTTCATATTCAAGCATGATCTCTTTCGAGTCTCACAACCGCTCAGTGATCTGGTCAGGAATTTTCACTCCAATTTTACCGAGGCTCGGAGAGGTTCCTGTCTGACTTGTCTAAGATCATCTGGTTAGAAAACAAGTAAGTCAGGACTGAAAACGAATCTGGCGGCTCCCCCACCACAACTTGGAAATCTTTCAAACATGCTCCTATATTTTTGGCTTCCCTTCCGAGTATTTTTCTGTCCTCTTTTTAACAAGACACGAAGGGGACTGGGTAATGGAGACTAGTGGCGAAATAGAGCACGCTTTCTACACCCTCTGCCTCGTCCCCTGCTTACAGCTACTCTCATTTCGTCATTAATTAGAGGTTACAGGAGCAAAGGCCCTTGGGCTGTCATTTGCCACCGCTGCTATTGTTTCACATTTATCTGAGTGTTTGCAATGGGTTTGATACGACTCAGAACACTGGCTGCCAAATCTTGGCTTCTATCTCCCTGCAGTGTTTACCGCAGCATGCGGAGACCCAAAGCGTCAGCCAATCCGACAATTATTTCTCGTTGGCTTGTCTTCTTTGTCATTACACAAGAATCTGGGTCTGTCTAAAGTTTGGGGGCATCATGATACTTTAAATACAATCATGAACTCCTACAGGAGGACTTTGAGTACTGTTATGTTTCCCCCAAGTTTACTCCCGAGCTCAGTTCCTCCCTGCTTCCCATCTGTGCCCAGGAAAGCCATCACTTCTCATACCAACGCAAGATACCGCTCTATTCTCTCACATGCAAATTACTTTCTTTCAGGTATCCCTGGGGCTGAACAAGATAATTAAGATTTTTTGCAAGAGGAGGAAATCTCAAACTCCTATTTTCCTCTGGGCTGCCGCTATCACATAGAAATAAGAATTCAACAGGACAACATCTTAACTTTTTTTTTTTTTTAAGGGATTACTATGTGGAGTTTTCCTTACCTTTTTTCAAATATACGCTCTTTGCTATAATATATGTTTGGTTTTTAGAAACTCGATGGGGAGTATTGTCAAAGTGGGTGAGTAAAAATGGTTTTCCCAAGCTCCAGATCTCAAACCAGCCCTCTGTAGCAGAAATGGGGAAGAAACAGGAGTCGGAGACTCTCCATTTTTACTTTGCACCTTGAAAACTGCCTTCATTTTTTGCACAATAGGCATGTCGTGTTTTTGTAATTAAAACTTTTTAATTACATTTTGATTAAAAAAGAAAAGAAAATTCTCCCTATTGTTCAGTATCTGGAAAAAATAATCTTAACTTCGAAGCATTAGCTATTATACGATTGTTGTTACGGTAGAGACATTTTTGAAATAAAAACTATTGCCAGCTGATATTTTACAACCAAGAATCAGACCTTAAAGCAGGTGCAGACATTAAATGAAATATTTATTGGAGTAGGTCAACACTCAGTAGATTCTATAGCTATGAGTTGTAAGACAGTATTTTTTTTAATGTTTATTTATTTTTGAGAGAGGGAGAGACAGAGACAGAGTGCAAGCAGGGAAGGGGCAGAGAGAGAGGGAGACACAGAATCTGAAGTCGGCTCCAGGCTCTGAGCTGTCAGCACAGAGCCCAACGCAGGGCTCGAACTTCATGGACTGCGAGATCATGACCTGAGCCAAGGCTGGATGCTTAACCTTGTTGGATGCACCCAGGTGCCCCTATAAGACAGTATTTTAAAATATTAACTATAGGGGCGCCTGGGTGGCTCAGTCGGTTGAGCGCCGACTTCGGCTCAGGTCACGATCTCGCGGTCCATGAGTTCGAGCCCTGCATCGGGCCCCTGTGCTGACAGCTCAGAGCCCGGAGCCTGTTTCAGATTCTGTGTCTCCCTCTCTCTGACCCTCCCCTGTTCATGCTGTGTCTCTCTCTGTCTCAAAAATAAATAAACGTTAAGAAAAATTTTTTTTAAATATTAACTATAATCTCCTCCACAGTTTATTGTACTCCTTGTACTTTCCCACTTAAGGGAGTATCTATTAATAAATGTACAGTAGTTTAAAGGAGAAAAACCTCAGGATTATCTCAAAAACTTCAGAAAAAATATGTGAAAAAATCAAACACCCATTTGCGATTAAAAAATATATATATTAGAAAATTAGGAGTAGAAAGACATTTCCTTGACCTGGTACCAGAAATCTATAGCAGATACCATAGGTGCTAGAGAAATTTTAGATAAAATCCTTTAAGAAAGGGAACCAGCCTTTAACAAGGGCCCAAGCTGTCCAGCAACACCAACACTGGGCACAGTGCTGGAGGCCCTGACCAATGTAACAAGAGAGGAGCTAGATAGAAGGGACATCAAAATAGGATGAGGAGTATCAAAACTGCTATAATCATATCTATTAAAAAGCCCACAAGGGGCGCCTGGGTGGCTCAGTTGGTTATGCATCCGACTCTTGATTTTGGCTCATGATCCCACATGATTCCTGTGCTGGTGTGTGGATCCTGCTTGGGATTCTCTCCCTCTCTCTCTCTCTCCCCCTCTCTCTCTAAGCCCCTCCCCCTCCCCCAAATAAATAAATACCAAATTTTTAAAAAAGTCAACAAAATCAGCAAGGTGGCTGGAACTAATGAGAGATTCAGCAATGATGCCAGGTTCGAGATGGACTTGTGAAAATTATTAGTGTTTTCATCAACCCAGGTGCAACCAGGAGACAGAAACCACCTAGTCATAAGCAGAAAACACTTAACGTAAAGGATTACTAAATTATCATAGGAGAGGGGCGCCTGGGTGGCGCAGTCGGTTGGGCGTCCGACTTCAGCCAGGTCACGATCTCGCGGTCCGTGAGTCCGAGCCCCGCGTCGGGCTCTGGGCTGATGGCTCAGAGCCTGGAGCCTGTTTCCGATTCTGTGTCTCCCTCTCTCTCTGCCCCTCCCCCGTTCATGCTCTGTCTCTCTCTGTCCCAAAAATAAATAAACGTTGGAAAAAAAAATTTTTTTTAAATTATCATAGGAGAGTAAGCTGGGAAGACAGAAAGACACCTCTAAAGGGTAGCCTAAGGGACCACCTTGGAAGCTGGCTTCACACCTTGTTGAAGAGGTATGGTTGTAGCCCACTGAATGGTGGAGAATTCCTGGGTGCCCGGGCCAGAGCTGGTCACAGTCTCCCGGCGAGCAGAAGAAACCCTGGGGGGGGCACAGGTGAGCCACTGCTGGTGGCTGGGGACACAGGTGGGCATGGAGGGAGTAGGCGTGCCTGGGGAACTAGGGTGCTGCTGATAGCACGGTGGCTGTTGTGCCTGGCCTCATGTCAGGAGGGCCCCGGGAGATAATGTCTAGGATGCGGGCCAGCCGAGGCTGGTGGGCAGACGTCCGGAAGGGCAGACAATGTGTGGAGATGTGTGGACGATGATGTGTAGACAACCTGCCCTGAGCACTGTTGGAACGGGGAGCTGGAGAATTCAGAAGCCTCCCTAGACCGAGAAGATAAAGCCAGAAGTCCAGAGAAGCCAAGACAGAGCTTCAACAGAGTGCCGGAGAGGAGATGCTGCACAGAACAAGAGGTCCGGGGATCTGCAGAGAGTCCCCTCGGCCGACCAGTCACGTGGGAGAGACACCTGCCCCTGGGCAGGGGGAGAACCACCTGAAAGGAGCAGGCAGAAGGATCAGCACTCACTTGGGGCTGGGAAGAGCTGTTATTCCCTCAGCCAGTGAGAAAAACATCATAATACGAGGGGCATCAGATAGAGAACCCAGGGATTGCCTCAGTGAAGGAGAAATCAGGCCAAGGCTAAAGGCTGCTCTGGTCTTACTTGATAAAGCTTCAGAAGGATCAAACTGTTCCCAAGTAACCTATCTGTGTTCCAGAACGAAGCTCAAGAATATTTAAAAAACTTTTTTTTTTTTTTTTACAGTTTATTTATTTATTTTGAGGGGGAGAGGGGCAGGGAGAGAGAATCCCGAGAATATTTATTTTTTATTTTTTTATTAAAAAAAATTTTTTTTTATGTTTATTCATTTCTGAAAGACAGCGAGAGAAGGAGCATAAGCAGGGGTGGGGTGGAGAGAGAGGGGGACACAGAATCTGAACCGGGCTCCAGGCTCTGAGCTGTCAGCACAGAGCCCAACACGGGGCTCAAATTCACAAACCGTGAGATCATGACCTGAGCTGAAGTCGGATACTCAACCGACTGAGCCACCCAGGCGCCCCCCAAGAATAGTTTTAAAAATATAAAAATCTCCAGCACCAAGAAGGAAAAATCCACAATATTTAGCATGTAATAAAGAAATACAAGGCAGGGCACCTGGGTGGCTCAGTCGGTTGAGCATGCGACTTCGGCTCAGGTCATGATCTCACGTTTCGAGAGTTTGGGTCCCACATCGGGCTCTCTGCTGTCAGGCCAGAGCCCACTTGAGATCCTCTGTCCCCCCCCCCCCTCTGCCCCTCCCCTGCTTTCTCTCTCTCTCAAAAATAAATAAACATTAAAAAGGAAAAAAAAAATTACGAAGCATGCAAAGAACAGGACAAAATGGCTGACAGGGTAATTTTACCAATAATGATGACACAGATGTGGTAGACAAACACATTCATATAGTTACTGTAACAGTATTCTACATGCTTAAGGAGGTTGAGAAAAACAAAAGCATATTAGGCAGAGGGGCGCCTGGCTGTTTCAGTCGGTTAAGCATCTGACTCTTGATTTTGCCTCAGGTCCTGATCCCAAGGTCATGAAATGGAGCCCTCCACTGGGCTCTGTGTTGACTGTGGAGCCTGCTTGGGATTTTCTCTCTCTCCCTCTGCCCCTCCCCTGCTTGCAGTCTCTCTCTCTCTCTCTCTCTCTCTCTCTGTCCCTCTAAAATTAAAGAAAAAACAAAACAATATTAGGGAGAGACATGAAAGGAATAAGAAAGGCCTGTGTTGAACGTAGAGTGAAGAAAAGTGCAATGTTTGAGAAGAAACACACATTGGGATGAGATAAATAAACTAGATGCAGCAGAAGAAAAGATAAGTGAACTTGAAGACATAGCAATAGAAACAATCCAAAATGAAGCACACAGTGGCGGGGGGCGGGGGGGGGGAGCCTTAAAAAAAGGGATAAAACATTAGTAAGTGGGACAAATTCAAGTGGCCCTAATATGCAGGGGAGAGAGGAGGGGACAAAAGTATTTGAAGAAATAATGGCTAAGTTTTTCTGACTTCGATGAAAACTGTAAACCCACAGACCCACAAAGCTCAATGAAGTCCATGCAAAAGAAACAAAAAAGCCTAGACTAATACACATTATAATAAAAATACATAAAACTAGTGTTAGAAAATCTCGGACACAGTGAAAGAATGATATTGTTTGTCCAAAGGAACAAAAATGACAGCTGACTTCCTGTCAAAGCGTTGTTATATGGGACTATGAGTTGTGAGCACTTTTTTTTAAAGCTAAATATTCTATTTCTCAGAGCAGAAAGCACCCTAATGGTGGAATAGTATTTTGTATACCTCTGGCATATAATTTGATAAGTTATGCTGAGTACCTATTTTATTTATTTTCTTTCTTTGCCCCTAGTGCACAGGAGGAAAAGAATGATATGTTTACTGTCAATCATTTAGGAGAAATTCTTGCTTATGGAAATAATAAATGGGTCAGTAGTCCTTCCAAGGGCAACAGAAATATATATAGTGGTGATAATCATCAGTGCTTCGTGACTGCCTTTGCACTGGAGCCAGTGTTTTACAGATATAATCAAAATGGGTTCTCTCCCGATATCTGTGCCTCTTTTCTAGCAACAGAACCCCTGATTTTTTGCGAGACACACGGCTGTGAGCCATCATGCTCCGCTCTCTCTTGGCTAGTGTGCGATACTTCTGGAAACTGGCCTTTTTGCTCCTTTCTTCTAGCCAACGCGCAGATGAGAAAGCAGCGGCAGAAGCAGGTGGCTTGGACCTTTGAGGCCAACTTGGTAATGCTCAAGAGAGAGCCTGCTCGAAGGAGTCAGTGTCCCAGACACCACGGAGCACCGCACCTGCCTTGAGCCACTTACCTGCGGCTTCACCTGAACTTGCGTCCGTTCAAGCCACAGTTTGGGGCATTGGCTCACTTGCAGCTGAACCTAATCTCTCCTACCCCAAGCACGTGTCATTCTCTCTACTTTCCCGAGACGGCAAGCAAGTCCCTAACATGTGGCAAAGCTTGGACTTGAACCAGGTCTGCCTTTTTCTAAAACCCTTGTTCTTTTCAGTAAATTACTCTTCTTACCATTAGTGTTTAGAAAAATGGCAGGGATACTATTAAAGGACTTGCGGAGGTTACTAAATCAAAATATCCATAGCCACTAAGAGCTTTAACTAAAGCTCTCAGATAAATAAATATTTAAGAACATCTGACGACTTAGGGCTTTTAAAGGGAATATTTCCACTGGAATAGTGACATAAACAGAATTTTTTAAAAGCCAGAAAACCTAGAAGCAAGCACTCCAAATATTTTAATTTCTGGAGTGTTTTTGTCCTTTGCCGCCTCCTACTTTACCTGACTCTCCCCCCCCCCCCCCCCCCCCGCCCACAGTTCAGTGACAAGAATTGGGGGAAAATGTCTCTCAAAATAAATAAAATAAAAGCTTTAATTTAAAAGAAAGAAAGAAAGAAAGAAAGAAAGAAAGAAAGAAAGAAAGAAAGAAAGAGAAAGAAAGAAAGAAACAAAAAGAAAGAAAGAAAAGAAAGTGAAACCTTTACCATTGTTTCTCAACCCACAGGATTACGCTGAACCCCACCTGAAGTTTCTTCTCTATCGTTTGGAGGGGATCTGGCCATGCCACCCGGAATATGCCCCTTTGGCATACTGTTTTGCCCTGAAGCCTTTAAGAGCTCGCAGATGCAGGAAGGGCCCCCTGACTCCCCCTTTTTACCCAAGAACAGGTCGTGAGATTTCCCTCCAGGAAGGGCCCTCCCTGCTCCAGAAAGGGGACAGTCTTATCGCCAGAGACCGGAGGGAACCTGCATAGACCATCCTAAAATAACCCTCATGTTCCCTCAGGTTCCCCTGGATTTCCCAGTCCCTGTCCCACAGTTCACTGCCCCTAATCGGAGCCTGTCTTGTCGCATCCCCACGAAATATCATTCTTTGTGTAAAAAGAGAGGGGAGCTTTGAGGTTCCTGGCCCCTTCAGGCCTTAACCCTCCTTCCGCAGACCCCTGTGTGCACGCAGACGTTAAATAAATGTGTGCGCTTTTCTCGTTAGTCTGTTTTATGTCAGCTTAATTCTCAGGCCAGCCACAGATCCCGAGAGAGTAGAAGGAAGTTTTTTTCTCCCCTCCATTTTAATAACAGTAGGTATTAGTGGGACATTTATTTTACCCAGGTAGAAATTGTATTATTTTAAAGCGCTGTGTCGTGTGTAATCGTAAGAATGAAATACGAGGACGTCCCCTGGGATGTTTATCTTCTGCTGTCCGGGGCTCAGACCTGCTCTGAGCCACAAGAAAGGGGGCTATGCAGCCCCACTGAGGGTCCAGTCCAATATCCTGCCTTTTGGGACAGACTTTGCAAAGTTTACAGATTTCCTTGCTATTGTACATGTGAAGAGAGTATCTTAGCAGGAGGCATTTCACCCTTTGTCTCCCACAAACGCACACAGCGCTCTCCTGGGTTTGTGCCTTTGGTTATTCATTCCGTTTGTAATTGCTTTCTTCCCCACCAATTATCCGTCTCAGTGTTCTCCTCCGGGAAGCCTTCCAGATTACTCTAGTTAAAACCTGTAGCTTTCAAAGAGGGAACAGCAGTAGCAGCACCCGCCCCCCCGCCCCCCACCGGGACTGGGAACACGTCAGGCGCCCCTCCCCCCCAAGCTGCCGGTGGGTCCAGCAATTGGCCTTTGGGGGCTCCGCGAGCTGCGGCTGCACACCCCAGTCTGCTAGGGTGCGCTCCAGGGCCGGGGTGATGTCTCCTGCTTCTGGGCTCTCGCCCCGTCCCCCCTCCCCCGGGTAGTGGCGGTGCGGCCCCCTCCAGATGCAGGTAGCCGGCTCCCCCGCCCCCTTACGCACTGAGTCAAGACTTAGGGCCTCGCTGCTTGCCAGAAAGTGGTCGTTGAACGGCTCAGACGGGACGATGCCTGTCATCTCCACGACTGAATTGGTCTTCGGTCACCGTGAGCGCCCCTATTAAGCCGGAGGGAGCCTTATAAGGCCCGGGAGCACCCGAAATAGAGAAGGCCTTTCACCTTCATATGCCAAGCTGTGAAAAGGCCTGCCAGACGCGCGACGCCACGTGGCCCACATGCGTTAGACAATAATGACAAGAGCTAACTTTTCTCGCGCTCCGATTACGAGCCGGCTCCCGTTCTCCGCAGGTCTGGTGACGAAACTTGCAGGGCCCAATGCAAATGGGCATATGGGGCCCCTGATGAAAAAGCAGGGAAAAGGGACTGAAATATTAAGTATTTTCCTTTCTTCTGTGGCCTATCTCTGGGCTCATCCTGGTGCTTTTATTTTCTATTTGATGCCACTCTCCCCGGGGCACAGGGACACTCGCGGGGGGCGTGCAGACCCTGCCAGGTGGCGCCAGTCAGGGGTCGGGGTGCACACCCCCCCCCCCCAGCTGCTGACTTCCCGGCACCCCCACACTCCAAACAGAGGCACCGCGCCGGCGGGGGGCGGGGAAGCCCACCACCCAACCTGCGGCAGACCTGTGGCCCCAGGGCCCCAGGGCATTTCTCTCTCTGCACCCGCTCGCGCTGGGGGCCCGGAAGGGGTGGGCCCTGCCAGCCCAGGGGGACACACGCTGCCCCGCCCCATCGATCGGAAACGCCGCGGCGCACCCGGGGACCCAGACCCTCCAGCGCCCGCCCCCAGCCCCCCCTGGGAGCCGAGCGCGGCCGCGGGCGCCGGGTGGGGGCGGGGCGGGGGCCTGGAACCCGCTCCCGCTCCCGGGAGGCAGGAGGCGGACCCCTCCGGAGCGCAGCCTCCGAGCCTGGTGCGGGCTCCGAGGTCCCTTGGGAATTCATTTCCAAAAGCAGAAATTCAAAAGGCAAAATTAAGGATTGCTAGGCAGTGACCCCAGAGCATTCACTCCCAAGCGGGGACCCTTGCGGACGCCGGGCCCAGTCACTGTCCTCGCTGCCTTGCCCCTGCAGCCAGCCTTCTGTAGGATTGACTGCTGTAATTCTCACCACGACAGGTCTGTAAGACGAGGTATTCCTGTTGTCTCCTGTTACAGATGGGGAAGTTGAGGCACAGAGGGAGGAGGCAGCCTGCCTGAGATTGCTCCGCCGCGGGAGGAGGCGGAGTGGGGTCCTGGCCCAGGCAGTCTGGCCCGCAGCCTGCTGTCACACACAGCGGTGTGTGCACAGCAGATGTAAAATCAGAAGCTGTAGCCAAACGCTGATGGCTCTCGGAGCCCCGCAGGCCTAGAGCCCTGTCCTCACTGCTGTTGCTCTGGTTTTCCTCCCCCGCCCCCCAAAACTTTTCATCTTCTCCCAAAGCAGAAGTGGGAACATGCTACAAGGTAAGGTCTCCTTTTAGGACACTGAGCGCCAGGGGCAGGCCTGTGGAGGTGGGCTGGTCAGGCCCAGCCGTCCCCCAGGATGCTTGGGGGAAGCCCACCGGCTTCCTTCTGTGGGTTTCATGGTCGGGTGGGGGTTGGGGGATGGGCGAGTACGGGAGGAAGGCCCTTTTCATCTGTGTCACCAGAGGAATTGGTAAGCAAGTGGCAATGTCTGCCAGGGCTCCTGGGAATCTTCTAGAACTTTGCAGTTCTTTTCAGTGCCTTCCTTCCTAGGTTGCTTCTAGTTTATTTTACTGAGAGTGGGTAGGATCTCTGAAAACATAGTCTCAAAAGAATTACAGACTGCCCCCATCCGTGTGGGTTTCCACTGTCGCGGTGGTTATCACTGGGCAGCAAGGAGAAAGTTGCCTCGGCAGTGTAGACATGACCAGTGCTGTGCTGCACATTGTTAGCCAACAGCTCTCTGGAATGTATTTTGAAAAGGTCCACGGGGCGCCTGGGTGGCTCAGTCTGTTAAGCATCCCACTTTGGCTCAGCTCATGATCTCCCGGTTCGTGGGTTTGAGCCCCGCGTTGGGCTCTGTGCTGACAGCTGGGAGCCTGGAGCCTGCTTCGGATTCTGTGTCTCCCTCTCTCTGACCCTCCTCTGTTCATGCTCTGTCTCTCCCTGTCTCAAAAATAAATAAAATGTTAAAAAAAAAAAAATTTTTTTTTTAAAAGAAAAGAAAAGGTCCTAATGGTACCCTTTGTCCATTGCTTGGCATAAACACTACATTCATACCGATTTCAGGCTGCCAGGGTGATAGCCAACCGCTTGCAAAATACCTGGAATTTTAACAGCCTGCTCTCGCAGCCTTGTAAGAGCCGGCTGGTAAGGTCCAGCTCCAGCACGCTCGTGGACATAGCCCTCTTTTCAGGTGCCCTGACGTCTGTGTGAGTGTCCGAATTGTCATGACGACCAGGGGGCGAGGAAAAGGAGCTACAGTGAAGCAGCATCTACCCTGCGGTCGAACGCGTGAAGATTCCAACATAGGATATTTTGCCGCAGGCCCCCAGCAAAGACCCAGACTTTAGACAAGAAAGACGTGAGACGCGTCCAGCCCCCGTCGTGCTAGACGACTTTGGCTTGGAGGTGGCTGAGGTCTGCCTCCCCGAGGGCCACGGTCTGGCCAGGAAGGAAGGACTCTGAGAACAAGACGTAGTAGTGACCGGATGCCTGCGTGGTGGTCTGAGAGGTTCTGAGAATTTCCAGAGCTTGGGCAGCTCGCAGGGGGCCTCTGAGCACACGCAGAGCAAGTAACTGTGGGAAGGATGGCAAAAAGAATCAAGTGACTAAACTGATGTTTTGTTTTTTTTTTTTTCAACGTTTATTTATTTTTGGTACAGAGAGAGACAGAGCATGAACGGGGGAGGGGCAGAGAGAGAGGGAGACACAGAATCAGAAACAGGCTCCAGGCTCTGAGCCATCAGCCCAGAGCCCGACGCGGGGCTCGAACTCACGGACCGCGAGATCGTGACCTGGCTGAAGTCGGACGCTTAACCGACTGCGCCACCCAGGCGCCCCTAAACTGATGTTTTTAATGTTTATTTATCTACTTTGAGAAAGAGAGTGTACGCAGGGGAGGGGCAGAGAGAGGGAGAGAGAGAGAGAGAGAGAGAGAGAGAGAGAATCCCAAGCAGTCTTCAGGCTGTCGGCGCAGAGCCCGAGGTGGGGCTTGATCCCATGACCATGGGATCATGACCTGAGCTGAAATCAAGAGTCCGGTGCTTAACCGACTGAGCCACCCAGGTGCCCCAAAATGATTTAATTTAGTAAAATAAAGTATAATAACAAAAGAACGCATTTGTCCCTCCTTTGTGTTAAAATCCCATCCAAATGCTGAACTGGATTTCTTGAACCTTCCTCCCACCATCCACCCACCTCAGCATCATCACCACTGTCCTCATCTTGTTTCTACTGTGTTCATCCTCAGAGGACAGAGCTTGGTGAAACAGACTTGGCCCTACTCACTCTTGGAAGGAGTTCCTGTTAGACAACATCTCTACCAAATATCTCTTCCTAGAGACGCATGTCATCGGCGTGTCCCTCTCTGCAGAATTCTCTCATGTAGTAGACTCCATTCCTTCTTCTGAACTAGCTAGTGTGGGGGACGGGGCAAAGTTCTTGTGAAACTTCTAATGGCAAGGAGCGTATTGACATTAGAAAGGGCAGAAAAGTATGAAAAAAATATATAAAATGTACATAAATAAAAGCTTCATTAAGTAACATGCACTGATTTTAAACGTGCACAAAATTCTTGTTACTACTTAAAAATAGAATGATGAAGGATGATTTGGTGGGAGTAATTGTTTAGTGAAAAAAATCAATTTAACATCACTTTGCTTTCAATTTCTGCTGCCAAGAAAACTCATGCTGTATCTTCTAATTCAAACATAAGTGTCTCCAGAAACCTTTGGATCCCGTATTACAAAGCCCCATCTGTTTCACCCTTTCCAAATTAGCATTTTAGCTTAATTCACTGATGAATTTTCTGACATTCGCTTGATTCCCTCCCCCCCCTCCCCCCCCGCCTTGTTATCTAAAGTTACAACTGGCATCTTTTAGATTTGGATTCCACTTAGAAAATAATTTTTAGCTTTTTAAAATCCTTTTTAGGAATAAGCAGGGTATAAATAAATAAAATTTAAAACACGATGCAAATATGTAAGTACAAGGATGTTTACTGTTGCATCGTTTGCACAAGCAACAATTGGAAAGAAATGTCTGTGAATCGAAGGGTGGTTAAAGCAATTGCTAAAAAAGCAATTGTTCAATCTGTTGAGAGGAACGTTCTGATATGGAAGGCTGGATACAGTAGAGAAAGTAGAATAAAGCAAACTGAAAACTCAGTAGAGGGGTGCCTGGTTGGCCCAGTCGGTTGGACATTTGACTCTTGATCTCAGCTCAGGTCCTGATCTCAGGGTTTGTGGGTTCGAGCCCCACATCGGGCTCCGCGTTGATGGCATGAAGCCTGCTTGGAGTTCTGTCTCTCCTCTCTGCTGCTCACCCGCCTGTCCTCTCTCTCTCTCTCTCTCCAAATAAATAAATAAACTTAAAAAAATTAAGAGGAAAAAAAATCAGTATACAGTCTTATGCATAGAAAAAAAGGAAAGTGGGCCAGAAAGCAGACTGAAAGTCCTTCCAAGGACAGAAGGCGATTAGCTCTGGGGTGGAGACAGGGAAAATGGAATGGGTGTTTGGGTCTTCTGCACGAAGGATGTGTGGATTCGTACCATCTTGTAATTAAAAAATCCAAACCAAAGCAAAAACTCTTGAATTGTCCAGCATATATAATAAAATAGCAAATGACATATAAGGGTCATCAGAAACGTTGAAGAGTTCCTTCCTACTTCTATTTTGAATGATTTCATACCTATACTCAAGGCAAAATAAAAAGGAAAGAAATTTTTTTTTTTTTAATTTTTTTTCAACGTTTATTTATTTTTGAGACAGAGAGAGACAGAGCATGAACGGGGCAGGGGCAGAGAGAGAGGGAGACACAGAATCAGAAGCAGGCTCCAGGCTCTGAGCCATCAGCCCAGAGCCCGACGCGGGGCTCGAACTCACGGACCGCGAGATCGTGACCTGGCTGAAGTCGGACGCCCAACCGACTGCGCCACCCAGGCGCCCCAAGGAAAGAAATTTAAAACGCACAGGAGAGGAAATGATTGGAGCCAAAGAAAACAACCCGGGTACAACTGTCTAGGAAGGCATAAAGAGATTACAGTTTTAGGTAGAATACGGGACAAACATATTTGTGGATGTAGAAGTGTGTTTTGGTTTGGGGGAGCACATTTTTCTCTTTTCTCTTTTTTTTTTTTTTTTTTTTTAAGTTTATTTACTTATTTTAAGGCGTGGGGAGGGAAAGAGAGAGAGAGAGAGAGGAACAGACAGAATCCCAAGCATTGCCAGTGCGGAGCCCAACGTGGGGCTTGAACTCACGAACGGAACTGCGAGATCGTGACCTGAGCTGAAATCGAGAGTCAGAATTTTAACTGACTGAGCCACCAGGTGCCCCGGGGAGGTCATTTTTCCCGTAATAATAACAGTGATACTAGTAATAAGTTGCCGTTACTGTATGGCAGGCAACATCTTACGTAATTCTACTTTCATTAACTCATGTAATCTCAACAAGGAACAGTCTACAGTTGCTCCCATTTTACAGATGAGAAATGGAAGCAGAGAGAGGTTAAGGCCGAGGTCATGTAGCTTGAAAGCAATGCAGCTGGGATTCACACCCACGCGGTATGAATCCAGAGTCTATACACCTAACCACTCCCCTGAAGTTGTCCGGCCAAAAAGGTACATGCCGTCCATTAGGCACGCACGTCTATGTGGTGGAGAGTGAGCGTTGCCCCAGAGGAGCCGGTCCAACAGCATCAGCCTTCCTCTGAGCTCCCCACACATGCCCAGACTGCTTTTGGCAAGTTCTCCCCATACATGCAGCCAACTGTTTCTTTGGATGCTTATTTTCTGGTATTTTTGTGTAACTGCTCTTAGTTGAGGGGGCTAGTTTGCCTTGGGAAGCAATTATAGAAGGACAGGGCACCAGAGAAGTTGGGGTTACTCTGAGTTGGGGTGGTTGTTGGGGGCAGGGAATAGAAAATAGGCCAGAGCAAAGAGGGTGCTGAGAGAGGTGGAGGGAAATTAAATGGGAAAGCTATGATTTATTCATGAATCAGCAGCCAGTACAGGAGTATTCCTCGGACTTCCTCCCACCTGCCTTGTTGACCTAGCTATAGGTGAAGGACTTTGTGGATAATTTTTTGTAGCTAAAATTTTTTTTAATGTTATTTATTTTTGAGAGAGACTGAGAGAGAGAGAGAGAGAGAGCGAGCAAGTGGTGGAAGGACAGAGACAGAGGGAGACACAGAATCCGAAGCAGGCTCCAGGCTCCCAGCTGTCAGCACAGAGCCCGATCAGGGGCTTGAACTCACAAACCTCGAGATCATGACCTGAGCCGAAGTTGGACGCTTAACCAACTGAGTCACCCAGGCGCCCCATTTTTTTTGTAGTTAAAAAGGAAGTAGGGGACACCTGGGTGGCTCAGTCGGTTAAGCGTCTGACTTCGGCTCAGGTCATGATCTCACGGTTTGTGAGTTCGAGCCCCGCATGGGGCTCTGTGCTGACAGCTCAGAGCCTGGAGCCTGCTTCAGATTCTGTGTCTCCCTCTCTCTATCTGACCCTCCTCTGCTCACTCTCCCTTTCTCTCAAATATAAATAAACATTAAAAATAATAATAAAAATAAATTTAAAAAAGGAAGTAGAAGTCAGAACCCAAACTTGAGGAATTTATAAACTATGCCAACGTGAGAAGGACATCCACAGATGAACACAGAGGACAGAAGTAACTACTGAGCTGGGATTTGGGCTTTGGATCCCATGCTGGTTCCAGCTGAGGTATGTGATCACAGATAGATGACGTCACATCTGAGAACCTCTGTCTTCCCAGCTTAATCTGGGGGGTTCCCCCTTGTCACTGGGTTGTAGTGAGGATCAAAGGATGTCATGGACACCAGAGTTGGTCAACCTAGTGAGCTCGCTTCCTACCCGAAGGAGGTAGGTACAGAAAAGAGATTCTTTCCCCACCCCTGCCTGTGGCTGTCAGACCCGTATCATCTCTGAAGACTGGCCCAGCCGCCTCGGGCTCCCTCTCTCCTTTATCTTTCACAGACTCGTCCCCATAAGTCGCCAGACTTCAAATTCCATCAGGAAGCCTGGGGCTGGCACGGGGGCCGGAGAAGTCGCAACCTAATGGGAAACAGGCCTTGAGAAGAGGTTGAGGCGGACTGAAGAGGCAGAGCCCCTGTAGTTAAGGGTTGGCCTGTGCGGAAGAGTCACCACAATATGGCGCACGGCCTGTATCCGCGAGAGACCAAGTTCCCACGTGTGACAGAAAGTGGTGCTTCCGCTCGGGGACAGAAGGTGCGGGTAGGGAAAAAGAAAGCTGGGGGATGCATATCACCCGGAATATGCTGCCCTCAGAGGGACCTCAGGGTCTGCCTCGCCCTCGAGACCGGCCAAGGGTGTAGGTCCTTTGGATGTACCCCTCCCCGCCTCTGTTGTTTACATCTGCAAGTTGCACTCTCGCCTCAGAATTTTCCAGTCTTCTTTCAAGAGGAGTTTATTCTCTCAGTCTGCCGCCCCACCCAGATTCCCCCTCCTGGGCCAGTGCACCTGCCCCGGCTGCTGTGACAAAGGTGATTGCCAGGAGCTCATAACTGTCCCTCCCTCTGTGGAATTGTCCCAGCTGAGGGGAGCCAGCTGGCTGGAGTGTTTGCTGTCACGCACCCCGGATCCAAGGGAACCGCCGGCCAGGGACTACTGGCTGGTGCGGAGGTATAGAGAGCTGCTCCTTTGCCTCAAGACTGGGCTTCCAGAAAGCTCACCCCTGCCCAGGCCATTCTCTTTCCCGGCCCTCCTTACAGGCCCTCCGTGCCTCACGGGCCCTGGAAGCCCCATCTCAGTCTACGGAGGAGACTCCAAGGATGGGATTCTGGGGTTGGGTCACCCACCCAGCCACGAGGACCCGACCTAAAACTGTGGGTATATCCCAAAGTGTGACCGCGGAACCCCTGCTTCACAAGCGGAATACTTGTTTGAGGTGCAGATCCCTGAGCCCAGCCCTGGTTCCACGGAACCAGGGTCGGCTGGTGGGCCATGAGAACTTGCATCTTCTTTCTTTCTTTTTTTAAGTTTATTTATTTATTTTGAGAGAGACAGGTGTGAGCGCGGAGATGCAGAGAGAAGACAAGCAGGCTCTGGGCTCGAACCCACGAACTGAGAGATGGAGAGTCAGCTGCTTAACTGACTGAGCCACCCAGGCGCCCCGAAAATTTGCATTTTCAACAGCCTTCCAACTGTGCTCGGGAACATCCCGGGGGGTGGGCAGCACTGCACCTACAGCCCCTCCCCCCTCCTAGCGTTTTTCTCGTAGAGCCGCCCTGTCCCTCCTGTGAACGTGGCCCTGGGTCCTCCCCCTGCTGCCACTGGCCTAGTGCTCACAGCCAGCTGGGGAAGCCCTCAATCCTTCTCCTTCACCTCCCAAAGGGCACGGCTGCCTGCACTGTGAACTTGACGCTTTGGTATGTTATTCTTCTCTACATTGTTAGGAGCGTGTTTCTTTCCCACAACACTTGCCCTGATCTGTATGTACTGTAATCTGCTTGAGGACCTCGAATGTGGCTTCAACTTCTTTGTAGCCCCTGCCCTCCCAGCATTATGCCAGCATTTACTAGCGTTTCATTCATTCAATAAACACTTATTGAATATTATGTGCCAGGCACAGTATCAGACTCTGGCGATCCAAAGATCAATAAATTGTTCCTTGGTGGGCCACATAATCCAGCTGATTAAATCTTTCCAAGAGTGAATTTATTGTAAAGGTATCTCCAAAGACAGCAAAAGGCTTTCATTCATTTATTCACTCAATATGTATCTATTAAGCACTGATTATGTGCCTGGCACATAGGTACCAGGAATATGATGGTGAGCAAAACAGACATAGGATCCTTCCTCCGGAAGCTTATGGTTTAGTGGACGAGGCATACTGAATACTTGATTACACAAATCTATAATTACAAAATATGGCAAGTGCTCTTACGGAAAAGGGCAGGGTGTTAAAGCACCTGGCTTTACCAAAGGTTAGGTAAAGATTTCATTAGGCAACTTGGGGAGAAGGGAGGAGGAAACTTAACAAGGTGCAGGGGACAGCATGTGCAAAGCTACTGTGGCGAGAGGGGCTTATTGATTTAAAACAATTTTAAAAACATTTATTTATTTTTGAGAGAGAGAGAAAGAGAGACAGAGTGTGAGCAGGGGAGGAGCAGAGAGAGAGGGAGACCCAGAATCCGAAGCGGGCTCCAGGCTCCGAGCTGTCCACGCAGAGCCCGACGCAGGGCTCGAACCCACAGACCACGAGATCATGACCTGAGCCGAAGTTGGACTGAGCCACCTAGGCGCCCCTATTCATTGATTTTAGACGTAAAATAATAAACCCATTATGCAGCGAGATAATGTTTAAGAAAAATGACTGTTTTCCTGAACAACAAAATCTAGTGAGACAAGGGGGATTTCTTCACATTTTTCCAGATTTTTTTAAACGTGTGGCTTATTGTACTGGGACTCTCGTGTCTGCTTCTGCGTGTAATCTGTGGCAGTGTCTCGTGCCACGTAGCCCTGGGAAGGCTTTTCTGTACACGTGGGGGCCGGAGGGAGTGAAAAGGGCAAACAGTGTCTTAGCATGAAGAGTTTAGGGCAGTGGATGCCTCGAGAAGAATCAGGACCCCCCCACTCACCCCCCCCCCCCCCCCCCCGCTTCCTGCAAGGGACCCGGGCAGCCCGTGAGAGTGGCTTATGAAGGAGGCAATACTGACCGGCCTTGGTCATATTACTGTTATTACTGCTAATAGCAACTGTGTGCTTATGCTATGCCGGGCAGGTTTTAATCTTCTTAAAAATATTTTGTAATATTTCATTTATTTTTGAGAGCAAGAGAGACAGAGCACGAGCAGGGGAGGGGCAGAGAGAGACAGGGAGACACAGAATTGGAAGCAGGCTCCAGGCTCTAAGCGGTCAGCATAGAGCCTGACGCGGGGCTCGAACCCATGAACTGCGAGATCTGAGCTGAATTCAGACGCTTAACCAACTGAGCCACCCAGGTGTCCCCCCCATCCCCCATTTTTTTTTTTTAATTTTTAAATGTCTATTTATTTTTGAAAGAGAAAGAGAGAGTGGTTTTAATCTTCTTAACTCTCTGTAGAAGGAACCCTCTTACATGTATGAAACGCTGATGACGTGGGGGTGTTAACCAGCACAAATTCTGCATGTGTATACCTCCTTCACCATGAAATTGGACATTTTGATTTTTGAGAAAGTGACCAAAACGGCTGAGGACGAATTTCCAGTTTGGGAGGTGATGAGGCAAAGTCTGGCACTGAACCACGGGCCTCGTACAGGCAGGCACCCTCTGTCACCTTCCACAATTCAATTACTTTGGGAATCTGACTTTGATTTAAATGTATTTTCGAGCCATTTCATTTTTAAGAGCCCATTTGGGGATCTTAAAACATTAATTAAATCTTTTGTCTTTGAGGCTTAATTCCTCCACTTCTGGCATATTATCTATGGCTGTGAGAAAAAACTGCCAATCACTTGGGCAATTTGCACCTAAAATAAAGGTGCAGGAAAGTTGAAATTAGAAGCAGCTAAAATAGCAGTTCCTTGGGTTTTTTCCTGTTGAGGTTTTGGACCAGAATTCACAGAACCTTCCTGCATTTTCCCAGCTTCCTTTTTCAGGTGCGGGGCTCAGTGCTTGCTTATGTTCACCACGTAGCATTCAAGTGTATTTCCACCTCCTTCCCCGTCTGTGCCTCCCTGCTCTGCCTGTGCTCTGTTCTCCTCGTGATATGGACCCCACTTCGCATCTCCCTGCCGCACACCCACCCTGATCCTTACCCAGGGGGCAATCTTGTTTCTAGCAGACGTCCCCTGTGCTACTGCTCCCCCGGACCTGACGGAGCACAGACCCTGCGTCAGGTGCGGTAGAGGGCACTTTACATGTATGACCTCATCTCGTGCTCACAAAAGCCCCATGAGGTCGGGAGTTACCCATTCCAGGGTGGGAAAACGACTTCGAGGGCGCTAAGTAACTTGTCAGCCCGGAGAGCCTCGGCCGGCACGACTCCCGGAGCCCAGGGCTGTCGGATTCGAAAGCTGGGTTCTCCACCACTGAGTTCTTTCACCTCGGAGCCTTTTAAAAGGCTGTATCCTCTGCCTGTTTGCTTAAGCTTCAGTTCAAGTGTGTTCTCCAAGGAAAGTTCCCTGGACCCAGCCTCAGGTGCCCCCCTCTGCTTGAGCCGCCTCTGCTCACCCCGCACACTGCACTCGATCTGTGTTTTCTCCCCAGTAGACGGTGGGTGCCCTCGGTGTAAAGATACCTCTTCACCTCTGAGTCTCCATCATCTAGGCTAGTCCTTGGCCAACAATGGGTGTTTCCTATTAATGACTGATACAATCTTCCCCCCTCCCCACCCCCCCCCCCGAAATTAATTAACAAATAAATGAAGTCCATTTGTAAGCTTGCTGTTGGGAGTCTGGACTAAAAAATAGTGATTACGTGTTGCTGAAAAAGTGCACGTTCAAGGTACAGGGGTTGACTGTTGTGTCTTCCACAGTTTTAATACATTGTTTCTTCAGGAAAATATAGTCCGAATTTAGGAAATGGTCTTAGACCATCGCTGACCATTTGTGGACTGTCCTTGAAGCTGACTACTTTTTTTTTTTTTTTAAGTTTATTTATTTTTGACAGAGAGAGAGGCAGAGAATGAGCAGGGGAGAGGCAGAGAGAGACGGAGACACAGACTCGGAAGCAGGCTCCAGGCTCTGAGTTGTCAGCACAGAGCCTGAAGTGGGCCTCGAACTCACAAACTGCGAGATCATGACCTGAGCTGAAGTCAGATGCTCAACCCACTGAGCCACCCAGGCGCCCCGAAGCTGACTACTTTTTACTGTCTGTTTAGAATTTGCTTCAAGGATAACTGGCTATCTACCTGTACATTTTTTTCTTCCTTCCTTCCTTCCTTCCTTCCTTCCTTCCTTCCTTCCTCCCTTCCTCCCTCCCTTTTTTCATCCTGTGCTCCTTGTTAAGGGCTTACTACTTGCCGGCCACTATTCCAGGCACCAGGGCCACAGGTAGACGACAGTGTCCCTGAAATCAGAGGTCCAGTTTAATGGAGAGCAGTAGTTACAGCCGCATGGTAAGGGGAGTATGACAAGGTATTGAAGCTCAGAGGGGAGGACGCTGAATTCTGCTCAGACTGGGCAGGAGAAGCTTCCAAGGGGTACCTGTGCTGAGTCTTGCTAAAGGTCCTGGTTTCTCAGCTGCCTGTTGCTTCAACTTAATATGGATGTTTAAGGATATTTATGGGTATTAGATAGTTTGTAGTAACAGGTGTCTCTAGAGGGGCCTAGGGTTGCATATTAGGAAAAATGGCCACCCAGGTAGAGACTATTGCCTGGACAGTATTGATAAATTGTCCGGTTGGCCCTAAATGGTAGGCACACGCCTGTTTACAACATCTTAAGAGAAAGATAAAATCCATTTGGGTGGCTGTGTTGTGAACATCTCATTGCCTTGACAGTGCAGGATCGGGACGGTGCTGGCTTCTGCTTGGCCTCACAGCTAAACGCATTCAAAAAGTAAGTGAGGGAGTCAATCAACACACAAATAAATGCTTCTGGTGATCAGTGTAGGTCCCTCAGCTCAGCTGGGACAAAGCAGTTTAAAAAAGGGCTAAAAGAATCCATGTTGATTTTGATAAACCTTGGCTCCTGCTCCAAAACCTAATTAAAAGGAGGTTTTTGCTGGGTTCCAGAACTCGGCCCCTGGAGGACAGACATGAACACTCGTTCATGGTGTGGCCTGACACATGGGAAGTGTTCAGTAAGGCGGTTACAGGACGGCTTTGATCCCTAACACCTGTGGTCACAGAGTTATACACATAGGTGGAGGGATTTCATCTGGGGACTTATTTACTGCAGGGAAGGACCCTGACACACCTGTTGAGTCTAGAAATACATTTGATTGTCTGCCGGGCCCTGAGTGACCATGGGAGCGTAGGGATGTCTTGCGTGTGTTGGCTGAAGGTCTGTAATTGCTGTGACGGATGAGATGTCTGGCACCAAGGCCAGAACAGCCCACCCTTGGCTCATCTTCTGAAGGGGGGGCCAAGCAGGATGGTAGAAAAAAGCCTAAGACACAGACTCCGGAAATCTGGGTTTGCGTCTTTTCTGGCCATAATTATCTATTGCTGCAAAACAAATTATACCAAAACTTAGTAGCTTAAAACTACGGACAAAGACTCTCCTTGACCAAACTCGAGTCAGGCTCCTCGAGCCCTCTTCTCAATGAGGCCTCAATCTTGGCCCATGAGAACTGCAAAATCTTGGCACCAACGATTTTATCCCCGCCCCACGCTTCCGGAAACAAGCCAGTGGTTGTTCAAGTCTCTCAGTGTGAGGGGTGGATAGACCTATTTCTGTCCCTGGCATGACCCAGCCCCCTCTGAGTTCCTGCCTCGGGGAGCTCAAGCTGCCCAAAGAATTTTGTTTCAGATTCACCCTGACCCAACACCTGCCTTGGGTCCCAACCTGCTCTGTGTAATTTCCCACTTCTCTGACTCTTCAGGGCCTCAGTGGTTCCTCCTCCTTTCCCTCTGTCTTCCCTTGGGACCCCCAGTCTCTCTGCACAGAATGGAGCTGAGTTCCAGTTAGGCTCTCACATCTCCCTCCCCGACTGCAGCAGTCTGAATAAAATCCGTCTTGCCACCTTTAGCAAATGTCTGGCTCTGTTTCCCTTTGGCGTTGCAATGAACTCTAACTCACGCAGTTTCAGCAGCAAGAGTTCAGGAGAGCCTCAGCTAGGTAGTCCTGGCTCAGTGCTTCTCAAGATGCAGACTGGGGGGTGGGGGGGCAGCACTCACCCAAAGGCTGGACTGGGGCTGCAGGGCCTTTCAAGGGGGCTCTCCTGCATGGCTGACAGGCAGGTGCTGGCTGCAGGCCGGAGCCCTCAGCCTTCACCACGTGGACCTCGCCACAGGGCTGCTCGGGCGTCCTTGATGGCAAGGGGGGAGCTGCACTGTCTTTTATGATCCACCTTGGAAGCTATACACAACCACCTCTGCAGCATTTCACAGGGGGGCCCTATTCACTGCAGATACTGGGAGATGGGAGTCACTGGGGGCCCTCTTGGAGGCCGGCTGCCTGCCTCGACTCGGCTAGCAGTCTTCGTCAGGACCTTGGGCAGGTCACCAGAGTTCTCTGGGCTGGAAACAGTGGGAGGAGGGCTAGGCTTAATCTCTGAGGCCCCTCCTGGCCCTGACTTTGTCTTCTGTTAAATGAAAGAGTCAGTCAGCGAATGAAAGAGTTAATGTGCTTACAAAAGCATTTCTCACAGAGAGTAGCTCGTTTGCCAGGGTCTGGCCCAATTCCTAGAATTGGGTAGCTTGTTTTGTGGGGGAGGGAGAGGGGGTCGCAGCAGCTGTCCGGGTTTCCCATCATCCCCCCTCTCACTTCCGAGGTCAGGGAGGTGGGAGGGGGCGTGAACAGGTGGCTCCTGACCCGGCTGGCTTGGATCGGTCCTGACACAAAGACACTAAGGATTTGGAAATGAACTTGTAAGTGGGGGAGCTGGCAGGCTGCCCTTGGAAGGACCTGGTCCTCCTTTTAGGAGTTTTGCACCTGATTAATGATTCTGCTCAAGACAGATTAAGCTGCTGGAACCCTTCTCCATTTAGCAATGCCAGCTCTTTCCTCCTCTTAACACTCTTTTTTGGCTCATCTCGTCTCCCCCACCCCCGACTTGTTCTTGGGGCAAACCGCCGGTCCGGGATGAACTGGGTTTTCTCCCGGAAGGGAGGAGAGGCTGAGTGGCAGCCCCACGGAGGCTCCCTGAGGTAAGACACGAGGAGCCGTTATAAGCCAGAGGGGCTCAGGTTCAAAGCCTGGCTGGACCCTTGACTCTGAGATTCTCTTGACTTCCTCAGTGAATTTCACTCTCAAGTGCTGTCACTGTCAGAGGACAGTTCCTGGCTGTATTACGCCTTCCCCAGAAATGAGCAGGAGGAAGACAGGGGCAGGCACCCAAACCAGGAAGTTGAAAGAAGTGACTGTTATTTGAGAGGTAAATAAATCCCTACATCGACATCCCTCCCGTCCTGTCCTCTCCCCCCCTCCCCCCACCTCCCCGCTCCCTGCCTGGTCTCCCACAAAGGGACGTGAAGCGTCAGCATCATGGCCCCGAGAGCACACTTTTAGCGCTGGCCGACCAGTCACCTGGCAAATGGCTCTTCCTGCAGACAGCTGTCAAGACGACAGGACCTGGGTGACTGTGGGCGGTGAGGGAGCCACAGACAGACGAGGGGAGGTGTCTGCAGCCTTCACTCCAGCCCTGCCCACCCCCGCTCTCTTTCAGGGACTTTCTCTGCCCTCCTCCACGCCGCTCTTTATTCAGCAGGAACCCAAGGATCCCCCTCCGGAGAAAGTGGATTGTCGTGGGCTCAGCGTGCCAAGTTCGCTGCGGCCAAGGGACCCGGCACAAAGCTCCTTTATGCCTCGCTGTGTGCTCTCCTTCCTGGCCCGCCTGCCCCGTGCACGGTTTTCCTTAGCCTTTCTTCACCATTTCTTTTCCAGTTGACTTAGTTATTACAGTACATGGATGGCCGGGCCTGGCACCAGAGGCTGCGTGCGAGTGGGGCTCCCAGGCCCTAACGTGATTTCCCCGGGGTTGGGGTTGGGGGGTCTGGCATTTGCCCACCAACAGGGCCGTGGACCCACCCACCGTCCTGGGCCTGCCTCCCGGTCACGGCTTCCCCGTCGCGGTCGTGGTCCCTGCCAGCCAGTGATGTCTTTAGGGCATCACTGAAGAGCACGGAGTATGGAGTGGGGGGTGAGGGAGGCCCTCGGTGCTCGGCTCCAGACGAGGTGTGAAGTTGACTGACGCGCTTAAAAAAGGAAACCGCCCCAATTAAAGGCGAAGGATGGGCGTTGAGGGGTTCAGGGACTCGGGGCGCTTTGTCTGTGGACAAACTCTGGGTGCAGCTGGCCGTGCCTCTGCTGCCCTCGCCCTGAAGTCAGGCCAGCGGGGGGGGGGGGGGGGCGTTCCTGCTCGCAGATGTGACCTCCTCCTCCGGTCACAGTTTCAAGGGGTGCCGAGAGCTTCTGAGACGCACACAACGCGGCACTGAGGCTCCATCCGCTTTGCATTAAAACACCTTTTTCTAAATTAAACTCTTCTAATTTGTAATCAGGTAACGGGAGGTTCGCTTTTGAGGTCACGCGTTTCGCGGGGGGAAAGACGAAAGTTCACACGCAGCGCGAAGCGCAGCCCGAGTCCCCGGCCACCTGGGCGTCCCCCCGCGTTTACACCAACCTCAGACAAGTGAACACTCGCCGGGCGCACCGCGTGGGGACCGGGAGTAGATGACCTACTCGCACTGCCGCTGGCGAGACGCAAAAGGGGTGGAGAGGAAGCGGGGCCGGCCCTTCGGGGGTGACTCCATTCACGAACCCATCCGGAGCGGTGGACGTGACTGCACGTGACTGTGGGGCGACTCTGGTCTGGGCGAGGACACAGCCGCGGCTGCTGTAGGCAGGGGCGAGCGAGGCACACGCCTTGCACGTTGAAACCCTCAAATACATCCCTGCCAGTCGTGAAACGGATGCCGCTCCCCGTTTCCCCAGCCCCGCCCCCAAATCTGTCTCCTCTGGCCCCCCTCTACTCCGGCACCTCCCGGGGCTTCTCAGAATCCAGCCGGTAAAGGGTTAAGTCCGGCCGAGCCGGAGGCCAGGACCCCGTTTCAGCGGTACAGCGAGTCTCCCTTGTCAAACATTTCGAGCATCACCCCCGGCTACACGGATGACTATAATATGTGTTGGCAGAGTTATCTGGAAGGAGCTTTGCTGTGGCAATGCTTGAAGGTCTGATTCACTGCATCTGAGAGTGAGTTCTGGTACATGGGGGGGGGGGGGGGGGGCCCATGGCATTAAACCCGTTCCTAGACACCGAAATTTGATTTATTAACATTGGCAACAGTCACAGGCCATCTTGCCAACAAACTTTCTGAAATTGAAATCACATGAAACTTTCCTAGTTCCTGCGAGTGCCACATACGCCCTTTCCTTTCTAAAGCAGCAAATTCACTTAAAAATAATTAAGAAAAGATTGATGGGATTTTGGAATTGTAATGAAAAATATGATCTCATTAGTAAGTCATGAGTCAGGGCCAGGCACTCTGTCAGATGCATGCATTTCTGCATAATTAGAAGAAGCTGATACAAGGAGAGCTAATAGTGGCAGGAATTAAAAAATTAAAATGGTTTCCCGTTATACTTTTTGGCTGTGCTGAGACTCTTCCCCTTGCAAAAATTCAGAAAGAGATCCCTTTCAAAATGAACCCTATCGAATGTAACAGTTGGTGGAAAAGAAGATGGAAGTAAAAGAATCAAAAACACTAACAAAAAGGCTTTTTCCCCCACTGAATCTGCTATCAAGTGTCATTTAGGTTATGGTCCAACATCAGAAATGCTCTCAGCCACTTATCTTCAAGAGGATAAATACGCCCCTGAGGTGCGTGTGTTTTGAAAAGAGCCACTAGATTAATAATATAAACTCCATATTATCTCCGGCTCGAACCATACAACACACGAAGCGACCCTCCTCCAGAAGAGACGGATAAGCTCTGGAAAGGCCACAAAGAGCTTGGAGGGAGACAAGAATGACAACGCAGCCTCATTTCTGCCACCTCCAGCTGGCGGACCCTGGACCCACTCGGTCGAAACCTTGATTTACTCATTTATAAAATGGGGACAGGAAGACTGGCCTGTCCGTTTGATTGTGAGAGCCAAATGGCATAACACTCACAAAGCAGGCACTCATTCAAAATTATCGATCTCCCCCATTTTCCTTCGCAACCTTTCTTAGTTGACATTCGGAAGTTAACGGTTTCCCTTTCATAATCTTGTTGCACACCGCTTACACACAGAGCAGAATGGGTTGGACGCTGCGGACGTTCAAGAACCCCAGAAGCTGCCAGAAGAGAATGATTGTGCGAGCGTGTACAAGGCACCGGTGCTCTGCTGGTATACCCTACTATGCCCATTGTTAAAATATTGAAACTCTTCTGCCCTGAGCCCCTCACACTCCCATGCCTGGGCTCCCTCCTCTGCCTCCCCCAGTCCAGCAACAACGGGTTGATGCCCATCATGGCAGGGACATAGAGGCCCCCCACTCTATCTATGGCCAGAGCTTTATTGCGATTGGATGGGGCCTATGATGTGGTGGTGGTTGAATATTTTCAATATCACCCCTGGGTGTTTGAGGGATAAGGGTGAATGGAGTGACCCTGACAAGAAGAACGGGATTTTGGCCAGCAAATCGGAGACAGGGCATGCCAGGGAGGGGGAACAGCATGCATGGAACTAGGGAAGAAACAAAATAAGACACTGACTTGAAAACCAGGGGGGTGGGAATTGGCAAGCTGGTAGGAGGCAAGGATAAAAACGTTATCAGGATATTGTAGAAGGTCTTGACCTTTAAGTGAGGAGATTTAACTTTATTGAGTTGTGAGGCACTGAAGACTTTTGAGCAGGAAAGTGATGGAATATTACCTTTGAAGAAGTATATATAAAATCACTAGAAGGCAGGAAAAAAACCACTTTGAAGACTCTGTAGCCAGGAAAGAGGCATGGGAGCCCGAATCAGGATGTTCTTAATGGAAATTAAAGAAAAAAAATGCACGTAAGAGGTAAATAGACACTCGAGAACCTATCAACCAACTAAACATACAGGTCCTCAAAAGCTCCTCAGAGAGACAAGATCTGACCCGGTGTCACTCTTCCAGACACGATTTCAGAAGTGTTTGAACCTTCTAGGAAGATAATTGCACAGTGCTTCACATCCTTGACATCCTTACCTCCCAGAATGGATGCCTCCACCCAACTGTATTCTCATTCTCCCACCGCTGAGGGCCTACCCGTCCTCCTCGTTTGCAGGGTGACCCTCCTCCCTTTCCATATTGAGTCTTAGTGAACACTCACTGACCATGTCCTGTGCCCCAGACAGTGGAGGGCAGCCTTTGTATACGTTATCTGGTGCAAAGCCTTTTACCTCCACATTCAGTGAAAGACTTCCTCTAGAGCTGTGGTAGGTGGACGTGGTCTGTTAATGCAAACCCCACGTAACAAGGACTTGAGACCAGTGTTCTCTTGATTCTTGGTTAACCAACAGCTTTTCCAACTCGTTACATCTCTACCCTAGTATAAACCTCTCGGGCTTATCTGCAGATTTGCTGTTTGAATAGTCTTATTTTTTTACCCCTCCTCCTCTATGGCATCTACTCAAAACCCTGGCCATGCTGCCATGGTCATTGAAGGCTAAGGCACAGGTTTGATCTCCCATTCCAACGCCCTGAGTGACAGAAGTGCCCATTTGGACAGTGCAAGTTAAACTATCCCAGGATTCCTTCACTCCCACACTCCCACAGTCTCCTTTCTCTTTCAGCCACCTGTTCCATCGGTGTGCCCAAACCTCGCCATCTCTGGAACTACAGACCCTTGTCAGAAATATCACTCTCAAACTCTAACTTCTTGTCTTTCCAGTTTCCTTACATCACCATCCACCTCCAGTATAATGTTAAATACAAACAGTGATTAGGCGCATCTTTCTTCATTTTGAATTTCAAAGTGAAATCACTCAACATTTTTCTATTAAGAATATTTGCATAGCTGAATTTTACCACACATTAAAAAAAATTTTTTTAATGTTTTTTATTTTTGAGAGAGAGAGAGCATGGGCGCAAGCAAGTGGGGGAGGGGCAGAGGGAGACAAAGAATCTGAAGCAGGTTCCAGGCTCTGAGCTGTCCAGGCTCACAGAGCCCTACCCAGGGCTCAAACTCAGGAATGGCAAGATCATGATCTGAGCTGAAGTCGGATGCTCAGCCAACTGAGCCACGCAGGGGCCTCTTTTATCAACCATTAAAAAAAAATTTTTTTTTCTAACGTTTATTTATTTTTGAGACAGAGAGAGACAGAGCATGATCGGGGGAGGGTCAGAGAGAAAGGCAGACACAGAATCCAAAACAGGCTCCAGGCTCTGAGCTGTCAGCACAGAGCCCGAAGCAGGGATTGAACTCACAGACTGTGAGATCATGACCTGAGCTGAAGTCGGATACTCAACCGACTGAGCCACCCAGGTGCCCCATATCAAACATTTTAATGCATCTATTAACATGATTTTTCTCCTGGGACGCCTGGGTGACTCAGTTGGTTAGGTGTTTGACTCTTGATTTGGGCTCAGGTTATGATCTCATGGTTCATGGGATCAAGCCCCGTGTCGGGCTCTGTGCTTACAGAGGAGACCCCGCTTGGGATTCTCTCTCCTTCTCTTTCTTCCCCTTTCCCCTCCATGCTCTCTCTCTCTCTCTCTCTCAAAATAAGGTAATGAATTAAAATGATTTTTCTCCTTTATTTTGTTAGTGTGCCAAATTACATTCCATTTTAGTGAACCAATTTTACATTCATGTTATATACTCAAATTGGTCATGATGCCTTAGATTTTTATACATTTTCAGAATCAGTTTGGAAATATTTGACGTTTTTGTATTTATATTTATAAATGGTATTGGCCTGAAATTTTTTATTTTTTTTCATGTAATATCCTTGACAGGTTTTGATACAAAGTTATGATATCCCTGTATAATGAATTTAGGGAAGTCCTTTTTTCATATATCTGGGAAACTTTGTGTGAGGTTGGTTTTATTTCTTTCTTACACATTGATAGAATGCACAGGAAAAGCCATCTGGGCTTGGCGTTTTCTTTGGGTAGCAGGGAAGTTTTAAAATTACAGGTTCAGCTTATTTTATAGTTATAGGACTATCCAGGCTTTCTATATCTTTTTGTGTCAGTTTTTTCATCAAAAACTTTCAAATTTTTGCATAAAGTTATTTATAGTGTACTCTTATTATTTTGGGATGTCTGTAAGATCTATAGTGATATCTCTTTCTTCATTTCAAATTTACTTTGTGGTTCCTTCTCTCTTTTCTCCTTGAGCAGTCTCATCAGAGATTTATCTATTTATTGATTGATTGATTGATTGATTGATTGATTTTTAAAAATTTTAATGTTTCGGGATAGAAGGAACATACTTAAAGATCATAAAAGCCATTTATGAAAAGCCCACAGCTAACATCATCCTCAACGGGGAAAAACTGAGAGCTTTTTCCCTGAGATCAGGAACACGACAGGGATGCCCACTCTCACCGCTGTTGTTTAACATAGTGCTGGAAGTTCTAGCATCAGCAATCAGACAACAAAAGGAAATCAAAGGCATCAAAATTGGCAAAGATGAAATTAAGCTTTCGCTTTTTGCAGATGACATGATATTATACATGGAAAATCCGATAGACTCCACCAAAAGTCTGCTAGAACTGATACATGAATTCAGCAAAGTTGCAGGATACAAAATCAATGTACAGAAATCAGTTGCATTCTTATACACTAACAGTGAAGCAACAGAAAGACAAATAAAGAAACTGATCCCATTCACAATTGCACCAAGAAGCATAAAATACCTAGGAATAAATCTAACCAAAGATGTAAAGGATCTGTATGCTGAAAACTATAGAAAGCTTATGAAGGTAATTGAAGAAGATTTAAAGAAATGGAAAGACATTCCCTGCTCATGGATTGGAAAAATAAATGTTGTCAAAATGTCAATACTACCCAAAGCTATCTACACATTCAATGCAATCCCAATCAAAATTGTACCAGCATTCTTCTCGAAACTAGAACAAGCAATCCTAAAATTCATATGGAACCACAAAAGGCCCCGAATAGCCAAAGGAATTTTGAAGAAGACCAAAGCAGGAGGCATCACAATCCCAGACTTTAGCCTCTACTACAAAGCTGTCATCATCAAGACAGCATGGTATTGGCACAAAAACAGACACACAGACCAATGGAATAGAATAGAAACCCCAGAACTAGACCCACAAACGTATGGCCAACTCATCTTTGACAAAGCAGGAAAGAACATCCAATGGAAAAAAGACAGCCTCTTTAACAAATGGTGCTGAGAGAACTGGACAGCAACATGCAGAAGGTTGAAACTAGACCACTTTCTCACACCATTCACAAAAATAAACTCAAAATGGATAAAGGACCTGAACGTGAGACAGGAAACCATCAAAACCTTAGAGGAGAAAGCAGGAAAAGACCTCTCTGACCTCAGCCGTAGCAATCTCTTACTCGACACATCCCCAAAGGCAAGGGAATTAAAAGCAAAAGTGAATTACTGGGACCTTATGAAGATAAAAAGCTTCTGCACAGCAAAGGAAACAACCAACAAAACTAAAAGGCAACCAACGGAATGGGAAAAGATATTTGCAAATGACATATCGGACAAAGGGCTAGTATCCAAAATCTATAAAGAGCTCACCAAACTCCACACCCGAAAAACAAATAACCCAGTGAAGAAATGGGCAGAAAACATGAATAGACACTTCTCTAAAGAAGACATCCAGATGGCCAACAGGCACATGAAAAGATGTTCAGCGTCGCTCCTTATCAGGGAAATACAAATCAAAACCACACTCAGGTATCACCTCACACCAGTCAGAGTGGCCAAAATGAACAAATCAGGAGACTATAGATGCTGGAGAGGATGTGGAGAAACGGGAACCCTCTTGCACTGTTGGTGGGAATGCAAATTGGTGCAGCCGCTCTGGAAAGCAGTGTGGAGGTTCCTCAGAAAATTAAAAATAGACCTACCCTATGACCCAGCAATAGCACTGCTAGGAATTTATCCAAGGGATACAGGAGTACTGATGCATACATGGGGGCACTTGTACCCCAATGTTCATAGCAGCACTCTCAACAATAGCCAAATTATGGAAAGAGCCTAAATGTCCATCAACTGATGAATGGATAAAGAAATTGTGGTTTATATACACAATGGAATACTACGTGGCAATGAGAAAAAATGAAATATGGCCTTTTGTAGCAACGTGGATGGAACTGGAGAGTGTGATGCTAAGTGAAATAAGCCATACAGAGAAAGACAGATACCATATGGTTTCACTCTTATGTGGATCCTGAGAAACTTAACAGGAACCCATGGGGGAGGGGGAGGAAAAAAGAAAAAAAAAAAAAAAAAAAGAGGTTAGAGTGGGAGAGAGCCAAAGCATAAGAGACTGTTAAAAACTGAGAACAAACTGAGGGTTGATGGGGGGTGGGAGGGAGGAGAGGGTGGGTGATGGGTATTGAGGAGGGCACATTTTGGGATGAGCACTGGGTGTTGTATGGAAACCAATTTGACAATAAATTTCATATAATAAAAAAAATAAAATAAAAAAAATAAAAAAAATAAAAATTTTAATGTTTATTTTATTTTGAGAGAGAGAGAGAGAGAGAGAGAGAGAGAGAGAGCATGAGTTGGGGAGGGGTGGAGAGAGGGAGACACAGAATCAGAATCAGGCTCCAGGCTGTCAATACACAGCCCGACCTGGGGCTCAAACTCACAAGCTGTGAGATCGTGACCTGAGCTGAAGTCAGAAGCTTAACCGACTGAGCCACCCAGGCGCCCCGAGATTTATCTATTTAACAAACCTCTTAGAAGAACCAATTTTTGGCTTTACTGATTTTTCTATTTTATGTTTGTTTACTATGCTATTAATGTACATTCTTAACTCTTTTATTTTCTTCCTTCTACTTTTAATTTGGTGTTTTCTGCTATTCCAGTTCTAACTTTTGAGATAGATGGTTAATTCATTAACTTTCAGCCTCCTCTGTGTTGTTGTTATTTTAGGATTCCTATTTCTAAGTAATCTCTGCACCCAACGAAGTGCTCAAACTCACATTCCCAAGATCAAGAGTTGTGTGCTTTACTGACTGAGCCAGCCAGGTGCCCCTCAGCCTTCTTTGTTAAAACAGCATTTAAGGCTACAGATTTGCCCCCAAATAATGCTTTAGCTACATCTCACTAGGTTTGTACGAAATATTTTTATTATCATTCAATTTGAAATATTTTATAATTTCTACTTTTTTCTTTTTGCTAATCCATGAGTTATTTTCTATTTGTTAATCCATGAGAGAGAGAGGGAAAGAGAGAATCCCAAGCAGGCTCCATGCTGTCAGCACAGAGCCCGATGTGGGGCTCAAACTCACAAACTGTGAGATCATGACCTGAGCCGAAATCAAGAGTCTGATGCTTAACCGACTGAGCCACCCAGGTGCCCCTAACCCATGAGTTATTTAGAATTATGTTTCTTACTTTCCACCAATATAGAGATTTTAAACTTCTGTTAATGACTTCTAACATAATTACATTTTGGCCAGGGAAAGCATTGTTTATTTCAATCATCAGAAAGTTGTTAGGACCTCGTTCATGACGTAGGATGTGATTAACTGTATGTAAATGTCTCCTATGCACTTGAAAAAAGTATGTATGCTGCAACTTTGGGGTGGACTGTTCCATTTATATACCCTAGGTCAGTTTCTTAATCTTGCTATTCAAATTACAGACATTCTTGCTGATTTTTTTTTATTCTAATAATTACTGAAGAGGGATATGTTAGAACGTCCTAGGATAATTCTGTCGCATTATTTACTTAATTATAGGACACGGGTCTACTTTATTAGTTTCATGTTTAGGATTCTTAGAATGTGTGCCTCTCACCTTTGAAATTTGCAGATATCTGGAACATAAGGACACTCTTCCAAACCTCTGTCCATCTTCTCTAACTGCTCCCACCAGGCTTTTTGTCTGATCAACTGCTGTTCATCCTTTAGAACTCAGTTTAACCTGCCTCATTCTCCAGGTTTGGGTTAGGTGATCCTCCTGAGCGTTACCAGAGTGTTGTGTGTGATCTTGAACCAAAACACTTACCATATTGCATTATAACTTCCTAATTTTTTAGTCTGAATCCTCCAGTGTTAAAGAGAATCCTCCAATCATCCAAGTCCTGTGATGACAGGAAAAATATAGATCTCAGAGGGCACCTGCGTAGCTCAGATGGTTAAGCGCTCAACTTTGGCTCAGGTCATGATTTCACGGCTTGTGAGTTTGAGCCCTGCGTCGGGCTCTGTGCTGACAGCTCAGAGCCTGGTCTGCTTTGGATTCTGTATTTCCCTCTCTCTCTGCACCACCCACACTTGCACTCTGTCTCTCTCTGTCTCTCAAAAATGAATAAATGTTAAAAAAAAATTTAAAAAAACAAAGAAATATAGGTCTCCTTCTCTTTAAATAAATAAATAAATAAATAAATAAATAAATAAATAAAAATAAAATCTATGTATGTATGTATGTATGTGCCTGCCAGGCATATCTAGGTCTCTTTTGTCATTGGATTAATTATGCCTTGTATATAGAAGAGGCTCAGTAAATATTTATAGTATGAATAAATAAATTAATGCTCCTAAGCTTAGGTGTTCAAACTTTTTTCTTTTAAGTTTTATTTAAGTAATCTCTATACCTCACGTGGGGCTCAAACTCACGACTCCAAGGTCAAGAGTCACACGCTCCTCCAACTGAGCCAGCAGGCACCCCTCAATTTCAACTTTTTTTTTTTAATTTTTTTTAACGTTTATTTATTTTTGAGACAGAGAGATACAGAGAATGAACAGGGGAGGGGCAGAGAGAGAGAGGGAGACACAGAATCCGAAACAGGCTCCAGGCTCTGAGCGGTCAGCACAGAGCCCGACACGGGGCTCGAACTCATGGACCGTGAGATCATGACCTGAGCCGAAGTCGGACGCTTAACCGACCAAGCCACCCAGGTGCCCCTCAACTTTTATCTCTATAGCTTCTAACCCATTTTTGGCTCTTGACTCTGTTTTCAGCTGGCATTCCTCTGGGCCTGTTGTTTTCCAACAGGCTGTTCAGCCTCTAGGTTCTTTTTGCTGTAGGGCTGCTCATTCCAAGTGATCTCACCAGATGTCTCACCCTTGATCTATGGAATGTTGAAGGTCTGCCCCAATTTTGCAGTCCACATACTTTCTACACCTAGATGCCATTGTGTTACTGCCTTTAATCATAGTCCTGAGGCTGGCTGAGACTTTAGATTGACCCTGACATGGCAGGAAGACTAGAAGAATCATCTAGATGGGCCTGCAATGTCCTTTGGAATCAAAATTTCTTTGGAGTTATTGTTTCTCCTTTGTTCCCCCTTTAGCCTGCTTTGTTGATGGCTGACAATGCCTGTTTTCTTGTTTATCGGTTTTGCTCATACATGGCAATTCATCCTTCTGTATCTGCTACAATGTTCCTATGACTTCATGGATTTTGAGCCATCACCCAGTCAACCATAACTTCAGTCCTGGCTCTCTTTTGGCCACAGCCTCCAGGGTGCTACCTGGGTTTGACTCGCTCCCATAATCTCCTTCCTAGAGGTGCACCTCGCCTTCCTACTGCTCACCTTGGTCCCTTGCCAAGTCTGTGATCCAGAGAAGCACTTGATGACTGAAGACCCCAACAAATCCATTCACCAGCACCACTTACAACTTGTCAAAAGCCAAGGTGATAAGGAGCACCTGGCTGGCTCAGTCAGAAGAACTTATAACTTTTTTTTTTAAGTTTATTTATTTATTTTGAAGGAGAGAGAGAGAGAGAGAGAGAGAGAGAGAGAGAGAACTATCAGGGGAGGGGCAGAAAGAGGGAGAGAGAATCCCAAACAGGTTCTGCACTGTCAGCACAGAGCCCCAACGTATGGCTTGAACCCATGAACTGTGAGATCATGACCCAAGCCAAAATCAAGAGTTGGATTCTCAATCGACTGAGCCACCCAGGTGTCCCAAACATGTGACTCTTAATCTTGGGGTTGTGGGTTTGAGCCCTACATTGGGTATACAGATTACTTAAAAAAATAAATAAACTTAAAAAAAAGTCAACGTAATAAGTTCACGTACTGAAAAGTTAGTTACGAGTAATCTGTGTAAAGCCCTAGAAATCACGTAGTAATTTACCATTCCAGATTTTGGTTTTTTCTTTTCTTTTTTTCCCTTCTGGTTTTTCTCTTAGAATTAAAAAAAAATTTTTAGTGTTTATTTATTTTGGGGACAGAGAGAGACAGAGCGTGAGCGGGTGAGGGGCAGAGAGAGGGGGACACAGAATCTGAGGCAGGCTCCAGGCTCCAAGCTGTCAGCACAGAGGCCGACATGGGGTGTGAACTCACCAGCGGTGAGATCGTGACCTGAGCTGAAGTCAGACGCTTAACCGACTGGGCTACCCAGTTGCCCCCTTCTCTTAGAATTTATATTAAACTTCTCTAATCCATAAATTTTGGGTTTACCTTACCTCTATAGTCACAGATATAGTCAGTAATAATAGAAGCATAAAAAGCTTGACAAAGCATTCATGACAAGATAGTACAACTTTCTCATTTTATAGATGAAGGAACTGAGACTTAGAGAGGTCAAATAAGATTTGCCTGAGGCCGTTTACTTTTCTTGTAGAAGAATGGGTTTATGGGCATTACAATACAAAATGCTAGGTTGTTTTTGAGGATAAGTACCTATTATATAAATGTTACCAGTGCTAGTGAAGGAAACATCAACAAAACTGAAAGGTAACCTGTTGAACAGGATAAGATGTTTGCAAATGATAAAGGGTCGGTATCTAAAACATATAAAGAACTTATACAACTCAACGCCCAAAAAAACCCAAATAATCCAATTACAACATGAGAGGAAGAAATGAACAGACATTTCTCCAAAGAAGACATCCAGATGGCTGACAGACACATAAAAAGATGCTCAACATCACTCATCATCAGGAAAACGCAAATAAAAACTGCAACGAGATATCACCTTGCACCTGTCAGAATGGCTAAAATAAAAAGAACATAAGAAACAACGAGCATTGGCGAGGATGTAGAGACCAAGGAACCCTCTTGCACTGTTGGGAATGCAAACTGGTGCAGCCACTGTGGAAAACAGTACGGAGGTTCATCAAAAAAATTAAAAACAGAACTACCTTATGACCCAGCAATTGCACTACTGGGTATATACCCAAAGAATACAAGAACACTGGGGTGCCGGGGTGGCTCAGTCTGGTAAGCGTCTGACTTCGGCACGGGTCATGATCTCACATTTCGTGGGTTCGAGCCCCGTGTTGGGCTCTGTGCTGACAGCTCGGAGCCTGGAGCCTGACTCAGATTCTGTGTCTTCCTCTCTCTCTGCCCCTTCTGTGTTTGCACTGTCTCTCTTACTCTCTCTCTCAAAAATGAACATTAAGAAAAAAAGGAATACAAGAACACTAATTCAAAGGTATACATGTATCTCAACGTTTACTGCAGCATTATTTACAATAGCCAAGATACAGAAGCAGCCCAAGTGTCTTTCAATTGATGCATGAATAAAGAATATCTACATAATGGAATACTACTCAGCCATAAAAAAGAATGGAATCTTGCCACTTGCAATGACACGGATGGATCTAGAGAGTATAATGCTAAGGGAAATAAGTCAGTCAGAGAAAGACAAACACCATATGAGTTCACTCATATGTGGAATTTAAGTAACAAAACAAACAAGCAAAAGGGAAAAAAGAGAGAGCGAGACAAATCAAGGAAGAGACTCTTAACTACAGAGAACAAACTGATGGTTACCAGAGGGAGGTGGGTGGGGGGATGGGTTAAATAGGTGGCGGGGATTAAGGAGTGCACTTGTGATGAGCACAGGGTGATATATGGAAGTGTTGAGTTACTATATTGCACACATGTGAAACTAACGTAACACTGCATTTTAACTAACTGGAATTAAAATAGGAACTTAAAACAAAAACAAAATAAATGTTACTGGGTGCTGCCTGGTGAAGCAGGACTTGCGAACTACTTAGACTAGTAAACAAAGTTGTTTTCGTTGTTGCTGTTTGTTGTCATTTTGTTTTGTTTACTTATTTAACTGTTACTTTTATTTGTCCCAACTACTGCTGGGCTGGATTCAGACTGCATCGTATGCTCACTTGTGGATGATAATGGTTTCCATTTGTAAGGATCTTCCGTAGAGGCACTACTCTGAGCACTTTATATCTCATAAAATACCGCATGAAGTAGACCCTTTATTGTTCCTGTTTTGCAGATGAAGAAGCCGAGGCATGATGACACATAGTAATTTGTCTAAGGTCACACCGCGACTTAGTGTCACAGCTGAGCAAGCCGGTGCCAGGGCATGGGTCTTCAGCATGGCTACCCAGCCTATTCTGAGGGCCCTTCTTCCCTCTCTTCCAATAATGACTCTCCTCTGTCTTCACTGGGACCAGCTTCTGATTCACCTAGATGCTCCCAGGAGTCATCTGTCTCCGCCAAGCGCTCAGGAAAAGACGGGACCTCTCTTCTTCCCTTTCGCTACACTTCTTTGCTCCTGTCCCCCTTACAGCACGCACGCACCCTGTCACATTGCGGTGACTTGTTCGTGGATCGGTCTCATCCTTGGTGTGACCCTGTGAGGGCACAGTCACGGCTTGTTCGTTTGGTGTTCCTGGAAAGCAGCACAGTGCCTGGTATGCAGTCGACATAGTAAATGTGCTCTAGTCCCATTTAATCAATAGTAATTGAAGGAATCTGAAAGATAAGCGGTCTCTACAGGCATAAACTCGGTGCCACAGATCTATTGATTTTTGACGTTAATAACGGGTAATGGATTGTCTTCACTGACCCTTGATGGGCTCAAGCGATTCGAAAAAAGTCATATATCGAGGTAGCCCGAGCAGACCCTCAGCAAAACTGGAGGGTTGGTGACGTCTGTCTTTCGTTCTTGAAATGTGTCTTGAGAACTTGCTACCTCTGCTCTCTGCGGCCCTCTCGCTAATCCTGGCACCCCGCACACCCTTTTACAGTTGAGTCTCACATTTTGACCAAGATCAAAAGATCTTGGTTCTCTGCTTGTCCTCGAGGTTGGCAAACATGAAGATGGGTGGAGTTGGGACTTTTGAACGCTGTTTCTCTTTCTCCATTTGGCAAAATGAGGTGACAGAAAGAGACAATGATTCGTATTACAGCCACTACTACTTACAGACCCAGGCACACGTTAATCATTTTACACGCATTTCTGTATTTGTAGGGCTTCACAATATTCATTTGAGATGGATACTGTCTCATTCCCGTTTCTTACAAGCTAGGAAATAAAGGCTCACATCATGTGTTTAGAGCTCTGCATCTAACAAATGGCAAAGCTGGAATACCAACTCTTTAAAAAAAAAAATGTTTTAACATTTTATTTATTTTCGAGAGACAGAGTGCGAGTGGGGGAGGGGCAGAGAGAGAGGGAGACCCAGAATCCGAAGCAGCTCCAGGCCCCGAGCTGTCGGCACAGAGCCCGACATGGGGCTCGAACCCATGGACGTGAAATTGTGACCTGAGCTGAAGTTGGATGCTTAACCAACTGGGCCACCTGGGCGCCCCCCAACCCTTAACTGTCTAGCTCAAACCTTGTTCTGTTAATCGCTATTATAAACGTTCACACACCATGATATTTTGTGAACTAGAAGGTGTGGCCAAAACTGCCATCCAAATTATTAAAATCCTATTGTACAATTTAGTAACTGAGGGAAATAGTGAGGAAATATTTTTGGACATAACGGCCAATTTGTTGCTCCTAAAATTACATCACCTGGTCTCTTTTTTATTTGGATTTGGCAAGTGTGAAGGTAAGAAAACTGGGATGGACAGGTTAGAGAGAGTCCCTTAGGCCTTCTGTAGACCAGCTCAATACTCCACTGGCCAAACCAATTATCCCTCTTCAGCTTTTACCAGGAAAAGGCCAGAAGTTTGTCAAGAATCATTCATCCTTCTGGTAGCAAAACAAACCTCCCACCATTCCCTGAAGAATAAGTACATTTCAGAAGGGAATAGATGTGAGTTCTTCTGAGCTTTCAAAGGATTTAAAGGGGAGTTAAAAAAAAAAAAAAAAAAAAGCTTCTATAAAATGTAAGAAATATTGAAGGGAAAAACTCCCCGGATAATCTGATTATTACAGTGATTGTACCAAAGTTAAACATCTCTCAGATATTTGAACATTTCTGTTCCTGGAGCTAACAGTATTAAAAAAATTTTTTTATGTTTATTTATTTTGGAGAGAGAGAGAAAGGAAGAGAAAGACAGAGCATGAGGGGGGGGGCAGAGAGAGAAAGAGGGAGACACAGAATCTGAAGCAGGCTCCAGGCTCTGAACCATCAGCAGAGAGCCTGATGAGGGTCCTGAACTCACAATCCACGAGATCATGACCTGGGCGGAAGGAAGTCAGACGCTTAACTGACTGAACCACCCAGGTGCCCCTTGGAGCTAATAATATTAAACGTATTTGTAATAGAATTGTTGGTATTTTCGCGGTGAGTTAACAATGGTGCCTGCATGTACTATTTGCTTCATTGAAGAAGTTGGCTAACTACAAGGAGGATAGTATCAGCATAAAGTCTAAAACAACCCAAGCTGGTTGGATTGCTGGTGCAGCATTAGGTATTATTTTCAAAAGAGGAATCATCATGCACATTTATGACTACTTCAGTGTGTGATCTCGGACAAACCGCTGAATTCTCTATTGGCCTCAGCTCCTTCAACTATAGATTAAGGGCTGGACGAGATGACTTCTAAGAATTCCTCAGAAGAACTCCTTTCTTAGGTGGGAGAGTCTCACACTAATGGTGATATTTATTTGTTAATTTATTCATCCTTGAAGCATTAATTACTTATTAATTCCCTCCAGCATTTATTAAGCGTGCCTACTAGGCACCGGGCACTCTGCTCCATGCTAGGAATCGATAAAAGGATGAAAAGACACAATCTCGTCCCTCAAGGAGTTGACGCTCAGGGAACCGAGGCCGCCTCAAAGCAGGGTTGGCTACGGGTACACATAGTAAGGGTCACCTATCCAAAAATGTATCTCCTCAATTCTAAATTTAATATTCCCGTACTACATATCCTTTGGTTTAAAGCAGCATCTCTCAGTGTGTTATTCTTTGGAAAATTCTGTTATTCACTTGACAGATGTTTACTGAGTGTCTACTCTGTACCTGGCTAAGTGCTGCCTTCACAAAAGGTTTCCCCATCGAGTAAGTTTGGGAAATACTGGGTTAAATGAAGCTGAGGCTCCTTCACGTGTAAAACTTCTTGCCATGGGGAACTTATTTTGGGGGAAGAGCTCACAGGACCCGTGTCGTGCAGTTCACACTTTGATAAAGCACTGAAGGTCCCTCTGTCTCCCCAACAATGGTGTAAGCATTGCGGGGGGGGGGGGTGCTCGTAAAATGGAAGGCTATCCATGCATATATCATTCAACACCTTAACTAGAATTAGAATGTGATAGCTCTATCAAAATATTCAGAAACTCGATTTAAGGTAATCTCTTTCTTGAGATGACATTCCTTTCAGGATAGAACCAGAATCTTAGATGAACCAAAGTTTGAAGGTCTTGGGAAAATGCAGCTGGAGCTCACCCTAAATAGCTGTGTCACCTGATTTATTAGAAATCAGGCTGTTATTTCTGTGGGTGATGTCTCTGTTCTCAGCCTGCTGGAAGAGAATGGGCCAAAATATACTAATTGGATGAAATGGAAATTACAGGAATTTGGAGATGGAGCGGATGAAAACACAACCAGCACTAATCAAAGGCTAATTATTCTCAACTGGCAAGATGGCCGCCTGGGGGTGTGAGTGACACAGGCCAGCAGAGGAGGAGCCCAGGCCCGGCCTGGATGCCACTGGCTGAGGGTGAAGTTTTCCAAGAGATTCTTGTCCTTGACTGTTTCTGGTTAGTCAAGAAACATTTCTGGGTTTGTATCCTCTTGTTTACGGAGGAAGGGCCGCCCTGGGGGGCTGGGGGCTCTGGGCTGTAGTGCTGATTGTGGTTAAGAGGATGACAATTTACATTTGTACGATGCTCCCTGAGGACCCCCGAGCTCTGGGAGGAGTGTTGTTTGCTTCGTCCCTTCCTAACTACATTTTACTGTTAGACGATCAGATTAAAATAAAGGAAAAAGAAACTTACAGAAGGCACTTGACAATATGAATGTGAAGCGGAGGAGGGGCTGCCTGGCCAGGACCTCGTGGCAGCTGTGTGTGGGAAGGTCATGAGGGCCAACGATTTTCCACCATTGCCTCCCCCACGGGCTCCTTTCCAATTCTGCATCCAGCCGCCTCACCATCTGCCTCACTGTGGCTTCCAATCGAATCACCCCATTTCTTAAGCAGTTGGGATAAAAGGTCTTCCCAGAACTTGATTTTAAGACAATCCATTCCTTGAGTTGGTGTCCATTCTTAGGGGTTTTATTTTTTTACTTTATTTTTAAAGATTTATTTATTTTGTTTTAAAGTAATCTCTACACCCATCGTGGAGCTCGAACTCACAACGCTGAGATCAAGCAAGAGTCGATGGGGCGCCTGGGTGGCTCAGTCAGTTAAGCGTCCGACTTTGGGCTCAGGTCATGATCTCACAGTTCGTGAGTTTGAGCCCCGCATCGGGCTCTGTGCTGACAGCTCGGAGCCTGGAGCCTGCTTCGGATTCTGTGTCTCCCTCTCTCTCTCTGCCCCTCCCCTGCTTGCTCCCTGTCTCTCTCTCAATAAACAAACAAACAAACAAACAATTAAAAAAAAAAAAAGAGTTGCACACTCCACCAACTGAGCCAGCCAAGCGCCCCCATTTTTCGGGGTTCCAGATAATTGAAGAAATAGCAAGCTACAGTTATCATGGTGTAGGCCCTGAAAGTCAGGGTGGGTTACAGTAGAACATGACCCCACCTGGAACTCACAATCGTGAGGTTTTAGGAGTGACTCCACATTTACTCTCAGGTTATCCTAATTCCACATATGTAGAGAACACTATCTAGGGTCTGGGATTTCTATCAACACGTACATGGAATGTGACATGTGACCTACACGGAATGGAAGTACTCCAATGAATCTTTCTGAACATTCCTGCAAATAAATTACTTGGCTTGTTATTTCTGGGCATTTTTTTTTTTTCAGGCAGATACTGAAATCACCGAGTTTCAACAGTGATAGGAAAGGAGCTCTTTGGGATAATGGGGAAAACTTTGACTTAGGGAGACCAGACTTGGATCAATGTGGCCAGGTACAAAGGGGTAAAGGAAAACCAGTGCTCCCCACTTCTCTTGGACACCCCCACTCCCTGGGAAGTTGGTGGGGAGTCTGGCAGTCTGGTGGAAAGGGGAGACCAGAGAGGGCTAATACAGCTTCTGATCAGGCATTTAAGAGCCAGGAGTATTGGTGCACAGATTGAATTGTGGGGGAAATAAGTCTTAAATTACGAGGAGACCTCTCGTTCATCTAATCCAGGCTTTTGCCTCTGCTCCGTGTTCGATCTGTGCTTGAATTCATCTATTCAGGTGGATCACTGCCTCCCGGGCAGCCCACGTTGGTGGTTAAGAAGTTCCTTCTTAGATTAAGCCTAAACTTACGTCCTGGTAATTTTTACCCTTTGGAATGGTAAAAGCAACTACAGCTGACCATGAACAACATGATTTTGAACCGCATGGGTCCACTTATATGCATATTTTTTTCTTTATAAACACTGTAAAATCCAGCACTATAACTGTACTTTCTCTTCCTCATGATTTTCTTACGAACATTTCTTCCTCTAGCTTACTTTCTAGTAAGAAGACAGTATATAATACAAATAACACGTAAGATATTTATGCATTATATTATCAGTAAGGCTTTCTGTCAACAGTAGGCTATCAGTAGTTGCATTCTGGTGGCCTCAAAAGCTCCACATGGATTTTCAACTGTGCGGGGTCGGGGGGTGGGCCCAAACCCCTGCGTTCAGAGTCAACTTCCTTTTTCCTTCCGCACCATTGTTGAAGATAGACACCAGTCCCTGTAAGCGTTCTCTGCTCTGATGAAGGAACGTCCTAGGAAAAGAGTAACTGCTGTACTGAGTCTGCTTAGGGTCAGGAGCGTCGCTCCCACCCCCAACTAGGAAAAAAATTCCAGATGTAAATGTTGAATTCTCCTGCCCAAATCCTTTAGGAGACACAAATATTAAACCAACAGTGATAGGGGCGCCTGGGTGGCGCAGTCGGTTGAGCGTCCGACTTCAGCCAGGTCACGATCTCGCGGTCCGTGAGTTTGAGCCCCGCGTCGGGCTCTGGGCTGATGGCTCGGAGCCTGGAGCCTGTTTCCGATTCTGTGTCTCCCTCTCTCTGCCCCTCCCCCGTTCATGCTCTGTCTCTCTCTGTCCCAAAAATAAATAAACGTTGAAAAAAAAAAAAAATTAAAAAAAAAAAAAAAAAAAAAACCAACAGTGATAACATTTGAAAAAAAAAAAAAAAAGGTGTCATTTTAAAGACCTTCTTCCCTATTCCCGTCAAACCTCTCAAAAAAAGACTTTATTATGAAAAATTCTAAAAAAAATGGTAAAGGTGTAATATTGTTTTTTAATTTTTATTTTATTTTATTTTTTTTTAATTTTTTTTTCAACGTTTTTATTTATTTTTGGGACAGAGAGAGACAGAGCATGAACGGGGGAGGGGCAGAGAGAGAGGGAGACACAGAATCGGAAACAGGCTCCAGGCTCCGAGCCATCAGCCCAGAGCCCGACGCGGGGCTCGAACTCACCCACCGCGAGATCGTGACCTGGCTGAATTCGGACGGTTAACCGACTGCGCCACCCAGGCGCCCCTTTTAATTTTTATTTTAAGTAGTCCCCATGCCCCATGTGGGGCTTGAACTCATGATCCTGAGATCGAGAGCCACGTGCCCTACGGATCGAGCCAGCCAGGCACCGCAAAGGTATATTCTTTTTTATTTTTATTTTTAAAGTGTATTTATTTATTATGAGAGAGAGAAAGAGAGAAGAGAGAGCGGGGGAGGGGCAGAGAGACGGGGAGAGAGAATGTCCCAAGCAGGCTCTGCACTGTCAGCCAGGAGCCCGATGCGGGGCTCAATGCGGAGCCTGAACTCACAAACCGCAAGATCGTGACGTGAGCCGAAATCAAGAGTCTGACGCTTAACCCGCTGAGCCACCGAGGGCCCTTCGTATATTACTCTTCTACATCTGTTTATTTCATGGGCAAACGAGAGCTAACAGGAGTGCTTATCATGAGCTGGGGGGATTTGCATTAAGCTCACTGAATTCTTGCAGTGAGTGCCTCTCTGAGCTCCATGCTATCCCGTTTTGCGGACACAGAAGCTGAGGTGCAGTTTCCTCGTTCGAGATCGGACAGCTGCTGAGTGAGACAGAAGTGGAGCCCAGGCGGTCCCTGACCGCTCCGTGGTGCCGCCTCTTGTGAGCAGTGATGTCGCAAAAGAAGAGAAACAGACAGAAACCGGCAGCGAGGGGCATGCAGAGCGAGGCACTGAGCTGCTGTGTCTCCAGGACCTTCAAACTAAAACAGCTGGCGTTTGCGAAGTCGCAGAGGAATAAGCACGTGTTTGTGCTGCTGGTGCTTGGCAGCCTTTCTGAAGAGAAAGGGGAGTGTCAGGCGCCCCCCAGTGTGCATGTCTCTTGATTCAAAAGGGCTGTTTGTAAGAAATTATCCTGAAGAAATAAATAGGAATGGATACAAAGAGGGGCGCCTGGGTGGCTCAGTGGGTCATGCGGCCAACTCTTGGTTCGGGCTCACGTAATGTGTGTCACGGTTCCGTAGGTTTGAGCCCCGCATGGGGTTCTGTGTGGAGCCTGCTTAGGGCTCTTTCTGCCCCTCCCGCACTTTCTCTCTCTCTCTCTCTCTCTCTCTGTCTCTCAAAATAATAAATAAACTTAAAAAAAAAAAAAGAATGTATACAAAGGTCTACTGACAAAGATATTCCAAGCGGTTATGGTGGAGTCACTGTGACGTAGAAAAGTTAGAAAAAAATACTAATTTTCAACCCTGGGAGATGGATTCAATGGGGCAGGGCACGAAGCAACCAATAGAAAAATGTGCAGAGGGATTTTTAATACGTGGCCATCTATAGATAATGCGAGTGAAAAAAAAAAAACAACCCTAGGTTTCAATATGAGAATAAACCACTATTTTCTCCTTTTCTCCTTTACAAACAAATGTTTATAGACGCGGTGAGAAGCGAGAGTAAAAATACACCCCACGTTGTAAATAACGATTATCTCGTAAGTAATGGCAATTCCCATTCTCTTCATGGTGTCTCTTGTATTTACACTTCTTTCTAAGTTGAACACATAAAAATCTAATCATAGAATGAAGTAACAGGCAAATAAAAGCTATTTTTAATTAAACATGGGAAGGCAGGAGTAAGCAGAAAATTCCAACATGAAGAACCCACTGGGACCACCCCGTCCCCCGTGATTCCTTGTTGTCAGTGTCCACAGGGGTCTCTGGAAAATGAGGGTTACGGTTTCGTCTCACCATTAAAACACAAATCCCATCGGAACACAGTAATTTCCTTGTAAAGGAGAGAGGTGCTGGTGAGGGAATCACAAGTAGAATCGGTTTTTCATTTTCCTGAAATGTGTCCTTGAGGGTTTCATACCCGAGTACGAAATCCCTCGAGGGTGTGTCTAGTTTCTGTCTCGGCCAACATTTCTAAAGGGGTTGAGACGCCTACCTGGAAGTTAACGTCCCTGTCGCCCCTCGGACAGCCCCCTTCAACGGCACTGAGGGTCTCCAGGCAAAGTCCACCTTGTAATGCGACGTGAGTTCCTTTATCCGATGTCCTCTATCCGAGGGCCTTTATCCGATGGCCTTTGTGTGGAGGTCCACACAAAGGCTGGCTCCTCTCGGGCGCTCCACACCCTGCAGTGGGAGAAACGGTAAGTCAGAACTCTCCCTCTAGGCATCCTCCTCTTTCCTCCCTGGGTCATTAACATTAGAGAGAGAGAGAGAGAGAAGGAGGGTGTTTTAAACCCAAATGTGGTAATTGAATGGCATTCTTCAAATGGACCTGATCTTTTTACAAGTCTCAGGACTATCTCGAGTCACAATACTATCTGAATAGCCTAGAGGAGGAGAGTCCAGGCATAGGGTATACAGTCTTCTTGGCAGATGATGTGAATGGTTCTCTTGTCTGGAGTCGCATGAGCAGAAAGGGACTTGGGGTTTGGGTTTCCCCATGGCTCCCCCAACCATCTGGTGCGGTCTTGCTTCCCTTGCTTATTCCCCCGTTTCCACCGTGGGTATCCTCATCCGCACAGCCCCACAGACTAAAAACCTGGCCTCACTCCTCAACGACGCCAGCCTCCACCCCAGCGACCGAGCCTGCCGATTCTGCTTCCAGCGTCCTTGGACACCTCACCTCTGACATTGCCCTGGTTCGGGCTTGCTTTCTGTGTCTTATCCACCCATAAAATACACATTTAAAGGCCAACTTAGAAAACAAAGAAACTGCTTCTAGTTCATCTTTGGTATGAGAGGGGGTCTGTCCTTCGAGTAGTGTGCGGGCAGAAGAGACTTCCTCTGATTACAAAGTAGCAGGGAGGGAGGGCAGTCTTGCAAGCAGATGGGTAACTGGGGATCAAGTAATCACTGGCGGACGGCAGTAAGAGATAAAGCAAAGCCTGACCGCATCATTCAAAACGGACCAAACCGACGTGCTGTGTAACCCACAAGTATTTGTCTCACTGTGGCAGGGCACCGCGCTAGGGTGTGTGATTAGCAAACAGAACCGCGAGACAAGAACAAGGCTGGCCAGCGTGAAGGCAGGTGTGGAAGAAGGTGGATGGCCGGCAGAGCTCAAGGCGGCAGGAGAGCGGAGCTGCTAAGGTGGCAGAGAAAACCGAAGAAACCAGCCTGGAACCACAAGACTCGACTGGACCGTGAGGTTGAAACGCAGAGATACAAGCAAGCTCGGGGGGCAGGATGCGGGAGAAGAAGAGCATCAAGACGGACCTCCGGTCCCTGCAAAGGCAGCCTTGTCTTCGCTGTGCTCTCAGCCTGGAATGCGCCTCCCCCTGAATTAGGCATGCATGCCACGTCCCCCATGAAGTCCTCTGTGACCACTCAGCTCAGTCACTCTATCCTCTACCCTGCTGGGTTTCTCTGACAGGCACTTAGCACTCACTCCCTGTTATCGTCTCCCTTCTTCGCTAGATTATTCTCTGTGTCTCCCAACGAGGATGTAAGTTCATCTTGGGCAGCAGAGTCTGGGACTGGCTGGCACACAATAGGTGCTTAATAAATAGTACTGAGACTGAAGGAGCCCGCGCCTGCGTCTACCCCTCGGACTCATCCTTGCGTTACCAAGGGCATGGCTGCTTATGAAGTAGGAAGCTTGTGAATGATCGACACCTAATTCATGCCATCTATGTATTGATATCTAATATATTAACACTGACATGTTAATCTCAAGTCTTTCCACCACCTACTGGTCAGACGTGTATCTCTCCCTTTTCCCCAACAAATCCTCCTAAGCAGCCCCCTTCATCATCTCCTTCTCTCTTTTCCCTTCCATTCAAATCTGGCCGTGGTTCAGATTCCAGTCCCAATTTCCCTTGAAGTCTTCCCGAATACTCAGCCCACAAGGACTTCTCCTTCTCCTTTCTTTGACCTGCGAAACGTACCGTGTGTTTTAAACTATATATATTCTCCTATTCAATGTTGTGTGTTCTCTACCCTCTTCCCCCACAATGCCTAGCCCTGTGCGCCATCTATGATCTCTCTCATTCTCTACCTCGTGTACTCTGGGGCACCCAGGAAGCGAATAGGGAGCAGTGACAGAGACAGACACCGGGGGACCGCCTGGAAAGGGTGGCTGGGGGAGGCCTTCACGAAGAGATGACATTTAAGCCAAGACCTAGAGTGTGAGGAGGGTCCCTGGTGTGAAGAGCTGGGTTGGCCAGGGTGGGAGTGGAGGCAGGGAAGTGTTCATGTAGAGGAAGTGGTATATTTGAAGGAAAAGAGTCAGCCTTTTGGGGGGAATGAAACAAGAAGGGAAAGCGGCGGTCAGACGGTACGAGGCTTTGAGAAAACTAGAGGAGCTCGGACTTTGCTTGGAAGGTCGTGGAACACAGTGAATACACGGGGAGGAATAGAATGGACATCGCTCCTTATTCCCACTGAGCTTACATTCAAGGATCCTCCAAGAATCTTCCAAGTTATAAAGGATCAAACTTGGAGCTTTGAGGCTGAGCTCCATGAGAATTTTATAATTTTTTATTTTTGTTTGGAAAAACAATACATTTTCTTTTTCCTCCTTCTTTCTTTCCATCTTTCCTTCTTTCCATCTTTCCATCTTTCCTACCTTCCTCCCTTCCTCCCTTCCTCCCTTTCTCTCTTTCTTTCAGCATGGAGCCTGATGTGGGGCTCAAACTCACAAACTGTGAGATCATCACCTGAGCCAAAATCAAGAGTCAGCTGCTTATCTGACTGAACCACCCAGGTGCTCCGCCTCTGACATTTTCTAAGTCATCAGATGATCACTTTAAAACTGAGTGTCGTTACACAACATTCGGGCATACGTGTCATGCTATCAAATATCTTCTATTGCCCTTCTCCCTCCCTAGCACCCAGCGTCTGCTCCTTGCCCTGGAGACCTTGACCTGCATGGACTGTATCAAGAGGCTCCCTTGTCTCTTGGCTGTCTGGTCTGGTTCGGCCAATGGGGAGCCCTGGCAGAAGAGGAAGAGGACAGGGGCCGGGTTACCTCTCTCCCCTCAAGCCTGTCCCTGGCCATCTGTGCCCGGAGACCAAAGGCCACATCTCCTCTCAAGGCGACTTCTCTACTTGACTCCCTCCTTCTGTCCTGGTCACTGTCCCCGTCCCTGGATTGAAATCCCTGCCCCCGCTTCTCTTGACCCCAGCAGCTCCTCCGTCACTCTACCCACCACCCCCCAGGGCCCCAGGCGCCCTGCCCACACCTTTAAATAGCCTCCTTGTAATAAATCCTCCTCAGATTACCCAGGTTGAGTGTGCGCTCTACCTCCTACGGAGATCCTGACTATCAAGGCACAGAGGGGACTTGGACGTTTCCAGGCTAATTCAAAGAGAGAGGTGTACTGAACCTAGGAATGACTCATTCACAGTATGTGAAGGCTAACGTCAAGGGACCCTGTGCCTCACCCTGTTCAAATAAAGACACTGAGCAGCTGGACCAGAGCAGCAGTGGGAGAACGACTCACAGCAGCGGCCAGGACGTGCCAGGCAGCGGCGATCTGTACCGTATTCTCGTGTGAAGAGTGATTTTGTTTCAGCAAAACAACATCAGCTATGACAATTAAAGCTGTTCGTGTGACTTACATGCTTTGTGATTGTGTTTGTGAATTATTCGCGATTTTCGTGTAGCATAAGATTTACGATCATCAGAGTTTGTGTTCATGTTTGGCATTTTTAAGTAATACTACGATGAAATGATGCGCTTACATTGGTGATTTGTGAGACTCGCAAAAGGCCAGTCTGGGCCTCCATTACATCCACCGCAGAAATGCATCTGGGGTACAAGCAGCTCAATCTCCATTCGCCAAAAGGGTCTGACATCAAAGTGAAATTAAAAATTGTTCATCGCTCCTCCCAGTTTTACACTCTACGCGGACACTCGTGAAAAGTCCAAGCCCTTTTCTGTGTAAGCTTTTCATCCCCTCGCTCCATCCGTGCTCCCCTTCAGGGCTCAGCACAAACACACTCCGCCATGAAGTCCGTCCCAGTGTCCCTTCCTGACCAAAGGTGACTCTCCCTTTGAACCTCCCAAGTGCGTCACATCCTGCTGTGTATTCTCGTGGGCGTACATCTTCCTCCTGTTAGCTTTTGCTTTTCTTTTTTTTTAAATGTTTATTTATTTTTGAGACAGAGAGAGACAGAGCATGAGCAGGGGAGGGGCAGAGAGAGAGGGAGACACAGAATCTGAAACAGGCTCCGGGCTCCGAGCTGTCAGCACAGAGCCCGACGCGGGGCTCGAACTCACGGACCCTGAGATCAGGACCTGAGCCGAAGTCGGACGCTCAACCGACCAAGCCACCCAGGCGCCCCTAGCTTTTGCTTTTTGAAAGCAGGATCTGTATTCCATTCTTTTGTATTCTCCTTAGCCTTTCCCAAGGTGTCTTAACGTGTTATAGATGTTTAATAAATGTCTAGTGAATGAATCCGTGAAAGATACGAGAGTGTATGAATTCTACGCATGTTGTAGGATACATGCATACATACACAGTAACACTGGAAAATAGAAGAGTTCTGTTTAATTGTGTAACACACACTTGCCCGGTGTTCTGAGTACTTGTTCCCTCTGCATCCGGGGCACAGTCTGGGCAGCCCTCCAGCAGCTCCATCAAACACTGTCTCTTAATCTGCAGCCTTAAGCTTCTCCTGTGCCAAGGCTTCTGGCTTGAGATACCCTCCATTTGTATAACCCAGCATCCCCTGGGCCCCTGCCCCTTCTACCACTTCTCCTAATGGGTTCTGGCGTAATCAGCCTCTCTTTACTGAGTGTCAGTCGTCAGAGTGGCTCTGTCCTCGTGATCTTGGGGGAAGAGGGATGCAAAGAGTTCAAGCGCAGCCTGTGCCCTTCAGGACTTTGGATGATCGAGGGGAAAATGAGGTGTATCCATGCTAAGTCACAGTGAAAACACAAGTAAGCTCACCGGCGCCTAGAATGCCTGAGAAAACATTTAAAAAGTGTGCCCACATACGACCACGTGACCAGAGTTTGCAGCCTTGCACTGCAGACTTGAAATCTGCTAATTAGCTTCACTGTGGTGACAGTTTCACAAGGTGCACATGAAATTGTCACGTTGTGCATCTAAAATCTATACAATTTTTCGTTGTCAATTATACACCAGTAGAGCAGGGGAAGTGTACCCATAAGCATAACCGGATATTCTATCAAGAAAACTGTGTAAAACTCAAAACTTCAAGGCAATACATAGGGAATCATTGATCACTCATTTAACAAAAGATTTTTTTTTTTTAATTTTTTTTTTTTCAACGTTTATTTATTTTTGGGACAGAGAGAGACACAGCATGAACGGGGGAGGGGCAGAGAGAGAGGGAGACACAGAATCGGAAACAGGCTCCAGGCTCTGAGCCATCAGCCCAGAGCCCGACGCGGGGCTCGAACTCACAGACCGCGAGATCGTGACCTGGCTGAAGTCGGACGCTTAACCGACTGCGCCACCCAGGCGCCCCAAAAGATTTTTTTTTTAACCCAGCTTCCTGAGTATATTGGAACTGTCACAGATTTTTTTTTTTTTTTAAAGCTGGAGGGACCCTGAAGGTTATCTACTTTCACACTTGCATTTTGCAAATGAAGAAATTAGGAACCATCTGCTTTTTTTTTTTTTTTTTTTTTCACTCTTATTCCAGGACCCCTGAGCCCTGTGAAAGAAAAATCACACAGCAGGGTGGGTGAGTGTCATTGCCAAGTGGAGGGCCCAACTTCAGTTCCTTAGCACTACTGGATGGTTTAGCAACCTTTTAATTTTCCTTTACTCACTGCCTACCTTGTTGCCCTTCAAACGCTACCCAAACCCTTCTCGTGTTTCTTTCCTTTTCCACCCCTTTCTGACTCACTCAAAACAGATGATCTTGTCTTCATTCAACAAATATTTAGGAAGTGCCTACTATGTCCCAGATTCAGTTCCAGATGCTGTGGTTACAGTGGTGCGTTAGGCTAAGGTTTCTGATCTTAATGAAGCTTCTATTCTTGTTGGATGCTCTTGCCAGACAACAAACAGGCAAACAGACACACATTGAAAAAACTGACAGTGAAAAGTAATCAAGGAGAGTGATGGGCGGCCATTTTACATCGGGTGGTCTTAGAAGGCCTCTGGGAGAAGGTAACGTTTAATCTCAGCTCTGAATGCACAAAAGGTCCACTTCTTCACAGTTCAAGGGGAGGGCATTCTAGGCGGAGGGGTGAGGGGAAAGTAGCAAGAATTAGGTCTGGAAAAGTAGGCAGGGGCTAGGTCATGTTGTTTTGTAACCCATGGTATGAAGTCTAGATTTTATTCCAAGTGGGACTGGGAGAAGCCCCTCGAATTTTTTTACAGATAGATTTTATTTACCTATTTATATTTTAAATTTTATTTTGAGAGAGAGAGAGAGAGGCAAAGAGAGAGAACCCCAAGCAGGCTCTGTGCAGTCAGCACAGAGCCCATGTGGGGCTCAAACCCACAAACTGTGACATCATGACCTGAGCCGAAATCAAGAGTTGGACCCTCAACCGACTGAGCCACTCAGGCGCCCTTGATTCATACTTCAAAAGGTAAGGTACTGCCATGTAGCCAGTGGGTTGCAGAAAGGACAGAGAGAAAGCACAGAGGAGTTAGGATGCTGCTGTAATAGTCTAGGCAAGAGATGGGGGCTTGGCCCAGGGACATATCAGAAGAGATGGAGAAGAGATCCATTAGGAAGACATCCTCAAGTTGCACTGATAGGATATGTGGATGGACTGAGTGTGGGAAAGACAGGAAGTGAGGGGTCATGGACAACTAGGGGAAGACCGGTTGTGAGGGAACGGGAAATCGGGAATTCTGCCTTGGCTGTACTATGCTTGAACTATTCACTAGACATCCAGCAGCTAGATGTGTGAGTCTGGAGTAAGGGGGACAGTCAGGGCTCGAGCTGGATCTGATGGTCATGCACATCTGGGCTGCTTTAGTGCTGTGGCAATCCCACGGGAAGTGATCGCAGGGCAGAGGGAAATAGCCGAGGGGGAGTCGACCTCGGCTGGGTGCAGGGGTGGCCCATCCAGCAGGAGGAAAGAACCAGCTTTGGAAGAGCTGGGCGCTTTGAAGGAGCAGGGAGAAGTGGTTGGGAGAGATGGTGGGAAGCATGGAGGTCCGGCCTCTCCTCACAGAGGAGCCCGAGAGAGTGGGGTGTTGCTGCTCGGCGGTCCTCCCACCATCGACTCATGCGCATTAATTCTCCCGACTTCATCTCGGATGGAGAGCTGTCCCTTTCTCTTCCCAAGGCGAATTCCTAGACCTTCACTCACAGCTGCATCTCCACAACCATCCGGGTGCCCTGCTCCATTATTCCTCATATCTCTTAGATCTTCACCCCACCTTCCCAGAAGCCTAGAAACATGCTCTAGCCGCCCCCCCCCCCCACCCCGAGCCCCGTCTTCTCCCTCTGGCCTTCTAGCTCCATCTCTCTTTTCTCTTCATATCCAGATGCTGGGAAGAGGATCTTTCCTTTGTTTTCTCTGGTTTCACCTTCCATTGCCTACTTAACTCACTGAAAGTCGGTTTTACTCCCCAAAATGGACTATGACTGCTTGTTAAGGGTGCCGATGGCTTGTAGCTGCCCAACGCGATACTTCTTTTCAGTCCTTATCAGGCATGTTCTATCTGCATCGCTGATGTGTTGGTCACTCCCTCCTGAACCCCCTCCTTCCTTGAATTCTTCAGCGTCACATTCTGGTCTTTGAGCCAAGCCTTTCTGCCTTCTTCCTTGAATCCCCAACCGAGCGGTGGTGTGTGACCCGAGTTTGTCTCCTGTGTCCTCCTGTCACTACACATTCTCCCTGGTTGACTGACTCCATATTGAGGATTTCGATTATTATCTGTGTACCAGTGGTTCCTAAATTCCCCTCTGCCTCAGGCCCTTCTTCCCAACTGCCAGTTAGACCTTCACAGATGGGCATCCCGTAGGCACCTCAAACTCAACCTTGGTAAGTCGCAAACAGAACTCAGCTCTCAACGTTGTTTTTCCTTCTGTTTTTTCTCAGAGAATGGCATCACCATTTGTCTTTCTGGCTGAGTCTGAAACCTGACATTTGTCATACGATCCCCCTCCCCACTGCCTTCCCAACCAGGCTCCCAGTTCGGTTATTTGTACAGTTTTTGGTCTGTTCCCTTCTCTCCAGCCCCACAGGCACAGCCTTCATTCAGGCCACTGTCATTTTTTTACTTAGGCCACTGCCACAACTTCCCACTTTAGGACTTGGTGACTATCTCAAGTCCATCACCAATACCTACCAGCTGGACACTTTTCTACAAACACATAGCTGATGACTCCCTCCTCAGCTTGAAATCCTATGATGAAAAGACCCCCCAAACCTTTGATGGACTTTGTTTCAAAAAGGTGGGGTGCACTCACACTGAAATCTCCCCTTCTTGCTTCAATACATAGAAATGCTGGAAAAGATACAAATCATCAAGTATGTACACAGTCACTCTTGAAGAGAAGGGAGTATTGTGTGACAGAAAATGACGATGACCGCCGTGAAACCGAAGTGCCCACTGGCACAGGTGGTGGTGGGGGGGGGGTGCTGCAGCCCGGAGGAACCCCTCCCATCACCAAACCCCTGAAAAACACCAACACTATGAAAGAGAAACAAGAAACAGAAGACAGTGAGCTCTGGGAAACAGAGTTAGCACGGTAAAAAGAGGACTTTAGAACAAGCACATTTAATATTGTCAGTATCTGAAAGGGTGGGATCACATCCAATAAACAAAAAACAGTAAGTTATTTTAAAAACTGTTATTAAAGGGGAGCCTGGGTGGCTCGGTCGGTTGAGCGTCCAACTTAGGCTCAGGTCACCATCTCATGGTTCGTGAGTTCAAGCCCCGCGTCGGGCTCCCTGCTGTCAGTGCAGAGCCCGCTTCAGATCCTCTGTCCCCCTCTCTCTGCCCCTCCCCTGCTTGCTCTCTCTCTCTGTCTCAAAAATAAACATTAAGAAAAATTAAAAAATCTGTTATTAAAAAGAGAACCAATTTTTAAAAATCTCTGAAGTAAAAAAATGCAAGTTTCATATGAAAAAGTCAGTAGTCAGGCTAAACATAAGATTGTGCAGGGCTGAAGAGGGAATTCAGGTCCTAGAAGATTTTACTGAAGCATCCTCTCACAGGCAGCCTAAGAGAAGAGCATAAGGGGACTCCATTACACGGAAGTCAAGAGTCACAGAGGAAGGAAACAGAAGTTCTACCGTTCCCTTGACAGGATTTCCAGGAAGGAATGGAGAGGGGGAGATTACAGACATGAGACCAAAGAACGTCCCACCATAGGAATGTCCTACCAAAGAATGTCCACAGAATGTCCTACCGAAGCTTCCGGTCAGTCTCGAGAAGAATAAAACCAAACACAAAACTCTAGACATGTCGTAGTTCAGATTAAAGAGAAACTCTGAAAGCCACCAAAGAAAAACAGACAGATCACCTACAAAGGAACGGGAATTGGGCTGATGGCTATCGGCCACCCTGGCCTGTGAGGAGATAATGCGATGACATCACCAAGGTGATGAAGAAATCCTCTTTGATCTCAGAAATTTATTTTCGGTCCACCTCCCATTTGATGTTAGGAGTAACATAGACGTTTTGGGACTTGCCCAGCTACAACAGTTTATGACCCTACAAACTGTCCGAAAGAATGAAGGAAGGCCATCCAGGAAGAGTAGATATGGATCCTGAGAGAGGTCGGGGGCTGCAGGAAGCCAGTGTGTGCAAAGAAATCGGCGAAAGGGATTTTGTGTAATGAGCATCGCCTCTGAATTGGGCTGAGGTTTTAGAAACAGAATCTAACAAGAAGGAAAGGGGCTTAGCGAGGGAGGGTAGTCCACTCGGTGTCCAAGTTTGTAACCACTTCTCTGCAGACTCCGTTCCCCAGTGTCCCGCACGGGCCGGACACAAAAGTGCTGAATGACTGCTTTGCCGCAGGAATGGGAGAAGGGGTCGATGAACGGTTCCGTCCAGAATATCTGCATTTTCACAGAGCGAGACGTAGCGCCTCCCCGAGTCCGCTGAGGCCACCCCAGCCATGAGTCGGGGTCTGGGCAGCCAGGGAGGGGTTGCTGCCTGACTGTTCTAGAGACAAGCTTGGATTGTGCTCCTTCCAAGGGCTTCTGGGAAAAACGCCTCTGCTGGCAGCTCTGCCCTTAGGCCTGAGGCCAAGAACCTCTGAACAAATACTGTGCTGCTTTGCAAGCCTAGGAGAGTTGGGCAGGCTTCCTGTCTGCAGGGCGCCCGCCGGCAGGCTCCTTCCCCCTGATGCGGGATCCAGATCCCATCCAGATCCCATCCAGAGCAGACCAGGCCTCTGTGCGGCCCTCACTTCCAGCCTCATGCAAAGAAAATGTAAGAAACGGGAAGTCTCCTGCAGGACCTCCTCACCTCCCGTGGTTCTGACACTCCGAGCCTGAGGCCTCGTAAAGAAAGAATTACCTGGGACGTGGAAAGTCTGTCCCGAAACGCCATCTATTTCAGGTGACCAGAAGCTTTTTGAGGCAAAAGGCACAACATGAGCAGTGGCTCACAGTCCTCGCTCTCGGGGTGCGGTAAGGCGGGGGCTCTCTCCCGGAAAGAGACCGTCGTGATCGTTCAGAAGAGCGGAGAGAAGTCCTGAATATCTCCACCGACTTCTGAGACAGCTGCTGAGTTTCCCGGAGAGTTCCAATCCAAGGCAAGACAGATAAAAGCTGTGACCGGCTGGGTCGCTGGCAGTGTGGACGGGCCCCCGGCATCTTCCAGACAAAGACTCCGTTTTTAATCTAGTTATTGAGACCGTTGCAACTCCATCTTGAAGGTCTTTCTGATTCTAAAATGGTGTGACTTGCCGTGTTTTGGCTGCAGTCTCTCCCTGGTTTCCCACCGCCGCTCCCGTTCGTTTACTCACTTTTAAGTACACAAGTGATACCAGAACGTCCCTTCTTGTAAGAATCCTGCACGCTCCACGGCTACTTGCCGAGTAGCAGGGACACGTGGTACAAAAAGGCCGTGGAGTGCTCCTGAAGAAAATCGTGGGATTATTCCCCACCTCGACCACATTCTCAGTTAGTACCGGCACTTCCGCTCTTGTCCCTGCTGAGGACCTTCTCAGCGCCTTCTTCCTGAAAGCCTCTTGTGCTGCCTCTTCCCGGCAGGTGCCCAGGCAGCGTCTATGCAGACAACAGAGGGAGCCACACCGCGTGGTCTCCCCTCATCTCTGGCCCCACGAGTTGTCCACATTTTCGTTCCCTATTCCGGGCTCAGAAGAAGCGGCTTAACTCCTCCTCCTCACTCTAGGACCCTTCCTGCCTTGGAGCTGCGACATGTCCCCATCCCCTGCAGGTGTCACCCTCCTCCCCCTGCAGGAGCCACCCCTCTCTCTTCTGTAGGTACCACCCTTCACTCCCTGCTTCCTTCACCTCATCTTAGGAACCTGCCCCAGTTTCTCCCAAATCAAGTCACCAACAACCACTTCCGGGGGCTGTGCCCTTCCGAGCGAGCGCTCTTTCCTTCTCTCTGCACCAGCCCTCCTGAAAGCGGATCTGTCTCTCTCACCTCTCACTGGGGCTTGGTTGCATTTCTGAGGCCTTGCTTGCTATTGATCAGCAGCAACCGCCGAACAACTAGACCTGTGGGGCTCACTTCCGCTTCCGGTCTCGCCTCACTTCAGCCTTGACCGGTGAACCGCGACCCTGCATGCATCTGGAGGCCCTGGAGCCCCTCGGGCTGGTTGCCGCACAGCAGATCTTTCCCCTCCCTGGTGCGTCCGGGGTTCTGGCCCCCGTCCCTTGGTCCTCATTCCCCGGGGTCTCTGCAAGCCAGGGCTGCCACACAGCTGAGACTTCAAAGCTGTCCACCAACATCTCAGATCTCCGTCCCTGGCGCCCACTGTCCACCCGCTCACCCTTTCTGTAAACATCGGCTGCCCGGTAGACCTCCTGACCTCCTGACCTAGACCTCCGGACGCTCAACCGACTGAGCCACCCAGGTGCCCCCAAGAAATTCCTAAATTTCTTAGCTGGAATATTATTAGATCCTTCACACGGCTCCTCTTTACTCTTTTAAGCTCGTCCCCCAACATTGTCCTCCAGCCTGCAACTGCCACCAACTGCGAATTCTTTGAAAATTGCCATGCTGCTTCTCTAGACTGGTCCCCTAATTTTCCAGGCCCAGTGTAGACTGAAAATGCAGAGCCTCTTGCTAAAACATCATTAAGGAGGTCAAGGCAGTGACAGCCAACCTTTAAACCGAGCGCAAGACCCTTCTGAGCACAGGCCGCGTGTCGGCGAAGGCATGTGGCTTCTGCTCCGTGTTTGCATTTCTTGGTAAACGGCTTGCTCGGTCTGAAATGCTCTTCCTGGCAAACTTCTGGTTTTGCTACAGACAAGCGTGGGTGGTTCTTAACAATTGAGATGGTCAGTAATCCTTTTGAAACTATACTGAACACCGTGGACCCTCATCCTTCCAAACCTACATCTATCTGCGTACAACATGCAGTTTGGGATACAATTTTAGACGCTTCACACGCTCTCCGAGGCCTCTAACCTGAACTCCACAGAAGCCCATGCACTTGAGATTAAAACTCTTATTGGGCTCAGTCGGTTGAACGTCCGACTCTTGATCTCAGCTCAGGTCGTGATCTCAAGGGTCATGGGTTTGAGCCCCGCATCAGGCTCCACGCTGCAGCACTGAGACTGCTTGGGATTCTCTCTCTCCCTCTTCCTCTGCCCCTCTCCTGCTTGCATGCTCTCTCTCTCTCTCAAAATAAATAACCAAACTTAAAAAAACAACAGCAACAAAAAACAAAACCTTATTTGAGAGTCAGTTCAAAGGTCACCTTCTCTACTAAGACTCTCTGGCCTCTGCAGGCACTCCTTCCCTATAAGGCCTCCTCCATTCCCTCCATCATAATAATCACTGTGAGTCACAAATTTATACCTATAATTTCTTGAAAGCCCACCGTATTCGAGACACATTTCAGAAGTCATTGTGACTTGGGGCGTCTGGGTGGCTCAGTCGGTGAAGCGTCCGACTTCAGCTCAGGTCATGATCTCCCGGTTGGTGAGTTCGAGCCCCGCGTGGGGCTCTGGGCTGGCAGCTCAGAGCCTGGAGCCTGCTTCGGATTCTGTGTCTCCCTCTCTCTCTGTCCCACCCCTGCTTGTGCTCTCTCTCTCTCTCTGTGTCTCAAAAATAAGTAAAACAACTCACGGGGAGTTGGACAGTTAGGTATTTCAGTACCACTTTCACAGATGAGGAACCTGAAAGTTCAAAGAACTTCACTACTGAGCTTCAACAAAGAGGGGGAGGGGAGGAAACGGCTTCCGGTCTGTATCCCGAGACTGGTCCTGGAGCCTCTCCTGTCACTGACCCTCTGCTGTAGTTCTTTCCCTTCCCCTTTACAGGCTGGCCTAGGACGGAGCACAGATGGTGACCTGTGCTCCCTCAGTGTCTGAGCCTTGCCCCCAGCAGGCCTCGCTGTGTAAACGGTGGCCGAGAGAACGCCTGGCCCCATCCTGCGGCTTCTGTTTGCAGGTACATCCCCTGGACGCCTAGCATCCACCAATGATAACCTGGGAGAGCCGGCACAATACTCCACAAAAAAGCCACATCCCCGTCTCCGAATGGACACGGGACACCCCCCCCCCCCACAAATATCTGTGAAACCTACAATTTTATCCTTCTGCCCCAGGCAAAAACCAGGAGTCCCTGAGTTTTCTGGCCAGCGCGGCTGGCACACGGCTTCTCCTAGGGGGCTGGGGGCCGGGGCCTGGCCCCTGGTTTGGGACCCTGCTCTTCAGTAGGGGCTGCTCGGCCTCTGTCTCCAGGTCTTCCAGGACACCCTTGCAGAATCAGGAGGACCGAGCCATTGGCAGTAGAAGGTTCCATGCTTAACCCGAGGAAGACATGTTAGCAGTAACCAGGACTGGACAGGCACAACCTGTGCGAGCTTCTCTCTGACTGCGAGCTGATGGGAAAGAGTAGATTGGAGGTGGGTGCATTTGAGGGACATTTTTACTATTGTTACCAATGTTAAGAGATCATGCTAAGGTCTCATCTAATGTCACAAACGACACAGTAACAGTAACAGTAACGAAAAGCTCGGTTTATCGGAGGATGTGTGACATTTCAGGGACCGCACACCAGGTCCTTAGCGTGCTTACTGCCGTTCTCACGGTGCGCCCCGGAGAGATTTGGGGTTTTCTCTGTGTTTATGAACGAGGAAGCCAAAGCACTAGGCTAAGTAATCTACTCAAGGTCACGTGATATTAGCAAAGGGAACAGCCTGGATTTGAACGAGGCTTTATTTGGTTTCCAAACCTGTCCTCCTCCTCACTCCAAGCTGTGGTCTGCTCAATCACCCTCACTCACGTGTGGCCTCTGGATCACATCTCCTGCTTCGGACGTTGCCTCTTCTCCCACTTAACCCATTCGACAGCCTGAGGAAGGTGACACCTTCCTGAGATACTGCTTCACCCGGTTCCCTGCCTACTCAAAACACTCCTGGTTGCCTGTAGGAGAGGGATAATGTTCAAACTCCCTCTGACACTTGAGATTTCCTGTCAGTTATGTCCTCATTTCTACCCAGAACATCCCTTCTTCTGATCCTACCGCCTGCAGACGAGGAACAGTACACTATGGAACAATAGGGAGAGGGGGCTGTAAACTTTGCAGGGACCTGCATAAAACCTGTGACCATTTTCTACCTTCATTAATATGAAACGCCAAAGGAAGCATTTTGTTTCTAGGGAGCATTTGTAAAAAAAGAGAACATCATGACAAAGGAGACAAAAATATACAATGGAGGAAACGACAGTTTCTTCAACAAATGGTACTGGGAAAACTAGACCCCTACATGCAAAAGAATGAAATTGGACCACTTTCTTACACCACACACAAAAGTCAACTCAAAATGGATTACAGACCTAACTGTGAGACCTGAAAGCATAAAACTCCTACAAGAAAACACGGGCAGTAATCTCTTTGAGATCAGCCTTGGCCACATTCTTCTGGATATGTCTCCTAAGGCAAGGAAAACAAAAGCAAAAACAAACTATTGGGACTACACCAACATAAAAAACTTCTGCACAGCGAAGGAAATCATCAACAAAGTGAAAAGACAACGTACTGAATGGGGGAAGATATCTGCAAATGATATATCTGATAAGTTTTTTTTTTTAATGTTTATTTATTTTTGAGAGGGAGAGACAGAGTGTGAGCAGGCGAAGGGCAGAGAGAGAGGGAGACACAGAATCTGAAGCAGGCTCCAGGTTCTGAGCTGTCAGCACAGAGCCTGACGCGGAGCTCGATCCCATGAACCGTGAGATCATGACCTGAGCCGAAGTCGGACGCTTAACCAGCTGAGCCACCCAGGCGCCCCTGGTAAGTTTTAAAATCCAAAATATATAAAGAACTTACACAACTCAACACCAAAAAACCCACAAACAATCCAATTAAAAAGTGGTCAGAGAATAGACATTGTTCCAAAGACATCCAGATGGCCAAGAGACACATGAAAAGATGCTCAGCATCACTCGTCATCAGGAAAATGCAAATCAAAATCACAATGAGATATCACCTCACACCTGTCAGAATGGCTAAGATAAAAAAACGCAAGAAACAAGTGTTGGTGAGGGTGTGGAAAGGGAACCCTGTGCACTGTTGGTGGAAATGTAAATTGGAGAAGCCACCGTAGAAAACAGCGTATTTACCCAAAGGAAACAAAAATACTAATTCAAAAAGATGCATGTTTATTGCAGCATTATTTACAATAGCCAAGATATGGAAGCAGCCTAAGTGTCCATCGATAGATGAATGGATGAAGAAGTACAATGAAATATTACTGAGCCATAGAAAAGAATGAGATCTTGTATTTGCAACAACACGAATGGTCCTAGAGGGTGTTATGCTAAGTGAAATAAGTCAGACAGAGAAAGACAAATACCATGGGATTTCACGTATGCATGGAATCTAAAAAAAAGCAGATGAACGAACAAACAGAAGCAAAACTAGACCCATAAGTACAGAGAACAAACTGGTGGTTGCCAGAGGGGAGGGGTGTGGAAGGGTGGGCCAAACGGGTGATGGGGAATGGGAAGCACAGGCTTCCAGTCTGGAAGGGGATGAGTCATGGGGATGTAGGGTACAGCACAGGGAGGATGTCAGTGGTACTGCAGTAATGACGTGTGGTGACAGATGGGAGCTACATGTGTGGAGAGCATGGCACGAGACTTTGTCCGGTCACTATGTTGCACACCTAAAACTAATGTAACATTGTGTTCAGTACCACAACTATACTTCAGTAAAAAAATATAAAAGAAGGGCGCCTGGGTGGCTTAGTTGGTTGAGTGTCTGACTTCGGCTCAGGTCATGATCTCACAGTTCATGAGTTCGAGCCCTGCATCAGGCCGGCTGCTGTCAGCGCAGAACCTGTTTTGGATCCCCTGCTCATGCTCTCTATCTCAAAAGAAACAAAACAAAACAAAACAAAACAAAACAAAACAAAACAAAATGAAATGAAATAAATTATAAAAGGAGAACTAAAAAAAAGAGAGACAGAGGGAGAGACAGAATATCAGTGACATTTTCCCCAACATCAATTACCAACAGAGGCTAATATACAATTAAATTCTCCTTCCCATCTGTTGCTTGCTGAAAACTCTAGTGTCTCTGTCCAAGGAAATTTTAGTGAAGGGCTTATAAAAAAAAAAAAAAAAAACAAGTTTCCCTCCCAGACATGTATACTAAAATCTTTCCTGTTGGATTCTCCATCCAATTGTTTAGTGCTGCTTTGAAGTTACGTTTATCAGGACAGTCTCACCGTGCTATTTGCTTTAAGTTTCCTTCCTGCTGAACGAAGGTACGAGGAGGGAAGTTTGCATTTGCTGTGTTATGGCTCCACCAGTTTTCTCCGGCAGGAAATGCTCTTCCCAATGATCTATTGATTGGCTGCTGCTTACAAAGGGTCGTTTTTACGAAGCTACAGAAAAATTATGTTGAGAATAAATGCCAGGGCATATCTTAGGGTGTGGGGGTGGGAGTGGGGCTGAGAGTGTTAGTTTTTGCACTAAAAAAAATTTTTTTTTAATGATTATTTAGTTTTGAGAGACAGAGAGAGAGAGACACACGGAGCATGAGTGGGGGAGGGGCAGAGAGAGAGAGGGAGACACAATCCCAAGCAGGCTCCAGGCTCTGAGCTGTCAGCACAGAGCCCGACACGGGGCTAGAACCCATGAACCGTGAGATCACGACCTGAGCCCAAGTTGGACGCTTAACTGACTCAGCCACCCAGATGCCCTAGTTTTTGCATTTTAAAATCCTGCCTTCGAGTGACGTGAACATAATGGTTCCCCCTGACGGGATGCACCGGATACACCTGCCCGGTGTCCTGGCTGTGACAGGCCAACGCTCACAACGAAAGCGGCCTGCTAGGTCCCTGCTGTGGCGGGGCATCCCTGCTTCGAGGGAAGAGGCCAATCTGAGGTTTCTCCTCACTCCGAGGTTCTGTGACGCTGGCCCTTGCCGGCCACTGTGGGCAAAAAGGACCCGGCCAGGCCACTCCCTTAGTCTCTCAGGCCTCAGTTTCCTTGCCCGTAAGCCGAGGGTCAGGCCCCGGTTATGCCAGGCTTTCCTAGATCTCAAAGCACACGGCCATGGAAAAACACTGAGATGCCGGCACCAGCCGCCTCTGGATGTGCAGGGGTCTCCTCTGTCCCTCGGGCATTCCTGCTTCGGGTGTCTTCCACATTGGCCCTCGCTTGCGCAGTGGAAAACAGCCGCGGGCGTCCTGTTCCGCCAGGAATGACCTGGAACACTGGGGTATTCTACCCAGAGACAGCCGTGCTCAGAGTCCCTCAATCTGGGCTTTGTCCCCTCTCTGCAAACGCGCAGTGGGGTGGGTTTTGCCAGATTCACGGAATACGGTGCACACAGGTTCTCCCTCATTGCTTCCGTTACCCAGAGCGGCTCTCACTATTCAGAAAGCTTGTCTCCCGGCCCATCAAAAGTCTGTGCAATGCTGAACCGGGGTCTAGGCTTCCGTCCCTTGCTAACTAGCTTTGGGACCTGGGGCTAGCCCACCTCTGGGTCTCATTTCCCACTCTGTGGAAAAAAAAAAAAAAAATCAAGAAAACAGAGGGTGACACTATCAGAGGATCTAAAATTCAGCGGTTACACGATTAACCTGAGGCCAAACAAAACCAGTCTAAGATACCTCCTCACGGCCCTGACCCAAGGACCGTCCTTCAGACCCCGAGGCCCACCTCTGCCCTGGAGGGTTCAAACCCAGGCTCACTGGCTCTGGGGGCTTGAGCACAGGCTGCCCCGAGCAAGTCTATCTTGTTCCAGACAACAGAGAGAGTAAATCCCTGCCCGCAGGCCCAGGGCAAGCCCCCTTCTGCAACCACAGAGAACCCCATAAATGTTTAATTCCTCACAATCACCTGACATAGCCCCCCCCCCCCCCCCCGCATCTCCCTGCACAACTGCACTCTGGCAGGAACGGGGGTAAAACCACTTACTTTCAGCTGCAATTTACTCAGCAGAGTGATTAATCAATTAATTATTCCATCCACCAAGCTATTCAAAAGCAGTTCAGACTGTTTACCACGTACCTCCTCGACCGGAGGGGAGGCAGGAGGCCTACCACGAGGGGGGGCCCCGATGCATCTGCAAGTGGCCTGGTGCCCCCCTCGGCACGGAGGAGTCGTCTGGGGGTCCTGCCTCTCTTGCCCCCAAACACCCCGAAGCTAAACGGTCCTTGAGTCTCCGTCCCCGCTCCTCGACGAAGGACAGATGGGTCCCTCTGCCCGTCATCAGGCCACCTCATTTCCTTCCACCATCGACCAGGCGGCGGCCGGTTCATTTTTCTCGCCACTACACAGAGTGTCATTTTAATTAAAAAAAAATTTTTTTTTAATGTTTATTTTTGAGAGAGACAGAGAGAGCACGAGTGGGGGAGGGGCAGAGAGAGAGAGAGGGAGGGAGACACAGAATCTGATGCATCAGAGCCCGACACGGGGCTCGAACCCACGAGCTGTGAGATCGTGACCTGAGCCCAAGTGGGACGCTTAACCTACTGAGCCACCCAGGCGCCCCCCGAGGGCCACTTTAAAGTGAAAATCTGCCTAAAGCCCTTCCTCGCTTACGTTCTCCAGGTTTCCCCCGCCCTTAAGGAAAAAGCTTCTTCACAAGCACAGAAGGCCCCCACGAGCAGATCTGCCCTTCTGGAGTAAGACCCCTGCTAGCCGTTCTCTGGAACCGAAAGGCTGTTTCAGCTCTCGACCCCGGCTGCCCCTTGCCAACACAGACTGAACCAACCACCGCCCCCCAACAACAAGGCCTTCCCTGTCTGGGTTGCCTGGGCCTTCAGAAAGCTTGTCTGACCCCCCTGCCTCTTTACTCAGCCATGGTTTGGCAAGTCTTTGCTGACTGCTGTCTTCTCCAGTCACTCAAAGCCCAGGGAGTGGTCCTTATCTGTAGGCCTGGTGCCTGGTTCCTGGTGTAGGGTCTGAAAGCAAGCCCTGCAGGCGTGTTGGCTAACACATTTGGGACGCGTGGATCACACTTCGGTGTTTATGTTGGCTTTCAGTTTGGAGAAGAGAGGGCGAAGTCTACACTTCTGTATCCAGGAGGTAAGCAGAGAGCAGATTTTAGAGCAGCGAGCAGCTCAAAAAGCTGAACCAGCCCAGCACCGATGGGCTTTGCATCTCACTGGGCTTTACTGTGTCAGGGTCCGAACATTTCCGTTTGCCTTTTTAAGCGCCTGCGACTTTCTCTCTCTCAAAAAGAAAAAAAAAAAAAAAAAAAAAAAAAAGGAATATTATTGTATGTCCAGGCCAGGCTTTTCTCTGAGATCAGAGTTATAAAACCGATCCTAATCCTTCTTGTGTTTCTTGTTCTCCACGAAGAGGCCGAGCTGGAGACTCGCTTTCCGTTGATGACCACTCCACGGGGTGTTACTAGTAAAGAAAAGAATGCATTTGGAGCATTTAGCAAGCAGTGAGCGCTGAGTCAATGTGACCTTTTTGTTACTGACCTTGTTCATCCACTGTGCTAGCAATTTTGTTGCGACTCTTCTCTAGGACAGCGCGGCCCTGAACTTGGGGATTTGCAGTTTTATAGGAAGGGACCCTGGTCATCACCGGGATATGAAGCCTGCCGGCCATGAGAGCCAGCTTGCCTGACCCCCAAAGTTCTCCATTTCTGGCGGGATCCCTGTCCCAATGGCTTCATGATGTGCCTGTACGTGCTGGGAAGCAGCTGCATGAACTCAGACTGGCTTGCGGCTCATAAGAGGAAAGCGTTTCTTTGACAGTCGAATCCCCACTCTTTCTGGTGATGCCAGTTTTCGGTCTTTAAGTAACTATACTTTCTCTCTTCATTTTTACTGCATTTGGACGTTGACCTTTATCCTTGCAGATTTCTTTAAAATCTCAACTGAGGGGCGCCTGGGTGGCGCAGTCGGTTAAGCGTCTGACTTCAGCCAGGTCACGATCTCGCGGTCCGTGAGTTCGAGCCCCGCGTCGGGCTCTGGGCTGATGGCTCAGAGCCTGGAGCCTGTTTCCGATTCTGTGTCTCCCTCTCTCTCTGCCCCTCCCCCGTTCATGCTCTGTCTCTCTCTGTCCCAAAAATAAATAAACGTTGAAAAAAAAATTTAAAAAAAAAAATAAATAAATAAAATAAAATCTCAACTTAGACACTTGGATCTGTGTTTTCCGTGTTCTCCTGTTCATGAATGTTAAGACAAATGGAAGTGTGATTAGGCTGGTCTTTGCCTAACTTCCCAAATCTTGCATGGATGGGAGAGGGAGGAAACATAACTTCAGGGACAGATTGTGTGGTTATCCCATCATTTCCCATCTTTTCTTTTTCTTTTTTATTTTTATTTATTTATTTTTTTAACGTTTATTTATTTTTGAGACAGAGAGAGACAGAGCATGAACGAGGAAGGGTCAGAGAGAGAGGGAGACACAGAATCTGAAACAGGCTCCAGGCTCTCAGCAGTCAGCACAGAGCCCGACGCGGGGCTCGAACTCACTGACCGTGAGATCGTGACCTGAGCCAAAGTCGGACGCTCAACCGACTGAGCCACCCAGGCACCCTCCCATCTTTTTGTTAGAGGGAAACATGGTTAAAATGTACACGAAAGGGGACATAATTTAAACGTGGAAAGGAAGTAGGGCTAGTGTTACCGTTTTATCTTGGTGACAGTGCAAATATTATAGGCTGAAATTGTATCAAAGAGGCTCAAGTTTAAGAAACAAAAATCCAGCTGAGCTCACTCTTCTGCTTTGCCAACTGGTAGCATTAGCCACCGCCTAACTTCCAAAAGCATGGGAAGGAAATAAGGAAAGTTTCGCAAGCTTGGGACCTGGGCCTCACGCCGATTCCCCACCCAAGCCACTCTCTTCAACAATCTCCATTTGGACAACGGCGGTGTCTGCCTTGGGGAACTCTCTGGAATTAAATGATCCCCTTGGCTAGAAAACTGTTCTCCTCTATCAGGGAAGACTGTTTTCTTCGGATGAATACTTATGAGAGTTACTGCCTGAGCAGCTAGGGCAGCTAAATATACCTGGGGGAACAGGGTGGGAGCGGAGTTTGCGCGGAGACCATTCCTACATAGGAGCCAAAGAACTCGAGTTGTTCTGGATGATGACTCCAAGAATATTTCATGCTTTGGGGTGGGTAGGGAGGGGGGGGAGCGCGACAGCATGAACCCAGTCTCAAAGGTAAGGAAATGGACATGGTGTTGGGATTTGGGGAGTTTAATTCAGGTGAGAATTCCAAACTGCCATGGGTTGCAATGGTAACCTAAATGGCATGAAAAAGCAACAAAGCATTTCAAGGGTAGGTTTTATTTTAAAATAGCTTTAATAAAGTATCATCGACATACAAGAAACTATGCACGAAAGGGTACAATTTGATGTTTTGATATATACGTACACTCGTGAAACTGCCAACGCAGTGAAGATAATGATCATATCCATCGCCCCGAAAGTGTTTTCACATTCTTCCGTAACCATCCCTCTTGCCTCTCCACACCCCTCACCCCATAACACATTCCCAGTCATGTCCCAAGGTAACAACTGCTCTGTTCCTATAGATCTGTATTTTCTAGAAGTTTATATAAATGTGATCATAACACTATGGATTCTCTTACATCTGGCTTCCTTCACTCAAAATAGTTACTCTGAGATTCATCCACGATATTGCCTGGATTTCCTTGTACCAATGTACTAGTTTGTATCCATCCCTGTTGAAGGACATTTAGGTTATTTCTAAGTTTTTGCCATTTTGAAGAGAGTGGCTATGACTATTGGCGTACAACTCTTCGTACGGGTAAATGCTTTCATTTCTCGAGTCAATGGGTAAGAGTGGAGTGGGCGGCATGGAGTCAGCATGTGTTTAACTGTTTAAAAAGCCACCACACGAATTTCCGATGCGGTTGGAATTCCCATGCCATTCCAATGTCATTCCAATGGAATTTCCAATGCCATTTTACCTCCTGCACAGTGTATGAGACCTCCAGCTCTTCCATATCCTCACCGGTATCTGGTATAGTCAGTCTGAAAATTTAAGCCGTTCTAATCAGTGTGCAGTGCTATCTCATTGTGCTTTTACATGGCACGTCCCTAATGGCCAATGTCTTTTCACGCACTTATCTGTCATCCATATACTGGTGCAGTATCTGTTCACACTTTTGCTTTTTTTTTTAAGTTTATTTATTTCTTGAGAGAGAGACAGAGACAGAGAGAGAGGGAAAGAGAGAGAAGGCTCCAAGCAGGCTCTGTACTGTCAGTGTAGAGCCCGATGCATGGTTCGAGATCATGACCTGAGCAGAAATCAAGAGTCAGATGCTCAACTGACTGAACCACCCAGGCGCCCCTCTTTTTTTTTTTTTTTAATTGGGTACTTTACTTTCTTATTATTGAATTTTGAGAGTTAAAATATATGTGTGTGTGTATATGTGTATATACGTGTGTGTACATATATACACACACACACATATACGTATACACACACACATATTTTCTAGATATGTCATTTTTGAGATATATGCCTTACAAATATTTTCTCCCGTTCTGTGATTTGCCTTTTCATTCTCTTAATATGTCTTTTGAAGGGAAGAAATTCATCATTTTGATGAAGTCCAACTTATTCATTTTTCTTCATTTACGGATTGTGTCTTGTTTTTCCATCAAAGAAATCTTTAAGTCAAAGTTAATAGATCTTCTCCTATGTTTCCTTTTAGAAGTTTTATAGTTCCAGTATTACTTTTAGAGTTAATTTTTGTATGGTGTGAGATAAGGTTCTAAATCACGGTTTTTGCATGTGGATATCCGAATGTTCTAGTGCCTGTTTGTTGAAGAGACTCTCCTTTCTTTAAATTGCCTTTGCATATTTGTTGAAAATCAATGGATGTCATTAATGTCTCTCTCTCTATATGTATGGGTCTATTTCCAGACTTTCATTCTGTTCTATTGATCTGTTTATCCCTTATTTTTTTATTAAAAATTTTTTTAATGTTTATTTATTTTTGACAGAGAGAGACAGAGCACGAGTGGGGGAGGGGCAGAGAGAGAGGGAGACACAGAATCCGAAGCAGGCTCCAGGCTCTGAGCCATCAGCACAGAGCCTGATGCGGGGCTGGAACTCACAAACTGCAAGATCATGACCCGAGCCCAAGTCGGACCCTTAACCAACTGAGCCACCCAGGCACCCGTTAATCTCTTTTTATACCAACATAATACTACCTTGATTATTGTAGCTTCATAGTAAGTTTTGAAGTCAGGTAAGGCCATTCCTCAAACTTCTTCTTTAAAGTTGTCTCAGCTATTCTGGGTCCTTTGCATTTACGTACGGATTTTAAAATGAGCTTGTCAATCTCCACAAAAAAGCCTGCAGTGATTCTGATTGGGGTTGTGTTGACTTAAACAATATTAAGTCTCCAATTGACAAATACATTTCCTCATTTTTTAGTTTCTTTTTTTAAGGTTTTATTATTTTTTTAATATCTATATCCAACGTGGACCTCAAACTCAGGACCCCAAGATCAAGAGCACCTCATTTTTTTTTACATCTTCTTTGATTTCTCTCAGCAGTGTTTTGTTATTTTAAACTGCGGAGTCTCTACATAACTTTCAGATATATCCCTAAGTGTTCCATCTGTTTTGATGCTTTGGTAAATATTTTTCACATTTCAAATCCCAATTGTTTATTGGCTGAACATAGAAATATGATTGATTTTCATATACTGATATTATATCCTACAATCTTGCTAAATTCTTATTAGTTCTATTAGCATTTTTGTAGATTCCATCAAATTTTCTACATGGACGATCATGTCATCTATAAATACAGTCTTATTTTTACTTTCCTTTACCACTTCCTTTCTTTTATTTATTTATTTTTTAGGCCTTGGCTGGAACATCTAGTACACTGCTGGATGGAAGTGACAAGAGTAGGGGCGCCTGGGTGGCTCAGTCAGTTGAGTGTCCGACCCTTGATTTTGGCTCAGGTCATGATCCCAGGGACATGGGATCACACCCTGCATGCATTGGGCACCATGTTGAATGTGGAGCATGCTTAAGATTCTCTCTCTCTTCCTATGCCCCGCTCCCCCACTCACATTCTTTCTCTCTCTCTCTCTCAAAAAAAAAAAAAAAAAAAAAAAAGAAGTGACAAGAGTAGACATCCTTGCCTTCTTCCTGATTTAGAGGGAAAGTGTTCCATCTTTCACCACAATATTAATAGTATGTTTTCATAGAAGCCTTCTTTCAGGTTAGAGAAGTATCCTTCTAATAGGTTGCTGAGAGTTTTTATTAAGAATGGGTGATGCATTTTGTCAACTGCTTTTTCTGCATCTATTGAGGAGATATTTTTTTCTTGAGTCTGCTAATATGGTAAATTACATTGATCGATTCTTGAATGTTAAGCCAAGCTTGTATTCATGGGATAAACCCCACTTGGTCATGATACATTATCTTTTTTTTATGTATTGGTACATTCGATTAGTTAATATTTTTGCAATAATATTCATGAGGAATACTGGTCAATAGTTTTTCTTCTGTACTGTCTTTGATTTTAGTTAAGAGACATGCTGGCCTCATGGAATGAATTGGCAAGTATTCCTTTTTGATTCTCTAGAAGAGTTTGTGTAGAATTACTATTGCTTATTTCTCAATATTTGGCAGTATTCAAGTGTGGATTCTTGCAAGTGTAGAGGAAAAGTTATGAAAGACTGAAATGGACCCAAAAGATTACTAGGTGTATCCTGTGTCCGTCATGCTTCTAGGTTATCTCCGCCTTTCTTTGTCTTTGAGCTGTCTACAACTCTGTAAACTGTAGAACACTGAAAAGAATGCATAAGATCCTTGTCCGTAAAAACTCAAGTTACTTGTACCTGGTGGAATACAATTTATTATTGCGCTGAAAACAGACCTATTTTGCGTGTACTGTAAAATCATTTCACATCATTGCCTATTCTTTGAATGGTCTTTTGAACCAGCTGTAACATCTAACGGTTCCCTCATTAGTTAATGAATTAAATAAAATCTTTGGCATGTGTTCATTTTATACTTGCACAAGAAGAGCATTTTACCTTTAACATTATCTTTTATGCCAGGAACGATGAGAATTCATGGTACAGACTTTGTTCAATCCAAGTATTACCAGGTTGGTTACTTGCTAGGATGATGATATCCAGAGAAGAGCTGTTTTAAGATGAAAGAGAGGATTGGCATTTGTTTCCTCATCTGTAAAAAAGGGGCTCTGGGATGGACAATTTCTCAAGTCCTTTCTCATTCCAACTGTCCAACTCAGACTTGGCGATTTCATGGTACACCTACTTCGATTTGCAGAGTTCAGTTTCATCAACTGTTCAAATGGAAGAGTGACACTTTCTGTACCCATCTTGGATCATCACACGAGAGAATAGATGTGAAATGTTGAAAGTGCAGTATAAATCTAGGGGGCTATTATCTGTGCCTCGTGAAAAGCAAAGATAAATGATCCCAAGTCTCATTCTCTCATTTTGGCTAATTCTTTAAAATTTGAAATCTTTGTAATCTTCTAGGAAACCTGAATGAGTTGAAATGAGTTGATCTGAACTTAACCTTTTTTTTTCCTCACTGAAGAAGAGTCATCATCTTAAATTAATTTCATCATGGGCTTTAAATAATCTAGAATGATTAAATTCTAAAACTAGACATTCTGAAATAGATCAAATGCCTCTAGGTTTGGTCTCAAATACTGGGGCAGTTGCCCAGACAGTGTTGAGAAGGGGTCAATTCTCATTTCTATGCTGTAATTAAAACGCTCCTAGAATTATTTTCAAAAAAGCTGTGAATCTCATTTTCTCGTGGCCAGTGCTGCCCATGAGCCAGGGTGCTCCTCGTGAATGGTCTTCCCACACCCCGAAGCCCTGAAGCCCCGAAGCCCCTTCCGTATTCTAGTCATCTTCTAGTTGCCTCCTGTAGAGATCTTGGTGTTTCCAGTTTGGGAAGGCGCAGGATCCATGCAGAATTGTGTAGGGGCCCAGGTAGGGAGGCCCTGCACTTTTCTCCAGTGTAAAAACGCCGACTTGATGGTCTAGTTTATGTTCTGAGGTCATGTATACATTCTCTTCACTTGTTTTCTTATCCTTAAAATGAAATTAACTTGGGTGATGCTAAGTTTCCTTCCAATCTAAGCTTAAAAGAAAAAAAACAAAAAGCTTTTTAGGCTCAGTGGGTTGAGCATCCGACTCTTGATTTTGGTTCAGGTCATGATCTCACAATTTGTGGGTTTGAGCCCTGCATGGAGCTCTGTGCTGAGAGTGTACAGCCTGCTTGAGATTCTCTCTCTCTCTTCCCTTCCCTCTCTTGTGCTCTCTCCCTCAAAAACAAACATAAAAAAAAAAAAAAAAAGCTTTTATGATGAGAGAAAAACAAGAAATATAGCCTATATTTTTATGTGTCTCTATCCATTCATCCATGCATCTGTCCATTTACTTGACAAGTAGTATGTGTGTACAAAGCACCATACCAAAAGAAATGTCTAGTATGTAACCCTGCTTTGAAGGAGGTTGTGAAAATCCTCCTCCCCCCTGGGGAGTGTGAGGGGAAAAGGGGAGAGCACCCTGAGGAGGTGTTTACTAGCCAGTGCTAGAGGAACTGCTATTTAATTAATTAATTAATTAATTAACAATCAGCAAACAGTGGGGAAGTGTGGGTCAGCTTCCACATGCTAATTGTTGGTCCCTTTATGGTGCTGGGACGGGCGAGGGCATCCTCGCAGGATCCCAGATGAGCTCGCACACAGGCATCGCAAAGAGGCTACGATTCTGTTTCGTAGCAGCACGCGTGCCAGTTTTTACCCGGTGAGATTAATTACAACTTTTACAAGTGTAACTTAGAGCCATAAAATATTAACACCCATGTCACTGGTAATCTGCAAGTGTGCTGAAATAGCCCGGGGCCATTTTGGGGCATGTTGCTCCGACTGGTATTTGGAGGTGGACTTCTCCATCGCCTTCCGGTAAAGGGTCCTCAGTGTTGTGCTCAGTGACTCTGGACAGTCACCAACCTGACCTTTGCCCTTTAACTGGCCTTGCCTCTGCTTCCTCATTCACCTCCCCAACCCCTTTCGCGCTTCTCAGAAAACGTAATGTTACCTCGACTTGTTTGTCACACGCCTACAGCTCGAATTCTAGCTGTGTGACATCTCCAGGAAAACTTCTGGCTCAGTGTTCTAGGTTGTACCTCCACCATTAACGGGACCTAGGATGGCTGCTCCACTAACTGGAAAAAAACAAGGATTTATTTCCCCTCAGCACGCAACCCCCAATCGCTACACGCTCCCTCGAGGTTACGGTGATGATGAACTGGTCGGTATCCTTGCGTCTCTACACGATGCATTCCCAACCGTTCCTGTCTAGTAATTACTGTCGATTCTTTCACACAAATTTCCAGAGAGGAAGGCCCATGTCTGCACTGAACAAACCGTGCGGTTTGGGGGACCGTGACAAGTGCCGATAAAGGCTTGATTTCCACCCCGGACACAATCACTGTATCACAGGTTTACATTAAGAGAAGTGTAGGGGCGCCTGGGTGGCTCGGTCGGTTAAGCGTCCGACTTCGGCTCAGGTCGTGATCTCACGGTCCGTCAGTTCGAGCCCCGCGTCGGGCTCTGTGCTGACAGCTCAGAGCCTGGAGCCTGTTTCAGATTCTGTGTCTCCCTCTCTCTCTGCCCCTCCCCTGTTCATGCTCTGTCTCTCTCTGTCTCAAAAATAAATAAACGTTAAAAAAAAAAAAATTTTAAGAGAAGTGTACGTTGTTAGAACTTGGGCTCTGTGGAGATGCTCTCATCCAGACTTACGTACCAACAGGCAGGTCATTACCTGCCTTAGAGTCCACTGTCCGTGAGAAGCAGGCCCCTGAGGCACCTGTCACCAGCACGCTGTCCTCTAAAGGACAACACGCCCCGGGCATAACGAGAGTCCAACAGTGCTGATCTGGCCTATCCTGGCTCTGTCCTGACACTGGACATTTGCCATATTGGGGCTTCCTATCCTTCTTTGTCTTTCTACAGTTGGATAAATACCTACACTGTGAAATCTACCTCTCCCGCCCCAGCTAGAACTCGGAATCCCTAACCTCCAGGAGGGAAATACGGACCGACTTCCTAGGCTGCACCCACCAGATGCCCCTGCACTGGCCTTCGGCTGGACAGTGACCGTGTGACGGACGGGGCTCTGTGGGCCTTCCACTTTGCCGATGCAGGTGGCAGCCGTGGTTGGTGACAGTGAGTCCCGGACACCCAAGGGACCCCGTGCCAGCAGCAGTTATCCTGGGGAGGTCGAGTTTCCACCATTTGGTTCTCAGTGGAGGCTGTGGCTCTGGGCTGGCTTCAAGAGCTGCTTCTGGAAGCCCAGCGTCAAATTGGTTCCTGCGGCCCTCGCGGGAGACTGCTACCTGACGTCTGCAGTAAACCCTTCTCTGCTTCAATTAGCCTTGGTGGATTCTGTTTTATTTTTGATTTTGGTCATTAGAACCCTGACCCTTCCAGTACTGGTAGCAGGAGAGGTGCCAGGCCTTTAAGGAAATGGGGATCTTAGATTTGAGAGCATGGCTACTGTCACAGGGTGGTCACAGGGTCCCTGGCCCAGGGCCCGCCTCCGTAGTCTCCTTTGCCTGTCCCGTCTCCTCTGCACCTGCAGCTACACATGGGCATTCCTTGCTTCCTCGGCAGAAACTGGGTGTTTTCTAGGCTCCTGACATAGGGCTGCCTGCAAACACCTGGGAGGGGTTTACTTCTCTTCCCCTGAACACGCGAGTGTGTCCCTGAACCGTTTCCAGACCAGTCTGTGGAGACATCAGGGAAGGCAGACGAGAACCTCTCAACATAGACATGAAGTCCAGGGGGCCGTGACCGTGATGGGGATGGGGACTCTCCCAGGCCCGTGGGGGCTGCCAGGCACAGGCTCAGAGACCCGCGGGTCTGCAGGATGCCCCCCGATCAGGGTCTGCTTTCAAAGCCAGCTTTCAAGATGTTTCTTGGTCTTTAATGTACATCTGAACGTTCACATAAATTCTTGCTTGAGTATTGTTTAAAATGGGAAAAATACTTGAAACCTAAATGTCGCCAACAGGAGACAGGCTGAATTTATTATGGTACATTCAGAGGAGGGGGTCCAGCTGTTAGGCAGATGGCAGAAACTCGGGGAACCGTCAAAACCAAACAGCTAAAAGACATCATTTTAAATGGCTGCATAATGCTTGGTGGTAGGGATGTATTGTAACTTATTCATCCGATTTCTTATTCTTAAATTGTAAAGTTGTTTTCAATTGTATCTGCTATTACAAATAATAACCCATTGATCATTTTTTTAAGTTTTTACTTATTTATTTATTTAGAGAAAGAGAGAGAGAGAGAGAGCGGGGAAGGGACAGAGAGAGAGGGAGAGAGCGACAATCCCAAGCAGGCTCCACACAGAGCCACACAAACTGTGAGATCATGACCTGAGCTGAAATCAAAAGGTGGACGCTTAACCCAGTGAGCCACCAGGGCGCCTCCATTGATCGTTTTTATATACAATTTTCTATAATTTAAAATACTTTCCTCAAAATAGATTCCTAGGAGAGGAATTTGCACATCAAAGGACAAGGATGTTAAAAATCTTGACATGGATTTCCAGAGTGCTTTCCACACTGTTTGCACTGACTTCTCATGGTCTATAGTATGTGCAAATTTAATTCCAGTCTTCCCAACATTGATTATTATCTCTCATTGGCCAAAAATAATGTTTCATGCTGTTTAAAAAAAATTTTTTTTAATGTTTTTATTATTTTTGAGACAGAGACAGAGCATGAGCAAGGGAGGGGCAGAGAGAGAGGGAGACACAGAATCCGAAGCAGGCTCCGGGCTCCGAGCTGTCAGCACAGAGCCCGACATGGGGCTTGAACCCACGGACCGTGAGATCGTGACCTGAGCCGAAGTCGAACGCTTAACTGACTGAGCCACCCAGGCGCCCCTATACTGTTTTAATTTGCATATCCAGATTACAGGTTAGGCTAACAATTTGTAATGATTTTCTAGGTTATTTATGGACTTTCTGAGAATTACCTATTTATATATCGGGCCCATTTTCCTACTGAGTTATAGTGTTTTTCCTATTAAATTATATGAAGTTTTAACTAGGGCAATTTGTGCTATTGCACACTGCCCAGCTTGCCCATTTGGAAACCATTTCGTCCAATCCTAGCAAGTGATCTGCCTTATCCCAAAGAACTCTACTGCTAACCCCAAACTAAAGACCTCACACCTTGTACACGCACAAAGACCTCATGCAGACTGTGTGTAATGAGAATGTATTTTTCAAACGGTGTGAATAATCGAAATTATGACTCATGTAAAGTATGTCCCACTCGCATGGCTTGGTGTGTTGAGCCTAGAGGAATCAATAAAATAAATGCATTTTCTATGCACTGGTGTCACAAATCTGTTTTATTGACACCATGGAATTTTAAGTGATTTCTTGCTCTTGAAAAAGGAGAGTCCCAAAGCTACGGTACCTATAATTTTGTGAGATGTGACAAAACCAACAGGGCATTTTGGGGCTGTTTGTTTGTGATAAACCATCGAAAAGCAGGGCAAGAGCCGGGACTGAATATCATGGGTGATCACTGAATGGGAATGATGGCACTTCGACATAAATGGTAGGAGAGCTCTTTGACTATCTTAGCAGCTACTCCAAGGCCCTGGGATAGCACACGTTAATTATAAATGAAGGTGCTGACATTCATGAAAAATCTTCATTACTAAGAGATGACTTTTAGAACAGAAAAAATAATGTGGCATTGTTGAGGTAAGGATTCGAAGATCTGTAGAAGGACCCATTTAAACAGGAGTTGAGGGAGGGGGATGGGCAAAATAAGTGAAGGGGATTAAGAGGTATAAACATCCAGTTATAAAATAAATAAGTCACATAGATGGAAAGTACGGCACAGGGAATCTAGTCAATAATATTGTAATTATGGGCAACGGAAACAAAAGCAAGAATGAACTACTGGGACCTCATCAAGATAAAAAGCTTCTGCACAGTGAAGGAAACAATCAACAAAACTAAGAGGCAACCGATGGAATGGGAGAAGATATTTGCAAATGACGTTGCAGATAAAGTGTTAGTATCCAAGATCTATAAAGAACTTAGCAAACTCAGCACCCAGAAAACAAATAATCCAGTGAAGAAATGGGCAGGAGACATAAACAGACACTTTTCCAAAAAAGACATCCAGATGGCCAACAGACACATGAAAAGATGCTCAACATCACTCATCATCAGGGAAACACAAATCAAAACCACAATAAGACACCACCTCACACCAGTCACAATGGCTAAAATGAACAACCCAGGCAACAACAGATGTTGGTGAGGATACAGAGAAAGAGGAACCCTTTTGCGCTGCTGGTGGGAATGCAAACTGGTGCAGCCGCTGTGGAAAACAGTATGGAGCTTCCTCAAAAAGGTAAAAATAGAACTGCCCTATGACTCATTAATTGCACTACTCGGTATTTATCCAAAGGATACAGGTGTGCTGTTTCGAAGGGGCACATGCACCTTAATGTTTATAGCAGCGTTATTGACAATTGCCAAAATATGGAAAGAGGCCAAATGTCCTTCGACTGACAAATGGATAAGGAAAATGTGATATATAGATACAGATATAGGTATAGATATAGATATAGATATGTAGATAGTGGAATATTACTCAGTGATCAAAAAGAATGAAATCTTGCTGTGTGCAACAACATGGATAGAACTAGAGTATTATGCTAAGTGTAATAAGTCAGGGAAAGATAAATATCATATGATTTTACTCATATGTGGAATTTCAGAAACAACAGATGAACATAGGGGAAGGGAAGGAAAAATAAGATTGAGAGGGAGGCAAACCATAGAGACTCTTAAGTACAGAGAACAAACTGAGGGTTGGTGAAGGGGAGGGAGGTGAGGGGATGAGCTAAATGGGTGATGGGCTTGTGTTGGGATGAGCACTGGGGGTTATATGTAAGTGATGAATCACTAAATTCTATTCCTGAATTCATTATTACACTATATGTTAACTAACTTGGATTTAAATAAAATTTTAAACACTAAAAAAATAATACTGAAAAAAATAATATTGTGAGGCACCTGTGTGGCTCAGTCTGGTTCTTGAGTTCAAACTCCACATTGGGCTCCCTGCTGTCAGCACAAAGCGTGCTTTGGATCCTCTGTCCCTTTCTCTCTTTGCCCTTCCCCCTCTCAAAAATAAACATTAAAAAAACTTTGAAGAATTTTTTATATGTTTATTTATTTTTGAGAGAGAGAAAGAGAGAGACAGATCATGAGTGGGGGAGGGACAGAGAGAGGGAGACAGAATCTGAAGCAGACTTCAGGCTCTGAGCTGTCAGCACAGAGCCTGGCGTGGGGCTCGAACTCACACACCATGAGATCATGACCTGAGCTGAAGTCAGTCACTTAACCAACTGAGCCACCCAGGTGTCCCAACATTAAAATTTTTTTTTTCAATCTTGTACTTATGTCGTTAATGTAATTACGTCGATGGCAACTACACTCATTGTGGTGAGCACTGAGCAATGCCTAGAATTGTCCAATCGCTAGGTTGTGTACCTAAAACTAATATAACATTGTATGCCAACTATCCTTCCATAAAAACTTTTAGAACTAATAATTAAAAGTAAAAAGCAAAATGGAGCCAGGAGGCCAGAGGGGGGGCTGTCACGTGATACCACTAGGTGCAGCCCTTTGCAGACCCAGGAGGAGGAGGTGGACTTTGCACTCTCCAACAGGAAGAAGCTCCCTTCACTACCCTGGCAGGAGGAAGATTTTCTCCTGGCCCAGCAACAGCCCCAGCCAATGAGGAGCCGTCACTACTCAGCCAATGAGAGGCCACCACTGTGGTCTCCGCCTACAGACTCTGGTCCGAAGCAGCCCTCCCAACTTCCCCTTTCCTCTGTATGAGCAAGCTCCTCTCCTTTGTTCTTCACACTTGCCTGTGGTTCACCATAGCTTGTTTGCCCCACATTGCAGTTCCTCTGCTATTCCTGAATAAACCCATTTTGCTGGTAAAATAACCAGATGTGTTATTTTCAAGGTCTACAGAACTAAAACTGATCTTTAAGAGTCTAGGGGATAAACCACAAAGTTAGACTTGAGTAATGGCACCTCCTTTCACTGGTCAGCTCTCAGGAAGTACAACAAGTTGCCTGGGGTAGGTTCTCCAGTGTTCTCCACGTTTACCTGAGTGAGCCTGCTTTTGCTGGTTGTGCACCTAACAGAAACGCAGAATACTTCTGGCTTCCTTTTCTGGATACTCTTTTCATCATCCTGTTTGGGCAGATGCATGCCATAATCATAAAAAGTTGGTTTTCATGCAGCCAACTTTTTCTTACCACTTCTTTTCCTAAGTAAACACCACCATCATTTTACTCAGGCCAAAAAGGTTGGAGTCATTTATGACTGATGTCTTCATTTTCTCCCACATTCTATATCCGGATGCTCTGCTGATGGGAACAACAGTGCAACTACCTGTTGGATCATATCACCTGTCATTTTCTGCCCTGCCGTCACCTGGCTAAGCCACCACCACTACTTATCTTGTCCGTTGAATGTGCTTCCTAACTGCTCCTGTGTCCACGCATGCCTCCGGCAATTGATTATATGCAGGGAAGCTGCACTTGACCTTCTCAAATGTGAGTCACATAATGTCATTGCCCAGGACAAAACTCTCCAGTGACTTCTGATCAGAGTTAATATAAAACCCAACATCTATACCATGGCCTGCAAGACCTTCCATGCCCTAGCCCTGACTCCTCACTGAATCTGCCTTTGACCGCCTTCCCTTCCGTTCACACAGTTCCTGCTGTAATTTTTTTTAAATTATTTTTAATGTTTATTTATTTTTGAGAGAGAGCAAGAGACAGAGTGCGAGTGGGGGAGGGGCAGAGAGGGAAGGAGACACAGAATCTGAAGCAGGCTCCAGGCTCCGGGCTGTCAGCACAGAGCCTGACGCGGGGCTCAAACCCATGAACCGCAAGATGGTGACCTGAGCCAAAGTTGGACGCTCAGCTGACTGAGCCACCCAGGTACCTCCCTGCTGTCATTCTTCACATGCCAGTTCACCTCCCACTGGAGGGCCTCTGCATTTGCTACTTCCTCTCCTCAGAATGTTCTTTCCTCAGATATTTGCAAGACTCGCCTCCACTGCATTTAGAACTCTGCCAAGAAATCACCTCCTCAGAGATGCCTTCCCTCACCACCTCTGCTAAAACAGCAACTTCTTCATTACCAACTCCTCTCCTTTACTTTTCCTCTTAGCACTTGTCACCGTCTGACATCCTATTATGTAATTATTTGTTTATGTATTTGCTATATCTGTGTACCAATCCCCCTCCCCATCTTGTTCACTGTTGTACCTACACTCCTACAACAGCATCTGGCCATATCATATGCTCAATAAGTTCAGTATTAGTTGAATGAATGCATTTTTTAAAAGTTTATTTATTTTGAGGAGAGAGAGCGAGCGTGCGCGCAAGAGTGTGCATGAGTGGGGAAGGGCAGAGAGAGAAGGAGAGAGAGAATCTCAAGCAGGCTCCGTGCTGTCAGCGTAGAGCCCGGCTCGGGGTGGGGGAAGCGTGTGACGCTCGATCCCACAAACTGTAAGATCATGACCTGAGCCGAAATCAAGAGTTGGACGCTCAACCGACTGAGCCACCCAGGTGCCCCAGACGAATGCATCTTTGAAATTACTTGCGCTTATCACTTTTAAGTCTGTGTAAATTGAGACTGTGTAAGCAACGGAGTGACCTAGGTGATAAGGTAGAAGACAGAGTTTCATTTCAAAGAGCAGCCTCCAAACGTGAAGCACCATGGGAAGTGTGTGGAAAGAGGCGTCAAGCGAGATACCAGAGTTCACGTGAGTGGGCAGACAGAGAACCAGAAGGGGAAGGTCCATTTGAAGAACTTTAAAGTTATGAGCTTACTTTTTTTTTTTTTTAACGTTTATTTATTTTTGAGACAGAGAGAGACAGAGCATGAAGGGGGGAGGGGCAGAGAGAGAGGGAGACACAGAATCGGAAGCAGGCTCCAGGCTCTGAGCCATCAGCCCAGAGCCCGACGCGGGGCTCGAACTCACGGACCGCAAGATCGTGACCTGAGCTGAAGTCGGACGCTCAACCGACTGCGCCACCCAGGCGCCCCATGAGCTTACTTTTTAATTCTACTTAGAAGATGCCAGAGAAGTGAAGCAGATTTAGAAGATTTGCATCATTTTGTTATTGTCATTGTCGCTATCATTTCGCTCAAGAGAGTTTGCCAAGCACTTATTGGTATACGATGTTTTCCGTTTCGTGACAAAACACAAGCCAAAGCAGTGTTAAGTCGGTAGGACAGAAAAATTAAATGGAATTACTGAATCGGGGGGCAAGGGAATAAAGAAAATTAGATCAATGCAGCAACACGCAGGAGGGGGAAAAGCAAAACCATAAAAAGCAAGATAAATGGAAAACATGAAGATATTAAAAATTAGACCAGCCATATCAAGGATCATTAAAAATTTTAATAGATTAAATTCTATTAAAATACAGAGAATCTCAGATTGCACTTAAAAAGTTGTAAGTTTTTATAAGACGTACATCTAAATAGAAAACATGAAGATATTAAAAATCAGACCAGCCATATCAAGGATCATTAAAAATTTAAATAGACTAAGGAAAAAAATTAAATGGACTAAATCCTATTAAGATACAAAGAATCTTGCATTGCCTTTTAAAACGTTATACGCTTTATACAAGAAGTATATCCAAAACAAAATTCCACACGAGGGCTGAGAACACAGGGATGGATACAGACAAGGAAAAATAAAAAGCAAGACTTGGCAATAGTCAAGGAAAAAAGCATTACTGGGACTAAAATAGGTGTTTATATTAGTAAAAAAGACATGTAAAGAAGATACAATAATAATGATTCTTTGTGAATTGGGCAACATAGATTTAAAATTGTAAGGCAAAAATTGTTGGAAGTACTAAGATGTGAGGGGTGCCTGGCTGACTCAGTTGGTGGAATGTGTGACTCCTGGTCCAGGGTCATGAGTTCAAGCCCCACGTTGGGTGTAGAGATTACTTAAAAATAAAATCTTAAAAAAAAAAAAAAAAAAAAAGAAGAAGAAGAAATACTAAAATTTGACAAGGCAATGATAAATAAATACTTTAAATATTTTTAAAAATTAAAAGATCAAGTAAATAAGGAAAGGAAATTTATTGCAACTTCGTCTCAATAAATTTGAAAACATAGACATGATTGGAAATGTCTTTTTAGAAAAACCTAAAACAGATTTTAGGAAAATCTGTTGCAGATAATAGGAAAAAAAAAAAAAAAGAAATAAAAAAAAGGAAGAATTTCAATTCATTCTAGAAGGCTAGCATAACCTTGATCACAAAATTGGGCAGAACCAGAAAGGAAAACTATAAACATAGATGCAAAAATGCCAAATAAAACATGAGGAAATTGAATCCAGCAATCAATTAGAAGCTTAGTATACAAGCAGACGTAAAATGGTGAAATCTATCACCAATGAAGTTCACAACACTAAGAGATGAACAGAAACACAGAAGTATTTCACAGCAGCACCAGCGGGTCCTGAAACACAGCTGGTAACCTGAGAGCAAAGGTCCCCGCACTGGGGGGTCATGCTAAAACACTCATTCTTTTGAACTCAGGAACCAGACCAGAGCGAGGGCCTCATGACTGCTGGTCACTGTCCTGGGGGCCGTAGCCAGTGCAATGAACACAGGACAACAAACGACATCTATAAAAGGAAGTGGTAACTCACCATCATTTACAGATGGCATGATGGCTACTGACAAAATCTACAAGAAGGAACTGAAAAACTAAGACTTTTCGATAAAAAGAGCAGACTAGGATAACCAGTTATAAGTAAAACACAAACATTATTAACATTGACAATAATGATACAAAATTAGAAAATTCAGGGGCGCCTGGGTAGTTCAGTCAGTTAAGCGTCTGACTTTGGCTTAGGTCATGACCACATGGGCGGCTTGTTCGAGCCCCACGTCAGGCTCTGTGCTGACAGCTCGGAGCCTGGAGCCTGCTTCAGATTCCGTGTCTTCCTCTCTCTCTGCCCCTCTCCTGCTCATTTTGTCTCTCTCAAAAAATAAACATAAAAAAAAAAAGAAGAAAATTTAATGGAAAAGAAGAATTCTGATTCAATAGCAAAAAAAAAAAAAAAAAAAAAACCTCCAAAAACACAAAAACTCAAAACACAAAGTATTTAGGAATAAACACAACAATAAATGTTATTTGTTATCTGTAAAGGAACTTTCCAAAACTTACTCAAGAACATGACAGATACTGAATAAATGGATATTGATGTTGGTTCCTGACAGAAGGACTCATTATTAAAATTCCAAATTGATTCAGAAATTCAATGCAATTTTAAATAAAATCCTAAAGGATCTTTAATTGTATGTAGTATAAGCTGATTCTAAAGTTTATTTGGAACAGTGGAGTGTGGGAGAACAGCCAAATATATTTTAAAAAAGAAAAATGATGACAGGGGAAACCTGCCCTCTGAAATATCAACATTTGCTAGAATAAAAGTACAGTAATTAAACTGGCATAGGAAGAAACAGAGTCAAACAGAAAAAATCAGAAACAAGTCAGCTCATAGTGCACTTGATAAGGTTAAGTTTCAAGTTAGTGGGGAAAAGAAAGCAAAACAAAGATTTTTTCCCACCTCTTTTTTTTTTTTTTTTTTTTTTGTCAAGGTATAATTGACATATAATATTAGTTTCATGAAGTAAAGATTTATTTATTCTTAAAAAAAAATTTTTTTTTCGGGGCGCCTGGGTGGCGCAGTCGGTTAGGCGTCCGACTTCAGCCAGGTCACGATCTCGCGGTCCGTGAGTTCGAGCCCCGCGTCGGGCTCTGGGCTGATGGCTCAGAGCCTGGAGCCTGTTTCCGATTCTGTGTCTCCCTCTCTCTGCCCCTCCCCCGTTCATGCTCTGTCTCTCTCTGTCCCAAAAATAAATAAACATTGAAAAAAAAAAAATTAAAAAAAAAATTAAAAAAAAAAATTAAAAAAAAAAATTAAAAAAAAAATTTAAAAAAAATTTTAAAAAAATTAAAAAAATTAAAAAAAAATTTAAAAAAAAATTAAAAAAAAATTAAAAAAAAAATTTTTTTTCAACGTTTATTTATTTTTGGGACAGAGAGAGGCAGAGCATGAACGGGGGAGGGGCAGAGAGAGGGAGACACAGAATCGGAAACAGGCTCCAGGCTCTGAGCCATCAGCCCAGAGCCCGACGCGGGGCTCGAACTCACGGACCGCGAGATCGTGACCTGGCTGAAGTCGGACGCCTAACCGACTGCGCCACCCAGGCGCCCCAAAGTAAAGATTTAAATATGAAAAATAAAACTGTGGCCGCAGCAACTTTTTATTCAACACATCTCCGGAGGCAAGGGAAACAAAAGCAAAAATGAACTACTGGGACCTCATCAAAATAAAAAGCTTCTGCACAGCGAAGGAAACCATCAGCAAAACTAAAAGGCGACTGATGGAATGAGAGAAGATATTTGCAAATGACATTGCAGATAAAGTGTTAGTATCCAAAATCTGTAAAGAACTTATCAAACTCAACACCCAAAAAACAAATAATCCAGTGAAGAAATGGGCAAAAGACATGAATAGACACTTCTCCAAAGAAGACATCCAGATGGCCAACTGACACATGAAAAAATGCTCAATATCACTCATCATCAGGGAAACACAAATCAAAACCACAATAAGACACCACCTCACACCTGTCAGAATGGCTAACATTAACAACTCAGGCAACAACAGATGTTGACGAGGATGCAGAGAAAGGGGGAACACTTTTGCACTGCTAGTGGGAATGCAAACTGGTGCAGCCACTCTGGAAAACAGTATGGAGGTTCCTCAAAAAACTAAAAATAGAACTACCCTATGACCCAGCAATTGCACTATTAGATATTTATCCAAGGGATACAGGTGTGCTGTTTCAAAGGGGCACATGCACCCCCATGTTTCTAGCAGCACTATCAACAATAGCCAAAGTATGGAAAGAGCCCAAATGTCCATCGACAGATGAATGGGTAAAGAAGATGTGGTATATATATACAATGGAGTACTACTCGGCAATCAAAAAGAATGAAATCTTGCCATTTGCAATGATGTGGATGGAACTGGAGGGTATCATGCTAAGCGAAATTAGTCAGAGAAAGACAAATATCATATGACTTCACTCATATGAGGACTTTAGATCAAAACAGATGAACATAAGGAAAAGGAAGCAAAAATAATATAAAAACAAGGAGGGAGACAAAACATAACAGACTCTTAAATATGGAGGACAAACAGAGGGTTACTAGACGGGTTGTGGGAGGCAGGACGGGCTAAATGGATAAAGGGCATTAAGGAATCTTCTCCTGAAATCACTGTTGCACTATATGCTAACTAAGATATAAATTAAACAATAAATAAACTTAAAAAAAGGAAGAAAACTGAAAAACACCATAAGGAAATACAAGAGGACATTTTTGTAATTTGGGTCTATGGAGAAGGCTCCTCTCAACACCATCCAGAAGCCATAAAAAGTTTCAGATTTGCCTACAGAAAAAAATTTACATTTCTGTTCAATAGGAGAGATCATAAATAAAGTTGAAAAGTGACCATCTAGAAAAAGCATAGAATGATAAAAATAACAGCCAACATAATATAGGCGTTATTATTTGCCAGGAATTATGCTAAGCATTTTACACAAATTATCTAATTACAAGTGATAGGTATTATTATTATTACCAATATTATGCCATTTTAGAGAAGGGAAAACTGAGGCTAAGCAAGGTCACATAAATACTAACTAGGTTAATATCCGTAATTGGCATTTGTTGCTTTGTGTTGTTCAAGTCTTCCCATTCTCTGGTCTCATTACTCCTTGGACACGTGAACAAAGTCAGCTAGAATCTTTTTGGCTTTGGTTTTAGAGGAGAATGGACCTTACCTTTGGGTTTAGAAAGCTTGAAGGATGTGAATTTGAAGTTTTCAGTGGCCATCGATGTTTCTAGCTACATAAAGAACATCTAACTCCAGAAGGATTGGATCACAAAAGAGCAGAGGTGAAAAGTGAATGGAAGAAAGTTTTAACCTAATTATTTGGGTCTCTCAATCCACCTGTGCCTGAATTATGGGAATCAGTAAACTCCCTCTGGAGCTAATTTGGATGGGTTATCTGGCCCTTACAGTGCAATATCCACAGTATATAAAGACTCCATCTACTACTTAAGGAGAAAAAGGACAAACAAATTAATGGTACAATGTACAAAGGATATGATTAGAAACTCAATGAAGCAATAGCAGCAGGGGTTAATTCTGGAACTCTTATCTGGGGAATCCAAGCCTCTCTGCGGTGGAGGACCACACACAATTTTTATCTGCGCCTCCCAGGGTCTCCCCAGTGCTAAAAATCTACATAGTTAATGTCCAGTTGGATGTGCAGACAGTTTATCTTAGGATCACTTCTGCCTTATTATATGGACCTCTTGTTTGGCTCTACGATTATAAGAAATACTATGCCTTGAATATGTAGTTAGAAAAGATGAGAAATCATTAATGGTTTATTGTTTCTGCAATATTTAAGAACTGAGAAAAGACTTCCCCCATCCTGGCTTCTGTGAGCATCATGGAGGTGTGGGGCCTTAAGTGTGCTATGGAAGGGGTGTTGGTAATTAACTGGCTCTTTCTTGCAAGGTCTTTGACTGCCCTCCCCGGTGGCTGGCTACAGAGCCTATAATGAAGCTGATAGCGACTGGAGTCACGATGTTTCTCCCTTAATGCATGGCTTCTTTGGAATCGAATCAATTACAGAGTTTTATTTTATTGCATCTCTCCAAATTGGCTGTGGGATGATGCTTCTTTGGTGTTGGGGGAAAAAAAAAAAAAAAAAAAAAGTCCCTGGATACGAGATTGATGTAGAGCAGAGAAAGGAATGTCACAGCTGAGTATTGTGACACAAATTGGGCACTGTGACAACTGAATGCAAAAGTTTATTGAAAACCTACTCTGTGCACAGTGTGGAGGGCTCAAAAGGAGTAGAGAACAATCTTGCTCTCAAAAAGCTTTCAATCTAGTCTGGGAGAGAAGAAAGGGGACGGGGAAGAAATGGCAGTTGCTTCTGATTCATCAACAGAGAGGGTGAGGACAAAGACGGAAGAGTGTGTGTGAGCAGGGAACTGAGAGAGCTCGTTCTAGAAGGGGAGATATCGAAAGCCTATTTTTTTTTTAAATTAATTTATTTATTTTGAGAGAGACAGAGCACAAGCAGGGGAGGGGCAGAGAGAGGGAGCGGGAATCCGTAGCAGGCTCAGCCCTGTCAGCACAGAGCCCGACTAGGGGCTTGATCCCATGAACTGTGGGATCTGGACCTGATCCAAAGGCAAGACTTGGACGCTTAAGTGCCTGAGCCACCCAGGCGCCCCTAGGGTGACTTTTGTTTTTGTCTTGATCTCATTTACATTGTAGGCTTTTTCTCAAATAGCTGCCGATTCCTGGTATCACTGCGATTTAAGAGTTAGTGCAAGAGCTTGCTATGAGACCTTGTCGTCGTTAATTAATGACAGGCTTTACTTCAGGGTGAAGCTGGTAATCCTGCTTCTGTGTTCTGACATTTAGGAGTCCACTGTTTTACCCCCAAGTGCCAACCCCCATACTAGATCACTAGGCACTTCTCCCCAGCCCATGATTTCTTTTCTTTAGAAAAGACGTCTCCTTTTTTTAAGCAATAAGATTTCTTTTTCTCGAAGTGTTTTCACCTGCTATTTAAATAATCTTGTATGAAAGGGAGATGAGTGTGTATAGTTGATCTGCTGTTTGAACCGGAGATTTTTCTTTAGCTCTTAAACTGGACTAGACCAGAAACTAACAGGTATTCAGATACTTACTTATACAGTGTTTCAGAATGTGCTAGGTTGTAGAAGTATTCTAGGAGCTTGAAGTTGCATGCGAGGCTCTTTAGGAAAGAGAGTACCCACTGTGTGTGGGCTTTTTACAACATTTGGAGGATTAGGAAAGGTGTCACAAAAAACTCACGCATGTGATAACACGCTGGTAAAAATACTCAGCTGGGGAGAGCATGACTTAAGTGAAAGGCCCCCTTCCCCTCTTCTTCAGCCCTATATTTCAGCGATAATTACTGGTAAGTCTCTTTTGTGTCCTCCTTGACCTCTGTGCAAATATGTTTCTCTTTGTCCATAACGTGCTCATGTTCAGTTTTACACAGTTGGATCATTTGGCGTGTATTGCTTTGTGATTTGCTTTGGTCACCGAACAGTGTAGGTTTGGACATTTTTCTGTTTTAGCATGGACACATCTCTCTCTCTCTCTCTCTGTCTTCAAAGGCTGCATAATATTCATCAGCCATTATGAATCAAGTGCTTGCTTTATTGCAAGGCATATTCTAGATTCTGGGGATTCAGTAGTAAACAAGAGAGACCAAGCCCTGGCCTTCATGGACCAAAATTCAATGGTGAGAGATACAAAATAAATGCATTCCTTGTCATTAACTTCAGACAGTGGAAAATGCTATAAAGAGAATACATTATAGTAATGGTATTGACAGTATCTGCTGATGTTGCTGGGAGAACATGAGGTGTGTTGCCGGGGGTAGTCAGGAAGGTCTCCCTGCAGTAAGGACACTGAAATAGACCCAAATGATACGGAGGCAGTTGGGCGAAAATTTAGGAAGAATAGGGTTCATTGTGAAGGCTCTTAGACGAGGATGAGTGTGTCATACTCAAGGGACCCTCTTGCCTCCTGAAGTAAAAGGCTGATGTTATGGGACAGTGAGAAGTGAACTTAGAGGAGATCACGTCTGATAGGTAAGCAGGGGTCTGGTCGTACAGTGCCCTGCATGCCGCGGTGAGGAGCAGAGTTTTGTTCTCAGTGCAGTGGAAGCCAGTGGTGGACTCTGAACGGGGGGACCAACAAGGCTGGAGCCCTACATCTGTGCTGACAGGGCGGAGCCTGCTTGGGGTTCTGTCTCCCTCCCTCTCTGCCCTTCCCCTGCCTGTGTTCTCTCTCTCAGAATAAATAAACTTAAAAAAAAGAGAGGCTTTGATATCTCCCCTTCTAGAATGAGCTCTCCCAGTTCCTGCTCACACACACTCTTCTTTTTTTTTTTTTTTAATGTTTATTTATTTTTGAGACAGAGAGAGACAGAGCATGAGCAGGGAAGGGGCAGAGAGAGAGGGAGACACAGAATGTGAAGCAGGCTCCAGGCTCTGAGCTGTCAGCACAGCGCCCGACATGGGGCTCGAACTCACGAGCTGTGAGATCATGACCTGAGCCGAAGTCGAACGCCCAACCGACTGAGCCACCCAGGCACCCCTCACACACACTCTTTCATCTTTGTCCTCACCCTCTGTGTTGATGAATCAGAAGTGACCACCATACAGTTTTCCATCGAACCCACAAACTGCGAGATCATGACCTGAGCTGAAGTCAGGAGTCAGCCGCTTAACCGACTGAGCCACCCAGATGCCCCCAAAGCCTATTTTGGACATGTGTTTCTTTGGGACAGGAAGGAAGAAGTTGAAGATAAGTACAGATGTATATACACCTATGTGATACTAACACCAAGCTGAATTTAATTCAGGTCCGTTTTGTCTCTTTAAACATGATGCAATGGCCTGAAAGCAATGATGATCTATTAGCTTGGAACCCTATGATTCCTGGTTCTACTGAAGGGAACCTGAGCTCCTTGGAAAACCATTATTCCAGGCACGGGGCAGAAAAATTTCAAAGACTAATAAAGACAAGTCAAAATAGTATAGGACAAATCTGCAAAGGCATCACTGATTAAATCTGGGATAATTTTAGCATCAAAAAAACCAGGAATGCAATGAATTAAAACACACCAAACATACAACAATCTACAAGTTCACACTCAGAACATTTTTTTTCATAGTTACAGTATGAGGTGGCTTAGGGAAGTCATTCATTAATCTGGTAGCAGGAAGGAATCAAGTATTTACCCTGCCTTTCCAAGCATGAGGGGAAATTCTTCTCTATGTAAGAATCGTAGCCTGGGTGGCTCAGTTGGTTGAGTGTCTGTCTGACTCTTGGGTTCGTCTTAGGTCACGGTCTCAGGATGGTGAGATTGAATCCCTATTGGGCCTCACTGGGTGTGGAGCCTGCTTGGGATTCTCTCTCTCTCTCTCTCTCTCTCTCTCTCTCTCTTTCTCTGTCCCTTCCCAGCTTGCACGCTCTCTATCTCTTTCTCTCTCTCTCTCTCAAATAAGTAAACATTAAAAAAAAAAAAAGAGGAATCATGTCACAGTAATGCAAACATTAAAATACCACCATTAGGAACCCCTAATGAAATAATCATTCTAGGCCATGATCATTCGCGTCTGCTGAAACCGTAAGGTGAAATGATGTCTGAGAGTTGGCCCAGTAAAATGTAGAGAACACATCATGGATGTGTGGGGCCTCCTATACTCTTCTACTTTTGTGAATTGTTGAGAATTTCCGTAATAGAATTAAAAAAAAAAAAATCCTGCTTCTGATTTCTCCTCTATGAAATATTTCCTGCCTACAGGGCAGGGTTATGCAGCTCACTCTTTATCTCTGAGGATCTTTGGAAATAAAGAGACCCACGCCTCTCGACAGTTTTCCGAAATAGAGACAAGCCACCTATGCCACACGAGGAGGAATTCTGCTAGGTCGAGCATTTTCGTGGAGCCCGGGACACCGTGGGTTAACGGCTGGTCCCTGGCGGCTGAGCGGGGGCCCCACAGCTGCCAGCAATTAGGCTAGCTGGCAGTCCCCTTAGGAAACTCCTGCTGCCTGATTAGGACTAATTGCTAACCAGCATCTAAGTCCCCGATCGATAGAAAAGGAAATGCATTAGGGGGAGGCTGGCCAGGGAGGGCCTGCCCTCTGGTCAGTCTGCCTGTGCGCGGATATACACTCACGTTCGCGAGTCTTGCCCGCGTGCTCCAAATGCACCCCACCCTACCAGTGTCACTGGAAAAATTACACTGTGAAACCCTCTCGTGGTGTCCTTTGGACCCTGATTTTGGTCTGCAGCCGGAAGATGCCTGTTTCTGTGGAGAACGGCATTGTGACCATTGTTTCTTGGAGATATGAACGTGTCACGGGAGTGTGGCCGAGGGCACATCCGCCTGGGGAGCCCAGGAGAGGAAGGCTTCGTGCAGGTGTGGGCTGTTAGCCGAGTATCTGAGTCGGGGCGGTTTTTCTTTATTAAGTAGGTGCAGTTTAGACACTCCCCAGCAGCCACAGAAAAAACTTCGGATCCGTGCTGGTCTGAAATTTGTGACTGGACACCAGACAGGAGGGCGGTGTTCATGGGAACCATTTCAACCAACCGTGCCGGGTCCTGAGAGCACAAAAATGGAGAAGACCCGGTCCTTACCCTCAAGGAGCCTACGCCCTACTCCAAGTTCAAAACCAGAAGGCCTGCCGAAAGTGCTAATACAGCAGAACGAGGAGCACTTCTACTTCACCACCACCAAATTAAAGTTCTCATTTTGATGAATTTCTCATTACAATGAAACACACACACACTTTTCAGTTTTAACCTATTTTGAAATTCAAGGTGTTTTTTTTAATTTTTTTTTTTTTTTTTTTTTTTTTTAAGAGAGAGAGAGTACAAGCACACCTGTGAGCAGGAAGGGGAGAGAGCTAGAGAATCCCAAGCAGGCCCCACACTAAGGGCAGAGCCTGATGCAGGGCTCGATCTCACGACCCTGAGATCATGACCTGAGCTGAAATCAAGGGTTGGACTCCACTGACTGAACCACCTAGACGCCCCAAATTCAAGGGTCTTATAATCAAGTATGGATTGCACTAGTTGAGAGAATACATCGTGAGCTAACTTTATTTTTTATTTATTTTTTTTAAGATTTGATTTTTAAGGGGTGCCTGGCTGCCTCACTCAGAAGAGTCCACAGCTCTTGATCTCAGGATTGTGAGTTCGAGCCCCATGTTGCGTGTAGAGATTACTCAAATAAATAAATTAAAAAAAAAATTTTATTTTTAACTAATCTACACCCAACGTGGGGCGGCTGGGACTCACAATCCCGAGATCAAGAGTCACATGCTCTACTGAGCCAGCCAGATGCTCCCATGAGCTTCCTGTAGGTAAGTTTCACAAATAAATCAGGAGTCCCATAAAGTAAAAGTACCTCCGTAGATTACACAAAGACTAAATTCAAGCTGTGAACTTGTTCCTCCAGAAATAACATGCCTTGGAAAACAAGACAAGGGAAGAACCATACCATTATTTGCAACTTTTTGCAGAGGCAAATTCTTGGTCCCTCTTGCACTAGAAGCATAAGAAGTCTGAAAGATATTAAAGTAAAACTATTGTAAAGAAAAAAAAAAAAAACATGACAATATGTTCCTAACTTGTTATTTACCTCAAATGTAAGAGTTTTAAAATCAAGTTCATTACAAATCATTCATTTAATTAAAGAAAGCCAGGCATCAGCAACTTATTAAAGCCCCTGGGGACATAGGAAATAATTAAACTGCATTTCTGTCAAAATAGTCTAAGATTCAGATTTTCCCAAAGTTCTAGCGTATTGCTGTTCAGTTTAGACTTAAGATGATTGTGGATCGCGATCACGTTGCAGAGCGATCCTTAAACGCCCAAGAGGCTTTCTTTTCAGGCAAGTGCTGCAGAAGGGATAGAAGGAAACTCAGTGGGGATGATCTGGGTTGTGTCACACAGTTTTGTCTGTAAGGTTATTGGTTATCAAATATTCAAAAGACTGTTGGGCAGAAGTAAATTCTTACTATTATTTTGTGTTGCTGAATTGGGACGAGGTCACGCAGGCACCCGAAAGTGGCAGATGAATTTCAGTGACTTGGCTCAGGAAACCAGCAAGAGAAGAGAACTTGTCGGTGAATAGCAAACTCACTTTAAATAAAAAAGTATTTATTTTAAGAGAGTGCATGCATGTGTGTGCACATGTGCAGGGGAGGGGCAGAGAGAGAGGGAGAGACAGGATCCCAAGCAGGCTCCCTGCTGTCAGCCCAGAGCCCAGTGCGGAGCTCAATGTCATGAATCGTGAGATCGTGGCCTGAGCTGAAATCAAGAGTCCCGACGCTTAACTGACGGAGCCAGGTGCCCCAAACTTACTTTTTTAAAGTTTTGGTTTTTTTTTTTTCAGAGTGTTTTTTTAAAATTCCAATTATAGGGGCGCCTGGGTGGCTCAGTCCGTTAAGCGTCCGACTTCGGCTCAGGTCATGATCTCGCGGTCCGTGGGTTCGAGCCCCGCGTCAGGCTCTGGGCTGATGGCTCAGAGCCTGGAGCCTGTTTCCGATTCTGTGTCTCCCTCTCTCTCTGCCCCTCCCCCGTTCATGCTCTGTCTCTCTCTGTCTCAAAAAAAATAAACATTAAAAAAAAAAAAAATTCCAATTATAGAGGAAGGACACTGGTTTTATAAACTACAAAGGAAAACAAACCTCGTTTTATGCTCACAACTCACTCTCTGTTATTTGATCCCCCCCCCCCCCAAAACAAAAACAAGAACAAAAACAAAAACAAAAAGTGTCTCTTGTTACATTGGCCAGTTCAGCAGGAGGCAGGGAAAGAACATGATTTGCCCAGGATCATATGACTTATTGGAGCAAAGCTGGGCCTGGAATCTGATTCTCTCGTTTCTAATCCAATGCTTGTCCCTTACTCTTCTTTTGACCTTGCTATTTTCCCCCCCAATGTGGTCTTTTTATTCTTCATTTCTTTTTCTTTTATTTCCTACTTAATTCCGTTTCTCAGTTAGAGGCTTTTGATTTCTTCCCTCTACTGAGTTCTTCCCTTTCCAATTACATGAATTTCCTGTACTCTAGGAGTGGTTGAGCGGCCCAGAAATCTCGGTGTGAGAGGGCCCGGACAGAGCCTTCAACAAAGGTGTCAGGTATTAGAGATGGGCTATGTCACATCAGAAGGACAAACGTACTGTTTGGTAACTAGAATACCAAACTTTGTACATGTGATCAGACGCTTCAGTTGAGTGCAGTTATTAAGAACTCTAAAGTAAAAATCCACATCCTCCAAGGTCTTGATCTTTCACATTCTGTTTTTACAAACTTAATTTTTTTAATGTTTATTTATTTTTGAGAGACAGCGAGCAAGCATGAGTGGGGGAGGGGAAGAGAGACAGGGAGACACAGAATCTGAAGCAGGCTCCAGGCTCCAAGCTGTCAGCATAGGTCCTGATGTGGGGCTCAAATCCATGAACGGTGAGATCATGACCCGAGCCAAAGTCAGATGCTCAACCAAGTGAGCTCCCCAGGCGCCCGTTTTTACAAACTTTTAAAGGAAGCACTGACACTCTCAGTTTCAAGTGGAGAATCTGGAGTACAGGTGATGTTTAAATTGCTCTCCCTCGGGGCGCCTGGGGAGCTCAGTCGATTAAGCACATCCGACTTCAGCTCAGGTTATGATCTCACAGGTGGTGAGTTTGAGCCCCACTTCAGGCTCTGTGCCGACAGCTCAGAGCCCGGAGCTGCTTCGGATTCTGTGTCTCCCTCTCTCTCTGCCCCTCCCCTGCTCATGCTCTGTTTCTGTATCAAAAATAAATAAAAACATTAAAAAAAAAAATAAACTGCTCTCCCTCTCCGTTCATCTTCCTCAGTGGAGCAGGGCTTGCTGGCCACGTAGTACTCTGCTTTGATTCCACCGTCCTTGTTCGAACTCCTGTCATTCTAAGAATCCCCAAATCTTCCTTCTGAAAGTGATGGTTTAGCTTCACGGTGCACAGAACGCTTACACGTAGAAACATTCAACACACTGGATGAGGTTAAGTGACGGCGATAGATTCAAGAGTTAATGGAAAACAAGGGATTCAGGAAGGGGACTGAAGCAGCCAAGCAGAGACCTTGAGGAAGCCCCGAGGACTGGACTCTGGCCCAGGAAAGGAAGCTTCAAGATTCAAAGGCTGAAATCTTGGCAAAACACTCATATTCCACAGTTGGGTGAAGCAGAATACTGTCAAAAATTAGGTAACTACCTTCCCAATCTTCTAAAACATTCTCACGGGATATATGTATTTTATTTTAAGTTTATTTCTTTCGTAACAGCTTGATCGAGTGGCCTTATTCCTGATCTCGGAGGAAGAGCTTTCTTTCAGCCTTTCACCACTGGGGATGCTGGTCGCTGTGGGCTTGTCATGTGGCCTTGGTTATGCTGAGGTATGTCCTCTCTAAAGCCATTTGTTGAGTTTGTTAGAAATGGACGTTGAATTTGGTCAAATGCTTTTCATGCGTCTATTGAGATAACTGCACGACTTTATCCTCCCTTCTGTAGATGTGGTTGTCACAGTGACTGATGCGCACACAGCCACCCCTGCACCCCTGGGATAAAACCCACTGGATCGCGGGGTGTGATCCTTGCAGTGCAAGGTACCTTCACTTGGCTCATACTTTGGTGAGGGTTCTTGCACCCATTTTCGCCAGGAACACTGACCTATAGTCTTCTTTGCTTGTGGTGTCCTCTTCTGCTTTTGCTATCAGTTTTTGATATTTGCCGGCCTTCTAAAGTGAGCTTACAAGGGTTCCCTCTTCTGGTCTTGTTTTTTTTATTTTGAAAGGATTGGTACTGTTCTTCTTTAATTCCCCTTTAAAACTATTTGATTATTGTCTTAATTTGGTTATTATTATTACTATTATTATTATTATTATTTTTAATGATTTCTACTTCCTTGGGGTGCCTGGGTGGCTCAGTGGATCAGGTGTCTGACTTCAGCTCAGGTCACGATCTCGCTGCTCATGAGTTCGAGCCCCGCGTCGGGCTCTGTGCTGACAGCTCGGAGCCTGGAGCCTGCTTCGGATTCTGTGTCTGCCTCTCTCTCTCCGCCCCTAACCCACTCACGATCTGTCTCTTTCTCTCAAAAACAAACATTAAAAAAAAAAAAAAAAAAAGATTTCTGCTTCCTTACCGATATTCTCCATTTGATTAGACAGTGTCATTATGACTTCCTTAATTCTTTAAGCATTTTTTCAGTTCTTTGAATACATTTGTAGCTGACTTTTGCCTACTCGTGCAGCATCCGGCTCCTGTCATAGACAGTTTGCTACCTGCCCTCTCTCATGTGTATGGGCCACACTGTCCTGTTTCTTTGCAAAATTGGTCAATTTTCTTGGCATAAGTGATACTTCAGATAACATAGTAGCTCCAGTGCTGATCTCCCCTCCCCGCCCCCCCCCCCCCCCCCAAAGGCCTGTTATTTCTGCTTATTTTCTTAGTGGTTTGGCTGGACTGTCTTCCTAAAATCTATTATTCCCCTCTGCAGTGCGTGACCTCTGAAGGCGCCCATCAGAAGGCACAGCCCCAGGCGTGTGGTCACCTCTCCTGATGTCTCAGTTAAGCCTGCCTGTCACTTCTGGTATCACACCCAGCTGTTAGTTTTCACTAATTGCTGGCAAATCCTGGGTTGTTTTCAGTGAGATCCTGGGGCATACATTTCCCCACAATGGGATCCAATTAAATTCAGGCCCCTTTGCAGGAAGTAGGGTTTGAGGCCAGACTCGGAGTTTTGTTCTCATGCCAGTCGGGGCTCTTCGCAGCTGCCTCATTCCCTGGTTCCCTCTGGTAAACTTCTAGCTGATTCAGAATTTAGCTTTTCCCTCTGCCGAATCTACCAGTCTCCTCTTTTTTTTTTTGTTTTTAAAGTTCATTTATTTTGACAGACAGAGAGAGTGAACAGAAAGGGGCAGAGAGAGAGGGAGACAGAATCCCAAGCACGCTCCACACTGTCAGCGCAGAGCCTAATGCAGGGCTCGAACTCACGGACTATGAGATCATGACCTGAGCCAAAGTCAGATGCTCAACCAACCGAGCCACACGGGTGCCTCCTGGACAGCTGCTCTCTTCAAAGCAATGTTTACCAGTTACAGAGAGTTCACTCAGGAGGTCTGCACAGAGCCATAAAACCACTATTCCAGAAGTCATCTCAATGGATTAGATTTTTTTTTTTTTTTTTTTTTTAAGCCTCATATTCTATTTAAGACAAATTGTATCCTAAGGCTTGGATACCTCTAGTATCAGTAAGATCAATCCGTCAATTAATGAAGACATATCTAAACATTCTCGATATTCGTAGTCCCTTTATCTCTGCCTGCTGACAAGTTATTCATGACTTCCTACACAGGCAACTGGTTTGCTGCTGGACAGCTTAAATAAATAAGTTCACTGTGACCTGAAATATGCCTGTAATTGATAATATTTGGAAAACGTATAAATTGTCTAATCCTTGTATTACACAATCCTTCATATATTTGAGGCCAAGCATCAAATTTTCCTTTACTCTTTTTTTTTTTAAGTTTATTTATTTTTGAGGGAGAGAGGGAGAGAACATGGGGGGTGGTGCGGAGAAGAGGGAGAAAGAGAGAATCCCAAGCAGGCCCAGTGCTGTCAGCATGAAGCCTGATGCGGGGCTTGAACCCACGAACCATGAGATCACGACCTGACCCGAAATTAAGAGTCTGATGCTTAACCAACTGAGCCACCCAGGCACCCTACTCTTTTCTTAATTAAATACAAAAACCTAAACGAGATCGGAGTAATTCAGTGCATGAGACTATTATTTTCAATACAGACGGGTAGGAAGAAGATAGATACATGCATAGGTTAATATACACAGATGATTAGAAGAAGGCCTTCCGAAAGACTTGCAGAATTGAAAGATTCCATTTAACCAGCTAACATTTGGGCCCTTTGTTCCCTAGTGCACTCCTACGCCTGGTGGTTCCCCAGTACCAGTGGAAACCAAAGGGTGGGGGGGCCAGGTGAGGGCTTTCCTAGGGGAGATTCCCAATCCTCATTCGGACACATCACCCTTCCAGCCAGTGTAGGTGCCCTCACTGCCTTTTCTCTTCTCCCTCAATAAAGACAAAAAGGAAGACTGTGGTGCAAACTACTCACAACACTTTCTAGGTCTTAGGTGACCAGAGCCGCTCAAAAGGGGACATTAAATTAAGCCTGCATCTAAGCTAGAAAGTATTTAGCTGAAGACTTTGTGTTTCTCTTCACTATGTCACGTTAAAACATATTTGAAATTTACATTTGGAGCCAGAATTTTAAAGGGCATCAGGAGGTTTTCCATTGGTATTGTGCCGTAGTAAGTTGGTATCCTCCTCCAAGTTCCATTTTTCCAAAGAATAAAACCTTATAATGGGATAGAATTTCAGCCTGGTGTTTCATCTCTATAACTACTATTGAGTTCCACTATGGGTTACAGGCAAATCCTTGCTTCTAACGTAAAAGAGCCAACATTTTTTGGTTTGAATACTCTCAAATGCAGTGGATTCACATGTGACACTTGACTTCCTAGTCTTGCCCCATTTTCCCATCACAAATAGCTTCTTATTGGGAAAAAAGGAGGCTGAGTCTTATTTTGTGTTGAAATAACAGGGATACCTGGTAGAGAGAAGGCACAATGGCTCTATGGGCTAGAAAATGGAGATAAAGGAAAAAAAATTTCAGGAATAGGGTAGATTTTAGGGTAGCACAGAGAAGTCTGAAAATCCCAAATTCTCTAAGGCAATGATTATCAAAGTGCAATCCCAGACCAACATCAAAAGGACTACCTGGGGGCTTGTTAGAAATACAGAATCTCAGACCCTACCCCAGACTCATAGAATTAAAACATATATTTTTAAAAAAAAAATTGGTAATTTGTAGGCACATAAAAGCTTGAGAAACACTGGTAAAAACATCAAGAGTTTTATTTTTCTATGCCACATGGTCTTGCTTTATGTAGGACTCTTAAAAATATCTCTTATTTAATTTTTTTAACGTTTATTACCAAGAGACAGAGAGACAGAGCATGAGCGGGGGAGGGGCACAGAGTGGGGAGACACAGAATCAGAAGCAGGCTCCAGGCTCTGAGCTGTCAGCACAGAGCCGGACGTGGGGCTCGAACTCACAAACCGTGAAAGATCATGACCTGAGCCAAAGTTGGCTACTTAACCGACTGAGCCATCCACACACCCCTATCTAGGACTCTCTGTCTCTCTTTTTAAAAAATGTTTTATTTATTTTTGAGAGAGAGAGAGAGAGAACCATTAGGGGAGGGTCAGAAAGAGAGGGAGACACAGAATCTGAAGCAGGCTCCAGGCTCTGAGCTGTCAGCACAGAGCCTGACGCAGGGCTCAGACTCACAAATCAGGAGATCGTGACCTCAGCCAAAGTCAACGCTTAACCAACTGAGCCACCCAGGTGCCCCTAGGGCTCTCTTAATAGACACCCTTGGGGCGCCTGGGTGGCGCAGTCGGTTAGGCATCCGACTTCGGCCAGGTCACGATCTCGCGGTCCGTGAGTTCGAGCCCCGCGTCGGGCTCTGGGCTGATGGCTCAGAGCCTGGAGCCTGTTTCCAATTCTGTGTCTCCCTCTCTCTCTGCCCCTCCCCCGTTCGTGCTCTGTCTCTCTCTGTCCCAAAAATAAATAAACGTTGAAAAAAAAAAAAAATAGACACCCTAAAGTGTAGTTGGACTTAGAAGTATTTGGAACAGGACTTATGATCACATAGGATAAGGTGGTGATATATGCTGTTCCTTTTTTAGTTTACAGCTTATCCTAATGACTCAGTCAAGGAATGTTTAATAAACTCCTATAGCAAGGTACCAAGACATGTGTTAGGTAAGACACATGTATATTTTTACAAAACCTTAATTTTGCGATTGGGAGATAGGGTATTCTCAACATAGGAGGCAATCCCAACAGCATCCTGTTAGACTCTAATATTCTAAACATTTTTAGACTCCAACTAGCTGTCATGAAAAAGGGACATGTTGCTTTAATAAATGTTTCATTCAACCAAATGTAAAACACACGTTATTATATGGAATTAGATTTGTTCTTTCCCTGTGCACATCTTGCTCTTCATTAGATGAAGCAAATTTAAATGCCACATTGAAAATTCAAGAGTAATTTCAGAAGCTTTCTGTTACACAAATACTTTAAATTTTAATCATCGTGTTGTATAAGGAAAACAATAATGGGTGTAGATAGCTGAAAACAGGCTGTACAGAAGTTGCAGTCACTACTTAGACGTCAATTCCATTATGTGCCAATGAAGCTGATTATCTTTTTTAAAAAGTCAGGCTATCCTACCTTTTTTTTTTTTTTTTTAATGTTTATTTATTTTTGAAAGAGAGAGAGAGACAGAGGTCGAGAGGGGAAGGGCCAGAGAGAGAGGGAGACACAGAATCTGAAACAGGCTCCAGGCTCCGAGCTGTCAGCACAGAGCCCTATGTGGGGCTTGAACTCACGAACCGCAAGATCATGCCCTGAGCCGAAGTCAGACACTTAGCCGACTGAGCCACCCAGGCGCCCCTATACTAACTTTTCTACCGATACAGGCCAAGAGTAATCTGCTCCCCTATGAACCAACCAACAGTTACTGATTACTGAATAGCTACTATATAATAAACACTGAGATATAACAGTATAGGACACAAAACTTGTTCTCCAGGAATTAGAGTCCAGACCCAAAGAAAAAGAGACGCACGTAAAACTAATGGCCAAGATGGTAGAGAAGTCTCAACCAAGGGACACAGACATGTGTGCAGTAGTTGACTTTGGCCTTAAAGGATCAGGGGAGCTTCACAGCAGGTAAGATTTGAGCTGGATGTTGAAGCTCAAAATAAGTTGAACAAAATGATAGAATGAATTACCATCCTGAGTGAAAGACTCTCCCTCATCCAATGCTCTCATGGTGCTTTTCCCAAAAGAAACATTTGTGTGGGACTCTCGTATCAGAGATCCAAGGTCCAACTCCGTCAATCTCACTAGACTAGCCTTACTAACCACCCAATCAAGCAAACATTCATTTGTGGATGATTACTTAGCTAAGCTGCAATGGAGTCTGTTTATCTGGCAAAATGCTAATGTATTAGCTTCATTTCATTATCCTTGTGAATTTCTTCCACCCTTCCTGGGCCAAGCAGAGTTCCAGTTGAAAACAGTAACATGAAACCAGGCATGACACCCCCCTTTTACTGTCTGCTCGCAGTGTCCCCCCAGGGCCATGTTCTTCACAAACAGGGCTGTAAAAATGTAGTTGGCGGATGGATGAACGAAATGAACAATTTTCTCTAGCTCATCTTCTCTAGGTTACAAGCAGAGAAAAGTATCCAACAGTGCAAGAAAGAAGGGAGGCTGGGATTTGAGTCCCAGTTGCATTATTTTTATTACTAGCAATATATTTTTTTGTTTGCCAACCAACCTAATTTGCTTGGAGGCCAAAAGAGAAGGGGCCTCTAACACTATGCCAAAAACTAACTTTCAAAATATTAAAAACATGACCTCGTACAAATATAAAATGAACATTCGGGTGCTTGGGTGGCTCAGGTTGGTTAAGCATCCAACTTTGGCTCAGGTCATGATCTCATAGTTCGTGGGTTTGAGCCCCATGTCGGGCTCACATGTATATATGTAAACGAACACGTGCCCAAAGATTTTATTCAGCTCATTAGTTAATGAGGGAAATGGCAAGAGTGGGTCCAAGTGAGAATGTGAGGAGTTAGGTACTTACAACAATTTAACAGAGGAGCGTTAGGATAAGAGTATTAGGTTATATTTAAAACTAGTTAATGTCCCACGGGGCCATAAGCCACAATCTCTGGAGTTATCTTTCCCACTAGACGGAAATCATTTGCAAAATTTCAGACAAGAATCTACAAGCTGACCTCTGGTCCTACACAGCTGCCAAACGACCGGTCCACAGACAGTCAAAGGTGCAAGCTCGGCGGCACACCTTTAGAGCACCCAGTAACCTCTTGGGTCTGTTCCAAATTGAGTAATTCTTCTGATACTCAGAAGAGGCTCTCCAAAGGTAATGGCAGAGGCCCAACATCAGAAGACAGTAGTATGCAGATCTTTTTAATGTAGAGGACACTGGACCAATTATAAAAGAACATGGAGGTGGGTGGCGCCTGGGTGGCTCAGTCGGTTGAGCCTCTGTCTCGGTTTCAGCTCAGGTCATGATCTCACGGTCCGTGAGTTCGAGCCCCGCGTCGGGCTCTGTGCCGACAGCTCAGAGCCCGGAGCCTGCTTCGGATTCTGTGTCTCCCTCTCTCTCTGCCCCTCCCCTGCTCGTGCTCTCTCAATGATAAATAAATATTTAAAAACATTTTTTTAAATGGGTACTATCAAATTGCTATGATATGGTTATTTCACTGCATATATTTCATAAATTTTTATTTTAAAATATTAATGTCAAAAATCAAACCTTTGGCCAATATTTTAAACTTATGAATTAAAGTTCTGAATGTCAATTCAAAAATCTCCAAATTTCGTGCAGGGAGCACATGAGTGAGTTACAAAGAAGCCCAGTGATCCTAATTTGGTCGTTCTCTTTCATACATAAGCGATTAAATGATTTGCATACAGCCACAGACCCACTTGACTATAGGGCATCAGAAAGATTCTAAGACTCCTGATACCTAAGGGCTCCTTCCAATCACAGATTCCATTGTCTATAACTTTTATACATTTACTTCCATTTTAAACGCACTATTCGCATAATCCTTTGTATGAATATTATTTTCTTTTTAAGTAGGCTTCATGCCCAGCATGGAGCCCAAGGTGGAGTTCGAACTCACAACCCTGAGACCAAGACCTGAGCTGAGAGCAAGAGTCAGATGCTTAACCAACTGAGCTACCTAGTTATGTGCCTTTTAAAAAAATGAATATTTATTTAAATGAATATTTAATTTAATTCAAATGAATATTCTTGTATAGTCAAGAATCCTCTGTAATAAAACAATACCTGGCTCTCTGGCCTCAGTTAGATTTTTCTACAATGAACTTGAATAGACAAACCTCTACTTGATAATGCAGTTAGAATTTTAAGTGAGACGAAGCATATCGCCCTATAAATAATTCGTACACTAACATAGACTTATAGAGGTAGGAGAGACCTCAGAGGTCATCTGGTCAGAAAAAACACAAAAGAATAAACTAAGTCATGGTGAGGAAGACTTCAGGAAATTCTGGGCCATATTTGAAATGTAAAGATATGAATTATGTGACCATCCATAAGTATTTCTTAATCTTTTAAAAGAGATCCTTTAAGAAACTTTAAAATAAATGAATGGAATCTAATAATTTAAAGCTTAAGTGCTGTTATTTCTACAAGATCTTGGATTATATGTTCATTTGTTCACTGGAAGAAAAATCACATTTTCATTTCTTATATTTTATTTATATTAGAGAGAGCACTTCAATATTAATTCAAATATCTATCCATTAAATGCAAAAATATTAATGCAATATTAAAAATGAAATTTAAATGGAAGCAAGGGACTATCACATTAACGTTCCCATGGCAACTCTCACTACACTTTTCAGCTTCTGAATTGTAATATGGTCATTTATTATAGGCTCATATAAAATATAATTTTGCAAATACTTAAAGATGTATAGGTTAATTCATGTCAATTCAAGACTTTAGATACAATGGAATACAATATATCAGGCGAAGGACACTATAAATATTAACCCATATTCTTAGACATACCTACATCAAACAGATGCAAACTTTCTAATGTTGAATGATTTGTTACACTCACACAGAGGGCAGAGCATTTTGCTGTCCCCATCACAGTTGAAATCTTATCTCTGTGTTACTTAACTACTCATATACGTGTGGTCAGTGCCTTCCTCTTTAGCTTAGCAAGAATTTGAAATTATAGATTACAAATTTTGCCATACTAAGGCAAAATGTTAATTCATCGGTGCACACACATTAGAAGTCCAGGAACTGAATTACGCGGGAGAGCAAGATACTGCCAAAGCCTCACCTTTATCATCGGCTCTGCTGCTTTCCCCAGCCTTCGGCGTACATGTTAACATATTGAGAACTCAAAAAAATAAACATCCTTTAACCGAGCAATATCTCTTTATTCATCTAAAGGAAAGAACTGGACTACTACAAAGCTGTATGTAGAAGGATTTAGAAAAATATATAAACAATAAAAATGTCCCTCGCTAGGAGTGGGTTCAGCAAACTATGATGCACAGGGCTTTGAAGGTGATTAGACCAATAGACTGATGTGGAAAGGTGTCCACAGCACATCGTGACCAAGTATAAAACACTATGTACAGTGAGAAGACAAACAAAACAAAAGCCAAAACACTATGTCAAAAACAATGTGCATACATGTATAGAGAATGGTCCAGAATGATATGCTCCCAGATTCTGGATGGTGGGATTATGACCGATTTATTTCTTGTTCAAATGAATATAATTAGAAAATAAAGTATAAGATGTAAATAAGTTAAGTATCCTGTTGTTATGGAGGTGGAGATGCTAAGACCCTCTTCCTCTGAAGGGATTAATATAAATTAGTATAAACCTTCTTGAGAAATCTGATACCCTGAAAAAGTGGCAGCAAATGTATTTCTATGTTCTATTTTTGAAAAGTAATTGGGAAACTGGAAACCACTGAAACACGCAGGAATGATTAATAAATATCTATAAAAGGGAAGGCTGTATAGCCATTAAATCTCATACTGTAGACTATTTCTATGGGAAAATATTTTTTTTAATTATTTGAGATTTATTCATTTTTGAGAGAGAGAGAGAGAGAGACAGAAAAACTCCGAGCCGGGGAGGGGCAGAGAGTGAGGGAGACACAGAATCCGAAGCAGGCTCCAGGCTCCAAGCTGTCAGCACAGAGCCCAATGCAGGGCTGGAACCCACGAACCATGAGATCATGATCTGAGCCAAAGTCAGAAGCTTAACTGACGGAGCACCCCCATGCACCCCTCTATGGGAAAATATTCTTGATAGCACGTCAGATCAGGATGGTCCTAGCTACAAGGAATAGGAAACCTCGACTCAGTTTAAAGTATAAAGTTTCTGGATAACCCCAGCAGCTGAACATACCCATTTACCTCTTAATTCTCCTGAAATCTGACTCCACTGTCAGGAAAGGGGGCTGCGTTGATAAAAACCCATACAAAGGAAGGAGGAGAGAAGACAATAGCAACACAATTTTTGAGGCTAGAAAGCTGGTGGGAGGGGGTAGGTCTGTGCACCTAGTGAACAGGTGACGTGGAAGCCGAAGCAGGCAGCCCACAAACATGCCGATTTACCCACCGGAACCCAAAACACGCTCAAGAGCTGAACACATCTGAAAGTGTGAGCACAGTGGGAAGGGTTCACGTGAAAAACAAGAACCCAGGGCTCCCTAAGAAATCAAAACCCACTTGCAGATTTCAGAGGCCAACGGCCCTCCCACATTCCATCATCCAACTTTTACAAAATGTGGAGGCCAAAGCACCTGTGTCTGTGTGTCTGTGTTACGATTACCATAACGTATGTTAGGATTACCATAACACACAATAATGAGTTGAGCTATATTAGAAATGAACCTTCATGAACGGATTAGAACATCCCCAAATCTCATTCGGCTGTCTCCTGCCTTTCTTTCTATTTGTGGATTGACTGATTGATTTCATCCAAGTTAGTTAGCATGTAGTGCAATGATGATTTCAGTAGATTCCAGGGATTCATCCCCTATGTATAACATCCCGTACTCATCCCAAGTGTCTTTCTTAATGCCCCTTACCCATCTAGCCCATCCCTCCAGGAACCCACCACCCCTCCAGGAACGCTGTTTGTTCTCTATGTTTAAGAGACTCCTATGTTTTGTCCCCCTCCTTTTTATATTATTTTTGCTTCCCTTTCCTGCCTTTCCTAATTTTAGCACACAGTTTATGCTTATCTTTGAACCTTATTTTATTAAAATTTGTCAATGTCTATTTTTTTCTGAAAGGAAGAGACAGAGTGTGAGAGGGGGAGGGGAAGAAAGTGGGGGGACACAGAATCCGAAGCAGGCTCCAGGCTCCGAGCTGTCCAGACAGAGCCCAACGCGAGGCCCGAACCCACGAACCGTGAGACCGTGACCTGAGCCGCAGTCAGACGCTTAACTGACTGAGCAGCTGCCCAGGCACCCTTGAACCTCATTCTAGAAAGGAAGCCCACGTTAAAACTTATGAGTGTCCACAGCAGCATCATTCATAATAGCCCCAAATTGGAAACAATCCCGATGTCCATAAATGATAAAGACTTTTTAAGTAGTATATTCTCACAATGGAATATTATACAGTAATACACAGAGACTAAGTACTGACATGTTGCAATATGCATGAGACTTGAAAACACGATGCTAATTGAAAGAAGTCTCACAAAAGGCCACATATTGTGTGATTCCACTTATGTGAGACACCCAGAACAGGGAAATGTGTGGAGACACAAAGTAGATTGGTGGTCACTAGGGGCTGAGGAGACAGGGGTATGGGGTTTTGTGGGGGGTGACGAAAATTTTCTAAAATTAAATAGTTGCACAACTCTTAACACACTAAAACCACAAAAACGTATACCTTAAATGGGTGAATTTTACGGTATGTGAATTATATTTCAAGCTATCAAAGAACGGGCATTATACTGAATGTATTCGCTGGCAATATTTTAAGAAAGTTCAACATTATGTTTAAAGATTTATCTCATGTTTGTGCACTCTACAGTAGTGCATTCAATTTGAACTATGCTGAGTGTTTTGTTTTTTTTTTTTAATTTTTAATGTTTATTTGCTTTGAGAGAGACAGAGTATGAGCAGGGGAGGGGCAGAGAGACAGAGAGGGAGACACAAACTCCAAAGCAGGCTCCAGGCTCTGAGCTGTCAGCACAGAGCCCAACGCGGGGCTCAAACTCACGAACTGTGAGATCATGACCTGAGCTGAAGTCGGATGCTTAACCGACTAAGCCACCCAGGCGTCCCGCTGAGTGCTTCTTAGTAGGAGTATCGTCTGTTTTATCTATGCTATGGTGAGTGGATGTTTTAGCGGGTTCTGGCTTCTGCTGTTACGCACAATGCTAAGATATTTAGACATCTCTCCCGATGCACAGAAACCACAACTTCTCCAGGACATATACCAGAGCAATGGGGTGTGTGTGCTTAACTTGGTACAAATAATGGTAAATTGGTTCCCAAGGGCTGTATCACCAGGATTTCACATCTCCACCAGCACTGAACTGCACCACGCCATCACTGCGTGGGACTGTCGGCCTTTAAGTTTCTGCCCTCCAACTATGTACGAAATGACATCTCACTGAGTTCTGAATTTGTGTTTCAAATTACCAAGGAGATTGAACCTCATTTTATGTTTTTTGGTCACTCCTGTTTCTTCTATGAAATGCCTCCAAAGTTTTGCCCATTTCCCTATTCGTTAATTTTTCCTCATTGCTTTGTGTATATATCATATGTTCACACAGTGTTATGTACATAAAATGAATGAGAAAAGTTAAATTATTGGGGCACCTGGGTGGCTCAGTCAGTTAAGTGTCTGACTCTTGATTTCAGCTCGCGTCATGGTTTCACAGTTCACGAGACCGGGCCCCACATCCAGCTCTGCTCTGAAAGCACAGAGCCTGCTTGGGATTCTCTCTCAAAAACAAAAACTTTAAAAAAAAAAAAAAAAAAAAAAAAAAAAGCTAATGAATAGAAAAAATATATACATGTATATATGTATACTCATATGCGTGTGTATATAATTTGTTTTGGATATTGAGTGTGCTCACATGAACTGCAAATATACTGTTTGTAGCTTTTCACTTTATCTTTTGTCAGAGAAAAATTGAAAGTCAATGTCAATTTCTCTCTTTTACAATTAGTTTTTATGTGTGAAGTACTTCTGTACAATATCACAAATATATTCCCATATATAGTCTCCTCTGGCTTTTAATTTTTTGCCTTTACATTTACGTCTTTAATCATTGGAATGAATCTTTTTCAAATTTTATATAAGGATCCAGCTTTTTTTCCCCATGTGTATCATCTATTCTTGCTACGACTTGACCAGTCTATTTTTTCCACAATGGTTTGCTACTTTTGACATTTATCAAACTCCACAGAGGGGTGGATTTGCTCCCGAGCTCTTTCTGGTTTACTTGTTTATCCTCGTACACAACTTTAATTACTTTAGCTACAGAAGCGCCTGAGTGGCTCAGTCAGTTGAGTGTCCGATTGTTGACTTCAGCTCAGGTCATGATCTCACAGTTCGGGAGTTCAAGCTCCACATCGGGCTCTGTGCTGACCGTGTGGAGCCTGCTTCAGACTCCCTCTCTCTCTCTCTTCTCTCTCTCTCAAAGTAAATAAACTTTAAAGTATGATTACTTTAGCTATTTAACATCTTTCCGTACAATAGGGTAAATCTTGCTACCTCTGTCTTCTTTGAGAACACAGTCTCAGAAGTGACCGCTCAGACCTCCCTTGGAGAGGGGACATGCCAGAGTGAGCTGACAGCCTCAGCTAAGGCACCTTCTGGGTCTGCAGCAGCATTTGAGCTGAGATCATGCTCTTCCAAGGCAAGTAGCCACAGCGGGGCCATTTCTGCCTGACGTGGGACTCTGCATCGGAGCTCCGCGTCGGTCAGGCCAAGACGTTCTCGGAGCTGTGCTGCCGGTCTGAGGTTCATTCTGCCCATCCTCTTCCTCTGCTCACCTGTGTCAGACCTGCATCTCCGCCTGGAGGCCTCTCCTCTTCCACATTTTACACTTCCAACCACATCTCGGCCTCTTGTCTCCCGGAAGACCTGATCTGAGGGTCTTGGCTATTTTTGACGTCTTGCTGTGTTAAATTTAAGAATCAGATTGCCAAATCCCAAAATGAAAACAAAACCAAATACTTTGTTGGGGATTTTGGCAGAAATAACGCTGGATGGATTTATCCATCGCAGAACTGACATCTGTAAATTACTGTCTCTCAATCTATGAACACACTCTCCCCACTCATTTAGGTTTTCTTTAAAGGTTCTTCTGGGGGGCGCCTGGGTGAGGCAGTCGGTTAAGCGTCCGACTTCAGCCAGGTCACGATCTCGCGGTCCGTGAGTTCGAGCCCCGCGTCGGGCTCTGGGCTGATGGCTCAGAGCCTGGAGCCTGTTTCCGATTCTGTGTCTCCCTCTCTCTCTGCCCCTCCCCCGTTCATGCTCTGTCTCTCTCTGTCCCAAAAATAAATAAACGTTGGAAAAAAAAAAATTAAAAAAAAAAAAATAAATAAAGGTTCTTCTGGGGCACCTGGGTGGCTCAGTCGGTTGAGATTCCAACTCTTGGTTTCAGCGCCAGTCACGACCCCAGGATTGTAGGACGGAGCCCTGTGTCAGGCAAGGAGTCCACTTAGGATCCTCTGTGCCCCCCCGCACCCCTCCCCATAATGAGCACATGTGTGCACTCTCTTAACTAAAAAATAAATAAATAATGTTGTTCAGTAGCAAAGAAAGAACCAATTTAAAAACAAAAAACACTTTTTTAAAATTTATTTTTATTTTTTACTTTAGAGAGAGACAGAGAGAGTGTGTGAGTGGAAGAGGGGCAGAGAGACGGGAAGAGAACCTTCATCCAGGCTCCATGGTCAGCAAGGAGCCTGATGTGAGACTCGATCCCACAACCCAGGGATCATGACCTAAGCTAAAATCAAGAGTTGGATGCCCGACGGAGCCACCCAGGCACCCACCAAAAATCTTTCAATACAGCATTATAATTTTACCCAGTGTCTTGCAGATTTTTGTGAGATTTCTAGGAATCTCATATTTCTAGTTATGGTTGAAATTGTATATTTTTTAAACTCTATTTTTCTAATTCTGCTGGTATTTAGAAAAATTTAAATGTTGATCCTTTAGCAAATTTGCTAATAGGTTTATAGACGATTTTAAGTTTCCATGTTGTACAATTGTACCATCTTGTGAGATTTGTTTCTTATGTCTTTTATTCATTTTCCTTGCCTTACTGTGCTGACACTTTCAGTGCAATGTTGAATACATGCGACAGATTTTAAACATTTTTTAATGTTTATTTTTGACGGAGAGACAGCATGCAAGTGTGAGCAGGGGCGGGGCCGAGAGACGATAGAGAGAAAATCCCAAGCAGGCTCTATGCTGTCAGCACAGAGCCTGACTTGGGGCTCGAACTCAGGAACCCCGTGAGATCATGACCTGAGCCGTAATCAAGCTGACTGAGCCCCTTGTTTTGTTGATTTTAAAGGGAATGCTTTTATTTCACTATTAGTAATGTTTACTATGGGATTTTTTGTAGACACCTTTATCAGCTCAAGGAAAATTATCTTCTATGGTATCAATATGATGAAAAGATATGTTAAAAGCTTTTCTGTGTCTACTGATATACTATTTTTTATATCTGTGTGAAATTGACATTGATTTATTATCATGAAGATACTGAATCCTATCAAATACTTCTTCTACATTGTTTGATATGATCTTATTTTTTCCCTTTAATCCAGTTTATATGGTGAATTATATTGATTTTCAAATGCTAAACCAATCTTGTGTTCTTGGGATAAATCCAACTTGGTCATGTAGTATCCTATTTATATCTCATTGGATTGTTGATTGTGTTCAGTATTTTTGCATATATGTCCATCAGTAAGAAGGGCTTGTAATTTCCCTCTCATACGTCTCTGTCCAGTTGTGCATCAAAGTGTTGGTAGCCTGATTAAATGAACTGGAATCTGACCCTCTTTTTTCTATTATTCTCTGTAAGAGTTCAAATAAAATTGACACCACTCTTCCTTCAAATGCTTGATAAAACTCATTGGAGAAACTATCAAAGCCTGGAGTTTCCTTACATCTTAAATTTCTGATCCAATTGTTTAATAAAGTGATAGACTCTTGAGGCTTTTAAAATGTCTCCTTATGCAGACTTTAATAAGCTGTATTTTTCTACTAATTTGCCCATTTTACCACTTTTCAAAAAGCTTGAGCATGAAATAATTCCTAATAACTTATCTTTTGAAGGTCAGTAGAATCTGCAGGAGTGTCCCGTTTTCATAAAAGGTAATTAGTTGAGGGACACAATGTGAATTTAACTTAAGTTGAAAAAAAAATCCCTTAGGGGCTCCTGGGTGGCTCAGTCCATTGAGTGTGAAACTCTTAGTTTCAGCTCAGGTCATGATCTCACGGTGCAAATGAACCTTGCATGGAGCTCTACACTGGGCCTGGAGACTGCTTGGGATTCTCTCCCTGTGCCCCTCCCCTGCTCAAGCTCTCACCCTTGAAAAAAAAAGAAAAAGAAAAAGAAAAAAAAAATCCTCACAACATAAAATAATACCAGGTATTTAGACTGATACAATTTCAATTACCTACTTTACATGCATTACGCTAAACAGGATACCCAGACATTTTGTTTTACATAGTTCCCTTCCCCCCACAAATGACATTGTTTACACTATCAGTATTTATTTAGATTTGCTCAAGTGCTTGCTATTTTCTCTGCTGTTACTCTTTACATCTCAGACCTGTGATAATATTTCCCTTCCTTAAAGTTTATCTTTTAGAAATTCCTTTAGGGGGCAGGTGGGTGACTAAGTCGGTAAAGCGCCCGACTTTGGTTCAAGTCATGATCTCGTGGTTCGTGAATTCGAGCCCCAAGTCAGGCTCCGTGCTGACAGCTCAGAGCCTGGAGCCTGCTTCAGATTCTGTGTCTCCCTCTCTCTCTGTCCCTCCCCTGCTCACATTCTGTCTCTCTCAGTCTCTCAAAAATCAATAAATGTTAAAAAAAAATTTTTTTTTAATTCCTTTAGTGAATTCCTTTAGTGTAGTGGTAAATTCTCAGTTTTTGTTCATCTGAAAGTGTCTATTTCACTTCATTCTTGGATAATCCATACAGCAGAGTAGTTTGCCTAAAATGTTTTGGAATGGTACTAATAATACAACATTTAATACATGAAAGCTGAAAACCTTACACAAGGGAAGCGTGAAGGTAAACACTACCTTAATTTTGTGTAGCATTTATCAGATGAACGTCTGCAATACCTTTCATATGCAGTTTTCTTTTACTGGAGTCTCACAAAGATCCTGAGAAGTTCACCCTTGTTTTTACCGGCAAATGGAATAAATACTCTAGGATTTGTTATCCTTCACTCCCATTATTCTTCTGGTTCTGACCAGCACCCCAGGATCTGCTATCTGTGTACCTTCTTCCCCTGTCAGCCTCATTCTTTTTATAAGTCTTAAATTTTCTGTACTGTTCAAGAAATCCCATTGGTATAACTTTGAGTTTAAAAGAATTTTTTATTAACCAGGGTTCTTAATTCCTTCCAACATGTCAGATAACAAATCTTTTTAAGATAACTAAGTCTTTGGTCTGACACATTAATATATAATTGATAATTTAAGTTAATATAAAAGTTCATTATTTTTTAATCATGTTCCCGAAGAATAAGTTATAAATCTGTGAATAACAGTCCATTAAGTTAATACTTCATTTATATAGAGGAGAAATGGAAACTATCATATTCCAAGGATAGAATTCTGCTAAGAATTGCTAAGTTTTTTTGTATACGCATGTAACGCATACACCCAGAGCTTGACAGGGAAGGTAACAGAATTTTCCTATCTTTTCCTAACAGCTAAAAAGAGAAGTACTGTAGAGCAAGAGATCTTCAATCCTACTGATCACACACTCATCTGAGGGAAAAGTAAGCATATTCCTCCAACATACAAATATTTATAAATTACTTACGTGTAACGTGTATTGCATGTAATAAAAAACACAAAAATATGAAGTGAAAAAGGATGAAACTAGGGATCAAATATGTCATATTTTAAAACGTTTGGAAGTTCATTAGTAGTCAAATAAAATTTATTGCAGGCGTATGGGTGTGGGGGTGTGAATGGCAGGAATGGGGCCCAGTGTAATTAACCAGATTACCAATTAGACTGCCATCGTTTTAAATTTCACCGTGTGGCTGGAGAGCAAACACTGGGCCTAGACGTGCTGTTGGTCTGACAACTTTTTATTGTCTGCTGACGGCTTGGTTTCCCCTCGACCCACAATAGAAGTAGCTCCCGGACCAGGGTTTGTCGTTGATTAGGGAGACCATCCCAGGAGGCCCCATGAGAGTGCAGTGCCAGGGAAGCACGCACGGATGGCTGCTGTAGGCAACTGGGAACCAATCCTGCTGGGGCCACTCTCAGAAAGCCTTCGTGTGCTCTCAGCTGAAGGCCAAGGAAGTTGGGCGTTCACTGGTTCAGGACTGCCCGGCCCAGCCCGCACGCAGCCCAGCAGGCTCTGGTAGCCAGGAGACACCTCCAGAGTCCCTTGGGTTCCGGAAAGTGCAGGGACACCAGCGGAAGCCCGGGCACATGGGCAGGGCTCAGGCAGCGTATGCTAATGTCTGCCACCCCTGTGTTAGGAAGAATGCGTGCTCTAATCTGCTTCTTTGCAAGGTTCTTTTTAAACCCTTAAAAAGAATCTTTGTTAGGTAAGTTAATTCACACTTAGTTTCTAACTAAGGAGGTAACACCTAAATGAATACACACACAAAAACACCACGTCAATTCTTCCCACTCTTCCCACAGGACACCTCAGAGATGTATACGACAGACAACCTGACATACAGACCGATGAGTCTGAGTATCAACTATTGATATAATTTAATCTTTTCTTAGCTTAAACTGCAGAAGTAGAGGTTCTAAGATTTTCTTCCTCTCCACAATACACTGTGTACCCCTGAGACGCAGGCCCCCCATTCTGGCCCCATTCTGGCCATTCCTTGATCAAAGTATAGACAGCCCTGTCCAGCTCTCCGCTGGAAATAGCTAGACTATCCTAAATGGGTAAGAACATACTCGTAACACACAGCTCTAAAATCGTCTTAGCATTTGTCAATCTCTTAACAAGGAGGAGATGAAAATTTCAAAATCACCTTTACACAGAATTCCTTGAATGGGTAGATTATTTCCCTGTAGTTAAGAAACTAGACAGGGGCGCCTACGTGGCTCAGTCAGTCATCTGCGCATCCGACTCTCGACTTCGGCTCAGGTCATGGTCTCACCGTTCCTGGGGTGGAGCCCCGAGTCAGACTCTGCGCTGACAGGGTGGAGCCTGCTTGGGACACACTCTCGCTCCCTCTCAAAATAAATAAATAAAACTTAGGGGAAAAAATTTTTTAAAATTATATAAAAACCCAAGCAGAATGCCACTGCACCTTGGACTCAGTCTAAGTCAGATGAAAACGCTCTGACTTTCCAGTTGTTGGTGTGACGGGCAGGTGTGCAGGCTCCTGTGGCTCCTTGTCCCCATCCCCTTTGCAGAAATAGCAGCTCTACAGAAACATTTTCCAAAGTCACAGCTTCCTAAAGGAGTTACGTAGGAGAAATGAGAAATGCAGTTAAACCTTCCTAAACAAATTAAGTACTTAGCTAAGTTCCAGAAAATGTGACACAAAGGTATGGAAGTTCATTTTATTTAGGCTCCAATGTGTAGATTACTTATTTAGTTTTAAAACAAGTTTAATATACACTTTAATTATTACCAGCACTTGATTGTTCTTCAACAACCTAAGAATGGAATAGTGTAAGGTTTTACTGTACTAGTTTAAGAAATCCATTCTGGGGGCGCCTGGGTGGCTCAGTCGGTTAGGCGGCCGACTTCGGCTCAGGTCATGATCTCACGGTCCGTGAGTTCGAGCCCCGCGTCAGGCCCTGTGCTGACAGCTCAGAGCCTGGAGCCTGTTTCAGATTCTGTGTCTCCCTCTCTCTGACCCTCCTCTGTTCATGCTTTGTCTCTCCCTGTCTCAAAAATAAATAAAACGTTAAAAAATAATTAAAAAAAAAAAAAAAAAAAAAAAAAAAAGAAATCCATTCTGGGGGCACCTGAGTGGCTCAGTCGGTTGAGCATCCGACTTTTGGTTTTGTCTCTCTCAGGTCATGATCTCACGGTCGTGGGACCGAGCCCTGCGTAGGGCTCCATGCTGATGGTGCAGAGCCTGCTTGGGATTCTCCCTCTCCTTTCTCTCTCTCTCAAAATAAGTAAATAAAGCATTAAAAAAAGAAAAGAAAGAGACCTATTCTGGAACAAAAAAATCCATTCTGTATAGAAACATTTATATTAATTCTCCCAGAGTTTTATACCTTATAATCAAATCATTTTAGCCCATTAAGACTTTTTCAATTTTGTATAATATCCCGGAAAACACCATTTTGTGATACGTATCAACAAAACTCAATGCCACTTTCCCCAATAATAAAAACATGCTTTTTAAAACTGTTACTTTTTAAATTATGTGAAACTAAAGAAAACTGGTTGCTGGTTTTCAAATCCTCTGGTCTGGAGAAAAACAGTCTGTGCTTTACCACCCGCTGCCACGCCTTACAGAGATAGGGCCTGTAGTCCGCTTCGGCCGAGGAAGGCCCTTCGGTCCGGGCGGAGGCTTTCTGCATTAGGCTTTGTGTGGTTGCAAAAACAACTAAGCGATACTCGTGTGCAAGTTTCTCTAAGAACTGAGAACACTTCTTCAGAGAGGACTCCTGGGAGTTAACGCTCTCCCCTCCGTTGGCGCGGTCTATCCAGTAAAAGGCGGACAGGCTATCCAAGATCAGAAGGCAGAGGGAAGGGTGGCCACAGACGGTGCTTTCTAGGGAGTGCAGGGTGAGGAGCAGGTGCGTGCTGCTGCCACAGCTGACCACAGAGAGCCTCCCGAGGCACCGCTTCACCGCGTCTTCAGACCCGCCGGACCCGCCGGACAGTCTGCGCTCCAGAATCGTAACGAGCCGGAGCATGTCAAAGCGATAATCTGTATCAATAAACAAGACTTCTACTTCCAGCCCGCCTTCCGATTTTGGAAGCACACACCGCGCTGTCAAGTGATAAAGCATTTCTGTTTTTCCGGTTCCCTCTGGACCATGAAACTCAAGAATGTCACCTGTGTAAAATTTAAAAACGCCAGTCAAAAAAAAGGCAGCAGCACAAAAGGCTACAAGATGAAAATCTGCACCAATGTTTTAAAAAGACATTTGCCGGAATGTGAAAGAAAATCTAAACCCACGTGCCCAAATGGATCCATATGAGCAAACACACATCAGTAAGAAATTAATCATTACATTTCGCCTCTGAGAAAGCAGCTGGCTATTAATTAGCATCAAGGAAACCAGAAAGACAAGGCTGACAGGCACCGAAGGAGACCTCCTGGGCATGAGTCCCCATTCACGCGCCCTGGAATTGGTGACACCACGGAGTGAAGGATAAAGTCCACAGACCTGGGGTCTTTCAAAAATCTATTGATCACTACGGCACACGCCATTTCCGGTAGCTGATTACCCAATATCCGTGGGCTCCTCTCCCGTAAGCATAAAACCTCGGTTTACGGGGCGGAGAAAGGCAGCATGCCCAATTTAGAAACGACTTTTCTCAGCATCGCCGGCAAAGGGGTCAGCAGGTATCGCGGTTGTGGCCGCTGAGACCCGAGTAGATTTCTGTTGGGTTCCTAAGCTCCGCTTGGCTCGTGCAGGTGCCTGCCACCTCTGCCCTGCTGCTCCCTCCGCTGGAGGCGAGGTAGTGAGGGTGAAGGGGGTACCCCGAGCTCGGCAGGCAGGAGGACAGGAGGTGCCCAAGGCCCTGAGGACAATACGGAGCCCACGCCAGCTACGCCGGGCCTGCCTCCATACCACTTGTGATGTGAGGACACTGAGTCTCCATCAGGTCACGTGAGCTGGAACAGTCCCGGCATCATGGGAGAACAGTTCCCGCGTGCGGTTCTGTGCATGTGGAGCTAGAAGGGTCCACAGCCCTCAGGCCTAAATGCCAATAGCCTCCCTCAACTGAAAACGCCCCTCACATTCCCAAATGCCATTAGTTACTCTTTGCTACGTGAATTTCTTGAAACAGTATCGGCTGGCATGACATCTGCACTGTAAATCATTTTCCTAGCATTCTGAATTGAAGTAAACTACTCTGGACTTTAAAGACTCCAGATCTTTTTCTACATAGGTTCCAATAACTCTCTTTCAGTGAGGAAATTAAACACTCAGGGAAACAGTCCTGCCCTCCAGAGCTTTTCGAAATCCACTCTGAACAATGGCCTTCCAATTCTGGCTAGTTTGTTTCCATGTAATTTACGGTTGAACCACATAATTGGAAACACTGTGTTAAAAATGTAGATTCCTGGGGCATCTGGGTGGCTCAGTCGGTTAAGTGTCCAACTTGGGCTTCGGTCATGATCTCGCGGTTTGTGAGTTCCAGCCCCGCATCGGCCTCTGTGCTGATGGCTCAGAGCCTGGAGCCTGCTTTGGATTCTGGTCTCCCTCGCTCTCTGCCCCTCACCCGCTCACGCTCTATCTCTGTCTCTCACAGATGAATAAACATTAAAAAAAATAAAAAATAGGGGCGCCTGGGTGGCGCAGTCGGTTAAGCGTCCGACTTCAGCCAGGTCACGATCTCGCGGTCCGTGAGTTCGAGCCCCGCGTCGGGCTCTGGGCTGATGGCTCAGAGCCTGGAGCCTGTTTCCGATTCTGTGTCTCCCTCTCTCTCTGCCCCTCCCCCGTTCATGCTCTGTCTCACTCTGTCCCAAAAATAAATAAACGTTGAAAAAAAAAAAAAATTAAAAAAAAAAAAAAAATTAAAAAAAAAAATAAATAAATAAAAAATATATAAAAAGTAGATTCTTAAGCCCCAAGCAAACTACACAGTCTGAGAATCTGGTTACTTTATTTCCTATTATTACTACCAACTATTGTAAATTGGAACATTCACAAAAAGTGTGTAAAATAATCTAGCATGTTACCAGTATACCGTATTTAAGGTAGCATAAAACTGCAGCCAGTTTGTACTATAAACTTACATGCAACTTGCAATTCAAAATTTAAATTAAAAAGATTGCCCCTCACCCATCCACCCTGCCAAGATTCCAGACTCAAGGAACACAACTATTTTCACCACAACAATCGTTCACCAATGCTCTTGCCGAACGTTAACACAGTGACCAAAATCGTATTCAGTGCTCTCTCCTACTATATGACTTAGGAGCTAAGCTGAAATCCTGCCCTTACTCCCAAAGAAAGCTTTTCACTGCCCTCCATCACAGACAGAGAACAGACTACAGCCACTAGACGAGACATTAACACGGAACAGGTCTCAACGGTAGCGAAGGAACGTCGAGAACACAGTTGAGCAAGACTCACCCGAAACAGCTCGCAGGATACAACGAACCACAGAGAAACACGGCGGGGAAACCAAGCACCAGACTGCGCTGAACCTTCCCTTGTCCTTTCCCCAGAAGAGAAGGCGGAAGAGGCCGCCCGACGGCCACCAACCTTTCTGCCGCGCTTCACAGATAAAAAGGGACAATTCGGGATATTTCGTTTGATCCTAACAGCAATTCTGTGAGGTAAGAAAGCAAACTTTATAACCCTCCATCACCACGGTTATCACGCTATCCAAGTTTTGACTATTTACGTCACCGTATTTCCTGTACGCTACTTTAAGGTTGGGACTTGTCTATTCTATCTCCGGCACAAAACACAGTACCTTTTGAATGCACTTCATCAGATTACTTTCTTTTGGAGAACTTCCTGAGAGACACCTAAAAAATGAAAATGGAAGTCCCGATCTGGTGAGGGTTAAAGGCCCAAATGTCAACCTCGGAAGATGGCATTTGGAAAGGAAGCAAGTCTGGTAGGGAGACACTGGTCACCAGGACCCGGCAGGTGTAACGGCCCAGGCCCAAGGCTCGACACAAGAGCCGAACACAGGAGACACGCAAGAACAGGAACAGAGCGTCCAGTGCTAGTCCAGCCTCCTGCCGACTGTCCCTGGCCCAGGCACGGCTGCCACTCAGCCTCCTTCACTTCTTCAGAAGGCAAGAGCAAGGCTAAGGTAGCGATTTGCAGGTTCTTCTCAGAGCCAGGCCTGGAAGCACCCACACAAGCAAAGCAGGGTTTTTGATTCACGCAATCACATAAATACCCTAACAGAATTCAGCTTTCGAAATGCTACGTTCACTAGGTGTCACAAAATAAAAAGGTCTTACAACCAGTAGGATTTAAGATTTAAGACAGTAATAAGAGGCTGACATAACAATCTGAGTAAGCCACAGAGACAGAGAACAAAAAGCTCTCTCTCCTTGTAGATGAGAGTCAACCAAAAGAAAACAGGCCAAAAACCCAATTACTGGGATACATCCACGGTTAGAGGAGTTGGCATGAAGACATATAAAACAGAAAGTTAACAGAAAAAATTAGGAGGAGAATGACACAGAGCACAAAAGGTTTCAAGAAAACGAAACAGTACTAAATCCTAGTTAATGCAGCACAAAAGTTCTAAGAGTAAAAAAGTGGCAGAGGGGAGTTCAGGAACAGGTCGCTGAATTGGTCCTGGACAATTACCTGACAGCAGTAAAGGTGTAGTTTGCAAAAGCACGTTTAATATAAACATTACATTATGAACCAAACTTCAAAACCAGACAGTTGCAAGACAGAAGGGTGCTCCAGGAGTGCAGCAAGGACAAGGAATCAGGCTGCAGGAAGGCAGGGACATGCGAGGAATTAGGGGAAAAATACGACAGTTTACATTCATTTAGAAAGTACAAATATTTGGGGCACCTGGGTGGCTCAGTCGGTGAAGTGTCCGACTTCAGCACAGGTCGTGATCTCACAATCTGTGGGTTTGAGCCCCAGGTCAGGCTCTGTGCTGACAGCTCAGAGCCTGGAGCCCGCTTTGGATTCTGTGTCTCCCTCTCTCTCTCTGCCCCTCCCCTGCTCATGCTCTGTCTCTCAAAAATGAATAAACATTAAAAAATTTTTTTTTCTTTAAAAAGTAAAAATATTCAGTAGCAGTTTCATGAAACTGGAGAGTCAAATGAAAACAACGGAAGTTAAGAGAGAAAGGCAACATATTCCGAAGCAAAAGGAAAGAGACCCCGGGGCGCTCAGTCAGTTAAGCATCCCCGACTTTGGCTCAGGTCTGATCTCACTGTTTGTGAGCTCGAGCCCTGCGTCGGGCTCAGAGCCTGGAGTCTGCTTCAGATTCTGTGTCTCCCTCTCTCTACCCCTCCCCTACTCACACTGTGTGTTGTGTCTCTCTCTCTCTCAAAAATAAATAAACATTTTTTAAAAAATTTTTAAAAGGTGGGGGAAAGAGACCCCACAGGGGATAGGAATACAGGACACTGGCAGAGGGTAACTGTGAACTGTCTCTGCATAGTTCTGGAATTCTCAGAATAGAAAACCTTGCCAAATATTTTCTTGGACAGCAGCTGGTGTTCAGAAACCTCTTTCAGCATAACTCAAAGGAGTAAGTCTTTGAGGACACTTACTTACACGGTTTAACAAGGTTTGCTAAATGCACACATTACTAGGAAATACAAGACGTGGAATACGGACTCCTTAGATCCTTGGTTCGGCATGACTGAAATGAGACAAAGCTTAAGGCGAAATCCTTGCTTAGGAGATTATTAACAGGTATATAAAAACACTCTTCTCCTTTTACAGATTAATAGCAAAGCAAATAAAAAGGTCATTTATAACAACTAAGGAAATAAAACTTGCAAACTTGCAAATTACACATAAATATTATCATTAAGGCTGTAGATTACCTACAAATATATTTAATGATCAACTGATGTCAATTTCCCTGGTTTTATAAACATTTACTGTCTAATCACATCAAAAATAATATTCAAACATTATCTTTTTTTTTTAACAATGCCAAACTCTTTTTTAATATTCATTTTTATTTTTGAGAGGGAAAGACGGAGAGATGGAGAGGGAGGGAGGGAGGGAGGGAAGGAGGGAGGGAGGGAGAGAGAGAGCACACAAGTGGCGGAGAGGCAAAGAGAGAGGAGGACAGAGGATCCAAAGTGGGCTCTGTACTGACAGCAGAGAGCCCGACGTGGGGTTTGAACTCATAAACCATGAGATCATGACCTGAGCCGAAGTAAGATTCTTAACCAATTGCGCCACGCAGGCACCCCTCATCATCCCCAGGTGCTCCCCAAAATTATGTTCTACACAGGGGACATAGTCCTTTTAGCTATATTTGAAGTCACTATCTCAAATATTCCTGAGAGCTGTTACAAAAGAAATCATAACCTTGTCCACTCCAAGTATTGGGAATGACAACTTGCAGTAAAAAACCAAAAAACCAAAACCCCCCAAAACACATACACACACCAAAAAACATCTCTACCATTTGGCACTTGACAAATTAAACGAAATCAGAAAATCTGGATGGTTTGGCCTTGATAGTTGCTCTCACAAATAGCTGTAAAGGATCTCGGTAACAGATTGTCGGAGTGAGTTTATGAATCTAAAGATCCTTCAAAATAAGGATAAAAAAGAAAAGCCAAAAAAATACATCGTCTTGGTACCAATCTACTAATTGTATAACAAATATGTTGAATTTGCAGATTACAATCATTACAGTACTGAAGAGGTAATGAGTTGGTATATAGTACTAAGTTACTACAAAAAAACATTTAAAAATGTCTCCAACAGCATTGGAGATTTCTATAATCCCTAAATCTCTTACTGCTTCGACTTGAGCTTCCCTGTACAGTTTCTGATAAACTACTGTTATTGATAAATAACCCTTATGATACCAGGCCTGAGTGTGCCACTGCTCCAGGGAGTGTTCATCTAACTAGTTTACAGCTATCACATCCATGGCGGTTTTAAGTAAGCTCTTCTGTCAGTGACTGAACATGACAGTGTTTCTAAAGTTTCTACAAACCTAGGGGCGCCTGCGTGGCTCAACTGGTTGAGCATCTGACTCTTAGTTGCAGCTCAGGTCATGATTCCAGGGTCATGGGATCGAGCCCCACATCGGGCTCTGCACCAGGTGTGGAGCCTGCTTAAGATTCTACCGTCTCTCCCTCTGCCCTTCTCCCCTGCTCACGCTCTCTAAAATAAAACAAACATTTTTTTTAATTTAAAAATTGAAAAACAAAAAAAAGTTTCTACAAATGTAATATTCAAATGCGTAAGTGGTGCTGAGAACCCATGTTTTAATGTCAATTTCGTAAGGTCCAACTTAATAACATCTTTCCTGACAGAAGAGAAAGTCCCATTTTCTAACATGTTTGATCAAAATTTGTCTTTTATTATTGATAGTTTAGAAAATTGTTTGCTAACAGATCTGTTCTACGAGGAACAGTAAAGGGAGCCTTCTAGTCTGAACGAAAGGACAGTAGACAACTTGAATCCAAATGGATTAATTCAAAACAGGTCAATGCACCTACATAGGTAAATATGAAAGACTGTATAAATATGTTTTAGAATTGTAACTTATTTTCTCTTATCTAAGAAACAATTACATTAAGTAATAAATTTACTTATTTATTTGTTATAATGCATTTTAATTTCTTTGCTGTAATGGTTTTTTAATTTATTGCAATAAGTAATAATTTTATTTTAATTAAATAAGTTTAGATATGTTTATGGACATACAATGTATAAATATGTAATTTGTAACAGCACAAAGGAAGGGGAGGAAATGGAGCTATACATCAAAGCATTTATAAAATACTGAAATTAAGGTGGTATTAATTTAAATTAAATTATTTTAAATTAAGATATTAAGGATTAATGGTAATCCTCAGAGCAGCCATTAGGAAAATAACTCAAAAAAAATAAAAGTAATGACTGGGAATAACAATGGTATGCTAGAAAATACTTTTTTTATTTTTAATTTTTTAAATGTTTATTTATTTTTGAGAGAGAGAGAGAGAGACAGAGGGCGAGCAGGGGAGGGGCAGAAAAAGAAGGAAACACAGAATCCGAAGCAGGGTCCAGGCTCCGAGCTGTCAGCACAGAACGGGACACAGGGCTTGAACTCACAAACCGTGAGAGCATGACCTGAGCTGAAGTTGGACGCTTAACTGACTGAGCCACCCAGGTGCCCCTAGAAAATATTTAACACAAAAGAAGACAGTAAAGGTGGAAGAGACGCAAAAAAGACACACTTTACCAAGTCACAAATAGACAATAAAAGGATAGAAAAAGATATACCATATAAACAGTTAACTAGTAGCTAATGTGGCTACACTATTATCAGACAAAACACACTTTAATAATTATTATTAGAGACAAGCAGCATTTTTGTTTTCCATTGTGTTAAAAGACAGCATAAAATTTACCCTCTTAACCATTTTTTTAACGTTTATTTTTTACAGAGAGAGAGAGAGAGAGAGAGATCGAGTGGGGTAAGGACAGAGAGAGAGGGAGACACAGAATCCGAAGTAGGTTCCAGGCTCTGAGCTGTCCACACAGAGCCTGATGCTGGGCTCAAACCCACAAACTGTGAGATCATGACCTGAACCAAAGTCAGATGCTTAACCGACTGAGTCACCCAGGCGACCGGAGCATCTCAACAGTTTTTAAGTTTCACATTGTTGTGAAACATCTCCAGAACTTTTCCATGGTGCAAAACTGAAACTATGTACCCATTAAACAACTCCCCTTTTCCTCCTTTCTCCCCAGCCCCCGGTACCCACCATTCTACTTTTTGTTTCTATGGATTTGCCTGCTTTAGATACCTCATATACGTGAAGTCACGCAGCGTTTTTCTTTTTGTGATTGGTTTATTTGACTTAGCACGTCCTCCTGGTTTCTCCACGCAGTAGCATGTGACAGGATGTCCCTCCTTTTTCAGGCTGAATCATATTCTATGAGTTGCGCAGACTACATTGTGCTTATCCGTTCACTGTCGGTGAGCACCTGGGTCTCTTCTACCTCTTAGCCACTGGGAACGGTATTGCTATGAACACAGGTATGCAAATATCTTCGACACTCGGCTTTCAATTCTCTTGGAGATATACCCACAAGTGGAATTGGTGCATCGTACGGCAGTTCTATTTTTGATCTTTTGAGCAAACTCCATACTGTTTTCCACAGTGGTGGCACCATTTTACAATTTCATCAATGGTGCACAAGGGTTCTAATTTCTCCACATCCTCATCAACGCTTATTTACGTATTTACGTACTTACTTATTTACTTATTTATTTTTTACAGTAGCCACCCTAATGGGTGTGAGGTGACAAAGCACATTTTATAATGATAAATGAATCAATCCATCAATAGGGTATAATAACAAACATACAAGTGCCCAAGAGTACACGAAGCCCCCAAATATTTGAAGCAACACTGAGAAATAAAGGCAGAAATAAACAGGTCAACAGTAATACTTCGAAACATCAATACACACTTTCAATAATGGATAGAAAATTAGGCAGAAGATCAGCAAGGAAACAGAAGACTTAAACAGCACTAAAAACCAACCAGCACTCCAAAACATCATGAAAACAATCCAACTACAGCAGAATATACACAAGTGCACATCTAACATTCTTCAAGATAAACCAAATTTCTTCTGCAATAAAACAAATCTCAGATCAATTAAAAAACTGAATCACAGAAGCATGTTCTCCGATCAGAAAAGAATGAAAACAGAAATAAGTAACAAAAAAGCTGTAAATCTTCTTGACCTTGGATTAGCCAATGACCTCCTAGCTACGGTACCAAAAGCATGAGCAAGAAAAGATAAAATAAATAAACTGGACTTCACCAAAATTAATAACTTTGTGCTTCAATGGACACCATCAAGATCAACTTTTTATATAAGTCAATAATAAAAACACAACCCATTGTTTTAATGGGCGAAAGATATGACATTTCTCCAAATTACACATACAAATTGCCAATTAGCACATGCAAAGAGGCTTAATGTCACTAGCTGTCAGGGAATGTAAATCAAAACCACAACGAGATATCATTTCATACTCACTAGGAAGGTTATAACTAAAAACACAGAGAATAATAACCTTTGTCTGCAGGATGTGGGAAAACTGGAACTATTCTAAACTTCACCACCGGTGGCAAGTAAACGTGCAGCTGCTTTGGGACACAGCCTGGCAGTTCCACAAAAAGTTGCCACATGAACCTAACAATCCTTCCGGTAGGTATTATCCATGAGAACTGAAAACATATATCCACAGAAAAACCTGTACACAAATAATCACAGCAGCATTATGCATGACAGCAAAAAGCAGAAAAACCCAAATGTCCATCAGCTGACGAACAGATACACAAATCGTGGCATACCCCACACAACAGGATATCACTCAACAGTAAACAGAACTACTGACACATGCCACACTATGACACAACCTGGAAAGATGATGCCAAGTGAGAGAGCCATTCACAAAAGGACACATACTGTATAATTCCATTATATGAAATATACAGAAAGGGCTAACCTAGAGTCCAAAAGTAGTCCAAAAATGTTGCCTAGGGCTGAGGAACATGGGAGGAGGTGGGCAGTGACTGCTAATAGGCATGGGTTTCTTTCTGGGGTGATGAAAATAATCTAAAATCAAGTGTGGTCACAGGTACATAATTGAATACTAGAATACAACAAATCATTAAGTTCTACACTTAAACAGGTGAATTACAGCTCTACAAAGCTCGTACATTAAAAGAGAAAAATGACCCAAGCACAGAACCTTTTTTCTAAGTGTCCCTAGTGTAGACGTGCTGTGGGAAGAGTGGGTACGTCTTTTCCCTTCTGTGGAAATATCACCAGACATTGGGGTACCTAAGGACTTCCCTGTGATTCTCAAAGTTCTAAAGAATTAAAAAATACAATAATAACAAAACTCCCACAAATAACGTGTGTCGGGATAAGAGAGCTCAATACTGATTCTCAAGATTTACCAAAGATGAGTCAAACTCCATCTCTGACACAGATAACAAAGACTTGAAAGTGTTCTGTCGTGATCTAGTTCTCACTTTTTAATTTTACGGTTTAATCCATACAGCCACTTGCTAGGGGTATGTGCACACAAATGAATATATGTGGGGAAAATACACGCTTTAGAAGACAATTTATGCCACTATTTTGGTTTGAGATTGTTTTTACCATGGACAGATGAATCTTCATCAGCAAACAGATATGGTTCTATTTCTTTCAAGGAACTTCTACCTTCAAGTCGGGCAAGGAGCTTGCAAAAGAAAAAAAGAGAAAGAAAACTCGTTATCTAAAAATATAAAATCCTAGAAATCTACATTATATAATTTTCCAAAAGTCTATAAAAAAATTCACTTAATTTTGAGGATTTAAAGGAAATTATGAAATAGCAAATACAGGGGCGCCTGGGTGGCTCAGTCGGTTAAGTGGCCGACTTTGGCTCAGGTCATGATCTCGCGGTCCGTGAGTTCGAGCCCCGCGTCGGGCTCTGTGCTGACAGCTCAGAGCCTGGAGCCTGTTTCGGATTCTGTGTCTCTCTCTCTCTCTGACCCTCCCCCGTTCATGCTCTGTCTCTGTCTGTCTCAAAAATAAATAAACGTTAAAAAAAAAAATTAAAAAAAAAAAAAAGAAATAGCAAATACAATTTAGGAGAAAAATTGTGTTCATTTACTCAGAAAATAATTCATTTTTTAACTCTATTTATTTATTTTGGGAAAGAGAGAGCGAGCGAGCGTGCGTGCACAAGTAAGGGGCGGGGGTGGTGCGTGCGTGCACAAGTAAGGGGAGACCGAAAATCCCAAGGAGGCTCAGGGCTCCATCCCAGGAACCGTGAGATCATGACCTGGGCCGAAATCAAGAGCTGGACACTTAACTGACTGGGCCACCCAGGTGCTCTGAAAACACTTCATTTTTTATGTACCAAATATCGGATGGTATAAAACGAGGCCCTGTCTTCAAAGGAGCCGCCAGTATAGTTTGGGATATAGGACCAACTGCTAACTGCCAAGTATTTACCTTTCCTATGTGTCATGATTTCCTTTCTCAGTAAACTTACCACACGCGCTAGACAGATACCAGCTTTTAATGTGTCTGCCCAAGATACTGCCAACTCCTCGTCTAGTGGAGGAGGGGGCAAAGGCGAAAGTGAGAAAAAACGCACTTGAGGAGCTCCCGCCCGAATTCATTAGGTGAAGAGAGCTCGGGCAGGTACCGAGCGCAAGTGCATCAGCCAGGGTGCAGAGGCGCGGAGGCGACAAGGAACACTCTGCTGGTAGGTGAACTGTACACAGATGTGGGACCGCTACGGCTTGTAGCTGGTAACATGAAACAGACAGGAGATTAATGAAGTCCTAAAGGAGCAAAAGTCAGATCACAGAAGGCCGCAGATGCCATGTTGAGGAGCCTGTTCTCTGGTTTTGAGACAAGAGCAAGGGATTTTAAGCTGCGAAGTGAGAAGCATTCTAGAACAGTTGGGACTTCAGAACCAGACCTGTTAGCCCCTTTCTCTGGGCCGGGGCCTTCTCATCAGGAAAGTGGTAACAGCTATCTCCCAGCCAAGGTTGTTGAGGAGTCAGGGTGTTACAAAAAAAAAAAAAAAAAAGTGCTTGGCATAGAGGAAGCACCGTGTGGGTCCCAGCTATCATCATCTGCTTATCATATCATCAGATTATCCTGGTGGCCAGAAGGGATGGATTTGAGAGTAAAACCAGCTCTGGAGAAGGCTGGAGTCTGTCACACTCATCTGGAGGAGGTGTGCCCACACCAAGTAGTTAGGAAGACGGCAAGCAGAACTGTGACTGATTTAAATGCCAAAGAGGGAAATGTAATCAAAGTGGATTCTCAAGTTTCTGAGGAATCAGCACAGATTTGACAAATCTTCCATACAACAGAAGACAAAAAAGAGCATATCACAAATGGGAACAAAAGCATTCACTCTTCACCAAGCAAAGGGTTCTCTATGTTAATTTAGCAACTACTTCCTGAGTTTCTCTTACATACCGTGCACCATAGCAGGTAAGATGCAGACTGCAGGGATGGAGAAGACAGCCTGGCCGCAGAGACTCTGCTGTCCAACCACTCCCAGGAAAAACCCTCAAAACAAGCAACACTAGTTTTTACATGAGAATGCCTTTGATGAGGCGGCAAAAAGTGTTAGTTCCATTAAATCATGACCCCTGGGTACTTTAAAAATTGTGATGACAGGGGCGGCACGCTAGCAGTAAAGAACTTAACCTTGACCAAAGAGAGGTCTGGCCTTTGCCCTTGGCTCCTGGGAGGTCATCCCTAAGCCTCTAGGAATATCCTTCCAGATAGAAGCGTCTTTACCTCGGGCCTTATGCCCCATCAGATAGTGTGACTTAGGGTGGGGCTGTGGGTCAACTTGACCTCTGGTATCAGAGGGGCTGGACAGTGAGGTCAGCTGCTCGCCTGCATCTAGGGAGAGAGCCCCAGACCATCACACATGTTGCTGGGAGGACTAGGCACTGGCCGCAAGCGCACGAGGAGAGGACAACCGGGAGGGTGTGCATCAGGAATTCCCCTGGACTTTGATCCGTGACATCTCCCTGGGCTGCTTTCAAATCTGCACCCTTTCCCTGCAGTAATCCATAACCATGAATGTAACAGCTCTCAGTGAGTTCTGAGTCCTTCCAGCGAGCTGCTACACCTAAAGGTGGTCTTGGGGAACCCCAAACCTGCAAGTCGTGTCAGGGCGGGCGCAGTCTCAGGGGCCCGAGACTTTGGGGTTTGTGTCTGCAGCAAAGGCCCAGCTTCACACACAGATAAAGGACTTCTGCTCCAAACTGAAATACAATCGTTTTTTTCTCTAGAAAAATCACTTACTTGTGTGGATTATTTGAGTTGGATGCTTTTTTCATAGACTACCCTTGTATTTGAAAGGAAGAAAAGACAAACTACGATTATACAGACTTCGGTACTTGGCAGACATTAGAAAGGAAGCCAGTCGCCTTAAGAAAGCTGACAGTATTTGTTGCCAATGACAAAATTTAAATTTTGGAAAACTTATCCACCACCATGACCGTGACAGCTGGCTCCCCAACACTTATGGTCCTTTTTGGTGAAGTCACCAGCGTTTCAACGTGGTTTTTCAAACAATCATTCAACACATCAGTCCTTGAAAGGTCCGTGTAATCCACTGAAGCGGTTATTTCCAAATGACCAGGGCATGATGTCAAATCATTTCTGGGTAAAAGATTCACTCCGAGTATAAGGCCAATCAATGGTTTTAATGTATGAAGAATTCCCTAATACACATTTTATATTCTATGTTGCAATGAGCTTTTAGGAAACTACTACTGGTCAAGTTTCGGTACTTTGGCATCAAAGAAGAAAATCCATAATTATCTGGAAAGACCTTCAAATACTCCTCCTTTTTCCAACTATGAACCTGTGAGAGCCCAGTCATCATGTACTTTAACCGAACACACAGTAATAGACTGGATGCAGAAGAGATGAAAATCCGTTTAACTTCCATTAAGCCAGACATTAAAGAGATTTACAGACACATAAAATACCGTCACTCCTCACCACATTTCAGGCTCCTTGCTGACAGCAGAGACAGACTCAGGACTTGAACTCATGAACCGTGAGATCATGACCTGGGTGGAAGTCAGACACGTTAACTGACTGAGCGACCCAGGCACCCCAATCCTCGGTGATTTTTAAATGTGCAATGCACTCCTAAAACCAAAAAGTACGAGAACCACTGAGTTAGAAAACTGAGAGTCCTGCCTGAAGAGTAAGACAGAAATGGGGCAACTGGGTGGCTCAGTGGGTTAAGCATCCGACTTCGGCTCAGATCACGATCTTGCAGTTCTTGAGTTGGAGCCCTGCATAAGGCTCTGTGCTCACAGCTCAGAGCCTGGAACCTGCTTGGGTTTCTGTGTCTCCCTCTGTCTCTCTGTCCCTGCCCTGCTCACGCTTTCTCTCAAGAATAAACATTAAAAAAAAAAACAGAGTACGAGAAACTTTCACAGACAATATGGAACACATAAAACAACTGTATGTATGCAAATGACTAACATGCTCATCAGAACGATGAACTTAAGAAGTTATGCAGAGAATATTTACTTATTATCATTGCTTAAAATATTTCAGAGTTCTCCCCTCTGAGAATTCCTTGTAAGAAAGTATTCAAGAAAGCTTTATATTGGCATGACTCATGGACAAAGATGGTATTACCCCTCTTACCAAATTGGCTACATTAGCCAATTTGCATCTGATTTCCACTGTTATTAAAAAATCAAATTCATTTTTTCGGGGCGCCTGGGTGGCTCAGTCGGTTAAGTGGCTGACTCCAGCTCAGGTCATGATCTCACCGGTTTGTGAGTTCAAGCCCCGCCTCGGGCTCTTTCCTGCTCTATCAGGAGCCCGGAGCCTGCTTCTGATTCTGTGTCTCCCTTTCTCTCTGCCTCTCTCTCTCTCTCTCTCTCAAAAATAAATAGACATTAAAAAAATTTTTTAAATCAAATTCATTTTCAAAGATGAAAACTTTCCACTATCGAAAATATTCAAAATAATGTTTTACAATGCCAAAGCAGAGTATAGGGAAATTACCTCTCAGAACTTGGAAACAGATTTACCCTTATAAATACAATACAAATACAAATAATATTAACAATTTATAGAAGCCATTTTATGGGACGAGACATCATCCAAACCTAGGCAGAAAACACCCTACAAACTGACATAAATCCACTATAAAATCTAAATTAACGATGTCCAGAGTTAAGGAGTTAGAAAGAAGCAAGGTACTCAGTAGGGCAAAAAAGAGTGTAAGTGTCCAGGGTAAAGGGAACGCAAGTAAGTCCTGCTAGAAATGACAGTTCAATCCTTTCAGGGAAGATTAACACACTGGGCAATCAGAGCGTGGTGATGGGAGCCATGAAGATAATTCAACTATTTCTCTTGATTCCCTCAGCAATCTTACTGAGGCCTAACTTCCTATTTGGGAAAGAATGCACGGTGGACACAACAATTTGAATCTATCTGGCAGTTTGACTAATATTGTTAATTGACAGATTTGACATTTGGTTTGTAAATCAATATACGCCAGGTTTTATTATCATAACAATAGTTAACCAATAATAGCTACTATCTGTGCTTACTGTGGTATCAGTAGTACATAATTTATATACATTATCTTTTTTGTTACATTAACTCTGTTTGCTATCATTCTATTTTTCAGATGAGAAAACTAGCATTTGCCAGAACCAAGATTTAAGAGACTTTTTGGCTCCCAAAGCCTGGAATTGTGTGCTACAGCGCCTCAGAGTCAGTATCGCGGAGTCTAATAAAATCTGAGTACAGAGATGAAATACTTTTTGGACCTACTAGGCAGATCAAACCAGTCGGAGACCCCGTCTAGGCAATCACCTGGCCTCTTTAAGCCGTCTCCGTCCGTACTCCCTCCGACGCTAACAAGGAGCCCTAAATGCTTTCAACAGCAGCATTATTACCGTAACAAGTATCGAGCCTGCAAGGGGCACAGTACTCAATTGTACCCATTGGTAAACACCTCAGCCAAGTCAAGTGTGTCCCAGGAACTGAGTAAGGTGATGGGGACACATAGCCGTAGCAGACACAGTTCCTGTCTTCAAAGAACTTAATAGGAGAAAGTCAAAAGGTTACAAAAGTGCCATAAAGTACTGTAGGTGCTACAAGAGAAACGCAGGGCGCCGCGAAGGTGTTTGAACCAGACCAACCAGCCATCTTGGAGAAATCGCCCTGAGGACCAGTCAGCGACCTGGAACCTCCCGGAGCACAGCACCCTCCCAACATTCTTTCCTTTTGTTTAACCACACCCTTAAGTACACCCTTGGGGCATAACTTCCTCCATCTGCCCTGGAGATCTATAACACATACATTAAACATTCTCCTCTTGGGTGGTCCCTCAGCAGGACTCCCAACCTCTAGGGCTAGAAAAGCAAGTCTTAAGGGAGGTGACTTTGCCGGAGATTCACTCCTCTTGTGCCTGAGAAGGGCGTGGTCAGTAAGTCCCCTAAACAAGCCATTTCACAACAAGCTGGACTTGTCAGCCTTTTCCTCCAGTCTTCTGGCCAGTTTTCTTGTGTGGGAGGCAACTTTAATGTTGAATGAGAGACTTATTTATAGTTCTCTTAAATGCAAAATGTACATTGATACAGAAATGTTTTTTTTTTTTTTTTTTTTTTGTCTTTCTGCATGGAATGTCCTTGCCCTATTCTCCCAATTAAATTTCTAACACCTAGACTACTGAACAGGCGAAAATAATACACATTCTTCAAGGCTGCTTCCTTCTACGAAACATTACCAGCCTGTTTCCCTCATCTGGATATAAAAGCTCAAGAGGAAAAGAATCTATTTTGGCTCACCACGTAGTCCAAATGCTTTATGTTTGGCAGAAACTCAGTAGTTGCCTATTAAATTAAAGGTGAAAAAGGTATAGGTAGGCAGGCTTGGGAAGGACGGAGTGTAAATAACCTCAAACTATTTTTTTTTAATTGTTTAATGTTTATTTTTAAAGACACAGAGAGAACACGAGAGCACATGCTGGAAGGCCGAAGAGAGAGAGGGAGAGAGAATCCTAAGCCCAGTGAAGCCCTACGTGGGGCTTCTGAGATCATGACAGAGCCAAAGAAATCTAGAGTCAGATGCTTAACTGACTGAGACACCCAAGGCGCCCCGTAAGCCTCATAAACTATTTCCATTTTTGTATTAGGACTGTCTATAAACTTCTGCCAAAGTCCATGAGTATTCTATGCCTATCATCAAAGCTCTTCATACTAACCAAAGTCCATTTCAGACACACTCATGGGAACCTAGAATCTTCAATACCTGATAAGCAGAATACCTACCATATAGATGTTTTTATTTCTTTAAAGTTTTTATTTATTTTAGACAGAGAGAGAGAGCGCGCGAGAGAGCGAGCAGGGAGGGGCAGAGAGGGAGGGACAGTGAGAGAATCCCAAGCAGGCTCTGCACTGTCAGCGCAGGGCCCAATGCGGGGCTCAAACTCACGAGCCGTGAGATCATGATCTGAGCTGAAACTAAGAGCTGGATGCTTAACCAACTGAGTCGCCCAGGTGCCCCCCATACAGATGTGTTTAAAGAGCAGAAAGAATTGGGGTGCCTGGGTGCCTCAGTTGGCTGAGTGGGTTTGGCTCCTTCAGGTCATGACCTCACGGTTGCCGACTTCGAGCCCAGCATCAGGCTCTGTGCTAACAGCTCAGAGCCTGGAACCTGCTTCGAATTCTGTCTCCCTCTCTGACTGTTCCCTGCTTGCACTCTTATCTCTCTCTTTAAAATAAACAAACATTAAGAAAATAATAAAGAGCTGAAAGAACAACTTAAGATCAGAGTAACCAGAAATGAATGACATTAAGGTAAATCCATACACGTAAGAAGCATTTGGATAAAGGCTCATTTCCCCTGACCTTTTGTAATTAAATGTCTGCAGTAGGGTTTCAAACCAGTGAAGTATAAAAGGCTACCTAAAGGGTGCCTGGGTGGCTCAGTCAGTTAAGCGTCCTTGGCAGGTCATGATCTCACAGTTCCTGGATTCGAGCCCTGTGCTGACAGCTCGGAGCCTGGAGCCTGCTTCAGATTCTGTCTCCCTCTCTCTCTGCCCCTCCTCCACTCATGTTCCATCTCTCTCTCTCTCTCTCTCTAAAAATGAATAAACATCAGAAAAATTAAAAAAAAAAAAAGGGCTACTTAAAGAAGTAATCATTCTAAACCAAATATTCCCACCCCTGCTCCGTAACAGGCCTAGACTTCTACCTAAAAACTGAATACAATTCTTAGTTTTACTACTTACACGTAGAGGAAATTCAGGCAAAAATGTTTATAACATAGCGAAAGTAAGAGAGGAGTTGGAATAAGGAAGCAACGGAAAGCAGCAACGTGAACATGCATGTGATGGATGCAAAACTGGGCCATTACGCCATCCCACAAATTAGAGGACCAATTTCTTTTCCCAGGTGAAACGAGACTTTCCAGGTCGCCACTTTGAAAATTCAATGGTCCTTCAGGGCAGAGTACGAGGCCTGGCTCTTTAATCAAGCTTTTGTCTAAATTATACGGCAAAGACAACTGCTGAATAATTTACTATATTGTTAAGTCCCATCGTTTCTAAGTATATTCCATGAAGAGCTGGTGCTATTCTAATTGATATTTTTTAAAAGCAATTATCCTATAAGAAAAGGAAAAATAAAGTCAAGCAAAATTTTCTATATATACGCCTGAGAATTTAAGCTTTTTTTTTTCTTTTTAAATATATATATTTTTTAATGTTTCTTTTGGGGCGGAGCAGAGACTGCGGGGACAGAGGATCCGAAAGGGGCTCTATGCTGACAGCTCAAACTCATGAACCACAAGATCATGACCTGAGCCAGAGTCAAATGCTTAACCGACTGAGCCACCCAAGCGCCCTCTTTTTTCTTCCTAAGTTTTTAATTCCAGTTAATACACAGCATTATACTAGTTTCAGGTGTACAATATAGTAATTCAACACTTCTATACATCACCCTGTGCTCACCAGGACAAGTGCACTCCCTGATCCCCCCATCACCTGTGTCACACCCCCCCTCTGGTAACCGGAAATTTGTTGTCTGCAGTTAAGAGTCTGTTTCTTGGTTTGTCTCTAGTTTTCCTTTGCGCATTTGTTTTGTTTCTTAAATTGCACATGTGAGTGAAACCACACAGTATTTCCTTCTCTTATTTAGCTTAGCGTTATCCTCTCAAGCTCCATCCATGTTGTTGCAAATGGCAAGATTCCATTCTTTATGGCTGAATAACATGCCATTGTGTGCACACACATTCTTTATCCACTCCTCAGTCCGCGCACACCTGGGCTGCTTCGGTCTTGGGTACCGTAAACAATGCTGCTGTAAACATAGGGGTGCATGTATCTCTTTGAATTAGCGTTCTTGTATTCTTTGGGAAAATACCCAGTAGTGCTACTGCTAGATCATAAGGTAGTTATATTTTTAAGTTTTTGAGGAACCTCCATACTGTTTCCCACAGTTCGCATTCCCCATCCACAGTGCACGAGGGTCCCCCTTTCTCCACACCCTCGCCAGCCCCCTTTACTTCCTGTGTTGTTGACTTTAGCCATTCTGACAGTTGTGTAAGCAGCATTAACCTCTAGCTGATTTGTAAGAACTAAATTTTAAATTTATGACATTCCACAAATTAGTAATTCCATTAAGTGCATTCTTCAGACCTCATCAGGAAGTTATGCCAAACTGCTTCAAATTGTCATTTAGATAAAAAAATCAAACATATGCAAGGTCCCAGAAAGAAAACAGAATCAAAATTATGGGAGCTTAATGTTGGCAGAATACTATCCTCACCTTGCATGTGAGGAACTCTGCTGGAGAAACGCTTCTGGCATATTCTCCCACCTCCTCGTACTCTTCCCCAAGGAAGGAGAGATTTCCTAATGGGTTATTTTAAGAGCAGGTACTAGGGGCGCCTGGGTGGCTCAGTCGGTTGGGCGGCCGACTTCGGCTCAGGTCAAGATCTCGCAGTCCGTGAGTTCGAGCCCCGCGTCAGGCTCTGTGCGGACCGCTCAGAGCCTGGAGCCCATTTCAGATTCTGTGTCTCCCTCTCTCTCTGCCCCTCCCCCGTTCATGCTCTGTCTCTCTCTGTCTCAAAAATAAATAAACGTTGAAAAAAAAAAAAATTAAAAAAAAAAAAGAAAACTGTCAGGGTTGGAGGCGCCTGGGTGGCTCAGTCGGTTAAGCGGCCGACTTTGGCTCAGGTTATGATCTCGCGGTCCGTGAGTTCGAGCCCCGCGTCAGGCTCTGTGCTGACGGCTCACAGCCTGGAGCCTGTTTCGGATTCTGTGTCTCCCTCTCTCTGACCCTCCCCCATTCATGCTCTGTCTCTCTCTGTCTCAAAAATAAATAAACGTTAAAAAAAATTAAAAAAAAAAAAAAAAAAAGAGCAGGTACTAGAAAGACATGGCTCATCTCCTTCATCCCTCCCGACAGTTTGTCGATCGGCAGCACCCATTCTGCCGTGTTCCTATACTTCAGTCTAAAAGGAGAGAGCACTCAGAAACGAGCATTTGCCAGAACAGTTGGCCTGATAACCTGCAGTGGTACACTGGGAGACAGAAGCCTGATCGGTGGGCTGAAGAGTGAATGGGAGATAAGGAAATACAGACACAGAGCACAAACTCTTTGCTGTGCTGAGGGGGCTGGGGCGGGATGGGGCATGAACATCTAGGGAGGTTTTCTGCTTTGTTGTTAACGTTTTATGTTAGGATGCTGATGGAAATGATTGGTGGAGAAGAAGATTAAAAATCCAGAAGACAGAAAAACCACCACAAGAGTGGGAACCTCTGCAGCAGTGAGGTCCCTGAGGAGGAATGGGATGGAAGGAATCTGTAACCTAAGTGCAGAAGTTGCACTTTCTTAGAAGCAGAAATATTTTTTATTTTAAGGAGGGAATTCAGAGAAATAGTACATAGATTATCAAGACAGACTTCATGAATAAGCAGGGATTGCTACATTAATAACTGATAAATAGACTTCAGAATGAAGAAAATTATTAGAGATAGAGATAAATTGCAGGATGAATAGAAGGCTTGATCACCCAGGAAGACATATGATCCTAAATGTGTACATGTCTACCAGAATCTCAAAACACACGAAACAAAACTAATGGCAGGTGAAAAGAGAAACTGACAAACCCACAATTACAGTTGGGGCTTCAACAGTCCCCTCTCAGCAACTGATAAACTTAGAAAATCAGCACGGATAGGAGATCTGAACAGTACAAGATCTAACTCATATAAATAGAACGCTCCTCCCAACAATAGCAGAACATACATTTTTTTTTCAAGGGCCCATGGAACATTCACCAAGACAGATCACAGCCTGGACCATAAAACAAACCTCAACCAATTTAAAAGAACTGAAATCATACAGAGTATGTTCGCTGACAATGATGGAAGGAAACTAGAAATCAGTAACGAAAAGACAACAGGAAAGAATAAGGGAGCTCCTGTGAAATTTTTTTTCTCAATGACACATGAAGAAGCAAGGCAGAAAGAGGGGAGAGGGAAAAGGAGAAAGATAGGAAATTTATCCACCGAAGCAACAATTGCTGAGTGCCTACTCTGGGCTAAATATTGTTTCAAACACTGGGACTAAAGGAGTAAAGTCAACAGACAACAAAGTCTGTTCTCATGACCCTTAAATCAATATAAAATGTCAGGTGTGTAAGTGTTAAGAAGAATAAACAGGGTAGGGGGCGCCTGGGTGGCTCAGTCGGTTGACCCTTGATTGAGTCGGTTGAGACTCTTGATTCTGGCTCAGGTCATGACCTCAAGGTTGCTCGCTCACAGACGCGCACTCTTTCTCTCCAAAAAAAAAAAAAAAAAAAACCCAACCATTAAAAAAAAAAAAAGAATAAACAGGGTAAAAGAATAAAGACTAGGGGCGCCTGGGTGGCGCAGTCGGTTAAGCGTCCAACTTCAGCCAGGTCACGATCTCGCGGTCCGTGAGTTCGAGCCCCGCGTCGGGCTCTGGGCTGATGGCTCAGAGCCTGGAGCCTGTTTCCGATTCTGTGTCTCCCTCTCTCTCTGCCCCTCCCCCGTTCATGCTCTGCCTCTCTCTGTCCCAAAAAAAATAAATAAACGTTGAAAAAATAAAAAATAAAAGAATAAAAGAATAAAGACTAACAGTAGGCAAGGTAAAAAATGAATTATTTTCTTTTACATTGTAGTCAAATGTTTTGTCCTTAAATCAAGGGTTCAGTGGGGCGCCTGGTTGGCTCATTCAGAAGAGCATGCAACTGTTGATCTCAGGTGCTTGAATATGAGCCCCACGTTAGGTGCAGAGATTACTTAAATAAATAAAACCGAACAAAAAATAAATCAAGGGTTCATTATAAGTTTTCCATTCACACCATCTGGCCCACTATTAATTCCATCTCTAGAATCTGTTAAAATATTTTTTGCAACTTTATTTTCTTGGAAGACCCTGTATGAAACGTCTTTTCCCTACTACTCACAAAATGTGGGAATGGTTGGCTATTTTTTAAAGCTGTAATTGTAGTGAATTAAAATTTTAAAGTATGGGACGCCCGGTGGCTCAGTCAGTCAGTCGGTGGCTCAGTCCGACTCTTGATTTTGGCTCAGGTCATGATTTCACAGTTTGAGATCGAGCCCCACGTTGGGCTCCGTGCTGACAACGTGGAGCCTGCTTGGGATTCTCCCTCTCCCTCTCTCTCTCTGTCCTTCCCCCGCTCGTGTGTGCGCTCTCTCAAAGTAAATCAATAAACATCTTAAGCAAAAAAATAAATGAATGAATAAATAAATAAAATTTTAAAGTAGTGCTTCAGTTTCTTGGGATGGCTTGTGACTTCAGAGATCCTCCTCAACGCAACGCCTGTGAGTAGAATCCATACAGTACCGCAGACTAAAGTGCAAAGGGAGAAAACAGTGCTCAAATAAATTAAGCACTGGCCACAGAGTGCCCAAAAACGCTTAAAGGAAAAGAGACTCACTTAGCTGGTGTTGTGAACAAAAAGGAAAAAGAATCAAGTAGCACCTGCTGCCTAGCTCCCCACTCTCCCCTCCACCCCTTCCTACTCCACAAAGTAACAGGTGCCAGGCAACCTGGCTCACGACCTCCATACAGACATGGCAGGCCTCCCATTTTTTGGATACTAGGCTCGTTCTCATGGCAAAAGTCATCTGAGTTCAACCCTGGTTTCAAATGATCATTTAAAATAAGTAAGGTTTGGGGGCGCCTGGGTGGCGCAGTCGGTTAGGCGTCCGACTTCAGCCAGGTCAGGATCTCGCGGTCCGTGAGTTCGAGCCCCGCGTCGGGCTCTGGGCTGATGGCTCAGAGCCTGGAGCCTGTTTCCGATTCTGTGTCTCCCTCTCTCTCTGCCCCTCCCCCGTTCATGCTCTGTCTCTCTCTGTCCCAAAAATAAATAAACGTTGAAAAAAAAAAAAAAAATTTAAAAAAAAAAAAAAGAAAAAAAAATTAAAAAAAAATAAAATAAGTAAGGTTTGGGGGCACCTGGGTGGCCAGGTCAGTTAAACGTCTGACTCTTGATTTCGTGTCAGGTCACGATCTCAGTTCCTGAGATGCAACCCCATTTCGGGCTCTGTGCTGGCAGCACAGAGTCTGCTTGGGAGTCTCTCTCTTCCTGCCCCTCCTCTGCTCAGGCTTGCTGTCTCTCTCTCTCTCTCTCTCAAATAGATAACATTTTTAAAAAATAGTCTCTAACGGTAGTGGTTCTTATACAAGCAGCGGCTCCACTCTTACGGAGCGGGGATCAGCAAAGTAAGGCCCAGCAGGCCAATCCGAAAGTTTACAAGTAAGTTTTATTGGAACACAGCCAAGCAAATTTGTGTACGTCTCCATGGAAACCCTTCACATTAGAACTGCAGGGCGGAGTAGTTGCGACAGCGAACCCCCACTGGCCTGAAAAGCCTAAATACTATGGGGCCCTTCACCTGAGGGTACTGCTTCTCTCCCTAACCTGTGATCCACCTGCCTCCGTCTCAGGGCTTGCTTTCCAACCCTGTTCTCCCGCAGCAGCGATACAACTACACGCCACTACCCGCAGTCCCCCCAAATGAGCCGTGCGCTTGCTTAACTTAACGCACAACCCACGTCACAGCTAGTCTCTGCTTTGAATGCCACCCCCTCTTGCCAAACCAACTTCACATGGTTCATAAAACCCCAGTCATCTCCTCCTCCTGGACTGGTCTTCCGCGATGCCTGCCCTTCTATTAGCACGCTTTACTGCACATACTGCAATTGTGTGTTTTTTTTTAAGTCGGCCTCTCTCGCTAGTTCAACGGCAGAAGTGGTTTCTTTTGTTTCTTACTCGGATGCCCTGACCAGCGGTGGCCACACAGTAAGCCCCTGTTACTTCTCGGTGCAATTCCCGAGGCCATTCTTGCAGGGCATCAAATGGCTGGCGCGGGTGCGGAGGTACTCAGGCTGGAACTGCAAAATGGGGCAGCGAGGGATGGAAGCCAGAGGCAGAGACGCAGAGACTAGGGGGCGAGGCGAAGCAACCTCCAGAAAAAGCCGCCTGTCCTAGAGAAACTTCCATAACTGCTCCAGGCGGCAAGCCCTCCTAGCCTCCCCCGCCCGGCTCACCACCTCCAAGCGCAGCGAACGTGCGACAGGTGCGGACCGTCAAGCTGCCGGGCAGAGACCAAGCATTCACACCTATCCGTGCACGCGGGGCGGGGGTGTCCTCCTCCGGGTCCGCTCGCGGGACTCCCAGGCCCTGGGGCCCGGCTCCAAGGGCAAGGGTGGGCGGGGGCGGCCCCAGGGCCAGAGTCTAGCGCGGCTCTCCCTCCCCGCCACCCCCACCCCGGGCCAGGACGCCCGCGCCGCCTCCCTCGCCCGCCCGCGGCCCTGGTTCACGGCTCTCTCGTTTCCCATCCCGGTGCCTCTCACCTGCGTCCCAGACTCAGCCCTGTGGAAGTCGCTACACATCGCCCCGAAAGCTCTGCGCACCCGACACTCAACTTTCGCGCCACCAGCGCCATTTACCGCGAGTCCCCGCGGCCCCGCAGCCAGTCAGACGCGCTGACCCGCTGACCCGGGCCGGGCATGCGCACTGCACCCGCCCTCCGCCGGGCAGGCGGTGGGCATGCGCAGCAAGGCTTACGGTCTCCCCCGCTCAGGTGGTTTCAGACCGCGTCTCCAAGGAGACCGGGAGGCGGCTGGAGGTTTTTTCTTCTCATCAACTTCAGTTCCTCTTTAGTAGGTAAAACTGGCAGCATGTTCTTTCTTTCTCTTTCTTTCTTTCTTTCTTTCTTTCTTTCTTTCTTTCTTTCTTTCTTTCTTTCTTTCTTTCTTTCTTTCTTTCTTTCTTCCTTTCTTTTTCTTTCTCCTTTCTTTCCTTTTTTCTTTTTTACTTTCTTCTTCCTTCTCTCTCTCTCTCTCTCTTTCCCATAAACAAAGCAGTAACTGAGCAGGCAGGGCTTTTTGTCCATTTGTGGGTTAAAAGCCTCTGGCTGGCTGTACATGTGATTCATGGTTAATTCTGAAAAAAAAGTACACTAACTTTGAGAGAATCTTTGTAATTAAATAATTATAATAATAGTAATTACAGTTAACAGTTAACAATGCTTAGTATGTGTCCTAAGTGCTTTATATTTAATAATTAGTTAAATCCACACAGTCCAATGAGGTAGTTACTATTATCCCCGTGTAATACAGATGAGGAAACTGAGGCACAATTTTGGCCCACATTACTTTGGTGAACAGATTGTACTGAGTCAACAAATTAATGAGAACTAGGAAAGGAAGAGCATGAATGCAAACTGTTCTTCAAAGAAACTTGGTTGTGGGGCACCTGGGTGGCTCAGGTGGTTAAGCGTTTAACTTCCGCTCAGGTCATGATCTCCTAGTCCATGAGTTAGAGCCCTAGTCAGGTTCTATGCTGACAGCTCAGAGCCTGCAGCCCACTTGGGATTCTGTGTCTCCCTCTCTCTCCGCCCCTCCCCTGCTTGCACTCTGTCTCTCAAAAATAAAATAAAAACATTAAAAAAAATTTTTTTTTAATAAATAAGACTGGGGCACCTGGGTGGCTCAGTCGACTGGGCATCCGACTTCGGCTCAGTCCATGATCTCACGGTCTGTGAGTTCGAGCCCTGCATCAGGCTCTGTGCTGACAACTCGGAGCCTGGAGCCTGCTTCGTATTCTCTCTCTCTCTCTCTCTCTCTCTCTCTGCCCCTCCTCTGCTTATGCTCTGTTTCTATCTCTATCTCAAAAATAAATAAAAAATTTAAAAAATAATAAATAAAAAACTTGGTTGTGAAGGAAGGAGATACATAGTAACAAGAAGAAATCGAGGAAGAGTCGTTAAGAAGGAAAAGCCTGGGGCACATTTAAATGCTGACAGGAAATGGGGTGTCTGCGTGGCTCAGTTGGTTAAGTGCCGGACTCTAGACTCCAGCTCAGGTCATTATCCCAGGGTGGTGGGATTGACCCCCACATCAGGCTCTGTGCTAAGCAAGGAGCCTGCTTGGGATTCTCTCCTTCTCTCTCTCTCTCTGCCCCTCTTCCACCCTATCTCTCTCTAAAATAAAAATTAAAAATAAAAAAAAATGTATGTGACAGGAAAGAGCTGTAGAAACATACTGGTTAAAGACGCCATCGGAGAAAGAATGCTCTTTCACTGTGAGCAGAGACTAGGCTCAAAAATGGGTGCAGATGCAGCTATATTCTGGGGTAGGAAGCTCAAAGAGGTTGAGGAAGGTCAAGGCTCAGGGGTTTTGTTTTTCTCTGAAGTAGAAAGCAAGGTAGTACGAATCCAGCCTCCAGTTGAATTCCTCTTGTGAAAAGCAAAGTGTGCACCTAAGTTGACTGCCTGAATTAATGTTACCATCTACAGGCTCTCCCAAAAGCCTTCCTCCAAAACCCATTCTCAGTTCATGCCGAACACAGAGCACTGGTGACTGACCAAAGTACTATACCACCGTGGCCTATGGTGGTAATTACCTTAACCGGGAGAATTTTCCAGTGACACTTACTGTCTATAGTCACATTTAATGCACAACCTATATTAGTATGATTCTTTTGTTGCACAGAGCTTTTCTCCCTGAGTTACAATTTTCTTGAATTCCAAGATAAATTTTCTAAAATCATCATGGATTTTGATATCAGATACACCTAGAATTTTAAATCTGGTTTTGTCACTCATTACCATGATACACACTACTTGTCACTCTGGACCGTAGTTATCGCTGTGTTGTGATGATGAAAAACTGTACTGAAAATGGCTAGTACAGCATCTAACACAAAATAGCGATTCCCTTCCTACCTCCCTATCTTTCTTAGATCATCACTTAACACAGTGCCAAAGATACGATACTCCGTATACATCCCTTGTTTACCGTGATGGTGGTGATTAGGGCCAGATTAAGAGATGAGCCTGTCCGGCAGACATCCAGAGTGGCACATCATGAAGGCTGCTGAAACTTCTCTATGTACTAAAATATCACAAGAATATGAGATGGAAGAAAAACCATTTTTAACTGCAATCTTTTCAACTGGGATCCTGTATGTGGTTGGGAAGAAAAAACACTTGGAAAGACAGTGAAACAGGCTCCATAAAAGACACGCTTGGGTAACAGAAGAGTTACCATGTGTAGGTTTAGTTAATGTGATAACTGCCTTCTCCCCACCCACTCCCACACAAAGAAACAAGATAGTGAATTTCTAAAAATATGTAGACATATATTGAAAATGCATCCTTTTAGGGGCGCCTGGGTGGCGCAGTCGGTTAAGCGTCCGACTTCAGCCAGGTCACGATCTCGCGGTCCGGGAGTTCGAGCCCCGCGTCGGGCTCTGGGCTGATGGCTCAGAGCCTGGAGCCTGTTTCCGATTCTGTGTCTCCCTCTCTCTCTGCCCCTCCCCCGTTCATGCTCTGTCTCTCTCTGTCCCAAAAATAAATAAACGTTGAAAAAAAAAAAAAAAAAGAAAAGAAAATGCATCCTTTTAGAAGATGTGCCGACTTAATTGCTCCCCAGGGCAAGTCCGCAAATCTTAATACAATTCCAATCATATTGATGATAGTGATGCCTTAAGCTATAATCCCTTTTGAATTGGGGTCCTGGATTTCCTGTCTTAGAAATGCAAAGTCTAATTTTTCTAAGTCTGCAAGAAATCCAAGGCATCCGTGTAATGAACAGCTACAGAAGACACAATGTCTCCCTCAAGAGCAAAGTGCTGCTTACTGCCCATTATAAAATATTTGGGTTCCCTGAGCTGAAATTTCCTCTCCTATAATGCAACCTACTCCATGTGTACATGTTACCCTACCCTCTTCACAATTCCTGTGCTTTACTGGGGCTTCTGTAACCAGTGTAAGGAGATGCTGGTATTCTGGCTGCTGGCTTGGACTCTTTCGTCTTTTATCACCATCCACGAAATTGTGGTAAGCTAACTCATGAGCTTGCTGGAAGAGTAAAATCTCAGGCTTTTTGCAGTTCTCGGGACCCACACTAAACAATCTGTAACAGGATATATTAAAGGTTTTGAGCGATAAAGCAAAAGCTCAGAAAAGCAGGAGTATAATTGTAATCGAGAAAGGCAGGAAGACGGTAATTCAAAATAGAGGCATGATTCAGCCAAAATAGATGAACATGGCTTTCATTCTGACCTACAAGTTTTTATGCCTTGTTAAACTTTCTTGATAAAGTTTTGGACCTAACCTCTAGGACATGAGGAACCAGAAATTTAGTCCTGATAATAGTAATGCCCACTTTTGGGTTCTAAGAGGCAAGAATCTAGACCTAGTAACATTGGGTATTAACATCAAGATGAAAAACTGTTTCCTGGAATGAAAAAGTGTCATGCAAAGATATTTTTTTCACCCATCTCTTATTTGAAAAGCCTAGGGAATATATTCTTATAAGATATTTCTTGGGATAATAATAATAAAGTTGCTCGTGTTATAAATTAGAATGTTTTTGGTTGCAAGTCACAGAACACCCAACTCTTAATTGACTTAAATAATGAATGAGATCTCTTGGGTCACACAGACCATGAAATTTTCTCAGTTTTTGTTTTTGTTTTTATTTTGGAGATCGAGCACATGCACACACACAAGCTGGGGAGGGGCAGAGGGACAGAAGGAGAGAATCCCAAGCAGGCTCCACACTCCACACTCTTGATGCAGGGCTCAATCCCACGACCGTGACATCCTGACGTGAGCCAAAAGCAGGAGTCAGACGCCCAACCAACTAAGCCACCCAGGTGCCCAAAATTACCTCAGTTCTAATGTTCTAGAGGTATCACTTCTCTTTTAAAAGAATGTTCAAGATGCTCTCATAACTTACTGTTAGAAATGCAAATATGTACAGCCTTTTTGGAGGGGAATTTTCCAGTAACAAAACTTACTAACTTTTTGACACAGCAATCCTCCTTCTAGGAATTTTTCCTAAAGTCATAACTCCAGTTCCACTCCTAGGTATATACCCTTTATATCCATTTGAATAGATTTTAAATATGGAGATTCAAGATCCATAATCAACTCTGCCCTATGTCTGTGATTCTGGGTATGCCTCTAACTTCGATGAGATGGTACCCTCCACTTCTTTCCCTGGAAGGTGAGGGATTTGGATCAGATGATAGCTCCCACTTATCAAAAGTCAGCTCTGTTGCAGACACTATGTTTATTATTCTACCGTATGATTCCCAATCCTTCCTTGCAAGGTATGTATGTATGTATGTATGTATGTGTTTAATTTTTGAGGTGAGGTTCACACCCAGCACAGAGCCCAAGGCAGAGCTTGAACTCATGACCCTGAGATCAAGACCTGAGCTGAGATCAAGAGTTGGACGCTTAACTGAGCCACCCCGGCACCCCGCAAGGTATTTATTATACCCCCATTTCATAGGCAAGGATGTGGAGGCTCAGAGAAGTTTAACCATCATACAGTCCTCCGGTCAGTAAACCCAGGTTTACCTGACTATAAAGCCTACAGTCTTCCTAACGCATTAAGTTGCTTCAGAAAATGCAAAGGATTTAAGGCCTTTCACAACTCCGTGTTCTGTGTTTCTCTACAATTAAGGGAATCAACATGTCCACCAAAGTGCTAATAGTTCATAACCTAAGCATTCATTCCTTTCTCCATGGGAATTAACCAGCAGTCAACCGAGTATCATGTTCACTTACCCTAAAGTCATCGTCACCTCAACCTCTTCTTGCCTTGTGTGCCTCAAGGTAGTTCATTGTCCTTGCTTCTTCCCCTTTATCTCACCCCTGCCTAGGCAGTTACTCCGTGCTCTATCTGTGTACTTGAGTTTGTAGGCTCCTTACCAGATAAGTGGTTTTGTTGGAGCGTGGATGTACTTGTAATTCACATAGATAACTGTGCTCATTCTTTGTCCTGGCTGGGATCGGAGGTTCTCAAATCCATCTCTGTTCTTTCCCCGCTCTGTTTTGCAAAGTAAAAGCACCCGGGGGGAGATAGGAGGATCGAAGAGAGGAGAAGGGAGAAGCTGGTGTGTGCGCCTTCTCTGTCTTTTTTAGGATCTCCTACAGCAAGTGTGTCTTCTCCAGAGCTCCAGTCTCCGCTGAACAACCCTGCCGTAGTTCCAGCTTCTGCAGAGTGACCTCAGCCCCTGGACTTAGGTCACATCACTTTCTCCCCTTGTCCCTCTCACCTCCCTGGGTGGAGACGACTTCCTGCCATTAGAAAGCCTGAGCCTCACCTATCCCGTTTGGTTTCTTAAACTGTTTCATCACCTGTGTAACGAATTCCTCATATTAAATTCTCTCGGGGGGTCTGGGAGGCCCAGCTGGTAAAGCATCCAACTCTTGGCTTTGGCTCAGGTCATGATCCCAGGGTCATGGGATTGAGCCCGGAGCTGGGCTGTGCTCTAACAGCGTGGAGCCTGCTTAAGATTCTCTCTCCCTCTGCCTCTCTCCCTTGTTTGTGCTCTTTCTAAAATAAATTTTTAAAAAATCTCTCTGTTTTAAACTACTTAACGTGTTATCTCTTTTCCTAGTTAATTCTCAGTGGATACACTCAGTTTTTCCCTTTTTTAAAGGTCTGTCTCTATTCCTATTTGTCTGTGTTACTGTCTAACTGCTGCAAGGTGGTCTACACTCTGTACCCAACACCTTGTGCTTCTCCGTGTCCTCCATAAGTGTCTCCAGTTCTTGCCCCCACACACAGCACTTTGACGACTATTCGCTGTGTATGTCCCCTCATAGATCTTTTATGAGAGTTTTTCTGCAATATATCCTTGGAATGGGGTGACTGGGTCACGAACACATTAACTCGCCTAAATTCTGTTAGGTTGGTGGACAAAATTTCTTTCTCCATTTCCTCAACTCTTGACGTCATTCAACTTTCCAAGTTTTGCCTTACCTTACTAAATTTCACAATAGTATCATTCAACAGAAGGACTGACTAACAATTGTTGAATGTTATACTATATGCCAGCCACTTTACATAGTTTCTCCTTTAGTCCTTACTCCAGTTCTATGGGTAAGTGCCAGGTGAAGGAACAAAGGATCAGAGAGGTTAAGCAACTTGCCCTAGGCCACATAGCTAAGAAATTGCAGGACTGGATCACACTCCAGGCCGATCTGCTCTAAAGCTTGTGTCTCTGACCCTTATGGCATATTGCTTTTACATCAATGGGGATGTCCCTGCTTTACACTTGAACAACTGAGACTGGAGAGATGACATCAATTACATAATAGTGTTTGCATAGCTGGGAAGAATTGGGGATCATTTTGACCTTGGGTCTCACCTAAAGCCGGTGCTCTTGACTTTGCACAGCACCACCCAACAGACACCACGTCTGGGACAACAGAGAGCCCAGGGCGGTGACCTTGTGACTGCCAGTGACGTCTGTGAATTCTCTAAGCCACGCCGACAGATAATCGGGTTCACCAGAAGACCTACGGAATTAAATTGCCCTAAATTTAATTTAATTGCTTTAGGAGGTGAAAAGATTGAGGTCGGCATCCACGTTAGAATAAGCACTTTGAGGAGTCTGGCCATCTAAAGCCCAAGGTACTAGAACTCACCAGTTGACAACATTCATTTCCCAATTAAAAGACTTCCCCGCAAATCAAACCATAATGAGATGCCACTTCACACCCACCAGGATGGCTAGAAAAATATAAACAAATAAATAAATAACAAGCGTTGGTAAAGACATAGAGGAATTGGATTATTCGTGTATAGCTGGAGGGAATGTAAAATGTCTCAGCCCCCGTGGAAAACATTCTGGCCATCCTCAAAATCTTAAATGGAGAGTTACCCTATGACCCAGCACACCCACTCCTGGGTCTATACCCCCGAGAAGTAAAAACCATCGTACACACAAACGCTTGTACATAAATGTTCATAGCAACATTTTTCATGACAGCCATGAAATAGAAACCACCCAGATACCCATCGACTGATGGATGAATAACTAAAATGTGGTATACCCACATAACGAAATGTTATTTGGCAAGAAAAAGAAATGAAGTGCTGACTTGTGCTGTGACCTGTACGAACCTCAAAAACATTATGTTAAGTGGAAGGAGCCAGTCACGAAGGACACATACTGTATGATTCCACGTGCATGAAACGTCCAGAACAGGAGAACGGAGAGACAGAAAGCAGATTCATGGTCGCCTAGGGCTGGAGGGTGTGTGTGGGGGGGGTGTTGGCTGGGGAGGGCTAATGGGTACAGGGTTTCTTTTAGGAACAATGAAAATGCTCTAAAACCGATGGTGTAATGGACGCACAACTCGTGAATAAGCTAAAAGCTGTTTAATGGCCCACTTTAATAGGTGACCTGTATGCATGTTGAGTTTTTCAGGAAAGCTGTAGAAAAAGGCTATGAGGTTAAGACTTTTGGAGAAATGGATGCTGGGAATGGACAAGGATGACACTATCTTCTTTATTTTATTATTTTTACACACAGTTATAATTGTGTTATTATACACAATTACACTCAGCTTGTGCCAGAAGAAATTTTTACTTCTCAGAGACTGCTTTTTTTTTAGCCATCTGTATGTTTCTTTTGGGTCTTATGAGATAGGGTTTCCAACTCCTTTTTTCTTTTTCCTTTTTATTTATATTTATAGACATATATGAGGAGAGTTGTTAGAATAAAAACCTGCTATATAGTTGAGGATGGAAATAGTAGATAGAATTCTCCCACCGTTTCAGGTAAAAAAAAAAAAAAAAATTCAAAGGAAGTTCCAAGAAAACTATGCAGACTGAATTTAAATAATCATTTTTGAGCAGCAACTCTCAGAATTTTGGGACTCAGGAGCACTTTCCACTCTTAAAAATTACTAAGGACCCCAAAGAACTTTTGTTTATGTAGGTTATATCGAATATTATTTACTATATTACAAATTAAATTGAGGAATTAAAACATATATCTTTATTCAATCTATTACATGTCAACATATTTTAAAAAGGATTTTCTAAAATAAAAAATTGGTGGGGTGCCTGGGTGGTGCAGTCAGTGAAGTGTCTGACTCTTGATCTCAGCTCACGTCATAATCTCACATTATGTTTGAGCCCTACATCAGGCTCTATGCTGATGGTGTGAACCTACTTGGGATTCTGTCTCTTCTTCTCTCTGCCTCTTCCCTGCTTGCGCTCTCTCTCAAAATAAATGAATAAACTTAAAATATAAAAAAGATGGAACTGGAGGGTATTATGCTAAGTGAAATTAGTCAGTCAGAGAAAGACAATTATCATATGACTTCACTCATATGAGGACATTAAGAGACAAAACAGATGAACATAAGGGAAGGGAAACAAAAATAATATAAACACAGGGAGGGGGACAAAGCATAAGAGACTCATAAATATGGAGAACAAACAGAGGGTTTCTGGAGGGGTTGTGGGGGGGGATGGGCTAAAGGGGTAAGGGGCATTAAGGAATCTACATCGTTGCACTATTTGCTAACTAATTTGGATGTAAATTAAAAATAAAATTTAAGAAAACTAAAATAAATAAAGAAAAAAGGAATAAAAGAAATAAAAGAAATAAAAAATTGATGAGGGGCTCCTGGCTGGCTCAGTTGGTAGAGCATGAGACTCTTAGCCTCAGAGTTCTGAGTTCGAACCCCAAGTTGGGTGTGGAGATTACTGAAAAAAATAAAATCTTTAATTAAATTAAAACTTGGTGAAAGGAATAGCATTGTTTTACTTTTTTTTCTCAAATTTCTTTTATGGTTGACTTAATCAAACGACTGCTAGGATCTCCTATCCACTTCTGAATTTAATCTGTTGTAATGTGAGCACGGTGCGAATACCAACATAAAGAGAAAGGAAAATAACATCTTAGTATTTTTTAGGAACATAGTTTTGATTTCATGAACCCCCTGAAAGGTCTTGGCAATCCCCAGGAGTCTTAGATCGCGGTGTGCCAACCACTGGTTTAGTGTTTGCTAAAATTCCTGATAAGAGTTCCGTTGACTACATTTCACATTTTATTTTAATTCAATCATTATTTAATAATTACATTTCAAAATACGTGCACGTGGGGCATCTGGGTGGCTCAGTCGGTTAAGCGTCCGACTCTTAGTTGCGGCTTGGGTCATGAGCTCACGCTTCCGGAGTTGAGCCCCCCTGTCAGAGGCGCCTGCTTCGGATTCTCTCTCTCTCTCTCTGAAAATAAATAAATAAAGACTTTAAACAACAAGAACAAAATATGTGCACAGATGTCTAGGTATATGTACAAAAATTACATAATAAAGCGTGTGCCTCAACAACTAAACATTTACTTTTGCTCCATGAAAACATGGAAACCATCTTAATACCGGAAGAGGAATGGCGAGCAGTAAAAGGAAATCCCTCACAGTGAAGTAACGGGGCTACGGTTGATGATGTCAAACGCAGAGTGTGTTGCTCTTCTCCTCAACTTTAGGTGCACTTTTTGGTAATCACAATTACTGGAAAGCCCAAAAGGAAGCTAAGAAGGTGTCACCAGTGGTTTTGAAGCCTTGTGTGAGGAACTGACAGGACAGCAGAAAAGAAGCAAGTTTCAGGCCGGCCCAGCTCAGATGTCGATAATACAGAAGCAAGAACAGCGGTAACGGGGGTCCCAGTAATCGTGGGGGTGATACAACAGGGTCTAAACAAATCCGTTTTGCTACGATAGTTCCCATGGCCACGAACAGAGCCTGGGCAAAGTGAACTCTGAAATGGGGGACATGGAGGTTGACCTTATTATAAAAGCCACTGAGAATCAGGGAAATAAAACTTGGGGTACGAACAAGGAAATACAGGCGTACACTCTGCTTCAAGGACCCACATACAGTAAAACCTTGGTTTGTAAGCATAAATTGTCCCCGAAACATGTTTGTAATCCAAAGCACTTGGATATCAAAGCTCAAATTTCCCCATAAGAAATAATGGAAATTCAGACGATTTGTTCCACAACCCCAAACATTCATATAAGAATGATCACAATCCTGTAATATAATATAAAATAAAAAGCAAATACAAAATATAAAGAACAATAAACAAATTAACCCGCACTTACCTTTGAAAGCCTTCGTGGCTGGTGTGAGGGAGAGGAGAGTGGGGAGGGTTATTGTGTAGGACGACTTTCAGCATCACTAAAAGATGTTGACTACCGTGCAGTGTTAATAAACTCTTGTCAGAGATTGTATTTAATGTAACTGGCAATAAGGCAGCAGAGGAATGGGTCTATATCTGCAGGCGGCCTGACCTAGAATGAAGCGAAGGACCGTCCATAGGTGCTTGGAAGTGACAAAAAATACTTTAGTGCCAGTTGTGGGCACCTTCCAACATTCTGAAAAATCACTGATTTCTGCCAAACACCACGGCCTGAGACTGAGCATCCGAGCATGGGAGACGATCACCCACAATCCTGCAGGGAGCGAGAACGAGAGCGAGAGCGAGAGCAAGAGAGAGAGAGGGAGGAAGGGAGGGAGAGAAGAACCACTGGTTCAGTTGTGATCATGTGGCTTTTGGAATCACGTACTACTCGTATTGCAAGACATCGCTTGTTTTATCAAGCTAAAATTTATTAGCAATGCTTGCGGAACACTCGCAGAACAAGTCACTTGCAATCCAAGGTTGTACTGCCTAAAAACAGAGAAGTGAACTGGAACTCTCTCCAAAACGTGCACGCCTACTGTGGAAATACCCACAGCAGCGGGGGAAGACGGCGGGAAGCATTCGGCAAAGCAGAAACGGGGGAAGGGCGATGGAGGTTTGTTGGAGGGACGGCAGACCACAGACCGCCAGGCCACACTGAGAAAATGAGTCATGTTTTCCCAAAACGAGATGCAAACCCGCACAGGAAACATAGAGAGGTTTGGACTGTCTGTTTGCTGATGGAAGCCTCATTCTGTTGAAAGCAGAGCTTCAGATATGTCCTTTACCTCCTTTGGTGGAGATTAAAGTGCTCAAATTTAGATATTTAATGAGAGGAACTGCTGCATAAAATTTAACTCTGACCATGTGAAAAGGCAGTAGCAGAAAATGACCGTGTTATCTTAGAGGAAGCATGGGTGCAGTCAGATATGTCTTAGACCTAAGAATAGTAGAATTTCAGAGCAGGAAAAAAAAAAAAAAGATATAACCCTGTGGGTAGACAATTCAAAAGTGAATAGGGCTGAAGGAGGATGTCTATAAAAATGAGTAAGTCTCTTAAAGCATGGAATTATCATAAATATGATACATATTTTTAAACATTTGTTTAATGTTTATTTATTTTTGAGAGAGAGAGAGAGAGAGAGAGAGAGAGAGAGAGAGAAAGCGGGGGAGGGCCAGAAAGAGAGGGAAACAGACGATCTGCACAGAGCCCAACATGGGGCTCAAACTTACAAACCGCGAGATCATGACCTGAGCTGAAGTAGGATGCTTAACCGGCTGAGCCACCCGGGCGCCCCATAAATATGACATCTTTTGATTAAGCCAAGCGTTTAATAGTTTGTGAACAAGATGGGAAAACGAGTGGACCAATAAAACACTCACTACTGTGAAATCCTGATTTCTGAAAGGTCTAAAAGGGCACAGCCCATACCCTTGGACCCACCGATTCCCCTCTGAGGATCCATCCCTCGGAAATACCAGCCCAGGTACAGAAAGAAATATGTGGCAAGATTAAGTACTGCAGCTTTGTTGGGAGAATAATACAAATGACTGGGATTGGCGTAATAATTACGGTACTCCACGTCATGGGATATCTCACAGCACTCCTCGCAGGAGGGAGCTGCCTACAGGGTTATGGAGGAGACGGGAGCCCAGCGTTGTTTGGGTGAAAAGCAAGAGGTGTGGTCAGAGGCTCCGGCAAGCACAGGGTGCCACGGGGAGGGCCACGGGTGTGGAGCCCGAGGCAGAACCCGGCACCACTGAAGGCAGAGAGAGGAGGGTAAGAAAGCAAATGACAAATCGAAAACAAACAAGAGGCGAGTGATCATATTGGCTAGTTAAGTGTAACAAATACACCATAGCAATGGAAGATGCTAATCGTTGCTAAACCTGGGGCCAGGTACGTTTAGCTTGTCAATTTTCCTGTAAATGTGACAGCATTTTCAAAAAAATAAAGCCTATTTAAAACTGTACATGCACAAGGATGAGACGTTTCCGGAGAAAAAGATGGCAATTTAGTGTGTGTGTTTGTGTGTGTGTGTTTTTTTTTAATCACCTTTTGTAGTAAAACCAAAATGAAGGGTAAAGGGTGACAAATATCACAATATGTTTACTAGTTACATCAGAAAAATCCCAGTAACTGGGAGACTGCAACATTTCGTGTAAATTACAAGTTCCTCAGAATTTACGAATTAATTTTTAACTACTGGCAACAAAGGAATATTCTTTGCCTTGTTGTAGACAAAGTATAACTGAATCGGGAAACTCATTTTTACCCACTGTGGACTCAAAAGTGTTTTGTCCCTGCCGGTCTCCCAAAACCTCCTGTCAAGCTTGGGTACGTAACTTTTCTTCATATTTGATCTTAGCATTTGTAAGGGATAAATAATTGATCAGCACAGGAATTCTGGGAATATATTCAGCTTACGCTCAGCACGAAACTCTTTCTAAATGTCCTTAGGCGGCAACCCAAAATGTGCATCACCGAGATGTCAGTCGGAACGGGAAGCGCAGTGACACCATGGATTAGAGTCAAGAAATGTGAAATGCAAACAGGGGACGAGGAGACGTCAGTTTCACTGCTAGTTAAGTAGTCGGTGTACCTGGCTACTTAAAAAAAAAAAAAAAAAGCCCTTTAATGTCTCTCGAGTAAGACTATAACCTCTTTGAGGTTAGAATCTCCCCTCTTCTAATTTTAATAAAATATGGTTGCAAGTGGAAACTTCAAAGTGCGCCCAAGAAAAAGTATAATTTAAACGTTTTTTATTGTATTACGATAACACAACATGAGGTCTACTCTCTGAAATGGCTAAGTGTACAATGTTGTACAGCCTAGCTCTAGAATTTACCCATCTTGCATAACTGACCCCTGATGCCATTAACAACTCACCTTTCCCCCCTCCCTCTAGCCTCTGGCAACCCCCGTTCTCTCTGCTTTTATGAGTTTGGCTATTTTAGGTACCTCCTATAAATGGAATCATGCAGTATTTGCTTTTCTGTGACTGGCTTTTTTCACTCAGCATAATATGTCCTCAAGTTTCACCCATGTCGTCACGTATGCAGAATTTCCTTCTTTTTTAAGGCGGAATAATAAAAATCCCGTTGTGTGGCAGCGCCTGGCTGGCTCAGTCAGTAGAGCACGTGACTCTTTTATTTTTTTAAGGTTATTTTTTTAGTAATCTCTATACCCAACATGGGGCTCGAACTCACAACCTCAAGACCAAGAGTCACATGCATGCAGCTCTTGATCTCACAGTTGTGAATTTGAGCCCCACTTGGGTGTAGAAATTACTTAAAAATAAAGTCCTAAAAAAAATATTCCACCGTGTGTACGTACCACATTTCTTTATCCATTCACCCATCTCTGGGCATTTAGGTTGTTTCCACATCTTGACTATTGTGAATAATGCTTCAGTGAACATTGGAGGCCTAATACCTGTTTGAATTCCTGATTTCATTTCTTTCATATAAATACCCAGAAGTGGGGGCACGTGGTGGCTCAGTCGGTTTAGCATCTGACTTGGGCTCAGGTCAGGGTCTTGCAGTTCGTGAGTTCGCGCCCCGCATTGGGCTCTGTTGACAGGTCAGAGCCTGGAGCCTGCTTTGGATTCTGTGTCTCCTTCTCTCTCTGCCCCTCCTCTGCTCATGCTCTGTCTGTCTCTCTCTTTCAAAAATAAATAAACATTAAAAACCATTAGCTACCCAGAAGTGGGATTGCCGGATCAGATGGTGGTTCCATTTCTAATTTTTTTGAGGAATCTCCACGCTGTTTTCCATAGTGGCTGCACTGTTTTGCATTCCCACCACCAGTGTATAAGAGTTCCCTTTCCCCCCATCCCTGCCAACATTTATTATCTTTTGGGTTTGGTTGTTGCTGTGCTTTTTTTTTTTTTTTTTTAAGTTTATTTACTTATTTTGAGAGAGAGCTTGAGCATGGGGGTGGGAAGGAGCAGAGAGAGCAGAGAGAGAGAGAATCCTAAGCTGACTCTGTGCTGTGAGTGCAGAGCCTGATGCCGGGGCTCAATCTCATGAACCGTGAGATCATGACCTGAGTGGAAATCAAGAGTGGGACACTTAACCAACTGAGCCACCAAGGCACCCCTATATATATATTTTTTTTTGATAATAGATGCTCTGACAGGTGTGAGGTAATGTCTCATTGTGATTTTGATTTGCATTTCCCTGATGATTAGTGATGCTGACCTTTTTGTGAACCTATTGGCCTTTTGTGTGTCTTTGAAGAAATGTCTATTCAAGTCTTTAGCCCATTGTTTTATTTATTTATTTATTTTTTTTCAATATATGAAATTTATTGTCAAATTGGTTTCCATACAACACCCAGTGCTCATCCCAAAAGGTGCCCTCCTCAATACCCACCCCCCACCCTCCCCTCCCTCCCATCCCCCATCAACCCTCAGTTTGTTCTCAGTTTAGCCCATTGTTTTAAAAGCTTCATGACATTGGTCTTGGCAGTGATTTCTTGGATATGACACCAAAAACATAGGAAACAAAACCAAAAATAGACAAGTGGGATTACCTCAAACTAAAAATTTTCTGCACAACAAAGAAAGCAATGAAATGAAAAGTCAACCTAAAGAATGGAAGAAAATATTTGCAAACCATCAAGCAACTGGTAAATTTCCAAAATATATTTTAAAAACTCATAAAATCAAGAGCAAAAAAGTTAACCCAATTTAAAAGGGATACTTTTTTTACACTTGATGTTGTATATGTGTGTAAAAGAGTAACCTTTGTCTGAAACATTTTCATTCCAAAAAATTATTATTTTTAATGTCGTGCCAAAGTTCCCAGGCTCCACTCAGGGTGTAACTCAGGAACACTAGGAATGCCATAATAGGATGAGCTTCCATTTTCACATGCTCATAAAATCCCTGCCCCCTTTTCCCCCTCCCCCCCACCGCTTTTCCCCAAGGCATTTCTGGGATCCACCAGTGTGTGTCATATCGTCAGAAACGGGTCCAGTTAGGCTCTTCCCGCCCAGATTTCTCATGGAGGATCTTGCCCTGGCCTGCTACTTGTGCCCTCATTGCATGACAACGTGACTGGATCCACCTGTCCTCTGCAGGGGGCCACACTGAACCCTCCCAGGGCAAAAGTGCAGACTGGTGGATGGACCTCTCACCAGTATTGTGTTGTAGTCTCTCACCTGGCCCTCAGAGCCCCATAGCTGTCAGCCCGACTTCCACCAGCCAGAGCCTTTGGGGAGTACCTCTCTGCCATGTTGAGACTTTACTCCTCAGTCGACAGCAGCTGGGAACATATGCCTGGCCATCCTCCTTCTGTATCTCATTTCACCCATTCTCTCCAGGTATCTGTGCACGTTGCACCGTATCCCCCTACCAGCCCCAAGACCTCTGTTCATACCAATTCATGCCTATAGGGCATCTGGAGGAATTCTCCAGACGACCAGCCCCCATACTTTAAATTCTAGTTTGAGCTTATCGGAAGTCTGTTATGTACTCCTAAAGCAAAGTCTTACTTTCCAGATGTGCTGGGGAAAGGGAAGCTTGACTAGCTCATATCATTGACCTGCATTCATCCATTACTAAGAATATGCTAAGCCTACCATAGGCAGGATTTAATTGAAGGCATAGGAAAGAACATGAAAAAGACTATATTATTATTTTTATCCAATCATGTTTCTATTACCTGGCTTCATCTCTTGCCCCAAATGAATCATGTCATACACGAGTGTCTGTCTCAATCAGGAATTTTAGAAGTGGCATCTGTAAGACTGTCACTTAGTCCCTGTGTATGGCTGGACCACAAACCATACATTCAGGAACTAAGGGGCAGCCACAGTTGGCCTTGTTATTGGAAAAAAGAAATCCAGGCTTTAGAAGGATAGCTGAATGAATGAGGAATGTAGAGAGAAAAGAGGAGAGATAGTGAGTATTCTGTGAGTTTCTAATAATTTTCTTCATTCCATTTGGGTCCTTTACTGTGGTCTTATTGTCCTTAAGTTCCTTGATATATGCCTGTGTCTTTATAAAAATCCCGACTTTTTTTTGCTTAATTGACATAAATTTGGGTTCTGGCCCTTTTAATCAAATAGCCAACATTTATTAGACCGTTACTCAATATGCCAACCACTGTATGGTACTAAATGTTTTCCATATATTCCCTTTATCTTTACAGCAAGATTGTGAGACAGAGAGGGGTTATACAGTCTGATTTCAGAGATCACACCCCCTCTATTCTGCCTCCCAAAGAATATTAAACCATAAACACTGTATTGTAATTACTGACTTCTCTTGGCTGTCTCTCCCATTGACTACAAGCATCTTGAGGTCAAAAAATAGAGGACTTACTTATCTTTGTACTCATAGCACGACGTTAAACAAATGGATAAGTTGATTGATTATGGCTTTACTATATTACAGCGCAGATGTTTGCACCTTGTCTCCCAATGCATCAGTAATTCTCGATCCCTTTGGGGGATTAGGTGAGGGAGTATATCATTTGGGAGGTTCTTTTAAAATGACACACACCTGCAAGTTCTGATGTGTACCCTTGAATCCCACCTTCTTCAGGTTACTCCATAAGGAAACCACTCTTACTGATGGGAGTATGTCATACAGCTTGGGTCAGGTAGGCCTTTGAGTAAAGGGTTGAGTACCATTATTGATTTTCTTGAGGCAACCACTGTACCTTTACATTGCTGTACGCCCACGGTCTAACAGTGCCTGGCACACAATCCATGCACAATACGTACCTGCTGAGTGAATTAATAAATGTTGATTCTTATCAGGTGGTTTCTAATTCTTTTTTTTTTTTTTTTTTTTTACCACTTCAAAGGTCTTTCATGACTTCTGGATTCCATTGTTTCTGTTGAGAATTCTGCTGCCAGTCTTAGTGCTGTCCTTTCGAAAATTTTTTTCCTCTGACTGTGCTTAATATTTTTCCCTTTGGTTTCCAGATGTTCTACTGCGATGGACCTAAGCGGGAAGGTTTCTTTGTATTCATCTTGCTTGGGGCTCAGGAGGATGGTTCTATCTGTAGCTTGATATCTTTCATCAGTTTTGGGAAATTCTCTACCATTATCTCTTCAAACATTGCTTCATCTTCATTCCCATTCTCTATTTTCTCTCCCTCATCCTCCAATTAACATATATTCTAGTCCTTCTGCCTCTACCTCTTACTTTCTCTTTTATGGTTTCTATCCTTTTGTCCTTTAGTGCTTCACGCTAGACATTTTTTCCTGACCTAACTTCTGATTGATTGATTGATTGATTGATTGATTTTTCAACGTTTATTTATTTTTGGGACAGAGAGAGACAGAGCATGAACGGGGGAGGGGCAGAGAGAGAGGGAGACACAGAATCGGAAACAGGCTCCAGGCTCTGAGCTGTCAGCCCAGAGCCCGACGCGGAGCTCGAACTCATGGACCGCGAGATCGTGACCTGGCTGAAGTCGGACGCTTAACCGACTGCGCCACCCAGGCGCCCCAACTTCTGATTTATTAATTCTCTCATTAGCTGTGTCTAATATGAGGTTACACCTATATATTGAGTTATTAACTTTGGTTACTGATTTTTAAATGTTTATTTATTTATTTTGAGAGAGAGAGAGAGAGAGGAGAGTGAGAGAAAGCAGGGGGAGGGCAGAGAGAGAGAGAGAGAATCCCAAGCAGACCCCGTGTTCTCTGTGAAGAACCCGATGCAGGACTTGATCTCACAAACCGTGAGATTATGACCTGACCCGAAACCAAGAGTCAGATGCTCAACCAACTGAACCACCCAGGTGCCCCGGTTACTATTTTTTTAGTCCTATAATTTTCATTTGGTTCTGACTTACAGTTTCCAATTATCTTCTGAACTGTCTTTTAATCAGAACGTATCCAGCATAGTTATGTTAACACCTTAGAGTAAGAAGAACTCCATTGTTTTGATCCCTTATGGGTATCTTTCTATTGCCTTTTGTTTCTTTAGGTTTCGACTGACCTGACTCCTCCTAAACCTATTTACTTTTTATTGTGTGCAAGACACTGTATATTAATTATCACAGAAATAATTTGAATCGAATCTAACATTATCTTTTGATAGAGAAGATTTGTATTTGCTTTTGGCAGGTGGGTAGGGACACTGGCAATTCCAGATCAGATGAATCCAATAAAGGCCTTAGATAATTGGAGCTGAGCTTCAGTTCATCCTTATTCCTAGGGTCTAACCCTTGCATTTCCCAAAGCAGAGTGTGTGTGTGTGTGTGTGTGTGTGTGTGTGTGTGGTGTTTTCTCTACAGGTATCCCTCACAGTCTCAAAAAATATATGCTCAGCTTTTCAATCTTTCGGTTACTTCTCAAGGAATTGACAGATGCCCTGGGAGAATAGTAGACCTAATGCTGGATGTCACTCCTTGCATTTAATTCTTCTCTAGGTCCCAACCCTGTAATTTTTTACTGTGCTGTTAGTTCCTCTAGTGACTTCAAACAATTTTTTTCTCCATTTGAGCAGCTTTTGTAATAGCTCTCAGTGAAAGAGTTGTTCCCCATTATCCAGTCTGCCATTTTCAGAAGATACCTAATTCGATCTTTGTTCAGATTTTATCCTTACCAGATAAGCTAATAGTAAAAACAAAACAAAAGCTTTTATTTTTGAAAATGTCATTTACTGCTTCTTTACTCATTGCTATTAAAGCACTTTCTAAATAACTGGGAAACAAGGGAGGTGCGAAACAGGATAAAGGAAAAGATCTGGTTGATTCCCAAACTGTATAGTTAGTCTAAACAATGCAGATAAAAGAAACATTCCCCAAATTAGGTTGAGCAGACATTCCCCTTTGTAAAAGGCAATCTCGTTCTCAGCATTTACGTGTTTTGCGTTACCTGAAGCACACTTCTCTTTATGCAAAGCCTAAAGTGATCAGGTATTGCGTCAAATAAGACCAAACTTGTTTTTTCTTCCCCGATGACCTGGGGTTGTACACAACCATATGTCCCACCAGCGGTACAGGGAGCACTGGTGTAAAGGTGCAGGCAAGGAGGTGACCTCTCAAGAAAGGTTATACCAAGTCAGGGATCAATACTAAATATGTCAGTGGAAGCCTGGGCCAGCATGAACGTCAGCAGGGGAGGCAAAATGGCGGTGGCCATCAGTAGGCCACAGTGCCCCAGGGAGGTCAGCAGAACTGGATAAGCAGTGGCAGCTGGAAAGATCTGGGGAGACATCATAGCTGGGGCAATCTGCTTTCCTTTCCTTGTTGTTGAGAGCCAGACTCATTCTCAACGGGACTAGCCCAGAGGAATGCTGGGGAGGAGAATTTCACTCCGGGTTCTGCGGCAGAGGGAAGTGCAATGCTCTACCTCTCCCGACAGAGGTAATTACGGCCTCTAGGAGCAAAGCCCAGGTGGTATTTCCCCAGAGTTGATTCTATTTCTCTCCTGGGTTGACGACTACCTCAGGACAGGGATAATGGTTGTTGATGCTATCTGCTACTGTGGTGATTTCAAACTAAAAGAGAGATTAAACATGCAAACAGAAAAGCATGAGGAAAAGAAAAATCAAGACTGGGTTGCAAGCTTCCCTCTGCTTCTGATAACCACTGCTGGTTCTGCATGGCTGGGCACCTGAGAGGCCAGCACCCCTTCTCCCTTCTATCCTGGAACCTGGAAGGAAATACAGTGGATGAGGACCACCCCCCCACCCCCCGCCCCACTTTCCCTGGCTCTCCTGCCTCATCTGCCTCTACCACACGAACCTGTTCCTACATCTCTAAGTCAGAAGGGAACTTGGGATTCTGTCGTGAACTGGTCTTCACCCAAAGCAGGAATTCTTTTTTTTTTTTTTAACATTTATTTATTTTTGAGACAGAGAGAGACTGAGCATGAATGGGGGAGGGACAGAGAGAGAGGGAGACACAGAATCGGAAGCAGGTTCCAGGCTCCGAGCCATCAGCCCAGAGCCTGACGCGGGGCTCGAACTCCCGGACCGCGAGATCGTGACCTGAGCGGAAGTCGGATGCTCAACCGACTGAGCCACCTAGGCGCCCCAGGAATTCTTTTTTAAAGCATTCTTGTCAACTGGTTGACAAGATTCTGCTCAGGCTCTATCGAGATCAGAAAAATGACTAAGGCGTTTCCCTTATTTTCATTGTGGTGTATATGAAAACACAGGCAGAACAAAAAAAGTATGCTGAGCGGGTTAATTCTCCATCCATTCAGTTCCCCTCCCTGTGACAACGGTTACGAAGTTTGTAGGTATTGTACCTGGAGGGTTTCGTATACATGTATATTTTTTAAGTTCATGCATTTATTTTGAGAGAAAGGGAGAGAGAGAGTGGGGGCGGGGGGCAGAAAGAGAGAGAGAGAGAGAGGCAGGGAGAGGATCCCAAGCAGGCTCAGCACTGTCAGCACAGAGCCCAACACGGTGCTCGAACCCACAAACCGTGAGACGGTGATGAAACCAAGAGTCAGACGCTTCACCCCCGGAGCCATCGAAGGCGCCCCACGTACACATATTCACACGATTGTAGTACCCTTCCTTCAACCAGGACCACACACATGCTTTTTATTTAATACAAATGACAACATAATTTCATATCAAATCCATTTTGAGCACTCTAATTGACAGAAAGTTGTACCTAAAATTGAACTGGAATTTCGGTCATTTCAGAAGTGGTTAAGTCTTGGTTTTGGCTTCTAGAACTTCACAGAATGCGCGAAACTCTTCCCTGCAGGGACAGTTCTGTGAAGGTTTGTAACAGCGGTCTTTCTACTTATTTTCTTCCACCCTTTCTGTCCCCCACCACCCGCCCCTCTGCCCAAGGTGCATTCCCAGACAAAATGTTTTGAGTTTCTTTATTCCTCCTGTGGTGTTGTAGAGCCAAAAGAATTATACGTATTTCTTGCCAAAGAAAAATATTCAGAGTCGTAAGCTTGCTTTGAGTTAAATAAAACAAGTTCATCACTGCTGGTGGAAGGTTGGTTGGTTTGCTCTTGCCCTCCTAGCATTATTATGCCATTATATAGCATGTATTATTGCCATTATAGCATTGGCTTATACATGGTTACCTCCTGAAGACTTTATGTAACTCGATTATCTGAATTTCACTTGCGTAAATAAGATCTTCGTGCGATTTTTTTTTGTAGCTGCCAAAGTAAACTTTAAAAATCAAGATACCTTTAAATATATATATATATATATATATATATATATATATAGACTGTGTCTCCCAAAGTGGAATTTAAATACATTTTATTGTGTTGCATGTATACAGATACTATCAAATTCACTTATTGAAATGAAAATAATGGGTTCAACTGAAAGGCAGTTGAAATCCCAGCTAAATAAAATCTTTTAAAAAAATTTTATTATAATTGTTTTAATGTTTATTCATTTTGAGAGAGAGAGAGAGAGAGAGAGAGAGAGAGAGAGAGAGAGTTAGGCAGGGGCAGAGGGAGAGAAGGAGAGAGAGAATCCCAAGCAGGCAGCATTCTGTCAGCAGGGAGTCTGACACAGCGCTACGTCCCAGGAACCATGAGATCACGACCTGAGCCGCAACCAAGAGTCAGTCACTTAACCGCCTGAGCCACTCAGGTGCCCCTAAAATCTTTATTAATTGGAAATTGGTTAACTATTTTCGTGACTCTGAAAACGGAGTTACTACATTTACGAACGAACTCGTGCTTTAACATAAAGTTCAAAATACGAGATTGCAGGAAATATTTTAGGACTTCAAATGTTTACGGGGTATGTGCAAGAGGGAAGAACCCCAGGTCGGAGCCAGGAGACCACGCAGCTCATTCGGATTGGCCCCTGGTTAGTTTTTGGTCTGCGTGGGCTCATACAAGTGCCTTCTAGAGATGATCTGTGTAATCTGTATATCAACCCTGTGTTACAGATGAACAACAGGCTCCCCAGGGTTAACTAGCGGGTCCAAGGTCACACAGCCCAGAGCGAGGGAGGGGGAATTCACAGGCAAACAGCGCTTCGTCTTCTGTATTTCCGGGCTATTTTCTCACAAAGTGCTTCCTTGCTTCTGTTTTGTTCATTCTCTCCTACAGACCTTCCCACAAGACACTTCTCAGTTCTTTTAGAAACATCGTGACTGGCTTGCCACCTGGCACGTTAACCTCCACATCTCGTAACCCACTCATCTTTCTAGACGCATCCTCTAGACATGTACCCACTGCTCTTGAGTCCGAACTGACTGCACTTTTCTCTCCCTGTTCTGAGAAAGGCCTCTCCCAAGTGCCACCCTTTTGTGAAGCCAGATTGTCCCTGTCTGAAGGCATCTCTCCCTGCCCCAGCTGGAAAGCCTTTGTCATGGACTGTCCTGTGCATATCATTTCCTCGAATACAGCATCCCACATAGTTATTTCTGCATAGGAGTTATCTTCTTCAAGAGCCTATAAGAAGAGAGAAACTAACATAGAGCTCTAAGCCCATCCTGGGGACTCTGAGCATTTCTAGAAGATTTGGACTGTGGGCTTCTTCTGGAAGTAGGATTGGAGGGATCTGTAGCCTTGGAGAGAGAGGGTGGAATCGTCCAAGGCCTGTGTCAAGTGTCTGTGAACCGCTGGGCCATTGCTCGCTTCTGTGGTATCGCTTGGACTTTGTTTTGCCAACCAAGGAAAGCTGGTGAGCCTCGGGCCGTAGGAATCAAATGGAAAATTCCCTCTGGTCAAAGCCAGTGCCTGGGGCTTTACTGCATAGCAAGCTCACCTGGAGAAAAACATCCGAGCTCCTCTCTAGTTCCAGGGCGGTTATTCACGGTCATCTCTTTCAGATTCTCTCTCTTTCAGATTCTCGAAACCAGAATTTGACCCGGTGGGTTGACATTGAACGCTTCTGTAATCCAGGTAAAAACGGCACCCTGCTGTGAAAACTACCTTTCCTTTTTTCTTTTGCGGTCCCCCTCCCCCCCCCAAAACTAATACATTTCAATTGCTGTGAAGTAGACAATTAAGGGCGTCCCTTCACTTCTGGAAGATAAAAGTTCAAAGTCCTCCGGCAAGTGAACTGAGATAGGGGGAAAAAAAAAAAAAAGTCCTCGTATTGTGGCCTCACGAAGAGCCAACTAGACAACGCTGCCTCCTTGTGGCGAATATAGACACTGCCCAGCGTGTGGACACGGGGTCGGTCATGGTCAGTTTGGAGAGGGGGCTTTCCCAGTAGGAGTGTGTGTTTACTGTTCAGCATAAACACTGTGGATGTAAAAGCTTAGTCACAAAACGGATCCCGAGCAGGGGACTTTTGGCTTTTCACGATCAGGATTCAAACCAAGTCCACAAACTCACGCGCTGTCCTGAGCCCGGCAGGTAAGACTCGTGATCACAGCAGCCGTGGCCAAGGCACGTCCCTTATAAAGGAATTCTCTGTCCTCGATTTTTAACACGTCGTGGGAGCCCCCGGACACTCCTGAGGACCCCTTCAGGCTCCAAGTCACCAGTTTGCATTTACAGGATTCTAACCGGGGCGTCCCTGGGACGTTGCCGGAGCTGTGAACTGAGCTGCAAAGTCTGCAAATACAGGCCGCTTGTTTTCCCAGGGTGAGGGGACCAGGGTGCGACGGTGCTAACCCGGCTGGCTCCACGGGTGGGTGACCTGGGCAAACAGGGCCCCGTGACGACGGTGGGCCCACTCTCGGAGCGTCACTGCTGACACCCGCTTGACGTTCTTCATACATTTCCATTTTGCACGGGGACCTGCAAATTCTGTTAGCTGGTCCTGCCTTTGAGAGAACTGACTGCTTTTGCCTCTTTTTCTCTTCCCCCCATTTCCTGCCCATGCTGTGCTCCTGGGCCCAGGCGGTGCCCCACAGTTTGCCCGAAAAACGGGGAAGGGTCTCTGGACCCATCTTTTGTCTCCCAGCCCCAGCCTCTGAGACCAGGAGCCTGCGTCTTCTGAGGAGGGTCTGTAGTGGTCACAAGGGCCCAGGACCTGGATGGCAAGGCTCACGCATCACCGGGGTTCGTTTGATCACCACGCGCTGGATCCCGTCCAGCGACTATGTCTATTCTCGCTCCCCGGCTGTCTCTTGAGACAGTTACCCCGCTGGCAAAACGAGGCACCAGGTACAAACGCACCTGTTTGCTGGTCACTCTTTGGACTGGGAAGCTCCTCTGCCCCATCTTCTTTGGATCCCAACTTTCCTCGTGCTCCTTGTCATTTCTTCTCTCCCTGCCCACGTCTGGCAGGTTTCTGCTCGCCCACGTGACCGCCCATCCGCCTGCCTATCATCCTACTGACCCACCGTCCAGTTGTCTTCCTACCGACCCGACTGCGGGATCCTACGCTGAACACCAGCTACGTGCCAGACGCTCTTAGGAGACTCTTTACACACACGCCCTTTACTCTCCCAGATAAGCAGTTTTTTCCTTCATTTTCCACTCGAGAAAACTGAAGCTTTCAGAGATGCTAGGGGATGTGACTGAGCTGGAAACTGGTCTCATGTCTTTTTTTTTTTTTTTTTAATTTTTTTTTTTTAACGTTTATTTATTTTTGAGACAGAGAGAGACAGAGCATGAACAGGGGAGAGGGAGACACAGAATCGGAAACAGGCTCCAGGCTCTGAGCTGTCAGCACAGAGCCCGACGCGGGGCTCGAACTCACGGACCGCGAGATCATGACCTGAGCTGAAGTCGGACGCTTAACCCACCAAGCCACCCAGGCGCGCCCCCCCCTTTTTTTTTTAATGTTTATTCATTTTTGAGAGAGAGAGAGTGTGTGTGCGTGTGTGAGTGCTGGAGGGGCAGAGAGAGAGAGAGAGAGAGAGGGACAGAGGATCCGAAGCCGGCTCTGTGCTGACAGCAGTGAGCCCGACATGGGGTTGGAACCCATGAGCTGTGAGATCACGACCTGAGCCGAAACTGGACTCTCAACCAACTGAGCCACCCAGGCACCCCTGGTCTCGTGTCTTTCTGGATCCAAAACCTACGCTGCCTTCTAGACATCAGTGGTTTTCAAAGTGTGGGCCCCAGGCTGGCACCTTAGAACCGATTAGAAGTGCAACTTTTAGTCCCGGGTCCAGACCCACGGAATCAGAGATTCTGAGGCCGAGCCCAGTCCTCTCTGCGGATCAGCCCTTCCTGGGACATGCTCCTGCTTGGGTGAGACCTGCTGTTCCATACCGCCGTCACCCCATCCCGGGCCGCCTTCCCCGCTCTCTACATCCCGAAATTGGCAACCCAGACTTGGGACCCTCCCACGGTCCCTTGTTGACTCATGGGCTCTTTACTCCTGCCCCGTCGGGATGTGCCCAGTGGTCCAGGTCAAGGTCCCTGCCTTTTTGTCTTCTCTCTACCTGGGAACTGTGCCACTTCAGGGGGGCACATCCCAAACCCCAGTCATCTTTTCCCACCTCAGACATGCCCTTCTCCTCACTCCTTCATTTGGGCGAATTATTTCCCTTCTCTCCTGCACACTCAAACGGGGAGCCAAAGTTTTAAGTCCCTTTGCTGTGCAGAAGCTCTCTTTCATCCATCGCTGCTCTCCGGGCTCCAACACCAGCCTTCTCAGATTCCCACCACTTCCAGCCCTCAACCCCCTTCCCTTCTCGTCTCCTTTGAGCCGCCCTCCAAGTAGCTGGAAGAATCATCTTTCCAAAGGGCGGTTCCTTGAGCCCACCAATCAGGTATACGAAATGTCCTTTCGTCTTCCCCTCCCCCACAGCCCTTTATGCTCCTTTTATGGTCCCTTCTTTGAATTGTAATAATTCGTGTGCTTGTCTGACGTGATGGCCCAGTTAAGAGAAGGAGACTGGTTTCCAGAAGCCATTCAATATAATCAGCTTCAGTTTAGTTTTTTGTTTTTTGTTTTTTATAGTCACATCAACCGGCCGAGCAGACACCTGCCATTGGAAGAGAATTTGATGGGCATTACCATCGTGTTTGCAGACCAATAATGAACATTCCCAATGACCCAGAACACACTCTCAGTAACCCAGAAACTACTTTTCAGTGACTGCTATAAGAAGAGCTCTACAAGTTGAAAGCAGAAAGCCTTTTAATGACCATAGGATCACCTTCGGAAAAGTTGCCTTCGGGCCAACATAAGAAGTAGACAGATTCTCAGTATTAAGGCCTTAATGACACAATTACCACCGCCCTCCTTGTTTAGTCTGATTCATTAAGCCTTTGGTTTCCATGAACTAAATCCAGTCCTTTTGTTTCTGGTTGAGGTCATAAATAGTGAATGGCACCTTTCTCCAGCCACCCATTTGATTACTTACAATGACCTCACACTACTTTTACATACTAGCATGACTCAGACTGATGTCATATAATCCCGCTAAATGACTGTTGATTCCCCACGGCAATCAGCACCTTCCCAAAAGCTTCCATGGAGAAGATTCTTAAAAGCCTGCTGTCCCAACTTTTTTTTTTTTGGATGTTGTACAATAGGCTTTAGCCTTGAGTTAATTGTCTCTGTTGACATATTAAGTCTTCAATTTATGGTGTCTTACGTGCAAACAACTTGTTGAGAATGAGCCACCCCTCCACTTCCAGTTTTAGTAAAAACTATGGCCTCATACGAATAAATGGAATAAAAACAAATTCCAAGAACCAATTTGCTCTCTGGTTAGGGAGTCTATAAGTCAGCGTTCCAGTTCGTGAATTATTAATAATAACACCTGTTGTTTCTATCGCTGTGCTCAATTCACCAGAGCACTTTCACGTCTATTATCTCACCCGCCCTTCCAATAATCCTTTTAGGTGGAGAAGAGAGGCATTGCTAGCTAGCTGCCCCTGTTGACAGCAAGGATGTGTGAGTTGATCAGGGTCCATCAGCTAATGAGTGGCAGAAAAATTCCAGTCTTCGGGTCTGCTTAAGAAAGAAGTGGACGCTAAGAAGTCTTGCTAATTATCAGTATGTTTTAACACGCTAAAACCTTTTGTAAGTGGACTGGTGACTACAGGAAACAGAAGAGGTAAGAGGACGATGGGTGAGGGAAGGAGAGAAAGGAAAGGGAGAGAACAATTTCTATTAACGGGCATCAAATATCAGCTGTGCAAACCTGTGCAAAGCGAAATATATTAGTTTTACAAAAGCAATGGGCATCTGTGTTTCAAATTTATACCCTCCTCTTGTGATAGTCAGCTTCTAGATTTTTTTGAATTTTATTAAAAAAATTTTTTTCAGATATATTTATTTTGAGAGCGAGAGTGTGTGAGCGCGAGAGAGGGGCAGAGAGAGAGACAGAAATTTTTTTTTTTTTGAGAGAGAGAGAGGGCACAAGTGAGCAATGGGTGGAGAGAGAGGGAGAGAGGGACAATCCCTTGAGAGGTAGAGAGGGAGAGAGAAGAGAAGCAGGGCTCACCCAAAGCAAGGCTGGAGTTCACCCCTTTGGGGCTCAAATTCATGAACCTTGAGATCATGACCTGAGCTGAAGTCCAGTGTTTAACCAACTGAACCACCCAGGTGCCCGAGAGAGAGAGAGAGAGAGAGAGAGAGAGAGAGAGAATCTTAAGCAGACTCCATGCTCAGTGGAGGTCAGCGTGGATTCTGATGCAGGGCTAGATCCCGTGATCCTGGGATCATGTCCTCAGTTGAAATCAAGAGTCGGAAGCTTAACTGACTGAGCCACCCAGGTGCCCCTAAGATTTTTTAATTTTTCAGTAATCTCTGCACCCAACATGGGGCTTGAACTCACAACCCTGAAATCAAGAGTTGCATGCTCTTTCTTCACAGAGCTAGAACAAACAATCCTAAAATGTGTATGGAACCAGAAAAGACCCCAAATAGCCAAAGCAATCCTGAAAAAGAAAACCAAAGCTGGAGGCATCACAGTTCCAGATTTTAAGCTGTATTACAAAGCTGTAATCATCAACAATATGGTATGGCACAAAAACAGACAGATAGATCAATGGAACAGAATAGAGAACCCAGAAATGGACCCACAAACATATGGCCAACGAATCTTTGACAGAGCAGAAGAGAATATCCAGTGGAATAAAGACAGTCTCTTCAGCAAATGGGGTTGAGAAAACATGACAGCAACATGCAGAAGAATGAACCTGGACCACTTTCTTACACGACACACTAAAATAAACTCAAATGGATGAAAGACCTAAACATAAGACAGGAAGCCATCAAAATCCTCGAGGAGAAAGCAGGCAAAACCTCTTTGACCTCTGCCGCAGCAACTTCTTACTCAACACGTCTCTGGAGGCAAGGGACACAAAAGCAAAAATGAACTACTGGGGCCTCATTAAGATAAAAATCTTCTGCACGGCGAAGGAAACATCAGCAAAACTAAAAGGCAGCAGACAGAATGGGAGAAGATATTTGCAAATGACATATCAGATAAAGGGTTAGGATCCAAAATCTATAGAGACCTTATCAGACTCAACACCTCCCCCCCAAAACCCCAAATAATCCAGTGAAGAAATGGGCAAAAGACACTTTTCCAAAGAAGACACCCAGATGGTGAACAGACACATGAGAAAATGCTCAACATCACTCATCATCAGGGAAATACAAATTAAAACCACATTGAGATACCACCTCACATCCTTCAGAATGGCTCACATTAACAACTCAGGCAACAGATGTTGGCGAGGATGCAGAAAGGGGAACCCTCTTGCACTGCTGGTGGGAATGCAAACAGGAGCAACCTCTCTGGAAAACAGTGTGGAGGTTCCTCAAAAAACTAAAAATGGAACTACCCTACGACCCAGCAACTGCACTACTAGGTATTTATCCAAGGGATACAGGTGTGCTGTTTCAAAGGGGCACCTGCATCCCAACGTTAATAGCAGTGCTATCGACAATAGCCAAAGTATGGAAAGAGCCCAAATGTCCATTGATCAATGAATGGATAAAGAAGATGTGGTATTACATAGATAGATGTGGTATAGATGGATAGATAGATGTGGTACACACACACACACACACACACACACACACACACTGGAATATTACTTGGCAATCAAAAAGAATGAAATCTTGCCATTTGCAACAACATGGGTGGAACTAGAGGGTATTATGCTAAGAGAAATTAGTCAGAGAGAGACAAATATCATATGACTTCACTCATAGGTGGAATTTAAGATACAAAACAAATGAACATAGGGAAGGGAAGCAAAAATAATATAAAAACAAGGAGGGAGACAAACCATAAGAGACTCTTAAATACAGAGAATGACTTGAGGGTTACCAGAGGGGTTTGGCATGGGGAGATTGGCTAATTGGGCAAGGGGCATTAAGGAGGACCCTTGTTGGGATGAGCACTGGGTGTTACACGTAGGGGATGAATCACTGGAGTCTACTCCTGAGATCATTACTGCACTATATGCTAAATTTTAAAAAAATTAATGAAAGAGTTGTATGCTCTTCCAACTGAGCCAGCATGCTCTTCCAAATGCCCCTCAACCTCTAAATTTTTTAATATTACCATAGAGAACAACTAGAATTTCAATGGTGGGGGTATTTTCAACATTAAGAACTGTGACCTCAAAGAAACAAAAGCATGCACGAGGGAAAAGAGTATCTCTGCGCAGCAGCCAGAGTTGAGCCAACTTTGAGGGAGAGGACCCATCTACTCTATGAGGCTCATCAGAGCCCTCTGCGGTACCCCTGGGGGCCTCCATTTTCTCCTCCAGGCTATCAGCCTGCTGTGAGGCGGCGAGAATTGCCTTCCACCCACACCCACCTAACTGCTCAGTTATTTCTCTGACTTCACCCTGCCCACCCTGGCCCATTACCCACTTGAATAGATCAGTCGTGTGTTTGACTCTCATGTGAAAACTCTTTCTAAGGTTGATTTGGAAACATAGCAAGATGGACAATATGGTACTGGTGTTGACGATGAAATGTTTTAAAATAATTTGCGGTCGCTATGTGTCTTTATGGGGATTTCTGAAGTTCCTGGCTGGCCGGTGAATTCAACTATGTTGTGAGCTTTTATTTTGTGCCCTAGACTCTGATAGACTCTAATAGACTTACATGAGGCAAGTGCATCACTGGTTTCTAAAGCAGGTTCTTAATCATTTCTTACTTCATTGCATGACCCCTGAGATGGGCCGGCGTCGTGGTTATTATATTCTCTCCTTTTGGCACGTGAGGATGAAGGGACTTGGCTAAAGCCTCCATCTGTTAGTTAATGGCCAAGATGTGCCAAGATGTGACCATTTCTATTGACTTCCACTGTCTGGGTCCTTCATCTAGAAAGGTCGTTTTGGTTTTGGTTTTGATTTGTTCGTCATGGACTCTCTACCCAAGCAGGGTAGGGAGGAGACTGCAGACTTGTTTAGAGTAAAAGATAAGGCAAAATGTAACCAAACTTTAACCCAAGTTGCAGACAAATCTGTAGGGTAAATATGATATGCTAATAAAGAAATGAGTAAAAATACCTTAGCGTGGTAAGAATTGGAAATGTGTTTATCATTAAAAAAATTTTTTTAATGTTTATTTTTGAGACAGAGAGAGAGAGAGAGAGTGCACAAGACGGGGAGGGGCAGAGAGAGAGGGAGACACAGAATCCAAAGCGGGCTCCAGGCTCTGTGCTGACAGCTCGGAGCCCGACACGAGGCTCGAACTCACGAACCAGGAGATCATGACCTGAGCCGAAGTCGGACGCTTTACCGACTGAAACCTAGCAACCTAAGCAACCTAGCAACCTAGACTGAAACTCAGGTGCCCCTAAGTCATTTTTTTATTTATAACTTTCTTATTGGGGCATAACATACTTTCAGTATATACGTTTCAATGAATTTGTGCGTACGTACAGCAACATAATCGCCACTCAGAACAAGATCTCGACTATTTCCAGCACTTGAGAATGTTCTCCTGTGTTCCTCCCCTGTCCATACCCACCCTCCCCCGGCCAGAGCTAGGAGCTATTCTGAATTCTATAACCGTTGGTTCTGCCTATGGAAGCCCACAGTTTGTACTTCTGTGTTCGGCTTCTTTTGCTCAGCAAGTCTGTGAGATTCATCTACGTTCTTGTGCGGTAATTAGTGAGTTGAATAAAATATTTGACAGGCGTTCATGTTACAGTTACACACCGGTCGCGATTTCATCTTTTGGAAAATCGCACTTTAGTCGACTTACACGCGTGACTGGGCAAGTGGCTCCAGTGACGAGGTAGAGAGTGATACTTTCCCACAGAGAAAAGACTACGTTTGTTGGTGAAGACAGTGATTCATCTCTTTGTATGTGCTGGAACTGGAGGTGCCCCTGGGACATCCAGACAGGAGAGGAGGGAACTTAGGGAGTGAGGCTGCGACAGTTTTGGAAACTTGGGGGCTCTAAACAAGCCACTGAGCAAGGTTGGCTATACATCGAGGCAGGACGAAACTACGCCAATTGCTAATTGAAAAAATTTCCCCACCCTGGAGTGGATTGCCCCTCAGGCTTCACACACCTGAGATGGAGAGTCTTGCAGGTAATTTTAAAATCAAATTACACAGCAGAATAATTGCTTTCCACCTACAGATATTTGGGGGGTTGCACTTAACCAAATGAATACAACTTCTCTGCTGCAACCGTGTAATCATCAGACTAAAGGGGACCAGGCTTTGCTTCTTATCCAAAAATAACCTGCAGGGGTTGTCTTCACAAGGGCAGGGAGACTATCTAAAACATTATTCCAAACTTGGAAATAGCGTCAAAAAGTGAGTGGTATGGCCTTGCAAAGGTGCAGAGGGGTGAGAGTTCACCCAGGGTCTATCGGGGGAAATGCAGTCGGGCTCAGGCTTCTCTACTGGGTACGCTCAAGGGTAAGGCACTAGAATCATGCTGGCACTTATCAGGAATAGGCACTGTAAATTTTTCTTTAAGTATACGGGTTTTTTTTTTTCTTGTTCATTCAATTTCCTAAACACTACTTAAGGTAGTTTCCTGCTCCCCACCCCCCATAAAAAGCTGTTGTCAATTAAGGAAATATTGTGATTAAGGAAATATTGTACTATTTCAGTGGAATTTCACTTATATCCTTGTAAGTAATCATATTAACTAATTCAATGTTGTAATTTTCCATTTATCCGTCTAAGACATTGACCGACAGTAGAGTGATATCAATGGCTGACAGCAATCAATCAATCAATTATAAAGCACAATTATGAGAATAAGACTTGTCAGTGGATTTTAATTTTCTTCTTCAATGGAGTGACTGTTTTGATTGCTAGATATCACGAAGCAACAGATACGTAATAATCGATTTTGATGGAGTGTTTAAATTTCATATATTTTTAAGTTTATTTATTTTGAGACAGAGCAAGAGAGAGAGAGAGCACACACACGAGTGGGGGAGGAGCAGAGAGAGAGAGAGAGAGAGACACAATCCTAAGTAGGATTCTGCACTGTCAGCTCGGAGCCTCACGCGGGGCTTGAACTCACAAACCGCGAGATGGAACCAGAAACTATGGGAAGGCTTCCTTCAGCAGAAGACGATACGACACTTCTTGAATACCTTTGTCCACATTTTCTCCCGACTGATTTCATTCCATCGGGGTGAGGTGCCCGTATCTCCTGTTGACATGTTGAATGTCTGGTGGCAGCTCTGGATTAACTCCCTGCCAGGAACCTGAGGGATGTAAGATCACGAAGGGCATCAGTTGTTGGGAATCCAAAGGGGGCAGAGCTGGTGCCCGTAGACAAACGCAGCGCCTGAATTTAGAAAAGGAGGAGAGAGGGGAGCCTGGCGGGCTCAGCTGGTTCAACTCAGTTGACCTGGTCCGACTTCGGCTCAGGTCACGGATCTCACGGTTCACAAATTCAAGCCCCGACTCAGGTTCTCTACTGTCAGTGCCGAGCCCATTTCGGAGCCACTGTCCCCCTCTCTCTCCGCCCCTCCCCCTGCTCTCTCCAAAATAAATAAAATAAACATTCAAAAGAGAAAAAAAGGAGGAGAGTACAACCACAGATTACAGTCCAGTCCATTTAATTTCAGTTCTGAAAATGTTCCTAAAGCCACTTGCAAAAATCTCAAATGTTGCGGAACGACAAATGTGGGCGAGGGTGTGGAGGAGAAGGAACCCTTGTGCACTGTTGGTGGGAATAAAAATTGGTGCAGCCACCGTGGAGGACAGTATGGAGGTTCCTTCAAAAATCACCAGTAATTCCTGGACTGGGCATTTACCCAAACAATATGAAAACACAAATTCAAAAAGATACACGCATCTTTTTATGTTTATCACAGCGTTATTTACAATAGCCAAATTATGGAAGCAGCCCAAGCGTCCATCGATAGATGAATGGATAAAGGACATGTGGTATATGTGTATACAATGGAATGTTATTCAGCCATTAAAAAAAAAAGAATGAAATCTTGCCATTTGCAACAAGATGGATGGAGCGAGAGAGTATTATGCTGAGTGAAATAAGTCAGTCAGAGAAAAGAAAATACCATCTGATTTCACTCACAGGTGGAATTTAAGAAGCACAACAAATGAACAAAGGAAAAAAAAGACAAACCAAAAAAAAGGACTCTTTTTGAAACTCATCTCTACTCCCAATGTGGGGCTTGAGCTTATGACTCTGAGATCAGGAGTCATCTGCTCTAAAGACTGAGCCAGCCAGGTGTCCCAACAGACTCTTTAAAAAATTTTTTTAAAAATGTTTATTTATTTTTGAGACAGAGAAAGAGAGACAGAGTGTGAGCAGGGGTGGGGCAGAGAGGGAGGGAGACCAGAATCTGAAGCAGGCCCCAGGCTCTGAGCTGTCAGCACAGAGCCCGGCATGGGGCTCGAACTCACAAACCATGAGATCATGACCTGAGCCGAACTTGGACGCTCAGACAACTGAGCCACCCAGGCACCCCCCAACAGACTCTTAACTATGGAGAACAAATCGAAGGTAACCAGAGGGGAGGGGGGTAGGGCAAAGGGTGAAATAGACAATGGGAATTAAGACTACGTATATCATGATGAGCACTGAGTAATGCAGAGAATTGTTGAATCGCTCTGTCATACACCTGAAACTAACAAAACACTGTGTATTAACTGTATGGGGATTAGACAACATTTTCAAATGTTGGTTTTGTAAAGGACCTAGTTCCTCCTACCAGTCGTAATTTTCTACTACGATGGTGATTGCTAGGGGGACTTGGAACAGGTATGAGACATTTCATTACGGTGCAGTTTTGCCTTTAAACTCTGAATAATACAAGTAGTGGCAGGTTGTGAAGTATTTGGAAGTTATTACCTATTAGGCTGATTTACACCACGAAAAAGGTTTACCTAGGAGTTAGCATGAGTCGGGACATGCCTTGGGTCTGCAATCCGCTGCAGCAAATCTGAAGGCCACGCACGGTGGGTCTGAAAACAGGTGGTTTTTTGTTAAATATGTGGGAAACTTTTTGGCTGTAAAACTTGACCAGAACTGATTTGAGACTACTTTTAGTCTGTATCCTAGTTAGTGTGGAAACTCCTCTATTTCACTGCAGAAACGTTACTGTGATTGATGACAGGGTCCTGCTTCAGGCCCGAGTGCTCTTACCTCATGGTCTATCTGTACATCATTTCCTTTCTAAAGTGCAAACAGTTCTGGGGCGCCTGGGTGGCGCAGTCGGTTAAGCGTCCGACTTCAGCCAGGTCACGATCTCGTGGTCTGTGAGTTCGAGCCCCGCGTCAGGCTCTGGGCTGATGGCTCAGAGCCTGGAGCCTGTTTCCGATTCTGTGTCTCCCTCTCTCTCTGCCCCTCCCCCGTTCATGCTCTGTCTCTCTCTGTCCCAAAAATAAATAAACGCTGGAAAAAAAAAAAAAAATTTAAAGTGCAAACAGTTCTGAATTCGGAACGCACCTAGAACTACAGGGTGTGGACAAAGGATTGTAGAAAAGAATTCGATTTTCCTCTTTGCTTTGTTTTGAACAAAGGGTTACAAAGGCACAGATAACATTTATGAGTGGAACTAAATTTCCAGAGGTACTTAGCATGGGCTATCTTTTTATTTTGTAGAATTAAAGGGATTTGAGAAGGATCACATCTTCCAACCCCATATATATATTTAACGTTTATTTATTTTTGAGAGACAGAGAGACAGAGCACGAGCAGGGGAGGGGCAGACAGAGAAGGAGACAGAATCCAAAGCAGGCTCCAGGCTCTGAGCTGTCAGCACAGAGCCCGACGGGGGTGGGGCTCGAACCCACAGACTGGGAGATCATGACCTGAGCTGAGGTCGGATACTTAACCAACTGAGCCACCCAGGCGCCCCCTCTGACCCTTTTACTTTACAAACAAGGAAGGTAAGACCAGGAGAGGCTACGTGCTTTGCTTAAGGTCCCATATTTTGAATCTGATAAAGGACGTTCAAAATGATTTTCTCAGTGACTGAGTATTGTAAGTCCCTGCTTATAAACAGCTCTGTCCAACTGTAGAATTGAGCATCTGTAGGCATTAAGTTTGGTCCTGCCTAATCCCTGAGTTAATGAGGAAAAAAAAACCCTAAAAAACGATTAGGGTTCCATTCCTCTCTGGTGGTTGAGGGAAGGATTTCTTCAGTTGCCCTCACTCCTGGGACCTGGCGTACTGCCTTTCCTGCTCTAGGTTTGTCAGCCTGCCAGGCAACTTCTTGGAGTGACCCTTACGGCTACCATATTGGGTGATAGGCCTGAGGCTTGGTGCACGAAGCCTTTGCAACCTGTTGAGCTCTTGAGCCCTTCCTTTTCCTGGAGAGCTGGTGTCCAACTGGGGTATGTGTAAGTCAATCATGAGGTTGCAGGGAACCTAGTTGTACCTAGTTTACATAAGCAGACACAAAACACAGTTTTGCTGATTTCTTTTTTTTTTTTTTTCAACGTTTATTTATTTTTGGGACAGAGAGAGACAGAGCATGAACGGGGGAGGGGCAGAGAGAGAGGGAGACACAGAATCGGAAACAGGCTCCAGGCTCTGAGCCATCAGCCCAGAGCCTGACGCGGGGCTCGAACTCCCGGACCGCGAGATCGTGACCTGGCTGAAGTCGGACGCTTAACCGACTGCGCCACCCAGGCGCCCCAGTTTTGCTGATTTCTAATAGCTTGGTGGACACAGGTCCAAGTCTTAGCTGGTCGTGGGTCCTGGAGGGAAGTGAAGAAGCCCCTCCCAGGGGCTGACGGGGGCCCCATCTTGCTTCCTGGCTTTTGGCACGTTCTTGTGAAGTCTGCTGTTTACATGCACAGGGTTTATGGATTGTACTATCTTTTATTCTTTTTATTTAAAAACTTTTTTTTTAATGTTTATTTATTTTTGAGAGAGACAGAGACAGAGTGTGAACAGGGGAGGGGCAGAGAGAGGGAGACACAGAATCCGACAGGCTCCAGGCTCTGAGCTGTCAGCCCAGAGCCCGACGCGGGGCTCGAACTCACAAGCCGTGAGATCATGGCCTGAGCCGAAGTCAGACGCTCAACCGACTGAGCCACCCAGGCAGCCCGATGGATTGTACTATCTTAAATTGTGTGATCCTCACAAAAGTTTTGAAATGCCGTGGGGAAAGATCCTGAAAGTATTTTGTACCGCACCTAGGTCCCGTGGTTATTTCATTGCAGAATACTTCAAAGAATCTTAGAGGTTAAAGACAAGCCATTCACTTCTGCGTTTTTGTGAAATATCTTTTTCAGCAACTCAGGCAAGTTTCAGTAATGAAAACAAGCACAGAAGGAAACCGAATTTGACACCAGACTTCGAATAATTGTCGTGGTGTTAAATAAAGATCTTGTGAAGTGAAATCACACAGTGAAGCATAATCGATGACAAAGTAAAATGCTTTTTGTTCCATTAATACATGAAATTAAATGAGAATTATTTAAAAATGTTATTTCATTCTTCTACATTAAAATTTGTTTTAAAGTTTATTTATTTTTGAGAGAGAGCGAGAGAGAGTGGGGGAGGGGCAGAGAGAGAGGGAGACACAGAATCCGAAGCAGGCTCCGGGCTCTGAGCCGTCAGCACAGAGCCTGACTTGGGGCTCAATCCTATGACCCTGGGATCATGACCTGAGCCACAATCAAGAGTCAGGCGCTCAATCGACTGAGCCACCCAGACACCTATACATTTTTGTTTTTTGTATATGTTTTACAATAATAGTAACACAGTAGCTTATGTAGGTGTACGTGTAGGGCATAAACACACACAAAATATATAGTGTAAATTCAAAAATTTTTTTTGTTAAATTTTTTTTTGTTTATTTATTTTTGAGACAGAGAGAGACAGAACATAAACAGGGGAGGGTCAGAGAAAGAGGGAGACACAGAATCCAAAACAGGCTCCAGGCTCTGAGCTGTCAGCACAGAGCCCGACACAGGGCTCGCACTCACAGACCGTGAGATCATGACCTGAGCCGAAGTCGGACGCTTAACCGACTGAGCCACCCAGGCGCCCCTCCTCAAAAATTTTTTTTTAAAAAAATTTTTTTTTTTCAACGTTTTATTTATTTTTGGGACAGAGAGAGACACAGCATGAACGGGGGAGGGGCAGAGAGAGAGGGAGACACAGAATCGGAAACAGGCTCCAGGCTCCGAGCCATCAGCCCAGAGCCTGACGCGGGGCTCGAACTCACAGACCGTGAGATCGTGACCTGGCTGAAGTCGGACGCTTAACCGACTGCGCCACCCAGGCGCCCCTCCTCAAAAATTTTTAATAGCAGTATGCAGTCAACCCTTTGGAGACTGTGCCCCAGCTCTGTCCCCTTCGCTGGTGTCCCTGGTTCTTACTCATCTTGCCTTGCAATGATGATATCTGACCCCGAGTCCCTACAGGTGGATTCAACATTTGGTTACTGATGCCAAAATACCAGGCTGGGAGGCAGAAAAAAAAAAAAAGAGCAAAGATATTCCTCGAGGTATTCCTTCCTGACAGTTTAAACAACTTACATTTGCCCCATGCGTTAGTGTTCGGAAGCATGGAATAGGAGGGACCTTGTCAAATTCCTGTTCTGTTGCTTAGCGAGCCTCGTGCTCTGGGGCGATATCATAACCTCTCTGGCACTTGGGTCCATCGTGTATAAAATGGTGACAATGCCACCCTCAGAGGGTTCTAGAGTCAAACAAGACAGACTTCATGAAGCGGAAACATGAGTGTCACCGGCACCCTTGGTACCCTCACACCCTCCACGGATCCCACTTCAGGAAAGGTCCTTCCCAACCTTTCACGCATGCGTGCAACCCTCCCAGGCACCCCCAGAGAGGCAAAACAGAGCTTGTGGGGGTAGATCCCCATCTGGAAACCCAGCTTCGTATCACTAGTGTGGGTGACCGCGAAACCTGTATTCTTCTGAAGACGTAACACCAGTTTTCTGGAATAGTTTTTAGGCTTGTGTATTTTTGCCTCTGTAGCCCAGTACCTTCCATTCCTTGGACAAAATAGCAAAACCAAATAAAAGGAGAGGCTGTTGGTTTTTTTTTTTGTTTTTTTTTTGTTTTTTTTTTACCTAGCCATTGATCCCGGCGACCCACCAGTTGAGCTGGAGCACTGGGGCTGTGTTTGCCCTTGGTCAGCTGTGGGTAATCCCAGTGAAGGCTGTAAATGCAACTGCATTACCGTGACCGTGGCTGTTGCTGTCGGCTGGGTGAATTGTGTCAGCCTGCGCACTGCTGCTGGTGGGGAAATCCTACGTAACATCTCACCACAAGGTTCCCAAGAATTGAGGGAAGAACAAGAAGGCATTTTCCGACTGGGGTTTTGGTGGAATCTTTGGTCCTCAACTCAGAGCTCACACTCTGCGGAGCCAGACGCTCTAATGTCCTCCTTACCTTCCTATCTTGTTTATACGGTTGGCATCGTCCCCCTGTTTTACGGGCGAGTGTATTCAATTTCAGAGACCACGAGAAACTTGTCCAGGGTAACTTGGCTGATCAGTGACAGAGTCAGAACTTGAACCCGCGTCCGTTTGGTTCAAGGCCCCTATCCTACTCACTTCTCACACCACCTCCTGTGAAGACAGTGTCCAGAATTGCCTTGCGGGTTGACAATCTTTTCCCCCTCCTGGAATGAAAACACGTGACTGTAACTGAACACAAGGGGCGCATCCGAGGAACGTGCTGTTTGGAGTCTGACCACTGCATTTGAGTCCGGGATCCCCCCCTTGCTTTCTAACCCCACCTCCGTGTCTATAAAATGAGCATAGCAGAAATGCGCCAATCTCACAGAGCTGTGGTGGCGATGAAATGGAACTACCCATGTAGGGCCTTTAGCACAGTGATTAGTAAGTGTTTAAAAACTTAGCCATTTTTACTGCTAGACATCTCCCGACTTACACATGGATGGTGTTCCAAAGATTCACTTTACATTCAGGGGCGGCTCAGTCGGTTCAGCCTCCAACTCTTGGTTTCTGTTTGGGTCATGATCTCACAGTTTGTGAGTTCAAGCCCCGTCTCAGGCTCTGAGCTGACACCCTGGAGCCTGCTTGGGATTCTCTCTCTCCTCTCTCTCCGCCCCTCCCCTGCTTGTACTCTCTCTCTCTCACTCAAAAACAAACAAACAAGCAACAAAAAACCCAAAAAACCAGGGGCACCCGGGCGGCTCGGTCTGTTGAGCGTCCAACTTTGGCTCTGGTCACGATCTCGAGGTTTGTGAGTTCGAGCCCCGCGTCGGGCTCTGTGCTGACAGCTCGGAGCCCGGAGCCTGCTTCGGATTCTGTGTCTCCCTCTCTCTCTGCCCCTCCCCCACTCTGCTCTGTCTCTCTCTTTCAAAACTAAACACTAAAAAAAATTTTTTTTAAGACTTTAAAAAGTATTAAAGAAAGTTCATCTTACATTCTGTTGTTTGAACTAAGAACATATTTGCCCATGTAAATAATATTAGACATTCGGAGCGCTTGGGTGGCTCAGTCGGTTAAGCATCCGATCCTTGATTGCCTCTCAGGTCATGGTCTTGAGGTTCGGTTTGTGAGATGGAACCCCACATTGGGCTCCGTGGTGACTCTCCTCTCTCTGTCCCTCCCCCACTCGTCCTCCCCCCCAAAATAAATAAAATAAACATTGAAAACAGAGAATACTCGACATTCTCATTGATTACCCGTAAATACCACCAGGTGTCACTGACGGGAGCGTGGGCCTGGATTTGCATCCCAGAAGGGGGGGAGGGGGGAGAGGGGGGCTCTGAAGCGTAGCGGGGGGCAGGGCCCCCTCTATTGCACCTCAGGGATGTTCTCCTTAGGGTGCTGAGCCCAAGAGCCCGCAAACTGCCTTCAGCCCCTGTTGTACGGCCGGCCTCTTGCTTTAGTTATTCTCTTCCTGCAGCACTAATTAAATATTCAGTGCCTCTGGCAGTTGTCCAAACCTTAAAAAAATAAACAGCCCTCTTCTCCCGGCCACCTTTGCCCTCTGCGCCCTGCATCAAATATCCCATTTCCTCGGTAGCTGGCTCGGGAAAGCGACCACTAATTTATGATGATATGTGAATGCCCCAGTCCCTTAACCTTCCCAAAGTTGTTTACGTTTTTAAAGAAATGGAATCTAGAATTTCAGGCGGTGACATAGAGAGCGAGCCCAGTATCTGCAGCCCCGGGATATTGATGGTGCCCTTTCTACAACATGGTTTTGAGACTCTGGCGCTCCTCAGACGGGGTCAGCTGTCCACGCCTCTGTTTTCTGGCACAACCCCTTTGCTGGAGGTATTTGGAAGCAGACCAGCTGTGCCCAGAAGTTTCACTGGGGGTTCTCTCCGGGGGGCCGGCCTCGCCCTCTCCATCACCTCCTCCCTTGTCCGAATCCCTAAAGCAGTTCTTCGAGAGCCCAGGGAGGTTTCCAGATGGTTGCAAGGTGGAGGGACCCGGGAAAAATCGGGCCCTTCTGAGGGGGAGTGTGTGTTTGTTCAGTGGCTACGCCAGGGATCGCCCATGACATGTGGGACCCGCGGAATGTATTCCAGCCAGTGACAGGACGTGCGGGTTAGGATAACTGATGACTAGGGTTCTCGTACTGTTCAGGCCAAAAATCGGGACACCTAATCTGACAAGTACAGATAAATTTACGGGGAAAGTGGGACCGAATAACTGGAACTGGGAGCCATGCCAGAGATCTGGCGGCTAAAAAGGGGGGAGGGGGGGAGGCGGGCAGGGCTGAGATCATGACCTGAGCCAAAATCAAGAGTCTGATGCTCGATTGTTTGAGCCACCCAGGCGCCCCGCATCTTTTTTTTTTTTTTTTTTAATGTTTATTTATTTTGAGAGAGAGAGAGAGAGCACGGGGGAGGGACAGAGAGAGAGAGGGAGAGAGAGACTCTCAAGCAGGCTCCATGCTGTCAGCACAGAGCCCAACGTGGGGCTTGATCCCACAACCATGAGATCACGACCTGAGCCGAAATCAAGAGTCAGTCGCTTAACCAACTGAGCCACCCAGGCACCCCTCATTATTTTATTTTTAAATGTTTCTCCCTCGGTGGAACTCTTGCAAGCTCTCCTACTCGGAATTAATTGTTCTCTCCCTGGCGCTCCCTAAAATGCCCCCACTCTGTCCAGCCTGTTCACGCACCGACGTGGGCACACCTCCTTCTCCCCACACACTTGCCAGTGTTCATTCTTGGACCCCAACCCCTCAGCTGGCTGCCAGCATCTCAAAGGGACTTGATAAAAGTTTATAAAATGTGCTGAAAATCTTTTATTTTGGCGGAGGGCGGCTGTGTGTTGGGGGAATCTTCGTTCATATCTCTGACGTTGGACCGGAATCTGCCACCCCAGGAGACGCCCCTCTGGCATGGGATTATTTTGAGCCGAAGCCAATGGCGACACGGCAGATGCGGGAGGAACTCTCTGCCCCCTCTCTTTCTGCTTCAAAGCAGGGCATAACTTCCCTTTCGCGCAGGTGCATCCCCTCCCTTGCCCCGCACCCTCTCCTGAGCCTGGAGGAAGGGAAAAACTATCCTGAGAGACAGAAAGTTAGCGCCGAAGGTGCCGGTGGCTCAGTCGGTTCAGCATGTGACTTCGGCTCAGGTCATGATCTCTCGGTTCGTGAGTTCGAGCCCCTCGTCAGGCTCTGTGCTGACAGCTCGGAGCCCGGAGCTTGCTTCGGATTCTGTGTCTCCCTCTCTCTCTGCCCTTCCCCCCCCCCCCCCATTTGCACTCTGTCTCTGTCTCTCAAAAAATAAACAAACATTAAAAAACAAAAGTCAGCGCCGAGATGAGTCTGCATAAACAAACCTTACTGAATAAGCCTGCTTTTCCATTAATTTCCCCCAATTATTTACCTTCCCATCAGCTACTGCCCATAGAAGTGCAAACCTCTTTTCGTTGTCTTGTCACGTTTCTACCGTCTCTTGCCCTCTGTTGAAATGATATACAAACTCCCGGGCCTAACTGCTTTTTAGGGTTTCTTCCCTCTGTTCCATGAGGCCCCCTGTGTGAATATGAGGCTCTCTCCTGTCGACCTGTCTTTTGCCGGTTTCATGTGCCTGTGCCGCCGCTAACCTAAGAGGACTGAGGAACGTTTTCATCCTCTCCTCCGCCTCCAACTGGGCAAAGGTTGACGTTCACGGCTCTCACGTCCCTCAGCGTACAATCCTCCCTTCTAGACACATGGCCCTTTGTGCTGCCTCGTGGGCAACTCCTCGCCTGCCCCAAGCTCCCAGCGTGGGGCCCAGCCTTGTCCCCCCCCCCCCCCCCCGCTGTGCTGCCTCCATTTGCTCTCCAAAGGGAGTCTGGGGCGCCTGGGTGGCTCTTGGTGACTCTTGGTTTCAGCCCAAGTCTTGTGAATCTCACGGCTTGTGAATCCAAGCCCTGAGTCGGGCTCTGTGCTGATGGCTTGGAGCCTGCTTGGGATTTTGTCTCTCCTTCTCTCTGCCCCTCCCCTGCTTGTTCTCTCTCTCTCTCTCTCTCAAAATAAATCAATACAAAAATGAGGAGAAAGTGATGCACCTCATCCTAATTCCTACTCAATAGTCAGGGTGGATAACAGGTTAATGTGACAGCCGTCTCAAGATAACCGACAGCAGTTGGGGGCTCCGGGCTACACCTGAAGGGAACGGTGACAAGTTAGCCCCGGGGCCAGGCCACGTTAGCACTCTGGCTGCGGCAGAGGAGACAGAAGGGTCAGCACAGGGGCCGGAGAGCTGAGGGGCGGAATGCCGGTCCTCCCGGGGGCCGCGGGCCGGGAAAGCAGCAACCGCTCGACCAACGGCAGAGGGAGCCCCGGTGGCCTGGAGAGCCGAGAGGCCAGTGACGTCAGGGCAGGGCCGGAGGAGGGGCAGGGAGAGGTCGGGAAGCTTCCGCAAGTGAGTCTGGAAGGCGGGAGCTGGGGAGGGACATTCGGAGCAGAAGCTCAGGGGGCTCTGTGGGGCCGGAGAGGGCACTTTCCATCGAGCAGGTGCGTGTGGCCTGTGCAGACCGTGGTGGGCCTGCAGGGGGCCCGTCCCCGACGTGTGCCGCGGCCTTCATACCAGTCGCTACAAAAATCCACTCAGTGGCCAAATACCCGCCACTCACATGGACTTGTTAAGGGACGATTCACCTCGAACAGCTGAGGGGGTGACTGGAAGCTGAGTGTGCGCTCTCAGGGGTAGGTGGTGCTTCTCCTTCTCCCCTCACTCAACAGAGGGGCTCGGGAAGCGGGAAGCGTAAGTAATTCTTTTCATTTAGGGCGGGTTCAGTGGAAATGGTGCTTGAGTGAATCCTATAGCCCTTTTCTCCCCTCCCCTCCCCTCCCCTCTGCTGTCCCTCTCTTCCCTCTCTCTGCCCCCCTCCCCTCCCCCTCCCCCCTCCTTGCCCTCTCCTCCCCTCCCCTCTCCCTTTCCTCCCCCCACTCCCTTCCCCTCTCCCTGTCCTCCCATTCTCTCTCCCTCCCCTCCCCTCCCCTCCCCTTCCCTCCACAGTGTGCCAGGCCCCTGCTGGGTGCTGGGGATTGGTTTGGGGATGGGTAGGGTAGGATCCCTGTGTCCAGGAGCCTGATCTCCTACTTCTCCCATGCCAACTAGGGGTGTAAATCAGGATGACCATCCTGGAAGGTCACCTCCCTAGACCAGGTGTTAGGACCAGCTATGTAACTGGCAGCACCCGGTGCAGCGTGGAAATGCCAGGCCCCTTGTTAAAAAGATGACGAAGAATTTCAGGATGGGGGCGCCTGGGTGGCTCAGTCAGTTAAGCATCCGATTTGGGCTCAGGTCGAGATCTCAGGTCCATGGGTTCGAGCCCTGCGTCGGGCTCTGTGCTGACAGCTCGGAGCCTGGAGCCTGCTTCAGATTCTGTGTCTCCCTCTCTCTCTCTGCCCCTCCCCTGCCCACTCTCTGTCTTTCTCTCTCAAAAATAAATAAACACTAAAAAAAAAAAAAAAAAAAAAAAAGAATTGCAGGGTGGCTGCAGCAGTGGGGCATTAAACCAGGCACGGGGCCGTCTTGGGCAGCCAGCAAAGCCAGCCCTGCCATGCAGTAGGTTCCTGCCCAGTGACCCAGGGGCAGAACAAGTGGGGAAGGCAGAGGGAGGCTGTAACAAAAGGAGGGGGAGAAGACGAGAGAGAAACTGAGGCTCACGTTCACACTAGTCACCCACAAAAGGCCCGTTGTCTGTTTTCCTATAGGACGTCTCCTGATGCCTTGATTTGAGCTGCAGAATCACATCTCAAAGGGACTTCTGTCATCCTAGCAGGGTTTTATCATTCTCTACAGGGGAGAACACGATCTTCTGGATCTTCTGATTTCCGAGCACCAAAGCTGGGTCAGGAGAGGGGCTGGGAGGAAGAAGCCTGTGGGGAGGGGGGGGGGCGGTGTGGAGAAAGGAGAGAAAGTTCTGATGCTTGAATGAAGATGCCGTTTTCCAGAACCGGCCAGCAAGAATCCCATTGGCCATGATTCTGTGAGCCAGCCGAGTTCCGAATGCAGCTGTACATGCGAGTGTGAGACGTCCGTGCATCGGCAACGGGGTCACGATTACTAAGTCACAGGTGACCGGCTCCAGGCAGGTTTGTGGGCACCAGGACCTCTTGTGAAATTAAATATCCTGCCATTTCCAAAGTGTGAAAGTTCACTTATGCTAACTGCTGAGTGCTAGAGAAACCTGTATCATGGTGGCATAAATATTCATGTTTGCAAATGAACTGTGGGGTGGAGGAAACATTGGCAACCTCCTCTTTGCCCCACAAGGGGAGCGTTGGGAACACAATACTGCTGTCACCAACCATTTCCTTCTAGGCGCGACGGGAACAGAAAAGACAAAGCTCTTGCTGCAGTCGCTGTCTTCAAGTCTCTTTCGTCTCGGGTGCCTGGCTGGCTCAGTCAGAAGTGCATGGGACTCTACTCTAGATCATGGGGGTCTTGAGTTCAAGCCCCACGTTGGGCGCAGAGCCTACTAATAAAAAAAAGTAGTCCATTTTGTCCAATTAAGTATTGCTGCCCCGACTTTCTTGTGACACCCACGTTCATGAGAAGCGTTTTTTCCATCTCCTCACTTCCAATCTGCAGGTGTCTTTAGGTCTAAAATGAGTCTCTTGTATGCAGCATATAGATGGGTCTTATTATTATTTCTTTTTAATCTCTTCTACTCACCCTATGTCTTTGTATTGGAATGTTCGGTCTGTGCACATTCAAAGTCATTATCGATGGGTATGTACTTGTTGCCATTTCATTCATTACTTGTTCTGTGGAGAAAAGACAAAACTCAAGAGCTAGATGGGTATTTTTTGCAAGGGTTTTGAAAGACATGGGTAATGGTAGGAGGAATGGGTCTGTGTGGGCTGAATTGGAGTTTTGGGCCGTCAGACTGAGAAAGTGAGCCAGTAGAAGGGGTTTTGGGTCAGTCTGCAGGGTGGGGTCATGCAAGGCACTCCCCCCCCCCCACCGCCCAGTCCCCTCTTCCATGTGTGCTTGGAAGACTGCTGAATGATTTAGTGTTTACATGATTTTAAAGTTTATTTATTTATTTTTGAGAGAGAGGGAGAAGACAGACACACAGACCACAAGCCAGGGAGGAACAGAGAGAGGAGACACAGAATCCAAAGCAGGCTCCAGGCTCTAGGCTCTGAGCTGTCAGTGCAGAGCCCGATGTGGGGCTAGACACGGGGCTCGAACCCACGAACCGTGAGATCATGATCTGAACTGAAGTTGGACGCTTAACCGACTGAGCCACCCAGACACCGAAGTACTAAGTACTTTTAAATAGACCTTACTTTGTTCTTTAAGGCAGAGATGAGGTATTCAGCTTAGAACGACCGGAAAATTTCCCAGTGGTAGTTTTCCTCTAGCTGGATGGGTTAAAAACTAAGTCCTACTGAGGCCCACCTGGAATATCTTGATTCCCATACAGCAATAATAATTAAAAAAGTATAATGATAGTAACTATCATTTACTTAATACTTCCTAGGTATCAGGCACCATTGGAAGGGTTTCTACATAAATCATCTCTTCATTCTTCGCACCAGCCCTCATGGAGCAGGTCATATTATTTCCTTAATTTTACTGAGATGGAGATTGAGGAATAGGGAGGTTCAATAAGTCGCCTAAGGTCACAAACTCGTAAAGTCAGCGCTGAAATTCATACTCAGTCCATTTGGCTTTAAAGCCTACACCTTTTACCAGTCTAGACTATTTAGCTCTGAATTAGAAAAGCTTTATCATCATGAGAATTAAGTGTCCCTGGGGCCACAGCTGGTGAGAGAGCAGGGATGATTCAACACAGGTCACCTCCACGGATGGAAAAATGTCTCAAATCTTAAGTAATAGTGAGGATCAGTCTATTTCAACCCTTTTTTATACCTTAGTTATCATCCAAATAGCCAGATTAGAGCTGCGTGATTGTGGCCGCACAAATCTGAGTATATGAGAATTACCAACCAGAAGAAGCAGGTGCCGGGAACCAGGGCAGTGAGGACATTGAACGCTTTCCATGTTACAGTGCCTGGCATTTTTATAAACTGTACAGCTCAGAAAAACCCTTCCTGACGGATAAGGAAACTAAAGCTCATAAATATGTAGAAACATATTTAAGTTTCTGAAATGGCATTTGAACACATTCGGAAAGACTTCAAAATTTGGGCTCCTTCCATACTCTAATAAAGTCAAATTAATTTTATACATTTTTTTTATTGGTATAAACTGATACAACTGAAAATGTCTGGATTAAGAGCACAGCGTGATTTTCACCTTGACTGATAAGCTATTTGTTATCAGCTATATTTATCAGGAACCCGGTGACTCTGGGTTTTTTTTTTTTTTTGCAAACCGCTCTTGCTTAGAATTCATCTTGCACCTTGGTAAGTAAGGTAAGCACAAGAAAAAGTAAGTGATGACATGGTTCAGATACACATGGTTGCAACCAGAGTTCCGGCTGGATGAAAAGTCTCAAACTCTGGGGCACCTGGGTGGCTCAGTCAGTCGAGCGTCTGACTCTTGCTTTCCGCTCAGGTCATGATCCCAGGCTCGTGGGATGGATCCCCAGGTCGGGCTCCGTGCTCAGCGAGGAGCCTGCTTAAGATTCTTTCTCTCTCTCTCTCTCTCTCTCTCCTCTGTCCCTCCCCTGCCCTCTCTGTGTCTCTCTCAGCCTCTCTCTCTAAAATAAAAGAGAAAAGAAAAGACTCAAACTCAGCTGGCCTGGCTTCTCACTCCGTGTCTTTCCACCTGCCACCGTTCGGTTTCTCCACATCATTCGCTATGAACTCTCATTTTGTCCGCACCCCTTCTCGGGCCCAGAGGGACCGGGTCAACACCCGGGGAGGATGTTTTGAAGCGGCACAGTCTTGCTTCGCTCATTCTAGTTCCATAAGAGTTCCTGTCGTGTTGCTTCTAAAAAACGTTCTAGAGCGAGCATCAGTAAGGAAAGGGGAGGCCCCTGGGAAGCCAACTCCTCCGAAACCTGTTGCTTGTGAGATTGCACAATGGCAAGAGACGTTTGCACCTCGCTGCTGGCAGTACACTCTGTCCAGAGTGCTTGGCATCCAAGTCTGCCACTCAGCAGTTTCCTTCCTTTCGGTAAAAGAATTAGAGTTTTATTGGATGCTACTCAGTCCCTAGGACATATAGTGATTGCCTAATGGAAGTTCGTGGGCATTTGTTGCTGGAAATAGAAAACATTCCGGGTGAAGAGCTCACCATTTTCAAAGTGTGGGACCGGGTCAGTCTGAAGGGCAGGCTGTCGGGATCCCTCCTGGCTCCAACTGGGACACACATGATCTCCATGCTTCCCACATACTGGTGTTGTGACACGTTAGCATTTCCCTGTTTTCTTAAGAGGGCCTAAAGAAGGTACCCAAACAGAGCTGAATTTTTAATATATCCTAATTTGAAAAGTATGAGCCCCAGTTTTGTTATTTGATTAAAGGAGGTATTTATAATATCTGCCTTGTGGGATGTTATGGAGAGTAAATGTGATGATGTACTGAATATGCTTTATAAACTAAGATATTCTTGTAGTTCAGTTCTCTGTAAGAGTTGGCTAGGACAGCGTTACGAATAAAGTTATAGTGCTTTTCGGTAGAACGGGGAACCTAATTAATATGTGCACCTGTAGATTTAACTCTAGATTCTGACTGGTAGACCCAGAACTAGTGATTGATCTCAGGGGCGCCCGGGCGGCTCAGTCGGTTAAGCGTCAGACTCTTGATTTCTGCTCAGGTCAGGAGCTCACGGTTTGTGAAATCCAGCCCTGCATCAGGCTCTGAGCTGACAGCATGGAGCCTGCTTGGGATTCTCTCTCTCTGTCTCACTCTGCCCCTCACCCTCCTCTCTCTCAAAAATAAATAAATAGGGGCACTTGGGTGGCTCAGTCGGTTGAGCCTCCGACTTTGGCTCAGGTCACAATCTCACGGTTTGTGGGTTTGAGACCCGCATCAGGCTCTGTGTCTCCCTCTCTCTGCCCCTCCCCCACTCATGCTCTGTCTGTCTCTCTCTCTCTCTCTCAAAAATAAATAAACATTTAAAAAAATAAATAAACATGAAAAAAAACCAACTAGTGATTGATCTGATTAGAGACATAAAGGAGCATTCGCCCTATTTTGTCCAAGAAATAAAGGAAGTGCTTTTGAATTGAACTCGAAGGATGAGTGGAATGGAATCTTGAAGGAGGAAGAGGATGGGGGTAGGTGAAGAAGAATGTTCTAGGCTGACCTGACAACGCAGAGCGTCTGGCATGTGGTCGGCGTGCCCTGATGTGTGAAGGGCGTAATGTGAGATGAGATTAGAAAGGTAATTCAGGAGTAGCTTGTGGAGGACCCTGAATGCCACAGTCAGGGTTTGGATCAAATTCCATAGTCATTCCTAGGGATTTGTTGAAGGCTGTGGGGAAGGAAGCTGGCGTGACGTACAAACCCTCTGTGTTTTGCCACGACGCCTCTCACAGCGGTGCCGCTTGGCCCAAAGAGGTCTTGGACAGGCAAAGCGTGGAGACAGGCTGGCTAGTGTGAAGGCACCGGGCAGTTCAGCAAGGGGGACAGTGGGATCAAAAGCCGGGCTACAGACGCAGGCTGAGTGAGCGGACTGAACGAGCAGGCCCTGGAAAAGGAGCAGCACGGGAGAGCAGCCGAGGACGGTTTCCGGGCTGAGCGGGTGCCTGGGCAGACGCAGAAGCACAGCAGAGTTGATCTGAACATGTTCACGTTCTCGGTGATTTCCTTACCGGGCCTGCGGTTTGGGGTCGGTTACCGACTCTCTGACATGCTCAACACGCTCTGGCCGATCAGCTCTGGTTTGGACCATTTTCTCCAGCTGTTGCCAAGACCTCCGGGAAGTCCATTGAGGGTGGTGACAGGCCCTTCCTCTTGAGGGAGAATGCCAGCTAATTTCAAAGGAATGGGCACTAATTTTTTGGTACTCTTCTCTATTTGCGATCTCATGGCAACGGAGAACACACAGATCGCTCCTGCCTACAGCTCTACATTTAAGATTCACAGCGCGGCTGGATGGGCATTTTTGAAGACAGCCCTTTTTTTGTGTTCTTTTTCCTTCTTGGCCCAGCATAACTAGTTAAACACAGGAAATTAAGGTCCCATTGTCTGGGTGCTCACTGACTAAATTGCATTAGATCGACACCCTCTAAGCCCTGATTACTTTGTTTTAAAGTTGTCTCCATATGCATAAATATGCATCATTCCCAGCCTCAAAAGGTGTTTGTTAAGAGTTCTTTTGAAGGTGGTCTTGAGTTATTCAGGACTCAGGATAGCAGCCGTGAACAGTCACATCGTGGGCCACGGAAGAAATGCTGAACTCTATACAGGAAGTGTTCTGCCTTCCCCATTTCTGGGGAGAAGCGCAAAAAAGAGACATCTCTTCCTGCTTAGGAAAGCAGGAACTACAAATAGAAGCATATCGGAGGAAACAAGCCTCTTTGGCAGTATGATCAATAGAGATTGTACCTGAAGAGCTTCTCACAGAACGTGAAATTTATTTCTCCGTGGGCGTTTTGTCCTAACACCGTCAAAAGCGATGCCGTCAGTCTCTGATGTATGGTTTACGGTCTGAGAAGAATAACATGGGACATGTTGTGATAGATGGAAAAAACGGAGACCGCACAGACACAGAAACTATGCCTCATTGTTGGCTTTCATTTGCTTCTGACGACAACAAAAAAGTAAACACAAACCAATGTTATGTGCACCTGAGAACTTTAAGCATTTTCTGATGACTTCTATCTATTCAACGCTCATTCGTTGGAAGTGGCTACAAGATGCTAGGTAGGATCCAATGAGCTGGAGATGGAAATATAAAGAAGACATAATTCTACTGTCAGGGAACTCCTGGTATACGGGCCTGAGGGAAGCATCACCATTACCGTGCCATCAAGTAAGTGCAAAGGTGGGAGGGAGCATGGAGGAGAGAATGATGGAGCGGAAGGAGGGCTTCACAGAGGGGGTGTCGCTCCAGCGGGGTCGACAAAAATGACTTGCTTCAGCGCCAGTTCCAAGCAGAGGCTGAGGAGTGGAAAGGCATAGAATGAGGGAGCAAATCTGGTTTAATGAGAAAAATTATGAGCAGGGCAGCAACTATTGGTTGCCTTTCCCCTTCTTGTTGCTCAAACCCAACTTCAGCCAGGAATTGGCAGCCACATGCTTCAGAGGACACAGGGTCCCTTTCCAGCCCAAGGGGTTCATCTTTAACCATGGAGGCCAATCAGAGTGCATCAGCTCCCCTTGCCCATGACTGCTTTCAGCGTGGGCTGGTGTCATGAGTTGAATTGTGTTTCCTAAAAGGACACGTTGAAGTCCTAACCCCTGGGACCTGTGAATATGATCTTATTTGGAAAGAGGGCCTTGGCAGCTGTCATCAAGTTAAGATGAGCTCATTAGAGTGGGCCTTACTCCAATATGACTGGTGTCCTTATAGGAAGAGGGGAATGCTGTGTGGTGATGTAGATGTGCATGGGGAGAACACCGTGTGACAGTAGACAGAGGCAGAGATTGGAGTGATGCATCTATAAGCTGAGGAATGCCAAGAATTTCTGGCAACAGCAGAAGCTGAGAGAGATGCAGGGAACAGATTGTCCTCTGGAGTCTTCAGAGAGGACACAGTGTTGCCAACACCTGATTTTGGCCCTCTTTTCTCCAGAACTGTGAGATGATAAACGTTTGTTGCTTTGAGCACCCCAGTTTGCGGGCTTTGTTACAGTAGCCCTAGGAAACAAATTGAGTCAGGTTAATGAAACATGAGGGGAAGCTGCTAGGGACTTCTGGGAAAGTGCTTCCTTCCTCTCACTCTTAGAAAGGAATGAAGATGGGGACATCTCCCCCTGTCCCTGTCCATTACCGTTATGCGGAGTGGCTGTAGCCATCTTGTTTTTTTTTTTTTTTTTTTTAATTTTTTTAACGTTTATTCATTTTATTTTTTTTTATTTTATTTTATTTTTTTAAATTTTTTTTTCTTCAACGTTTATTTATTTTTGGGACAGAGAGAGACAGAGCATGAACGGGGGAGGGGCAGAGAGAGAGGGAGACACAGAATCGGAAACAGGCTCCAGGCTCTGAGCTGTCAGCACAGAGCCCGACGCGGGGCTCGAACTCACGGACCGTGAGATCGTGACCTGGCCGAAGTCGGACGCTTAACCGACTGCGCCACCCAGGCGCCCCACGTTTATTCATTTTAGAGACAGAGAGAGACAGAGCATGAATGGGGGAAGGTCAGAGAGAGAGGGAGACAGAGAATCCGAAACAGGCTCCAGGCTCTGAGCTGTCAGCCCAGAGCCCGACATGGGGCTCGAACTCACGGAGTGTGAGATGATGACCTGAGCCGAAGTCAGACGTTTAACCGACTGAGCCACCCAGGCGCCCCTGGAGTTTCTGGATTTCTTATCATAAGAAATAAAATTTTCTCATTCTTTGTGCCACCTTAAGTTTTCTGTTATCTGCATATGAAAACATCTTAGCTGATACACCAAGGGGTATCAAGAGGGAATATAGAGGTCAGGAAATCTTTTATTTCCTACCAGCTGCTGATCATGGCCACCATTCCCAACTAGTCTTATGCAGAGGGGACACCCCCACAAAGGCACATGCTTTATCATTAGCTAGTCCCAATTCCATTAAGGCGTCTTCTCTGGTGAAGCAAACTGGGCCATATGTGACATAAAACCTCACAGTAGGCACTTGGTAAATATATACTAAGTGAATGAAAATAAGAGACATGGCAGTGACAAATTGCAATCTGTAGTTTACCTACAACATTCTGACGAGGGCCTTGAAAAATTGGGAGCTGGGCCGGCCCTTGGCAAAACGCAAAGTGGGCAAGTCAGTCTTTGTCCCTGGCTTTGGGGTCCTATACTGGGCTTCTTCCACTCTCCTGACCTTTCATTTCCCTCTCATCTTCTATTTCTGTCTCTAGTTCCCTTGGCGGGGGTGAGGGTACGGTGGGGGTAGGGGATGATCATGGGTTACCTAGAATGACCAGCTAATCTATTACTTCTTCTAGGGAAAAAAGCACATTGCTTTAAAACTAAACTGTATGGAACTATGTCTCCAGAAAGCTCCTAAAAATTGATGTCACAAATTTATGATAGGGTAGGAGCCGGAAGCAAATGGGACTTTCAGCACCTTCATAACATAGTAGGTAGGTGCTTGCCCTCCACTTTTTTAAAAAAGTTTGTTTGTTTATTTATTTATTTATTCATTTATTTATTTATTTTAGTAATCTCTACATGCTCTACCCGCTGAGCCAGCCAGGCAACCCCCCCCCCCCCCGCCCCGCCCGTCCCTAGTTTCAGTAAGAACTTTGGGGGTCATCTCATGTTTGATGCTCAAAAGCATTTTCCCATGAGGATCTTGCTGTAGGTTAACTCCATCTAAGGTCGTTGATTGTTTTGTCTTTATGGTGAAGGTTATACACTCACTCAACAAAGAGTTGGGTGCTTCCCATGTACGCACAAATACCGTGCTAAGCACCAGGTCATCAATGGTAAGACAGACACGAGCCCTATCCTAGTGGACCCTACAGTCCAATGGGGTGGGGCTGGGGGGAAAACTACAAATAAATTAACGTTAAAAATTTGCTCCAAGCTTTGTCAATGAGAGCAGTAGGCTGTTGAGACTGAGTAAGGTGCAGGGAGGAGACCTAGTTAGGATGATTAGGGACAACTTCCTGAGAAGGTGACATGCCAGCCGAGATTTACGGGATGAGAAGGAGACAGGCCCCGGCAACGAGGTCATGTTCACCGTAAGTCAGATAAAAATAACTCCCAATCTCTCCAGCAGCGGCATCTGACGTCCGCGCGAGCAGGCCTCGCCGCCAGCACTAAAGATGGCGGGCGGGCGGCAGGGCGGGGCGGGGCGTGCCCGCGGCCTGATTGGCCGGCCGGGCAGCGTCACGTGGGCGGCCGCCGAGCATCCGGGCCCCCCGGAGGCGGCGGCGGCGGCGGCGGCGGCGGCGCTGCGGAGGCTCCCGGGAGCGGGCGGCGCGGCGAGCGGACGGCGGCGGCGCCTCCCGGGCCGCCCGCGTGGGCCGAGCGGCACGCGTGCCGAGCATGGCGGGCTCCCTGCCTCCCTGCGTGGTGGACTGCGGCACCGGGTAAGAGCCGCCGGCGCCGGCCCCGCTCCCGCGCGGCCCGCCCCCGCCCCGGCGCCGAGCACCTGCTCCGCGGCCCGCCCTGTCTCACCTGGCGGCCGCACAGCGCCCCGCCGCGGGGCCCGGGCCCGGCTCCCGGCCGCCCACCTGTGCGCCCCGCCCCCTCCTCCCGGCCCGCGGAGGCCGCACGCCGGTCACCTGCTCACCTTGCCGGGCGCCGCGCGCCTCGCCTCCCACTCCTCCCGGGCGCCGGGCCGCTGCAGCCCCTCCGGACGTGACCTGCCCCCTCCACCCGCCGGCCCGTGCCCCTGCCCGAGACCGGCCCTGGTCCTGTGCCCCCCAAGTGCATGTCCCTTCTTGTTAATAATTCTTTAGCACTTACTTGCGGAGGTTTTTACGTCGCTTTACCAACTTGACACCTTTTGTGCAGCCCGCTTTGCTCCCTCCTGGTGTCGAAGGGTTCACTCAGCCTCAGCTCTTGCTTCGCTTGGCCGGTTCACTTGCCTTTTCGCTTAAAAAAAAAAAAAAAAAAAAAAAAAAAAGAATGATGTTAAAAAGCCTCCATTTTGGAAAACAATGTCTAAATTGGGGAAAGCCTTTTTTTTGTGGTCTAGTTTTTTTTTTTTCTTTCCTTTTTTTTTTTTTTTTTCCTTCTTTACTTTTCGGTTGAGATAGTTTCTTCTGATGTGGTTAGCGACGTGCGAGAGAGACCTTAGGAAATTTCCCATACTTTCAGTGTCCCAAGCTTCGCTGAATTTAGTTAGGAAGGTGAATCCATCCAGCTGGTGCTTTGGAAATTCAAGCATGCCTGCTTGCGTTACAGAGGATGTACTTGGTAAAATAGCCTGGAACTAAAATTGAGTCTCGTAAAGATTTTTCGACACGGGATTTTAAGGATTTTTGCCATAAAATCTTCTGGTGGCATGTTCACCTTAACCTTGATTCTTTTCTGTAGGAAACTGCGCTTGGTTTGGTTTCCTTGACAACCTTGTGGGGGTGTCTTTAATTTGTTACAGTCCATCTCCTACTGATCGTGCTTTCCTTTTCCTGCTGAAGCCACTAGCATTGGTTACAGGCTGGGAAAAAGTGCCTCTTGGCTTGTGCTAATTCCTTTTGAAATAAGCATTTGTATCAGAAGTCACGTGGCCTTTTATTTTAGAAGTTGTTTTGCTACCCCAAACAGAAGCCAAAATCAAAATTGGTGTGAACACCTGCCCCTTAATTGTTGGCGTCTGACGCATTCGTTCCCCCTGCAACATCTGTATGCATCCCATGCCCAGCCGAGCTGTGGTCGTGTCAAAGAGTGAAGGCCACAGGGAGATGTATTTTTCATTCCCACCCGTGCATGTGAAACCCTTGCTTTTGTATTTTTGGTCTTGTAAACCCAGTGAAATCTAAAGCAGTTCTTGGTAGCTGGCGCTAAGATAATGCCCACGGAGTTCGTCATACCTTTTATGTTAGTGAGACGGGAACCTTACTCATCCTTCTTGCTATAAATGCCTACAACATGGTGCTCAGTTTTGACCTTTGGAGGTAAGTGATAAATGTAACTTAGCTGGCTTGGAGATAAAACTTCAGTTATGTCACTTTTGTGACCCCACTTCCTTGCAGGGTTTTTTTTTTTTTTTTTTTTTTTTTTTGTCTGTCGTAGGCTTTGGCAGTCTGTTGTAGACAGTGGCAGGGAATCTTCCCAGTGGGTTCCGCACGGACATATTCTGTTACGGAAGTGACTGATTTATCAGGAATTCCCGGGGCCCAGTATGTGGTCAGAAGGAGCAGCCTGGGAAGGCGTAAGTTCACTTAAGTGTATCAGTAGTTCTTGTATTTCCCAGAGAGTGAAAACTGTTTTTGGATTGCCTTTAGCCTCAAAATGGGATTAAATAAAAATGCACCTAAAATGAACCAGGACCAAGGGGAGTCCTCCTACGCTGTAGACAAGCGGCTGCTGTAGTTGGGCCTCGCATTTGGCCTTAGTCTCCCTGCCTGACAGTTATGAGAGAGTCATTGTCAATTATGTAATTGTTGTCATTAGGAAGGCCGAGGCATACCTGCTTCTCAGGTGAAAAAGCTTTTTTTCTTTAAAAAAATGTTTTTTTTTTAATGTTTATACTTAGAGCGCGAGAGAGTGTGCACCAGCGGGGGAGGGGCAGAGGGAGAAAGAAGCACGGAATCCGAAGCAGGCTCCAGTCTCCAAGCTATAAGCACAGAGACAGACATGGGGCTCGAACTCCCAAACCGCGAGATCCTAACCAGGGCCGAAGTCCAACACTCAACCTACTGAGTCACCCAGGTGCCCCTGAAAAAGCTTTTTATCTAGTATTAAATTCTAAAAGAAAAATTCACATTGAACTGTACATAGTGAACAGTAGTGATTTAGCAGTGTACCGAATAGTGTATATATACATATTTTTTCTTTTCATAGCAAATAAATTTCATCTCTGTAACCGCACATCCTCCTCTAATAGTCCCTGAGATCACCTTAGTGAGCACAAGTGTGCTGGGGGCCAGGAGAATATGGACCAAGGTACCCGTTTGATCCGAAGATAAAGCTTTGTTTATTTAAAGGGACTAGTGGGTTACAGAGTTTTAAGAGAATATTCCACAAATTCCAGTCTTAACTTTTTTTGCATTAAAAAAAAAGACCTTAAGTAATCTCTACATCCAGCATTGGGCGCTTGAAACCACAACCCTGAGATCAAGAGTTGCACACTCCACTGACTGAGCCAGCCAGGTGTCCCTTTCTTGCATTTCTAAACTTATTTTGAAAAAAAAAATTCAGAAATATTGGAAAGCTACAAGAAGAGTACCAAACTACTATGTATCCTTCACCTAGCTTCACCAGCTGTTAACATCACTTCCATCATTCTGGGTATTAACTGTACATAGTATTTTTCTGAACCATTTGAGAGTAAGTTGCAGATCTTGTGCCCTTTTATACCAAAATACTTCAATGCATACAGGGACTGTCTCTTCTGTAATCACAGACCAATGACTAATGTGAAAGAGTCTAAGATGCATGCAGTGGTGGTGTCCACACAGCCTGGATCCCCAGGGCCTGTCCCATGATGACTTGTGGCCTCTTCTTCCATCCCTTGTCCAGCTCCACACCTTGTGTTTTGTCGCCAGCCCGCCTTTCAGATCTCATCCAACCCGACGAGTCCCGGAGCCGTTTTCTGTTTTTCAGGACATTGACATTTTTGGGAGCCAGTTGCTGCGTATATGGTCCCTCGGTGTAGGCTTGTCTGGTGTTTCCACAGGATAGATTCAGGACACGCGTGCATTTTGGTCAGGAATACCACACGAGGCGCCATTCTATCCAAGTGCATCCTACCAGAATCTCCCCACCCCCAGCGTGATTGAGATATAGTTGACAGAGACCCTTGTAGAAGTTCAAGTTGTGCAACATTTTGATTCATTTTATCTGTTGCCAAATGATTACCACCATAGCTTCAGCCAACACCTCCCTCACATCACATAGTTGCCATTTCTTCTTTGTGGTGAGAACATTTAAGGTCTCTTCTCTTAGCAACTTGCAAGTACATGATACAGTATTATCGACTGTAATCACCACGCTGTACGTTAGATCCTCAGAACTTCTGCCTCTAGTCAGAAGGCTTAAAATAGTGAGTGATCTGTCGCCTCTTGGATGAAGCTCACTTGGGTTATTTGGATAGAGTGATGTCCGCTAGATTTCTCCACTGCAGTTTTCCCCTTTGTAATTAATATCACTTAGAGAGATTTGAGATTATGCAAATAAATACCTGTTCTTTCCTTAAACTTTCACCCATTAGTTTTAGTGTCCACTGGTGATTTTTGCCTTAATTGATGATTGCAGTGGGGTTGCCAAATTGTGATTTAAGTTTAAACTCTAGCATCATTTCTACTTTTATTAATGTTTTCGTCTAAGAGCACACTTTTCCATCGTTGTCATCTATTTATCAGATTCAGTATGTAGGGGCTGTGGTTTTATTCAAAAGGTCGTAGTCTGTTATAATCAAAAGGTTTTTATCTGTTATTGCCATTATTTGTTTTGATGCTTAAATTGTTCCAGATTTGGCCAATGAAGGCCCATGCAAACTGTTTCTGGTGTTCTTTAGATCTGTCCCCATCTTTTTTTGAGCACGTTGCTGTTATCTGAAGACTTCAGCAATAGTCTTGTGCATGCATACATCTTTTTGTGTGTTTTCCTGGGTTTCCCTGGGATAGATTTCTAGAAGTGGGATTTCTGGGTCAGAGGGTAACTGCATATGCAGGTTTGCCCATCAGTGCGAAATCCCGCTCAGCAGTATGTATCCTTACCAGCAATGTGTGAAAGGGCTTGTGTCTTCTTATAGACTCACCAACAGAGTACATTGTCAAAGATTTTGATTTTTATCAGTCTAGAAGGTAAGAAGTGATATTACAGGTTTTTTAAAGCTTATTTATTTATTTTGAGAGGGAGAGAGAGAGTGAGCGAGGGGAGGGGCAGAGAGAGGGAGAGAGAGAATCCCAAGCAGGCTCCATGCTGTCAGTGCAGAGCCCGATGCGGGGCTCGAGCTCACAAACCGTGAGATCATGAACTGAGCCGAGATCAAGTGTCAGAATCCTAACTGACTGAGTCACCTAGGCACCGCAGTGACATTAGAGTTTTGAGTTTCTTCTCATGTGGGAAGATGAGTATCCCTTCATGTGGTTAAGAGGCGTTACATTTCTGTCTCATCATTTCTCTAGCCCATTTTTCTGTGTGTTTTTGGTCTCGTGCTTCTTTGATTTGGGAAGCTCTTCGTGTGTTAGGATGTGTTGGACGTCACACAGACCGCTCCTGGCTTCAGTGATTTTCTAGGAGCAATTACAGGACTGTAGTGAAAAAGTACAAAGCAAAAACAGCCAAGGGAAGAGGCGGGAGGAAACCAGGAGCAAGTTTCCAGAGTCGTCAGTGGAGTGACATGGACGTGCTTAGTCAGCACCCAGTTCTGACAGCACACCAAGGAAGCTCATTAAAGACGGTGCCCGGTGTTACTGGGCCTGGCCATTTCACCCCTGCCTAGCACATGCCAAAGTTCCAGAACCCCCTAAGGGAAGCAGATGTTCAGCATCAACTACTGTTTGCACGACTTAGGCACAGTGAATACCGTTTAGGGAATGGGGGGAACCCTCCTGAAACCCGAGTTCCCAGGTGCCAGTCAGAGGCCCGGCTGGCAAGCAGGACTTGTCTAAAGAGAGCCATCTTGAGCCTGTTGAGTCTTTTCTGCACATGAGGGTGTTAGCTCTTCATGGTGTCAGTTGCAAAGGCATTTTCTTCCCTATGTATCATTTGTCTTTTGCTCTGCAAAGATTTTTTTTTTAAGCAATCACATTTATCTTTTCCTTATTGTTTATAGAGTTTGAGTCAAAGTTTTTTTCCCCCTGTTCCCAGGTTATTTGGTGTTTTGTTTTCTAATGGTTTCATTCCTCTCTTCTCCCCCCAGCCCCCATTTAAATCCTTAATCTATTTGGAATGTATCCTGGGATATGTAGTATGAGGAAAGTTGGAACGATTCCTGTCTTTTTTTCCTTTTGGCTATGTCATTTATCTCAACATCATTTATGAAAAAACCCCTGTGCTTAGAGATGCTGTCTTTATCATGTACTGAATTTGTGCAGTTGTTTTTATTTCTAGATTTTGTTTTGAGTTGCATTAATTGGTCTATTCATACACCACCGCCACAGGGTTTTAATTACTGAGGCTTTAGGATGATTTAATACCTGGGGAGGCCGGCCTCTCCTACACATCCCATTCTTTTTTTAGGGCTTTCTGATAGATTTTTGCTTGTTGTTCCTCCAAATGAGCTTATAATCAGCGTCTCTAGTTGGGCAAGGGGTGGGGGGGAGAATGCCTCCTGGCATTTTTATTTGGATTCTATTAAATTTATAACTTAATTTAATGAGGACCAACGTCTTTTTTTTTTTAAATTACCAACATAATTTAGTTTTTTATTTTTAAAAATTTACATCCAAATTACTTAGCACATAGTGCAACGATGATTTCAGGAGTAGATTCCTTAGTGCCCCTCACCCGTTTAGCCCATCCCCCCTCCAGCAACCCCTCTACTAACCCTGTTTGTTCTCCGTATTTAAAAGTCTCTTGTCCCCCTCCCTGTTTTTTATATTATTTTTGTTTCCCTTCCCTTATGTTCATCTGTTTTGTCTCTTAAAGTTCTCATATGAGTGAAGTCATATGATATTTGTCTTTCACTGACTAATTTCACTTAGCATAAGACCCTCCAGTTCCATCCACGTAGTTGCAAATGGCAAGATTTCATTCTTTCTGATTGCCGAGTGATACTCCATTGTATATGTGTATACACCACATCTTCTTTATCCATTCATCCATCGATGGACATTTGGCTTCTTTCCATACTTTGGCTATTGTGGATAGTGCTGCTAGAAACATGGGGTGCCTGTGTCCCTTCGAAACAGCACACCTGTAGCCTGTGGATAAATGCCTAGTAGTGCAGTTGCTGGGTCCTAGGATAGTTCTATTTTTAGTTTTTTGAGGAACCTCCGTACCATTTTCCGGAGTGACTACACCAGCTTGCATTCCCAATGAGGGCCAACATCTTTATGATGGTGAGTCCTCCTATGGAAGAACATGGCGTAGCTTTCCATTAATTAGTTCAAGTCTGTTTGTGTCTTTTAGGAATAGTGTTTCCCTTAGGTAGATTTCTTGTTAAGTTTACACATAGGTATGGAATTTCTGTTTTACTGTCATAAATGGTGGCCTTCCTTCCTTCCTTCCTTTCGCAGGACTTGAACTCACAACCTTGAGATCAAGATCTGAGCTGAGTTCAAAAGTCTGACACTTAACCAACTGAGCCACCCAGGCACCCCAATGTGTTTTGTTTTTCATTATGTTTTCTGTTTTTCTTGAACACATTAAGGGTATTAGTTTTCTGTGCGTGTTAATTTTGTAACTTGTTACTTTAAAAGGTACTGTTGTGTTTGTATGAGTTTTTTCCTTGATCTTGAGGGTTTTCCAGATACAAAATCTTTGGCAAATAGAGTGTTTTTCCCTTTTCTTTCCATTGGTAAGGACTCTGTTTTTTTTGACACTTCAATGACCATTGCCTCCAAAATGTTAAATAGGAATGGAGTTAGTGGGCATTATTCTTTTGTTCTTTAGTGGGGCAGCTTCTGGTGTTTCTAAAATAATATGCTGGCTTTTGGGCTACTGTGTGTGTGTGTGTGTATGTGCCTACATACACACATGCATATGCAAGTATACAAATATATGTATGTATGCACACGCACGCACAAGCATACAAGTACATGCGTGTACATGCACGCACATATACGAACACACGCATGCATGCACATGCACACAAAGCACACAAACACGCATGTATGCGCATGATACAGATACACGCGTGTGCATGCACGCATGCACACATAAGTATACAGAGACACACGTGTACGCACATCCATGCACATGCATACGGAGACACGTGTATGTGCATGCACGCACAAGCACGCAGAGACTCGCGTGTATGCGCATGCATGCAAAGCACGTAGAGACCCGCGTGTACGCGCATGCACGCAAAGCACGCAGAGACGCGTATACGCGCATGCACGCACAAGTATACAGATATACGCATGTACGCACATGCACGTACATGTATACAAATACACGTATGTACACATATGCATACATATATCATGTTATTAATCAGTTTCTGTTTTTTGGAATGTTTACAACAGGAATGGGTGTTGGATGTTGTCAGGTATCTTTATCGTAAATGGGACAGGTAGTTTTCTTCCTTAGCCACTTAGTATGATGGGTTATATTAACAGATTGCCTAATATTGAACCCCTTTTGCATTCTGGGATAACCCCCATTTGATCATGATGCATTGTTTTTTGATGTGTAGGTAGATTGTTAACATTTTATTTAGATTTTTGCTTCAATGTAAGTGTGACTGATTAATGGCTTAGTGTTTTTGGTGCAATCATTGTCAGATTTTGGAGTCAGCATTACGCTGTCTTCATAAAACAAATTAAGAGGTTTTCCTTCTCCTTCTATGCTCTGGGACGGTCTGGGATAGTATTGGGATTACCTGAGTTTTAAGGTTTTGGTAGAATTACCCCGTGAAACTGTCTGAGCCTAGTGCTTTCTTGTGGGGAGAGTTTTGTTGCTCACCCTATTAGAAGCCTGTGGGACTTTCCATCTAGTGGAATCAGTTTTGCTGTGTTGTGTTTGTCTAAAAACAATTCTTTTCATCCAGATTTTTCAAATGTATGTATATAGTAGCCTCATGATTTAAAAAAGTGTCCTCTGCTTTTATGGTTATTTTTCCTTTTGTCACTCAAATTTATGTGTTTTGTTTTCATCCTTTTTTTCTTGGCTTACCTAGTGACTTGTCTTGTGGATCTTTTTTTCAAACAATGAGCTTTGGGGTTTACTTCTTAGTTGTTAGTTTTGTGTATTTTGACTCATTTATTCTGCTTTTGTCTTTCCTTTTTTTTTTTTTTTTTTTTTTTGCTTTCCTTTATTTTATCTTTTTATTTTTGAGCTGGTTGTTAAACTTATTTTTATTTTTTCCTTTACTTGAAAAGGCATTTATTACCACAAAATTTTGACTGATATATTTTAGGCTGTATGTGTCCCTTAGACTTGGATTTATTTTTTGCATTATAATTTTCAAGAAATTTCTGTGTTTTTGTTTTGAGTTTCCCCCATAACTCAATATTTCCCTACTAGCATGTTTTAAAATTTTCAGGTATAAAGGCCTGTTTGGTTTTTTATTTTGCTTTTGATTTCTGGTGTTGTTGCAGTATGTCCACAGAGAGTGCTGTTTGCTTTATTTCTGTTCTTTGGACTTCATGGGGTCTAAGACCCGGTCAGTTTTGTGAATGTTCTGCACGGACGTGCAGCTGTGTTTTCTGCTAGTGTGTCCAGAGTTCGAAGCGTACCTGCCTGTGTGAGCTACTTACGTGATGTTCCCCGGGCCTTCGGGTCTCCCCCGCTTACTCTGTGTCGGCCCGAGAATGGTGTGTTACGTCTTGCGCCCTTATTTCCCTGGCCTTCTGGAACGGGGCGCTGCCCCATCGGGTACCTCTGTGTCAGCAGTTTGTGTCTCCCCGAGCTGTGACTGTAGTGCTCTGAGGGTGTCCTGTTTTTAGGGGGCTTTGCAGCCCCCTGGGAGTCCCAGTTCTACTTTGTCAGAGAGTAAAAAGGATGGTCAAAAACATGCCAGACTAACAGCAGGAGTGTTATTTAAGCTTTAAAGGAAGCAAGCGGTTCATTTAATCATTTATTTTTGGGCTTATGGAAAAAATTTTCATTTTATCAGAGTAATATGCATACTGATTAAAGGTCAGATAGAGCTCAGGGGCTTATGTGAAGACACGTGGGTGCTGTCCTGCCTGCTTTTCTCTTTCTTCAGAAACAGCTGCTTTCAGCTCTTAATTCTGTATCTTTCAGCATTTATGGATTTCAGTGTTTCTAAATAATATGCACATCAGTCTGTCTTTTGATTATCAAATTGTCACATTATCTCTTTAATTCTCTCATCCTGGGGCACCTGGGGGGCTCAGTCGGTTAAAGGACAGACTCTTGATTTCAGCTCAGGTTACGATCTCATGGTTCGTGAGTTCGAGCCCTGCGTCAGGCTACACGCTGACAGTGCGGAGCCTGCTGGGGATTCTCTCTCTCTGTGTCTCTCTCTGCCTCTCCCCCACTTGTGCTCTCTCTGTCTCTCTCAAAACAAATAAATAAACTGAAAACAAGAAAAGGGTTACATTCTCTCATTTTGCCTTTGCCCTCTGTTTCTCCTTCCCTCTTCTCCCAAAAGGGGTCATTACATTTTCCAGCTAGTTTGTGACGCGTGTTTGTGTTACCACGCGTGTGCAGATGTACTTGCTCATGGAGTAAAAGTGTGCCACGATTATTTTTTCTCTTAAATTTGGTTTTTACGGAAGCTCATGATTGCCGCCTCTATTTGGGTTTCTTCGTATCCACTGCTAATGACTTTCCAAATTTTCGAGTCGCCAGCTACTCACTACAGTTTTCCACAAGGTTAATTACGTTACAGATCCCACCAGTCAGTTTGTTTTTGGAGATGGTCCTTCTGCAGACTTTGGCCCTTCTCTCTGGGGTGGTTGCTTCCCGGGCCTGCCCGCCACACAGCCTAGGACTTTGCTTATAACCTTCTAGGCATTTCCTTTGCCTTTCTCCTGGATTGAGTCCGTTCCTGAATCCTGCCTTCTGGCTGCTTGCTTTCCTCTCTGCTGGTGGCCGTCCAGTAGCCAGCTTTGTGAGGCTGGGAGGCACCTGTGGGTGCAGAGATTCACAGTGAGTGCTTTTGACATGCCCATGTCCCTCGTCCTGTCCCTCCTCTCCAGTGGGTGCACCTTTGTCATCCTGGTGTCTCCTGCCATCATTCTGGGGCACACGAACCTCTCTCCCGTGTGTTCTCTGTTCCATGTCGTCGTCTTTTTTGGTTTTCTCCTTTGTGTTGGCAGAGGGCGTCCTCCAGTAGCTTTCTGAGAAAGGGTGTGCGGGAGGGAGATGTTTACCTTTCCTGCTTGTCCAAAACGTGTTCGTTCTAACCCTTCACTTGGTTGATCGTTGGGTGTAGTATTCAGTGTTGGGGAAGTAATTTTCCCTCAGTTTTTCAGACACTGATTCTTTGTGTTCTTGCTTCTGCTTTGCTGCTAAGAAGTCTGAAGACTTTGTAAATGACTTTGATTCCCCTACTCCGCTTCCTGGAAGCTTTTAGGGTTTCCTTTTTGTCTCTGGTTTCTGAAGTTTCACAACAACGTGCCTTGAAGTGAGTGTGTTTTCCTCTGTTGTGCTGGGCTTTGTGTGAGCTCCTGCAGTCTGAAGACTGGCACCTTTGAATTCTGGGTAAAACTTTAAAAATGTTTCTTCCTTTGCTGTGTGTGTGTGTGTGTGTGTGTGTGTGTGTGTGTGTGTGTGTGTGTCAGTGCACGTGCTCATGTGCATGCTCTTTCTGGAACACCTATTCACGTGTTGAATTCTTAGGCTGTTTCTCTGATTTTCTTACTCTTTCTCTCTTGTTCTCCATCATTCTGTCTCTTTTCCTTCTAGGATATGCCTTGCCTTATTTTCTAGTCCTTCTCCTCAGTTTTTTCCATTTTTGCTCTTATTTAAATTTCCAAGAATTCTTTTTGTTCTCTAAATGTTCTTTTACTAATAGTATCTCGTTTTATTTTTTGAATGTAGTATCTTCTTGTAGGGTATTGATGATGGTGTTTTTATGGTGGTGTTGGTGCTGTATCTCCCTATATAGGTTTTGTTTTTTCTCCTTTTTAAAACATTTTTTAATGTTTTATTTATTTTTTGAGAGAGAGCATAAGCAGGGGAGGGGCAGAGAGAGAGGGGGACAGAGGCTCCAGAGTGGGATCTGCACTGACAGGCTGACAGCAGCGAGTCCGATGTGGGGCTCCAAGTCATGAACTGTGAGATCATGACCTGAGCTCAAGTCGGATGCTCAACCGACTGAGCCACCCAGGTGCCCCTGTGTTGTTTCTTCTGAGTTTTCATCTTTTTCTGTGGTAGAAAGGGTTTCCTCAGATGTTGGTAATTTCTGGCTGCCTGCTTATGATTAAAAGTCAGAAAATGGAAAAGCTCTTTGGACTTTCTGAATGTGTAGATTTGCGTATTGATTTTGAATGTCACCAGGGGTGATGTAGGCAGGTTGTTTGTTGGGGAATATTTCTGGCGTCTGTGTCTTCAGATTCTTCCTTTTGGACTGGTCAGTTTCCCCAGAGGCTACACTTCGGGTCCTCTGCGTGGAGGCCGGGCCTGGGTGCTGGGCTTCTGAGAGCGGAGCGGGGAGAAAGCAGTGGTGGGACAGGGTGTCTGAGCCCTCAGCTTTTGCCGTGTACGTGGTCAGGCGACCCTTTGTTTTCTGATTGGTGCTGGTGTCCCCCATGCCGAGTGACTGCCGGTGGAGGCCCTTTGCCTTACAGTCTCCAGAGAGTCCACGTGCAGAGTGTGCTGGGGTCACGGGGGAGCCGTGGCCCAGCTGTGGACAGAGGGGAGTCTCGCTCGGACCCCCTGGTTTGGGCCCTCGGGTCTCAGTTCCCCAGAGCCCGTGCAGCTCCCAGGTCTGGAGCCTTTCAGGACGCGCGCGTGCATGCCGGGCTGGTCCTCAGCTCTTGCTTCTGCTGGTTTTCTTCTCCCCAGGCCGGTCACCACTGGTCCTCAGCTCTCCGGAGCCAGACTCTCGCTGTTGTGTCCCCTTCTTTTCTTCCCGTCATTGGGGATCGATATACCTTTAAAAAGTCATTTTGCTTTGAGTTTTGTGGGGCTTTGGGACCAAGTGAAATAATGAAATCATACGTTTGGTCCACCATTTTAATCTGGGAGTTAAAGTTCCCTTTAGAGAGATCAAAATCCACAGACAGACCATACCTCATGATGTTCTGTTTCCCCAAACTAGGGCGAAAAATGCCGCCGATAGAAGGACAAATGGACAACTGTATGTGGTCAAGTTCACAGGTCAACAGACAAAAGAAGGATATTGGATTTAGATGAAATAATTAATGTATTTGAACTTGTCTATTGAACTCTTTGTCCTATAAACAGAGACTCCCCTTTTCTATTCAGTAGCCCAAGGAGTGTTTGAAGACCTTAGACCTTGATCATGTGCCAATTTACAGTATCGAGAGGGTGTGTATTACTTAGAAACTATAATTAAGACATGAGGATAATTTTAGTGTCCTGAGAACCATATTCTAAGGCAGTTGTGGTCCCCCCCCCCCCTTTTTTTAAACTGAAGACCTTACGAAGGAGGGGAGCTATTTTGGCTGAAGTTTGGGGTTTGAGACTGGACCTCATAAGGGGTCTTAATCAAAAGAACCTCCCTATAGGATACAGTTTGAAAAACACTGTTCTAGGATGTGACATTTCCACTTTTAAACATAGATTAATTGAGCTTAAATTGTCACCTTCTGCTCTAGACACATGGTTGTAGGAGGAATTTTAACTATATATAAATATGTTGAGTTGACAGATTAATTCTCTTGACTGCAGAATTGAAAAGTCTGTGTTACTGCCGTGGAAAAATAGTGGCGCTTAACGGAAGAGTGAAAGAGGCTCTGCCCAAGAGCTGTTTAAAATGTTTGGGGCAAATGAGGATATTTTGTATTGACAGAAAGAGACTGTGGAAGGATACGTAAGAATGGGAGGTGGTAGAAGGCAGGGGTGGGGTGGACAGTGTCGGCCTGGGAGTGCGATTTGGTGTTTGGAAGTTTGAGCTAAGAGAACATACTTGTTTAAAAGGCGGAGTGGTATTGGTATTGCTTCATGCAGCTTTTCATTCTGTTTCCATGTGAGAAAGGGTCTCTGGTCAGGGGATGCATGGATGTGGCATTGAGTTTGAGAATGTGGCACAGTTTATGCGTTTTTGGAAGCAATGCCTACCTCAACTATGCTGGCTGTCCTTTCGGAAGGTCGTGTTCAAACAGAAAACCAAGGGCTTTTAATGTAAAAGTTGTTGGTCTTGATTCCTTATGTACACATATTTGGGACACGTTGATTGACATAGCTCTCTCCATTTGGATGAAAAGACATACATAGCACTGGAAGAGGAGTAATATGACATTTTAGTAAAGTGAGGGACTTTTCAAAGTAGAAACTACACAGGAAGTTGTTCAGGAAGATAAATGGTGGACTTGATCATCTAAACTGTCAACAGTTATATTCCAGGAAATGTATAACTGGGAAACATTGGTGACGTATATGAGCAAGCATTCGTATCCTCAATATGTAAGGGCTCGCACAAATTGATAAGGTAGTAAAGCTGTAGCAGAAAATTATTGAAGGGTCACGTGTGGAAAAACATAGATGGCTACTGTGCCTCAAATAACATTTAATAGTAACAAAGTTATCAAATAATGGGGTCCTTTTACTTTTTCAATTAGGAAATATTTTCTGGAAATGGTAATATTTAACATTAGGGGGGATTATTATCATTTGCCTCTTACGGATGAAGAAATTAAAGTATGGAGGGGTTAACTTACTTGCCTGAAGTAACATAGTGCTGTGTTTTGAGCCCAGCATTGTGAGTCCAATTAAACTTCCTTACATCACAAACATATACTGTTTTGCAGCTTCTTTCAAACCGCATTGCATATCTGTGTATGGCAGTAACATAAATCTTCATTTTTGATGGCTGTATAGCATTTTATGGAATTACTATAATTTACTTCATACATCAAATTGATGGCATTTGAGTGTTTCCAGTGTTTTGTTGTTTTGCTATTATAATGCTGTAGTGAATATTTTTTTGTTCCTGTCTTTTTTTGCATACATCTAAAAGTGCTTCATTGGGGTAAATTCCCCGAAACGTGCCATTTGGACAGTAGGGTATATGCATTTAGAGTTCTGATAGATCATGTGAAACATGTGTCTATAATGACTCTTCAACCTTTTACTGTCACCCGTGTATAACTTACTACCACTGTCTTCAGTATTGGCCCAGATTTTGAATGGTCTTGCAATCAGTTTGTAGCTGGATTTAATATTTGATGTTTCTTTCTTTCTTTGTTTTTTTTAACGTTTATTTATTTTTGAGAGAGAGAGAGAGAGAGAGAAAGAGAAAGAAAGAATCCGAAGCAGGCTCCAGGCTCTCAGCTGTCAGCACAGAGCCTGACGCAGGGCTCGAACTCATGGACTGCGAGATCATGACCTGAGCTGAAGTCGGACGCTTAACCGACTGAGTCACCCAGGCTCCCCAATGATATTTGATGTTTCTTAAAAGAACATTACTCTTCCCATGTAAGAGTAAGACTTTTCTCAATTTATTTGCCTGCTTGTATATTGAGAGTTCTTCACACACATTTACCTATCTCTGTATGTCTATCCCTTTATCTGTATAGTTTAGTCCTAAAGGTAATATTATTGCCTTTAGTAATAGTAAAGGTAAATAGTAAAGGTAAATTGTTGCCATTGCAACTAGGATCTCTTCATACAGCATAGATTCTCATTTGTTCTTGTTAGGTAGGAAAGTTGTTGATTTTTGTCTGTTTATTTAATACCTGGCCATCCTACCGAATTTCCTATTTCCTTTAATTTTCTACTTAATTTCTTTAGATATTCCAGGTCTGCAATTACCGTTTACAAGTAAATTTTTGTCTTCTCCTTCCCAGCGTCATTCCTTTTCTTTAGTTCTTTGTGATTTGTATTATCTAGTGATTTCTAAGCATGTTGACCATCCGAACCATGGGGTTGGGACAAGGCATGTTCAAAATATAGGTGTCCAGGCTCCTTGTCTGCAGATTCCCATGAATGGTTCTGGGACAGGCACTGGGAATTTGTACTTTAGAAGTTTCTCCGCGATCTGTTCAGCAGGTTTGTTACATTTTTTCTGGAAGCCTACCCAGATGATGTTAAACTGGCCTGCCGGAGAAAGTAGGCCGTGGTGCAACAAAAAACTCAATTTGAAATCCTGTTTCTAAAAGGTAAACATTTCGAGGAGGTCTTTGAGGGTGGGCTCATGCTTTCTGCCTCCCTCTTCATTATCCTTAGAGTATGGCTGCGACATGCATGGTTTCTGGCTGGTAAACTGATGGGAATAAAATAATGCTGCTTTGTTTTCATAAATGGTGTCTGGGACGTGGTCCGTATTTAAGAGTTGTGTTTTAGTTGCTGATCTTTTTTTTTTTTTTTTTTTTTTTGGTCCTGCTGTTTATATAGTTGAGCTGTTCTAACATCATCTCTAACGGGGCATACCAGTCCAGCACTGGATTGTCCTAGGAGGGAGTTTTAGAACGAGCACTTGCTAGTTTACGTGTACTGGGTTCTAGATAATAGGTTCTCACTGAAGTTTGGCATGAGCCTGGCTTGATGAAAATTTTGTTAACATTTGAAATTTGAATGTTTCTTTAAAAAAATCTTGTTAGACATTGGTTACATTGTGGTTATTCAAAGAAACTAACCCTCAAGTGTGTTTGATGCTGTATAAGGGGTAGCACAGAAAAACTAAAGGCATTAAGTTACCATAAGTGATCTGAATGGTTTGTACTTTTGCCTTTGTTTTTAATGGTTTCAGTTTTGGTAGGAGGGTAAGGGAGGATCTCATAGTAATTTATTTATACATAAGAATGTTAATATGTCTTAAAAAATTTTTTTTTTTGATGTTTATTTGAGAGAGAGAGAGAGACAGAGAGATGAGTGGGGAGGGGCAGAGAGAGAGGGAGACACAGAATCGAAAGCAGGCTCCAGGCCCTGAGCTGTCAGCACAGAGCTCGATGCAGGCCTCAAACCCACAAACCGTGAGATCCTGATCTGAGCTGAAGTCGGACGCTCAACCAACTGAGCCACCCAGGCATCCCTGAGTATTAGTATATCTTAATGTTAGTTTGCCTCAGTCATGAAAATCGTCGTTCGCTTACTGTTACCGATGCTGCGTTACCTGCGTGACTCCGTGACAGAGGCCTCCCTTGAGGGCCGTGCTGAGAGACCACGGTGGCCTCAGGGTCTCCGCATACCCGCAGCTGCTGTCGAGGGGCATGTGCTGGTGGCATCATCAGTATTCAGTTGAATTTTGGTCTAAACGTGCACCAGCCAGCCCATCTCTGCAGCCTGACCTTTTGCTTCTCGGGGCCATGGCTCACGATTTCAGGGTACAAGACACAATTGTGGAAGGATGTCTTCTATCTGCTGGGTTTACCATTTGTGCATTTTATTTCCACCGCAACGCAAAGTGGGGTGTCTGTGCTGTAGAGTCACGTACGGCAGAGGGACTGAACGAGGCCACAGAACATGCTGTGTGCGTTTTCTGAACTTTTCAAAACTTTTAAGTTAGGAAATATTTCAAACACACAGAAAAATAACAGTCAAAAAACTTACTATCATTTTTTAATGTTTACTTGTTTTTGAGAGAGAGCGAGAGAGAGAGAAGCTGAGTGAGCAGGGGAGGGGCAGAGAGAGAGGGAGACACAATCTGAAGCAGGCTCCAGGATCCAAGCTGTTCGTACCATGCAGGCACTCCCCCACCCCCCTCAAAAATATAACTTGTATAGGTAGCACTGTTCTAGGGCTTTCTCTGCTTCCTTATTTATATATAAAACTCACTAAGCCTAGGAAACAGGTTGTATTATTATGCCCATTTTACAGATGGAGAAACCGAGATACAGATAGGTAGAGCAACGTGCCCAAAGTCACACATTTGGCAAATAACAGAGCTGGGACTTGAATCCAAGCAGTCTGGTGCCAGAGTGCATGGTCTTGACCAATACGATGCACTCTGTTGACTTTCAGAAATACAAAATATAATGGAACAGATAGAAATGATACTTTCACCTCATTTTAATAAAGGTTAACATTTCACTGTGTTTGTTGTTTGTTGGTTTGTCTTCACTTCATCACACAAACAAGTGTTTTCTCACGTGTAGATGACAGGTTGTGCTTAGATGATGGCCCTGGTCTTTCTGTGGCCCATCACATTGTGTTTCTGACCTGCAGCACCCCCCTTTCTAACACTGCCCCTTTCCCCCGCAGTTTGGCAGTAAATCCCTTTCCTTACAAGGGTAAGAACTCATTCAGCAGATATTTATGGGGTGCCTGCCACATGCTAGGCACTGTGCTGGGGGTGGAGGGACAGTCAAGAAAAAGAACTGTGTTCTGTCATCATACAAGCTATAATCTCACCACGCGGGCAGGCAGATAATCTGAGTGCAAGGTGCATAATCTTGGGGGGATGGGTGAGTGATGTGGCCTTTAAAAAAAACCACAGTCTTAAATTTGCGGGTTTTAGTGATTTCTGACCTGCTTGTTAGGTTTCTTTAGCCTTGGGTCAGCAATTCAGTTCATTTGTATTTATTGTCTGGAATATACTTCCAGAATGATGGTCGAATTGGGAATTTTTGAAGTTCAGTATATGTTGCTTTCCTTCTGGAAAGTCCCCAGGTCTGGGTCAGCTTTGAAACCTTGCTCTGGGTCTGGTGAGCCCTACAGTGGGGGTCCACTTGGTTTGTGCATCTGGTAATTTGTGGAACCTGGAGGGCCCACAGATGGCTCCCAGAAACTTCTGGCATGGCCTGATGGTTTTCAGAGCCCAGCCTCACCCAAGTTCCTGTGGCACCAAGAACTTGGAGACTGAGCAGTAAGGCGTGATTTAAATGGAGCGAACTTGCCGTTTTGGGCTCCCCACGCCTTATTCATTCACTATGTGTTCAAAAATAGTGAAATTAGCATATGGTAAAAATACATTTACAAATCATAAAATTAATTTATTAGAATTTGGAATGTAGTACCACATCAAAAAATTTTAGTATCAAGCATCTTGAAATAATTTATAAAAATGGAATGAATTAACAAAGTGACTTTCAACACTGCTGGGAAGTGTTTTTCTTCATTATGAGCGTTACTGCAGGATGATGGCTCAGTTGTCCAGACTTTACTGTTCATTACAGTCGGCTAATAAGGAAGGAAGGGCTCATGAGTCTTTTCGATTTTCAGTTTTTTATTTCCAGCAGATGGTTCTCCGTGGTGGTCCCCCCCTGCCACTTTTTAAAAAAAAAAATTTTTTTTTATTTAAGGGATTAGCAAATGCTTTTGGAACAGATAGTAGTATTTTGGCATTTGTTTTAGTTAAGACTTTTGGAACCCATCACACAGAGTATCTTGACAGAAAATGGGCTCGTTCTGAAATGAGATGAAAAAGAGATGCTCCTGTCAGATATTCTCAGGAGGTGGCAGTGGCTGTTTCTAGACATATGCCATGACATTTTAAGAAAATTATATAATCATTTTTTAAGCGTCCCCCCCCCCCCTTTCAAAAGTTCATGAAGTTTGAGAAGTAAGTGTGCTTCTCTGAGAGCCAGCTCTGGAGTTTAGCCTGCTCATTCAGATTCGGGTTCTTTCTCTGTTCACCAGCTGCTTGGCTCGGGGCAGCCGAACGAACATCCCAATGCCTCAGTTTTCTCATCTGCAAAATAGGGACAAGGGCTACTCCCTTTGCAGGACTTGTGTGAAAAGGAAAAGAGTGTAAAAGCACGTTTAAAGCCGTGAGGGACACACAAATGTAATTTATGTGTTAATGCATGCGTGCACATTTTTTTGCCAGTAGAAAGAAGCTTCACATTTTATGTTTTAATAACAGCTCGCTTATCTGAAATTAGTGTTTGATTCTCAGTCATCATAAGCTTTTTTTTTTTTTTTCCAAGTGAATATTTTGAGGCTTGATGTGGTAGGACTTGGAGAGCTTATGATAAAAGACACTAATGGTATCCAGAGGACAGTATTATTATCTAAACCTGTGTTGATGACTTTGTGCTTTTAGGTATACCAAGCTTGGCTACGCAGGCAACACTGAGCCACAGTTCATTATTCCTTCATGTAAGTACAGCCCCACCCTCAACGTGTGTGAAGGACCGGGGTTCTCGGCATTGTGATTCTGTTTTCCAAAGCATATTCATTGACTTGCCATCTGCTTTTAGAAGATTGTCCTGGTTACTGGGGAGGGTTATCGATTTTGACACCGAGTCCTGAATATTGCTATAGACCGTAGCTGTGGCCTAAAACCCCCCAACTTTCTGGCCCTTTGGTCCTCTTCTGAGAAAGCCCCTTGTCACCATCGTTGGAGTTTCAGCCTGGGTGGTTGGCTGGGGCTTTTCCTTCAGTCATAAATGTCTGAGCTGCCTTGAAGAAATCTGGTCCTTTACGGTTCATTTGTAATTTTAAGTAAGTACAGTTTTATTAACTTAGCGATTCCATGGACTGAGCATCCATTGTGCTGCACTGTTCACTCTATTGAATGCCCTTTAAAAAAAACCCAAAAAACACGAGAGGCCTGATGACTGTTTTATTGTGTTCAGAGTGTCTGCTTTTGTTTAAATTTTGGTCAGTAGAGAGTGATGGACGTAAAAGAAGAAATGTTCTCACATCTTGGCAAGAGTACGTCCTACCCACTCTTTGTTTCCCACAGGAGCCTCCAAGGTCGGGTCAGTTGTTTTTAGGGTAGAATTTTTCTCTGAAATTGTTTAAATTCCGGGTTATTATTTGGAGACCGTTTACCAGACTAACTTGTATCAGTCCAGGGGGAAGGGAAACACTGCCTCCTAAGTGTAGATCTTGTGCGATGAATTGTTATCTTAGAAGTTGTAAGGTGGTGCGGGGCCAGGGACCCAGTGAGGGTAGGCCCTTGTCAGCAGTATGGAACATTATGGAACATGGACAGCTTAGGAGAGCTGGGGAGAGGAGGCTTAGCGTTTATTCCAGGGAAGGCGCAGGCCTTTTTGGTGTATATGGGTACTCACCTCACTAGGAAGTGTACCCCAGATTCCTCGAGCACATGTTATTTACCTCATTCTCCTTCCTTCCTTGCTTGCTGTATAATCACGAATCTGATTTCTAGGTCTGAACACCCTGGCACCATGGCGGGGTGTTCTTAATAACAGGCACAATTTGTCTGCTGTGTTCTTTATTTAGGATTCATAATTTGGTGTATTAGTTTGCTGGGGGCTGCCGTTATAAAATACCACAGAGTGATGTCTTAAATAACAGAAATGTATTTGATCCCAGAATGGAGGCTCGAAGTCCCAGATCAAGGGGCCATCGGGATTGGTTCACAGTGAGGCTTTCAGACAGCACCTCCTCACTGTGTCCCCACATCGCCTTTTCTCTGCACACAACCGAAAGAGAGATCTCTGTGGTCCCTTCCTCTTCTTATGAGGACAACAGTTCTCTTCGATTAAGTCCCACCTTATGACCTCATTTAACTTTTATTACCTCCTTACGGTCCCCACGTCCGAACGCAGTCACACAGGGGGCAAGGGCTTCAACATATGAATTTTTAGGAGACGTAATTAGGTCCATCACGTCTGGCGCTTTGCAGGCTACGTCGGTCAGTCCTTTGAGAATTTTATTATTGCGAATGCCCCGGAACTTGATCGTTCCATGTTGGGTTGATAAATCGGACGTTCTGACTTTTCAAAGCAGATTGGATTTTAACCTTGCTGAGTGCCACGGCTCTGAAAGGCTGACCTTGCACCTCCTGCTTTAATGCGTTGCCGTTTCAAACTGCCAGCAGCGTTCAGCCGGCTGGCCCGTTCAACCCGTCATCATCAACAGGGAGGAGAACTGAAGTCGGTTATTAGCGGGATTGCATTCGCCGCCAGGCAGCAAGGCGGCTGTCAGAACCTTCACAGTAGCAGAAGCTGGAAAGAGCATAAGAAGTCGGAGAAGCGGGAGGAAAGCCACAGCTATATCGTCGGCTGAGTCCGTTGCAAGGGATGGAGAAGCCCCGGGAGGCGGGGTGAGAAGATTTGGGGGCCCGGGTGAGGATGCTGGGTTGGGTGGAGGGCCTCGGTCGCCCGGGGCTGTCGGCTTTCCTGCTCGTCTTCGTTCCGGGAGCTGAATCATTTCTCGGGCTCTAGAGGCTCCGTCCACAAGGTGAAGTTCGAGACGCACGTGCCGAAGTGGCACCCGCAGAGAAGAGGTGGGGCTCGTGCGGATGTGCGTCAGCTCGCCGACGCCGATGACGCTGGCGGACGCTGGCGGACACGGGCGGGGCCCGCTGGGTGGGCGAGGCGCGTGCGGGCTGTCGTCACGGCCCTGGGCACACAGTGGCCGGGAACGTGGCCGGGAACGTGGGGGAGGGCCAGATGACCACAGACTCTGTTCTCTCGAGGGATTTTACCTTTATCTCGCACCCGGGAATTTCCACGTTGTTCCCCGAAGGGCTCCCTCAGGCCTGAGCCAGCGGACGGGCGAGGTGCCGCGCGCCCCGTCCGGCTCTTCCCGGGCGGCTCTGCCCCTGTCCGGCGTGCGCTTCTGGGCAGCGTGTTCAGGATTGTTCGAGTGGAGGGTTTCCCGGCCTTTTTTTTGGTCTTTTTTTATTTTATTTTATTTTATTTTTAATTTTTTTTTCAACGTTTATTTATTTTTGGGACAGAGAGAGACAGAGCATGAACGGGGGAGGGGCAGAGAGAGAGGGAGACACAGAATCGGAAACAGGCTCCAGGCTCTGAGCCATCAGCCCAGAGCCCGACGGGGCTCGAACTCACGGACCGCGAGATCGTGACCTGGCTGAAGTCGGACGCTTAACGACTGCGCCACCCAGGCGCCCCTGGCCTTTTTTTGGTCTTTAAGTTGTGGGAGTATATTGAGAGTCATTGAAAAGTTTCCGGCAGAGGAGTGAGGATGTGTGTGGTGATCGTGTCCGTGGAAGGCGCACCAGGGAGGTGCGGGAGGGGTCGGGAGAAAGTTAGGACGCGTCAGACCTTCGGCGTCGGAGGAGTTCGGTGTAAAGGCCCCCTTGGCATCAGGTGAAAGGCTTCATGCTCGGAGGATGTCTCCACGGGAGGTGGGGACTGAGCCCAGAGATGTTTTTGGGTTTTCTTTTAATGGAATAGTTACAAAAAAGTTTTTGGAAGTTTATTTATTTTTGAGAGAGAGAGAGAGACAGAGAGAGTGAGCTGGGGAGGGGCAGAGAGAGGGAGAGAGAGAGAATCCCCAGCAGGCTCCGTGTTGTGAGCGCAGAGTTGGATGTGGGCCTCGAACTCACGAACCGTGAGAGAATGACCTGAGCCGAAATCGAGTGGGATGGACGCTTAACTGACTGAGCCACCCAGGCGCCCCTATTGCACAGTTTTTAAAAAATTTTTATTTCAGCTAAAAACGGTTGCAGAAGATAATGTAGCACAGACCTGTGTACCCACCCACCACTCAGAATGAACAAACGCTGACATGATTTCATCCTGTAAATCTGTAAACCCATGCATCAGAGTGGGCAAGGTCCTCTCCCTTTGCCTCCAGCCCATTCCCCTCTCTTGCTCTCCCTCTGCCGGGAACTTCCTGTGGCCAGTGTGTTCTCTCCTGACCTTATGGGAACAGGGTTCCTTAACTGTATGTGGCCTTGTTCTGCCGGTTTAGACCTTTCTAAATGATACGATACTGTAAATCACTTTCAGCATTGTCCTTTTATAAAGAACCCGCCCCTCCCCCCCCCCCCCCCCCCCCCCCGGAAATAGGTTTTAAGATTTAGCAATGTTGATATATACAGTTCTTGATCAGAGTTCTAGCATTTGAATCTCAATTATTTTTTCGTTTGGGCATTTTCCAGTTTTCTCTGTTAACAAAATGGTGCAGTAAACCTCTCCTTACGCACACGCGCTAGTTTCCCAAGAGAAAATGAGGAGAAATGGGGTTGTTTCATCGTGCAGGTGTGCACCTCTTCAGCTTCTCAGCTGTTGTCAGGCTGGTCTTCTGAGTGCTTGTGCTGAGTTAAGCTCCCGTAGGTGCTGCTAAAGGGTTTTTGTTTCCACACAGCCTTGACAAAAGTTGATGTTGGTAGACTTAAATTTTCGCCAGTCTGACCAATGTGAAACGATGCATCATTTTATAAATTTGCATTTCTCTGATGACTAGTAAGGTTGGGCACCTTTCATTGCCTGTTCGTATCTTTGCCCATTTTTTCTATTGCATATTTTTTTTTATCTTTTTTACGGAGTTTTATGGAGTTGTCTTTGTATACTCTGAATATTAATATGTTGCAAATATTGTCTTCTATTTTATGGCATCTTTTTAAATGATTTTTTAAATCTAGACACGTAAAATTTTGATATAGTTAAAATATTCAGTACGCATTTTCCATTTATAATTTGTTTCTATCTTGAAAAATGCATTTCTACTCCAAAGTCATAAGGACTTTCTGCATTTTCTTCTGCGACAATTTTGAGTTTACTTTTTGAATATGGTGTGAGATAGTTATTTTACTTATTTTCTGAATGGAAGGACACTTGTCCCAGCACCATTTATTGAAGAGTACATTCCAATTTGTTATGCCTTTTAAATCATATTGAGGTACCATATATGCTTGGGAATATTTCTGGTGTTTTTATTTGGTTTCATTTATGCATTTGTTTATCTTCACTCCAAATTCATGCTGTCTTAAATGTTATTACTTCAGCCAGTGTCTTGATATCTGGTAGGTGTGGTTCCTCTTCCCTTTTTTCTCAGAATAACCTCAGCTATTCTTAGGCCTTACTTTTTATTACAGATTTTATTTTATTTTATTAAAAAAATGTTTATTTATTTATTTTGAGAGAGAGAGAGAGAGATCGTGACCTGAGCTGAAATCAAGAGTAGGACGCTTAACTGACGGAGCCACCCAGGCGCCCCTTTACTACAGACTTTAAAATTGGTTAAGGTCTATGAAAAATTGTAATGGGGTTTTGATTAGAGACACATTCAGTTTATAGATTAATTGGGGAAGATTTTGACATCTTTATGAATTGAGTTTTTCTATCCATGAATATGGTATATGTGATCTTTATTAATGGCTTTTGTGTTTTTCAGTAATGTTTTTGTAATAGACTTCATAAAGCTCATACACCTTTTACTAGATTTAACTGTAGGTACCCTTATGTGTTTGTTGCTGTTGTGAATTTTCTGAAATCACATTTTCTAACTAGTAATTGCTAGCATGTAGAAATGCTGTTGAGTTTTTTGTTTTTTAATCCAGCAACCTTACGTGCTTCTCTTATTTGTTCTATTAGCTTGCAGATTCTTGTAAGTTTTCTATTCAGACTATTAACTGCAAGTAATGGTTGTCCCTTTCAATCTCAATATTGTATATATATATTTTTCGTCTTTTGTACCGGCCAGAACTTCTCCTGCCGGAGTGACTAGAGCTGGAGGTAGTGGGTGCTTTTGTTAGTCTGATTTTAAAGACAGTGATTTTAGTGTGCCACTAGTCATTGCTCTTGGTTTTTGTGGAAATGCTTTTTTCAGGTTAATACAGTGCCCTTTCTATTTCTAGTTTACTGAGAGCTGATCATATGGTTTTGGACAGTTAAGGTCCTATAATACGATGAATTACATTAATATATTTTCAAGTATTAAACAGTCATTTATTTCATTCTTGAGATAAACCCTACTTGGTTATGAAATACCAACTACATGTGGAATTGTATTTGCAAATATTTATTTGGGTTTTTGCATCAGTGTTTATTTTTTTTATTTTTTATTTAAAAAAATTTTTTTTTTCAACGTTTATTTATTTTTGGGACAGAGAGAGACAGAGCATGAACGGGGGAGGGTCAGAGAGAGGGAGACACAGAATCGGAAGCAGGCTCCAGGCTCTGAGCTGCCAGCACAGAGCCCGACGCGGGGCTCGAACTCACGGACCGCGAGATCGTGACCTGGCTGAAGTCGGACGCTCAACCGACTGCGCCACCCAGGCGCCCCTGCATCAGTGTTTAAAAGTGCGATTACTCTATAATTTATCTTTCTTGTACATTTTTGTCTGGTTTGAATATCAAAATTAGACTGGCTTTTGGAGATGAGTTTTTCAGCTTTCTTTTCTGTTCTTTAGAACAGTAAGTAAGATAGGAATTATTATTTCTTGAAGGTTTCATCAAATATATGACATTCTTTTGGGAAATATACTGGATGTATTAATTAAGAAATTACTGTTGTCTGGTAATTACTGTAGTAAATGTTCCTAAGATCTAGAATTTATATGTAAGTTTTGAGCACCTTTCTGATAATCTTCCCTAGATTACCCTCAGATGACCTTTTAACATTTGGAAAATAATCTGTTTCTTCTGGTTACCCACATTCTATACTCCTACAGTTTTTTTAATCTGCAGAACTTTTACATTTTTCTTTACTAAGTTTAATCTTATGAGTTTTGGTTCGTCATTAAGCTTACTGAGGGGTTTTATTTTTTAATTTGTTTAGATAATTTACAAACTATATTTGTCTTCAAATATGTTATTTTGAGATCATTGTAGATTCATAGGCAGTGTAAGAGATAGCTTGGAGAGACCTGTGTACCCTCCTCCCTGTTTCATCCAGGGCTACATCTTACATAGTTATACTATAGCATTAAAGCCAGGAAATGGAAATTGGTGCAGTGTGTGTGTGTGTGTGTGTGTGTGTGTCTGTGTGTGTGTGTGTGTCTGTGTGTGTGTGTGTGTGTGTAGTTCCATGTCCTTTTATCCCACGTGTAGATTCCTGTGATTACCACTACAGTCAAGATGTGGAACCATCATATCACCACAACAGTGTCTCCTGAGCTGTTTCTTTATAACTACACTTGACTCTCCTCCCCACCATTCCTAACCTTTGGCAACTACTAATCTGTTTCTGTCTCCATAATTTTGTGGGTTTTTTTTTTGAGAATGTTTTATAACTGGAACCATCCAGGCTATGTCCTTTGTGATTGGCTTTTTCACTTGGCATAATGCCCTTCAGATCCATCTGAGTTGTTGTATGTATTGACAGTTTCTTTTTTTATTTGAGTCGTATTTCAATGTATGCATGTATGAGTTTGTTTAAACATTCATGTACTGAAGGACTTCTTGATTATTTCCGCTTTGTAGCTATTATAAATAGAGCTGCTGTGAAAATTGTGTACAGGTTTTTGTGCGGACATAATTTTTCATTTCTCTAGATAAATACTGTGTAGTGCAGTTGCTGCATTGTATGGCAAGTTTATGTTTAGTATTATTAAGAAATTGCCAAAGTATTTCCCATAGTGGCTGTACCATTTTACATTTCTACCAGCTGTGTATGAGAGAGCCGGTGTCACTGCATCCTTGCCAGCATTTGGTGTTGCCACAGTTTTTTTATTTTAGCTCCTCTCATAAGTGTGTAGTTGTATCTCATCATGGTCTGAATCTCCATTTCTGTAATGGCCAGTGGTGTTGAACATCTTTTCATGTGCTTATTTTCCATCTGAGAATCCTCGTCTATTAAATGTCTCTTTATGTATTTGCTCATTTTCTAATTGTTATATTTTTACTGTGAGGTTTTGAGAGTTCTTTATATATACTAGATAACGAGTCCTTTGTCAAATATATGGTTTGCAAACAATTTCTCCCGTTGTGAGCTTCTCTTTCCATCTTCTTCATAGGGTCTTCTGCAGAGCAAAAGGTTTAACTTTTGTTACACCAGCTTTTAGATTCATTGGTTTTCTCTGTGTTTCTGTTTTAAATTTCATTGATTTCTGCTCTCATCCTTCTTTCTTGCTTTGGGTTTTGTTTTGCTCTTCTTTTTCTAGGTTCTTAAGGTGGGAACATAGATTATTGATTTGAGACTCTCTCTTTTTTTTTTTAATTAAAAATTTTTTTCTAATGTTTATTTTTGGGAGAGAGAGAGAGACATGGAGTGTGAATGGGGGAGGGGCAGAGAGAGAGGGAGGGTGAACCAACTGAGCCACCCAAGGCATCCCAGAGAGTTTTTCTGTTTTCTAATGTAAACTTTTAGTGTTAAAATTTTCCCAGTAATCACTGCTTTTGCAGTGTCCAACACATTTTGATATTTTGTGTTTTTGTTTCCATTCCATTCATGTATTTTGAAAACTTCCCTGAGATTTCCTCTTTGACACATTTAGAACTGCATTGTTCAACTTCCAGATGTTTGTGGGATTTTCCTGGTAACCTTTCTGTCACTGATTTTTGGGTTTATTCTATTGTAGTCAAAAAGCATACTCTGTATGAGTTTAACTCTTATAAAATTATTTATTCTTTACAGTTTATTTTGAGAGAGTGAGAGGGTGCGTGTGTACAAGTGGGTGAGCGGCAGAGAGAGAGAGAGAGAGAGAGAATCCCAAGCAGGCTCCTTGCTCAGTGTGGACCCCGATGTGGGGCTCGATCTCAATGACCTGAGCAGATATGAAGAGTCGGACACTTGACCGACTGAGCCACTGACTGAGCCAACCCGTACAACCAACCGACTGTATGGTTTTACAGTGATTGCAAAATTATTAAGGTTTCTTTTATGGCCCCGTGTAAGGTTTATTTTGGTTCCACGGGCACTTGTAAACAGTATATACTCTATTCTCTTTGGGTAGAGTATTCTGTGTATGTTGGTTGGCTCCCGTAGGTTGATGGTATTGTTGAGCTCTTTTGTCCTTCTGTCAGTTGTTGAGAGAGGCATTGAGGTCTGCAGCTCTAATTGTGGGTTCGTCTGTTTTTCTCATCAGTTTTTGTCTCCAGTACTTTGCACTTCCATTCTTTGTTACGTGCACATTTAGGATTGCGGTGTCTTCTTGATGGACTGACCCTTTATCTTTTTTAATGTTCTTTTCAATTTTTTCTTTCTTTGTTATAAAATTTACTTTTTCTGATGGCAATATAGCCAATCATGCTTTCTTTGATTGACATTTGTGTGGATATCTTTTTCCATCTTTTTACTTTCAACCTACATATATCCTTATATTTGAAGAATCAGGTTCTTTTTCTTTTTCTTTTTTTTTTTTAACGTTTTTATTCACTTTTGAGAGAGGGAGAGAGACAGTGCAAGCAGGGGAAGGGCAGAGAGAGAGGGAGACACAGAATCTGAAGCACACTGTAAGCTCTGATCTGTCAGCACAGAGCCCGATGCGGGGCTCAAACTCACAAGCCGTGAGATCATGACCTGAGCTGAAGTCAGACGCTTAATGGACTGAGCCACCCAGGTGCCCTGTGAAGAATCAGGTTCTTTTAATCCACTCTGCCAATCTCTGTCTTTTCATTAATGTATTTAGATCACATAATTTATTGTAATTATTGATTAGTGCTTTTTCTGCTTGTTCTTTTTTTTTATTCCTTTGTTTTGTTTTACCTGAGTTCCTGGGGATTATTTGAGCATTTTTTTAGGATTTTATTTTGATTTATGTATTGTGTTTTTGAGTGCATCTCTTTTTATTTTTTAACATGTATTCATTTTTGTGAGCGAGAGAGACAGAGCACAAGCAGGGGAGGGGCAGAGAGAGAGGGACACACGGTATCCGAAGCAGGCTCCAGGCTCCAAGCTGTCAGCACAGGGCCTGACGCGGGGCTTGAACTCACAGACTGTGAGATCATGACCTGAGCCGAAGTCAGACGCTCGACCGACTGAGCCATCCAGGTGCCCCAAGTGCATCTCTTTATGTAGCATCTCAGTGGTTGGTCTATTACATTTCCTGTACATAATTTTTCTTAGTCTCCTGTGTTAACACCTTACCAGTCTGAGTGAAAGGCTCCACATTTCTGATATAATTGTCTTGAATATTTCTTCTACGTACATTGAGAAGGACATCAGTGTTACAATTTTTGCTATAACTGCCAAACATAATTTAGAAAACTCAAGAGGAGAAGGAAAGTAATTATGCTTATTTTTGCTCTTTCTGTGTTTCTTCCCTCCTGATGTTCCAAGATTCCTTCTTCTTTTTTGTCTTTAGTTTTTTCTAATGGTTATTTATTTTTGAGAGAGGGAGAGACAGAGCACAGGTGGGGGAGAGGCAGAGAGAGAGAGAGGGAGACAGAATCTGAAACAGGCTCCAGGCTCTGAGCTGTCAGCACAGAGCCCGATGCGGGACTCGAACTTGGGAACGGCAAGATCCTGACCTGAGCCGAAGTCAGAGGCTTAACCGGCTGAGCCACCCAGGCGCCTCCCAAGATTCCTACTTTTATAATTTCCTCTCCGTTTAGAAAACTTTCCGAGCCATTTTTTAAGAGTAGGTATGCTGATGACAAATTCTGTTAGCTTTTGTTTACGAATGTCTTGATTTGCTCTGCATTTTTGGGGATATTTGGGCTGAATTTAGAATTCCGAGTGGACGGTTCTCAACACTTGAAAAATGTACCATTTCTTTCTGGGTGCCCTGATTTCTGATGAGAAATTTGTTGGAGGCTTTTAGAATTTTTTCTTTGGTCTTCAGTTTTTAGAAGTTTGGCTGTAATGTATCTTGGCATGGATTTCTTTGGGTTTATCCTGTTTGGGGTTTGTTCAGTGTTGAATCTGTAGGCTGATTTCTTTTTTAGTCAAATTTGGCAGATTTTTAGCCATTATTTCTTTGAATACTTTTTCCTTTTTCCTCTCCTTCTGGGACTTGGAATGCATGAATGTTAGCGCTTTTATTATATATCCTACATGTCCCTGAGGCCCAGTTCATTTGCTTTTCAATCTGTTTTCTTTGTTGTTCAGGCTGGGTAACTTCTATTGTTATATCTTCAAGATCAGTGATTCTTTTCTCTGTCCTTTCCTGCTGTTGAACTAATCCACCGAGATTTTTATTTCAGGTATTGTATATTTTTAGTTCCAAAATTTCCATGCAGTTTTGTCTCTGTCTTCTATCCTTGCTTTCACTTTGTGCTTCTTTGCTGAGACTTTCTTGTATTTTCCATTGTTTCAAGTGTGTTTGTAGATTGACGCATCGTATGATTGCTCCTAAAATCTTGCTTAATAATTCTGTTATCTGTGTCGTCTTGGGGTGGGCATCTGTTGATTATCTTTTCTCATTTCGGTTGAGATATTTCTGGTTCTTGCTGTGGTGAGGGATTGTTTTTATTGAAACCTGGACATTTAAAAAATTTTTTAAAAAATGTTTATTTTTTTGGTGGGGGGAGGGGCAGAGAGATTAGAAGGAGACACAGAATCCGAAGCAGTCTCCATGCTTTGAGCTGTCAGCACAGAGCCCGACGTGGGGCTCGAACTCATGAACCATATGAGCTGTGAGATCATGACCTGAGCTGAAGTCGGAAGCTTAACCAACTGAGTCACCCAGGTGCCCCTAAACCTGGACATTTTAGATAGTCTGAGATTCTGGATCTTGTTTAAATCTGATGTTTCAGCAGGTTATTTCTGATACAGCTCCAGTAAGGAAAGGGGGATGCCCCTTGTTAATGCCAGTTTGGGGTTGAAGTTCAAGGTCTCCTCTTGGCCTTTGTTGACACTGGGTGGGGGAAGGCTCCATGTTACTGCTCATTGTGGGTGGGAGTTCAGCCTCCGCATTAGGCCTAAGCAAGTAGCCTTCTGGCCGGGAGGGACAGGGGTGCCTTGTTACTGCTGGTGGTGGTGGCAGTCCTGACTTGCCACTCGGCCTCCTGTGACGAAAGCCCAGTGTGAGAGCAGAGGGGACAGATTGATCCCGCTGGGTGGGGTGGACGTTCAGCTTTCGCACTGAGGAGGAGGGGTGGTTTTCCTGAGGTGTTTGACTGGAGTTAAGCAGGTATTGTTTAGACTGCCCCCTTTATCTTCTTTGGTTGCAGGTAGCAGGCTTTTGGGGGTATACCCTTTTTGTTTTGAGCTCATCGGCGTTTCTAGGGTAACCAGTATGGGCCACAGGAGACAAAAGAAGACCCAGGAGACTCACGGCTGTGTTGTTCCCGGAGTCCTGTGGTCCCCAGCCAGTTTGTCCGCTCTTTACCTTCTGGCCTCTGTGTTTCTTTCTTCTAGAAAGTCGCCAGGTTCTGGCTGTACTTAGAGCAGCAGGAAAACTAGGTTAACTCTGTCCTTGCAGAAGCGGAAGCCCAAATTTAATTAACTCTGAGTAGAAAATATATTCGTCTGCCATAGAAGTTAAATGGTATAATAGGACGCAGTGAAAATTAACTCTTTCCCACCCACTTCCCCTCTCCCTGGTTCCTTGTGTTTCCTTCCTGAGATGCTCCACAAATCCCAGCAGATATACACAGGCATCTGTTTTCACACAGTAGTGGCATCTCACGTACACTGCTCCGCACCTTGCGTTTTTGTCAAGGCGCTACACCTTAGCCATCCTTCTAGATTGGTATATGAACACCTGCTGGCTTCTTTTTCGTGGCCTCCTGATATTCCATTGCGTGGAGATGCCACCTGTGTGTAACCAGTTGGAATGTTTCGCTGCTGACTCCATTATCTGTTCTATTCATTGTCCTTCCCATCTCAGTGTCACCTGTGTTGACACCTGTTACTGTATGTGGCGGTGGGTTGGAGATCGCTGCTGGGGTGGCACGGACCCTTTCTCTGTAAGGAGTCCCGTAGTCTGTGAAAGCTCATCGATGGTCTTTGATAGCTGCTCTCTTAGGCGCATTTCTCCATCATCTTCATAAGGACCGTGTGGACCACATCTTGCTTTTCGTAGGCTTATGCAAAAGAGTTTGAAGATAAGCTCTATGTGCCTTTACTCTGTTTCGTGGATTCAGTTGCTTCATGTATAATAGGTAGTAATAGTTAAAAGAAGTATACTTTGTTTTGGTTTTGTTTTGTTTTGTGTTTTTCTTATTTCTCATGGCCACTAAAACATACATCTACCATGATTTGGGGCCAGAGTAGTTTGATTACCTTTTTGGGAGGGATAGGATTAACTTGGTTTTCATTTGTATTTCTGAGTGTGGTAGTGTCACCTCACTAAGTTTAGTATTTTTTCTTCAAGGTGGTGATTTTTCTTTTCTTTCTTTTTTTTTTTTTTGAATTAAGTTTATTTGTTTTGAGAGAGTGCATGCATGCAAGTGAGTGGGGAGGAGCAGACAGACAGAGACAGAGATTCCACCCAGGCTCTGTACTGACAGTGCAGAGCCTGATGCAGGGACTTGAGCACACAAACCATGAAATCATGACCTGAGCCAAAGTTGGATGCTTAACTGACCAAGCCACCCAGGCACCCCAGGGTGATGATTTTTCTTCTGGTTAATATGTTGCCCCCAAATTCTTGGCAAAGTTGAATGATGGAATGAATCGCAGAATTTTTTTGCCCTGTGTCTTCACAATCTTTTATTTTGACTTGGCAGTTTAATTACAAATTCATGCATAATTAAGTTTGATCTTGCCCAGAGGATAGAATCTGTCACTCACACTGGCACCCTGTGCGAGGACCTTGCGGTCTGCTGTGAGCCGTGCTGCCAGGGGCCCTCTGCGTGCATGACGTGTGCGTCAGATGATCCTGTGTGATGCTTGTCAGTGTGCCATTGAGTGGCCTGCTCAGTTTTCAGAGGTGGTTTTATTTGTTTCTGTAGATTGCTTCAGTTGTTTCGGGCCCAGCAGACTTTACTGCCCTGTGACCAGCTTCAGGGCTCTGGACATGCTCACCACCTCTGACTGCTTGCTGGGCTTTGTCTCCAGCATTTCCACGCCATACCTGCTCCTTGAGTCCTGCAGAAATCCCGTCCCCTAGATTTGTGCCACCTTTTGTAACTGGAAGGCTTTGAGTCTAAGTGTGGCAGTGAGCTGGAGGAGTGAGAAGAGGTGGACAGAGTGACTTCTACTCCGGACTCCTCCTTTTTACCTCTTGCCCCCGTCGCTGCAAGACACCTTTCCCACAAACAGGGTTCACATTCACCCGTGTGACTGTTGCGACCCTTCATTCGTAATGATTTGGGGGTTTCAGATGATCTGCTCTAAAAAATACGTTCATGTGTCTGCTAATTTGTTTTGGGATAAATTTGATGAAGGTGAGTTTACGGGAGCTCGGAGTATGACCAAGGGTTAGGAGTGTAAATGGAAAATTTTATCTTTGTGAAGCTTCCACATTTCATTAAATATTAAATTCTGTAGTGAAGTTTTATGTGATTTTTACTAAGTATATTCTCAAACGTCATGGTTAACCCCTTATTAAAATGATGTTTCAGAAAGCCATTGGCATTTTTACATAATACAGTTGTTTGATTACTGTACTTTTCTTTTTTGTGATGGATATTAGCCATCAGCCTCCTAGTTGTTTCTTTGAGTGAAGTCAGTTTTTTTCCTATAACAAGATTAAAAGAATATATTTTAAATCTATTTGATGCAGAGTTTTATTTAAAAAAGGACTGGAGAGTGTATAGGTGTTATTTTTCAGTTTACTCTTCTTTTTTGTATTATATTTTTAATTTGTCTCCTATATTGTATTTTAAAATTTGGAACCTATTGATACATACCCCAAGGGCATTTCATTTATTGTCTTGTGGGATTTTTCCAGATGAAATTGAGAAATATAGTGATATAGCTTCTGTCAGCATTAAAAGCAGATCAGCTAAGTTCCTTTGTACTATTCTGAAAATAATACTGCAACATAAAAGCTGTTTCTGTATTTTATGTACTCGTTGATAGTGTCTTTTCTATGAACACCCCACCCCATATAAAACCCTAACATTGAAATGTACATACATGGGGATTATATGATCCTTTCTTGATCATTCAAAAAGATATGAATAGTGATGGAAATCTTTGTGCTTTTTTTTTTTTTTTTTTTTTTTTTTTTTTTTTTTTTTTTAAGGTATTGCCATCAGGGAGTCGGCAAAGGTAGTTGACCAAGCCCAGAGGAGGGTGTTGAGAGGAGTCGATGACCTGGACTTTTTCATAGGGGACGAGGCCATAGATAAGCCCACGTATGCCACAAAGGTGAGCTCCTCTTAGGGATTTGCTGCTTTAGTGTGGAGCTGAGAACAGAACAGTAGAAGGGATAGTGCAGAATGGCAGATGGGCTAGAAACTGTACTTAGGAGTTAAGGGATGTATTTTTATTTTTATGTTTAAAAAGTTTCTTTCTTAACTTTATTTAAAAAAAATTTGTTTTAAAGTTTATTTTTGAGAGAGTACGCATGTGTGTGCACACGCACGCGTGCAAGTGTGGGGGAGGGACAGAGAGTGAGGGAGAGAGAGAATTCCAAGCAGGCTCTGTGCTGACGGAGCCTGGTGTGGGGCTTGAACTCACAAAATGTGAGATCGTGACCTGATCAGAAACCAAGAGTCAGACACTTAACTGACTGAGACACCCAGGTGCCCCAGTTTTGTAGTTTTTGAAGGGGGTATTTAAAATTTTTGTTTACATTTTATTTATTTTTGAGAGAGAGAGAGAGAGAGAGAGCACAAGTGGGGGAGGGGCAGAGAGCGAGGGAGACACAGAATCTGAAGCAGGCTCCAGGCTCTGAGCTGTCAGCACAGAGCCCAATGTGGGGCTTGAACCCACGAACCGTGAGATCATGACCTGAGCCGAAGTCGGGCTCTCAACCGACTGAGCCCCCTCAGGTGCCCCATCTGTTACGCATTGTTAACGCACTTCCTTGTACCTGGGAGTAAGGGCTGCAGAGTGGAAACAGGAGCATGGCTTAATCTTTCTGCCCATGTGCCTGTTTCCTTTGGTGAGTGAGGTCCGTCCCTGTGCTGGCAGCCTTCCCCTCTAACCCAGTCCGTCCTGGGCTGGCGTTGTTGGACTCTTACTCTTACTGTTGTGACCTGAAGTCTGACGTATTTTGGTTTCTCTTGCTGTAGTGGCCAATAAGACATGGAATAATTGAAGACTGGGATCTAATGGAAAGGTTTATGGAACAAGTGATTTTTAAATACCTTCGAGCTGAACCTGAGGATCATTACTTTTTAATGGTGAGTAACTAGACCTGAGAGGAATATATCCTCAAAATCCCGAATTACTTAGATTTTTCTTTTTCCAGATTACTTAGATTAAAAAAATTTTTTTTCTAAATGTTTGTTTATTTTTGAGAGAAAGAGAGACAGAGTGTGAGTGGGAGAGGGGCAGAGAGAGAGGGAGACACAGAATCCGAAGCAGGCTCCCGGCTCCCAGCTGTCAGCACAGAGCCCGACGCGGGTCTCGAACCCACAAACCGTGAGATCATGACCTGAGCCGAAGTCAGACGCTCGACCAACTGAGCCACCCAGGTGCCCCCAGATTACTTAGATTGTAAACTCAAGATATTCTTCCCTGGAGAGTTTTAAATTCCTGTAAAGCCATTTGTATGAATCCGGTGCTTTCTTGGCACATAACAGAAGGCTCATCAAAAATGTCTGAAGTCAACAGGGGATCATCAGCCGTCAGAACAGCAAGGCCAGAGCTGGGCGGTTGCAGGGCTCACCACTCGAGGGCACTAGAGCGGCCTTGGTTCCCCACAGGCTCCAGGATGGCACCACCTCATGCTTTAGACGCTCTTAGAGGTAGAAACGCTTTGTAAGAATGGAGAGTCCCTTTCCCGGGAATGTTCCCAGCCTGTGTGTCCCATCTGTCCCTGCCTGGCCTGGTCACTAGCAGGGGGAATGAAATTACATTGATGGGTTTAGACTAATCCGATTTCTTCCTGGGGGCTGGGGAGGGGACGGTGTCTGATGGCCTGGCCCCAGGAGGGTGAGTACCTAAACAGACTCCGTCAGCGAGGAAGATTGGGGCGGGGGGACCGTGTGTGGGTAGCGATGCCCTCCTGATGGAGCTGGAGGGCTAGGATTTTTGCTTTGTAGCAGAGGAAACCAGTGAAGCTACTATTTTGCCAGGCTTTAAGTGTTATTATAAAATAAGACTGAGCTTAGTTATGGGTCCTGATTATGGTACTTAATTGATCTTGTTCAAATAGAATAAAACATTACAGAGAAATGAGGAGAAATGTCTCTTGGTTATGGAATCTTTTCTAGTTCTACTCAACATTATGTGTTTCCTTCCATGAAATGTTCTTTTTAAGTTAAAATTAATTACATGTTCAAAACGCTTGCTTTATAGAGAGCAATTGCATGTAACATAAGCTGCATATTAAAACGTACATAATTTAGCTTTGGATTTTCTCCATGCAAGGATATTGTCAAATGGTCCCAGATCCAATTATATAATTCTTTCTAATGTTAAATATGGAGTGTGCTTTAGAATTATCTGACTTAAAATATGTTAACTGCAAGGCTATTGTGGTAGTTTGTGGAATCTATATATTTGATATCTATTAAGGCAAGTCCTTGAAAGTGCTCTGATCGTTTTTCTGGCTGTATCTTTGCAACTGGGAATTGCCAAGTACGGGTAATGTGTTTTACAGGCCACTGTGTATTTTCTATCCTGTGTACCTACAGTGGTTTATGTAAAATAAATGAAGCCAGGAAACTGACAGTGTGTCTGAGTGGCTTTGTCTTTATAGCCAAAACAAATCACAGGCTCCCACCTGTCACATTTGGCATGTTTCCTTCTTTAGCACATCACATAACTACCTGTTGGATGGGGTTGTAGGACCAGGCACCGTGCCCAGCTGCTTCCTTCTGTCTGCCTCAGCTCTCTGCGCCAGGATTCCTCCCTTTCACTCCACACAGAGCAGGCCTGTGGAGCAAACGCTACCACCAGGACGCAGCCTGCAGGAAGTTTTCCCTAAAATCATTTTTTTTTTGGCATGTTTAGAGGCTAGTGAGGTAAAGCCACTTGCCAGGAAGGAATCGGAGGTGTTTGCTTTGACTATGGAAAAGCTGAAGTCCATTTGCCAAAAACGAGTATCTATAATGAATGTTAAAGAAAATCAAGTTTATTAAAGATAGGAAAATGTTATATTATGTACATTGTGCTTTGAATTCTGTAAGTCACTTCATTGCAGGCGGTGACTGAGAAAGTGATGAGAATGGTAAGTTTCCTTCAGGTTTATACCCTTAATCATCAGTTAATGGAATAGTTAAAGCGGAGGAAAGCAAGTGTAGAGATTTACGGCCAAGTCATAGAAGTTAATTGAAGACATTTGCTCAACTGCTACATCACATGAGAGCTTCTTGGTATTAGAGAGTCTCAGAGATCTAAATTATAGGTCCCTTGGTAGCTCACAGAATTGTTCTTTCTTTCTGCTGCGAGCAGACATCTGAACATACAGGGTGAGAATGAGCTCGTGACGGCTCCTGTTTTTCAAGAAGTTTCAGAGATTCAAGTCGTATTGGTCATGTGGACTGAGGAGACAGTAAAGGAGAGTTGTCCTCTGTTCAGTACCGAGTTGCCCGGGGTTCAAAATAGAGTCATGTGTTTTAGAGGGTTGCAGTGCCCTTGAGTGGAAGTGGAGTTACAACTTCAGGAGAGATGTGCACACATTTTGAACACGAATCAAGCCAGAACAAGCAAGCAGCACGTGCGGCTCACAAAGGCCTGAGAGCGGAGAGCTGCGGTGTCCAGGAGCAGGGATGACGGACACCCCGGCTCGAGTGGGGCGGGGCAGGGAAGAGAGGAGGATATGCCGCCCGTCCTCCGCCTTTCCCACGCACGTCGGTGAGGGCAGATCTCTTTACTCGGTCTACCGGGTGCTAATCTCCTGCAGAAACAGCCTCGCAGCACGCCCAGAAATAATGCTCAGCCAGCTCTCTGGGCATCCCTGAGAATTAGTCGTCACGCGCAGTATGTCCTGTCTCGCTGCCGTGGTTTCCTTCCTATTCTTGAGAGTGACTAGGACCCGCTCTGCCCAGTACGGTGGCTGGCGGCCAGTGCACAGGTTGGCTTCCTTGGGTTCGCCGAGCTATAGTTACCACTGGCCGTGCGCTTTCCAGCTTCCGGTATCTTGTCATCTGCTGTCCCACTCTCCCTGCCTTGAGGATTTGTGTTTTTGAGGTTTCTCTACTGCAGTTACAGAGGCATGTGGGAGTGGAGCATTGTAGGTACGTGTGTTCATTTTGCTGTCTTTTTCCAGAAATAGGGATTGATTTTTGTGGTACTGATTAATTATTCATCTCTGAATCCATACCAGATGATATTTTACCATTGTTATGAATAAGCATGTTTACGTTGCTTGCATTTATGTGCTGTTTCAGTCATATGCTTCAGTATTTAAAAAAAGTAAAAAAAACTCAATACTGCCATTTTAGATACTGTCATACGTACTGGTTCGGGAAGGTTTTATTTCAGTTGATCTGTGTTCGTCGCGCACACACTAACATCGGAACGATACGGAGAAGATCAGCACGGCCCCTGCGTGAGGGTGACACGCAGACTCGTGAAGTGGTCCTTGTTGGAAAAAAAGATAAATTGCTCTCCCAAAGGAACAACTATGGCTAGGAAGCACAGAAGAACTGAAGGACGGAGGAAGACGGATTTATGTTACGTTTCTCCGAATCCTTGAGGATATTGTCCTTTAATGCTGAACCAGATTCAAGAGCCAGGAGAGCCTAATTATACCATAAACGTTCCCTTAAATGGAAATACATAGATTTTAGTGTAAATTCTTCACAGATGGTGAATTGTTTGGCAGTGAATAATAAAAGTGTAAAAAACAGTCATTTAAACAAATTAGGGGTTTTATCTTTCTTTAATAGAAGTAGTGGGGGGGGGGCAATGCTGGTGTGGTGGTTCTCTAGTGTCATTAGGGACCTCTGGGCTCCACTATGTTTAGCATATGACTTCCATTCTAAGGATACCTCAGGATCACAAGTTGGCTACTGCCGCTCCAGTCATCATGTCTTTGTTCCAGGAGAGGAGGGGATAAGGGCAAGAGGGAGACTACTACTTAAGTCCTAACCTTGTACAGAGCTTTTCTAGAAGCCATGCTCACCAGCTTTTGCTTCTGATTGGCTGGAATGTACCCACTTGGTGAGCCCTGTCCACAAGGTGAAGTCTGGGAAATGCTTTTCCTCTGGCCTCTTGCCACCTCCTGTGACTGATCAGTGCTCTGTCAGCGTGGCAGAAGGCAGAATGGATGCTGGGTATGACGTGACCGCAGGCATGAGGACAGTAGCAGAACAAGAACTGAGCCGATTTCAGAACCGTGGCTGGGTCCCGCCTGTGCGGAGCGTGTCATCCTCCGGGGAGCCAGCAGGCAAGGCAGAGCCCTGTCACGGTGTGCTGTTCCCCGTCCTGTGCTGTGTGTCTGCGGATGCGTTAAGTCAGGAGGCTGTGATAGCAGTTCCTGTGGCGCTTCCCCTACAGGCCGTGACGCGGGGCTTCAGGCCTCTGGTGGCGATGTTTTTCCATTCCAGAATTGCAAGTATGGCAGAACATTGGGAGGACATCTCTGGGACTCTCCACAGTCCGGTCGTAGCAACTTAATTATTCACATTGGGCATAGTTTCATCTGATCTTTCCATTCCTGTTTCTAGATGGTTTGCACTCACTATTGCGTGCCCCCCCCCCCCCCGCCTCATTTTCTCGCACAGCTGCCATCACTTGTTTCAGTGGCCGTGTGGTCCTCTATCCAGTGGGTACTTCCTGTCTGCTTAGCAGTTCGGCTCTTTTTAGACGTTGACTGTGTTTCCAGTTTCTTGATTTTATAAGAAACAATACAGTCTTTGCTCATACGGTTTCGCCCTCTATTTAGAGCATTTTTTTCTATAAAAAGAACTACCAGGGGCACCTGGGTGGCTCAGCCGGTTGAGCGTCCCACTCTTGATTTTGGCTCAGATCGTGATCTCACAGTTCATGAGTTCGAGCCCTGCGTCCGACTGTGCTGGCAGCGTGGACCCTGCTTCGGATTCTCTCTCCCTCTCTCTCTGCGTCTCCCCCCTCAAAATAAGTAAACCCTATAAAAAGAACTAGCGGCGTTTGATTTTGGGGTGCAGAAGTATGACTCGCCTTCTGAGCCTTTAGCCCCTTGTTCGTGCTCTGTCCGCAGTTGTACAGAGGCCACCGTGTGGACTCCCGTCAGCATTCGTTGAGGCCCTTTTTGATTGGTTGATGGAATAAAAAATCACCTTGTTTTTATTTGTGTTTCTTGACAACTTTGACCTTAAACATTTTTTCACACGTGTCTTAGTTTTCTTTCCTGTTGTGAATTTCCTGTTCATGTCCCGTGCTCTTGTGGATATCAGTGTTTTATTGCTTGTATTTTTGCTGGGATTTCTTTCTTTTTTCCTTCCTTCCTTCCTTCTTTCCTTCTTTCCTTCCTTCCTTCCTTCCTTCCTTCCTTCCTTCCTTCCTTCCTTCCTTCCTTCTTTTTCTTTTTTGCCCAAATAGACTCCTTTATTGAACTTATCAGGTGGTCTTGAGAAGCCACTGAAGAATCTTGTGGGTTTTTTTTTTTTAATTTTTTAAAATTTACATCCAAATTAGTTAGCGTGTAGTGCAACAATGATTTCAGGAGTAGATTCCTTAATGCCCCTCCCCCATTTAGCCCATCCCCCCTCCCACACCCCCTCCAGTAACCTCTGTTTGTTCTCCATATTTATGAGTCTCCTCTGTTTTGTCCCCCTATTGCTGGGATTTCTATGAACTTTTTTCTGAATTAGAAATTTTTTCTGATAGAATTTATCATTGTAACCATTTTTGAATGTACAGTTTGGTGGCATTAACAGTAAGTACATTCACCTTGTTGTGCAGCCGCGAACCCCATCGTCTCCAGAACTGAAGCTCTGTCCCCGTTAAACACTTAACCCCCAGCCCCTCCCCTGGCACCCCCCCCCCCCCCGCCACTTTCTGTGTGTGTAAATCTGACCCTTCCCAGGACCTCGTACACGTGGAATCACCCAGTATTTGTCCTTTTGTGACCGGCTTCCTTCACTCAGCATGGTGTGGCAGCTGTCAGAGTGTCTGTCCTTCCTTCTTGGGGCTGAGGAGACCGCGTTTTATACACGTACTGCATTCTGTCTATATAGTGATCTCTTTCACGTAATTGGGAGGAGACTTTTGTCAGCAGCACATGTTTTCTTTTCTGTTGTTTTTTTTTGCCTATGTTTTTTGAACATCTATAGCTTGAAATTTTTATGTAGTGACTCTCTTTCCATTTGATGTTTATACTTAATCTTCATCCATTTGGAGTTTATTTGGAACATATTTGACACTGAACTTAAACTCCAGAAAAGTCCAGGGAGCCAGGGTTACTGTAATTTTTTTTTCTTTAAGATTTATTTATTTTTGAGAGAGAGAGGGAGCACAAGCTGGGAAGGGGCAGATGAGAGAGGGGGACAGAAAATCTGAAGTGGGCTCTGTGCCAACAGCAGCGAGCCCGACGGAGGGCTTGAACTCAAGAGAACCACGAGATCGTGACCTGAGCCGAAGTTGGACACTTCACCGACTGAGCCACCCAGGCGCCCCGGGGTTACCATAATTCCTGTTGGTGATGTCTTCCTATAGGCTTGGTGTTTGCTCCGGACCAAACACTGCCCGACTATGCTCCTACTTTCCAGACCCTCTACACCTTTCTCTCTTGATGCTGACCCACTTCTATGCAGCGTAAATACTTTATTATTATTTATTTTTATAAATTTATTATTCAAGTACATGGGTTCCCATTCAAGGTGAGAGAGAACTATAGCTCCCTTTAGTTAACGTATGTGATTTCTGCTGCTTTGCAGTGCATGTATTGATAATTACTTGCTCTGTGCCCACGCTCCCCCCACCCTCCCCGAGTGTTTACCTAGATTTCTTTAATTCTGCCAACAACCTTGAGGTGGGTGGTTATTAGGCCCATTTTTCAGGTTGATCGGATTGATAGGTTCTCTGAGAGAGAGATTGTGGCCAATCCTGTTGGAATCTGCAGGCCTTGTTTGTGTGCTGTAACCAAAAGAAATCTTTAACGGTAATCAGCCACATTTATAGCATTAACTATAGGCTGGGCACTTTGCAGGTATTAGCAAATTTAACCTCAACCCTTTGAGGTAGAGACTTTAAAATATGTAGTATGTTGTTGGGTGACTTTTAGATCCCTTATTTATGATCTGCTTTTGTGTATGACTTCATTATTTTTCTCCTGTGTTTTAAGATTGCTCTCTGTCTCTCCCATCCAGGGAATATATTGATTCTGATTGCGGTGATTAAAACTTTGTCGTGGCCCTGTGTTTGAGCTTTGCATCAGTTGCTGCACAAGAGTTTAAACCAAAGCTTGCAGCTGGTTGATAGCTAGATTGTTTGTGTGTTTGACGAGGTAATATACGCAGAGAGCACAGGATTCAGAAGGTGCCGAAGGACTTCCAGGGCTAAGTGTGTTTCCTTCTCACCTCTGTTCCGGTTCCCAGACCTTCTAAGGGGGAGGGAGAGGAAACCACCTTTATCAGTTCTTAACCAGTTAATGGTGTATCTTTCCAGAGGTAATTGTGTGCAGACATGTGGATTATACATAAACTTTTGTGTAAGTGGCATCAAAATACCCACCTTGTTTTCTTTTTATTAAAGGAAATAAAAATGTTGTGATCAAAATGTAATATGAAATTTACCCTCCTAATTGTTATTTTAAACACATAGTTCAGCAGGGTTAACTGTGTTCACATTGTTGTCAGAGCTCTGGTCATTGCCCCTGGAACAATTCTTCGTTTGCTAAAAAGTTTTCGTTAGAAGTTACTGACACAGAGGAATATTTAAGAACGTAGATGGTGGGGGCACCTGGGTGGCTCAGTCGGTTAAGCATCTGACTTCAGCTCAGGTCATGATTTCACGGTTCGTGAGTTTGAGCGCCGCATCGGGCTCTGTGCTGATGGCTCGGAGCTTGGAGCCTGCTTTGGATTCTGTGTCTACTTTTCTCTCTGCCCCTCCCGTGCTTGCACTCTGTCTTTCTCTGTCTCTCAAAAATAAATATTGAAACAAAAAACAGAATGTAGAGGTTCTGGAGACCCCTTTCCCTTTTCATGTAACAGTTTGCTGTGATGGTTTCATGGCAGCACATACGGATCTCATTCTTCGTCATTGGGGCAGGTGCTCTCCTTTATGGATATGGCGTCATTCACTTAATCGTGTCCTTCACGATGGCATTTAGGTGGTTTCTCCTCTTCTGATACAGACAGTGCTGACATTTGACCTGTCTGGAGCATCTTGCTCTAGATGGGTCTCTTGTCTCCACAATGTAATTTTATTTTGTTTCATGGTTTTCGCTGAGAGACATTTTTTTTTTTTTTTTTAGTAAGTGAGTTTCTCACTTGTGTTTGCTGAAGATTTTAGTTGTAGTAATTCACTCTCATCAAGCACATTCCACATGCCAGGTGCTGCTACCGTAAGCGCTTCCACTCCATCCATCTTTCCACCTCTGTGACGTCAGTGCTCATTTCCCAGAGGGAGAAAATCACTTTCCATCCACAGTAGAGTCAAAGGCTGGGATTTAACCCAACCGCTGGGACTTCAGAACTCTCCTTTGGACTATGCTGGTCTAGTATGTTGCTACGGGACAGGCCCGTTTGCTCTTCGGTGAGCTATTTTGCACTATGTTATGCTTTCTGGTTTTAATGTGTTTTATTTATGTGTTAACTTTTTAAATCTCAGGCTTAGTTTTCTCTTTGCTTTGTAGTGAGTGTATTCTTTCTAATTTGGTATTTCTTAAAACATAATTTAATACAACTAATTGCATATATTTACTCTGTGTTTGTTTGGAGGTGATTGACTATTTCCTACTGTGATTAGTGAGCAAGTTGGTACATTTCCACATTTTCTTACTTCCTTTTCCTTTCTTCTGCCTTTTGCTTTTGATTGATTGTTACTGAACTTGTTCTGATGTCAGCATTCATAACGTTGTATGTAGTAATGCCTCTAATGCCTGATCAGTTTAAAGCAATGTATTTGAGTCCATGGTAAGAGGATATCATTGTCTTTGTATTCTCTCCTTTTCCTTTATACCTTTCAGCTTGGTGTTATTTCTGCTGTTTTAATTTATGACATTTACATTCTGTTCTGTAAATCCCAGAAAAGAGCAGTCTTCGGTGCTGCGTCGTGAAAGGATTAAGTGCTCACTGTAAGGCTTTGGCTGAACGTTACCTTCTAATAGAGTTCATCCACAAAGGGCTTCTCTGCGTTCTTGTATGTTAAAGAAATTTTGTTTTCGCAACATGCTCGACTGGCAGTGTGACCAGATGTAGAATTCTTGGGCCACACCTTCCTGCCTGGAAGACTGTAAGGCCCAGGTGTCCCCGCGTGTCCCAGTGTTAAATGGAGCTATGTTGATGGCTGGGGCTGGCTGAACTTTTCCCGCTGGAAAGGTAGCGAGGTCTGCACCAAGTGCTGTAACAAAAGACCACAGGCTGGGTGTCGTCAACCACGGGCCTCTGTGTTCTCACAGTTCTGGAGGCTTGAGGTCCAAGATCCCGGTGGGGTAAGGCTTGTTTCTGGTGAGGGCCCTCTTCCTGGCTTGTAGGTGGCCCCTTCTCACCGTGTCCTCGCATGGCCTTTCCTCTGTGGTCACATGTGGAGAGACAGGGAGAGCTCTCAGGTGTCTGTTCCTTTTCTTACAGAGACATTAGTGCTGTTGAATTAGGGCCCAGTCCTATGCTACTGCACCTGAATTACCTCCCCGGAGGCCCCATCTCCAAAGGCGGTGACTTTGGGGGTTGGGCTTCAACGTACGAATTTTGGGGACACAGTTCAGTCTATAACAAAGGGTATTGTGGACTCTTTTTTTGCCGAAAGGCCCAGAGAATTTTTATTTATTCTTTTTTTTTTCTTTTTGCAGCTTTAAATATGTGATGTATGACCATATTTATTGGCATGGAAAAATGTTCACAACATATTGCTGAATGACCAAGAGCAGGTTTATTTATTCTTTTTATCTTTCTCTAATCTTCCAATTTGATAATGGTGATGATTTTAAAATAGACATTTGAGTTTTTTGAGATGATTTTGGTCTTGATTTGTATCTGCGTTTGTTTTTCTATTTTTCTGGGCATATGTTTTCCTGTTCTCTCTCCCCTCTCCTCTTGTTCTTCTCTTAGTATTTTTATATGGTCTCTGGCTGGTTTCTGTGCACTTTTCCCTCGTCTTTTGAATGGAGGGTGTTCTTCCTGGACCTGTGTGAGCGTGGGCTGGGGCTGGGGGTGGGGGCAGGGCAGTGTCTGGGGGAAGCCGCTTCTTCTCCCCTGGATTTTTCTCCCTCGCGGCCGACGGCAGAGATGCTGCTTCTGACCTTGTGTCCTGTGCTCTGGCGGCAGGTGGGGCTTGGGCGGCTCCTCGGCTCATCTGCTCAGACCGATACTCTTGTTCGAAACAAGGGCTCCCTGCTTCTGTTCTCCTGGGGAGAGCTCTGTACTTCGCCTGGGGTCCAAAGTCGCTGCTGTCCTCTTTCAGAGTCTTCGCTTGAGTTTTTACTGCCCTTGGCAACTAACTTGCGGCAGACTCGTTCAGTTTCAGGTGTTACGTTATTGAAGAAAGAATCTTATTTACTGTAACTTGTTCCTGTTTTGGGGGTGGTGGTAATAAGAACAGAAATGTTTTGAGAAGTCTTTGCCATCTTTTTAAAAAAAATTTTTTTAAATGTTTTTACTTATTTCTGAGAGAGAGAGACAGAGCATGAGTGGGGGAGGGGCAGAGAGAGGGGGAGACACAGAATCCCAAGCAGGCTCTAGGCTCCGAGCTGTGAGCACAGAGCCCGACGCGGGGCTCGAACTCATGGACTGTGAGATCATGACCTGACCCAAAGTCGGATGTTCAACCAACTGAGCCACCTAGGCTCCCCAAGTCTTTGCCACCTTAAAGCTTTTACGACTCACAGCCAGATTTCTTTAATTAATCGCTGTAAATGTACTCTATCTGTAAAATTAGGGAGTTATACAGCATCCTAATTAACATGCTTTTAGGTTAATTTTTTTATGGTTCTGATGTAATTACAGGAAATTTGGGTGATCACTAAATATAGCAAATGTTTTCCTACAGACAGAGCCTCCACTGAATACACCAGAAAATAGAGAATATCTTGCAGAAATTATGTTTGAATCATTTAACGTGCCAGGACTCTACATTGCAGTTCAGGTAAGGGCAAAGTTATTTTTACAATTCCCAACAGACCTTAGCTGCGTAACCGTGGAGGAAATGGTGAATCCAAAGGCTCTCTGCTGTAGGAGTGTGCTGTGTGTTCTCATTTTCCCACTCCCTGAACACAGCTCCCCCACCCCATTCAGACACTGTAAAGAACGTGTTCCATGATTTATGTTTTTATATGTACACTGTTGATCTAGAACGTATCTGGCTCTTTTTACATGCCTTACAATCTAACGTGTTTTCTTTGGGTGACAAGATTGAGATATAGATATGGTTCTCTTTTTGGCCTTTCTCCCTTTTGAACATAGTAGAGGAAAGATACTATGGAGTCTGTTAAAAAAGAAAACAAACACCTTTAGAGGGTCGCCCCTATGGATCTGGGCTCCTGTGTTTCCACAAACTTCCAGAACTTCTCTTGAAACTTCTTGTTCACGGTGTGGGGAGTTTTGTTGGTTTTGGTAGTTGTTTGTCTGTGATCCTGTATAAAGAACTTGGCTGAAATTTGGGGGAATATTGAGATAGGTGTTTCCCAAAATGTTTTCTGCATGATACCTGGTCCCTTATTTTTAAGGAAAAGGAAGAGGAGTTGCATAGGAGAATAATTTGGGAGATCCTATGTGCTGTAGCCTGCATGTGGTGACTTACAGTGGGTAGCAGAGTTAAGGCCCTGAGAATGCCTGCGTTGAAGAGATCTGTTCATCCCAACACTTCCACATCTATTCAACCAGAAATCTGCTCTTCTCATAGGTTATTTACGTTGCATGGATTAGGGAGACTTTTTAGAAAAGCCTGAACCACAGCCAAGTGCATCAAGGCTGCCTGGAGGGCATTTTATATAAGATTCTCAGGCTTCATTTCAGACCAAGGTTTTTAGCCCTGGAGCTTTGGAATGGGCCGTTCTCTGTGGTGGGGGCCGCCCTGTGTGTTGCAGGATGTTTGGCAGCCTTTGTGGCCTCTACCCACTAGAAGCAGCACCACCACCTGTCTCTCCTTCCCTGAGTGACAATCCCAAGTGGTTCTAAACGTTGCCAGAGATTCTCTGGGGGCGACATTGCCCCTGGTTGAGAGCCACTGCCCTGGTCCTGCCAGATGAGAGTTCCTGGGTGTGAGGCTTGGTAACCGGAGTTTTCCTCTTTTATAAACTCCACAAGTGGGGCGCCTGGGTGGCTCAGTCGGTTGAGCATCCGACTTCGGCTCAGGTCATGATCTCACAGTTCATGAGTTCGAGCCCTGCGTCGGGCTCTGTGCTGACGGCTCAGAACCTGGAGCCTGCTTCGGATTCTGTGTCGCCCTCTCTGCCCCTCCCCTGCTCATGCGCGCGCTGTCTCTCTCTCTCTCTCTCTCTCTCTCTCTTTCTGTCAAAAATAAATAAATGTTAAAAATTTTTTTGTAAACTCCACAAGTGATCCCTTACTGCAGCCCATTGGGAACTAGTGGCTTAGAGATTAAAATCTTCTTACTCCTTTATAAAGTTCCTTTCTCATGGGCTTTCCTTTGTACAGATTTGATTTATTTTATCGGAAACTTGGCTCATTCAGTTTAAGTGTGTTCAATACCTCATACTCAATCCTTAAGTTCAATTTGGAATTTGAATTTTCGGGGAGGGTGGCGGACAGGGGAGGTGGAGAGTTACGTGGACTAAGTAAGAAAGAGCGTATTGATAGGCCTGACATCAAGCGACTTGAGAAACGTTCCTGTGTGCTGATGATTCCGCGTCTCTTATCCAGGCGGTGCTGGCCTTGGCTGCATCTTGGACGTCTCGGCAAGTTGGCGAACGCACGCTAACAGGGATCGTCATCGACAGCGGGGACGGGGTCACTCATGCCATCCCAGTGGTAAGCAGGATGTTCAGTGCTTCACTCTCTGTAGGCCTCACCTGATTTCGAGGTAAGGGAGGAAATGAAAGAAGACACGCTTTCTGAAATTAAAACACCACTTTAAAAGTCACGGCTGTGCTTAGGAAAGGCAGCAAGAGCTTTTACACCCGGTAGATGAGAAAGGACAGCGCCCCTGGGCCGTGGCGTCGGCACTTGTGAGCTGGTCCTTGTGAGCACTTGTGAGTGGCAAGGTCCTGCAGTGGGGACGACAGCCGTGGTCTGGTCCCGTGGCCTCTGCTTGCTCCTCCAGGCGTTTTTATCACCAGGGAGGTTTTCCTGGCCCACGTGCGGGGCTGCTGGGACAGACGTCATCTTGGATTCCAGACTGTAGGCGTGGTGCCTGGCCACCGGAGGGGTTATCGCCGTTCTGTGACAGGGTTGTATTCCTCTGAGCGGCTCATGCTTTAGAGGAATGACTTCCTGTCTTCAAATGTATTCAGGAGTGAGCAGCAGAGAGGGCACATTCTGACTTGCAGAATGCTCTGTGATGTCACTTGTTGGTTTTAAATTTCAAAACGTTAGAGAAGTGATTCCTAGTTCAGGCTTCAGGAGACACCTGCAGTCAGGAAGAAGCAAAGCCAGATCTGCCCCATGCCGTCTCCTCGGGGCCCTGCCGGGTCGGGGTAGGGGGGCTGGGGCCAGGGCAGCTGGTCCCTGCAGGTCCGGTGCGGGTTGCGCCCTTGGGCCGGTCTCCGCACACTCACTCCTCTTGTGGGTCCCCGAGGAGGCCTGGTGTGTGACGCTGACCGGCAGGTTCCAGTGCCGGCTTCTCCCTGAGGTTATGCCCTCGACCTTGAGTACAGACTGAGCCCCGGGGAGAGGCGGCAGAGGACCCTGTGGCCTGGCCTGGCGCGTGTCTCAGGTGAGGAGAAGAGGAGGAAACATTTCATGCCGAGTGCAGGCCCACAGAGAAAGTGGTCGTAGAAGTTTTTATCTCTGTCTTTTTATCCTTTTTTTCCTGATTATAAAGATTCCATTTGTTGTACGAGTTGTACTAAACTAACAGAAATGTGGAGAAGAAAATAACATGACCCAGAAACATGCCCAGAGAACTGTATTATGCTTTTTGTCTGGAGAGCTTTCCACGTTCTTTTGCTTAGGTGCACACATACGTATGTTTTAAGCAAAACTGGAATGCTCTATGTCTGGTTCTGTATTCTAACTGTATCATAGGATTCTAAACTTACGTTTTACATGTTGATCTCTGCCTAGTATTTTTTCTTGTGTTTAAATATTCTGTGAAGAAATATTTAATAATTGCCTAGTAGCCCATCACGTGGGTTTGGGATAATTCATTCATTGACTTTCCTGTTGTTGGACGTCTAGGTTTTTTTTATTGTTTATTTTTTATTTTTTAAAGTCTTTAATGCTACGATGGAGCTGATACTTATTTAACACTGGTTGACTTTCTGGTAGAAAACGTTACGAGTGAGGCATGCAATATGATAATTATGAGTGGTTTGTGTCAGCTAGTGTTCTTATGAGTTTAGATTGATCTTCAATTTATACATGACTTTTATTTCCATGCTAAGATATTTTATAAATAGCTTGGACTCTGTGGAGGGGCCAAATCTTTTCTTTCTTCTAGAGTTCAGGTGCTTGAGAAAAACCACACGAGGAACTCAGTCACGTGCCCTTACAGCTCAGTGCTGACTGTGCAGTGCTGGTAACCACTAGCCCCGATCAACTGTAGACTAGGAGGACTGTCCCCTCCGCCCCATCTCACACGGGCATGTGGCGCAGACGCTCCTCTTTTCCTGCAGGGACCATGGCGGGAAGCCATCCCCTCTGGCCGCCAGCCCCCAGAGAGTGAGGGGGGTGCGTGTGTCCCGGGAAGGCTGGCGAGGGACCTGGGCCACGCTGCACGCTGCGGGCGTGTGAGCTCTGGGCACGGCCACAGTTGCTCTCTGGGCACGGGTGGGCAGGCTTCACCTGCTGGGAAAGCAGCTGAGTGAGAGGGGTCCCTGTCCTGACCAGCACTGGCCTCCAAATGCACAGGCTGGGGGGTAACTCGCCAGAATTACTCCCAGCGAGTATAGCTCTTCGTGCAATAAATGGGGTTATTTACTGAGTCCTGAGTACATGCCAGAAACAGTGCTATGTGCTTGCCTTCCTCAAGTCTCTATTGTAAACCCCCGTGGGGTCTTGTTCACCCCATACTATGGGGCTGAAACGTGGTGACAGGCTGGTCCGTGGTCACCCAGCTGACAAATGTAGAACCGGGATTCGAATGCAGGTTGTCTGAGTCCCCTGTATTTAACCAAATTGTTGACTCCTAAATAAAAGTAGGTTTATAGTTGGTTTAATAGTTTGTAGGTAAAACTTTTTCCTTTTTGTTAGACGAACACAAAACAGTTTCCTCTTCTGACAGCATGACTTACTGGAAATGAACCGGCTTTTCCTTTCACATTCCTGACACAGTCATCATTTTGCTTGCTTACACAGAGTCTCAGGTTGGATTCATGGAACTGTGCATGCAGTCACTGTAAAAGACCTCCAGTCCTGGGCTTTATGCACAGTGGGGACTCAGTAAACGCTTGGTGTGCCGCCAGGGGGTGGGACACGGGGTCCGGGGAGCTCTGCCCTACTGGAGTTACTCATTCCGGTCCTTCTGCCTCTTTTCTTCCTTAGGCAGAAGGTTATGTAATTGGAAGCTGCATCAAACACATCCCGATTGCAGGTAGAGATATTACCTATTTCATTCAGCAGCTGCTGAGGGAGAGGGAGGTGGGAATCCCTCCCGAGCAGTCATTGGAGACCGCAAAAGCCATCAAGGTAAAAACAGGTGGGAAATGGGCTGGTTTGGGCGGAGGGGTGTGGGAGGGAATGGGAGGGGGAGAAATGGTGTTTCGGCCCTTCCCCTTGCTACCATCCCCCTGCTCCCGCTTTCCTTCCTCTCCCCGAGGATGTGGGTCTCTCGTTCTGTTTACCACTTGAGTTGTGGGGCAGAAAGCCTCAAAGCTTAGCCTTTTCCTCTGAGCATAAATGCTGTGGAAGCTCCAGCTGTAAATGAGAACAGCTTGATAACGGGTATTGAGCACAGGCGCACGTAGTACAGCGTCATTTAATTGGAGCCTAATTAGATGGAACCCTCAATTAACTGCATGTGCTTCATGTCTGGAATGAGCAGCAGACAGCAGCCACAGCGGTGTTAGGAAGTCTGCGAAGCCAGCCAGGGCTTGGACTCCTGCCGGGTACTGCCGTGCGAGGTTCCTTGCCCTGAGAATAACCGTGGAGACCGAGGCCTTTCTAGGGTCCAGAATCGTTAAAACCCATCTGTATTTTCTGGCCTCTAGTTACCACGCTGGAGAAGTTACGGGGGGGTTTAAAGATTGGGAGAAACATGGCTCATCGGTCCTCACTTAAGGTGTCTGCTGGGCCCAACCCTTTGGTTCGTCTGTGTTCCTTCTAAACAAAGATCCTTTTAGAAGGAACTTCCCTTATTACGTTTCAGAATCAGGACAAATTATTGTTTGAGTCAAATGCAAGAGATTTCAGTGATGCAAGGATAGTTATCACATGGATTAAGAGGGAAGGGTTTGTTTTTGGAGAGGAGCGAGGTTGTGAGGTGGGATGTGTGACCTTGAGCATCTCCTTCCTCACGGGACACATACTTTCTGAGCCACAGAGGCGTTTGAGGGGAACGAGCCTAAACCCCACCCTCCTATCTAACAGCAGGTAACAGGCTGGTGGAGGAAACGTCGTCAGACATGACTGCAGATTGGCACGTCTCTCCGGGCGGGACCAGGGGTATTTCTGGGACAGGGTGTGCTTGTAGGGGTCGGGCTCCTGCCGGTGGGATGGCCAGCTGCCCGGTGCCCCTGGGCCTGGAGCGTCCGGGATTCGGTGCTCTTGGTGCCAGAACGGGACAGCTCTGGGCAGACCTGGGGGCAGAATTGACAGAAGTCTCACAAGACTCTTTTTTAGGCTAAAGTATTTTCCAAGGCTTTCCCTCTTTCCCTGCCTGTCTTCAATGAAGGAAATTTGGATATTTGATTCATCCTTCCTCGCCATCCCAAGTCTGTTGCTAATGTGAATCAGAATCGAACTTCTTGTCCCTGACACTTAGGGGTCCCTCTGGGGAGTGTGAGTGTTCCATTTCTCGTAAAGATTATTGAGTGTGGTGACTGGTGCCTTCCTGGTCCTTGTGGTGGTGTTTGCTTTACTCACAGGCTATGCGGGGTCCAGACCCTGAGATTGGAGCGGGCCATTCAGGTTATGATGATGTCCTGCTCAGCTGTGAGGGCCGGAGTAGGAGACTCCTCCCTGACCCTCCAGATGAGCCGGGCTGGCCCTGCGTGTGGGCTACCTGCTGCCTGTTGCCTCCTCTCTGCTTCTGTAGAGGAAGAGATCCTGGAAAGATCCTGGTTGAGAGGTACCCCAAGAGATCCTGGTTGAGAGCTGCCCCAGTGTCGTGGTGCTACTGTGGCCATCTCCCGTGGCCATGAGCAGGCCTGAGGCTGCATAGATCGTGGCACACATCGTCCTTGCAGCCTGGGTCCAGAATTTAAGGCGAAGACTGCTGCACTCCGCCCAGCTTTATGAGGCATTTCACGCCATCGGTTTAGCCAGGGCAGATGCCGCGAGAAACGGACCAGGCTCTGAGGACAGCTCGGTGTCTCTGTCCGCAGCCCGGTGGATTTAAAGTCGTGTTGCCTGACGCCCCCTCCCTCTGTCATCAGGGAACAGGGATGTGTAGCAGATCTTGCCGTCCGTCTTAAAATTCTGCTAGGGTATATCAAGGATGGCATTAGAATACGTTTCAGGGATTCTGAGAAACTTTGATCTTAGTGTCATGGAAACACCTGCACAGGTCCTTCCGGAATCTGTGATGAGCGCCAGCTGCGTGCCTGACGCAGCGCCCACTTGGCTCTTGCCCACAGAAAGCTTCCTTTCGGCAGCTGGTACCCAAGTGCCACCTGCTGGTGTGCTGAGGTTAGCTCTGAGGACCGATGGTCGACCCGGCAGTTCCCCGTCAGGCCTTATCAGATGCTGAGGGAACGACTGCTGTGCGCATCTCCGGTTGGCTGCCGATGCCGGGTGAAGGCCACTCACGGTTCTCTCTTGCGGCGGCGCATAGGACCTCCGTCCCCCTATCCGCGTCTGCCTTTTTTTCGGCGGCACCTGCCACCACACAACATACTGTGTCATTGACCTCTTTGTTGTGGTCGTGGCGAGCTGTGCGGTGCTCAGCCAGCGCGTGTGCTCTGGCGGCCAGGGATCCCTTGCACGTCCTGCACGCCTCGGCACTCGGGAAATACTCTTCCCGGGGCCCGTGACTGGGCCGTGTCCGACTGCACGGCAGGTCAACGACCAACGGATCGATCGTGGCAGGTGTCAGGATCAGTCTCCTGCACTCGGCGCGGGCCTGCTGGTCCAGAGGCCGACGGCAGGAGCGCCCGGGGCCAGAGCCATGTGGGGGCCTCAGAGGCGTAAGGGAGGAGGAGACGGGAGACAGGACGCATAGTAGACATGTGTAGACGTGGTTCCAGACAGAACGGCAACAAAATCTGTTGGAGTGAGACTGGTTCATAGCTGAGTTGCAAAGAGAGCGGATTTACATGTCCGAGGTAAGAGCGTAGTCATGTCTGCGGTGAAAGGTGACCAAGTGTGAGGCCCGATGGCACGTCCACACTGGTGTCCTGCTGTGTTCAGTGCTTGGGCTCACTGGGCGTTTGCTGGAGGGACGAGACTGTGCGGTTAATGCCTCGCGACGTCTTTGTGCTCGTGTCTCCAGGAGAAATACTGTTACATTTGCCCGGACATAGTCAAGGAATTTGCCAAGTATGACGTGGATCCCCGGAAGTGGATCAAGCAGTACACGGGCATTAATGCGATCAACCAGAAGAAGTTCATTATAGACGTTGGCTACGAAAGATTCCTGGGGCCTGAAATTTTCTTTCACCCAGAGGTAAGAGGTTTGCTCCCGGAGAGTGCACAAGTGAGGTGTGCGTGGCAGGACTGACACGTCGTGTGCGTGGAGGCCGCCCCGTCTGCGTGGCTGCTGCCCTCTGCCTCCGCACAGACCTCGTGGTCAAAAAGCCGGTGACCGATTGGCCTGCAGGCGGTTGGGGAGAGCAGAGAAGGTGATGGAATTCAAAGCGAGCTCACGCTGCTGCGGAAACTAGTTTCTCTCAGGGACCAAGTGAAAGTTGCCTCTTTTTAAAAGTGGGGTGACACGTGGCCTTTCCCTCTTTCGTGACCATCCTTCCTAATCCCAGGTTTTAGCCCAGGACAGTCCATCCTGCAGGGCGGGTTAAGCTTCTGCCCGAGGGCTGGCCTTGTCCGCCGTTACGTAGTGCTTGAGAATTACACACATCATCAGTTTAACTGTTAGTCACAAAGAATTATTAGTTTTGTGGGAGCAGTGATTATGAGGCAGCATTTTAAGGTTTAAATGAAAGGCATTTTACTCGTATTTTGGTCTGTTTTCCTGCCTAATTCAGCTTATGTTCCCTAGGTTACAAACTGCTGCCTGTTTTTAGTTGTGTATATGACTGTTGTGTAGGGGGATGTCACACACATACGAGTTCCTACAATCTAGTCGCATCGTGCTCATTCCCTCCTGCCTTCGACGACACCAACTTACAACAGCCATAAAGGTGACAGTGTCGGGTGAGCCGCTGAGCACCTGGGTCCCTGAGACTGTCGTACATTCAGGCTTTCCTTGATCCTAAAACATGCTTAAAATGCAATGTAACCGAGTTATTTATACTTCACCTTATGTAAGTTGTAGAATTAAATCTAAGGCTGTTCACTCAGCTTGCTTGTTACCGTGTTGATTGTGTCATTTTAAAGCCACCGTCATCACAGATGTACCCCTCCCCCCATCTTCTAGCCCGCTGCAGTGATCTTTCATTGACTGTGCTCTTTGTTTTTTTTTTGTTATATCTTGGCTGATTTTTTCATACTATGAATATTCGCAAGTGTTACTATGTACTCACCGTGTCCCTTGTTCCATATCCCACACAATCACGCGTGCGCTCCTAATGCAAAGCTGGTCTCTTTGTCAGCCTGATCACTTTCCCTCACTAAACCCACGTGTCTCATCTCTTTTTTTTTTTTTTTTTTAACGTTTATTTATTTTTGAGACAGAGACAGAGCATGTATGGGGGAGGGTCAGAGAGAGAGGGAGACACGGAGAATCCGAAACAGGCTCCAGGCTCCGAGCTGTCGGCACAGACCCCGACGTGGGTCTCAAACTCACAGACTGTGAGATCATGACCCGAGCTGAAGTCGGACGCTCAACCGACTGAGCCACCCAGGCGCCCCATCACACGTCTCATCTCTTAAGGGGACATATGTCATTATCACTACACACAGTCACATGGGATTCATTTGACACATTGAACATTCCAAAGTGAAGTTTTTAAAGGAATGGTGAATTCTGTATTTGTTAAAGTTACTTTTTGAGAAGAGTTTTTCTTTTGTCCTGTTGACAGAAATGTATAATGTTTCTTTTACATTTGTATGAAATTTAGTTTGCCAACCCAGACTTTATGGAGTCCATCTCGGATGTCGTTGATGAAGTAATACAGAACTGCCCCATCGACGTGCGCCGCCCGCTGTATAAGGTATAAGCCGCTTGGGTAAGGTGCTTTGACCTCGTTTCAGCACACATCCCCATTTCACTCTTGTTCGATAGGCTTTGTTCAAGGCCACTGTGGCAGTAAAATATTTTTCTTAGAGGAGTGGGGATGACCTAAATGTCTGGAAATAGGCTCATTAACCAGAAATATTTAATGTAAATACTCTAGTATCTTCTTATCTGGCAAGCTGTGTTAAGTTGGACAGTCTTAACCACATGTACTGATGGGAAGATAAAAGCGATACTTCCCCTCATGCTTTTCGTGAATTCCACTCGTCTTGTTTCATGCATATTTAGTTCGGTGTCAAATGAGGTGTTGTCGGGAGAAGGTAGAGCCTGAGACGAAACAAAGAGAAAATGCTCATGTAATATTTTCTGCAAAATTCTGTTTTATAAGGAGTTTTGAAACTTGAAATGAGAAAAAGCTGGCCCGTGTGATTACAGGATAAAGAAATATGGCTGACAGCCACGTGCTGGGAGCAGAAGGTGGTGGTCGGGTGGCCTTCAGTGTCAGTTAGCGTCTGCCTGAGTGTGTCACCCCGTCAGCGGTCTGCCTCACACTTTATCCCGCCTTTCTCAGACTCCAGTACTGCACGCGAGAGAGGAGGCAATCAGGCTCAGCACTGCACGTGAGAGAGGAGGGAATCAGGCTCAGCACTGCACACGAGAGAGGAGGGAATCAGGCTCAGCACTGCATGTGAGAGAGGAGGGAATCAGGCTCAGCACTGCACGCGAGAGAGGAGGGAATCAGGCTCAGCACTGCATGTGAGAGAGGAGGGAATCAGGCTCAGCACTGCATGCGAGAGAGGAGGGAATCAGGCTCAGTACTGCATGCGAGAGAGGAAGGAATCAGGCTCAGTACTGTACGCGAGAGAGGAGGGAATCAGGCTCAGCACTGCATGCGAGAGAGGTGGGAATCAGGCTCAGTACTGCACATGAGAGAGGAGGGAATCAGGCTCAGTCGAAGGGGCTCATTGCTAAATTTTGTTTCATCTGCCGTCTTTGAAGAGAGTGAGGTAAATCAATGTCAGTTCAAATGAAAAGATGTCAACAGTGTGTATTGTTTAGTGAGAAAGCAAGTTATAAAATTTACATATTATTATATACATATGTCATTTTATGTAAAAATGGAGTTCTTAGTTGCATATGAGAAAAGGATTTGAATGATTACACAATATTGAGGGTGAGGAATGGATTTTAGTTTCTACTTTTTGTGTTTAAAATTATTAGAAATTTTATGGGTAACAAATTTTAAGTTTATTTATTTTGAGAGAGCACACAGTGGAGGAGGGGCAGAGAGAGAATCCCAAGCAGGCTCTGCGCTATCAGCATGGAACCCAACGCGGGGCTCGACCTCATGAACCGTGAGATCAGGACCTGAGCCAAAGTCGGACGCATAATCGACTGAGCCACCCAGGTGGCCCAACAGATGTTATCTTTATTATTTGGAAAAATTCACTATATAGACAACTTTTTATGGGTAAAAACAAGTTATAATTCTATTTTTATTTGTTGCATATTCTTTACATCTCTCTCCTCCAGTAAAGTGTGCAAGAAAAGGGAAACAAGACAGATGGCAGTATTGAGGCTTCATCTTTTTATTGTTGAAGTAGCACGCGGCGTTCTTCCCACTTGTTACTCTCCCCCCACACTAGCTGTGTCTTCTCGTCCGTGAAAGTGAGGAGCAGGTGTCCACTGTTTAGTCTTCGTTGCCCCGTAACGGGAATGCAACTCGTGCGGCAGTTACGGATCGCTCGAGATACCGGGCGAGATTTTTCTCTGCACAGTTTAGTTCACATTCGGTGGATTGAGAGGATTCTCGAAGAAGAAATGGCCTTTGGAGAGTGTGTGGACTGAGCCCCAGACCTGGGAGAAGGAGGTACCTGGGCGAACTGGAGCAAATCGGTCTCAGGCTTTCTTTGGTCCTGCTTTGTGTGTCTTGTCCCAGGACAGGTTCCTTAACCTCTGTGACTTGAACTGGCGAGGTTGGGCAGGGGTGACAGAAAAGATGAGACGGTCTTTCCTTTTACCACGTTAACCTGCCCAGGGTCACCTGAAGGGGTTGGCCTCTTGTCTCTTCCCTTGTAGGATGCCTGGTCCTTCCCTTCTGACCAGTAATTGCACTGGGATGCCACTTTCAGGCGTGGAAGTTTTAAGTGGCTAATAACAGTCATCGGAGCGAAGGAGGATTGGAAGTGGGAGAGGATATCACTTCCAAAGTGGAGGAGGGAAAACAGGTTTTGGGGGCTGGGAACGAGAGAGTCTGCAGAGGTGGCTCAGCTGCCGGCACTTTGCCTCCTCACCACTAGGGGGATCTAGCCTCCACTTCCAATGCTTTCTGGACGCTTCCAGGTGACTTAACTGTAGCCATCACAGTAGCTACACATGCAGGTCCCTGCTTACGTTTTGTCTCCTAAATTGAGTGTCCTTCTGCTGTCACCAGTAGCTGTGGGCCGGTCGGGCCTGGGAACACAGAGTGAGAGAAGGTACTGGCTAGTTTCATTGCTTCAGGGTCATCCTGGTGGGTGAGGGCCGTGGGGAGAACTTCCCTTGGTGCTGGTGTCCGTGCACACCCACTCGCTGGGCCACAGGCTGGAGGAGGTGAGCACAGAGCCTGGTGTCGAGGGGCGGGCCGGTGATGGGATGTGGAGGGTGCAGTGCGGCCCGGGGAGGGTCAGGACCGGCAGCGGGACAAAAGCAGGGCGTTAGTGCAGTTACTTGCGTTTTCCAACATTTGTTTTAAAATAAATTTTTTTATTAATGTTTATTTATTTTTGAGAGAGACAGAGACAGAATGTGAGTGGGTTAGGGGCAGAGAGAGAGGGAGACACAGAATCCGAAACAGGCTCCAGGCTCTGAGCTGTCAGTACAGAGCCCAACACGGGGCTCAAACCCACAAACCGTGAGGTCAGGATCTGAGCTGAAGTTGGACGCTTAACGGACAGAGCCACTCGGGCTCCCCTCCCAACGTAGTTTTAAAATCTCAGATTTCTGTCAGCACTGTACTCAGGAAGTTGGAGAAAGTGACTGAGCTTCTCAATGTAATTTTTTAAACGATAGGAAATCTCAGATTTCCTTTTTTTGGTTAATTTGTTCTCCAGGTGCCCCTTACCTTGTTCAGAAACAGCCTGGGGCGTCTCCATCTCCGAACAGGTTTCTCTCGAAGAAATCGTGTTATTTGCAGACTTTAAATGATCATTTAATAAGTAGCCACGGCTCCTTTGTTGAGCGCTGATACGCGTTGAGAACTGGGTTAAGCATGTTCCTCCCAGCCGTGGCCTGGGGCGGCTGCGGGTTCTCTCCCCATTCCGCAGACGGACCCGAGGCGGCTGCTGGCTCCAGGCAGCCCTGCTGTGTCTGGTGGGGCCCGTCACGCGCAGGCTGTTGGTCTTTCCCTCCTCACACACATCCCTGGAGGACGATGATATCCCCCTTTACAGATCAGAAGACTGAGCTCTGAGAGCAGTTGGGGGCACGTGAGGTCACCGAGCTGCTGAGTGGTGCGGTCGGGTTTGGAGTGCAGGCCGTGTCCCACATCTTGGAAAACTCACGAGTGTTTCATCACGTGACGCAGGATGATCCTCCAAAGAGAAATTGCGTCCCTGACCACGTCACCTTTGGGCTTGTCGTTTCTCCCCTGTGGTCTTGGGAAGGGTTTAGTCGGCCGTGGTTGTCGCATTTGTGCCGAGTGCGTCTCACGTTCTATCAGCCACACGAGTTTTTCCGTGGCCTCTGCAGTGTCATCGCGGCCTCGCAGTTGGCTTAGGATTCGGGTAGGGTTGAGAGGGGGAGGCTCCGTGCCCTGTGGGGAAAAGAGGGACACAGATGGGACCGCACCCCCTTGTCCCTTTGTAAGATATCAGGGTGGACTAGAATATGTTACCGGAAAACTTAACCCTGATACCTATGTCTGCTCAGGGGACACGTCCGGTGGGGGGTGGCAGGCCACGGGCAGCACTGTGACGCGGCCAGCTGTACCGCCAGGCACTGGGGGTGGGCGGGGCGATGGAGGGTCTGTGGGCACCAGTGCCTCTGCCACGGCCACCGTGAAAGGAACTTGTTTCTAGAACACGGGGCTCGATGGGCATTGAAGCTCCGTGTAGAGGCCTGGGGGTACCTGCCAGGCACTGGCTGTCGTAGCGCTTCTCCCTCATGGGCACTTTTCTGCAAAGGGCCGGACGGTGAATGCTTGTGGCTTTTCAGGCCATTCGGTCTGTGTTGCGTTTCCTCGGTCCTGCCCCAGCAGCCGTAGGCGACGCGAGCGACTGGAGGTGCTGTGTCCTGGGAGCTGGGTCTGTTGCAGGCACCAGAGAGCCAGGAGCCCGGCCCCGACAGCGTCCCGATGGGCCCTCCGGCCTGCGTGTTTGCTTACCGGCGGCTGCTGCTGCCCTCGGGAAGCTGACTGTCAGGCCCTTTTCACTTCCGGGCTGCTCGGCCGGTGCTTGCTGAGCTTTCCCCCGCTGTCACCCCTTGTGGGGCCGTGAAGGGCTCTCCTGGGGCTTTGTGGTTCAGATTCACCCTGTTCTTTTGGTCCCCCTCCACTGCCCCCCCTCCTCGTCTGGGTGGCCGTGGCCTTGTCACGGAGAGAGCCGCCAGCCGGCGTCTGTGTTGGGGAAGCGCGCACACGTGTGGGCTTGTAGGTTTACGAAAGTTGCCTGAAGTCTCTCAGTTGGAAGATACGCTGTGAAAACTTGAGGGGAGCTGCCGGGTCAGTGTCTGGGGCCGCGTGTGCTTCCCTCCGCTGTTGCTCCTCTGCCTCCCCGCCTGGCCGGCTCCAGCAGGACATAGAGACCCGGACACAAGTAGGAGACACGGTCGGGACTGCGGAACTCAGGACTGGGAAGGAGGTGGTGCGTGTGCCGAGCCCTGGAGCATTAGCCACGTGGGTGCGCTGCCCCTCCGGGGTGTGGGCACTGGGCTCCTGAGCGCGTGGCCACCGTGCGCCGTCCCTGCAGACCCCACAGCCTCACACGGGCGGCTGTGGGACCCTGGACACCCAGCAGGACTCTGGGTGCCCTGAGGGTCTTCCCCTCACCTAGCTCGCTCCTCGCGGGGCCGTCTAGACCGGCCAGGCCAGGACTGCTGTTTACTAGGCCCAGCCTCGGTCACTGCCGGTGGTTTCTGGGGGGGAGGAGAGCGGGAAGAGGCTTACTTTGGGCTCTGTTGGAAGCACCCGAGACAGTGCTGGCCATTGAGCTAGCACCTTGCTCGGGCTAGTAGACAAGAAAGCAGAGATGGGGGAAGAATGAGAATGATAGGTGGCTTTGACAATTTAGACTCTTTAAAAAGGCAAAACAATTTTTTAGACAAAAGTAGTCATAATCTAAGTTTTTATTTCATTCTGGCCTGTAGAGTAGAAGGGTAGGTATTTACGTGCCTCCCTTTTCAGTTCAGCTGCTACGTTACGGAGGCGGGAGGCTGGAGGGGTGCTCGTGCGAGGGTCCAGTCTTGGTAGTCCCGTGGTTTCCCCCAAAGACCAGGTTATGACAAGGAGCAGGTGCTTCTGGAAACAAGTTTTCATCCCTGGCCACCACGCCAGCACCTCCAGAGCGTTACAGCATACACATGCCTGGGTCTCTGTCCGGAGATTCTCATATAATTGGCCTGGGCATCTGGATTGTAAAAGCTTCCCAGATGATTCTAAGGCTCAGCGAAATGAGAACCACTGTTAGCAACTAGTTCTCTTCTGGATGAGTCAGTGTTTTGTGACTTTTATGCTTTACTTGAGGGCAAAGCCACTTTGAGTTGCTTTGTAGTGCAATTAAATGTCTCCTACGTCTGAATTCTGTGTATCTGGTATCTGGCTACCTGCTAACTGCAGGACTCCATTGTCGTTCAGTTAGAGGATGTGGGTGTGTATGAGAGGTGGTTCTTGTCTTCCAAGACAAGAGCTTCAAGAGCTTCCAAAAGCCACAAATAATACTGAGACAATTCGAATGGAACCCCTGCAAGCTAAATGTCATTCAAGTGAGTCATGCAAATTCTGGTAATTGAGGGAAGGGGCAGATTGCATTTAATGAGAGGGGATCATGAAAGCCTTCAGAGCTGGCAGTTGAACAGAGTCTGAGGTTCGGCCTGTGGAGATGAGCAGGGAGGCTGGCAGGGGTAGCGGTGGGAGAGCAGGGCACGTATTTCGGAAATCCATTTTGCGGGGCACCTGGGTGGCTCAGTCGGTTAAGCGTCTGACTTCGGCTCAGGTCATAATCTCACGGGGTTTGAGTTCGAGCCCTGTATTGGGCTTTGTGCTGATAGCGTGGAGTTGGCTTGGGATTCTCTCTCTCTCCCCCTCTCTCTGTCCCTCCCTCACTCATGGGTGCATACGCTCATGCACTCTCTGTCTCTCTCCGCCCCCCCCCCCCCCCCAAATAAATAAACTTAAAAAAAGAAATCTGTTTTGGGTGGATTCTCAGGTGGTATTGAAGGCAGTCAGAAACAAGTCTAGGAGGGAGGGCAGGCAGGGCTAGTGACAAGATACTGTTAAACGTGCCTTAGCGGTGGGTTGGGAGCTGTCAAGAAGTCTTATTACGTTTGTCAGGCAGGTGCGAATACATCTTGAAACGGTTCAAGGAATGATTTTTCTGTAACTGTTTGAATTGGGTATACGTATTTTAATTATGGTACGGCCTTTTAAATCAGGAGGCACGTTGCAGAGTAAATGAATTATATTTATTATATTCGTTCTTAATGTTGAATCAGTTCAAATATCTTTAGTATTTGAGAGAGAGAAAAATACATATTTTAGGATACTGTTTTTTCCCTGTCCTTTTCAAAATAGGCCTCTTATTCAGATGAAGTCCTGATTCAAGTCTGACACGTGAACAGAGAAAAGGCAGCTGCTGTGTTTGGGGCAGGGCGGTGGGCAGAGAAGTTTCCAGAGCTCTGCTGGTTCAGCCCTGACTCTGTGCCTGTATCCCCCATAACCCTCAGCGGTGTCTCCTGCAGACGTCTCCGGAAGTGCACGGTTGTGGTGTCACCCGGGAGAGACGGCGACGCCCACCCCTGAACTTTGAGTAGCTCACTGTGACCGGAGTGGGGGAGAAATCGGTGGCGGTGTCCCCCGGACCGCGCTGAGTGCGTGTTCACCCAGCACCCGCACAAGGCCAGGCCACTGGCGACACAGATGGGCAGACCGCCATCGCGGGGTGTGGTGGGCTGTGAGGACACAAGGGGCGCTCCCTCCGACGGGGTGCGAGGGAGGCTCCTGGTGGGCAGCGTCTGAGCCCGTGTTCTCGGCACACCTTTCTGCCATGGTGGACACGTTCTGTATCTGTGCCCTTTAGCGCAGCTGCCACTGGCTGTAGTGGCTGCTGAGCCCTTGGAACGTGAGTGGTGCGACCGAGGAACAGCATCTAGAATTTGTTCACTTAAAATTTAAGCACAAACGGCCACGCGTGGCTGCTGGCTGCTGGGACTCCCTCTGTGTCCCGAAGGCTGGTATGGCGTCCTGGTCAGCAGGTGGGAAGGGTGTTCAGCTGGTGGACATAGTCTGTTTGCGGGGCCAGGGGAGAAGGACAACAGGGCATTTGTGTGTCCGGAGGGCCTCCCGCATCTCGACCTGACATTGGAGGGTGGGGGCTGCATGCGCGGGGCCCACAGGAGGGGGTGCTGTGGGCGGCTGGTACTGAGCGGGGTTCAAGGGTGGTGTGGTGGGTCTGGAGGGAGGGGCCTCGTGTGGAGTCAGCTTACCCTAAGGGCATTGACGGTTTTACGAGGGGGGAGACATGATCCAGTTCAGGTTTTAGAAGTGCTGAAGAAGTGATGGGGCCAGAAAGGCCGAGGGCCGGGTGGGACGGCACCCAGGCTGGGGAAGCGGTGGCAGACAGGGCAGAGGGTGGGCGGGCAGGTGGAGAGAGAGGAGACGGGCTCCGCGGTGTCTGATGATGTTCCGATGAGGCCGGTTTCTTGCACATCTGGGACGACAGGGATGTCATTACCAGGGTAGCAAATGCAGAAGGGGAGCCCACTGAGGGGTCACAAGATGAGTTCCAGCTTCCAGTGACGTGGACTTGGGTCATGGGCTGTGGAGGATCAAGAAGACCTGAGATTTTCGGGGATCATCAGTGTCACCAAGGGAGAGAGTGCCGGTGACAAGACAGGAAGGTCAGATTGTAAGGGGCGGGCAGAGGAGGGGGGCCAATGAGGCCATCAGTCAGGGTCTCCTGAGGGTCAGTCAATAGGATATCCCCTCTCTGTCTCTATCTGTGTCTGTATATATCTCTATATCTGTGTCTATACCTGTCTGTGTGTCTAGACGTGTTTACATCTATCTGTATTTATATCTACGTATCTATCTTTGTATATCTATATATATCTGTGTATCTATAGCTATATATGTACGCTTATATATCTATAACTATACCTCTATATCTCTATATATTTCTGTATCTGTAATCTATATATCTCAATATCTCTACCTCTAGATCTCTATCTAATCATCTATGTATATATATATCTGTATTTATATATCTCTATATATCTATATTTCCGTATGTCTATATCTCTGTGTCTATGTATCTATATCTCTATCCCTGTATGTCTATATCTACCTAATCATCTATCTAATCTTGCTTTAGTTCTCTATAAGATTCATTGTGAAGAACCGTCCTGCTTTCAGACCGGCAGGTCCGGAATCCACAGGGCAGGCCAGCAGGCTGGAAACCCAGGCAAGAGTTGACACCGTAGCCTTAGTGACAGGCTTCCGTCCACTCCAGCAACCTCAGTGTTTGCTCTTAAGGCGGGTCTTCATCCTTGCGAGTGAGGCCCATGCACGTCACCGAGGGTGCTCGTTACGTTAACCGCATCGACGAAATACCTTCACAGCGGCACTTGGGCTAGTGCTGATGAAGTAGCCAGGCCGGGCCGACTCATAAAATTAACCATCACAGAAGCGTGGAGGGAGTAGCTGAAGAAAGAAGAACGAAAACTCTGGGGGTGCCTGAGCGGCTCAGGTCATGATCTCACGGTTGGTGGGATCCAGCCCCGTGTCGGGCTGTGTGCTGCCAGTGTGGAGCCTGCTGGGGATTCCCTCTCTCTTTCTCTGTCTCTCTGTCTCTCTCTCTCTGTGCGTGCACACGTGCGTTCTCTCTCTTTCTCTCAAAAAAGAAAACTGTGGAAGGCAAGGGAAGACAGCTGTTATCAGCCTGGTCAGGTGATGCCGATGAAGGTGGAGAGGTGGCCGTTGGGCTCTCAGAGAAGAGGCCGGGAGGAGCTGGGCAGAGGCCAGATGACAGCACCTGCAGGGAATAGAGGGCTCACAAGGAGGAGAGAGGATGTGCAGACACTCTTGTGAGACATTTGTCACTAGTTGTTTCGTCCCCCAGATCAGGCAGCTGTTTAGAGCCAACCCCGGGGAGGCACTTGGGTTTTCTCGACGACACTGGGGGGCATCCTGCAGCCCTTATTTCCATATTTCACAAACAGGCTTGTTCAGACTTTGCTGGGATTGCAGACTCTGGGTTCCATCTGAGTCCAGAAGCTCTTGTCCCTAAAGAGGGCCAGCCTTTCAGGAGTACAGTGTATGGGTCGTTCCCAGGAGCTTCTGACGGAGTTTTCTCACCTGCAGTGAGTGGCCGGGCGGAGACTCCCCTGGGAGCATTTTACTTTGTGCTGCAGCAAACCCAATGAACCAGGAACGTGGGTTAAAGTTACACAGGATGGTGGGTAGGTGGCAGTGTATGTCTGTCAAACTGAGTTAAGATGAGATTAGGGTCTCTAGCACGGAATCTGCTAGCATGACAGAAATGGGAGTTTTTGTCATGCTTTATTTTTTTTTAAATTTAATTTAATTTAATTTAACTTAATTTAATTTAATTTAATCTTATTTTATCTTTTTTATTTTATTTTTTTATTTGTTTTATTTTTTATTTTTTTATTAAAAAAAAAATTTTTTTTTAACGTGTATTTCTTTTTGAGACAGAGAGAGACAGAGCATGAATGGGGGAGGGGCAGAGAGAGAGGGAGACACAGAATCGGAAGCAGGCTCCAGGCTCTGAGCCATCAGCCCAGAGCCCGACGCGGGGCTTGAACTCACGGACCGCGAGATCGTGACCTGAGCCGAAGTGGGACGCTCAACTGACTGAGCCACCCAGGCGCCCCAATTTTATTATTTTTTTAAACATTCATTTTTGACAGACACAGAGCGTGAGAGGGGAGGGGCAGAGAGAGAGAGGGAGACAGAGACTGTGAAGCAGGCTCCAGGCTCTGAGCTGTCAGCACAAAGCCCGACGTGGGGCTCAAACCCGTGAACCACGAGATCATGACCTGAGCCAGAGTCGGATGCTCAACCGACTGAGCCTCCCAGGAGCCCCATAACTTTGTCATTGTTAATGCCATATTAGGTATTAATTAACGGAACTTGCTGGTAATACATACCGTATTTCCGTCTTTCTGACTGAGGCTTCAGGTGGCTAACCAGTTATGTGCAGTGTTACAATGGCACGTGCTGCAGTGGCCTTTCCTAGCATAAAGACAGGGCCATTCTGTTTTTAGAGGTATTGTGTAATCGAGGCTTCTACTTGACATCATGAAACAAACATTTGTGCGGCCAGGTAAGGCATTATTATGATTGCTGAGGGCTCCTGAAAAACCCAGGCAACACAGTGAGCTGAATAAATGGATCGTGCGGTCACCTTGAGTGAGAGGCGTGCTGTGCAGCTAGGGTTCGTGGCCATTTAGCAAGTCGAGCCTGCGTCGTGCATACAACTTCAGTCTAGAAAATTTACACTCTGTAGATGAGCAGAGATTATGATTTCCAACTTAACGTGCATTCAGAAAGTTTGAAAAATACCAAAATCTTCAATAAGGAAAACAAGTCAACACAATAGGGATGCCCACTGTCACCACTGTTGTTTACCATAGTGTTGGAAATCCTAGCATCAGCAATCACACGATAAAATGAAAGAAAAGGTATCAAAATTGGCAAAGAAGTCAAACTTCCACTTTTCGCAGATGACGTTATACTCTGCATAGAAAACCCAACAGACTCCACCAAAAGTCTTTTAGAACTGATACGTGAATTCAGCAAAGTTGCAGGGTACAAAATCAATGTACAGAAATCGGTCGCATTTTTATATACCAATAATGAAGCAACAGAAAGAGAAATAAAGAAACTGATCTCATTTACAGTAGTACCAAGAACTGTAAAATACCTAGGAATAAACCTAATCAAAGGTGTAAAAGATCTGTGTGCTGAAAACTATAGAAACCTCATGAAGGAAATTGAAGAAGATACAAAGAAATGGAAAAACATTCCGTGCTCATGGATTGGAAGAATAAATATTGTTAAAATGTCAATACTACCCAAAGCTATCTACACATTCAATACAATCCCAATCAAAATTGCACCAGCATTCTTCTCGAAGCTAGAACAAGCAATCCTAAAATTTGCATGGAACCACAAAAGGCCCCGAATAGCCAAAGTAATTTTGAAGAAGAAAACCAAAACAGGAGGCATCACAATCCCAGACTTCAGCCTCTACTACAAAGCTGTAATCATCAAGACAGTATGGTATTGGCACGAAAACAGACACATAGACCAATGGAACAGAGACTCCAGAATTGGACCCACAAATGTACAGCCATCTAATCTTTGACAAAGCAGGAAAGAGGATCCAATGGAAAAAAGACAGCCTCTTTAACACATGGTGCTGGGAGAACTGGACAGCAACCTGCAGAAGAATGAAACTAGACCACTTTCTTACATTATACACAAAAATAAACTCAAAATGGATAAAGGACCTGAATGTGAGACAGGAAACCATTAAAACCCTAGAGGAGAAAGCAGGAAAAAACCTCTCTGACCTCGGCTGCAGCAATTTCTTACTCCACACATCTCCAAAGGCAAGGGAATTAAAAGCAAAAATGAACTATTGGGACCTCATGAAGATAAAAAGCTTCTTCACCACAAAGGAAACAATTAGCAAAACTAAAAGGCAACTGACAGAATGGGAAACGATATTTGCAAATGACATAACGGATAAAGGACTAGTATCCGAAATCTATAAAGAACTCACCAAACTCCACAACTGAAAAACAAATAATCCAGAAAGAATTGGGCAGAAGACATGATTAGACACTTTTCCAGAGAAGACATCTAGATGACCAACAGGTACATGAAAAGATGCTCAACGTCACTCCTCATCAGGGAAATGCAAATCAAAACCACACTGAGATACCACCTCACGCCGGTCAGAGTGGTTAAAATGAACAAATTGGGAGACTAGAGATGCTGGCGAGGAAGTGGAGAAATGGGAACCCTCTTGCACTGTTGGTGGGAATGCAAACCAGTGCAGCTGCCGTGGAAAACAGTGTGGAGGTTCCTCAAAAAATTAAAAATAGATCTACCCTATGACCCAGCAATAGCACTGCTAGGAATTTACCCAAGGGATACAGGAGTGCTGATGCATAGGGGCACTTGTACCCCAATGTTTATAGCAGCACTTTCAACAATAGCCCAATTATGGAAAGAGCGTAAATGTCCATCAACTGAGGAATGGATAAAGAACGTGTGGTTTATATATATAATGGAATACTACTTGGCAAGGAGAAAGAATGAAATCTGGCCATTTGTAGCAACGTGGATGGAACTGGAGGGTATTAATGCTAAGTGAAATAGGGGCGCCTGGGTGGCGCAGTCGGTTAAGCGTCCGACTTCAGCCAGGTCACGATCTCGCTGTCCGTGAGTTCAAGCCCCGCGTCGGGCTCTGGGCTGATGGCTCAGAGCCTGGAGCCTGTTTCGGATTCTGTGTCTCCCTCTCTCTCTGCCCTTCCCCCGTTCATGCTCTGTCTCTCTCTGTCCCAAAAATAAATAAACGTTGGAAAAAAAAAATTTAATGCTAAGTGAAATAAATCAGAGAAAGACAGATGTCATATGTTTTCACTCATACGTGGATCTTGAGAAACTTAACCGAAGACCATGGGAGAGGGGAAGGGAAAAAAAGTTACAAACAGAGAGGGAGGGAGGGAGGGAGGCAAACCATAAGAGGCTCTTAAATACAGAGAACAAACTGAAGGTTGATGAGGGGTGGCAGGGAGGGGAGGGCGGGTGATGGGTATTGAGGAGGGCACCTGTTGGGATGAGCACTGGGTGTTGTATGGAAACCAATTTGACAATAAGTTATATTAAAAAAATAAAACGAGTCAGTTCTCTGTAATCATTGCTTATTGCTTTGACTACCTTTCCTTTTTATGTCTTTGAAATGTGAATAGGTAGATATATCATGCTGCCTTTATATTTTGTATCCTGTGCATTATGTTGTGAACATTTTCTTAAGTTAACATTCTTTAAAAACATTATTATTATTATTTATTTTTTTTAGAGAGAGCACGCGTGAGTGAGGGAGGGGCAGAGAGAGAAGGAGAGAGAGAATCCCAAGCCCAGACACGGGGCTCGATGCCACAACCGTGAGATCATGACCTGAGCTGAAAGCAAGAGTCTGACACTCAATGACGGAGCCACCCCGGCGCTCCCCAAAACATTACTTTTAATGTGACCTAATGCTCCATCCTTTGTTTTTGTCAGTATCCGACTCTTTTCTTGCATTAAGCTTTTGATACCTTTGTGGCTTAGGTCAAGATCTTTCTTCCCAGGACGTAGTCTGACATTCCGGGTGGCGGGTCGCCGGTGAACCTTTCTGAGCAGGCCGGTTCTGACGGGAGGGTTTGTGCTGCCTGGCGGCAGTGCCCGTCTGGGTCACTGGGTCTGGGGTCGCTCCTGGATTTCCAGCTGAAATCCTGCGTGGGCCAGCAGGAGGCCCTGGTTGGGAAGGTGTCCCCAGAGCGGAGCTGACTGTGGGGGCTCCGACCCAGGACCCGTTCGTTGAGCAGCACTTCCGGCAGCTGCTATGTGCCGGTCATTGTTCCGGGTGCCGTGGGGTCAGCTGTGACTGAAACAGGAAAGAATTCCCTGCCGTCATGCTGGTTACACTCTTGTGGGGCATTCGACAAAAATAAACAAATGGGTAAAATGCATACGTGCTAAGGAGGAAGGCCTAGCAACAGTTGGGGAATGAGGATTTAGTCTCCACTAGAGGGTGGGTGCCATGGGGCCCTGACGTGCGATTTCCATGTGTTGTGAAGTATTGCTCTTTTGTTTTCTTCCCCCCAACCTTTTAGGGATGTGAAGGCGATTCTCCGCTCATAGGTTGTACCAGAAGAGTCGGTGGCCCAGTCTTGGCCCCCGGAAGGAGTTGCCAACCCCGGTCTCAGTCAGTGGCCGCCCTGGAATTATGCAGCGCACAACCTGCGTAGCAGCCTGGGTCTTGCGAAGTGTAGGGAGGGCTTTGTCTTAGGCCCTGAGAGAGCTGAGAAGCCATCGGAGGGGTTTGGGCATGGCAGTGACACGACAAGCCATGTTGTAACTTGATGGTCATGACTGCCATGTTGGAAGCGGGGGACAGGGGTCAGCTGGGAGGTTCCCTCGGCACCCAGCAGGACACAGTCATGGGGGTCGTGGGGAGTGGTCGGGCGTCGGCCATACTTCGGGGTGGAGCCATCGGGGTTTTGGGGAGTAGAAGTGCAGTGTGAGAGGAAGAGCAGTGAAGGCGTGACTCAGCAACCAGAAGGAGATGCTGTCCTGAACTAGGCGGAGTGCCCGTGGCGTCATCGCCCGTCAGATCCAGGAGGGCTTCCTGCCACCTTCCAGTGGTGGTGGCCGGTTCCGTGACCTGCTGTTTCATGCGCACCTTCCAAAGACCTGCGGCTCTGGTTGCGCAGCGGGAGACAGGAGTTCCTGCCACACGTTGCTGAGTTCTCTTGATAGTTTTGAGTTTTGATAATTGTGTTTCAGCCCAATTGGTTTCCTTTGTAATCCTGCACATTTTATGCCTTTAAGAATATTATCGTGGGGGCGCCTGGGTGGCTCAGTCGGTTGAGCGTACGACTCTTGGTTTCGGCTCAGGTCATGATCCCAGGGTCGTGGGATCAAACCCTGGGTTGGACCCCGAGCTGAGCGTGGAACCTGCTGGGGATTCTCCGTCTCCCTTTGCCCCTCTCCCCTGCTCACGCTCTCTCTTACTCTCTCTCCCTCTAAAGAACAAACGACACAACAACATTATTGTGGAGAGGGGTGCGTGGCTCACCGAGGTCCAGACCTCCTGCCCTAGCAGCCCCTCCCACTCTTACCTGCAGCCACCCTCCCTGGACACCTGAGGACGCCTCCGCCTGAACGTCACTCTTGCGGTCCCCCCTCGCTATGGCGTCCAGTAACAGCCTAGAACAGGCCGTTACTTCTCAAAGCTGTCTTAAGAGGCCCTCTGCACCCTGCTTCTGTCCGCCCACCTTTCCTTTCTCTGCTCTCCCTGACAGAAGTCCTGTGCAGCTTTTCTGTGCACTTGTCCTCACCTTCTCACTTCGGTACCTCCAGACAGAACCTCACCCTCGTGGCTTTCCCCGTGCTGACCCTGTGCAGGGGGCGGGGGGCTGGGGTCCTGGACCCTCCCCTTCTGCGGCCCACCCCCTTCTGCCTCGCCACCCACTGCTTCCTGTGTGGGGAGGGATGGGGGGGGGGGTCCTGGACCCTCCCCTTCGGTGTCTGTCGGCTGCCCTCGTCACTGCTTATTCTCCGATGACTCCACACTCGGTGCCTGCAGCCCAGACCAGGTCCTCTCCCATGTCCACGGGCGTCTGGCAGACCCTCGGACTCCAGGTGCCCTGAGCAGAGCGCCCCATCTGGCCCCGCAGACCTGTTCCACCATAGTTAGCGGCAGCTCCGCCCTTTCAGTTAGTTTTTAGGCCAGGAACTCTGGAAATCGGCTTCTTGGTTCCTTTTTTCTCTCAACTGCACATTCACCCCGTCATCAGGTTCCACCGGTTTTGTTCTCAAAAGGTACGTGGAAGCGTCTCTCACTGCCGCGTCTGCTGCTGCCCCAGGTCAAGCCACCGTCGTTTCTCGCCAGTGCAACTGGAATAGTATCCTTAACTGGTGTCCCTTCTGACTTCAGTGTCAACGCAGTGGCCAGAGTGATACTGTTGACATCTCAGATCAGGCCCTGCGAGAAAAACCTTCCAGAGCCTTCCCAGCTCACTTGGGGTCCAAGCTGCTGGCCCTGGAAGGGCTGCACGGCTCCAGGTGACCTGGCCCATTAATTTAGGAGCTCACATCACGCTCCTCCTGTCTGCCTTGCCTCACTCTGGACTCCTTTCCTTCCTTGCTGTTTCACAAACACGCCAAGCACACTTCTACCACAGGGCCTTTGTACCTGCTGCCCCTTCTGCCTGGGAAATTCTTGCAGGTATCTACTTGACTCACTTCTTTGGTGCCTTCAAGTCCTCTCTTAAATGTTCTCTTCTAATGAGACTTCCTGACCAGCCTGCTAAAAATCACGTCTCCGCCCTGTCCCTTAAACCCCATTTCACACTCCCTTGCCTTGTGTGTCCTGTGCACCACCTCCCTCTGCCGCGCCTGTTACTTTCCTCCGTGTGTATGGCCGGTGTCTTCTCCGTTTTGACCTGTCAGGTTCAGCACTGACCACGGCGGGCTCTCAGTAAATGTTGCCGGGCGAATGCACAAGAGTACGTCGAGCTTGGGGAGCTCCGAGGCAGGGAAGGGGGTGCTGCCGGACCCGGAGGGAGGCGTGTTGAGGTTCTGGCACAGGTCCCGCTGTGTGGAGGCAGGGAAGATCACAGAGCTGCGGAGGCCGTGCGGGTGTGACCACGAGGAGGCAGGGCAGACACTGGGGTGAGATCAGAGGGGTTTGGTGTGCACTCCTAAGGAGTTTAGGCTCAATTAAGACCAAATCTAGAGTCTTAGTGAAAAAAGTACTCAGAGAAGTAGGCTCAGTAAATATTTAACTGTTAAAGGAAACATTAAGTTCAAAATCGTATTTGTGGCTCAGTCAGTTGAGCGTCTGGCTTCGGCCCAGGTCATGATCTCACGGTTCATGGGTTCAAGCCCCGCGTCCGGCTCTGTGCTGGCAGCTCGGAGCCTGGAGCCTGCTTGGGATTCTGTGTCTCCCTCTCGCTCTGCCCCTCCCCTGCTCGCACTCTGTCTCTGTCTCTGTCTCCCTCTCAAAAATAAATAAACATTAAGAAAACGCTTATACTAAATTCAAAATTGTATTTTAAGAGGTCCTGTTGAGTGCTTTACAGTGAGAGTAGTGGTCTACACTGTTTCTTTTGTAACTTCGAATACGATATTAGATAATTAGGGCACATTAAGATGCTTTCTCTGTGTTTGGTGCTCGGCTGTGAGCCTTCTGTCCCTGCTCGTGTGTTACGATAATTTGTTCCATGGGTCTGTTTCTTTTCTGTAAGGGGTTTGACTTTAGAATATTAAAATTTTATTATTTTTGGTGCCCTTAGAACAACGTTTACTCACTCTTCCAAGTGGGAATTGGATTCTGATCCTTGAGGTAAATGTTGGTGTTTCTGAGGCACAGACTCATTGTAATGGGTGCTGTTGCTTCACTCTGAAATGAGATGGCGAGAATATATTTATCGGTCATTTCACCGATTTCTCTTTTTCTGTCTCTGTTTTTCTCTCGCTCTGAAAGCGAAGGAAGCACTAAACCAAACAGATGATGCCTGTGAGCGAGACACAGATGTCAGGATGGCTCTCTGGGCACTCACTTGGGTTGAAAATAGTAAGTCTGGGTAACACCGTACCTCTCTCGTAACGCCAGTTAGGAGACGGGTCCTGTTTGCACCCGGCCGGCCGGTGGCTCCCCGCCTCCCCCGGCCAGCATCTCGCATCTGGCCTGTCGTCAGGAGTCCTGCCCGACACGTGTCGGGAGCTGTTTCTCAGAGCAGAGTGGGTGACATGTCGGTAAGAAGGATGCGGTCCCGCGGAGGAATGGTGTGGCGCGGGGGGCCTGGCCGAGGGGCCGAGGACCAGCCTTGCGGTGGCACCTTGTGGCTCCTCGTGTGGTTCATCTCTGGCATCTTCGGGGCAGCACAGGCCCCGCCTGTGGACAGTGCGGACGGCCCAGGGGCTGCTGGTCTCTTTATAAAAGAGCTTTTTCCATTCGAATTGTGCCTGGGGTGACGGGAAGGGCGTATTTTTGTAGTTGAATGTTGAGAAAGGTTTTCCTGGGTTAGTTAGGGAAATACTGAATTTTTGATTTCCTCTTTGTTAATGTACAACCTGGTTGGTGATTGTAAGAATCTGCCAACTCCCGAGGGGCCGGGAAAGTGCCAGAGCTTTCCTCTAGTTCCTGCTGCGGTGGGTGTGGTGCTTTTCCTGCCACCATTGTTTTCTGCTGTTAGGAGATGCTGTCGGTTGACCTTGGTTGCCCGCCCCTCCCGCCACGCCCCCGGCAGGACTCCATTTCCCCTTCAGAGTTTCTTTACCCTGCGTCGATGGGGTGGTCCTCTGCTGTGTGTGGTGGGCACGTTGTTAGAGGCTTGATATCAAATCTTGCGGCCTCTCCGGAGCAGGGTCACCGGGTCCTGGGGCGCCCCGTGTGCAGGAAGGCTGGGGCAGTGGCGCCGTGTGACCTGAGAAGGAAGACCCAGTAGGGAGCTCCGTTGGCGCTTTTGTGCAGATGGGTGCCAGGGCTGGAGCGGGCCCAGTGGGGGGCGTGGGGCACTGGGGACCGTCCCGCGGGCCCGGGAGGGAGGGATGGCCCAAGCGCTCCCTGGGTCCGAGCCCTCCCCGCGGGGGCTGCTCCACCTCTCGGGGCCTCAGGGTCCTCTCAGGGCCTCAGGGTCCTCTCGGGCTGGGCCAGCGGGGCGGTAGCGTCCCCGTCCCCGAGTGACGCTGCTGCAGGCCAGGTGCGGGGTCTGCAACTCGGCGGACGCCCCTCCTGTGACTGCCGGCAGTGTCCAGGTGCCGTTCTGCGTCGTGCCCCGTGGACAGCGCCTCGTGCCCCCGTGGGCTCCCGCTGATGGCCTCTTCTCGTCTTCAAGTTAAAGTTCCCAGGGGTCTTTCCCAGTTTTCTCTGCTTTCTCGTTGCAGTGGCTGCTGTTTTGGGGGTCGAGAGGGGCACACGTCTCTCTGGGTTTCTTAACACGGGAGCGGGGCTCTTAGTCTCAGTGCCGGGGACGCTGGGCCAGAGAATCCCGTCCTGCGGGGACCGCGGGAGTCTACCGCTGGGTGCCGGGGGCGTCCCACCCTCCCGTTCCTGACCCTGGCAGACGTCTCCGGACAGTCCCGGGTGCCCCCTGCGTGCGCATCGTCCCTGGTCGAGAACCTGTGCGCTGGGGGGACGTGAGAGGACCGCCGTGCAGGAACTCCGTGGAAGTGGTCACTCCTGTTGGTGGCTCCTGAGTTACTTGCTGGAGTCTTTTCCTCCCCTTTCCCCCTTTGTTCCAGAGCCGAGGAAAGCGACATCCTTCACTGTTGCCCCCACGGCCCCAGATGTTCGCCGGGGAGCCGCCGCTGGCCGTGCGCTGTGCCAGTGACGCGGCGCAGAGTGTGGGCGGGCCTGCCCTGCTCAGTCCCCAGTGTGTGTGTCGGGTGGGGGGACGGCCCCACCGGCGTCGTGAGGCCTCCGTGAGAGAGCGCCCGTGCCTGGGTCCGGCCCCGGGCCACGTGCTGCCCGTGCGTTATCTTCCTCGATTTCCGTACAGACCTCAGGAGAAGATGATTTGCCTTTTGGTCTCAAAACCAGCAGAGAAGAGTGTGAGCCCCACTGGGGCTGTCGCTCTGGCTCCAGCGGAGGGGGCACGGGCCAGCGCTCAGACCGGGAAGGGCCTGGACTGCCTGCTCCAGGAGCAGGGTCGCTCACACGAGTGTGTGTTTACCTTTAGGATGCTGTTTTCGTGTTCTTGCCTCCTGTTCCTGTGGGGCGGGGGGGTCATGCAGAGCCCGGCTTTCTGCGTTGTGTAGTGTAAACGGCTGGTGTGTCTTCCTTTGAAAGCTGTGCCTTCCGTCCCACCCGGCAGCAGGCAGTGTGGCCGGGGAAGGCGTCACAGCGGGGTCGGCATGGGGGGGGCTGTGGGTGGGTGTTAGGCTGCGGCCATCTAGGGGCGGCGGAGGCTGCATCAGTGGGACGCCCCTGCCGGGCAGCTCTGTTCTCAGCAGCCTTCCCATGTCTACACGGCAGCCTTCCCAGGTCCACACGGGGCCTTCGCACGTCTACACGGCAGCCTTCCCATGTCTACACGGCAGCCTTCCCAGGTCCACACGGGGCCTTCGCACGTCTACACGGCAGCCTTCCCATGTCTACACGGCAGCCTTCCCAGATCCACACGGGGCCTTCGCACGTCTACACGGCAGCCTTCCCATGTCTACACGGCAGCCTTCCCAGGTCCACACGGGGCCTTCGCACGTCTACACGGCAGGCTTCCCATGTCTACACAGCGGCCTTCCCATGTCCACACGGGGCCTTCCCATGTCTACACGGCAGGCTTCCCATGTCTACACAGCGGCCTTCCCATGTCCACGTGGGGCCTTCCCATGTCTACATGGCAGCCTTCCCATGTCCACGTGGGGGCCTTCCCATGACCACTCTGCAGCCTTCCCATGTCCACTTGGGGCCTTCCCGTGTCCGCACGGCGCCTTCCTGTGTCCACGTGGCGCCTTCCTGTGTCCACGTGGCGCCGTCCCGTGTCCATGTGACACCTCTCTAGCCTGGAGGTAGAGTTCATGTCCCAGGGAAACCCGTAGTCATAGGCAGAAGTGCAGCCTGCTAGAATGAGAGAGTCGAGAACAGCAGCCTAGAAGTGTCGCCAGGCAGAGTAAAGGCTCCAGTTTGGGCCTGCAGCTTCTGGTTAGGGGTGTGCAGTGTTACCGACCCCAAGTCGTTGCCGGGCTCCGGGACCCGCCGATCCTGTCACGCGTGCGTGGAGCATACATGTGGACGTGCCCCCGGTAGCTTGGTGCTCAGAAGCCTAGGCAGGAGCCGAACACGAGAGAGAGACCAGTGCCCTGGCCGGGGCACTGCACACTTACCCCTGCGGCCCGGCCCCTCTGTCATGGGTCTCCATGAAGGAAGGTGCTTGCTAGTGGGGGGCATCCAGGCGGGGGTTGAGGACGACAGGTGTGTGTTCAGAGGCAGAAGGACAGGGTGGGCAGTTACTTGTAGGCGAGCGGGTTGAGATCCAGGGTTGGTCCTCTGTAAGTCTCTTGAGATTACTGGGTCACATTAGAATTTCTCGATTCCGAGCACGGTGTGGAACCGGGGTGAGGCCTGGAGCTTGCTCGGGGCCTGGGCCACAGAGCCCGTGTTTCTGCCGTCCACAGCAGCGCCTGGGAGTTACATGTTTAATAAACTTGGATTTGGCTCTACGCCTCCTTCCTCATGTGGGCAGAGTACATTAGGGCAGTGAGGGGTTAGAGACACCAGGCCTCCTGAGTGGGATCGCCCCCCTCTGGCTTCCTTGCTCCGTGCATCTAGGGGGCTGCCTGTTCAGCGGGTCTCAGTTCACCGTAGCCCTTCCTCTGTCACGTGCTGTTGCCCTGTTTTTAAAAATTCAACTTGGAGATCTAATTTACTTACAGTAAAATAAACCCATTTTAAGTATGGTTTGAAGAGATTCGACAGGTTTACCTACCCGTATAATCAACACCACAGTTAAAATACAGAACATGACCGTCACCTGTACAAGGTCCCCTGTCCTTTCCCCGGCCGTCCCTGTCCCTCCCCAGCTGCTGGAGAGCACGGACCTTTCTGTCACTGCAGATCCGATTGGACTTCCCAGGGATGAGTGTGAGTGGAATCCTACCAGCATGTCCTCTGTTTCTGCCTCCTTTTACTCGGTTCGTGCTTTTAAGTTGCAGGTTAATGTAGTTCATAACTTTTGTCCCAATTAGCACCTGCTGTATGATACACTACAATGTGTCTCCCTCTCCCCACCCCCCCCCCCCCCCGATATAATTTGGGTTGTTTCTAGTTTCTGGCTGCCACAAAACCTTCTGCACATTTGGGTACAAGTCTGTGTGGATATATGTTTTCTTTCCCTTGGGTAATTACCCAGGAGTGTGATTGCTTTATCATATGATAAATGTATGTTTAACTTTATTTATTTATTTATTGAGAGGGGGGCAAGTGAGCAAGGGGCAGAGAGAGAGAGAGAGAGAGAGAGAGAGGGAGAGAGAGAGAGAGAAGTGGGGCTCACCTGGGCTCGTGCTCACCCGCAGCCGGACTCGAGCCCACCTGCTGTGGGACTTGAACTCATGAACTGTGAGATCATGACCTGAGCCGAAGTCAGATGCTTAGCAACTGAGCCACCCAGGCACTGTGTTTAACTTTATAAAGACTACCAGATGGTCCCCAAAGTGGTTGTGCTGTCGTTTACACTTCCACTGACAATGTAGAAGTTTCATTCGTTCATATCTTAATCTGAACTTGGTGTGTCATATATGATTTCGTATGATTCTAGTACAAGTGCTGTTGATTATCTTTTCATGGACTTATTGGTCGTTTGTAGATCTTCTTTTGTGAAATGTGTGAATTTTTTGACTTTTTTTTTATTGGTTTATCTTACTGAGTTGTAAGATTCTTTTTATATGCTGGATACAAGTCCTTTGTCAGACATATGTATTGCAAATATTTTTTCCTACTCTGTGGCTTGTCTTTTTATTTTCTTAGTTGTATTTATAAATTTAATTTAATTTATTTTTTTTTAAGTAATCTGTACCCCTGTGTGGGGCTCAAACTCACAACCCCAAGATCAGGAGTTGCACGCTCCACCAACTGAGGCGGCCACGTGCCTCTCTTAGTGGTATCCTTGAAGAACAAAAGTTTTTCATTTTATGAAGTCCAGCCCATTTTTATCATGCTTTTTTTATGTGCTATGAAAGAAATTTTTGCCTACCTCAAAGCCACGAAGATTGAAAAAGCCAGAATTCTTCTGGAGGTTCTACATACTTCTAGCTCTTACGTTTAAGTCCGATCCATTGTGAGTTCTGTGCACGTGAAGTTCGGTAATGAGCAAGTGCTCACATCCTCCTATGGGCGTCAGTTTTTCTAACATCATTTCTTGCTTGAAAAAGACCATTCTCTCCCTATTAAAGTCCTTGGCAACTTGGTCTAAAATCATTTGACCGCGTATATTCGGTGCCATTTTTATTACTGTGTGAATGAAAAATGGATCTTACGTATTATTTCTCTGAAGGCAACTCAAGACCTTGCAGTGCTTCTAAAGTATCATAATGAACATTCATGTTCAAACTCTGGTGAATTATTTTTTAATTAAAAAATCCATTACAGAGATATGACAGATAATTGCAGTAACCCTAGACCAGGTCCGGGACTGGAGGGATAGAAATGCTATAAAGACTATTAATAGGTCAAGTGACAAAATTGGAATAGGAATAATAGATTAGATAGAAGTTTTGCCTTCATGTAAGTTTATGAAGTTGACAGTAGTACTGTGGTAACGTAAGAGAATATTCCGGTTTTTAATAGACACATTCCTAAGTATTTAGGAGTAAAGGACCATGGTATACGTTAATTTACTCTCAAATGATTAAAAAAGTGTGTGTGTGTGTGTGTGTGTGTGTGTGTGTAGAGAGAGAGTTTTTGAGTGCAAATGATAGAGCAGATATGGTAAAGTGTTAGGTAAATCTGAATGAAGGTGTACCACTTTTGCCACCTTGAAATTACTTACTTTCAAATAAGTTTTTTCTTTTCAAATAAAAAATCCATTACATCAACCTGTTGAATTAATATTTGCCTTTTCTAAAAAAGTAGGATTAAATGTATTAAAATAGCCATTAACTGATTTTTAAAAATTTTTTTTAAAAAGCTAGGTTACTGTGTTTATCTTGGTTGAAATGTAAATAGAAATGTATTTGAAAAATAAATGGTCATTCTAGATGTAATCTACCAAATTTTTTATGTATTTAAAAATTTTTTTTTAATATTGATTTATTTTTGAGAGAGAGACAGCAGAGAGAGGGAGACACAGAGTCTGAAACAGGCTCCAGGCTCTGAGCTGTCAGCACAGAGCCTGACATGGGACCCGAACTCACGGACCATGAGATCATGACCTGAGCCGAAGTCGGCCGCTTAACCGACTGAGCCACCCAGGCGCCCCATAAATTTTTTATGTATTTTATGATGATGGCTTATGTTACAAATTCTGTCTCTGAAATCCAGCTTCGAGTTCTGTTGGGTAAAGTGGCCTATTTGAAATTTTCTGATGATAGTTTCTATTTCCTTACAATACCTTTAAGTACCTAGTTTGATTGACATGTTTTAACATTATTACAGAGCCCTGTGCACCAGATCCCTTTGTATGTCTTAGTCAGGAAGACGGAATCACTGTTAAGTTCAGGCATCACTCCAGGGATTTAATGTCAATCCAACTTTGTTTTACCAAGTGCTGTTTTGTATTTAATCTCTTTTCTGCCACAACAAAATCAACAGAAGAAGCCTTATAATCTGCAAGATAGAGATGATCTGTTCTAGGGAAGAAATGGGAAAGGATTCAGGGCAAAATCAGTATAGCCAGTACATTCTCACAAAGTGATGCTTAGTTCACCTTATCAATGAGAGCCATCCTGTCCATTGACTGTGGTCTTTGAGACCCATTTTGTCCACTTGCAATGGACAGTGAGAGCTATCTTGTCCACTCAGTGATGGTCAGTACGAACCATCTTGTCCACTTACTATCATCAATGAGAACCATCTTGTCCACTTGGCTTGGTCAATGTGAACCATCTTTTCTGTTTGCCGTGGCCAACGAGAGCCATCTTGTCCACTTAACTGTGATCAGTGAGAACCATCTATCCATTTGCCATGGTCAACGAGAGCCATCTTGTCCACTTAACTGTGGTCAGTGAGAGCCATCTATCCATTTGCCATGGTCAACGAGAACCATCTTGTCCACTTAACTGCGGTCAGTGAGAGCCATCTATCCATTTGCCATGGTCAACGAGAACCATCTTGTCCACTTAACTGTGGTCAGTGAGAGCCATCTATCCATTTGCCATGGTCAACGAGAACCATCTTGTCCACTTAACTGTGGTCAGTGAGAGCCATCTATCCATTTGCCATGGTCAACGAGAACCATCTTGTCCACTTAATTGCGGTCAGTGAGAGCCATCTTTCCATTTGCCATGGTCAACGAGAGCCATCTTGTCCACTTACCATGGTCAATGAGAGCCATATCGTGTCCATTTACTGTTGTCAGTGAGAGCCATGTCGTCCACTTGCCATGGTCCGTGAGAGCCATCTTGTCCACAGGGGGGACCCATTGGTGGTTTATCTCACCACTTGTCACTTTTAGTGTCTTAATTGACTTAGTTCAGGGACTTGCTTTTCTTCATTTCTAGTCCTACAGTGAAGTTAAATACACATTTACACACAGTATATTCTACTTCAGTAAATTTCACTACAACCTGGATACAGACCACCCCTAATTTAGTCTTTTCAGTTCTGCTTTTTTATTATCTGTCTTGTTGCACATTGCTGTCATTTGCTGATTACTTTTGAGCTTATGCATTTGAAAATATGAATTTTCTGACTTCTCCAGAATGTTCTTGATGGATAGAACTATCTTAAATCTTGCCATTATTCGTGCGGTATTTTCTTCAGGATTCCCTCTGTAGCATAGTTTTAAAGTTCACTGTTCTTGACCATATTAACTGTGGTTGATTTAGACAGAACATAATGACTATGTGGATGGAGCTCCAAACCGTGATTTTGAGCTCATGTTTATTTCCCAACGAGGACATCCTAATTCCAAATAATAAGCAAAGCAATGGAAAAGAGGATTGTCTTGTCTTTTACCTGTCATTGGGTTGTGACCTTGCCTCATAGATTCTCCTGATATGGACGCTTGCTCTGAAAGGACTCAACTCCTTTTCAGGGGCCTGTTACATAGCTCTCATTAATGGTGGTGAGTGGGCACCTTGGAGGTGGGGGGGTCCACCAGTGGTCCAGGGACCCTGCTTCCAGAACCAAATCACTGCCACTTCAGTGCACCTTCAGCTTCCCCGTGCAGTGACCTTCCTGGGCATCTCTCAATGATCACAAAGTTTCAGTCACAGAATGTTTTGTTTTGTTTTTTAACGGAAGAAACAAACAGCTCCTGTTAGAGAAAAATACGAAATTAACAACTTTAAAATGCTTTTAGAAGGTTCAAAACATTAACTTCTTAAAATGTCAGTCTCCACAATAATGACAGAAAGTTGCATTTTAAAGTTTCACTTTTTTACATTTTCTAACTTTTTTTGAGATCACAGGCCCCTTTGAGAATCTGGATTCCTGGGATTCAGACATCTTCTTCAAGCCTGTGAATTAACCTCCAGCACCCAGGTTACGATTTCTGCTCTTGGGTGCTCCGCAAGGTCTTTGCATTAGCGCCTGTCACAACAAGTGCACGAAAGAGAATAGGAAGTTGACTGTTGGTTACAGCACACTTCAGGCTGTCGAGGTCTGCTGTGCGACGAAGGAAGGAGTGAAGGAAGGAAGGAAGTCCAAAGTAAGACGAAGCATTCTTTCATAAGCTCCAGTCTCATTGAGCTATTTTGTCTGAAGCTGGTTCTTACGTGTTCAGCTTTCCTGTTTGTCGGCTCCTAGAAACTTCCGCCCTCTACCTGCCCACCCTTAGCGTGCGGAGTTTGAGGCGGTTGGGAAAATACGTCTAATGTAAAAGGCGTCTGGGCAGGGAAAACAGGGTAGCAGACTAACATGGCAGGGCAGGACGAGGACAGAGCAGAGCCCGCCATTCACGAAAGGCCCATTAGCCAGAGGAACGAGGGAGGCCTCAATCTGTCGTGGAAGTCACAGGGCCTCTGAGACGTGCGATCACAACCAGTGAGTTTTCCTCAGAGGTGCAGCCTTTCCTGACACAGAGACCTAAGAGAAGCTGCCGCTTCAGACCTTCGCCGAGAGTACGTTCTCCAGCCGTCTCTACGAGAGCGGCCTGTGCCGAGAGTGTGGAGCCCAGATGCACAGTCCCTTGGGTGGATCCCAAGAGAACACCGAGCACACGGGTAGCCTTCCAACCATCTGTTGTGACGTAGTAATAAAATTTAGATCACTCAGAAGCATGAATATACACTATATACCCGTTAGGTTATCTTTCAAAATAACAAGCACCCAGTTTTGAGATTCGGCAGCAGAAGATTCTTGGTTGGTCATGTTGGGTGTTCAATTAAAAGCAGTTCATATCTTTTGACAGCCATTTAAGGGGACAATAGTCTCACAGGGGCTTCTTGGGACTTTCAAGGAGCTGCCCACTGTAACATGTTGGCCACACTGAGGTGGGCCGAGGGGAGCCATGGACAGACCCGGGCTTCCTCGGGAGCCCTCAGGGCACGCCATGACACGGCCGTGGAGCAAGGCTGTGTGGTAGTCTTAGCCTGGAAGGGTTTTAAAAGAGTTGTGTGTGGTGGGATTTAAAAAATAAAAGTAAGTGAAAAATAATAGCAAAAAACAAAGCACCTCGTTAAAAGCACACTTCAAAATGTCAGATTTCACACAGGCGTGGTCCTTGTCCCTCCCCCAGCTCCTGCTGAATTCTTCCTCAGTAGAAGCTGAGTTCTTTCCAGGAAATGGTTGGTCTGACCCGCATTTATATTTATTTTTTTAATTTAAAGTCAAATTAGTTTACATACAGTGTGGTCTTGGCTTCAGGAGTAGAGCCCAGGGATTCATTGCTTCTATATAACACCCAGGGCTCATGCCAACAAGTGTCCTTCCTCATGCCCGACACCCATCTTCCCCACCTCCCAACCCCCTACCTCCAGCAACCCTCAGTTTGTTCTCTGTATTGGAGAGTCTCTTACGGTCTGCCTCTCTCTCTGTATCTTATTTTTCCTTCCCTTGCCCTATGTTCATCTGTTGGCTTTCTCAAGTTCCACATATGATATCTGTCTTTCTCTGACCGACTTACTTCGCTTAGCATAATACCCTCCAATTCCATCCACATTGTTGCAAGTGGCAAGGTTTCGTTCTTTTTGATTGCCGAGTAATACTCCATTCACATCTTCTTTATGCATTCATTTGTTGATGGACAGTTGAGCTCTCTTAATACTTTGGCTGTTGTCAGTAGCGCTGCTGTAAACATTGGGGTGCATGTGCCTCTTTGAGTCAGCATTTTTGTATCCTTTCTGACCAGCATTTAGAAAGTGAGATCAGTTGCCATTTGAGGCTTCTTCTAGGATACGATGACCAAAATCTCAAGAATACTTTTGAGTCATAATTCATCCATTCATTCATTCATTCATTCAGAGACAGCATGAGCAGGGGAAGAGGGGAGAGAGAATCCCCAAGCAGGCCTCACACTGTCAACACAGACCCTGATGTGGGGCTCGAACTCAAGAACCATGAGATCATGACCTGAGCCAGAATCAGGAGTCAGCCGCTTAACCAAGACTGAGCCATCCAGGGGCCCCACTGAGTTGTGATTTTTCTTTCTAAATGTTTATTTTTGAGAGAGACAGAGTGTGAGCAGGGGAGGGGCAGAGAGAGGGAGACACAGAATCCGAAGCAGGCTCCAGGGTCTGGGCTGTCAGCAGAGAGCCCGACGTGGGGCTCGAACTCACCACCTGCGAGATCGTGACCTGAGCTAAAGTCAGCGCTTACCTGACTGAGCTGCCCAGGCCTCCTGTGTTGTGATCTTTAACAGCAAACAGATGTGCAGTTTGTGTGTGTCACCAGGTGATGACACCTCTCTGAAAGGACATGGAGTCAGAACCCCTCGTTTTACTTCATTTAGGATTTCCCTGTGGTCTGTCTAGGACTGGTTCCTGCAGGTCTCACCCTTGGGTGTTGTCTTGCATGAGCGTCAGACCCAGGGTGACCCCGAGCTCTGTGTTTCCGAAGCTGCAGCTGTGGGGGATGCCCCTCCTCCCTGCCTCTGACAGGAACCAGACTCTCTCTTGTCGTTTCTGGGAGATTTCTCCCCAAGGTGATGGAGCATAACAGTGATTATTCATGATGCTGGTTCTGGGACAAGATGTTGCTTGAAAGATCTAGATTTGCAGCTTGCCCCACAGTCTCCGTGTGTGGGCAGGGGTGTCCGTAGAAGGTTCTCTGTGTGTGGGCAGGGGCGCCCCTAGAAGGTTCTCTGTGTGTGGGCAGGGGGTCCCCTAGAAGGTTCACTGTGTGGGCAGGGGCGCCCCTAGGAGGTTCACCATGTGGGCAGGGGCACCCCGAGAAGGTTCTCTGTGTGTGGGCAGGGGCGCCCCCAGAAGGTTCACTGTGTGGGCAGGGGCACCCCGAGAAGGTTCTCTGTGTGTGGGCAGGGGCGCCCCTAGAAGGTTCACCGTGTGGGCAGGGGCGCCCCCAGAAGGTTCACTGTGTGGGCAGGGGCACCCCGAGAAGGTTCTCTGTGTGTGGGCAGGGGCGCCTCTAGAAGGTTCACTGTGTGGGCAGGGGCACCCCCAGAAGTTCACCATGTGGGCAGGGGCACCCCGAGAAGGTTCTGTGTGTGGGCAGGGGGGCCCCTAGAAGGTTCACCACGTGGGCAGGGGTGCCCCGAGAAGGTTCTGTGTGTGGGCAGGGGTGCCCCGAGAAGGTTCTGTGTGTGGGCAGGGGCGCCCCGAGAAGGTTCTCTGTGTGTGGGCAGGGGCGCCCCGAGAAGGTTCTCGCAGGGGTGTCCGTGGAGGCGGAAGAGGCCGCGGTCTGGGCTCCCTGGGGACCGTGCCACAGTGCTCAGGGAACACTGAAGCAAACAGCTGAGGACCGGCCGTGAGGGGTGCTTCTGGCAGCAGAAGGCCTTCCGGTTCCTTGTGTCTCGTGTGTATTCGCAGATTCTGGCCGAGGGGGGTCCCCCCGGGGTCTGCGGTGCGCAGCGTTGCTTTCCTTCCAGCAGAAAGGGGCCACTGCAGGGTGGGGGGCAGCCCTGCGGTTGCTCAGGGCTCTGGGCTGCACGGCGCTTCTCCCCCCAGGGAGGCCGTGGGCATCTCAGCCCAGAGTCAGCCCCGGTTCCCGGCCTCGCCAGCCCCGATCGGCCGGCATCAGTGGGCCGGACGGAGACTTCTTGTTCTTAAATTAAAAAAAAAATTTTTTTTTAACGTTTATTTATTTTTGAGACAGAGAGAGACAGAGCATGAGTGGGGGAGGGTCAAAGAGAGGGAGACACAGTATCTAAAACAGGCTCCAGGCTCTGAGCTGTCAGCACAGAGTCCGATGCGGGGCTCGAACTCACGGACTGCAAGATCGTGACCTGAGCCGAAGTCGGCTGCTCAACTGACGGAGCCACCCAGGCGCCCCGTGGACGGAGACTTCTGACCGTGATGGAAACGTTAGCTCAACTGCTGGCTGCTTACCGACGCTTTCCCTGGCCCGCCCTCCCCCCCACCCCCCCACCCCCCCCCCCCCCCCGCCGGCCACGGCCTGCTCAGAGAGCCCCCTCTGGCAGTCCAGCCCAGCGACCCCAGGCCACGTTGGGGTGGTGGGCAGTCCGCGGACAGGTCGCGAAGGCGGCATTTCCCTCTGCGGACGCTCGGGTGGAGATGGCGTACATCCCCAGGAAGGGGACAGGGTCACTGGTGGCCTCTCGTGCACCTGCTCCTTCTCCAGTCTCTGAGCTCACCTGTGTGTCTCTCCCCGGGGCTAAGCGGGTGCTGGTGGCTGTTGTGGGCGTTGGCGAGAAGGGGCGGTCTCTCTGTTCAGCACGAGGACGGCAGGTGTCAGGAAGGGCATGTTCTACTGTCATGTCAGCTGACCTGTAACCCGGGTCACCGGCGACAGGAAGGTCTGCTTCCCCGTTCTGTTCCGTGTGGTGAGGGATTTACGTTGAGACAGGACTTGGGTGGGGGTGGGGGGTTCCTGCAGTTACTCAGGGCGTTCGGGGAGAGCGGGGTTAGGTCTAATGTTTAGTGTCGCCAGATGGTCTTGAAGCGGGGCTTCTGGCTCCGGGAAGGATTACTTTATTTTCTTGCACACAGTTTTCTCAAGTGATACTTTCTGTAAAAAAGTTGTCAGGCTATCCTGATTCTTGCTTCATTGTCGTAAATATTATCCTGTGTCCCGAAAGAACACAGTATTTGTCTTTCATCAACATCCGATAAGAGATTTAATACAGCTCCCCTCCCTCCCCCTCCCTCCCCCTCCCACACAGGCTTCTGTCTGGCCGCTTAGGGGCATCTGAGAGTGATGGGGGGAGTGGGCAGCAGGGTGTCATTTCTCCGCATGATCCCCTAGGGAACCCTTTGTCCCCAGCCTCACCCTTCCAGGAAGCTTCAAGTATTAATCAAAAGACTCCCCCACCCCAGTAATTAGTAAGGCAAGATAGCTAAAGATCCAGTGTTAATTTGGCTTTAGATTATTCTAGCAAGTCAGTGTGGGGGTTTATAGATTGTTTGAGCCTCTTGGTCCTTGTGAAGCTCTCTCATTGTCGAGGGAGCTTGTGGAGCAGAATTGCTTTACGGCTTTGCTTGGTTATGATTAAGGAAAAGTGCGGAGAGAAGGAGTTTATGACACGGGAGCCAAACGCCACGAATGTACGCCGTGGGGTAGCACGGGCTTTGCTTCGGTTCTTACCTTCTTAGATAGGTCGAAGGGTGTTACTCACAGAAGCGGCGAGGCGGGTTACGGAACAGTGTGGGCGGGTGATTTCATCAAAGGAAACCCTCTGCTTTGTGTTTTCTAGAACGTCGTTCTCTCAGGAGGCTCCACAATGTTCAGGGACTTTGGACGTCGACTGCAGAGAGATTTAAAACGAGTGGTCGATGCCAGGCTGAGACTCAGCGAAGAGCTCAGCGGTGGCCGGATCAAGGTACGAGGCGTCTCCGGGCCCCGAGCGCGCCTGGCTGTGCTCCCTCCCACAGAGCCCGAGGAGCCAGCTGGCCGGCTGGGGAGCCCGCACCAGGGTTCAAGTCCCTTCCCCAGCCGCACTGTGAGATCACGCTCGAGGGTCGTCGCTGCTGCCGAACTCATCCCAAGAGTGTCGTTAAGGCTGGTGTCCCTACTGGGGTGGCACCAACCACTTCGTGACCCACCCCTACCGGCACTTTCTTTGTGATGACCAGGATCTATGGGGTTGGGACCAGTTGACAGTGAGGGTTTTTTATGTTTTTTTGGAGGTGTTCTCACGAAACTAAAGTAAGCAGGGAGTCTTGGTGTGTTACCCGAAGGTAATCGTTGACGAGCTGCTGAGTTTCCCTGGGCTTCCGGGCAGGGCTGGGCCTCGGTGTAGATGGGAGCAAATGCACACCCTCTGGCCTGGTGGAGTGACTGGTGGCAGATTTCTCACGGTGTTTTCGGGACGCTTGGCATTAGTTCTGTGATGCTGAAACATCTAATTTGTTTAGTAAAAAAAAAATCAACTGGGTTAGTTGCTTGGATTTCTTACTGTTTCAAACGCCTTTAGTTTCGTGAAAGATAACCCTTCCTTGATGTGGGCGCTTTGTTCTCTGCACCATCCCTGCTGGGGGCTGGGGGCTGGGGGCTGGGGGCTGGGTGCATTTGGCCGAGACCCTTCCTGTCAGGGGCTGTGTGTGGCCGATGCCACCACCGAGGCACTAGAACATCGGGGATGGGCCTTGAGCTGTCAGCTGGGAGGAGGCCCCTCGACGGTCCGCACTCAGGGCGGAGCTGTCCTCCTGCCTGCTGAGCGGTTGCTGGGTGACCAGTCAACCGCCCTGGCGACTCAATGTCCCTTACTCTCTTTCGCAGCCTAAGCCTGTGGAGGTTCAGGTGATAACGCATCATATGCAGCGCTATGCGGTGTGGTTTGGAGGCTCGATGCTGGCCTCAACTGTAAGTCCTTTTCTAGATTGTTGTCTGTTTTCATTTCTGCGTTCTCTGTCGAGTTGGGATGAACGTTGCCCTGTGAAGGTTAAATAGCGCGTGGCTCTCAACAGTTGCACTTTTAATTCTGTGACGTATAAGAACCGTCTTAATGGTAACGTCCATCGCACGGCTAATCCTTCCTAATTAGGGCTTGCAGACAGTGTGGGTAAGCGGGATCCCAAAATAACCTCGATTCCCATGACTGCCCCAAGTAGTTTTTTACTCTCCTCCTCACTCTGTGACGAGCTAGTGAGTCGCCAGTGTAGGGTGGCCCGCGGTTTGTTCGAGCGGAGGGTGAACACGTTCGAGAACCGAAGTGACCTCCGTCCGTAGTCGGGCCTCAGAGGGCAAGAACCTCACCACCGGGGTCTCCTTTGCGTGACGGTTTACTAGTCCTGTTCCTTTCCGGAAGGTGTCTGTACCGCTCCTAACCGCTGCCTCCCCTAGCCCGAGTTCTTTCAGGTGTGCCACACCAAGAAGGACTACGAGGAGTATGGCCCCAGCATCTGCCGCCACAACCCCGTCTTCGGAGTCATGTCCTAGTGTTCGCGTCGACGGCGTCTCCCAGTCACGCGGCGCCGGGCTGAGACCGCAGCTCCTGTACATAGTGGCGTCCAGTGTCGATGTCGAGAAGCGTGCTTGCGTCGCCGAATGCATGAGGCGGTTCCGTGCACGCCCCCCGTGTGCCCGCCGTCCGACGGCCGCCCTCTCTCCCTGCGCCCTCCCCGCCTCCCCGCCTCCCCGTCTCCGAGCTTCTAGTCCGCGGAGAATTCTGAAGGAATTCACCTGCGACTTTAAAAATGGTGAGGAAATCCCCCCAGAAGATGGCGCAAACTGGTCCCCGCGGGAAAGAATATGGGGCTGCACCCCCTTTTCCTCCCGGCCTATTTTTGTAAATAAAACGTTATAAACTTGAAATACAAATTGATGTTTATATTTCCTATTATTTTGTATTTCCTGGTATTTGGTACAACTGGCCGAGCCTAAGCACGAATAGATTTTGGTGTCTTGGAGTTGCTGTAAAAACGTTTCTACTTGTGAGGCATGTTCTGATGTGTCTGTAGGCAAACAAAACAAAACAGCAAACTTTTTTGCCACATGTTTGCTAGAAAACGATCACGCTTTATTGGCGTCACATGAAGTTTCAACACTAAACGCTGTTGTACGGGAATCATTACAGATAATGTATCTCTTCATTTTCCTGTTTGACCTTTCGGGAACTGTTTTATAGAAGACGCTGGTTTGCCGTTGGAGTGTTGGATGAAATGCTACCGTGCACCGTTGTAATAAAAGCGGTTAGACTCTTTATACAGATTTCCTGTCGTGCTGTGCTGGTCTTTCCGTTTCCCCTTTGGGCTCATGCTTGTTCCAAAGGGTGTTGCAGTTTGTCTCCCGTCACCGGAGGATTTGGTGATCGGTACCAAGTCCGCGGAAGGACGTTTCCCAAAATGACGGGGACCGCCTGCCATCAGTGGCCACTCGGTCACCAGCGGCGCTCCGGATGCTCACGTGAGGGGCTCTGGATGCGGGGTGGGGAGGGTGCTTCTGTGGATTTCCAGCATCCCTTCCTTGGAACCCAGGACTCATCGCTGAGCTTTGAGTGGTTGCTCTGACGTTTGCTGAGTAGGTTGCTGGCTTAAAAGGTACTTGGCAGGGGCGCCTGGGTGGCGCAGTCGGTTAAGCGTCCGACTTCAGCCAGGTCACGATCTTGCGGTCCGTGAGTTCGAGCCCCGCGTCGGGCTCTGGGCTGATGGCTCAGAGCCTGGAGCCTGTTTCCGATTCTGTGTCTCCCTCTCTCTCTGCTCCTCCCCCGTTCATGCTCTGTCTCTCTCTGTCCCAAAAATAAATAAACGTTGAAAAAAAAAAAAATTAAAAAAAAAAAAAAGGTACTTGGCAAAAGTAAGAGATTTAGTGTTGCCCCGTTCTTCATGTAATACGGTCCGTGTGACACTGTTACGGTACTTCTTCTAAGTCACAAAGTAGGTTTTATTCTCTGAAACTTAGCCTTCATAAAGAAACATTTGGTGTTGTTATTTCAGTTTAGAAACGAGGTTGAGAACAGCAGTAAGTTCCCAGCGTGGTGAAATCTGAGTTTCCTTTGCCCGAGGCCGTCCCTGCCTGGTTCCTCCCATCCAAGTACTAACCAGGCCCGACCCTGCTTAGCTTCCAAGATCGGACGAGATCGGGCACATTCAGGGTGGTATGGCCGTAGACTGTCCCTGCCTGGTTCCTGATTAATTGTCAGCGACCCCAGACCCTCGTCTCCTCACTGGGGACTTTCAGACCACTCAGTTCTTACTTTGTCCAAACAAACAGCTTCTCTGCTTTCCCTCTGGGGCCTGCTGCTTCTCAGGACCACTGGTCTGTTCTGGTTTCTTGTGGTTTCTCCAGCCACTCTATCGCACTGAGTCCCAGGCCGCTCTCTCGCCTTCACGCACATCCATGCATCCGAAACGTGGCAGCAGGAGTGCCACATGTCCTTCCACGTGGAACTTTGCTAAGCGGGGACCGTGCGTGACCTTCCTTAATCTTAACAACAGCTCTTGGAAATTGGCATCACTGTTATCCCCATTTTCCAGATAGGAAACCGTGGCTGAAAAGAATTCAGTGCGTGCTTACCAGCAGGTAGGAAGCAGAGAAGGCATTACTGATGTAAAATGTGCTTTCCTGATTCTTGTAAAAGGAGGAGGAGAACTGCGACCAGCCGGGGGAGCGGGGGTCCAACCCGATGGCATGAGCCTGTGCAGTGATTTCATGAGATGCTGGAATAAAAAGAGTTTGGAAACAGCCGCAGGAGCTAGAAAACATTCCCCCTCTCATCCACATCCCTTGGTATGGAACGTGTTCTAGGAAGCTACTGACACAGGATTTATAGCATGTTTTGATGTTGCATTATTTTCATTTTTGTTCGTAACGTTTTGCTCATGTTTCTTTTTTTTTTTTTTAATGTTTATTTATTTTTGAGACAGAGACAGAGCATGGATGGGGGAGGGGCAGAGAGACACACACAGAATCCGAAGCAGGCTCCAGGCTCCGAGCTGTGAGCACAGAGCCCGACGCGGGGCTCAAACTCAACGGACTGCGAGATCATGACCTGAGCTGAAGTCGGACGCCCAATCGACGGAGCCACCCAGGCGCCCCGCTAATACTGTTTCATCATGTGCGTGGACTTTGTTGTATTTCACAAGGCAAGTAAAAGAGTTTGAGCACTTAGAACCATAATGGGCCCACAGTAAGTGTTGAGTAAGTTTTAGCCATTGTTATTCTGTTTATAGAGCAATTATTGTAGGGGCGCCTGGGTGGCTCAGTCGGTTAAGCGTCCGAATTCAGCTCAGGTCATGATCTGGCAGTTTGTGAGCTCGAGCCCCGCGTCGGGCTCTGTGCTGACAGGTCAGAGCCTGGAGCCTGCTTCGGATTCTGTGTCTCCCCCTCTGTCTGCCCCTTCATGCTCATGCTCTGTCTCTCTCTGTCTCTCAATCATAAATTTTAAAAAAACATTAAAAAAATTTAAAGCAGTTATTGTGTCCTGAGAGCCCTACTCGTCACAATTGCATTAAAAAATAGTTTTGGTGGGGGAAGGGAATTTTCAGTTCATGCATTCAATGGCCTTCAGAACTTTCAGTAAGAAGATATATATTTTTTTTAACGTTTATTTATTTTTGAGACAGAGAGAGACAGAGCATGAACAGGGGAGGGTCACAGAGAGAGGGAGACACAGAATCTGAAACAGGCTCCAGGCTCTGAGCTGTCAGCACAGAGCCCGACGCGGGGCTTGAACCCACGGACCATGAGATCATGACCTGAGCCGAAGTCAGACGCTTAACCGACTGAGCCACCCAGGCGCCCCAAGAAGATATTTTTTAAAAAAGATCTCCGTGTAGAGTTGTAGGATCTAAACGTCACCTGGCCTCTTCTTAGCATCGCACTGCTGATACAATCGAATCACTTTAACATCCATACAAAAGCCACCGCTGCCTGCACTGCTGCTGTCCCCCTGCCCAGCTCTGTGCTCTGAGCCGCTCTTTCGTAACCAGCACGAGGACATCTTTGGCTTGGGTTATGCTTGTTCCACAGGCACGCCTCAGGTGAATGCACCGAGACTGGCTGTCACTGGGTGGTCGCGGCGGTAGGTGTGGGCGCCCTGGAGTGAGCGACCCCCAGAAGGGCTCCCTTCCTTCGGAGGGCTCCGGCATCCCCTCTGGACGAAGCCTCTTCCCCCGTCGGGCCAGCCTCTCCATGCTCCAGTGATGCCCTGTGGCCCTCCCTGGACTGAGGTCCTTGAAAATAGGGGACTGATCTTTGTACCCCCGGGGACCTTCCAACGCCTGGCACACGGTATGTGCCCAGTACCTTTTGAGATAAATTCCCGTTCACACGGAGACTCCCTCCCTGGTTTTTCCAGGCTGTGCGTGCTCTGCACTGACAAGTGTTCTGTGTTTGGGTGATCTTATATGAAAACTGGTTTTCGAGCGTCTGGGACATTCACTATCATTACCTTAAGACTTCTTTTTTTTTCCCTTTGATTTCATTTAATTCATTTATTTTGAGAGAGACAGAGAGCAGGGGAGGGGCAGAGAGAGAGAGAGAGAGGGAGAGAGAGAATCCCAAGCAGGCTCTGCACTGTCCATACAGAGCCCGCCACGGGGCCAGAAGTCATGAACCGTGAAATCATGACCTGAGCCAAAACCAAGAGTCGGATGCTTGACCTACTGAGCCATCCAGGCCCCCCTTGACCTTAGGACTTGTAACGATAGAAAATCTCGTTCCGGACGGAGACTCTGGTAGATGTGCCGTGTGCCGGAAGGTGGGTATGTCATGTTGTCACATGTCTCGGAAGGTGGGCTTCCCTGAACGGTGGTTACCGCCTGCACTGGAATCGACAAGGGTCCAGTGGAGGAAATTGCCCCGCACAGATCTTGAAGACCTCCGTCGTATATTGTATGGTAGTAATAGTTCCTTCTCCAACTTAACCAATGTGAATAACGAGCTCTTGTGTGACCGAACTCCTGATCGTTTCGTGATTAATTCATTCTTTACGATCCCTCCATTCTATCTCATTTGTAAAAATTACACTAGTGCAGACAAGCTTGTGAGGTTTAATCAGGTGCACCGCTCATTTACAACCACGAGAGAGCCCCATTAAGAATATTTATCTGTTAAATAATTCTTTACTTAATTGGAGAATATTTCATAACGTTTCGTTTAAAAGTAGCTGTCAGGCTTGTTAAGGAGAAATGTAAATTGATTGGCAAAATAATTGTGTGGGGCTCTAATTGGCGATTACGTCAGTTTCACACGGTCAGATGGAAATAAATCTTTTTAAAAAGGAGAAAAGAAACTATAGCTTGATATTGGTATCGTGGAAGATTTTTCTCATGTTAAGATGTTAGTTCCTTCTGCCCTGTGTTACGTCTCAAAAGTAAGCGGCTATTGGGGCGCCTGGGTGGCGCAGCCGGTTAAGCGTCCGACTTCAGCCAGGTCACGATCTCGCGGTCCGTGAGTTCGAGCCCCGCGTCAGGCTCTGGGCTGATGGCTCAGAGCCTGGAGCCTGTTTCCGATTCTGTGTCTCCCTCTCTCTCTGCCCCTCCCCCATTCATGCTCTGTCTCCCTCTGTCCCAATAATAAATAAACGTTGGAAAAAAAAAAATTAAAAAAAAAAAAAAAAAGTAAGCAGCTATTTATTCCCTGGTTGACTTTTACCCTTTTTTTAGCTCGGCAGGGGGTGCCATGGATGATTTCTAATTACGTGTGTATGCACAAATATATATTAGTTTAATGGTATTTGCTACTGAAAACTTCAGAACTTTTTAATTGATAAAAATGAATATAACTTTAAATTATGAAAAAATTAATAATTAAAAACCTAAGGGGTTTATGGTGTCAAAATAGAAATGACATGTCCTGGCTGTATTTTCAGTATTAAGGGGTCAGATCAGCCGTCACAGTTGATCAGAGCTCCATTTAACTCCCTCTTGGCCACGTTGACCCTTACTGCAGATGTATTCTGAGTAGTTTCCCACCAGATACCCTTTGGCCTTGAGTGATCTTTCTTCGCGCTTCTGGTGTGCGCTCGGCAGTGACACCAGATGATGGAGTGTTTCGGCGAGGTGCCCTTGGTGTCATTTGCTCATCGTAGTGCGGCGGGGCTGAGAATAAGGCGGAGAGCAGGTCGTCTGAGATCCCCAGTTCATGCCCTGGCATGGCGCCTGGCTGGCGGCTGGGCCACTTGGGACATGCTCACCTCCCTCTCTGCCTCCATGAGCCGTGAGCCAACGGCACCGCAGCCAGGAGCCCGTGGTCGGGGCGCCCTGTGGTGCGGAACATCCCAGAAGAGATGCTTGCTGGAAAGAGGAGAAGCGAGAGACGGCCGTGGGGGACACTGTCATGTGAAGGAAGTGACACGGGAGTGTGGGGCTGCTCTCTCACAACTCCAGGGGGACCCCTTCAGGCTGCCGGCGATAGAAACCGCAGCACCCTCTGTTTGTGCGGCCCATCCTTTGTGCCTCAAGTTTTTATGTTTTTTAAGTTTATATATTTATTCCGAAAGAGAGAGACAGAGAGCAAGCAGGGGAGGGGCAGAGAGGGAGAGAGAGAATCCCAAGCAAGCTCTGCACTGTAAGTGAGGAGTCTGACACGGGGCTTGAACTCATGAACCACGAGACCATGACCTGAGCTGAAGTCGGACACTTAACCAACTGAGCCACCCAGACGCCCCCTCAAGGTGTTTTTAAACCGGGAAAAGCCATCATCTGTTGATGGTTGCTGGGTTCTGGGTGCTCCGCTAAGGTCCCCATTTTGTGACTGCACATTGTCTAGGGGCCTGGGAGCCACGGTGAGAAGGGGTCCGGGAACAAGTCACAAGGACAGTTTTCAGTGCAGCACTAACGCCTGGTGTGGAAGGCAGGGGGGACGTAAGGGTGTCCAGGATAGGGCTGGGGTGAGAGTTTTGGTCTTTCTCTTAACATATTTCAGTATATGTGCTGCCAAAGCGAGCACAGGTCTTTCTCTTAAGAATAAAGCCCTTAATGGGGCGCCTGGGTGGCGCAGTCGGTTGAGCGTCCGACTTCAGCCAGGTCACGATCTCGCGGTCCGTGAGTTCGAGCCCCGCGTCGGGCTCTGGGCTGATGGCTCAGAGCCTGGAGCCTGTTTCCGATTCTGTGTCTCCCTCTCTCTCTGCCCCTCCCCCGTTCATGCTCTGTCTCTCTCTGTCCCAAAAATAAATAAACGTTGAAAAAAAAAATTAAAAAAAAAAGAATAAAGCCCTTAAGCAAGTAAAGAGGGATGATGAGATTCGCACAGACACGCCTGGGAGGTTGTGCCCAGAGCTGTAGCTTTTCTGGAGTCACTGAGCGAACCTGGAACGGGAGAGGTGAAGTCGGCTGGACGTGAACGCTGGTCTGGGGCTGGCTAACGTATGCATGAAGGGCAGAGTCTGATGTCTTACTCTGTAAAACAGCGGGCAAAGTCGATGAGGTGTGTCGGAGGGAATCAGAAATCCGAACAATCGGAAACTATGATCTCTGGATGAAGGTAGGGAATAGACTTTGTGAAATTTAGGATGCAGTTTTCAGCGTAAAAACAAAGATAATTTCTCTCGCTGTATTTAGAAATAGTCGGTCTTTTGCATTCTTAGCACGGTGCTTTATTTCTTTTGCAGAAAAAGAGCGACTGTGATTTGCCCGTTACGAGTGATACTCGAGAACTGTCAAAGAATTTAGGATGACAGCATGGTGTACAGTACTCCTCATAATAATTAGAAATAAGCCATCTAGGGAAATAAGTGGTGAGCTGTAAATGTACAAACGACTAAGTGATATTTTCCACTGATGTTTCCCATCTCAGCTGGGCTAGTCTATGTGCTTGCATTTCTGATTATGTAGCCATTTTCTTGAACAAAATTAGTAGGTTTTCACATGTATTATTACGTCTTATGTCCGCAGTAAATTAAACTTTATAGGTAATCGAAACATCATTGCGTGATATAATTACAGCTCTCTGAATTAGAGTTTAAGAATGTTATTGCAGTAGGACGTACAACTTAAATGTCCCCTAATGGCAAAGATTAACAGCATTATAAACTTTCTAGAAATATGCAGCTCATGGTCCTGGTTGACTGTCGAGTAACTTTTTTTAATTAAGTCTTTTTTTAAGATTCTTTTTTTTTTTCTTTTTTATTTTTTTAACGTTTATTTATTTTTGAGACAGAGAGAGACAGAGCATGAACAGGGGAGGGTCAGAGAGAGGGAGACACAGAATCCGAAGCAGGCTCCAGGCTCTGAGCTGTCAGCACAGAGCCCGATGTGGGGCGCGAACTCACAGACCGCGAGATCATGACCTGAGCTGAAGTCGGACGCCTAATCGACTGAGCCACCCAGGCGCCCCCAGATCATTGACTTCTAAAAGGGCCGACAAGCTCTTGCGTGCAGACTCAACGGACAGCCTTGTTTCCAGGTGGGAGCGTGCCCTGTAACATAGCGTGGTCACCCAACCCCGCGTGGTGACCTGTGTAATGAATTTGGGTGCCAGCGTCCTGAAAAGTTACATTCACAACACGGTTAAGTGTGGGTGCCTGATCTTGCGATGACACCTTAGGAAATTCGCTTCATGACGTGGGGTAACAATATTGATAGGGCTTAATAACCACAACCCACAACAGTTTTTCAGGGTTTTTGTTTTTTGCTTTTCCTTAAAAAAAAAAAAAAGAAAGAAAGAAAGTCACTGATACATTCACACAAAAGGCTATCCGTTTTTAAGCCTATAGTTTTCTCTTGAAATCTTAAACTCCTCTGTTCACCATAGATGGTTCTGGAAAGCCTCCAGCTGTGAATCCTGGAATTCTGTCTATTCAGTTCCTGACCAGGAGTGAATGCTCGTGGCCGGTTTGAACAGAGCAGGAAAGGGGCTTGGTGTTCGCACCCCGGTGCCAGAGATGGTTTGTGGGACGCCGGTGACCTCGTCCCCTTGAGGACCTGCACTGCCTGACTCACGGGCGTGAGGGTTCCAGTCTGTGTGTGGGACAGTGGCAGGCGTGCTGGGCTACACGGGAATCCCACCCGCGACCCCTGGAGGAGACCAGCGACTTACGCAGTCCTGCTCGCAGTGAGCCGTGCATGGCGTGCTAGGAAACGATTGCTTCTGAGCGTGTTCGGTGCAGCAGAGGAAGGAGCAAGTTCCAGGGCCAGACATGTTCGGGAGGCTCGTGCGAAGGTGCAGGGTGTCTCTTTACTCAAGGGCCAAGAGCTCTTAATCACTTGGGAAGCCTACAGGGGTGATGGCTCTCGGCCCCAGGCTCCGGAGGCCAGAGCTGGGGACACCCGTCTATGTGGGTTCCCCCCGGGAGAGAGGGAGCACCAAATCCTAACCACTAGACCGCCAGGGAACTTGGGGTCCCCCCGGAAGAGCTGCCTTCACGAGGGGGTGTCGGTGGAGGGACGCCTGTGTTTCTGCCCCTGATAGACTGTTCTGTGAGAGAGAAGATGAGGTTTCTAAAAAGGACTTTGTTTAGGAAAAAAAAAAAAAAAAGTCTCTCTCTTCCCCTCCCCCGCTCTGTCTCACTCTCAAAATAAATAAAGTTAAAAAAATTAAAAACTTTTTTCTTCGGAATATTACTTGTATCGTGAGCTGAAGAGAACTCCTAATGGTGCTTCTGGTGGTCACTGGTGGTAAGTGAGGGACATTAAGTTCCAGCGGCTATTTTGGTGCTTCGCAGAAAGACGGACAGATGGCTGTCTCGTGTTTCTTTTTGTGGTCGCTCATTTCTTAGGCTCATACTCATCCGAGGTAACGCAGATGTTCAGTCTGTTACTCTCCTCAGACCGCATTTAGGCAGACATTTGTTCCTTAAGGGCACAATTTTCATTTACTGGAATTTCAAATATAAACAAAATGCCCCAAAGGGAAGGGATTTGGGGGGGGCCCGGTGATTCCTACAGTGTTATCCGCGTGGCAGTTGATGGTGTGGTCATCGCTGTGATGTCTAATTTCTAGTTTTTAGTGAAAACAACCCCTTTTGATGAGTAGGATAAAAATAAATATGATGTGATGCTATGTCGATTCATCCTTTGTTTTCAAGTGAGAACGCCCAGTGTTCTATAAGTTCTGTGCTTTGGGGAATATTCTTTTTTTTTTTTTTTTTTTTTAATGTTTTATTTATTTTTGAGAGAGAGACAGAGTGCGAGAGGGGGAGGCACAGACATTGAGGGAGACACAGAATCCGAAGCAGGCTCCAGGCTCCGAGCTGCCAGCACAGAGCCCGATGTGGGGCTCGAACCCACGAACCGTGAGATCATGACCTGAGCCGAAGTCGGACACTTAACCACCCAGGCGCCCCACTTTGGGGAATATTCTTAAAGAGGAAAATAATTTCTGTTCATTTTAGTAGTTTCGGTGGGCATCATGTTTGTGGTCAGGGCAAAGAGTTTCCAGATGTTACTTATGTTCAGATGTTTTCTTGATTCATACCTTTGGAGGTTGGGGTCGGTTCTCGACGACGGAGGCTCTCTCAGCCCGGGAGAACTCTGGCGGTTGGCTGCCTGCCCTCTGGCCATGTGACGTGGTGGCATCTCTCGTGGAGGATGTAGAGGAAAATATAAAATGAAATCTGCTTTCCTTTTGGTTCTGGAAGAAAAAATTTGTGGTAAAGAAGGCAAAGCTTTGCTGTGTGGAAATAAATGAAGTAAATGAGAACAGTCATGGCTGTTTTCTTCGGAGGGGCTCGGCCACCATCGCGCGTGCCGGGTGGGGACTCCGAGCTGGCAGAGGGGAGCCGCCCCGTGGAAAAGGGGGTCAGGTGCGCCCCGCTGGGGGCCGTGGGTGTGGGGAAGTCAGGAGGGCTGACCAGAAGCAGGATCCTACGCGGTTGGTTGGGGGTGGCGTATTTGGCTTTCCCCGTCAGTCCTAAGTTGGAGGTGGAAGCTGGCGGGTGTTGATCAAGGCCTGGCCGTCTGGGGCTGGTGGCTGCAGACCGCGGCTTGGCTTCCCCGACTGGTGGCCGCGGGTTGGGGGCCAGAGCTGTGGTCACATACAGTCTGGCTATTGTCTGTTCATATATTTAGTCCCCCAGTTGGAAAAGTGAGATGTTGAAAAACGAGTGGGTGGTTGGGCCAGTCTGCAGTCTTCACCACTCAAAACACCAAGGTTGGTGTCCCAGCCCTGCGTCCGCGCTGTGATGCTGCTGTTACTTATGAAACATTTGAGGCGCTTTTTTTTTTTTTTTTTTTTTTTTAAATTTTTTTTTTTTTTCAACGTTTATTTTATTTTTGGGACAGAGAGAGACAGAGCATGAACGGGGGAGGGGCAGAGAGAGAGGGAGACACAGAATCGGAAACAGTCTCCAGGCTCTGAGCCATCAGCCCAGAGCCCGACGCGGGGCTCGAACTCACGGACCGCGAGATCGTGACCTGGCTGAAGTCGGACGCTTAACCGACTGCGCCACCCAGGCGCCCCGAGGTGCTTCTGATGTATATCTCTAATATATGTTTTCCCGAAAACAATTTGGGTTCCCGACTCTGGCCTCATGAGACTGTGAAAGAGCCTCAGAGAAGACGAGGTCCCCGAGTTCTAGTCCCCTGCTCCGCTCCTGGCGCGCAGCATGGTCTCGGGGAACCGTTTCACTTCTTCGGGCCTCGGGTGCGGTTGGAATGGATACGATGAGGGCCACCCCGTGGCTCTCCTGGAATATTGTGATGATAACGCGGAAACCCGGGACAACGGCTGGGAGACCTGGGTTAGCTTCCCGCGACTGCCGGGGCAAAGGCGCTCGAACAGGGCGGCTTAACCGAAGTTCATTGTCTCTCAGTCTGGGGCCAGACGTCTGAGATCCAGGTGAGGCAGGGCCAGGTCCACCGCAGGTGCTGGGGAAGGATGTGCTCGAGTCCTCTCCCTTCCCCTCCCCTCGCCCGAGTCTGGTGGTCTCTGGGCTTGTGGCAGAGAACGCTAGTCCCCACGTGGTATTCCCCTGCACCTGTCGGTGTCCACATTCCCCTTCTTATGAGGACACCAGTCACATTGGATTAGGGCCACCCTGCTCCAGCATGACCTCATCTTAACCTGCCGAATCCCATCTGCGATGGCCCCGTTTCCAAATAAGGTCACGTGTGGAGGCCCTGGGGGTTAGGAGTCCAACGTACGAATTTTGGGGAAAGGCAGTCCAACCCACAGCAAGATCCAGGAACACATGTGGTTGATCCCGGCCACACAAGCCCCCTGGGCTCCTCGGCCTGATGGTGTGGTGAGCAGGTCTTGCCCCGTCACCCTGTCCTGTAAAATGAGGACGCTGGGGCCCACCTCACGCGGGCGGGACTGCATGGATGGGGCTTAGCATGATTCCTGGGACGCAACGACCCTACGATTGTAGGCTGCTGGGAATGCAGCCAGGGCCCCCTGGGGTAGACATGGGGAGACAGGGGTGTGCGTGTCTGAGAAAGGGGTGTGGGTGTCTAGGTTCAGGGCAGACTTGCTTCTGCCTCCTCCGCTGATCTCCCTGGAGGGCGCAGTCCTGGCCTCTCGGAAGCCACGGACACGGCAGGTCAGGGCAGGCCACGCTTGGCCAGGCAGTTTGCAGCCTTCATGCGTTCTCTCGGGCCTGCGGGCTGACGGCCGTGGGGCGGCCTCTTGGTGCCTCTGCTGCCCCAGAGGGACTGTCCCCTCCCCGGGTCCGTGCCTGAGGGCGGGGCCTTGTACAAGTCTTCTCCACGCATTCAACACCGTGACCCTTCGCCAGGCCCCCTTGGCATCCGTTGACCGATTGCTTGGCCCCTGGTGCGGAAATTATTCAGAATTTCCAGACGGCAAGAGCGGATGGTTTGGCCTGAGTGTGGAGTCCTGTGTCATCACTTGGCCGCTCGTGCATCTTCCGGCCCTGGCTGGTGTCGCCTAATGCCCGAGTCCCCCAGAAACAAACACACAAAGTTCCGTGACTTCCCTCCCAGGTCGCAGAAGTATGCACGAAGGCCGGGAGACGCTGGCCTGGTGCCGCCCGCCCAGGCCTCTCACCTCGGGTGGGGGTGGGGGGGCACCACGAAAGGCAATCCCGCCCCAGGTGAAGGTGACTTTGCTCTGACGCTCTGTTTTCCTTTCCTTCTTGATGATGCCTGTTGTTAAAAGTGCTGTGACCCCTCGGAGGAGCAGAGGCAGTGAGATCAACAGCTTGTGGGTAAATACTATTTATTGATCTCACGAGTCTTCGGTAAAGCAGAGGAGAAGAGAAACAATTATGTGCTGAAAACCACATTTCAATTTCTTAAGTGTATTCATCGCACTTCTACACTTGAATAGTAAGTGAGAGTGGCCGCGGGGCTGCCTGGGAGATTTTTCCTGCCTGGGTTGCTCAGATGTCCTCAAGTTCAGGGGCAGCGTTTCGCTGGACCCACCTGCACGACAACGTGGGGCACGCCGTGTCCGTGTCCTGTCTAGCAGCAGAGGATCAACCCTCCAGCGGGTCTCTGGCCGCTGGAATGTCGTGCCCGGTGGGATGCTTTGTGGCTTTGGGCCACGCCAGATGGTCTTTGCTGACAGTGGGATCGGGTGGGGCCCTTGGGTCACACAGTGTCAGCTTGACCTCCAGGGTGGCTGGTGACTGAAGGTCAGTGCTCGACTGGAGGTCACGGCCACGTCCCTGAGCCCCAGGGCTTTGGACACCAGGGCTTGGGTGAGCGGGTTGGCAGTACTGTGTGCACGTGAATGCCAGGAGGAGTGGGCACTGCCCATGGCTCCCCCAGGAGAGGACGACTTGGAACATTCTCGGACCCACGTGTGAGCCTCTTCCCGTGGCTGATGTTCCCTCTGGTGAACCCCAGCCACGAACATAACAGATTCCAGCGAGTTCTGGGAGTCCTTCCAGTGAATGATCAAGCCTGAGGCTGGTCATGGGGACCCCCCAAACCCTGCAAGCACTCACTGTGGACTGAGCTGTTGGGTCAAAATTCCAAGAGTTCCCAGGAATCTGTTGGGCCCTGTGTCAGAATCACACACGGGGCAGGTAAGGATGAAGCACTTACCCCCCGCTCCTGGCCCCACTGGTGAAGTTTGTCCCTCAGGGTGTCTGATTTCGCACATTTCTGGAACGAGGTAGGGGAGTCCCTGAGCCTGAGCAGATGAGCCACGCTGTGGGCAGTGAGGGGTGCGTGGCGGGGGCCTTGCCGGGCTGCCGCTGGGGAAACAGGTCACCGTGTCTGCCGTGGCGCCTGGAGGGTCCCATGGGGGGGTCCAGAGGGCGGAGCCGGGCAGCCCAGGCTTGCGGACGATGGCGCCCTCCGCTGTGATGGGCTCCTGAGCTGCCCTGGCCCAGGAAAGGAAGCGGTCACGCTCTGGACGTTGTCATTGTTGGTCACTGGGGGGCTTAGTTCGATTTCTATTTACTTATTTATTAAAAAGAATTTTTTTTTAAATGTTGATTTATTATTGAGAGAGAGAGAGAGTATGAGGAGGGAAAGGGAAGAGAAAGGGAGCCACAGAACCCGAAGCAGGCTCCAGGCTCCAAGCTGTGAGCACAGAGCCTGACGCGGGGCTCGAACCCACGAACCCGCGAGATCATGACCCGAGCCGAAGTCGGATGATTTTTATTTACCATGATTTTTATTTACTTTTTATACTTATATTAAAAAGTTTTTAAGACATTTAAAACATTTTTACTTTTTGAGAGAGAGACAGGGTGTGAGTGGGGGAGGGGCCGAGAGAGGGAGACACAGAATCTGAAACAGGCTCCAGGCGCCCCTGATTTTTAAGCTAAATAAAGCCACTGCCTCTGTGAGCGGCCCCTACGTGCAAATATAACTGGTAAACAGTTGTCTCTTCACTTCCCACACACATCCTGGGTTTCCTTTTGCCCCTAGCTGGACTTAGACCTTGGTACGCACACATCAGGTGCGATGTCAGCCCTCAGCAATGACTTCACTTCTGTCAGGATTTGCTTTTTTTTTTTTTTTTTTTTTTTAATTTTTTAAAAATGTTTATTTTATTTTTGAGACAGGGAGAGACAGCATGAACAGGGGAGGGTCAGAGAGAGAGGGAGACACAGAATCTGAAACAGGCTCCAGGCTCCGAGCTGTCAGCACAGAGCCTGACGCGGGGCTCAAACTCGCAGACCACGAGATCATGACCTGAGCCGAAGTCAGATGCTTAACCGACTGAGCCACCCAGGCACCCCTGTCAGGATTTGCTTTTGATGCAGGGGGCCAGGAGGCATGTCATGGCTTCCTTTTTTTGTCAAATGCAAATTATCACCGCCTGCGGGTGATTCTTTCTGGAATCATTCATTTAGGACAACATATTTAGTGTTTGTTCATCATGGGCAAATTCCCGTGGCCTCTGGAGAGGTGGATGATACATAGGCCCTGTTCTCTGGAATCATCATCTTTTTTTTCAAGTTTTTATCTAAATTCCAGTTAGTTAACATACAGTGTAATATTAGTTCTGGGTGTATATTAGGGTGATTCAACACCTCTCTATAGCACCCTGTGCTCATCACCCAATCCCCGTCACCTGTTTCTACCCCCCTCCCCACCTCCCCTCTGGTAACCATCACTGTGTTTTCTGTGGTTAAGAGTCTGCTAGAATCATTCTCAGCCAGGGTGGAGATTAAAGGGGAGGGCAGACCATGCAGCTTATGGACCAGGCGATGGCGTCGAACTGAGGGGCAGAGGCCGCATTGGGCATGGAGCCACTCCCGGCGATGGATGGGCCCAACCGGTCCTTCACTCAAGTTCATTTTCCTTTTGGTCAAGTACAAGTCGGTTATCCAGCGGAAACCAGTTGTGTCAGACGAGTCAGAAAGTGCAGAATTTGAAAAACTCCGTGAAAATGAGTATATAAAAATGGCATTGGCAGTGCACCCCGTGGTCATGGAACATGGCTCTCATTTACAAGGGGAGACTTGTCTCCATAAAACGAAGCAAGGACAGGATTTCAACAACTGTGTCCACGGATTTCAGGCAAGAAGTTTGTGCAAACATCGATCAATTCAGACAACATTTACGGACCTTTTACTTCCACAAGGTTGTCTTTTTATCCCCAGAGAGCCTTCTGTTAATTAATTCATGTTGGAGTTGTGCCACAGTGCATTGGTGCACGCCGAGGTTGTCCTCCAGAGCCGATCATTTCTAACTTTTGGTTGGCCACAGATAGAGTACACTGAAAACACAAAGTCCGTTCAACAGAGTGAGGCTGGAAGGGGATTTTAAGCAATACCTGCCCCGAGGCTTTCTTCTGCTGTTGATACTTTCAGGTTTAAGTAAGATCCAACTGCAGAAAGGTTTAGCATGGAGTTCCTGAAGCAGCTGGGCAGAGATTTGCATACAAGACCCAGCATTCCGAGCGCCGCTTTCCCGCGTATCGGGGGTTCCAAGTCAGCCTTTTAAAGGAGCAAGTGTTAGGTGGCTTCACAATCCCAGGACAGCCGGGGACGTGCTCGCCAGGAGCAGGGTCAGGGATCCAGCCGGAAACGCCCCGGCCCCCTCCCCCACGTGGCGCTCGGGCCAAAACCCACAGGTGCCATCCGAGAGCTGCCCGAGGCCAGATTTCCTGGTGTGAGCCTTGCCCACCGCTGACTCCTGCCCTGATGGACCCTGGTCCCCACCGCAAGGCCAGCTGGGAAATGGGCTTTAGCATTCCTGTCCCGATTGTGCGGGATACACACAGAGATGTGCTTGGCACGGAGTCGAGTGTGTCCCCTGCGGTGATTTCCACAAGCACACCTCTGAAGTCTCTCCTCTCTGTCACACGCCCCCCATTCGCTTACCTCCTGGAGGTGCAGCCCCAGTGCCCACACCATCTTTCGGTTATGGGGAGACGCTTCCTGCCATTCTGGGGAATAAAACTTTCCGTCTCTACGTATCTCTATTGTTGCCAAAAATATTTGGTTGTGTCCTGGACTGGAGGCTTCAGTGTCAGCCTGGGTGATGAAGTGTGTCAGGAAGAAGCTTCCTCTACCTGCCCTCCTGGGTAGGTGGTGTCTCCTGGGTGGGTGATGTCCCCCGGGTGGTGATGTCCCCTGGGTGGTGATGTCCCCTGGGTGGTGATGTCTCCTGGGTAGGTGGTGTCTCCTGGGTGGTGATGTCTCCTGGGTAGGTGATGTCCCTTGGGTGGTGATGTCTCCTGGGTAGGTAGTGTCTCCTGGGTAGGTGATGTCCCCTGGGTGGTGATGTCCCCCACGTGGTGATGTCTCCTGGGTAGGTGATGTCCCCTGGGTGGTGATGTCCCCTGGGTGGTGATGTCTCCTGGGTAGGTAGTGTCTCCGGGTGGGTGATGTCTCCTGGGTAGGTGATGTCCCCTGGGTGGTGATGCCCCGGGTGGTGATGTCCCCTGGGTGGTGATGTCCCCCACGTGGTGATGTCTCCTGGGTAGGTAGTGTCTCCAGGTGGGTGATGTCTCCTGGGTAGGTGATGTCCCCTAGGTGGTGATGTCCCCCGGGTGGTGATGTCCCCTGGGTGGTGATGTCTCCTGGGTAGGTGATGTCCCCTGGGTGGTGATGTCCCCCGGGTGGTGATGTCCCCTGGGTGGTGATGTCTCCTGGGTGGTGATGTCCCCTGGGTAGGTGATGTCCCTTGGGTGGTGATGTCCCCCCTGTGGTGATGTTTCCTGGGTAGGTAGTGTCTCCTGGGTAGGTGATGTCCCTGGGTGGTGATGTCCCCTGGGTGGTGATGTCCCTTGGGTGGTGATGTCTCCTGGGTGGTGATGTCCCCTGGGTAGGTGATGTCCCTTGGGTGGTGATGTCCCCAGGGTAGGTGATGTCCCCTGGGTGGTGATGTCCCCCGCGTGGTGGTGTCTCCTGGGTGGTGATGTCTCATGGGGGGTGATGTCTGTTGGGTAGGTGATGTCCCTTGGGTGGTGATGTCTCCTGGGTGGTGATGTCCCCTGGGTAGGTGATGTCTCTTGGGTGGTGATATCTCCTGGGTGGTGATGTCCCCTGGGTGGTGATGTCTTCTGGGTAGGTAGTGTCTCCTGGGTGGTGATGTCTCCTGGGTAGGTCGTGTCTCTTGGGTGGGTGATGTCTCCTGGGTGGTGATGTCTCCTGGGTGGTGATGTCCCCTGGGTAGGTGATGTCCCTTGGGTGGTGATGTCTCCTGGGTAGGTGATGTCTCCTGGGTGGTGATGTCCCCTGGGTAGGTGATGTCCCTTGGGTGGTGATGTCTCCTGGGTGGTGATGTCTCCTGGGTGGTGATGTCCCCTGGGTAGGTGATGTCCCTTGGGTGGTGATGTCCCCAGGGTAGGTGATGTCCCCCGGGTGGTGATGTCCCCCGCGTGGTGGGGTCTCCTGGGTGGTGATGTCTCATGGGGGGTGATGTCTGTTGGGTAGCTGATGTCCCTTGGGTGGTGATGTCTCCTGGGTGGTGGTGTCCCCTGGGTAGGTGATGTCCCTTGGGTGGTGATATCTCCTGGGTGGTGATGTCCCCTGGGTGGTGATGTCTTCTGGGTAGGTAGTGTCTCCTGGGTGGTGATGTCTCCTGGGTAGGTCGTGTCTCTTGGGTGGGTGGTGTCTCTTGGGTGGGTGGTGTCTCCTGGGTGGTGATGTCCCCCACGTGGTGGTGTCTCCTGGGTAGGTTGCTACTTCCCCCTTTGAAGAAGGCATCTGAAATGCGCAGTGTGCTTCAGGCTTTCTCAGACCCTTGCTATTTTTTTGTTAACCTTCATTTGTCACCGGTCTAGTTCCAGACATGTTGCTTCCTTTCCTGTGTGAGTGCATCTGAACTCTGAAGCAGTGAGAAGCAAGTTGAGTTCCTCCAGGAAGGAGCACATGAGGGCAGGGCCCAAAGGCAGGGACGAGAGAACTGGAAGGACAAGAGACAGGTAGTAGCTGGCCCACCTGTCCCCTTTGTCAGGAGCGACACAGGGATGAACGCTAGTTTCGACTTTAGTTAAACTGTATTTTTTGTAGGATCAGTCTTCGAATAATTTTGAAAATCAAAACGTTATCCAGTGACTACGAGTTTGGAGGGGAGACTACCTAGGTCAGCGGAAGACAGAGTCCCAAGTTCACTGTCAGATTGAAGCAGAAGTTGAATCCAAGCATCAGAGCAGTAAAAAGACAAAAAAGAAATAATTTAAACAGTTCTTGTTATGGAAACTCTGTACCCTCTCGTTGAGGGTGAGTAATGTTTCCTGTCAGGCAAGTAGGAAAATATTCCCTTTTAATGAAGCTAATTATTTTCAAAGAAGCTTTCGGTGGATAGAGGATAGTTAATTGGCCTAAAATTCTTCCCCTCCATGTATTTATTGGGCTGATGTAAGAGTGGAATTTTTATTTGTGAATAAAAGAACCTTCTTACTTTGCACATGACAGAAAACCATCGACAGTAGTTTTAATACATAGGGGTTTTGGTCTTTTTTCTTTTTTCATGCGGCTGTCCGTGGCTGCGCTCACGGTTTCTGTGAAGACATCAGGGGCCCATGTTTCCTCCAATGTTCTGGCCTTCCAGCCCGAGACTGCGGCCCCCGTTCTCATGGCCCAAAGTAGTGGCTGGAGCTCCAGCTGACACACCTGCATTCCGGCCAGCTGGTGAAGGAAGTGGCAAACAGAGCATGCTTCTACAGACACACCCTCTAGCACCTTCTGGAACTTGGTCACATGGGATGGCGGTAAATGTAGTCATTTAGCCCGGTGGCCCTGGGCCCAGCTAAGAACCCGTGTTTTATTATTAAGGAATACGAGAGTGGACGTCGGGCGGTAATGAGCGGTCTCTGGCCACAGCTCAGTTGAATCCATGTTTATAGATTTCCTTCTACAAAGGGTGGGCTGAGCCTCCTTCCTGGGCCTTGCACTTCAGGCCTCCCGCCCTGCGGTCTCACAGGTGCTGACATTCGAGTGCATTACCCAGGAGTCGGTCCAGGCAGCCTCGAGGTGCACGGATGCGTTTCCATGGCGCTCTCCTTTGACCTTAAGGAAATAGAACACTTAGATGGTGCTCACGGCTGGCTTTTCGTTCCCTGAGAACACAGCCAATTCTGTCTTCCTCGGCTCACCGAGGGTAGGCACGAGGCCATAGAAAGAGAGAAGGGGAAGAATTCTTCATTTCAACCTCAGACTTTCAGTCTCCTTCCTCAGCCCCCCTCTCCCTCCGACTGCTGTTGAAGGCAAACCAAACAAAATAACGCACCTGGACCATTTCCCGGGCTGCTGGCACAACCTGGCACGTCGGGGAGGGGACGTGGCGGGGAGGGTCTAAACAGCAGGAGTGGAGGCTGGAAGTCTGAAATCAAGGGTCTGCAGGCCCACGCTCCCTGTGCCAGCGTCTGGGGGGGCTGGCGGTCCTTGGGGTGCCCTGGGGTGCGGCTGTGTCCCTCCAGTCCCGCCGTTTTCCCTCTGTGTGTCTGCACGTTCTCCTGTCTGCGTCTCCTCTCGTGAGGGCACCTGTCATATTGGGTTAGGGGCTCACCCCACTGCAGTGTGACCTCATCCTAACTTACATCTTAACGTCATCGGCAAAGACCCCGTTTCCAAATGAGGTCCTGTTCTTAGGTTCTGGGAGGTAAGGCTTCCGGCACAGCTTCTTGGGGAACACAGTTCAGCCAGTAACGGCCAAGTCCACGCTGGAGGCAGGGGTTCAGTGCCCTCGCTAGTCCGCACGGTGGCTGGTGGACAGCTTCTGTTCCGACTGACCCAGTTGCTGCGCTAGCTAGGTCAATATCATTCCTGTAGGCCCCCGAGCTTTTGAATTCTCCGCTGGTTCCAGTAGCTCAGGGATCTTGAAAAATGGGAAGGAGAAGAAAGGGATAGGTTGTGAGGCCTGGAAGAAAAGAGTCGGCCCTCAGCGTGATGGTCCGGAGAAGACTGGGTCCTTGCTACTGGCAGGGTGCTCCGTGGCCCGGAGCGTCGACGTGGCCCGGAGATGTGGGGTCGCAGGTCCTGCCCCAGACCCGCTGAGTCTGAGCCTGCATTGAACAGGCTCCCGCGTGATTTGTGCGCAAAGTCAAGCGTGGGAGACAGGCCTGCAGGGGTAGAGCGGAGGAGGCAGGAAGGGAGAGCCTGAATCTAAGATGCTGTGATAATTCTAGCAAAGTCTGGTCCCTGGTTAAACCCGGAAAGGCTGTTGGTTCACTGGTTGAGAAGTTCTCATGGTGACTGACAGGAAGAAGGCTGCGTCGGGGCAGCGCGGTGAGGGACAGGGCAGGGTGCTTCCTTCCTCCTGACCCGAGGGTGTCAGCCAAAGAGGAGCAGAGCGGTCGTGATCGCTGGTGGCGCTTTCAGGGCCCTCCAGCCTGGGGAAGAGCAGGGGACAGGTGTGGGGGGCTGAGGGTCCAGGAGGGGCCCGGGAGGTGCCCCACGATTCCGTACCCCCACACACTGGCACCCCGCAAATCGACTCCTTATTTGTTGTTGTTTCTCCCCCGGGGTTACTGAGCATAATCGACCTAACGCTCTGCGTAAGCTTAAGTTAGGTTTTACGATTAGAAACAACTGACGTAAAGTGCAAACGTTTTGGTGAAGCAGTCAGCTTGAGGTTATGGACTCAGGTGACAAATGACGAACGCCCTCCCTCCAGGCGGACGGGGACAGTGAGGTGCCTGTGGCGAGAGGGGCCGAAGAAGCCGGGGGCGCATCTTGGCCAGCTTCTGGTCACTTGTGGTTGTGCCGCGTGGGGGTTTTGTGCTCGCCCCTCCCCACCCACTCAGGAGCTGGAAGGGAACCACGTTCCCGCGGCTTCCTGTGCAAGAGCGGAGCTCGGATTCTGCAGGTTGAAGCCCCGCGCGGACGTTCGCAATCTGTGTGACTGATGGCCTGATCTCCGTCCCCCGGTCGACGGCACGAGACTCTGGCAGCTTCCCTCGCAGGGAGGTTGGAGAATCAGCCAGGGTGACGTGTGAGAGGCCTTTGTCGGCCATCTGCAAAGTCGCATTGTCCCCGTGGTACTTCCGTTTGGCAGACGTCTGCGTAAGGGAAGGGAGGCTCACTCTTGGAGCGTGTGTTGGCCGTGAGGACGGGACGTGTGGCCGAGTCTTCTAAACGTCTGCCGTTCTGACTCGGAGACAGGACGCCCACGCCCCACGCCAGACCCGGAAGCGCCGAATGATGCCACAGGCCGGGGGCCCCGGGGGTCACCACGGCGCACGGTTGCGTGGGCTCCGTGGCTGAAGAAGGGGAAGAGATTTCAAGCAGCCTCTGTCACTTGGAGCCACAGAGCCACGCAAACGGAGCTGCGTCCGGGCCGGGTCCTCACTGCCCGTCAGTCGGAGCCGAGAATCTGTGGTTACTTCCCTGGCGGAGGGGTGTGCCGGGGAGGCCGCGGGGAGGCCGCGGGGAGCCTGGGTGCATAAATTGGATCCAGAAGATTGGGAAGTGACCGGGGAAGAGGGTAATCTGTTTTCACAGTGGAGCTTTCCGAAAGTCTCATTAGCGTTGGCAATTGGGTTGGGTGATTTCTTTCTTCCGCGCGGTCTCGACGAAACCAATTAAGTCTTGCTGCATCTATATGTTACCGCGTGCGCCGGCCATAAGCAAGGGAAGGCCTATTTAGCCTGACTGTTGCCTCTTGGCTTATAATGGAGAATCAATTTATTTCAGCTTATTAAACTATTAGTGCCTATTGGATATTAACTCCGCTTTTTCTTGAGGCCCCCCCTCCCCTTCCCCTTTCCCAGGCGTCGGGGAGGAGATTCTAGGACTTCAGAATTGGTGAGCGGGACCTTCCAGGAGGCAGGGGAGAGAGCTGGGTGCCTCCTGGGCCCTCAGGGAAACTTACGATGGAATTAGGAAGTTCCTCGGGGCTTCTGCGTTCTGTGACCACGGATCAACTTTAAAACCCGTGTTCTGGGGCGCCTGGGTGGCGCAGTCGGTTAAGCGTCCGACTTCAGCCAGGTCACGATCTCGCGGTCCGTGAGTTCGAGCCCCGCGTCGGGCTCTGGGCTGACGGCTCAGAGCCTGGAGCCTGTTTCCGATTCTGTGTCTCCCTCTCTCTCTGCCCCTCCCCCGTTCATGCTCTGTCTCTCTCTGTCCCAAAAATAAATAAACATTGAAAAAAAAAAAAAATTTTAAAACCCGTGTTCTGCTAGGAAGTGATGCTGTTGAGAACCTGTTCGGTGCGTGGCCTCTGTGCCTTGTTTCAAGGGTTCCGCGGAGGTATTGGAGGTCCGGGTGGTGTTGGATTGGCCCGTCTGGGCTGTGGTGCCCAGCTGTTGGCCAAGCACTGGTCTAGATGCTATCTGGAAGCTGTTTGGCAGATGCGATTAGCGTTTGCAACATCAGTTACTTTGGGTTTTCTATTTATTTGTTTATTTAAAAAAATTTTTAAATGTGACTAGAGCTGGCACACAGTTACGTTCGTCTCAGACGTACGACACGGTGATTCCACACGGTCGATACGACGCCATCGACTGTATTCTCTGTGTTGTGACTGCTGTGCCCGTGACCCATTCATTCCACAGCTGGGAGCCCGTGCCTCCCCGTCCCCTCCCCCGTCTTGCCCATCCCCCCACATCTCCCGTCTGGCAGCCACCAGTTTTTCTCTGTATGTATAGGTCTGTACAATTTAAGTGGAGGAGATTACCCTCCATAATGAGGGTGGGCCTCATCGGATCAGCCGGTGGCTTTAAGAAAAGACTGAGAGGTTCCTAAGGAGGAAATCCTGCCTTAAGAACTCCTGCCCGCGTTTCCAGCCTGCCTCCTGCCGCCATATGTATTTCAGATTCAACACTGCAGCACCAAGTTTATCTGGGTTCTGAGACTGCCGGCCAGCCCCACGGGCTCCACACCTGCCAGTTCCTACCCCTGTGAGGGCCGTTTTCCTAAAATAAGTCTGGCCCCTGCCCCCCCCTACGTGTGTATGTCCTGTTCAGCCTGTTCTCTCCTGGACACGCCTGAACTACCCACCCTCTCTCTCCAGCCCGGGTGTCCCAGGCGACTGCTGCAGTGGTCTTTCCTCCATTCCTAAACGCAGTCTCAGAATCTTCTGGAAGAGTCCATGAACACAGTTGTTGGGAGCTGGCACCAGAGAGAAAATCTGTTTGCTGTTCTAATTTTAGGGGATACTCTTTGTGGCTGTTGGCTGATAAAACCATTGATTGTTCTCATATTAAGTACCATCTAATTAATTTTTCAGCTAACATTTGTGGGTCTCTGATGCCAAAGTACCAAGCATTTCTTGGCACACGTCTGGCCGGGAGCTCACTGCCGGCAGAGCCGAGGAAGGGGCCGAGGAGGGGATGGCTTCACTGGTGCCCGTGGCCTCCACCACTCCCTGCATTTGGTAAGCTGTGCTGATGGTAAGCTGTGCTGGATGGCATCACCGATGGGCCAGTGGGAGGGGGCCACACAGGCCCCCGTGAGCTTGGAGCCCAGGCAGCCTGGGTTCACCATGTAGGAGCACTGCCCACTCCAGCAGTTTTTAATGCTAGCATTTATCAAGCGGCCCCTTCAAGCCCCCCAGATATCATGGAGACAATGGTTCACCGGGCGGATGGAAAATCAAGTTTTTATTTTATTAAAAAAATTTTTTTAATGTTTATTTATTTTGGGGGGGGGAGGGGCAGAGAGAGAGAGAGACAGAGAGACACAGAATCCCAAGCAGGCTCCAGGCTCTTAGCTGTCAACACAGAGCCCAACGTGGGACTCGAACCCATGAACCGTGAGATCATCACCTGAGTCAAAGTCAGAAACTTAACCACTGGAGCTACCCAGGTGCCCCGAAAATCGGGTTTGTAAATTTTTTATTAGAGAGAGAGAGAGAGAGAATATGAATCTCTCCCCAATGTGGGGCTCAATCCCATGACCCTGGAATCATGACCTGAACCGCAGTCAAGAATCAGATGCTCGACTGACCGAGCCACCCAGGCACCCTGGAAAATCGAGTGTTTCACCAGAAACGGGAGACGGCGAAGGAAGGACTTGGAGTCACCAGGACGTGTGCTCACATGTGCTGCCGTGTGGGGGCGATGGTGGTTGTGGCATCTGATCGAAGTGACGGACGATGCCATTAATAAATGAGGAGGAGCTTTTAACTTAACAGCAGCCCCAGATTGGAGATTAATTTTTTAAATGTTTCCTAACAAGAAAAATGAAGCAAATAAATCCCGACAATGAGGAAGTAAGGAAGCCCTTGCGGGAATAGCTTGTTGCCCCAGACAGATGAGGGAATTCGTGGGATGTCTGAGGCCAGCGTAAACCAGCAGGCTCGGGTCCCCACATCTCGGGCCCTAGGGGACTTGGCGGGCTCGCCCTTTGAGCCCAACTGGTCATCTTTGACTAGAGAGCTTAGGGAGCATGCGGAGAAAGACAATGGCCGTGAGCAGGCTGGATCCCCGTCCCCCACCGCCCTCACCCACATCACCCTCTGGCTGCCGCTGACCGGGCACCCGGGGGCCGTGGCGGCCAGCTGGCTCTGCGCGGACGTGCTGGCCTCCTGGACGGCGGCCGGCGACCGCTGGGGACGTGAGCGGGGACACTGCCAGCTTGTGCAGGCCGCAAGGGGCTCAGGAGCCTGGACGCGGGGCAGTTCCTGGCCCTGGAAAAAGGGGCGGGGGGGGGCGGGTCTTGGATGCGTCATCCCTCACAGATCAGGACCATTCTGGATTGTGGGCTGTCAGCGTCTGTGGTCTTTTGTACCTAAAGCACAGACTCCTGAAGATGTCCGTCTTAATCTTAATTTGCTCAGGCATGCCGTTTATTTATTTTATTTAAAAAAAATTTTTTTTACGTTTATTTATTTTTGAGACAGAGAGAGACAGAGCATGAACGGGGGAGGGTCAGAGAGAGGGAGACACAGAATCTGAAACAGGCTCCAGGCTCTGAGCTGTCAGCACAGAGCCCGACGCGGGGCTCGAACTCACGGACCGTGAGATCATGACCTGAGCCGAAGTCGGCCGCTTAACCGACTGAGCCACCCAGGCGCCCCTCGGGCATGCCGTTTAAACAGTGGCAACTGACCATGGCTTCTAGCATCCCGATGTCCTCAGACGCCTTTGTCTTCAGCGTGATCCTGCCTGGGCTGCTGGACGCCCAGGGCTGGTTATGGCCTCTCTGAGCTCAGTCTTCTGCTCTCTGAGGATTCCACCTGCCTGACCTTTCCTGCAGCACCCCCACCCCTCCCCGCTGCATTACACGCCTTGACGGTTGCAATGGTGTTGAACTCTCCTTTGTGAGAGCCAACAACAGCGGCAGCAATAGTCGTGGGTGACACAGCATTCACAGTGAACCGGGTCCACACACGTCCATTCGTCCTCTTGACAGGTGGGGGACAGGCCTGCGCCCAGCGGGTGTGAGGCGCGCCAGGCACTGCGCCCGTCGATTCGCGGGCCGGGGGCGGGTGAGCGTCTCGTTCTCGGATCCACCCAGGGCCTCGCGCTCTCGCTCTCGTTCTCGTGTAGACGGGGGAACCGAGGGGCTGACTGGCGCATCATCAAGTGGGCGAAGGAGGAGGGTGTGAACGCAGCAGGCCCCTGTGTGCAAGGCCACAAGCACCCCCACCCACCCCACCCCACCCCACCCCACGTGCGTGGTGGGGCTGCAAATGCCAGCGCCTGGGGGGTCGAAGGGTGTGAGCGGTGGGTTTCTGGGAGGAGGGGTGCGGTGGCCTGTAAAAGCATCCATTAGGGGCTACATTGTGTCCCCCCAATTCACGTGTAGGGGGGCCCGAACACCCGTCCTTCGGAATGTGACTTTATTTGGAAATCGGGTTCGCGTGTCACTGGCAGATGTGCTTAGGCCCAGAGTGAGATGGGCCGCGCTCCGATGTGACCGTGTCCCGATGAGCAGGGGGGGCCCGCTCGGGACACGCACACGGCGGGGAGGGGAGTGCCTTGCGAAGACGAGGGCGGGTGGCCCTTCCGCGCACCTGGGGACGAGGGCGCTGCGGGTTCACCGCCCGTGGAAGGAGCCGGCCCCGTCCACACCTGGATCCGTGACATGGGACCTTTCCGTCCTTCAGCTGCCGGCCTGAGTACTTTGTCGACAGACCCAGCAAACTAGTACAGTGTTCGTGTTTGAAGTCCTCGGAAGGGCCAGCGCCCGCCAAACCACATCTCTGTCACAGCGGCCCGTGACGCGCATCGGCCGTGACCTTTCTCCCTGAATTGACCTCCGCTCGGTCTTTGGCCAGCCAGCTTGGAAGAGAGGGGCCTTCGAGCAAGCATCTTCCCCGGGGTGTCCTCCAGCACATGTGACATGACGATAATGACGCTGGCTGGCTGAAGTGCAAACAAGGCCAGGCCAGGTTCTAATGCTTCCCGTGAATCAGTGCCTCCGATTCCCCCAAACTCCATCGATCGCTATCGCCCTGCCCTGCTCTCGACTTGGAAACGGAGGCGCGGAATGGTACTTGCTGACCGGCGGATACTTCATCAACAGTGTCGGTTTTATTTTCCCCCAAAGCCCTGAGGATTAGCATTTTGTTTGTTTTTGTTGGTCCCCCCCCCCACCCACTATTCAAATAAAAGAATTCCAGCCCTCCTCTCCAATATTGGTGGGGGGCCTGGCATCTCGTTGAGATTTTAATGATTTTGTGGCGAGGGGGAGATCTCATATTCTTCCCTGCATGAAAGTTGGGAACTCCCACTTATTATTTTATTTTATTATTTATTTATTTATTAATTTATTTTTGAGAGAGAGAGACAGAGTGTGAGGAGGGGAGGGGCAGAGAGAGAGGGAGACACAGAATCCAAAGCAGCTCCAGGCTCCAAGCTGTCAGCACAGAGCCCGACGCGGGGCTCGAACCCACAGACCGCGAGATCATGACCTGAGGCGAAGTTGGATGCTTAACCGACTGCCACCCAGGTGCCCCTCCCACTTATTTTTAAATTAGGGAAGGTGACAGAAAGGAAAGTGGGTGGAGACGCGGCGGCAGAGAAACTGGAAAGCCAGCTCCAGCCGTGTGCCATGTTTATATTCTTCAACACCTTGCCCAGCAAAGATGGGAGCCATGCTGCCCGAACGAGGTGCTGTTCACATCTGGGTTAAGGGCTGGGTTTGCCAGGAAGCTGCCTGAGGCACTGATCGGTCATACGTATTTAGACAACATTTGAATAACCCAGAAACACGGTACCAGTTTTCTCCATGTCCGACATGACGAACGAGGTGTACGTTTTTAGCCCCGTTGATGCAAAAGTAGATCCATAAGAATTTCATCACCACCAATTCCAAATGGGGCAAAATAGGATATGCCATTCAGGGCCTTTAATGAATGCCTTATTTTGAATATAAAGGGGTATAAAATATTTATGAATAGAAAAGTCATTTCTTCCCACCTCCGCTGAAAATACGGTAGTCACATATGAAAGACTATTGCTCAGAAGGGAGCCCATAGGAGTAATTTTCCCGGCATAACTTCATTTGTCCGTATAGCTGTTTCGCTCACGAACCAGGCTGGCCCCGAGGTATGTGTGTGTTGATGTTTCCTCTTGCCTCTTTTTCTGCACACCTCCTGCGTTCTGGGACCCCCACCCATCTCTCTGCCTCACATCCCCCGCCCCAGCCAGCTCTCAAATAGGGCTGCCAGATAAAATACAGGATGTCAAGTTAAGCAGAAATTTCTGTTAAATAACAAATAATTTTTAAGCATAAGTATGTCCCGTGCAGTATTTATGACACATTCCAAACATTACATGGGACATACTTATGCTAAACATTATTCATTTTTTTAAAAAATTTTTTTTTTCAACGTTTATTTATTTTTGGGACAGAGAGAGACAGAGCATGAACGGGGAAGGGGCAGAGAGAGAGGGAGACACAGAATCAGAAACAGGCTCCAGGCTCTGAGCCATCAGCCCAGAGCCCGACGCGGGGCTCGAACTCACGGACCGCGAGATCGTGACCTGGCTGAAGTCGGACGCTTAACCGACTGCGCCACCCAGGCGCCCCTAAACATTATTCATTTTTATGTGAAATTCAAACTTGCCTGGATGTCCTGTATTTTTATTTGCTAAATCTGGCAACCATACTCGCTAGTGGTTTGGGGTCGTTTCTTAGAAGACACGTGTGCGGTGTATGTGTGTGTGTGTGTGGGGGGGGGTTGTGGAATTGTCTGAACTATCAGTTGATTGGGTAGGTTAATCTTTGGTTTATAATTTAACATTAAAACCATCACGGGGCACCTGGGTGGCTCAATTGGCTGAGTATCTGACTTTGGCTCAGGTTATGATCTCACAGTTCAAGGGTTCGGGCCCCGCGTCGGGCTCTGTGCTGACAGCTCAGAGCCTGGAGCTGCTTCGGATTCTGTGTCTCCCTCTCTCTCTGCCCCTCCCCTGCTCACACTCTGTCTGTCTCCGTCTCTCTCAAAAATAAATAAAATATTAAAAACAATCTTAAAACCATCTATTTCACTAGTGAAAACAGAAATATGACCAGTAATTCCACTGTATGGAATGCCTTCCTCGTGCACGACATCATCTAATACTTTGGCTGTGCTTATGAGGTGATGTATTCCTTTCCTTTGGTTAGTGAGCACCCTGCGAGGTCCAGTGCCTGCTCTGGCACATTCTGCGTCTCCAAACCACTGGGCTCTTAACTTTTGGGTCAACCCCTAACGACTTCCATCCTGTCTCCTCCACTCATTAGTACATAATGATGTTTATAAGCCCTGGCCCGAGAATCTGGAGGCCAGGGTTTTAATCCTGGGTCCTATTTATTAATTGTGTGAACCTCTGTGTATTTCTTCACCTCTTTGACCCTCAGTTTCCTGGTCTCCAAACCGAGGATGTAAATGGGGCTCTCCGGGGTGCTGGGAGGGGAAAGGTGGCAGGGATGCAGGGACGCAAAAGGACCGGGATGGGCCCATGCTGGGAGTGAGCGCTTTGCTCTCCCTCCTCCCTTTGTTCTCCGACTCCTTAGATTCCAGGGAGGGGAGCCGCACCTGTCACAGTGCGCGGTTCCTGGCCCCATCAGGGCTCACGGTGGGGCTGGCCCTTAAAAGGGATTTGCGGGCTGGCTATCCCAGAGGAGGACACCAGAGGGCGCCCCGCACCGCCGCCCGCCTGCTTGGCTGCGTGTGCGGAGCAGTTACCGACGGACCGCGCGGCACCCACGCCCAGTTGAGGTCGGTTCTGAGTTGAAATCAGGAGTTCCGTGTGCTTGCAAGTCTCGTCACCGCTTGGGGCGGTAAAGAACGGAGCAGGATTTAGGTGGCAGGGCAAACTGTCTGCCTTCAGAGCGCGTGTGCCTCTAAGACCCTCTAGCTCCTTGGAAACAAGAACCCAGAGGCAAGTGCAGAGGCTGGGTCCGCGGCCCCTGCTCCTCCCGTACGCGAAGCCCCAGCCGTGTGGGGGCGCGCCTGGGAAGTGGGCCCTGAACCCAGGAGGGCCGGCGTGTCTCAGGCACAAACTGCCCGGCCCTGGCCTCTTAGCACACGGGAGGCCACACATCGGAAGGGACGAGAGGGCTGCCTTCCAGCTGTGGCCATGACCTTGCCAATACAGAGGAGGAAGCCAGCTCAGCACCGCAGTCCGTATGCACAGGGATGGTTCCCAGGGATGGGCAGGAGCGCGGTCGCGGCTCCCGGCCGAAGAAGGCGTGAAGACATGGCGTAAATTTGGGAAAGCTTTTTAGGTTAACGTGGCTGCCATAAGGCGTCGGTCGATGAACAGGCGGGCCTGACGGGGTCATCTAGAAATGTCACTTAAGCAGCATCTTATTCACTGATGACGCCCGGAACCCTGAGAACGTGTTGGTTTGTGATGACAAGGGTCGCGTGAAGGTCTTCTGTGCCTTACAGGCTTTAATGGGTGATCATGGTTTTTAAACACTCCCCCAACGCCTCCTGGTTGTTGGTGAGTGTTGGGATGGGGACGGGGAGGGGATGCTGCGGGGAAGCCTGGTGTGTTCGGGGGCCACAGCTGTGACCGTTCACACTCGCGGGCGCGTGGTGATGGAGGTCACGGCTGCGGCCACCAGACCTTCCTGAGATTCCCCCCCGGGAGGAAAGGCGGCAGATGGGACACCTGGGAGCCTCTTGTGGCTGCTCGGTTTTTCCAAACCCCGGAGGAAGAGTCCGACCGGTGTAGGATGGCCTGGCGAGGGGCGAACCGTGGTTCTTCCTGGACGCGTTCCCTCTTGGCCGCATTTCTGATTTCTCCCCACAGCCCTGGGCTCCCCCGCGCATAGCCACACCTCTGTGTCACACAAGAACAGAGGTGGGAGAGCCAGCATCTGGGGACTCCAAGGGGACTGCCTCCGGGCCACGTGACAGGCACAGCGTGCCGGAAGCCAAGCGTGGCAGGTGGAACAGCAGACAGACCGTCGAATGCTGACGATGGCGGGACTCCCCCAGCTGCCGGGCCCAGCCCCTTACCTCACAGAGGCATTCATTGCTTTGCAGCCTCCGTGTCTGCACGCTTGCACTCTGCAGGGTGCCCACGACGAGGTATTGCTCCCGGATCCCACCCCGTCTCTGTCGCTTTGCCTTCACGCGAGGCTGAGATTGACCAGCAGCTCGAACCGCAGCTGTTTGAAGGAACATGCAATCTGCACCAGGTTCGAAATACGAAACCCAGCAAACTTGCCGGGAGATGTTCTTGGGACTCGTATGTCATGCGCACATCTTAGGCACGGAGCTGTGGCTTTTGAAATAGATGCAGTAATGCCTGATTTGTGCCCCTGGGTGGCACAGTCTTACCCTGGGAGGTCGGAATAGATTTGACTGTTCGCTGCCCGCGGGCTCCAAAGCGGGGGGGCTGTGGGCAGCTCGGCGTTTTGAGATTAGAGGTCTGCAGAACTCATCGCCAGCCCCGGGGGACACCCAGCATGGCAGAGGAACGTTCTGTTTTCCTAAAGATAATGGGAGATGAGGAGATCCTTTAATAGTAGGATATTTCATTCAAGGCGATGAAAATTTATTTGTTAGATGCCATTTTTTATTGCTATTTTGACGAGTGATGGGTGAGTGTCGGGACATGCCCCCAGGGTTGTGCCACCTGCATCGCCCCCAGTGACAGTCAACCCTAGGCTGAAGCCCCCACAGGGATGTCTGTGCTGCAGAGACCCCCCCCCCCCCCCCAAAGGCCACCTCTGCTTCCTGGACCTCCTGTCTCACCCTTGCTCCTCCTCCAATGCCTTGTCCCTGCCTCAGACCCTCACCCAGGGTCAGCCGAGGCCTCTGTTCAGATTGCACCCCAGCCCAACTTCTCCTTTGGCTTCATGCCTTCCTTCCCTCCCTGCCCTTCCCCACCTGTGCATTCCCAGAAACCCCTGTGTACTAATCACCATCTGAGTCGGCTTCCCCGGAGCTCTCCTGACAAGGCAGCTTATGACGTCACAAAGAGACAGACCCGAGATCAGGTGAGGGCCGCGTGGCCCCTGGTGCACAGGTGTGCACTCCAGGAGCAGGGTGGAGGGAGGAACCTCCTTGGCCTTGGAAGGATCACTGGGAGGGGGTCACATTGACTTGAAGCTTTAGGGACTTTTAAGGACGTAGGAGTTTCCCAGATGGACTCGTATGAACAGGCAAGGTCACAGAGATTGTGCAAAGGGAAGTGAGCCCTGTAGCCAGAGACTGGCAGTGACTCAGCACGAGGGAGGGAGTGAGGAGACCGGGCCCGGCATGTGGAGGTGTTGAGATTTTACCCTGTAGCCAGCGGAGGCCACGAGCATATTCTTCTGTAAGAAAGACCATTATCGTGAGCACAGTGCATGAACGGGGGGCATGGGAGACAAGCTATCCACCAGCTGGGCGTCCCACGTCTTCGCCTCCCCTTTATGATACAACCGGGATCCCATCTCCTTTGAGGGGATTTCTCTCCCTTAATGCCACCAGCCCCTGTGGTGTGTCCCACAACTCCCCTCGGTACTTGCGTGCAGGTTTGTAAATCCCTCTGTCTCTGCTCTCTGGACCAGATCAGACTTTGACTTTTTTTTTTTTTTTAATTTTTATTTATTTTTTAAATTTACATCCAAGTTAGTTAGCACATAGTGCAACAATGATTTGGGCAGGAGATTCCTTAATGCCCCTTACCCCTTTAGCCCATCCCCCCTCCCACAACCCCTCCACTAACCCTGTTTGTTCTCCGTATTTAAAAGTCTCTTATGTTTTGTTCCCTCCCTGTTGTTATATTATTTTTGCTTCTCTTTCCTTGTGTTCATATGTCCTGTGTTTTAAAAGTCCTTATATGAGTGAAGTCATATGATGTTTGTCTTTCTCTAATTTCATTTAGCATAATACCCATCCACATGGTTGCAAATGGCAAGATTTCATTCTTTTTGATTGCCGAGTGATACTCCATTGTATATATATCTCACATCTTCTTTATCCATTCATCCATCGATGGACATTTGGGCTCTTTCCATACTTTGGCTCTTGTCGATAGTGCTGCTATAAACATGGGGGTGCCTGTGTCCTTTCGAAACAGCACACCTGTATCCTGTGGATAAATGCCTAGTAGTGCAATTGCTGGGTTGTAGGGTCGTTCTATTTTTACCTTTTTGAGGAACCTCCATACTGTTTTCCAGTGTGGCTGCACCAGTTTGCATTCCCACCAGCATCACAAAAGAGATCCTCCCTCTCCGCATCCTCACCGCCATCTGTTGTTTCCTGAGCTATTAATGTTAGCCATTATGAGGTGTGAGGTGGTATCTCATTGTGGTTTTAATTTGTATTTCCATGATGGTGAGTGATGTGGAGCATTTTTTCATGTGTCGGTTGGCCGCCTGGATGTCTTCCTTGGAGAAGTGTCTATTCATGTCTTTCGCCCATTTCCTCACTGGATTATTTGGTTTTTGGGTGTTGAGTTTGATAAGTTCTTTATAGATTTTGGATACTAACCCCTTATCTGCTATGTCATTTGCAAATATCTTCTCCCATTCTGTTGGTTGCCTTTTAGTTTTGCTTATTGTTTCCTTCGCTGTGCAGAAGCTTTTTATTTTGATGAGGTCCCAATAGCTCATTTTTGCTTTAGTTTCCCTTGCCTCCAGAGAGGTGTTGAGTAAGAAGTTGCTGTGGCCAACATCAGAGAGGTTTTTGCCTGCTTTCTCCTTGAGGATTCTGATGGCTTCCTGTCTTACATTTGGGTCTTTCATCCATTTTGAGTTTATTTTAGTGTGTGGTGTAAGAAAGTGGTCCAGGTTCATTCTTTGGCATGTCACTGTCTAGTTTTCCCAGCACTACTTGCTGAAGAGACTGTCTTTATTCCACTGGATATTCTTTCCTGCTTTGTCAAAGATGAGTTGGCCATATGTTTGTGGGTCCATTTCTGGGTTCTCTGTTCTGTTCCATTGAGCTGAGTGTCTGTTTTTGTGCCAGTACCATACTGTCTTGGTGATTACAGCTTTGTAATACAGCTTGAAGTCCGGGATTGTGATGCTTCCTGCTTTGGTTTTCTTTTTCAAGATTGCTTTTTTTATTTGGGGTCCTTTCTGGTTCCATATAAATTTTAGGATTGTTTGTTCTAGCTCTATGAAGAATGCTGGTGTTATTTTGATAGGGATTGCACTGAATATGTAGATTGCTTTGGGTAATATTAACATTTTAACAATATTTGTTCTTCCTATCCAGGAGCATAGAATCTTTTTCCATTTTTTTTTTGTGTCTTTTTCAGTTTCTTTCATAAGCTTTCTATAGTTTTCAGTGTGTAGATTTTTCATCTCTTTGGTTAGATTTATTCCTAGGTATTTTATGGTTTTCGGTGGAATTGTACGTGGGATCAATTCCTTGATTTCTCTTTCTGTTGCTTCATTGTTGGTGTATAGGAATGCAACTGATTTCTGTGCATTGATCTTATATCCTGCAACTTTGCTGACTTCATATATCAGTTCTAGCAGTTTTTTGGTGGAATCTTTTGGGTTTTCCATATAAAGTATCATGTCATCTGCAAAGAGTGAAAGTTTGACCTCCTCCTAGCTGATTTGGATGCCTTTTATTTCTTTGTGTTGCCTGATTGCTGAGGCTAAGACTTCCAATACTATGTTGAATAACAGTGGCGAGAGTGGCCATCCCTGTCTTGTTCCTGACCTTAGGGGGAAAGCTCTCAGTTTTTCCCCATTGAGGATGATATTAGCATTGGGACTTTCATATATGGCTTTTATGATCTTGAAGTATGATCTTCTATCCCTACTTTCTTGAGGGTTTTTATCAAGAAAGGATGCTGTATTTTGTCAAATGCTTTCTCTGCAGCTATTGAGAAGACGATATGGTTCTTGTCCTTTCTTTTATTGATGTGATGAATCACATTGATTGTTTTGCAGACATTGAACCAGCCCTGCGTCCCAGGTATAAATCCCACTTGGTCATGGTGAATTTTTTTAAATGTATTGTTGGATCCGGTTGGCTAATATCTTGTTGAGGACTTTTGCATCCATGTTCATCAGGGAAATTGGTCTGTAGTTCTCCTTTTTAGTGGGGTCTTTGTCTGGTTTTGGAATCAAGGTAATGCTGGCTTCATAGAAAGAATTTGGAAGTTTTCCTTTCATTTATATTTTTTGGAACAGCTTCAAGAGAATAGGTGTTAAAAGCCATCTGGCCCTGGACTCTTGTTTTTGGGGAGATTTTTGATTACTAATTCGATTTCTTTACTGGTTATGGGTCTGTTCAAATTTTCTATTTCTTCCCGTTTCAGTTTTGGTAGTGTATATGTCTCTAGGAATTTGTCCATTTCTTCCAGATTGCCCATTTTATTGGTGTATAATTGCTCATAATAGTCTCTTATTATTGTTTTAATTTCTGCTGTGTTGGTTGTGATCTCTCCTCTTTCATTCTTGATTTTATTTATTTGGGTCCTTTCCTTTTTCTTCTTGATCAAACTGGCTAGTGGTTTATCAATTTTGTTAATTCTTTCAAAGAACCAGCTTCTGGTTTCATCTGTTCTACTGTTCTGTTTTGTTTTTGTTTTTTTGGTTTTGATAGCATTAATTTCTGCTCTAATCTTTATTATTTCCTGTCTTCTGCTGTTTTGGGGTTTTATTTGCTGTTCTTTTTCTGGCTCCTTAAGGTGTTAGGTTAGGTTGTGTATATGAGATCTTTCTTCCTTCTTTAGGAAGGCCTGGATTGCTATATACTCTCCTCTTATGACCACCTTTGCTGCGTTCCAGAGGTTTTGGGTTGTGGTGTTATCATTTTCATTGGCTTTCACATACTTTTTAATTTCCTCTTTAACTTCTTGGTTAGCCCATTCATTCTTTAGTAGGATGTTCTTCAGTCTCCAAGTATTTGTTACCTTTCCAAATATTTTCTCGTGGTTGATTTCGAGTTTCATAGTGTTGTGGTCTGAATATATACATGGTATGATCTCGATTTTTTTGTACTTACTTAGGGCTGATTTGTGTCCCAGTATATGGTCTTTTCTGGAGAACGTTCCATGTGCACTGGAGAAGAATGTATATTCTGCTGCTTTAGGATGAAATGTTCTGAATATATCTGTTAAGTGCATCTGGTCCAGTGTGTCATTCAAAGCCATTGTTTCCTTGTTGATTTTTTGATTAGATGATCTGTCCATTGCTGTGAGTGGGGTGTTGAAGTTTCCTACTATTATGGTATTACTATCGATGAGTTTATGTTTGTGATTAATTGATTTATATATTTGGGTGCTCTCACATTTGGCACGTAAATGTTTACAATTGTTAGGTCTTCTTGGTGGATAGACCCCTATGATATAATACCCTTCTGCATCTCTTGATACAGTCTTTATTTTAAAGTCTAGATTGTCTGATATAAGTATGGCTACTCCGGCTTTCTTTTGTTGACCGTTAGCATGATAGATGGTTCTCCATCCCCTTACTTTCAATCTGAAGGTGCCTTTAGGTCTAAAGTGGGTCTCTCGTAAACAGCATATGGTTGTATCTTGTTTTTGTATCCATTCTGTTACCCTATGTCTTTTGATTGGAGCATTTAGTCCATTGTACTGAAAGATATGAATTTATTGCCATTATGTTGCTTGTAGAGTTGGAGCTTCTGGTGGTGTTCTCTGTTCCTTTGTTGTCTTTGTTGCTTTTGGTTTTATTTATTTATTTATTTATTTATTTATTTAATCTTTTCTCCCCTCAGAGAGTCCCCCTTAAAATTTTTTGCAGGGCTGGTTTAGTGGTCACAAACTCCTTTAATTTTTGTTTGTCTGGGAAACTTTTAATCTCTCCTTCTATTATGAATGACAGCCTTGCTGGATAAAGAATTCTTGGCTGCATATTTTTCTGATTCCACCCATTGAATATATCCTGCCACTCCCTTCTGGCCTGCCAAGTTTCTGTGGATAGATCTGCTGCAAACATGATCTGTCTTCCCTTGTAGGTTAAGGACTTTTTTCCCCTTGCTGCTTTCACAATTCTTTCCTTGCCTGGGTATTTTGTGAATTTGACTATGGTATGTCTTGTTGATGGTTGGTTTTTGTGGAATTGAATGGGAGTCCTCTGTGCTTCCTGGATTTTGATGTCGGTGTCTTTCCCCAGGTTAGGAAAGTTTTCTGCTATGATTTGCTCACATAACCCTTCTACCCCTTTTTCTCTCTCTCTATCTTCTGGGACCCCTATGATTCTGATTTTTTTTTCCCTTTTTAATGAGCCACTGATTTCTCTAATTCCTAAATTGTGCTCTTTTGCCTTGGTCTCTCTCTTTTTTTCTGCTTCATTATTCTCCATAGGTTTGTCCTCTATATCACTGATTCTCTGCTGTGCCTCACCCATCCTTGCCACCGTGGCATCCACTGAAGACTGCAGCTCAGTTACAGCATTTTTAATTTCATCCTGACTAGCTTTTACTTCTTTTATCTCCACAGGAAGGGATTCTAATCTATTTTCAGCTCCAGCTAGTATTCTTATTATTGTGATTCTAAATTCTGGTTCAGACATCTTGTTTGTATCTGTGTTAGTTAAGTCCCTGGCTGTCGTTTCTTCCTGCTCTTTCTTTTGGGGTGAATTCCTTTGTTTCATCATTTTGAAGGGAGAAAAGGAATTAATGAGGTAAAAAAATTAAAAAAAATTAAAATTAAAAAATGAAAAACAACAAACATACACAAAAAAATAAAATAAATGATGCTAGATCTCGGTGTGTTTTGGTCTGGGTGTTGAAAGGGGCTTGATGGATTAGAGAAAAAAGGGAAAAGGGAAAAAAAGGAAAAAAAATCATTTGAAAATTTGAAAAAAATGAATACGCTGAAATAGAATAAAGTGAAATAATGCAAGTAAAATAGAATTTGAAAAGTTGACACAAATGTAAAAAATATAAGAAAAAAATTAAAAATATTTTTAATAAAAATTGAAAATAAAAATAATTTTTTTCTTTCTGTATTCAAGAAAAAAACAAAAAAGAGAAAAAAAGAAAAAAAAGAAAATTGAATAGATGGAGCAGCGAACAATCTGAAATATGATAGAAATTACCTCGTTTTCCCCTAGAAGTCAAACTGTGAAGAGCTTTACAGTTTGTAAACTAAGCCAGCTCAGAGACTTCTGTTCCTGAAGAGGGAGGTTGGCCCAGCTGGGCGGGGCTTAGTGGAATGGCTCCGTTTTCCACTAGATGGCGCTGCTAGCCTGCTGCGGTAGAGTATTGCGGCGCTCGTAGGTGCATATGCGCATGCGCGGGAGCGGTAAAAAATGGCGTCACCCAGCCACCCGGTTTCTGGTATCGGAATTCTGGTCTCTCAGACCAGCAGCCGCACACCCGTCCTTCGTCTCCGGCTTCCGTCCGCTCCCGGCTTTTACAGTGCCCGTGACCGAGCCCCAGGCGGCGCCTCCCTCCTGGGTTTTATCTCCGAAGCGTCTGTGGTTCCCGACCCCTCACTTCTGAGGGACTGAGCGCTGACCCGCTCACATCCTCTGCGAGGGTCTCACGGAGCCAAGGCCGGTGCCCGCCGCCCCCCGGAGCGGTCGCGGGACCGTGCTGCTGCCGACGCCCGGGGACTGCAGCCGGGTGCCAGCCCGCCCGAGAAAAAGTTCAGGCGGTCGTGTGGCAGCAGCGTTTCAGGGATGGTGGCAAATCGCAACCGCACCTGGCCCCCCGCTTCACCCCGAACGACCCCGTCCCAGCACCAGCGAGCGTGGCCGTTCTCCGGGGGCTGCTGGCACCTTTGCCCGTGGGGGGCCGCCCCGCCTCTGCCAGATGTCCTCCCGGCAGGGGAACCGCCTCTCCTGTGTGGCCCGAAGACCCACCGGACTTGACTCTGCTCCCGAGGATCCGCCCTTCCCGCCAGAGCCCCGCCAGGTACCGAGCCGCTCCCCTGTTTATTATAGAGTCTTGATGGCATTTAAACCCTGTCCTTTCTCCCTTTTCAGTTCGGACCCTGCTGCTGTTTCCACTTTTCCTCTTTCTCTCCAGCTGCTTTTGGGGGGCTGCTTTTCCCGTGTTCAGCCCCCCGCCTCTCCATCCTCTCTCCGCCTGCAAAAACGGCTCCCTGCCCTCCGCCGCTTTCTGTCCCCGGTTCACCTCTCCCTGCCGCGAACCTGCTGAATTCTGTGGTTCGGGTTGTGCGGATTGTCGTGTTAATCCTCAGATCAGCGTTCTAGCTGTGCGGGATGGTTCATTGTTGATCGGGCTGCATTTCAGGACGCGAGACGCAAAAAAGCTTCGGTGCTGTTCCGCCATCTTGGCTCCTCCCCTGACTTTGACTTGTTTTAATCACAAGAACAAAAATTGTAAGACACCCCAGGTGCGGAAACCGGCTAACGGGTTTGGAGTGCCCCCTATGCGCTGTCATGGGCAGCGCTCACAATTTCTGGCTCCTCCTGCCTCTCGGCCCTGCATCCAGGCAGGGACCTATGGCGATCGGAGCAGCAGTGTCCCCGGAGGGTGCACGCAGAAACACGTGGAGCAGAAATAGAAGGCTTTGTCGCAGGCTGTGGGCAGACAGAAGCCCAGCCACCTCCCGGCAACAGCACATGGGGGTCCCCTCCATTTCTGTGTTATTTCAGGCGGTGGAAGACTTTGGCGAGAACCGGTGACAGCTCCTTTTTGCTCATTCAGAATACAAGGTGTTTTCCTGCCCAGTCTCAGGGCAGAGATTGTCCATCCCCGAGAAGTTCAGCTGCAGGCCTTTCCTCTCTCGTATCTGTGCATTATCAGAAAGAACACGCGTGGTTTCTCAGACAGTGATCAGGAGATAAGCTGGTGTTCTGTACTTCTCGTTGGGCCCGCCCTACAGGAATATGGTTGACTTCTGGTGCGCCTCGCTTAAGAACACTGGTCACTCTGTTAGTCTCACTGGTTCCTGGAGGAAGAAAAAAGGATGACAGAGAAGTCTGCGGGCTTCTGTTCATTTTGGGGGTTGTCAAAGGAGCTTCTGTTATTTATATTTAATCTTCAGATTTTATTTATGAAAAAAATTTTTTTTAAATGTTTATTATTTTTGAGAGAGAGAGACAGAGACCAGGCAGGAAAGGGGCAGAGAGAGAGGGAGGCACAGAATCCGAAGCAGGCTCCAGGCTCCGAGCTGTCCGCGCAGAGCCCGATGCAGGACTGGAACTCACGGACCGCGAGATCATGACCTGAGCCGTAGTCGGCCGCCTGACAGACTGAGCCACCCAGGTGCCCCAAATCTTCAGATTTTATTGGGGACCTACTATATGCCAGTGTATTCATTTGCTAGGGTTGCCACACAAATCTGCCACAGACTGGGTAGTTTGCACGGCAGAGATTTACTGGCTCACGGCTCTGCAGGCGGAAGTCTGAGATCAAGGTGCCGGCCAGCCTGGTTCCTCACGAGGCCTCTCTCCGTGGCCTCTAGACGGCCATTTCACCTTCCCGTGAATGCACGTCGTCATGCCCTGCATGCACGTCTATCTCTGTGTCCAACTTTTCCCCCTTTGTAAGGACGCCAGTCAGGGCCACCCTACTGACTCTGTTTTAGCGCGATTAGTTCTGCAGAGCTGGTGAGATCACATCGCGAGGTAGTGGGGTTAGGCCTCCGGCGTTTTGGGGACGATGCAGGTCAACCCATAACAACTGCCAAGGGGGTGTTGTCCTTTTTCCTCTTCCCTTGTCTGTGTGTGTGCAGATGTGTCTATGGTTATATCTAGGGCTCTCTCTGTACTTCGTGACAGGTGCACAATGCTTCCTGAGACCCTGTAGGTGAGGTGTGGTATTTCATTAATGTAACCAGGTTGGTGCAGTGAAGCCCAATGTTTGGAAAGAGACCCTGAGCCAGCACTCCCGGGCGCCCCTCCGTCCGCACTCTGGGGTGCCCCTCTGTCCACGGACGCACACTTGCCTGCAGCTTCCCTTGCAAGAACGGCCTTTCTTTGGGCCTCGGTTTCTCTTGGAGCTGGAGGCCCTGTGCTCAACGACTCTGTTCCTGGTCCTTCAGCACGATTCGGGCCACTCTTTTGTGTGCTTTCCTCAATAAAAAAAAAACACCTTCTCGGTCGTGCCCAAGTTAATGGTATCCCTTCTGGTGGCAAAAAGTAAAACATTCCAGAAATTTGCAATCGTAACAACGCTCCCTGGGTGCAAGCCAGCCCCAGTGCATTTCCTGCAGGGTGCCAGGGTCGGGGCTGCTGGACTGGCACTGTCCTGGGCGACTTCTCCACAGGGGGCTGGGCTGCTGGTGCCAGAGGGAGGGGACCACCTGACTTTAGGAATGTGTTTGCAGGGCACCTGGGTGGCTCCGTCGGTTAAGCGTCCAACTTCAGCTCAGGCCATGATCTCATGGTTTGTGAGTTTGAGCCCCAAATCAGGCTCTGTGTTGACAGTGCAGAGCCTGCCTGGGATTCTCTCTCCCTCTCTCTCTACCCCACCTCCCCCTCTCTCAAAACAAATAAATTGGGGCACCTGGGTGGCGCAGTCGGTTAAGCGTCCGACTTCAGCCAGGTTACGATCTCGCGGTCTGGGAGTTCGAGCCCTGCGTCAGGCTCTGGGCTGATGGCTCAGAGCCTGGAGCCTGTTTCTGATTCTGTGTCTCCCTCTCTCTCTGCCCCTCCCCCGTTCATGCTCTGTCTCTCTCTGTCCCCAAAAAAATAAACGTTGAAAAAAAAAATTAAAAAAAAAATAAATAAATAAACTTTAAAAAAAGGAATATGTTTGCAAATTTTCTGTCGTCATTTTGGAAACCATCTGGCAGTGTTTTCTATGCTGTTTTTAAAAATTGAATTACCCGTCCACGTTTTCTGGTGTAGGGCCACGGTTTCAAGCTGTTTTTCAGGATGATTTATTTAGGACTGGGTCTGTAAGAACCAGCCCGGGTGCCCCTGGAGAGCCCCGAGCCACGCATGGGACTAAATCAACCGTGTTCTTGGCTTTCCCCTCCAGACTCCCTGCCGCTGCCCCGGGACTCTGGGGACCCTCTGCACCATCAGAGAAGCTCCTGGTGTCTGAGTTTCTGACCAGACCATGCATCTTCTTGGCCAGCTCTCAAACAAGACAACTTGGCAGCTCCCTCGTAGAATACGTGCTTCTAGAGTTTTCTGTTGGGAATCTCTGAAGAGATTCTGAGAACTAAGTTTCCCAGAGCAGAGATTCTCATCAGACTGTATTTTCCCTCTCCAATGGTGAAGTGTGTTGAAATAAAATGAAGGATAATCCTGTGACTGGCTACAGCCACCCGGTGTCTACACCGGTAGACACCGGTCATTGGGTAGCATCTCAGAAGGTAGCTTCAGAGGCTGCCCTAAAGCCACGTCTTCTCTGCTGTTCCCTCTCCTGTGTTTGTTATTTACGTCCCTAAAAATGGCCACCAGGGTCTGCGACTCTCGATATCTGTGTTCACTCATCTTGGGGAGTGATAGAGAGGGACAATGTGACTGTGGGATTAGAGGTTGGGGGGGGGTGGGGAGCAGGGGATCTGAACGTGGGGGCAGGGATTGGAGAACGTGTGAGTGACTCCTGGTGGCTGGGGGTTAGTCCTAGGCAGCTGAGTGAGGCTACAGGTGCAGGCTGGGGGAGGGGAGAGCAGGTGCTCAGAGGAGGTCGATGCAAAGCCCAGGTGTGTCCCTCCCCGCCCCCAGGATGGCAGGGAGACCCTGGGAGAGCCGCGCCCACCCTCTTGGTGGGTCTCGGAAAGCCTGTGAACTGATCAAGGGGATGGCAGGACAATCGAGGGGACTGTGGCAGCGTGGTAAGGAAGGGCAAGGGTCTCCCAAGCCCCTGGAATCGGTGCGGGGGGCGGGGCATGGCCGGTGCTCCCTCAGCTCGGAATAGGCCGCGGGGCACATCAGTGTGTCTCACACGGGGTCCGGGACCTGCCTTCAGGGGCCTGTATGCCAGGAGATCCCGTTCACGGGAGGCGTGGACCTCCCTTCCGAGAATATAGCTCACGGGTACCCTCACCTTTGGGGAGCAGTTGCGCCCTAAAGAGTGAGTTTCTGGCCTATTTTGCTCGTAGCTACTGTGACGTGTCCACAGCGGGCCCCACGCTGGCTCCCCAGCCCCAGCGTGGCCTGGCTCCCATTCCTTTCCTTCCTGTTGCTTTTTCTCCAAAACCCACCGTCACCTGTGCACGTCAGGATGTTGCCGGCCGGGTGCTTAGCCTGTCTGACACACCGTGAGCAGCACTGACCTTATGAAGCTGGCATGACGACACGCAGGGCGGGTGACCTTTGAACATCAGCCCGACCGTGACTTTGCCTTGGTTACTCTATTTCCATGGCCACGTGCTGTGCCAGCAGACGTGAGGCTGTTCGGACAACCCGTGTTGCTACGGCCTGTCGCCGTAACAAGAAATCCAACGTCGTTGAGACCTCTGGCTGGTCCCGTCCTGCAGCTTGGTGGTAGGACAAACACAGTTCCTGCTTCCCGTGGCAGGTGTGTTCCTGGAAACCCACACATTACAGTAGAGTTTCCCATGGAAAGTCATGGCAGATGAGGCAGCCATCCATGTGTCCCTCTATATCTTTTTACCGTTATAGAGTTTTCTTTTGAAGCAAGTTTTTATGTAAATTCCAGTTAGTTAACATACAGTGTGGTATTAGTTTCAGGTGTACAATATATGTGAATCAACAGTTTCACATATCACCTGGTGCTCATCACAAGTGCATCCTTAATCCCCCCACCCACCTCCCTTCTGGTAAGTTCTCTATGGTTAAGATTCCGTTCTCTAGTTTGCCTCTTTCCCTCTCTCTTTTCTTCCCTCTGCTCATGTGTTTGGTTTCTGAAATTCCACATATGAAATCATATGGTATTTGTCTTTCTCTGACTGACTTGTTTCACTCCGCATTATACTCTCTAGCTCCATCCATGTTGCAAATGGCAAGATTTCATTGTTTTTTATGGCTGAGTAATAGTCCATTGTATGTATACCCCACATCTTCCTCATCCATTCATCTGTGGGTGGACGCTCGGGTGGCTTCCACATCTTGGCTATTGCAAATAATGCTGCAATAAACATAGGGGTGCCTGCACTCCTTTGAATGAATGTTTTCATATTTTTTGGGTAAATAGCTCATAGTGCGATTGCTAGCTGATAGTGTAGTTCCGTTTTTAACTTCTTGAGGAACCTCCGTACTGTTTTTCAGTGGTGGCACCGGTTTGGATTCCCACCAGCAGTGCAAGAAAGTTTCTTTTTGTCCACATCCTTGCCAACAGCCAACACCTGTTGTTGCTTGTGTTTTTGATTTTAGCCATTCTGACAGATGTAAGATGATATGTCATGGTGGTTTTGATTTGTATTTCCCTGATCATCAGGGATGTTGAGCATCTTTTCATGGGTCTGTTGGCCATCTGGATGTCTTCTTTGGAGAAATGTCTGTTCATGTCTTCTGTCCATTTGTTAATTGGATTATTTGTTTCCCCGTGTTGAGTTGTATCAGTTCTTTAGATATTTTGGATACGAGCCCTTTATCAGATATGTCATTTGTAAATATCTTCTCCCATTCCATAGGCTGTCCTTTAGTTTTGTTGGTTGTTTCCTTCGCTGTGCAGAAAGTTTTTATTTTGATGTAGTCCCAATAGTTTATTTTTGCTTTTATTTCCTTTGCCTCCAGAGACATATTTAGAAAAAGTTGCTACGGCCGATGTTAGAGAAATTACTGCCTGTGCTCTCCTCAAGGATTTTTATGATTTCCTGTCTCACATTTAGGTCTTTAGTCCATTTTGAGTTTATTTTTGTGTATAGTGTAAGAATGTGGTCCATAACGTAGTATTTTCAACAACTATGTATAATAAGAACATATACTAAGTGACTGAAAATACATAATCCACGGTGTAGGGACTAAGAGTGCAGGTTCTGGACCAGGACCAGGATCTGGTTCCAGGTCTTTTGTTACTACTCAAGAGATCTCTGGCAAGTTACTTCACCTCCTCTGTGCCCGTTTCTTCACCTGTCATGTCAGGTAATAATAGCATCTACTTGTTTGAGAATGAAATGAGTTGGCATGCCCAACAGTGCCTGGCTCTTTGGAAGTGCTCGATGACTTCCGGTTTCAGATGTTCCCTAAAAATGAAAGGTGTAGAGAAATACACGTACAGTTTCCTTTAGATTTATAGTCTGTGGGCTTTGCCGGAAAGACACGTATGACGCTGGTGCCGAAGACTGGTGGTGGGGGAAGGAGAAAGGCCTAGAGAAAGGAAGGAGGAATAGGAGAGAAGGTTCGTGTGACAGCATGAACATGTGGTGATGACGTCATCAAGACGGTGGTGTTGGAGAAGGAGGTGGCGCTGTGCCTTCTCGAAGCTCAAACGTGCCCACAGAGCACAGATGAGGGCAAGTCTGTCTCTCCTGTGACCCCCTTGCCCTCTCGGGGCTAGCAAAGCCTGGCCGATCTCCTATCGCCCATAGCTCTTGATAACATCGAATTTCACAGCAAAGAGAAAGCCTTTTGTGGTTTCTTGGCACCAAAACTTCTCGAAGAAGATTTTCAGTCTTCTCATCAGGCACGCAGCGTGATAGGAGCCCCCGGGTGCAGCATGGAGAATTCCAGCAGAGCCTGGACACCAAGAGAACAGGGGGGCCTTGGCAGGGGTGCTGGGCACGCGGGGAGGGGTGCTACCACAGCCAAAGCATTGCGCCCCCCTGCCCGTGCACACGCATGGACCTCAGAGGATTCTGAAGCTGAATCGAAACCACCTAAGGAGCGGAGGGCTGATGTCACCATCTGATTGAGACATTTTCCTGGGTGCCCGTTTGCGAGGTACATGCCGTCAGGAATGAGATTTCCCACTTTGTTCTGGAACGAGCACTCAAACTTCCATTTTAAGGTTAAATTTGGTTGGCAGAAGAAAGATCTAGATCTGTAGTCTGAGATATTTTGCAAGCTAGCAAGACAATTTATTCAGTGTATTCAGAGGCAATTTTGCTCGTAAGAGAATGGCCAGGTCAGAGTTACCGCGTTAATTATAACGGGTTGGTAACTGCATTCAGTTTTCTGTGGCAAACATTGTTCACGACTTGAAGAGAGTAAGCACGATTTCCTGTGACAAACATACTCTAACATAGGGTTTCCTGTAGCACACATTTAAGGGGATCTGGAGGTAATCTAGATTTAAGGTGGAGGCCGCGTGGGGTAGAGTTCAGACCTGTTCCATTTGATCTTAAAGCAGACTTCGTTCCCCTGCAGGGTGGGGTTATTCGTTCTGCTGTGGTACACGTTGCGGTGACATGAACGAACCCTGTGCAAGCAGCAAACAGGGCAGTGTTTTCGGTGTAAGGAAGAGTCACATTTTCATCAGTGGTCTCCCCTCGCACATGAACTAGTGAACAAAGAGCAAATGAAACTTGAATTAAGCAGAAGAAAGAGGACAATAAAGATAAGAACAGAAATCAATGAACTGGGTGGTAGATAAACAATAGAAAAAACCGATGACACCAAAAGTTGGTTCTCAGGGAAGATCAACCACACTGATAAGTCGCTAACAAGACCGGTGGGAAATGACAAGGTGAGGTCCAGCATGCTGACATCAGGAGTGAGACAAAAATCCAACAGGTTCGGCACACGTTAAAGGGATAAGGGCATATTATGAACAATTCATGCCAAAAAATTCTACCACTTAGATAAAAGGAACAAATTCCTTGAAAGCCAGCCTGTCGAGCCCATGCAGGAAGGAGCAGGTGTGTTTCATGTTCCTACATCTATGAAAAAAATGGATTTGTATAATTAAAAGCCTTCACATAAAGAAAACTATAGCTGTATTGGTGAAATCTACCCAAATTTAAGGAAGACATAATACCAGTTCTACAGAAACTTCCAGAAAACTGAAGAGGAGAGAATACTTTCCAATTCATTCTCTAAGGCCAGTGTTGCAGTGATACCTGCACTAGAAAGACAATACAAGACAATAAAACCACAGGCCAATATGTATCAAGAACTTGGATGCACATATTCTTTTTTGGTTTCAAATATTTATTTATTTATTTAGAGAGAGGGACAGAGAGCAGGAATGGGGGAGGGGCAGAGAGAGAAAGTGGGGGGAGAGAGGGAGAGAGAGAATCCCCAGCAAGCTTCATGCTGTCAGTGCAGGGCTTGACATGGGGCTCAAACCCACGAACCGTGAGATCCTGACCTGAGCTGAGATCAAGAGTCAGATGCTTAACTGACTGAGTCGCCCAGGTGCCCTATGGATGCACATATTCTTTTTTTTTTTTTTTTTTTTTAATTTTTTTTCAACGTTTATTTATTTTTGGGACAGAGAGAGACAGAGCATGAACGGGGGAGGGTCAGAGAGAGAGGGAGACACAGAATCGGAAACAGGCTCCAGGCTCTGAGCCATCAGCCCAGAGCCCGACGCGGGGCTCGAACTCCCGGACCGCGAGATCGTGACCTGGCTGAAGTCGGACGCTTAACCGACTGCGCCACCCAGGCGCCCCGGATGCACATGTTCTTAACAAAATTTTAGCAACTTGAAATATATATATTTATAAATATGTAAATAAGTATATAATGCATTGTGGCCAAGAGGGATTTATCCCAGGAATGTGAGGTTGATCTGACATTCAAAACTTGGCATAATCCATCATATTTACAAATTACAAACAAAAAGCCATATGATGATCTCAACAGATGCAGAAAGAACATTTGACAAAATCCAGCACCTGTTTCTGACAAGAACTTCCAGTGACTATTAATAGAAGGGTTTCTACAACCGGATAAAGAGAATGTACAAAGTATAGCTAATGTTCTACTTAACAGTGAAAGAAACTTAACGCCAACACACTTGAATACAGATTCATGAAACAAACGAGTTCCCAGAATAACTCACCAAAATTGACAAAAGGGATAAACAGAAACCAACACATCTCTACTATGAAAGAAGTGAAAGTTAATGTTAAGCCTTTCCAGCATAGACCTAGGTGGTGCCACATTGAAATCCACAAAACATTTAGTGAAGAAATAACTCCAACCTACACTTTTGATTTCCCTGAATTAATTGTCTTTTCATTAAACTCTTCTTCAATCATGCCCTTTGAGTATGCTATTCATTTCCTCCTGGGACTCTAACTGATATAGTTTATCTTGAGACAGCTCATAAAATCAGAAATATATACAGCCTTTGGGAATGTATATAGTGCATCTGTATTTTATAAATCATAATAGCATCACATTTTCCCCAAATTGTATGCACAATCAGTACTATTTATTCGGTGTTCAACCAGTGCTTGGTTAGTACAGATTTGTGGGTCCCTTGTAATAATTTCCCACGTTCTCAGCAAGGTCCCAAAGCCCTGAGTTTGAGAACCCCTGTCACAGATCATTGCAAATCAGGAGCATCAGTCACCATTGCCTTGAGAATAACCTGTGACGTAAGCCACGGACCCCAACCTGGCTGGTTAACAGAATCACCCGAACCTTTCAAAATGCTGATTCCTATGCCCCACCCACTACCTTCTGTGTTTCACTCCCGGGGCCTCTGATGATCAGCCGTGTTTGAGATCAACGATTTAAGTAACTGAGAGCGCCTACAGGGCCTGGGGACTTTGACTCTTAGAAGTCTGGCTTTTAAAGGAAAGGTCAGCCATGAGGGTGAACAATTCACTTTCGGTAAATCCAATATACGTTACCTATGTCAGGGCTCACGGTATTTCCTGTGAGCTTCCTCCCTTCCTGGATACACGGAAAATGTTTATCAGCCCCATGGCAGTGACTGACTGCCATTGGTCTGGGAGCAGAAGTGGCACGTGTCACTCGGGGAGCAGGTAAAAGCCGCCGTGTGGTTCTCCACGTGCTCTCGCCCCTCTGCGGTGGCCCCCGGCATCGCACTCGGGGCAGGGGAGGGCACACTGCGCCTGAGTGAGCCGTCCATCGGGGCCAGCTGCCCGCACAGACTCCAGACCCGCAGTGGAATTTGAGTGAGCACAAAATAAACCTCGTCGAGATGGTTTGGAATTGATTGTAATCCCAGCAACATCTAGCTTATCTGATTTAGCATGGTTGAGACATTGCTCAGCTCTTATAGATTATAATTCTAAAAGTACATAGGGATGCCTGGGCACCTCAGTTGGTTAAGCATCTAACTCTTGGTTTCGGCTCAGTTCATAATCTCAGAGTTTGTGGGCTCAAGCCCTGTGTTGGGCTCTGTGCTGACAGAGTGGAGCCTGCTTGGGATTCTCTCTCTCTTCCTCTGCCCCTTTTCTGTTCTCTCTCTCTCTCCCTCTTTAAATAAATACATAAATAAACAAACAACTAAATAAACATTAAAAAAAAGCTACATAGCATCATGGGAAAATGCTCAGGCAGGGGAGGAGGGGTGCTTAAACCTGCCTCACCCACCACGAGTCTGCTTGACCTTGACCTAAATCCTACCCCCTAGGAGAGTATTCGTAGCATTCTTTATAGACGATGACGGTCCAAGAAGTGGGACTGCTGGAGAAGTTCCTGGAGAGAGCCTCCTCAGAAGGACAGATGGCGTGTGTTCTGTGTACTTTGTAGGGAGGCATGGAGATGGCCACCCCATCTCCCTTCAAGGAGGGGACCAGCTGCCCCAGATGCTGGCAGGCCCCCCAGGACTTGTCTTGGGGGCAGAGTTGTCTGGCCGCACAGGCTCACTTTCTTCCTAGATGGCACACCTCTGACCACCAGGGTGTGGGGGCCTGGCCCGTGGGCCCCCTGTCTGATGGCTGTGCAGCACTGCGGTGTTCTGGGACCCCTGTGGGGCTGCCCCGGACCCTGTGGAGCTCTGGTACCCACCTGCACAGGCGTGTGTGCCTCGCAGGTGCCCCTGCCTAGATGCCCCTGCAGCATCGGCTTCTGGGGACCCGGCCTGTGATGGGCGAGGGGTGTATGTTGGACGTCCAGCACCACGAGAGCTCCAGGCCTCCCAGAGGGGCTGGGGCATGAGGCGTACCGACAGAAAGAAGCCACCCAGGAATGAAAACGTCAAAGCCATTTGACACAAAGGCGCGGAAACTGCTGAGATGGCGTTTGGTTAGGGCTCCTTCCTGCGGCGGTTACGCACATCAGGCAGTATATTTTCCCAGCCGCGCTGCCCCCGACAAGATGGAGTGCGTTCCTGACACACAGAATTTTCCAATAAAGATTTCATTGTCTCGTTCCCCTGTGAGAAGTGAGAAGTGAACTTGATATCTCTCTGTTCAACCTTCATCAATAAAAAATTTTTCTGGTTGGGTTATTCCTGTTGATTCTTAATGAAGTGGCGTTTTATGAGGTGCCATTCAGTTCCAAACTTCAGAAAGAGTCAAGGATATATGGCCTGGCAGAGTGGATGCATTAAACATTGAAATGTATATTAATGGCTGTGTGCATACATAACGCGGTGAAATAAATACACAGTTATCGGGGATTTAATACACCTCATCCAGAAAAGGATATATCACACATTAAAACATAATTACTGGCTGGAAATGGAAATAGATCACCTGCTAAACCAGATTCATCAAGCTGACTCCCATATATCACCCGCTGAACCAGATACAGTACCTATTGAGTCTGACATATCACCGCCTCGCCCAGACACGCAGCAACTGATTTAGATCCATAGCACTAATATACTAAATCGGTGACCACCCCTTGACTGAAATATATTGTCACTCAGTGAAAAATATCTTTGTGACGGAGCACATTGACTGAAAATTGCATCCACTATACGGTCTGGTAAACTCAGCCGGGCTGCCTGGCACAGGCAGTAACTGAGGGTGGGCCTGGGGCCCCGGGGGGGAGGCTGGTCATGCTGGGGGAGGGGGGCAGTTCGCCATCTGTGAGTCAGCCAGTGATGGAGGCCAGCATGAGCCGAGGGCCCCGCCCCAAGCAGGGGTCTCTGGGGACGAAGGAGGAGGCAGCTCCAGGGACAGGCTCGCTCCCTGCGGGCAGGAGGCTGGCTGAAGTGGGGGAGCGAGTGTCACTGTGGATTTTCTTTATCAGTTCAGCTTATTGGGGGCCCTTGGGTGGCTCCGTCGGTTAAGCGTCTGACTTCGGCTCAGGTCGTGATCTCATAGTTCATGAGTTCGAGCCCCGCATCAGGCTCTGTGTTTGGAAACTGCTTCGAATTCTGTGCCTCCCTCACTCTCTCTGCCCCTCCCCAACTCGCACTCTGTCTCTCGAAAATAAATAAACATTAAAAAAAATTTAAATTCAGCTTATGTTACCCCCTTTCCTTAATCTCCAAACACCATTTTGTGTGTGGGGTGTATGTGTGTGTGTGTGTGGCGGGGGGGGGGGGGTGGAAAACCCTTTCTGGGCACTTTTTACATTTATTTAAATTCAAGTTAGTTAACATACAGCATAGTACTGGTTTCAGGAGTAGAAGCCAGAGATTCATCCCTTACATATGACACCCAGTGCTCATGTGTCCAGATGTGTCCTCCTCAGTGCTCGTCACCCGTTTAGCCCATCCCCCAACCGCATCCCCTGCAGCAACCCTCAGTCTGTTCTCTGTACTTAAGGGTCTCTTATGGTTTGCCTCCCTCTCTGTTTTTATCTTATTTTATTTTCCCTTCTCTTCTCCTGTGTTCATCTGTTTTTGTTTCTTAAATTCCATATAAGTGAAATCATGTATCTGTCTTTCTCTGACTGATTTCACTTAGCATAATACATTCTAGTTCCATCCACGTTGTGGCAAATGGTAAGATTTCATTCTTCTTGATCACTGAGTAGTATTCCATCGTATGTACACACATCTTCTCTATCCATTCATCATCCATCGATGGACATTTGGGCTCTTTCCATACTTTGGCTCTTGTCGATAGTGCTGCTAGAAACATGGGGGTGCATGTGTCCTTTGAAACAGCACACCTGTATCCCGTGGATAAATGCCTAGTAGTGCAATTGCTGGGTCGTAGGGTCGTTCTATTTTTAATCTTTTGAGGAACCTCATACTAGGCATTTCCTTAGAATATCTCCTTAAAGATCTTCCTTCTCCTAGACCACTTCTGGTGTTCACCTCTTAGCCAGTTTAACTCCCAGAGGGGTCCGCATGCGCGTGTGCGTCCCCCGGGTGGGATCCTGGGTGGGGTCCGCTCCAGGCTGCAGACCTGTGCACCCCTGCTCAGCCTGGCTGGGGGCTGGGGATCCTGGAGGCGACAGGGAGAGGGGACTGTGGAAATCAGCTGGCCGGGCCTGTGTTTTAGGTGAGGACCCCGCTCTGCAGACAGCAGTGACACAGCCTTGGTCCCACTCTCTGTGAGGCCAGGCTGTCTGAGTCTCAGGCTGCGGGAGGGCTTGCGTCTCCACAGGCATCGGCTGAGCCTCAGGCGGCGGCGGTGACCCAACATGGTGCGGAGCACAATTCCGGGACTGCGTGATGAGCACCTTTGGGTTTGTGGGAAACCACTGAACTGTCATGTGTCGCACCCCCACCAGCACAGAATGGCCGCGATCGCCGTTGCCCTGCATGCTCCCAGTGTCTGGTGCCTCACTGTTCCGGATTGTGCCATTCTACTAGGTGCCTGGTGGGATTCTGTAATTGCGAAGGGCAGTTTTTAAGACCTCTAGATGAGGCTCTCCTTCTGATCCTTCCCCCTCTTTCCTTGCACCCCATCCCACCCCCCAGGCCACGTTCCTTCTACCCACACAGTCCACTGGCCCCGAGATTCTGCATCAGACTGGCCGCCGTGAGAAGCGCCTTGTGCTCCAGGCAGCCCCCCCCACCCCCCGGACCCTCCGACCATGCAGTCGCTTCAGGCCTGTTAGACCAGAGGTGCTCAGTTTACTCAACTCACAAAACATGCAATTGACTAAGAGCCCTGGAATTCTCTATGTATTTCCATTCTGGAAATACCACTCTCGTATTTGTTCAGCCTGAATTTTGTTGCTAAAGACCCAAATTTATTTTATTTTTATTAAAAAATTTTTTAAAAGTTTATTCATTCTGAGAGCGAGAGCGAGAATGAGAGAGAGAGAGAGAGAGAGAGAGAATCCCAAGCAGGTTCTGCTCTAGCAGCATAGAGTCTGACGCGGGCTTGAACCCACGAACCACAAGATCATGACCTGAGTCGAGATCGAGAGACACTTAACCAACTGAGCCACCCAGGAGCCCCCCAAATTAATTTTAAACTAGAATTCCTAGATCTCTCCCGTCTGTTTCCTCACCTGTACGAAGGGCCTATTGGACCCTGTTCATCCTATAGGATGAATTTCTATAGTCTGACCAAAATGATTAAAAGAAAAAATTGAGGAAGTCTGGCAGAGTCTTGGCAGTCATAGGGTGATGGGTGTCTGCACGAGGCAGGCTGGAGGTGCCTTCTGCTGTCTGGGAGCCGGCTCTCTAAACTGCTCTTGCTTTTTGATTTCTTCCCATGTTTCTCCTCTGAAACTACAAGGTCTCTAAAAGCTACCGGTGACTTACTCTCAAGCCCACAGAGGCTCCCCCTGCAGCAGCCGAGGAGGCCCAGGTTAGAAGAGGGGACAGAGAAGATGCCCCATCATACACCAGCTGCTGGTACACTGGGGTCTTACAAGGGACCCTTCAGCAATTCAGTCCTCACAAAGGGTTCCCCTGCCGTCGGAGGGGACAAGGCAGTCCCAACCCACCTACAACATGCCCAGCCATTCTGAAAATGAAACCGTGCAGTGTGGTGACCTGGCAGGGGCGCGAAGGGGGGTCAGGCGGAGAAAAGTTGTTAAAAATTCACCTTCTGGCGTTCCACCTCCAGGGGCTTGGATTCTGTAGGCCCGGGATGGGGCCCCGCAATCTGTATTTTTAATAAGTGCTTGCTGTGGATTGAATTGTGTTCCTTCCAAATTCGTATGTTGAAGCCCTAACCCCCCATGTTGCGACTGTTTGCAGACGGGGCCTTTACAGAAGCAGTCAAGGATAAATGAGATAAAAAGGTGGAGCCCTGATCTGGTAGGATTAGTGTCCACAGGAGGCCACAGGGTGGCTGTCTATACACCAGGAGGAGAGCTCTCCCCAGAAACCAAATCAGCCAGCACCTTGATCTGGGACTCTGAGCCTCCAGGACTGTGAGAAAATCAATTACTGCTTTTCTTTAAACGGGCTTTAATTTACTATATTTTTCTTGTACAAAACTGTGTGGTGGCTGGAGTCTGGTGTGGGTCTTTACAAGACAGTGAATTCCTGATAGGGAGACTTGGGGAACTCGGTCTCTCCCCAGAGGTCAGAAGTGAGACAGCCGTACGCCTTGGAAATGGCATCAGAGTGGCCTTGGTGAAGTTGCCCCAGGTGGGGTGCAGTCCCCGGCCGAGGGGCAGCCGTCGTCAGCACCGGCCATTGTCAGTAGCTTCTTGGGCACAGGGGCTGAGATGATGCCAGTGCCTCTGGCGGCAGGGATGAGGCACACCAGCGCAGAGCCATGGTGGCCGGTCACCTTTGGTGGCACAATGTGAGGCTTGCTGGTCCGGTTACCCCAGTAGCCTCGCCGTACTGGACAGTGGAAAGCTTAGTCAGGGTGATGGCCCCACGGATGGCAGTGGCTACCTCCTCGGAGCACTTAACACCCAGACCGACATATCCAACATATCCATGGTCATCTCTGATGGCAACAAGTGCCCTGAACCTGGTCCTGTGGCCAGCCTGGGTCTGCTTTTGCGCAGGCGTAATCTCTGAAACCTCGTCTTTGAGGGACAAATCAATGATCTCAGATTCCCTGATGGGCAGGGAGAAGAGAAGATCTCCTCCAGGGACTTGATCTTCCTGTCCTTGACCAGGTGGCCCCGCTTGGTGGCGGGGATCCCCTTCTTGCCCCCCCGCCTTGCCTCTGTGAGCTGTGTGGCCTTGGCCTTGGCCACAACCATCACCATGAGCATGACCACAGCCCCAGATGCTGCCGCCAAAGCCTCTTGGAAGCTTCTGCAGCACCAGCATCGTCTGCCGTTTGCTGTTTTCTTGGAGAAGAGGCCAGTTTCTGACATTTAAACCACCTTGTTCGTGGTATTCTTTTATGGCAGCCAGAGCAGACTAATGCCGCTCTCCAAGTGCTTCTGATGCAGGGTCGTTTCACAGACAAAGAAACAAAGACGTCACAGTTGGGTATGTTGTCAGAATCCATATTTGAACCTTGGTCTGTGGGGTTCTGTTGCCACTGAGTCATCCTGCCCTTTGTTGAACTGGCACTGGATTTGCCTTTATAACTAGAGGTCACAGGAAGTGAGGGACGTGCCCTGTGCCCACAGGTGCACATGGGGCCATGTCCATCTTCTGCACCTGCTGTTTCACATCAGCCTCGCGTCATTTTCCATGGTTGTCTTGTGCAATAGGTCCTATTACTTCTAACAGATTAGCACACTGAGGGGCAGAGAAGGAAGGGTCGCCCAACTAGAAAATGGCGGAGTCAGGATGATTTGGACCCAAGACAATCTTACCCTTCTCATCACGTTGGGAGGCTCCGTAACGGCTCTTCCCCTGTGATTTTGTGGTAGGAGCCCGGGGCACGTGTGGGCACACAGTGGCTTGTCTTTTCTGAAGCTCCCAGGCTCATCCGGAGGTGACATCCCTGAATTTACTGGATCCCTTTCCTGGGTCTCCTTCCTCATTTCCTTCCGGCTTCAGAGGCCAGAAAGTAGTGTCATCCCAGGGCCTTGGGTTTGGTCATATTTTACCAAGGCTGCTCCTTGGATCTTCCTCTCTGCCTGTTAGATTGTTCTTTTACCTTAAGATGGAGAGCCCATTCCGGGAAGGTCCATATATTTTTTTCCAATTGATTTCTTGTCAAGACTAACAAGATCAATCAAATCATATGGCCAATAAAACTGATTTAGCACTCATAAAGCCCCATGACATCTCATCTGCGCTGAGAATGAATGACGTGGAGCTGCTCGGTGCCTCTTCCCTCTGGGTCACAGGAGGATGGCATATCCACGTGCCCGCCTTCCAGGACTCTCTTCCCACACAGCACACAGGTGCCAGGGATGGCCCAGGGCGGGGAGGCCCTTACTGTGCTGGTAGGAAGCAAAGCTACGAAGAGGGCAGCAGGGTAGATTTTACCCGTAAACTAACAGGAGGTGGTGTTAGAGGAAATATCTGAAATGTTCGGGAGAAAAGATAATTGGGAAAATCAATACTTTCCGTTTTGACCTTGTGCTGGGACTTCTGTGGCTTACTCCCTTCCACTGTCTCACAAAGAGCACTGCTTACAGAGCCGTGATTGAACCATGTGACCCTGTCCTTCTTGGCCGTGGCTGCTTGGTCAAGGCTGGGTACTGTTTTGAGAGAGGTCCAAAGAATCCTCCCTTCAGAATTTGAAAGCGGGCACTGAGAGACTGAGTGAAGAGTCAAGGGACAGACAAGAAGCCAACACTTGTAAGGTCGCTCGTCCCAGAAGTGGTGAGGCATGAAGTTGGAGGTTCACAGAACCCTTTTCTTGAGATCTCTGGAGGGGCCCCGGCCCCATGTCTTCCGCTTCTCTTGGGATCCCTGAAGCCTAGTACCCTGTAATAAATCCTCCTTTCCTGGAGACAGCTGTGTGGATTTATATTTCGGACAACCAGAGTATATCCCGATTGGAACATATCTTTGTGGAATAATCTACCCTACCTCATCCAGATCTTAGAGAAATTTTACACATGGTGAACTTCTGAGACCATAAGGCTCCGGGATGGCTGATGTGTATAGCCTGCAGGAGTGTTACTTGTGGAGTGCATTAACATTTACAAAAAGTGTTTTGAGGTGCTCACGTAGGCTCTCCTGTTTACCCCAGGCCCCTCCATTCCTTTTTGTCTTACACGTTGCCTTCTTCGCACAGTATCATTCCTTTCCAGCCCCTGAGGACATTCAGCTTGTGACTCCTACTCCAGCCCAATCCTTGAACTTTGCAGAGAGGTGAAGCAACTTTCCTAAGGCCACACAGTTAGGTGTTATCATGACTGGGGCCAGGATCAAGTGGTTTCGGACTTCCAAGAAAAATGGAGATGGAATGCTAGCCGTCATGTCTAATTTTCCCCCCTCAACTTTATTGAGGTGAAATTGGCACAAACAGTGCAAGTTTAAGGTGTATGATGTGATGATTTGATGCACGTATATATTGTAACTTGATCGTCACGATAAGGTTAGTTAGCACATTGTGATGGTTAATTTTGTGTGTCAACCTGACTTGGTTGTGGATGCCCACACAGCTGGTAGAATAGAATTTCTGGGTGTGTCTGGGAGGATGTTTCCAGAAGAGATTAGCATTTGATTCAGTAGGACTGACTTCAGAGATCCACCCTCACTGACGTGGAAGAGTATCAAAATGGAGCAAACCGGCGAAGGAAGAGTAAATTCTCTCTCTGTTCCTGAGCTGGGATAGCCATCTTCTCTGGCCCTTGGATATGGCAGCTCCTGGGTCTTGGGTCTTCAGACTCAGACTGAATGATCCCAACCACTGGCTTTGCTTGTTCTTAGGCAGATTGTGGGACTTCTCAGCCTCTCTAACCCGCGTGAGCCAATTCCTAGAATACATTTCCCCTTCCCTCTCTCTCCCCTTCTCTCTCCCTCTCTGTCTCATTGGTTCTGTTTTTCTGGAGAATACTGACTGCTAACTAGCCCCGTGAAAGAATCAAGTGTATGTTTTTGAGTCCCTCACGCGCGCACTGGTATCTACCATTGGTTTTGTTTTGTTTTGTTTTGTTTTGTTTTGTTTTGTTTTGTTTTATTTTATTTTGTTTTGTTTTGTTTTATTTTGTTTTATTTTGTTTTATTTTACTTTATTTCATTTCATTTTATGTTATTTTATTTTATTTATTTTTGATAGAGACAGAGAACAAGTCGGGGAGGGGCAGAGAGAGGAGACACAGAATCCAAAGCAGGCTCCAGGCTCCGAGCTGTCAGCGCAGAGCCCGGCGCGGGGCTCGAACTCATGAACCATGAGATCATGACCTGAGCCGAAGTTGGACGCTCAACCAACTGAGCCACCCAGGCGCCCCTCTACCATCGGTTAATTTGGGTCCGGGTGGTCTTCCTCTTACTGTGCCCCTGGCCCCACGCCTCCTGGGCAGCATTATCCAGAGAACCTCATGAGGTGGAGAGCCATTCATTTCCCCTTCCTCCAATAGTTGGCTTGTAAACTATCCTAGGATACCCTATGTGGACGTCCAAGTTTCACGGATGTTTTCTGGTGTCTGCGACGTTTTCTCACTGCGGCACCACACTGGGCACGATTAGCGGTTCTGGTTTTAGCGCTTTGGGGCCAACAAAGTCAGAGCAGTTCCTGGTGCCCTAAGGACATGGGGGAGACTTGGTTCTAACACCTATGGAGGCAGAAGGCAGCTAAAGTGTTTTCAGGGCATCCTTGATGTTCTGAGGCTTCAGGGGAGCTGGCATTGAGTCCCTCCTGCTGTCCCTGGGTAGGTACCTGCTTTTCACCAGCAGCCTTAGGTCAAAGCCTACGTTCACAGGCTTTGACAAAAGGATCCCACCAGGCACCCGGGAAAGTACGCCCGGTGCCTGGCTCCTCCACTTTGCTGGTGTTCCCGGCAGGGATTTCCCCTTCTGGGTCTCAGCGCCCTCTTTGCGGTGTCCCACCAATGACAGTCTCCATCTTGGGTGCCCGGCTTATTCTGAACCTCCACCTGTTCCTGGAAGCGGGCATTTGGGGGGTAACGAATCGTGTCCTTCTGTTGTGGCTACCTCCCCGCGATCCATGGCTGGGGGTGAGTCCAGCGACCTGTCACAGAAACTTGTCCACACAGTGCCGCATCTGGATGATGTATTGTGGCCATTCCTTAGGGGGTGCCACCCAGAGCTAGTGTTCCGTTAAGCCCGAGTGCGTGTGTGTGTATTTTCACTCCCCTTTGCCCAAGGCTCAGCCAAAATTCAGAGGTGGTCAGGAGGGAATGTGCCCCACACCTGGGCCCAGGGTTACAGAATCATGAATCCGTGGAAGCGGGAGAAGTCTCAGAAACTTGAAAGCTGTCCTCCCCTCACCATGACAAATGAGAGCAACACACACGGGCAAGTGATTTTGATTGATAAATGACCCCGACGCATTTTTGAGGACCGACAGTGCAAATTATGTATTGCAACACTTCCCAAGCAACCCCTGTAAACAAACAGCTATTTTCTTGGTGCATCCACAAAGTAGTAACTGTGTGATCTCCATCCTGGGTTCAGCTCTCTGTCCTCAGCTGGCCCTGTGCAGGCAGCATCTGCTTCCATGGGGCACCTCCAGGTGCCAGCACCCACCCCCAACGGGGTTTCCATCCTGGGGTGGGTGAGCCCCTCCCCCAGACGAGGACTCTCCCTTCTGCTCCATGACTGTCTAGGGTCAAGTCAAGACGTTCTCCCCTGCGCATAACCCTGGGCAGGGCACGTGGAACTTGGGAGATGGTGGTACCCCTCAGGGCACACACTCATCTGTGGTGTTATTAGATCTTCCACATTAAAGCAAAGCCCAGAGGAAAGATGACCACAGGGCAGAGGGCGGGGCTCACACACGCACACTGGGTGCGACTCAGACGCTGGGGACCTTAGCTTTTCAGCACACAGATATGCCGCACACGAGGTCCTGTCAAACACTAACGTTTAATTTCCGAGAGGGCTAGAGGTGAGATTAAATTCCAGGCGAGCATTTTCCAGAGTGAGAGTCTGGGTGCCCCCAACCCTGAGATGACGGCCGTTCAGAGCATGAGGGAAGCAGAAGAACTGTCACGAGGGTCCCACGACCCTGGGGCTGGGTGTCCTGGCAGGGTTTGCACCGGAGAGACTGGTGGGGGGGGGGGGGTTGTTTCCTCCTCAGCACGAGTGCCCAGGGGTGCCAGGTACATCTGGGGCCAGACATCTTAGTTCCCACCGCCTCTTGCGACGTGAGGTCCCCAGCGAGTGGGGGTCCGGAACCTGTCCACACATCTGGTGCGCTGTTGAGGGCAGCCGACTTGCCCACTGCTTTTCACGGAAGACGCCTCATCCTGGCCCAGCGGAGGACAGGGGCTGTGTCTCATTTTGTGCAAGATGATATGTTGATGTTGAACATGCTGCTGCTTTAAGCAGTTTTAGAGGGTTATTTGGCAATCGGGGATTTTCTTTAAAAAATTTTTTTTTAATGTTTATTTTTGAGAGAGAGAGAGCACAGGAGAGAGGGCAGAGTGAGTAGACAGAGGATCCGAAGCAGGCTCTGCACTGACAGCAGAGAGCCTGCTGCGGGGCTCGAAGCCACCAATTCTGAGATCAGGACCCGAACCAGTCGAACGCTTAGCCAACTGAGCCACCCAGGCGCCTGGCAGTTGGGGTTTTCCGTAAACTGCTTGCTGTGCAAACTGACTCTGATGAACTTCTGCTGTACAAGACCCAGTCCCCTCCCTGTCTGGCTGGTAGGCAGACACTTTTGGCCAAAGACATCCCACTGTCCCGTTTTCCACTTCTCTTGTTCTGGGGGCGGGGGAAAGGGGGCTCTGGGGGGCAGGGGACGTGGGAGAAGCTGGGCCAGCTCTCCCTACCCCCTGGACGCCTGGACCCTCTCCCTGTAGTGAGAGGTGAGGAGCCTCCGTGTCTCAGGGAGAGGGGACAAGGTGGCTTCCATTCTGAGAAGAGGATGATGGGATCGGGGTGTTTTCCCGAAAGCAGGTTGTGTTGAGGGGAGACCACGAGGGCACTGAACACCCTACAGAGGAGTAAGGTGGGTGCTCCTGACAATGATTGTGTCCCCTCCCCCCAAATATGTATGTTGAAATCTAATCCCTAAGGTGATGGCGTTTGGAGGTAGGGCTTTGGGGGTGATTAGGTCATGAGAGTGGGGCCCCCTGAAGGGAGGGCTCGGTGCCCTTATGAAAGAGACCCCCGAGCACTCTCTGCCTCTTCTGCTCCATGAAGACACAGCGAGAAGACGCCATCCATCTTGGTGGTGCCTCGGTCTTGAACTTCCAGTCTCCAGGGGCAAGAAATGAACGTCTGTGCTTCATAAACCACCCAGACCGCGGTGTTTTGTTGCAGTGGCTCTGGACGGACTGAGCCAGGGGTGGGGGGGCAGGGCCTGCCGGGGAAGACACAGCAAAGGCCGGGGTGGGGAGCACTGGAAAGGCAGGCAGGTGTCTCTGGAAACTGGGGAGGGGGCTGGCCGCTTTGCACACACAGAGGAGGAGCCCGTAAATGCTTCCCGTTTGCCTGAATGGTTTCACCGCTTTCTGGCCCCTCGGCGAAGTGTTATGAAACAGGGTGACGCAGAGACGTTGGAGGCGCTGGTGGTAAAGGCTCCGGGGAGATTCACCGGGAAGGCGAGGGTGGTTAGCAATGCAGAGTGCAAGCAGAGCAGAGAAGAGCAGGCTGATAGATGAGGAATAAAAATAAAGTACAGGAATGGATGTGATTTCAGCGGAACAGGAGGTTTATGAGGAGTTATTGCCCGGAGCCAAAGGCTCAGAGGTGCGCCCGAGAAGCCCCCCAGCAAGCCTGCAGCGGAGCCCCGGTTTATGATCTGGGGAGGGGAGAGCGGAAGAGAGCTCCGGAGCCGAAAGGGGCAGCCCTCTCCTTCCTGGGCTTGGTGGTGGTAAGATCTCGGCCAGATCGTACGCAGTTCAAGGAGGGGGTCACATCACATCTCTTGTATTGCCTCTCGTCCCAACGCCGTTCTCCCTGCAGCCCCCGTACGTGGTGGTTTTCACGTAATCATCACAAATCCAGAAATACTGAGGCCAGTGGACAGAGCCTGGCCTCCTGCCTCCTCCCCAGCAGCTGGGTCGGGCCAGAATCGTGTGAGTGACCCAACAGCTGCCGGCAGAGACCGCAAAGGGCCAGCGGTATGGGGAGCAGAGCAGCACTGAGACCAGGCTGCATGTGGGCCCTGGGCCAGGACGACTCAGGGGGAAGGAAGGATGAGCCGGAGGGGCAGTGCTGTCCACATGGGGCCGGTCTTCCATGATGATAGTCACTGGGAGGAGGGGGAGGAGCCAGGGCAGCGCTCTTAGCCCGGCTTCCGGCCACCCTGCCATCCTTATTTCTTTACATTTATAGTATTTTCATGGTGTCAGGAGACTCAGAGCTAAGGTTTGCATTTAATGTTAATGGAATTCCGAGGCCTCAGTTAAATCTGGTAAAATGACTTTCCTCTTCCATCTTCACTGTGTAGATTTTGTCTTCTTATCCTATTTTCATCTTACCCGGTTTTCATTGTGTTCACATCTTTTGTTAAAAGGCAACTCGAAAATTGTTTTGGGTGAAGGTGATGTTGCATGAATACTCGATCCAGCCAATTTCTTTGTCCCATCGCTGCCCCGAAGATGCCTTCTTTATCTTCTCCCCTTTTGGTTTACCTCCCCTTCTCTCACATCGAAGCCCCCCCCATTTTCCTGAAACTCTTTGTCCGTGCAAAGGTTGCTCCTTGTATGGTGGACTCGAGTGACTGGTCCAGTCTCTGAAACCAGAAGCACTTACCCTCTGACCCTCTCGTTTGCTCCATGGCCGCACACAGCTGTGTGGTAGCTTTGGTTCCCTGAACCAGTAAACGTTCTCAACTTGTCCTAAGTGCGTGCGCATGTGAGCTAAGTTAATAGTTCCCGGAGGAGCGTCATCCTTTAGATAGATGCGTTTGTAAATGTGGCTGAGACCCATTAGTCAACGGATTGGGGTGAGGCCAGAAGGCACCTTGCAGTCTGAGTTACAATATTCCGTTGAAACAGTTGTACTGTACCACGTTCAAGTGTATACACACTGGTGAGATGTGCAAAGTATGGTCTGTTCCTCGTGCAAACGCCAAGGCTCTGTTTTAATAGATGAATGAGTCATTAATGGTGAGTTGCATTTGATTTTGGCCTATTGTACATTAACTGGCTCTTCTCTGCATTCAAAAATAATTTGTTCTATGAAATTAGATGAATATGCATCCTGCAAGCTTGTTCACACTATCTCTTAGCAAACATTTCTTTTGCGTTAATTTATATTATCCTGAAAAGTTCCAGAAAGCACAAAGCCAAGTTTTACATTTAATTTAAAGATTAATGTTATTGGGGCACCTGGGTGGCTCAGTCAGCTGAGCGTCAGACATGATCTCGTGGTTCTTGAGTTCGAGCCCCACGTGAGGCTCGCTGCTTGCTGTCAGCCTGTCAGCTCAGAGCTTGCTTTAGATCCTCTGTTTCCCTCTCTCTGCCCCTCCCCTTCTTATGCTCTCCCCTCTCCAAAAAAACATTAAGAAAAATCAATGTTACTATTTTTGTAGCCCAGACCAAGGTCAATGGACACAAATTCTGAGTGAGGAGTGTCTGAGAAATAATAGCTTCATTTCCAGCTCGAGCTTGAGGAAAAGGGGCCTGTTTAGCTCCTGTTTGTGTCCTGACATCACTGTGCTGGGCAGATTCCTCCTTCCTACACTGAGCAGGTCTGATGACCATGAAGCTGCCTCCAGGCTTAGGAGTTCAAGTGGGAATGGGTCAAACGGACCTTCCGGGAAACAGGCACCCAACCCGAGTGGCGCCTGTGGATTGCATGTGGTAAGCCTGGTGTCGTGGCTTGTTCCGCCCCCATGGATACCCTCAGTTTGGGCGTCCTAACTGTGGCCCGCCGAGGAAAATCATCAGTGGTCTTCATGAAACACCTTTGTTGTTCTCCCTGGTCTTTTCCACCATGCTGCGGAGATAACAGAAGCTGCTGAAGTGAGCGTGTGATTGGGAGGCAATGACGAGCGTCTGCTGCTAACACGTGGGGGACATAGGGCCCAAGTGACTCCCGCGGAAGCCGGCCGGCTGGGCCATTTCCGAACAGCTATGCTCACCTCGCCCCTCCTCCCGAAGGCTGTTCTGTGGTCGAGATGAGATAGAAACAGTTAAACAATATATATGAATTACTAGCTCTTCTGGAGATCCCCGGGTGTCGATTTGAGTCCCACAAGAATAAATTGTCATCCTCCTTGACTTATCTGGGATTGTATTTCACCGCTAATTAAAGTTCACCCAGGGAGTGTTCCCTGGAACACGAAGACTCTGGAAGCAGTCGCTTTGCTGGAAGGGAGTGAGGACGTACGCCTCGCAGCTGAAGCCCTCTGGGCCGCGTTCGCCAGCACGCTGCGGGTCGGAAGCAGTGCCCTAGACGTGGCCCTTTGCTGCTTGATTTAGAATTCTCCCCGCCCCCCAGAATACATCATCTCACAACATGGGTGCAGGGTCCTTAAAGCAAAGGGAATTTCCTTGGCCCACTGTTGCTGGAGGCTGACTGCGCTGTTGATAGGAAGCCGTACTGCTGGATGTATTTTCGTCAGTGGTGTTCCTGTCCTATCTAAAGGGCAAATACAATAAAGTCAGCTATAATATGTGTTGGCCACAGACTGTCTCGTTATTTGGAGGATAGATGGCTTCAGAAACCCTGAGATAGACTTGCCCTCGGTTTTGTAATATCAGGGATGGCGCCTTGATGAATTTTAATACCGTTTGGTTTAAATGCAAATGGTAAAATAAATAATTGCTCTGCCGCGGGCCGTAGCCGAACAGGCTGAGCGTGTCTCACCAATAAGCACATGGGCAAGATGAATGTTTTAAAGGGGAAGCTTGACGTGTGATCAATTATCTCATGTAGAAGAATTAACAGAAAAAAATGCTTGTTGTAGCAATTTCCTCTTCTCCGATCACGCACTAAGAGGCCATTGTTCATCCGACTGGCAAAGCACTGTGACCTCTCATATGGATGGTGTTAATAGCGTTCTCATATTTAATACAGTTTCTTCGGCAAAATATTAGTCCTAGGCTCAGCACGTGTTAGCTGATGAGCAAAGACCTTCCCTTATGTAGAAGTGTGTGTGTGTGTGTGTGTGTGTGTGTGTGTGTGTGTGTGTTCTTCTTACGCTACACCACCTTCTAGGCAAATCTAATTTCTATTTTGCTGGTGTGTCTTTGACCTATGGGCTACATATTCCCATAGACAAGGGGGTGAGGCCCCTGAGCCTGTCCCGTGGGGGTGGGACAGAACACTCCAGATGGAGAAGTAGCAGAGTCTTGCAACAACGGGGCTCAGTAGGGAGAAGACTGAGCACCCCTTGCTTGTCCCCTGTCCTCGGGGTTCCCCACATCTCTCCAGCCTCCTGTTTGCTTTGCCACACCCAGCTTCAGCACGTTTTCCCCTGTCCCTGTGGAGGTTATCAATCCCCTCTGAGTCAGACACCTGCTGTGAGCGACCCCATCCTCCTCCAGGCCAGGTCTGCAGGTCTGGCCCACTAGGGCAGATGGCTGGAGCCCCGCAGGATTTTGGGCTCCCCTGAAGTGTCAGCTGCACCCTAGCTTCCTGCCTGGGGAGGGTGCTCTCACTGTCCAGAGTGGAAGCGCTCAGTTCTGCACAAATGGGGGAGGGGAATGATGCCCCTGGCACCCAGAGCCCAGGGTTGGGGGGGCTCCAGATGGATGCTTCCCTCTCGCCTCTCAGGTGGAGAACCCTGTGATGTGTGTCCCTTTCCGGAAGAATAGTCATGAGAAGTAATGAGGGGAGGGAAAAGAACAGCTTAAATTCAGAGCAGAGCAAAAACGGTCGGCAGGAATCGCAGTTGGGAGTGTGCCTGTGAGGAAGGCACTAACGTGGGGGGAATGGTCGCTTCCCAATCTTCCGGGAATGGAGGCAGAACGCAGGGAAAATGGGCGAGGAAAGACCCCTGGGCGGGGGGTGGGGGGGAGGGGAAGCACCTGCTGGCTCCCAAACCCTTGCTCACGACACCGGCTGTGCTGGCAGATATGAGATCAGATAGACAAAGACTGGGGTGTCCAGCAGTCACCCTCACCCTCTGCCCTGTCCTCCCGGGGGTGGGGGGTCTCGTGTGGAAAGCATGGGAGACCCTGCCTCTCAGACAGCTCCCCCTGCTTGCTGGCCCCGCCTGCCTCTTCCTAGAGCACTGATGAGACACTTATAAACACTTTCTCTGCCCGTCTGAGACAAAGATCTTTTCAAAGCCTTTCGCTGGTTTTACAACCCAGACCCGTCTTTCTCAGGGACCTGCAGCTACCTGGTTGAACTGTAACCGTCCAGTGAGAAGGCACCCCATCTTTGGTTCCCAGGGGAGTGCAGAGCCTGACGGCTTTGGGTGCTTTGCTCCACGTTGTAGACCTAACTTCTGCCCTGAAATGACAAGTCTCCTTTCCTTTTGGGTCAAGACAATTAGGGACCAGACAGACAATGACATCCTTCTTGCTCCTAAAAACCCTCCTGCCCTTTATTCCGGCTGAGTGGAGCTCAGACTCAGTTCTGGCCTCTCTCCCCTGTTGCAATAGTTGTGAATAAAGTCTTCCCCTCCTGTTTGACTTCTGTACGATTTTTGCTTTGACAGAAGGGTGGGCAACACCTGAGGGAAGACAGCAGATCACTTCCTTTTGGGAAACGGAGAGACGGAAGCTGAGTCCCTGTGTCCCCAGTATTTTTGTGGCTCATTTTCTTTTTCTTTCTTTCTTTCTTTCTTTCTTTCTTTCTTTCTTTCTTTCTTTCTTTCTTTCTTCTTTCCTTTTTTCCTTTCTTCTTTCCTTCCTTCCTTCCTTCCTTCCTTCCTTCCTTCCTTCCTTCCTTCCTTCTTCTCCCCCCCCCCTTTTTTTTGTGGCTCATTTTCTACAGATTGGGCAGTGAAAATGCAAAGGTTGTTGGAATTATTGCTGCCGTTCTGGAAAAAATGCCTGCCAGCTACAGGAACCAAGACCATTCCTATTGATATGTAGTCCAAAAGGACAATGGTTGCTACATGATGCCCAATTGTAGCTGGGGACAAGACCCGTTTGGATCCCATGGCTTTATCTCCACCTCCTGGGACATTTCTACAGGATTCCCGCACAAATTTCATCATCCTATGTTTGGTGTCATTGGATTTCCTCAGTGAGCTACTGAATTTAGCCTCTCCTGACTTTCTCTGTGTCTGGGGTGAGGACACTTTCAGAGCCAACATGGTGGGAACGGGGTGCCGATACAGACCAGCCATCACAGGGTGGTGCTGTGGGACATTTCTCTCAAGAACAAGAAACACTGGATGACTTTGGCTTTGATTTGGAACCGAAGCCCAAGATTCAACTCAGCAGAGGCAGTTAAATGGCTCTCCAACAAAATCGTTATGTTTTTTCTGTTTCAATGGCCTTTTGTGGTGTCATATGCATGTAGCCTATTTAAAATAAATCTTTTTCCCTCTGTGCGTGATAGCCTCTTAGCACCCTATTAAATGCATACCCTTTTCACTTCAAAAAATATTTCCACTGGGATTTGAAATTAAGCCTAGGTTTTTCTGTTTTTCTTCCCCATCTACCTGCGTTACAGGGAGCTTTCAGCACTCCTGCTGAGTGGCATTCATTAGCAAATGGGAGTCAGAAAGTCCAGAGAACCCGGATAATTCAGTACGATTTCGTTCCCTTATTGGTGTTTGCCCGTGGGTACGGTTGTGTGCATTTTTATCCCATGCGTAGATTTGTGTAACTTCTGTCAAAATCAATATTCCATCCATACAAGGGACGCCCCTGGTAGATCCTTATGTGCAGCCCCCTCCACACGCCCTGCCCTCCCCCTGCCCTTGAGACCAGTAATCTACTCCTTGTCTTTTGAATTTTGGCGTTTTGAGAGTTGAACCAATGGAATTGTATCGGTGTGTAACCTGTGGAGATAGACTTTCCCACTAAACCCTTGAGATCTGTCCAGGCTGTTGTGCAAACAAATTTGCTCCTGTTTATTGTTGAGTGGGTGACCCAGCTTGTCTCATGTCTCCCCATTCATGCATTGACAGACATTTCATTTTTTTGCTGTTGTGAATATAACTGCTCTGAATATGTGTGTACGTGTGTGTGTGTGTGTGTGTGTGTGTGTGGGAACGTGTTTTCATTCCTCTGGGATAAATGATCCAGACTGTAATTGTTGGGTTATATGGTAAGTGCATGTTTCTTTTTGTAAGCAATGGCCCAACTGGTTTCCAGAGGGGAGTGGGTTTTCTGCTTCCACAGGATGGGAAGAAGGTTCCATCCCCCTCCCCCAATTTCTAGAGATGGAGGCTAGAGAGAAAGGGTTGAAAAGCTCATCTGCAAGTACAGTTGACAAAATTCAAACAGTATTGAAATAACTATATTTTGTACATAAACTACGTTACTGTTTTCCTTAATCACGGTGGTGGTGGGGAGTGTTGTCCATACCGCTGAGTGAACACTACTTCTCACCTTCTCTGCACACTTTCCGCCAACTTGAAGGCTGGCCTTTGCTGAAGGGCTCACCTTAACCTTGTGGGGGCGATGGAAGGGTCTCAGGGAAGTTACTACCCTCTCTCCTCCCCACCATGAGCACTGCTACTGTTACCCCATCACTACCATTGCCACTGCCCCCCACCCCCACCATCACTCCTTGTACCGCCATAGCCACCGCCAGCTCTTACCATGAGTCAAGCACTCTGGAAACATCCAAGATATATCACTGCATATACTCCTCATCGCAAACCCCATTGTAAGTTACTGTTTCCTTGTGGACACTGAAGAATCCTGGGTCTCCAGAATTGCTCTTGTGCTCAGCAGCAAATAGACTGTGGTCGCCCCCTGGACCCTGACATGCAGTAAGCTGGCTTCTCGTCTTACTTGCTTGGCCGGTTTCTTTCACACCTTGGTTTGCAGACTCATTTCTCCATCCGTCCACTGCCCCATCCTTCACCCTTCATCTGCCACGTGCAGGCTGTTGACACGTGTCAGCTCCTGACGCACCTCCGTCTGGAGGGAAAGTCTAGCGGGAAGAACGAGTCAGGACGATGACTGTGGAGCATGACAAGTAACAGCAAAACACGAACAAGTCTGTCCACGTTGCTCCCTGGTGACCGCCTGCCCTGCCTTGTACTCTGGTCTTTTGGGGAAACTGATTTGTCTAAATGCCCAACCTTGCAATCAGCTTTAGGATTTCTGAATCCTTACTGACTTTCTGTCTTTGTCTCTGCCTTCGCCTTGCTGGTTGAACCATCTCTTAGCTCTGCAGCTGCAACAGAATACACGTTAACAAGTGTAATTTCTAGTGAATGAGTGAAGCTGTCCCGAGCACTTGGTCCCATCTGGTTGTTAGAGACACTCTGCACATTACACTGGGGGCTTGGACTAAGGGTCCTTGGTTCCTGCCTGTCCTTCCTGTCAACCTGCTCCTCTTGTACCGCATGCTCCCCACGTCCCTGGCCCCTTGGCTCCCCGTGTTGTTTTCCTGGACAGATCTATCCTTAGGATGTCTGTGTGTGAATCCCAAGAACAGTCAATGTGCGGCCTTTCGCGTGTGCTCCCGAAATGTCCTTCTGTCCAATTCTTCATGACGCCTGACCTGGACATTGGGTATCTGGACACCCTGTCCCTATTCTGATTTAGCATGGCCATGGAAGAGAATGCTTTTCTGGAATACGTAGATGGAAGAAACACTGATCTTGTAATGCAGTTAGATTCACAACGGTGAGACATGTGAAATGATTTTCTTGTAGGTCTTTGGTTGTTTTCCTTTGAACAGATTGAAAAATAATGGGACAAGTGAGGACACTTTTAAGTTTTGCCACAGTCTGGAGGGAATTAATTTCTTCCTTTGTAATTGAAGATTAGATACAAAGATTATTTTTAGCTGGAGGCTTTCTCAAGCCATGTAGAGTTCTTGGCAATCAAACATTTTAAGTGTTTTCCCCTTCTTTTGAATTTCTTTTTGTTATTTCCTGACTGGATTGAGGCACAAACAGATGGAGTGTTTTCTAACGGTCTGGCTGATGCCTGAAAATAATAAGCTATTTTCCCCCCTCCTGAGTCATAAAAACAAAATCAAAATGTCTTCTGTGTGCTAGCTAACTTAGCAATCAGATCAGTTGAAGCAAATGACAGAAATCGCTGAAAAAGTTGAGACAGTAGTTAAGAGCAGATTGTGGCCAGAATGTGTGGGTTTTCATCTTAGTTACTTACTAGCTGTGTGACCTTGAGGAAATTATTTAATTTCTCTGTTCTCAGCTTTCTTCGTCTGTAAAATGAGGGTAACAGTGAGACTTATCTCTTATGGTTGTTTTGAAGGTTAAAAATAATATTTGTAACTCACTTAAGATAGCGTCCGGGTACATTAGAAACATAACATTTATTTCGAGCATGGTGTTTCTTTTCAAGAAATCGTGTGATTACTTGGAGGAAGAGTCAACCCTGATGCCTGAGGTCACGTGGGAGAGCAGCTAGCTCGCCCCAAAGCTTGCCCCTTGCAGACAGGAGCTGACATGCATTCAGAATTTTCTGTGCGCCTCCCATGTACAGCGCGTACCATCGTCACACCTGCCTGGCGAGTTTACTTCTGCGGATGGGGAAACTGAGGCCTAATGATCTTTTTTTTAAACCCTGATGTATTTATTTATTTATTTAAATTTAAAAAATTTAAATTTAAATTCAAGTTAGTTCACCTATGGTGCAACAGTGATTTCAGGAATAGAATGCAGTGATTCATCGCTTACATATAACACCCTGTGCTCATCACAGTAGGTGGCTTCCCTAATGCCCCTTGCCCGTTTAGCCCACCCCCCACCCAACACCCCTCCAGCAATCCTCAGCTTGTTCTTTGTATCTAAGAGTCTCTTCTGGTTTGTCTGTCTCTCTGTTTTCATCTTATTTTTCCTTCCCTTCCCCTGTGTTCATCTGTTGTGTTTCTTAAATTCCACACAGGAGTGAAGTCATACAATATTTGTCTTTCTCTGACTGACTTATTTCGCTTAGCATAATAAACCCTCTAGTTCCATCCGTGTTGTTGCAGATGACAAGATTTCATTCCTTTTGATCGCTGGGTAATATTCCATTGTGTGTGTGTGTGTGTGTGTGTATACACACACACACACACACACACACACACACACACACACCACATCGTCTTTATCCACTCATCAGCCGATGGACATTTGGGCTCTTTCCATACTTTGGTTATTGTCGATAATACATTAGGGTGCATGTGCCCCTTCGAATCGGCTCTCCTGTATCCTCTGGCTAAATACCTAGTAGTGCAATTGCTGGGTCGTAGGGTAGTGCTATTTTTTCATTTTTTGAGGAAACTCCACTCCTTTTTCCAGAGCAGCTGTACAAGTTTGCCTTCCCGTGAGGCCTGATGATTTAAGTGAACCTCCCAAGGTTTACAGATAGAGCTGAGGTCAAACTGGACTGGACCTGACTCGCCCTCCAAGCTATGCCCTGTTGAATTTAGGCTTAATTAAGGAAACCATAACAAGGGGACCACATAATTTTTCATTAGACTACCGAGTAGTACAATCTGTGAGAAAACGGTGGCAAATTTTGGAGCATTCATTTGCTCCCGTATTTGGTAAACATTTACTCCACACCTGTGGCCTGTGAGCTCTGGCCTGGGGTCTGTGGGAGCAGTCAGAGGGGATGGGAATCGTCCATCATGGGAACTGTCACACGTACAGACGCATCTGCGGCAGGGGCCAGATTCTTCTGCACTTGAGAAACTTCTGAGGAACCACAGCCAAAGCCAAGTGTCCCCAGAACTGCGCTCCATGTAGCGAGCTAACCTGTTTCCTAACGGGCCTGTGAGTACTGAGTCTCCTTTCTTGAGAGTTTTAGGTTTGGGACTGAACCGCATTTCCCGAGGTTGGTTGTGCTCCTTAAAGCAGAACCGTTTAAGGCTGGCTGAGGTCACTTACGCTTAAATACGCCACACAAGAACCTTTTCCTCCTCTGAGAGAAGGTGTCACTCTAGGCCCCTAAGTCCGTAAGCCAAGACTGTAGAGAAAGATTCCCTCGTGCTTTCACTGTGGGGTTTAGGGCAGAACGTCAGCTTCTTGAAGCACTAGAGGTCCTGGCCGGCTCCCGCCTCAGGGCAGGAAAACCGGGGTGTCTGATCGCCCCGAGAAATGCTCCACACTTTTCTCCTAAGTGAGGGCTGGCCACATGTGTCATATTTCACACCAAGCCAGAGTTAACCTTCAGCCCTCAGGCTTCCTTTAAAAATATTCTGTTTAGAGTTTTCTTACCAAGGCTAATCATTTCATAAAGTATTAGGAAGGATCTTGGATCATCCGTTTGGGAAAATGTCAGGACCGAGCTCCCAGAGGAAACCTGTCTTGTAAAATTCATGTAAATTCAATGAACGCAAGATGTGACTCAGACATCTTCAAGTTAATAAAAAGATGTTTTGATTTGACGACAAGGGTAAAGGTGACCCTAAGTCATGGATTTGCCGAGTTGCCCCGAGTGAAGGGACCCCAGCTTGATTCCGACGTGGGAGAGCCTCCTGTATCTGAAACTCTGTATCAGAGATTCTGGAAAGTAAACACACAGAAGAAGATCCCAAGCCTGCAGCATGAAAACATCCCCATCAGATCTCATTTCCTTTCTCTCTTCCCTACGTTCTTCCTAATCCTACCCAAACATACTCCTCTGGGATTTCAGTCTGGTTCTCGTTCATTCAGCAGCAAGAGGGCAGATTTTATTTTCTGGGTTGGTTCTGACTGAGTCCTGGATTCCATCTCGGGCGATGTTAATGGATGCGACATCAGAAAGGGACCTGTGGTCATATAGGCTTCAGAACCTGCAGGTTAACTACAGTTGGACGTGTTTCTGTGTTGGAGAACTTCCCTGAGCCTCTAACGTGCGGATGGGTGCTGTCGGTCTCTAAGAGGAGGGTCTCAAACACCATATTTCAAACCCATACAGAGTTTCCCAGAGTCACAGAGCTGACATGATACACGCCCTGGGGGCACCAGCCACACTGCAGTCTGCACGGTCCATGTTTTCTGGAGGTTCTGCTCCGTCGTCCCTTATTTCTCAGCTTTTTGGGGCTTGTGTGTTATTTGGCCCATATAACATGGACCTTGTATGATGAAAAGTGAGCCATCTGTTCACCCCACACCTCCAGTTCATTCCCACAATCAATACAGTCAATGCTGCTGCAGTGGGACACGTGCACCCCTGGAAATTACCATGCTAGGGAGAGTCATGCGATAAAAGCCAAGGTTAATATGAAAAAGGGGTTAAAGAAACAACACCCCAAGTTTTATCAGTGACACACTAACACAAATATCAGCATCTGATAAACACAGTGGTTCATTTGCACCCATGTGAAGTGGTTAATAAATACATAAATAGCTCAATAACTATGGCATTTGAAAAGCTCTGGGTCTTACTTGTAGATGTATGTGTCAGAAGGACTGCAGCTGGGGAATTGTGGCGCAGGAGGCTTCGCCAAGTGTGGGTGGCGGAGCTCACGACACGGGGTGAACTGGAGTGGATTATCGAAGGGTGTGTGCATGTGCGTGTGCACATGTTCTGCGTGTTCCTACAGTGCTCTGCTAAGCTGGGGTCAGATTTCTGCATTCACTTGGGGTTTCTCGTGGGCAAAATGACAAATAAATGCAAAATTCTCATGACGCTCAAATTGTTCCCTCATCTGTGAAATACATTGGAGCAAGATGGTTTTTTCTTTTTAAACATTTTTTAAAAGTTTATTTATTTTGATATATATAGAGAGCCAGCAGGGGAGGGGCAGGGAGAGAGAGAGACAGACTGAGTCCAGAGTGAATTCTGTGCTGGCAGCAGAGAGCCCGAAGCAGGGCTCAAACTCTCAAACTGTGAGATCATGACCTGAGTTTAACCCACGCCCCGCCCCCCCCCCCCCCCCCGGGCCTCCCAGACCTGATTTCTTAAAGAGGTCCTTATGGACAGAATGTTTGTGTCTCCCACAAATTCATGTGCTGCAGTCCTAACCCCCAATGTGATGGTGTTGGGAGGTGAGGCCTGAGGGAGGGGACTGGGTCATGAGAATGGGGCCCTCGGGAACAGTATTGGTGCCCCTCTGAGAAGAGACAGGAGAGGGTTTGCCTCCCCTCTCTGCTCTGTGCCACCTGAGGACACGGTCAGAAGACAGCCGTCTGCAACACAGAAGAGGGACCTCACCAAACCTGTCCACACTGGTCCCCGATCTCAGACGTTCAGCCTCTGGAACTGTGAGAAGGACGTTTCTGTCACTGAAGGCACCGGGTGTGTGGCGTTTTGTTACAGCAGCCTGAACGGTGCAAGACAGAGGCGGAATACTGATGCCAAAGTTTTATCAACCTCACAGACTCCAGGCCCTGTGGGGATAACGACAATCATGATTTTTTTCTTAATTTATTTATGAATTCAATTTTTCTTGGGGCGCCTGGGTGGCTCCGTTGGTTAGGTGTCTGCCTCTTGGTTTTGGCTCAGGGCATGATCTCTCAGTTTGTGAGTTCAAGCCCCATATGGAGCTCACTGCTGTCATCAAGGAGCCTGCTTTGGATCCTCTGTCCCCCCTCTCTCTGCCCCTCCCCTGCTCCTGCTCTCTCTCTCTCTCTCTCTCAAAAATAAACATTTAGAAGAGAATTTAATTTTTCTTAATTTGTTCATGATCTTTATTGTTGAGTGGAGTGGGCACACAGTATTACGCTAGTTTTAGGTGTACAACATAGAGATCCAATACTTCTATATGTTACTTGGTGCTTATCACAATAACAGTGATGATTTTATTGCCCTGAGGAATCTTCTTTCTGAAAGGACGTTGGCTCATTTTTCCATTGTGGACAGTGTCCAGAACTGAGGGAGGGAAGGGCCAAGGCTGACATCCCTTCTTTCACATTGAGAAGCAAAAGCCCAGTGAGGGCAAAAGTTTTCCTACAAGGCCGACAAGGTCTGGGAAGTTTTGATCCCATTGGACCAGGAGCAGTCAGCCCGGTCAGAGGGTGAATGGAATGAAAAAGATAATACATCTGTTCCTTATGTGATTTTTTTTTAAGGTTTATTTATTCTGAGACAGAGACAACATGAGTTGGGGAGGGGCAGAGAAGAGAGAGAGGGAGAGAGAGAGAATCCCAAGCAGGCTCCACACTGTCAGCACAGAGCTTGATGAGGGGCTTGAACCCATGAAACTGTGAGATCAGGACCTGAGCTGATCAGGACCTGTTGGGCACTTAACATACAGAGCCACCCACGTGCCCCTTATTTTATGTATGTATGTATGTATTTAATTATTATGTATTTATTGACACTGCCTTTGAAAAAAATTTTTAATGTTTATTTTTATTTTTAAGAGAGAGAGAGCGAGCGAGCACCGGTGGGGGAGGGGCAGAGAGAGAGGGAGACAGAATCTGAAGGACACTTATTCCCGGTGACTCCTGAAATGTGACAAAGGGAACAGTTGCACAGGTTGGTGCAGTTGGCTGGGTAGTGGCCCTGACAACTCAGTAGTGTCTTCTGCAGTGAGAGTCCCTGGCCCCCTTTCCTGCCACTGTCCCCATCCGGTAAATGATGCTCATCGATGCTGACATGTGGGCCCTCATCACCCTGTCCACGGCTCTCCCTGCCACGTGGAAGAGCCACTCCAAAGAAGTGCAGACTCAGAGCACGAGCCCCCGTGGGACAACCTCTGTGAACTTGCATAAAGGGAGCCGTTTTTGTTATGCTTGAAAAGATGGAAGGCAAGTAAAATCTCAGCCTCTGAAGACCGCTGGGGAGTTTGGAGGAATGTTTTGTTGTCTGAAAGAGGCTCGTGACAGGAAAGGTTTCTGAGGAGTCATTTTGTTTACCTCCTGCTCCCATTTCGATTCTGTTCGAAGTCATCAGCCACGTAGTAGGCTTTGGTGTGACGACTGTTGCTGCTTTGGCATTACGGGGGTGAGCGAGCTCCTTCTCAGTACTCTCGTTGCTGTGTATGAGGCCACCAGGAGCCATATAATTGGATCTTGTGTTTTCTTAATGCATCTAGCCAGTCTGTGTCTTTTGATTAGAGAATTAATCCATTTACATTTAGAGTAATTATCTATAGGTAAGGCCTTGCTGTTGCCCTTTTGTTAATTGTTTTCTGATTGCCGTATAACTCCTCATTCCTTTCTTTCTCTCTTGCTGTCTACCTTTGTGATTGGATGATGGTGTTTTTTTTTTTTTTTTTTTTTTTTTTTTGTAGTGGTGTGCTGTGATTCTTTTTCCTTTAACTGTTGTGTCTGCTAATTTTGTGATTACCATGGGGCTTATGGAGAACATCTTATAGTTGTGACAGTTGCAGAGGTAAGAAATTGAGCTCATCCTTATACACTGAATTTAAGGTACCTGTGGGTCAAGCAACTGGAGATCTCATCTGGAGCTTAGGAGCAGGAACTGTGGTACACGGATGGCCTAATATTGTAACCCTGGCCGGGGCGCCTGGGTGGCTCCGTCGGTTGAGCGTCCGACTTCGGCTCAGGTCACGATCTCATGGCTTGTGAGTTCAAGCCCCACGTCGGGCTCTGTGCTGATGGCTCAGAGCCTGGAGCCTCTTCGGATTCTGTGTCTTTCTCTCTCTCTCTGCCCCTCTGCCACTCACACTCTGTCTCTCAAAAATAAATAAACGTTAAAAAAATATATTGTAATCCTGGCCTTAGGAGTAACCTATTTAATACTTTTTATTTTTTTTTTTTTCAACGTTTATTTATTTTTGGGACAGAGAGAGACAGAGCATGAACGGGGGAGGGGCAGAGAGAGAGGGAGACACAGAATCGGAAACAGGCTCCAGGCTCTGAGCCATCAGCCCAGAGCCCGACGCGGGGCTCGAACTCACGGACCGCGAGATCGTGACCTGGCTGAAGTCGGACGCTTAACCGACTGCGCCACCCAGGCGCCCCTATTTAATACTTTTTAAAGTAAGAACTTAAGTTTGGAGACTCACACTATTCTTTAAGACAATTTTTTTAATGTTTATTTATTTTAGAGAGAGAGAGAGAGAGAAAGCAAGCAGGGGAGGGGCAGAGAGAGAGGGAGACACAGAATCTGAAGAGGCTCCAGGCTCTGAGCTGTCAGCACACAGCCGGACGCGGGGCTTGAACCCATGAACTGTGGGATCATGACCTGAGCTGAAGTCGGATGCTCAACCGACTGAGCCACCCAGGCACCCCAATATTCTTAATCACAGTAGAGGCAGCCATTGATTGTGAACACAGATTTCTAACATGAAAATGATTTTTCCTACAGCTGGAGAAATACAAGAATGTCCTTGAGCTAATGACCTTTCAGAATTGGTGTTGGTTGGCTTTAGCACTCTGCTTCCCAGCTGTTTTGCCTGCCAGCTTGTTCTCTGGGGTCCCTTGGTCCTGCCCTCTGTGTAATTTTGAGCAGTCTTGGTCTCCAGCCTCCATATTGTTCCGTTTACTCTGGCCATCTAACAAACTGTTGCAAAACTCGGTGGCTTAAAAGAAATGAACGTATATTTTGTTGTGGATCTGCAATAGGTGCAGGGTTTGGTTTACTCCATTCAGTATCAGCTGAGGTGACTTGGAGACTAGGAGCTGGAATCTTCTGAAGTCTCACTCAGTCACTCAGTTACTCAGTCACTCAGTCATGTGTCTGGTGGTTGATGCTGGATTTTGGCTGAAACCCTGACTGGGACTCTGGGCTGGAACACTCTCCATGTGGCCTCTCCATGTGGTCTAGGCTTCCCAAAAATATGGTGGCTGGGTTCCAAGGGCAAGGAGAGAGAGAGAGAGAGAGAGAGAGAGAGAGAGGTGGAAGAAGGGAAACGGTGGAAGGTGATGGAGGGAGGGAGAGAAAGAGAGAAAGAAAGAGAGGGATAGAGGGAGGGAGAGAAAGCGGAGCAGAGTGATGGAGGGAAGAAGGGAGGGAGAGAATTGTCCTATGACCTAGCCCTGGAAAGCCCATAGCTTGACCTCCCCTGGGTTCTATTCATTGAGGTGGTCCCAGACTCCCTCCCAGGCTCAGTGTAAATAGACCTCCCCTCTTGTTGGGAGAGGCAAGGTTCAGAAGGATCCTGTGGGACCGAAGTATTGCTATGGGTAGCATTGGAGGATGCATTCTGCCACACGTGTCCTGGTGGTCCACACCATTCCCTCAGCCTCCTCCCGATACTTTATCTCACCTCTCCAGGCTCTGGCTGTGCGCTTTCCTGCTGGCTGAGGCCCAGACTCCCCGGATGGATGGGGCATAGGTTATCTTTTTCACATTCTCATGTCCCAACAAACAAAGTGATCAAGGGTGACAACATCAGCTTGACAGCCACTGGTGGAGAATGCCAAAGCCGAGAAAAATGTCTGTAAAGTCTGGGCCTTCCAGATTTTCTTCTCTTGTCAGCAAAAACAGTTAGATTTAGGGACTTGTAGTTAGCAGTGAGATTTAAGATGTTTGGTCACACAAATCAAAAACTACAGGTCTTCTTGGGTTAACCAGGACAAATTTATGATGGAGAAATTATGTTAAAAAAAAGAGAGAGCGGGGGGGGGGGGGGAGACTGCGAGGTGAGCTAGGATTCTTCTGCCTGCAGGGCAATTTTTCCTTCTGAAATTCTGAATTTCTCATCAAGGTGAAAGGTGCGGTTGGTGACCTTGTTTATGACTGAGAAAGCAGTAAATTTGCAAAGTGAAGTTCTTCCCAGGAAGTTAGTCTGTCCCTGACTTTTGTTGCAGAGCTTTGATTTATCCACAAGCCAAACTTTCCCGACAGAGGCGATGATTAAACCGGCTAGCAGGTGAAATATGACAGGGTAATCCTGGTGGGGCGGAGCCGCACCCATATTTTCCACCGGCGCCTGGCTAACGTGGGGCAGGTGTTCCGAGAAAACAAAGCAGAGTGATGGAGATGGAAAAAAGGAAATTCGCATTGTGAAATCCGTGAAAGCCAGAGTTTGAAGGAAGCGGATGAAAATGAGGGCTTCACCAACATTTTTTGCGGGATTTGCAAAACATGCTTTAAAGCAGGTAATACATATGTATAAAAACATAATCAAGCACCAGTCATGGAAGCTGAGCGCAGAGGTCATTCGTTCAGTGAGCACATTTTGCTGGGCTTGTTTACATTGCTAGTCACTGCACAAGGCTCGTGAAAACACAGAGTCCAAGAGGCATTTCTGGGGTGCCCGCGTGGCTCAGTCGGTTGGGCATCTGACTCTTGCTTTCGGCTCAGGTCACGATCTCATGGTTTGTGAGTCTGAGCCCTGAGTTGGGCTTTGCGCTGACAGTGCGGAGCCTGCTTGGGATTCTCTTGCTCTTCCTCTCTCTCAAAATAAATAAACAATAAAACAAAACAAAATAAAATAAAAGACACTTCTTGCCCCTGAGAAGCTCATAGTCTTATAGGGGAGACTGGTTAGCTGAATAAGGGCCCCCAAATATCCTGATCCTGTGCATGTTACCTTATATCGCAAAGAGGCTTTGCAGATGTGATTAGGTTAAGGATGTAGAGTTGGGGAGATTATCCTGGGTTATCTGGATGGGCTGTCACTGTGATCAGTGTCCTTATAATTTTTTTTTTAACGTTTATTTATTTTTGAGACAGAGAGAGACAGAGCATGAACGGGGGGAGGGGCAGAGAGAGAGGGAGACACAGAATCTGAAACAGGCTCCAGGCATCTGAGCTGTTGGCAAAGAGCCCGACACGGGGCTCGAACCCACGGAGCGCCAGATCATGACCTGAGCTGAAGTTGGATGCTTAACCGACTGAGCCACCCAGGCACCCCTGTGTCCTTGTAAAACGGAGGCAGCGAGAGATGTGGCCGGAGAAGAACACGGCCATGGGAACATAAGCCACACGCGAGGTTGCTGTCTCTGCAGATGGACGGAGGGGCCGGGAGCTGGACAGTGCATGTCTGGAAGCCAGAAAAGAGAGCGTGGCCTTGCCGGCACTTTGGTTTGCTCCAGTGAAACCTAGTTTACATTTCTTACATCCAGAACCATCAGAGAAGAAATCTGTGTCGTTTTAAGCCTCTACCTTTGTGATAATCAGAGCAGCCACGGGAAACTCATCCAGGGAATGACAGGGTCTCTATCTACACATTATCATCTTAAGGAATGTCCTGCTGCTTTTCAGAAAGTGTTTATCATCTAACTGATGATAAATACAACGTTTCCACTGTTTATGTCTTTGGCTTTAGTTAACAGTTATTAGCCAACAATCCAAATGCCCTCAGCTGGGGATGGGGAGGGTAGGGATTACGATTACAGATAACAGCCCCCTGGTCAGTGCTTTTGTTAGAAGATTTTAGTAAAGGAGTGAGGAGGGGGAAAGGGTGGGAGACTCATCAGGACAGGCCTCCATTCTGGGAGATGTATGACATCACCAGACTGGTTTTTAAAGAAACAAACGGGGCGGGGGCACATGGGTGGCTCAGTCGGTTAAGCATCTGACTTTGGCTCAGGTCATGATCTCACAGTTCATGGGTTCGAGCCCCACGTCAGGCTCTGTGCTGACAGCTCAGAGCCTGGAGCCTGCTTGGGATTCTGTGTCTCCCTCTCTCTCTGCCCTCCCCCACTTGTGCTCTCTGTCTCTAAGAATAAATAAACATTAAAAAAGTTAAATCTTGGGGCGCCTGGGTGGCGCAGTCGGTTAAGCGTCCGACTTCAGCCAGGTCACGATCTCGCGGTCCGTGAGTTCAAGCCCTGCGTCGGGCTCTGGGCTGATGGCTCAGAGCCTGGAGCCTGTTTCCGATTCTGTGTCTCCCTCTCTCTCTGCCCCTCCCCCGTTCATGCTCTGTCTCTCTCTGTCCCAAAAATAAAAATTAAAAAAAAAAAAAAAAAAAAAGTTAAATCTTAAAAAAAAAAGTAAAGAAACAAATAGATGGAAACTTATGCATGCCATCAAATTCTGTCCCTATCAGATGTCCACTTGGGGTGTTATATAGTAACTCTCCCAGTATTGCCATTGCTTAGAAATGAGTTCCTTCTTTCCCCCTCACAGCCTTCCAACCTCAATGGCAACAACTCTGTCTCCCAATGGAGAATCTGACTTTTGGTGGTAACTCCAAATGGTCTCTGAAGTTCAGTGATTAGGTGGGGGTACAAAGCTGTCTATTACTATTTGCGTTAAAATTTGGGTAAAGACAAACTCGTTCCGTATGCAGACAGACCCCACCTAGAGCATGACTCCAACGAAATACTGAGTCTCACTTCTGCGTGTGTATCTGTGTTTGCCTGTGACATTTTGTTGAACTCAAGTCCCCGTCCACTGTGTGAAGCCTGTTATTTTCTGCCTCGCCAAGAAAGAAAGTTACCTGCCAATTAAACAGTAACACAATTACTTTCTAGAATTTTTACCTTATGTTTAGTTGTTGAAAGAGATATTTTAGCCTATATGGACAGATTGTTTTTTTTTTTTTTTTTCACTTCTCACTCTGTGTCTGTCTGGAAAAGGAAATCTAGGTAGATTTGGTGGAGATGGTCCTGGAGCGTGTTCTCACTCAGAGTCTGACTCCTGTGCGTCCTTTGTGGCTCAAAGTCACAACAGCCCAGAGTGCCGTGGGCCTCCGAGGCCGTTCATGAAGGCGCGTTCTAGAAAAGAGTCCTCCCGCGGGCTTTTCTTCAAGCCTTGAACACTCTATGCATGTTTTGATGCTGGTGATCCTTCCTCTGATGATGAATCTTTGTTCTGCTGACATCACACGTACTTTGGCTGTTCTGTTTCCATGCCTTTCTGTGTCCCCAGTAATGTTCTGTTTTATGCAGAATCATAATGTCATGAATGGACTTAACATTTTTTTTTAATGTTTAATTAGTTTTGAAAGAGAGAGAGACAGAGCGTGAGCAAGGATGGGGCAGAGAGACGGGGAGACCCAGAATCTGAAGCAGGCTCCAGGCTCTGAGCTGTCAGCACAGAGCCTGACGTGGGGCTTGAACTCACCAACTGTGAGATCATGACCTGAGCTGAAGTCGGATGCTCAACTGACTGAGCCACCCAGGCGCCCCAAAAGGACTTTTTTTTTAAAGAGACATGTTTCCAGGTTTGCAGAAAAATTGGGCCAAAGGTACAGAGTTCCCATGAATTCCCTGTCCTCCTGCATGTTATCTTTTTGAAGACATTTAAACTAGTATCTTTTTGAGGACATTTAAGTGACGTCTGTAAGACACAGATGGTGCTACTCAGAGGAAGAAAGCACAGACGGACAGCGTGGATGGGTTCTGCACATGGCAGGCAGTGGTAACTGCGTTGTGACCAGAGCTTGGCTGATTGTAGGGTGATAAGAAATCCCAGTTTCAGGGGGGTTAAGATGTGAAAAAATGGTGCCTGTTGGAATCGCTAGGATTTATTACCTTTGCTTACAATTGTATGGTTTTAAATCTGTGGATAGCATCTCTGTGAGCTTACCACAGCTCTTACTATTTACCAAGTTATGAATGGATGACAGCTTAGAAAGGAAAGGGATTTGTTCAAGGTCAGGCACATTCAAGGATATTGACCTGCGGCCAGAGTCAGTAGGGCCATCACTCTAATTTTTTTTTCTTCTCATGGAGATAGGATGCTTCCCAGTAAGCTATTTACAACAGTTTTAAATTTGCACACAAATTTAGTATAGGAAGACACACCCTCTTCCTCTCCATGTTGACTCCTGCATGGTTGGTGATGGAGAAAGTGTTCACCTAAAAAAGTTCAGTGGGATAGAAAAGGGTCTTTATATATTCCGGTTAGCATTTTCAAATGGTAATTGACTTTTCAGACCACTGAGGATGGCTCTGTTTCCCTCCTCTACTCTCTTCTACTTGCTAATTTGTCCTCAAATGTTATCCCCAGTAGGAAGGAATCTGAGTTTTTTTTTTTTAAAGGTCTTTAAAACACTTTCATTTAAAAACCTAATTTGCAAGGACTATTGATTTAATTAGCCTGAGGTCATTTGTGGGATTACTAATGTCTCTGTGCTCTCTCCTGGAAGCAGACAAGAGGGAATTATGGCGGAAGGAGGGCTTTATTAGCTTAGCTCCTGTGAACAGTTCAGCTAAGGTCTCCCAGTGACGTCTACCCAGCTTTTCTGTCTGTACTCAACTACTATGGACCTTGATTTGCCTGACTCCTACGGAAAGCCTAGAAGTTATTGGCAAACAATGAGATATATGAAGTTCAGAAGAGATGGTGTCATAGGATCGTGTTTAGTCAGTGAGTTGATTATTTTCAGCTTCCATAGCTAAAATGGAGAAGTCACAATGATGTGATTTTCATGGTGGCATATACCTTGGTGGGGTTCTCCATGATCACATATAGGTGGCATGATTGGTTTTGCTGATCTGGCTCATTCATTATTAAGCACTAACCAAAAATCAAGGCTGATATCTTTTTCTTATTGACTTAACTCCCTGTGGCACTGGTGGTGTGGTGTCTTTCAAGTGCATTCATTTATGATTTAAACCCTGCTTTGGATTCTGTGACACTACTCTTAGCTGAATCTTACCCTAGGCTCTCTATTTTTATTTTTTTTTAATTTTTTTAACGTTTTATTTATTTTTGAGACAGGGAGAGACAGAGCACGAACAAAGGAGGGTCAGAGAGAGGCAGACACAGAATCTGAAACAGGCTCCAGGCTCTGAGCTGTCAGCACAGAGCCCGACGCGGGGCTCGAACTCACGGACTGCGAGATCGTGACCTGAGCCGAAGTCGGCCGCTCAACCGACTGAGCCACCCAGGCGCCCCTAGGCTCTCTATTTTTAAAATCAGGTTTCTTTTCCTTAGTGAGGATCCCTGTGGTCCTTCCTTATTCTTACTGATCCTTTCTCTGTATGACTGTGTCCTTTTCATGACTCCATCTAATATTTTTATCTTGATCACACACACACACACACACACACACAGAGAGAGAGAGAGAGAGAGAGAGAGAGAGGGAAATCTACATACTCCCACTCAGTCTATTTCCTGATCTCTAAACCTGCGTATATAACCTCTCTTGAACGTTGCATAAACTCAACCTGTTGAACTGAGCTCATCATCATCCCCCTGCCCCCACAAAATGTAGGCTTGATTATAGTACAATTAGGAGTATTCAAAGTTACAAACATACTGAAGAAGTATTATTTAATGGATCTGTACCAGTACAGAGGGCTGTCCCCAAAGATATGCAATAGAGTTCTTCCTTTATCTTGTCTTTTATTGGTAATTTGGGTAGAGATATATTCATGGCCGGTTGACCAAATATTTTGGGTGATCTGAAGTTTCTTGGGGGGCAGTGAATATGGTAGGTCCCAGAATTAAGACCCCAAGTGACCTTATTTGGCTTTAGTGATTGGCCAGTCTTAACAAAATAAAGTTTAATGGGGACAAATATAAAGTTTTGTTTTTGTGTCCAAAAAATCGAACTGTACAAGTAGAGAATAGGAGAGATATGACTGAACCAATGTCAGATATGAAAAACACGTAGTTTTTGTGTTTTGTTGGCTATGAGTTCAACATGAGTTGGTAGAGTGATGTGTCTGCTTTTAGAGCTAATCTGTTCTGGGGTTGCCTCCCATCTATCACTTAAAAGGAAAATTGACACAGTGGGTTATTATCAGGAAGAAGGGATTTGACAACATGTCCCATGAGGCCTGGCTAAAAGAACAGAAGCTACTGAGCTTCTCAGAGAGCCTTTCTTGAGTCAAAAAGAATGGCAGAGGTAATATCTTGTTATTCATGTGTCTGGGCTCGGAGGCTGCGGTGGGGGGTGGGGGGCAGGTAGGGGTGTTGAGAAGGTGTCACTGCTCAGCCCATCATTGTTTTGCAAAGAGCCTTTTCATTGGCTAAGTGGCTGGTTGACCCCTGCCAACTACCTTCCTCCTTCACCTCTGAGCACCATACTGATTTAAATACAATTGGCTTTTACAACTGATTAAATATAATAAGTCCCCAAAGGGAGGAAACACCTGGGTGGATGCTTCAGCAGAGGAAGGAAGCAAGAGGTGGAATCAAAACACAGGTATGGGCTGAAAATCACTTTCTTCGTTAGGGAACAGATCCGTGATTTATCTGGCATCATCTCTGATTGCACTTCTTTCCCACCTTCTAGAACCTTCTAGAATAGATATTTGTAAGTCAAATAACTAATGCCTGTAAAAATAGCACTACCATTTGATTTTTATAACAAGCCTATATGTAGACAGGCTATAGTCGAGGAAACCCAGGAGAGAGGTTAAAAAATGTGTCCAAGGCTACTAGTTGGTGACAAAATGTGGATCATTTCACCCTCAACTCCAGGAGTGTAGCCTATTTTGGTTTGTCAAGATGGCAGTGGAGCAGGATGAGGTTGGGGGGATTGGAGAGAATAACCATCAGCTGGGTCTCTGCATCGTGAAGCTCCTTTCCTATGAGTTATTGCTCTAAACTAAGAAGATTGGTTTCCTGATCAGGCAGGTATTTTCCAGATGGACGTAGCAGGACTATGCGGTCTGGATGCCTCTTCTTGGCCTCCAGGGTGGCTTGGCACTCGGACAGCTGTTGGTGCCGCTGCTCTTTCTGCTCACAGCGCACTTGACATTGGAGCCCTTTGTGCTGAACTTGCCGCAGCTGGAACAGCTTAAGGGGACTTGCATTCTCTAAAGCTTCCAATTGGTTGAGTGCATGAATTTCCCAGGGCGGCCATAGCAAAGTACCACTCACGGGGTTGGTTTAAAACAACAGATGCTTATTTTCTCACAGTTCTGGAGGCCAGAAGTCTGAGATGAAGGTGTTGGCAGGGCCATGCTCTAAGGACTTCCTGTCTTCGCCCAGCTTCTGGTGGTGCCATCAGTTGTTGGTGTTCCTTGGCTGGCAGCTGCTTCACCCCAATCTCTGACTCTGGTGTCACACGGCCGTCTCCCCTGTGTGTGTCTCTGTCTCCAAATCTCTCCTTCCTTATGAGGTCACCAATCATTGGATTGAGGGCCCACCCTAATCTCGTGTGATTTCCCCTTGATTACATCTGCAAAGCCCCTTGGCCACACAAGGTGACCTATTCGCAGGTTCTGGGGATTAGGATGTGGACACCTGTGTGGGGACTTTTATTCTGCTCGCTGCACCATCTAACATCAGAGTAGAGGGTGTCCATCATGGTGCCTTTCCCACAATGGACCCTGGATATATATATATATATATATATATATATATATATATATATATATATATATTTGAATTGAATGAGAACGTACGTAGATCTGTTGCTCCCAGGTTCCCCTCAGGAGGAGGAAAGCTTGGTAGGAACACGTTGACCTTCCAGCCTTGGGAACAGCTGGGTGCTGGGCCACTGGGTCTACCCCACGGGCTGTGAGGTGGGAGCTAAGATGCCCAATGGAACAAGGATGGAGGGTTTTGGGGAGAAAACCCAAGTGTGGGTATAAAACAGAGGGACAACAGCTAAGGCAGCAACATAGGACAAGAGAGGGCCAGAAGCCAGAGAAAGGTGGGGTCTGGAGAGATTAATTACCACAGTGGTGGTGCTAAGAATAGAATGCATCATATAAAGAGTCATTCTGTGCAAGCACCGTGTTAACTGCTGTAGTTGTACTGAGCTCTTACAAGAGCCTTGTGTGAGGTTGGCACTGTTAATATCCTCCTTATACAGAGGAGGAAACTGAGGCAGATAGCAAAGAAATAACTTGCCAAAGTTCTGGAGCTAGCAAGTGGCAGAGTCGGGATCAGAACTGAGGTCAGTTCAACTCCAGAGTCCATAAGATCAACCTGTGTTCATAAGCCTCAGTCACTCTTCTGATGTCCTGAGTCTGTGTGTGTGGTACCTGCCACTTTCCCTGTGGGGCAGCCTCAGCACAGCAAGCCTTAGGGGACTGGATCCACCATGCTGGTTTTGTTTGAACTAAATTCTACACAGCTGAGCTGACTACAGTCAGATCGTTGAGAATAATTTGGTGAGCATCATAACAATCCATGCTTTTATTACTATTTTTGTTGTTATTTTCCATTGGCAAAACATCTCCTATAGTGTTTTTTTTTCTTCCAGCTTCATTGAGATATAATTGACATACGTATAATTAAGGTATGCAGCATAATGACTTGGTGTACGTATGTTGCAAAATGATCATCTGTGTTAGCACTGATCCCATAGAGTTCCAGAAAACTCTTTTTCTGTAATGTGATTTGCATCTCTGATCAATCAGCGGCTTCTAAATTAAGTCCAGGCTTGGTCTGCCTCATAACAATCCGTTCTTTTATAATTATTATTATTTTTCTTGTTGTTGTCATTTTGCACTGGCGTGACTTCTCTTCTAGTGTTATCTGCAGATCTGATAAATTGATGGCTTCTAAATTAAGTCCAGTTCAGGCTGGCTGTTATGAATTCTTCTGGAACTGCCCATTGCATTTTGGCAAGAGCACCCAACTGGGGTGAGCCCTGTATTAGCATTTTAATTGCTGGCTGATTGCTTTCCTGTTGCAAGACTCAGCCCACAAAGGTATAGCAAGCAAGTTTCAATTAGTTCTTATCCTGTGATTTACTGGCCCTATAAAGAACATCTCCCTGTAGCACTTCAAAAGTAATATCCTTAATGTACTGAAAGCCTTACAGAACATTAAAGAAAAAGAATTGCCTTTACCAAAGTATGGGCATCCAGGGTCTCAAGAAAAAGTCCTGTCTGATAATAAATTTTCTTGGGTGGGTTCTCGCTGGAACGAAACAAAATGAGCTAACCCACCAAGGCTCCTTGAAATCCTGGGCTGGGTAATACCTCCTTAAGCCCAACATGGAGATACCAACTGCTGAGTTCTCCACCTTGACCTGCCTGGTTTTGTAGGGGAGCTAGTTCATCAAAATGGCATTTGTTAAGCTCAGCAAATTTATACACCAGGTTCTTAGTTACTTGCATTGTTAGATCTAAGCACTGGGAGGCCGGCACCTTCTGGAAACATTTGGATTGCTTATCGCTTGTTAAAACAGATTCCAGGGCTCCATCTTCTGCTCAGATCTGAGTCAGGAGGCTGGAGTAGCAACCAAGACTAAACTTCAGCTAAGTTTCCTCCTTACGATGGGCCCCTGACTTCCCTTTTCTTGGCATATTTACTCGAGAAAACTTGTAATTGTAAATTCTTTCCCTGCCCCTTGAGGTGAAATCTTCTTCCAGCCTCTGCCAGTTTTAAAACGCAGGCATTTCTTTCTCGAGGACTTGGGAGGCGTCCCTTTGGAGTGTCAGCATCAAGAAACATAGTGGCCTCCATAAGTGCCCCTCGGCAAACGTGCGGGGCCCAATCGCGCTGACCAGCCTCGCCTAACATCCTCCTGCACGTTTTGCTTCAGCGGAATGAGGTCTGCCTCCCCTATTGCATTCGCCTTGACCTGTCCTCTAATAGTCTGGAACAAAGCCTTCCTTGCTCATCTAGCATCTAGTGCGATTTTTCTCTGACAGTTTAGTGTGAGTGTCTGCAGTGGTGGTGATGTCGGTCAATGGGCAGCACTTTAGGCAGCAGGAGGGCAGCGGCAACCCGAATGGGGGGTCATACTGCATATGCGTCCTGGATCGAAGGCCTCAGTGCACTGGTCCTGCCTTCTGTGCTTGGGTCTGGGGACAGCCGCTTCAGCCACTGCGGTTACAGGGAGGATCCGTAGCCTGTGCCGTGATCGCACTGTCGGCACATCTCGGAGCCAATCCCGACCATCCTGGAGATCGCTCAGCACAGCTACGGTGCCTCGTTGGCTGGCTGCCCTTTGCACATCTACCTCTTTGGGCCCTCAGTTTCTTACTCTTGTTGGGGAGGCTATAACTGCAGGAGCAACCAGCTCCTTTCTTTATTTTTAAGACTGTGAAGAAACCAATGTTCCAGGGACTCCTTTCTGCAAACTTCTTAAATCTCAGCACTTCCTGCCACAACCAGACTGTGTCCTAATGGCGTGGCTTTAATGTAAACTTGCATTGCTGCCCTCAGCATATCTACTGGAGCCTAAAGACCCTATCTTCAGTGCTAGTCCATGGCTTGATGTTCATGCTAAATGGAAATGGAGAGGGAAGAGAAGATTCTGTATATTCTGGGTTAAACAATGTTTAGATAAATTAATAAGGAATGGTGCTTGAAATGATGTAATCAGTTTTGTTGTTGTTTTAGTTCCTACGTGTGTTTGAAGCCACTGAGAGGTTAAGGGACATGGTAAAAAAATGGTGATAGTGATATTGGATGAGTTAATCTTCTAAACAGAATTTTCTTCAAGTTAATAGCAAATTTATAAGGTACTATTGGTGCTTGTGGGTGTTAGGTGACAGATTGGGCACCACATTCACTCTTGCTTTCCATCGCTGATGGTTAAATTGAAGCTATGCGATTTTGTAAGGTCTTTCCTTCCAAGATCACCAAGAACCCATTAACTCTTGCCATGGCCATGGGACCAGGGGGATAAGGAGTGGGGGTTGGAGTCTGTTTGCGAAAAAAGAAATCATCCTGTGTGAAACTCATTCTTTCTATCTATCCATCTATCTATCTATCTATCTATCTATCTATATCTATCTATCAATCATTTATCTGGTGGAAGAGGGAAGAGACACAAAGGGGAAGAAAACTGTGCACTCAGCAGAATTTGCTACAGATTTGTGCATCTGTGGTTGTGGTCAGTGGGCCTCCATGACCTGGACGATTGTAATCTGTACCTAAGTTATTGCTAAATCATCTTCTCCATAATGGATCTCTGGATTGGTGGTTGAAGATAGCCATAAGCAGTTGACTGAGAATGAGTCAGAAGAGCAAACACTATTAAACTTGCTGGAGAAGTGTAGGAGATGATTTTGTTACATTGAGTCAGGCAAAGATTTCTTCTTCTTCTTTTTTTTTAAGTTTATTTGTTTATTTTTGAGAGAGAGAGGGATGGGGAGGGACAGAGGGAGAGGGAGAGAGAGAATCCCAAGCAGGCTCCATGTAGTGGGCACAGAGAGCTCCATGCGGGGCTTGAACTCACAAACTGCAAGATCATGAACTGAGTCAAAATCAAGAATTGGGCACTTAACCGACTGAGCCACCCAGGCGCCCTAAAGATTTCTTAAAGAGGACGAAGAAGACCGTAAACCATGAAAGACATTTAATAAGATCCACTACATTAAAAGGCACAGTTAAAAAGATGAAAAGGTAAATGAAAGTCTGGAAGAAAACATTTATAAAATATACATTCGATAGGGCTTTTGTGCAGAATATATAAAAAAAAACTCCTACAACCCAATAATTTAAAACTCAATACCATAAACTAGGCAAAAGATTTTTACAGACTATATACCAAGGAAAATGTGGGAATGACCGACGTGCATATGAAAAGAGGTTCCGCATTACTGGTAATCGGGGTGGGTATACAATTTAAAAACGCAGTGACGCGTACCTAGAATGGCAAAAATAAGAAGACTGACCATAACGAGTGTGGGTGAAAATGCACAGTGGCTGGAACTGTCACACGCCGCCGTGCGAATGGGTAATGGTGGAGCCACTTAGGAAAACCGTCTGGCAGTTTCTTCTCAAGTTAGAAACACACTTAGCATGTGACCCAACCGTCCCATCTGAAAACGCATGTCCACACAAAGACTTGTATGTGAGTGTTCATGGTAGCTTTATTGATAATGGCTTGAATGGGGAATAGCCCAAATGTGCATCGACAGTAGAACACACAAATTTTAATATAGCTGCACTACAGAATGCGCCCCAGCAATAAAGGCAGTGTGCTACTGACCCACACAACAACACGGGTGTATCTATCTCAAAGACATCATGAGTGAAAGAAGGGGGATGGAAGTGTTCCACATCTTGAGGGGCACGGTGGTCACAGGACTCTATATTGCCTAAGCTAATAAAACTGAATACTCAGGGGGCGCCTGGGTGGCTCAGTGGGTTAAGCATTCAACTTCGGCTCAGGTCACGATCTCACGGTTCACGGGTTATGTCGGGCTCTTTGCTGACAGCTCGAAACCTGGAGTCTGCTTCAGATTCTGTGTCTCCCTCTCTCTCTCTGCCCCTCCCCCATTAGCGCTGTGTATCTCTCTCTCTCTCTCTGAAAAATGAATACAAACATTAAAAAAAAGTTAAAAAGGGGCGCCAGGGTGGCGCAGTCGGTTAAGCGTCCGACTTCAGCCAGGTCACGATCTCGCGGTCTATGAGTTCGAGCCCCGCGTCAGGCTCTGGGCTGATGGCTCAGAGCCTGGAGCCTGTTTCCGATTCTGTGTCCTCCTCTCTCTCTGACCCTCCCCCGTTCATGCTCTGTCTCTCTCTGTCCCAAAAAAATAAACGTTGAAAAAAAAATTTTTTTTAAAAAAGTTAAAAAAAAAAAAACCCCAACGGAATACTCAGAATGGGTAAATCAGACTTTATATAAATAACATCTGTACAAACATAGGAAAAAAGGGGAGTCTTTGCCTCCTCAATACCAACAAAGGCTGTCAGAAGAATCTCAGCAGTTGGAGCCCAGGCCTGGAAGCCAGACTCTGAGGTCGAGTCCCAGCCCTGCAGCTCCGTGTACATGTGACTCTGGGCAAGTTAGATTCCTAATCTGCAAAACGAAGATAATAGTATGTGTCTAGTATATATCTATGGTACATAGCCTCTAGGGTTCCCTTGAAGATTAACTGGAATTATGCACGTAGAGCACTTAGGATACCGCTTGGTTCCTCTGTGCTACATGAGGTATTACCTCTGCTGTTACGTCTTGTGGGCTGCTGGCCAGTCTCTCGAGTCTAGAGGTGAAGGACAGCCTCTGTGGGAGACGAGGAGAGGGAGACACAGTTGAATGGATGTCCTGTCTTAAAAGGATGTCCTGTCAAGTCTAAAAGCAGATTCCCAGCCTAGAGATGAGGGAGAAGCTGCCTGAAATTTCTGGAGAGAGATGCAGCTTTTGTAATATGCCAATTAGCCTCTCTTTTCTAGAGAATCTTTACCGCTTATGTGGGATGCAGATACCCTGGGACGCTGGGGTTTATAAAACCTTGGCCATACTCAGTCTCAAGCAGAGTTTCCCCCTCCTCTCCATCACCGCCTCACGGGACCCTTTGAGAAAGGATTTATTGTTCAGAAAAATTTGGAGGTCGTTAGAGCAAATGCCATTTAGAAAGGTTTCCTTATTGCTGAATTCTGCCATCCTCATTTTGCTGATGTATGTGGGACACCCACAAAAGGAGGATGAGCTAGGCAGTACTTTCCAAACTTGTTTGAACCTGGAATCTCTTTTCCATAGAAAATCTTCCACGGAACAGAGTCTGAGAAAAAGAGGTGCTCTGGAGACATGTAGATTTCCTTCATCGACGTATCTGCATTAGGTAATGTCAGCAGGGATTCTGGGAAGCCGGAAATGCCCCGGTTCCATCAAGGTGAAACAATTTACCCCACGATTCAGCGAGAACAGACTTCCCTAGAGAAAAGAATCCACTTGGCAAGTGGCCTTCTGGTGAAAGGTTTTCTCGTTCACTCGCCAAGGCGCCGGTGAGCACATCCGCGGGAGCGCTCAGGGCAGGTGCATCTGGGTGAACATACATGTTTGTGGGAGTCCTCTGTCGTTTCAGTCAGCTGCTTTCATCGTCAATACTGTCTCATTTTACATTTTGTAATAATTCCGCCATGCTACGCAACTTACCTCTCTGGAGTTTGCAGCCACCAAATATCTCTCGTTGTTCAAAGCTGTGCTGGAAATATCTTCCAGCAAACTCGCTCTTTTTGAGTGAAGTTACTTCTAAGTTTCCTGAAGATTCGAAGGTTATGGGGAAGGGATGCCATTTTTGCGCTCTGCCCCGAGAGTCCCCTTCCACCAGAGAGTCCTCTCTAGACAAGTGACTCTACCTATACATCCCCCGCCTCACAGCCCCGGTGGTCTCACCCCCAGCTCTAAGGACTTCTTCGGATTTTTCATTTCTCCATCGTGTCAGTTAGGATCAGCTAGAAGACAGAAGCAAATTCAGCATCTAATGCAGGAAGTGACTTGCTGTGGAGAATTTAGGATTAAACTGCCGTGATGAGGCTGAGGGAGTGAAGTGTGGGAGGTCATTTTCAGGAAATCTCCAAGTGCAGAGATTGCTGGAAGTCTCGCCTCCTCTAGCACTCAGGCGGGGGGATCCTTGGGAGGATGCCCAGAGATGCCCGCAGGTGCTGGCAATGATCAGCACCAGTGAGGGATGAGGCCAGACCCCACTGCGGTTTAATGGGCGACGTGCAAGCAAAAAGAACAGCGGCCTCTTTCCATTGTGCTTGCAGATTCTGCATGAGCGCCCCTCCTCGAGGGAATCAAATTGGAATCTGAGTGGAAAGGGAGTTTGGGAAATGTAGTTTCCTGGCCAGGAGATGGCTTAGCAAAGGAGGGGGTGCTGAGGACCGATAAACAACGTGTAACATACCCACTTGTTTGTATGTGATTTCAGGAGGTCAGGACAGGGCGGGGGGATCCAGGCCGGTAGAGCGAGGCCCCTGCACAGGGACCAGCCTGGTCTGGTAGGGGCAAAGGGGGCCTATCTCATGACAGAGGGCTGGGGATTCCAAAGGTGACCAGGTTATGGGGACCTTGGAGCCAGCAGGTGGTGATTAGGCAAGTAATCAGGAGGATGTAGCTGGCAGGGGGGAGGGGACGCCGCAGGATTTGCACACCGGGCGGGGACCGGCTGTCTCACCAAACACCACTCCACCCCCTCACCGCTCCTTCTCCAGGTCTGGATTCTAGATTTGGAATGTTCCCCTGTCACCGTCACCGAGGGGGTGATAACTTGAAGGAAACAGTGTCATCTGGGTGGGTGGGAGCAGTCGGGGCAAGTTGGAAAGCCCTATGCTTGAATGTTTGTGGACCCGCCACCAATTTGACAGGGTCCTGAGCAAGGTCGCAAGAGAACATCATCTTCCTCCGATGGACTGCTGATACCCGCCATCTGTTGTTGTGGTTGGCAGAATAATCTGTTTTTATAGGCTGTTTGCTTTTGAAAGTGAAAGCGCTTGGAAATGACATTTGGTTCAATTTTGCCGTCACCTTTTGGACAGTGACATGTGAGTGTTTTGGGGGATTGGAGATTTCCTCATTGGACCCCCATTCGAACCCCATCAATCATCAGTTAACCAGCCCATCCCACCAAGCTCAGAAGGGCAGTTCTGCTATTTGGAAAACCTGGTAGGAATCAAGGTCTAGAAGGTTTTGAATTTCCCACCAATGAGGCTGGTCCTGATGCAGTACCTGGGTCACATATAATAACAGTGGCCACTTGAAGGGTCATTCTTTCTGGCTGTTCAGCATCTGAAATTCCTTCTTGGGTTTGGGACATTCCCTTAGGATTTCTTAGTATTCTCTTACAACTTCTCCTAGGAGTCTCATAAAAAGCAGAGCCTACCTCCTCCTGTAGAAGAAAAATACCAGCTATTTGCTTTCTAGTCTCTCTGCAGTCAGAGTGTAGGGAAGGGAGTGGGTTTCTGTTAGTGACACATGGCAGCTATCATGCAGAGAAGGGTGTGTGCGTGTGTGTGTGTGTGTGTGTGTGCACGCATGTTGTGTGTCCATGCATGCTGTGCATGTGTGTGTGTATTACATTGGTTTGTGTCTGACTGTGTTGTCCATGGGCAAGTCTTCACGATAGGTGCTATCAGACTTCAGCAAGATTGTTCTTTTTTTTTTTTTTAAATTTTTTTTTAACATTTATTTATTTTTGAGACTGAGAGAGACAGAGCATGAACGGGGGAGGGTCAGAGAGAGAGGGAGACACAGAATCGGAAACAGGCTCCAGGCTCTGAGCCGTCAGCCCAGAGCCCGATGCGGGGCTCGAACTCACAGACCGTGAGATCGTGACCTGAGCTGAAGTCGGACGCTTAACCGACTGAGCCACCCAGGCGCCCCACCAAGATTGTTCTGAATGCATCTTTCTGTCTAAGAGCACATTGATGAAGGTGTATAAACAATTCGAGACAAAGATGGTCCCTGATCCATGTTACTTCTGCGTGGCTGTCTCCTTACTTGGCTGTTTGATGCCCGGAATGTTCCATATAGTGGCTGTTCCTACATTGGAGCTTTTTATAAATTACTAAGAGAATTTCTAGTAAATGTAAGAATACATGTATTGAATTTGAGTGAAATCTACTTGATTGTAGGCACATTGAGAAGTGCCCTGAGAACATTTCAATCTCCAAGTGATTTTAGCACACAGGTCTCCCCATAAAATGCACTGGTGACAGCAAATACAGACCCACAGCCGACCCGCCGATGGTGAGATGCAGGTGCTGGGCAGCTGGGCAGGCTCAGCTGAGTGACTGGCCCTCTTTGCTCAGCTTCTTTGTACGAAAGATCCAAGTTGCTGTGTCAGCAAAAATGCATGTGACTCTTTGTGGATTTCTAGGGCCATTTCTTTAATGTTGGAAACCAGAATGTCCTATCGGTGACAGCCAACGATCTATGGTATGGACATCCTCTGACACGGGTAACTTGTTCCAGAAATGCATGTGCCACTCAACCCTCGTTTAAGCTGCAAACTCCTGGAGATACATACCTACTGCTTTGTATCCTCGTAGCACCCCTGCCCTCCCCTCCGTGAAAAGCCAACAACATTTTGGCAGGGTGACTGCAATACCCTTGATGTCTTGGAACAACTTTTAGCCTCTGTTTGATTCATGGCCTGGTGCTTTAAACAAAGCAACAGATGACACTGAAATTGCACAGGTGGATGCCGGAGGAGGTCCAGTGGAAATAGACACGGTTTAAGAGTGAGAGACCCGTCTTTCTTGCGGTAGCTGCCCCTTCCTTCCTGCTCTTACTACTCTGTCCCAGTGGCCACTTGGGGCTTGCTCACCAAGCATAACTCTTTGCGTCTCTGAAACACAGCTGCACACTTGTTCATCTTTCCCACGTGGCTCTAAGGGAGTGTCTGCAGCCAGGGGGGCAGACTGACTCCCCGTGAACCTAAAGGTGAAGAGGTGCACACAAGCGGACTGTCTCCCCAGCCGGGCTCCCCGGTCCCTGGGCCCCCGAGCATCGCCTCCACACCACCCACGGGGCCTTGGGGAGAGACGTGCAGGGAATACGAATTTGTTGAAGGGCCTTTTAAGGCTCTGATGGAAGATGCTTATTGGAAAGACATTTGATATCTTAGCCTTAAGTCAAAGGGCGGGAACCAAATTCCAGATACTCGTAGCAGGTTATCTGGGGAATAAGGCATCCTGCCTCTCCATCACCCACTGCCTCTGCGGTCAGCCAGGGGAGAGTTCCGACGTCAGAGGCCAGGCTGGGGCAGAGGCGCAGAAGAGTAATCGAGTGGTACGTTCCACCGGGTGGGCTGCGGTGGGTTTGTGCCTGCACGCTGGCCTGGGCTGGGGGGGAAGTGTTTGTAATCAGGGTTGGCTGCGATGGTTACTGTGCACATACCTTCCTCTCCCTCAGCGTCCTGTGGGTTTGGCGTCCGATATCTTACCACAAGGTGAGGAGCCTGGGGGTTGCTTTTCCCGGTGCAAACGCCAGGGGGGACTGGGGTTCTGAGACCCCAGGCTGGACCCTGCCTTGCAGAGGTGCTTGGGACCACTTTTGGTACTTAGCATAGAGCTTCCAGGAGAGGCCAGCTGCCCTGCTCCCTAGAGAGACTCAGGCCACCGGTTGTAAAAGTCCCCTGTTCTAGAGTCAGAACTCTGTTCTTACCTGTCACTATCCTATATAGGATGGGGCCCAGCCCATCCTAGGGTTGACATCAAGGTTGTCAGGGGCACCGTCCCCATAAAGCAGTGGGTCTCCACCCACGTCCCGGGTGGACTTTATTGCACGATCGTTTGGTGCCAGGCACTGTGCTGGCCAGACCCGGGCGTTACCGAGTGAAGCCACGCTTCCTGCCCCGGCACCGTCTGCAAACTGGAACACAGACGGGCTCCCAGGCCAGCTGCCTACTGGGGACACCGGAAGAAGTGACAAAAATGGATGTCAGGGTCCCCTTCCCAACCAGTGTAATCAGAGTTTCTGTGGGTGGGGACGCCCAGGGTTAGTCTGTGGTTAAACAGTTTGGAAATGACTGCACGTATTTGCACGTAGATACGAGGCCAGTTTCTGTGTGTGCCCAGCAGGGCCAGGCTGCGAGGGACAGGAGGGGGACAGTTAAGCGTCCACGTGGGTGAGGGAGAGTGGAAGGTCTAGGCCAGGGCAGCACGCAGCAAGAACGTGAGGTGAAGGTCGGGGGGCCGGTGGGGGGAGAAGAGTGGAGGGGGTGGGTGCCTCCCTGGCCGGCTTTATCTGTCTCACGGTTTGGCCCAGGTCAGACGTGGTAGGGAGACGGGACCACGTGAGGGGCCGCACTAGTGCCTAAGCCGTGAGGGGTTTCTCTTCCTGTCCCAGAGTGCACTGACTGGGCCGCTGCTCGCTGTGGGACCTGGCTCCGAGTCCGTAAAGGGACAGAAGCCACTGGAAAACCCCATGTTTCCAGAATAGCATGGGGTCACTTTCCCAAGGTACTGTCCAGGGATGGCTTTTCATAGGAGAAGGAAATGCCAAGGGGACACCAGGCCGAAATTACCATCCTCACTTGCCTCTTGATGTAGGAGATTCCTCTAACAGGGGAAGCATCAATTCTTTTCTTGTCTTTTTTTTTTTTTTCACTTTTTAAAGTCTATTTATTTATTTTTGAGAGAGACACAGCATGAGCAGGGCAGGGGCAGAGACAGAGGATCCCAAACAGGCTCTGCACTGTCAGCACAGAGCCCAACGTGGGGCTCGAACTCACGAAACCGTGAGATTATGACCTGAGCCGAGACCAAGAGCAGGATGCTTAACCGACTGAGCCATCCAGGTGCTCCCATTCCTTTCTTAATGAAAAATAAGGGACAATCTGCAGATGCCCTTGAAAGTGGGGAGAATTTGGGCACCAGTTCACATGTGGAAGAGAACAGCCAGCGTCAGGTCCTCTCTTGACAGTGGGCTTTGGCGAGACTGTGCCGCGTGGGATGTGTCACCCTCCCCAGAGGCATGTCTATAATCAGTAACAGCTCTGTGGGAACCCAGCGGCTTCCCCACTGTTCTGAGGCTCGCGAGAGCCAGGAAGCATGGGTAGATCTGGACGCGGCTGTAGCACACTTCTCAGCCCGTATTGATTTAGGATTACAAACTCGATCGATTCTGCAAGTGCTTTGCTACTATTGAGTGAGAGAGAAATGTTAATGACAACGAGTGGGCTCCTGGCGTGGCCTTCTTTACGTCTGGGTGAGAGCGAAAGTGGCTTCAAGTCTGGCCTGGAGAGATGTAGCCCCAATATTTTTAAGGTGAAAAGAAATGTCAAGGATCAGGTTCTGGGAGAAGCGGGACTCCGAAAGAAATGGCATGTGATGAGTCCTAATTAGCACCTTAAGGAAAAGCTCTATAAGTGACATGGAAAAGCGGGGATTAAGAGCAGTGCAGTGAGCCAATGACCTTTTAGAAGGGAGACTGCTCTGTGAGCCCTGAGCTGTCTTTTGAGTAGGACCTTGGGGGAAGTTGGAAGTGTTGGCTTCTCAGACGGAGCCTAAACAGGCCGTAGCAGGGTGTGCAGGCATCGAGGGGCAGGCTGGAGGCCAGAGTGGCGCTGGCTCTGTAGGCAACCACCCGCGAGCCCTTCTTTTGTTTGTTTTTGCAGTAACAGTGGAGATTTGGGGCACCTGGTTGGCCCAGTCCGTTGGGCGTCCAACTCTTGATTTTGGCTCAGGTTCATGGGTTCGATCTTGTGGTTTGTGGGTTCGAGCCTCGCATTGGGCTCTGCACTGACAGCGTGGAGCCTGCTTGGGATTTTGTCTCTCTCTCTGCCCCGCCTCTACTCGTGCTCTCCCTCTCTCTCTCTCAAAAATAGATAAACAAAGTTAAAAAAACAATTAAAACAAAACAAGCACTGGAGATGTTTATTATCCCGGTGAGGCCACCAGGTCAGGGCAGAGGGACCTGGGAGGTGGGAGAGGGGCCAGGCCCTTTCCTGCCCTAGGCCTTCCAGGCTGGTTTGCACTTTGGCAGTGTTTATGTTTATCTGCCTGAGCTTTACCTTTCCTGCAGGTAAAGCTCCCGCCAGCTCCAGAGAGCCAAGCCTGCTCTTCCCACTGCCCTCTGAGGATGCCGGCCACTTCCTAATGCAGGTGGTTCTGGGCTAATTTATCTTCTTTTTTTGGTTTCTGTCACCCTTGCGGCCAACTTTGGGAATATACCGTCATTAAATTTCTTTTTTTTTTTTTTTTTTTAAATTTTTTTTTTCAACGTTTATTTATTTTGGGGACAGAGAGAGACAGAGCATGAACGGGGGAGGGGGCAGAGAGAGAGGGAGACACAGAATTGGAAACAGGCTCCAGGCTCTGAGCCATCAGCCCAGAGCCCGACGCGGGGCTCGAACTCACGGACCGCGAGATCGTGACCTGGCTGAAGTCGGACGCTTAACCGACTGCGCCACCCAGGCGCCCCTAAATTTCTTTTTTTTAAAAAATATAATTTATTGTCAAATTGGCTAACATACAGTGTTGGTTTTTTGGGGTAGATTCCCGTGGTTCATTGCTTACATACAACACCCAGTGCTCATCCCCACAAGTGTCCTCCTCAGTGCCCATCACCCATTTTCCCCTCTTCCCCACAAAGTAACATTGAAGAAGAAAATCAAAGCGGGAGGCATCACAATCCTAGACTTTTGCCTGTACTACAAAGTTGTAATCATCAAGACAGTATGGTATTGACACAAAAACGGACACATAGATCAATGGAATAGAATAGAGAACCCAGAAATGGACCCACAAATGTATGGCCAACTAATCTTTGACAAGACAGGAAAGTGTATCCCATGGAAAAAAAGACAGTCTTGTTAGCAAATGGTGCTGGGAAAACTGGACAGCGACATGCAGAAGAATGAACCTGGACCACTTTCTTGCACCAGACCCAAAAATAAACTCAAAATGAATGAAGGACCTGAATGTGAGACAGGAAACCATCAAAACCCTAGAGGAGAAATCAGGCAACAGCCTCTTTGGCCTCAGCCACAGCAGTTTCTTGCTCGACACATCTCCAAAGGCAAGGAAATTAAAAGCAAAAATGAACTATTGGGACCTCATCAAGATAAATTTCTTCATTTACTGTCTTTGGATGTGATGTTCCCCATCAGCATCCTGACTGGCATGATCCCTGGTACCCATTCCCCCTAGCGAGTAGAACCTCAAAATGGTACCCACAGATGGTGTGCTCACATCTGGGATGAAGGCAGAGAGTGTCCTCACCATGAGAAAATGACTTTGAACAGAAATAGGACACTGGCCAAAGCCATGAGAAGGACATATCAGACACCAGCCGAGGCATCGCATCCCAGGGCTTCAGACTGTTTTCAATATCATGCAGGAATGCAGGAAAGGTGATGAAGTGAAGAGATATAGATGGATCTTGTTTCACTCATTCTCAGTGAGCCAAGTTTTAGCAGTTCTGCAGGTACATCTGGTCTAGAGGAAGGACCATGGGACTTTGAGTCAGAAAAAAAAAAAGAGTTCTAGTTTCATTTCCTCTAATAACTTACTCTGTGTCCTTCAGAAATTACTTTTCTAGCACTTTGAATGTTACGTGATTCCAGATGAATGCAAGTTACTTCAATCCTTGAATTTCTCTTTATAACTACTGTAGCTCTTTCTCCATTATTTCCTTAGACATATTTTGAAAGCTTTGCAGGACTTATCGGAAATAATGCTGTTACAGAAGGAGAAGCCACTGGAGATGCCGTTGGCTTTTCTTGCTGGAGATGGTTGCATTGGACACTCTGGTGGTGATGTTTCTAGACCTGGGAAGCCGACAGGCCTCTGTGCTCTCTGAACAAAATCAATTAGGTCCAGTCTCGACCACTTTACTCACTGACGCTAAGAGACAGTCCTCATCAGCTCAAAGAGAGAAGTGCCCCAGAGAAGGGGTCACATCCTGGTTGACCGTATGGCATTTTTGGACCCTCTGGGGCTGGGGGAGTCTATAGAAGCCCCATAGTGCGTCTACAGGAAGAGCACATTTATTTTGGAAGGTCTAGACTTACACTACCCATATAGACCAGCCCCTCACCTGTGTTATCCAAGATCATGCTTTCCCCTATTTATAATCATTGTGTGGGAATCAATATGTGTCGTAAGAGTCAAAAATGACTTTGAGTAGAAGGTAGGACTTCAGCTGGGCCTTTGAGTAGAGTGTGCCAGATGCTGTCTGGGGATGCTGTCCAGCTCCCAGTGGTTACCTTTCTTTGGGTACTGCCCCAGGACAGGTGAGGGGCTTGTGCTTTCTGATCCTTCTAGTGCTCTCCACCCTCTTGCTATTGCTGATGGATTTGGGGGGAAAGCATCATTCCCAAATCGGGCCAATCATATTCGTGTTCCTGGGAACTTAAATCTGCAGTGGTGAGCTGGGACTGTGTTCAGCTGAGGCACATTGACATAGTGCAGTGGCCTGGGGAGGGGGGCAGGCTACATGGTGGCACTTTCTAAGGTCCTGGAGTACTTGTGGCCCAGTCTTCCTGCAGTCTGTGCTCAGCCTTTCCTCCAAATCTGGAAGACCCCCAGTTTCTCCCTTTCTCTCTCACCTATCTATCTACCTATCATCTATCTATCTGATCTATCATCTATCTATCATCTATTTATCTATCATCTATCTGCCATCTAATCTATCAATCACCTGTCTATCATCTAATCTAGCCAATCCACCCACCCACCCATCTTATCTTATCTTATCTTATCTTATCTTATCTTATCTTATCTTATCTTATACGGTCTATCAATTGTCCGTTTATCATCTAATCTATCTAATCCACTCACCCATCCATCTATCTTATATATCTATCTACTATCTATCTATCATCTATCTAATCTACCTATACATCTCTCTTTTTTTAATTTATTTCTTTATTTTGAGAGAGAGACAGAGACAGCATGAGTGGGAGAGGGGCAGAAAGAGAGGGAGAGAATCCCAATACAAACCAAACATATATATTTACTTTATTTTGTGAGAGTCCTTCTCTCTTACTTGTATGGTGGAGAGGAAGTCAGCAGGCTTCTGGCTGGCCTGTGAGCCCTCTAGAATGAGGTCATTCTTCTCACTGTCCCCTCAACAACCTAAGGTCACATGTGGCACCTCTTTGCCTTTGACTCATCAGAATTCCTTCTCATGATCCCATTTCCTCTTGCCCAATCTTACTAAACTTCGTGGTCCAGCTCAATCTCCTCACGCCATGCCCCCTGCCCCTGAGCACTTGCTTGGGCTGTACATGCAGCCTTCTCCCCATCCTGCAACACGGGCTCTGGGTGTGCCATTCTGTCTACTGCTGGGCCTGTTCAATTTCTACACATCTTCCAAATTTCAGCTCCCAGAGCACCATATGCCTGTTCTATTGCACTCAGCACAGTTGTGATCCTTATTTATTTGTTAAGATTATTGAGTAATGGTTGTCTCCTCACTTCCCTGACACGCCCCCCCCATGACTTTTTTTTTTTTTTTTTTTTAAATTTTTTTTTCAACGTTTATTTATTTTTGGGACAGAGAGAGACAGAGCATGAACGGGGGAGGGGCAGAGAGAGAGGGAGACACAGAATCGGAAACAGGCTCCAGGCTCCGAGCCATCAGCCCAGAGCCTGACGCGGGGCTCGAACTCACGGACCGCGAGATCGTGACCTGGCTGAAGTCGGACGCTTAACCGACTGCGCCACCCAGGCGCCCCGCCCCCATGACTTTAAATGCCATCAGAACACACAGCCGTGCCTACTCTTGTTCCCATGTACTTCCACTATTCATCACGGGACCTGGAACTTGGTAGGCACATAACCGACCTGTTGGTGAACAAAAGTTCAAATGAACGTATGTTTGATGAATAAGTGAACGGAGAGTGGACATGACAAATTTGGCTTAAATATTCAGATCCTTCATAACGGGTCCAAAGGAATGCTGGGAGATACCTGTGTGTACATCCAGGACTCAGAGACCTGAGTCCACCTCCTTGCTCCCTGTCTAAAGCCATGGTAAAATGATCCTATTTGTTATTCCTGCTTCACCCCCCACCACCAATCTGCAGCCGATGTTATCTCTCTTAGTATCTATCTCGCTCTTTTGTTACTTGATTTGTTAACTTTAAATTGTATTTTCTGAAGGGCAGCTATTACAGTTGAGGTGATCAGTACGTTTTTTTCCTATCCCCTTCTTTGTTTCCCTCTAACTTTTTCTGTCATACACACTGTTTCCACATCGTTGGGCACGTAGCCCCATAAGGTGTTCTGTCTTAATGCTCATGCTTTTTTAGACTTCATTCAACTGGTGAATGCTCTGGGGGCCTTCATTCTCCTAATCGTTATTAAGGTTGGATGAAATCTGTGCTCTCATGGCTTCCTCAAGGAAGAATCAGGAGAGGCACCTGGGTGGCTCAGGTGGTTCAGCGTCCGACTTCGGCTCAGGCCATGATTTCACGGTTTGTGAGTTCGAGCCCCACGTCAGGCTCTGTGCTGACAGCTCAGAGCCTGGAGCCTGCTTTGGATTCTGTGTCTCCCTCTCCCTCTGCCCCTCCCCTGCTCATCCTGCCTCTCTCTCTTTCTCTCTCTCTCAAAAATAAATAAACATTTAAAAAAATAAAAAAAGAGGAAGACTCAGGAGAAAAATTGGAATTCTTTCCTGTTCACAGCTCTGTCGTCTTTGTAAAATGAAGGGCTATTTGGCTGGATGTATAATGCTTGATTTACATTCTTTACTTGAGGGCCCCATCTTCTGACTTTGAATTTTACTGAGGCAAGTCTGATTTCTTCCCTTATTAGGGCCTTTATATTTTTGTCTGGCAGCCCAGAGCATGCTTTCTTTTATCTTTGAAGTTTGATAACTTTAACAGCATATGTCACAGGGCCACCAACTCAGGGATAATTACCTCTGGCACACTGGGCTTCTTTTAAATGTGTATGTATAAATCTTTATTTCTGGAAAGAGTTCTAAAATTATAAATTTATTTTTTTCCATCAGTTTCATTTTTTTAAATTTTTAATGTTTATTTATTTTTGAGAGAGAGAGAGGTGGGGGAGGGGCAGAGAGAGAGGGTGACACAGAATCTGAAGCAGGCTTCAGACTCTGAGCTGTCAGCCTAGAGCCTGACGAGGGGCTTGGGGCTTGAACTCACAAACTGTGAGGTCATGACCTGAGCCCAAGTTGAACGCTTAGCTGACTGAGCCACCCAGGCACCACGATTTTATTTTCTTTTTAAAAAATGTAATTATGCATCTGTTGGGTCTTCTTTGTTTGTTTTCCACATGTATCCTATCCTCTCTTGACTTTTAAAATCCAGGTTTTGGTTTTATTTTATTTAATGTGCTAATATAATCCTTGTCCCCTACACCACGGAGAGGTTATACCAGTATCTTATTTGCCCTTATTCTTATTCCAATCTCACTGTAATTTCTTTAAAAAAAAATTTTTTTTTTTACATCTATTCATTTTTGAGAGACAGAGAGAGACAGAGCACAAGCGGGGGAGGGGCAGAGAGAGAGGGAGACACAGAATCTGAAACAGGCTCCAGGCTCTGAGCCCGACATGGGGCCTGAACCCGCAAACCGCAAGATCATGACCTGAGCCGAAGGCAGACGCCCAACCGACTGAGCCGCCCCAGTGCCCCCAGTCTGACTGTAATTTCTACCATGCTTTTATTTTTTTCCTTGATTTATTTCCAGAGTTTGCCCACTGATGATTTATTTTTTCTTACCTTCTAATCATTTTTCCTGCATTATTGTGTGTCTGGTGTTCTTCCTCAGAGACAGTTTTTAAGATTAAAAAAAAAAATGTGTGTGAGATATTAGGTCACTGTTTTCAGTCTTTCTGTGGCAGAACTTTTCTGGTGCGTGACATTTTTTGAAAACTTTCGATTGCTCTTTTTCTGCCTTTTTCTTACAGCATCTGTGTTTAAATTATTTTGTATGACTTATCCTAAGTGAGAGGCTTTCGTAGAGACACGAGGGTCTTCTAGGCTCCTCTCTGCTGCTTCAGAGGGAAGCTCCTCCTGAAAATAAGACTCGTCTACCTGGCGAGCTTCTGACTTTCGTGGCGGGCAGTTGGTACATTGCTGTGGGTTGGATAAATTAGTGGTTCCAGCGAAGCATGTGATCAGTGCATTCATTCTCAGTAGAAAACACCTCTTGTTGATTTGCGGGAGCCGGATCAGAGCCTTCTTTTCTCTCCAGATGATTTGGCCTCAGGGAATAAATAATAAATTAAGAACATTGTCTATAATATATATGGCTTATTTTCTATGCCCAAAATAACTCAAAAGTGTATTAAAAAGAGATCCATCTATGGGGCGCCTGGGTGGCGCCGTCGGTTAGGTGTCCGACTTCAGCCAGGTCACGATCTCGCGGTCCGTGAGTTCGAGCCCCGCGTCGGGCTCTGGGCTGATGGCTCAGAGCCTGGAGCCTGTTTCTGATTCTGTGTCTCCCTCTCTCTCTGCCCCTCCCCAGTTCATGCTCTGTCTCTCTCTGTCCCAAAAATAAATAAACGTTGAAAAAAAATTAAAAAAAAAAAAAAAAAAGAGATCCATCTAAGACACGTCCTTCTCTGTTTTCAAAATTAAAAATCAGAGATATGAAACTCAGTAAACACAAAGTTAAACTTGGCCCTCAGGTCTATGTTGTGACTAACGGGAACAGAAGGACCAGAGGGAAATGAAAGAGAGTAAGGAGGCGGCTCGGTTGCCCAGGGCGGCTAGCAAAGTACTGCTCACCGAGTGGCTTCAATGACAGACACAGACTCACGGCATGGAAGCTGCAGGTCGGGGATCCAGATGCCAGCAGGGTGCTTCCTTCTGAGCGTGGGGTGCCTTGGGGGTGTAGATGCTGTCTTCCTGCCGTGTCCTTACCCGGTTCCCCTTCTGCAAGTCTGTGTCCCAATCTCCCCTGCTTATAAGGAAACCAGCCACGTTGGGCCAGGGCCCGTCTGACTGAGCGCGCTTTACCCCGGTCACCTCTGTACAGACCCTACCTCCAAATGCGGCGGGATTCTGGGTTACCGGGGGCTAGGATGTCAACATATGGATTTTGGGGAGGGCGCAATTCAGCCTGTAATAAGGGAGAAAGAGGCGTCAGGAGAGAAAAACAAAGTCTGACAGGAAAGAAAGGGGGCACAGATTCATTTGGTGGACACGGGTGGGAGCATCTGCAGGTGGCTAAGGGGGCCACACTGACGGAATGTTCCAAGGAGCGCTCTGCAGTAGGACCACGATACGCTGTTTCTCAATGCTGCCGTGTACAGAACTGAGTGGGTGTGAAGTGTCCAGCGAAGCTGTGATATTAATATCGGTAACAGAGAAATCAGGGCCAAAGCAAGAGCCAGTGACTCATCTACAATCACAGGGACGGGGAAAGGGGCCTGGAGAACTGGCTTGTAGACAGATCTCTGCAATAAAAGCCGGGTGACCTTGGGCAAACTGCTTCTTCTGTCTGGGCCTCCGTCCCTCATTTGTATGACAAGGGGGTGTCTATCTGACCTCTTCCTTCCCACCCGCCTCCAACAATTTCATTATTAAAGTCACCTCTGGAGAGAGGGATGGACAGGATGTCTCCTGGCATCAGTCTGACACTAAGTCATTACTGCTTGATGGTGCCTTTCCAGAAAGACGTTGTCCTCAGGGGGTGGCAGCGTTGCCCAGCTGTCATGCTGATCGGGGCGGGGACCCTAGGAAGGGGCCAGAAAGGGACAGGGCCCTGCTTCTCAGGGCTCTGGTCTGCTCTTCTGCCTCAAGGACAGGATGGAGGAAGACCCACTCTTCCCACAGCCAGCTCCTCCTGGCAGACCTCCTGGCTTCAGGGACTTCAGCTTGATTACAGGGATAAGATTGTCAAGAATCACAAAAGGAGGCAAATGCTGTGGTCTCCATCCTACACGTTGCCAACCAAATTCTCTTTCTCAAGCAAATCACATCGCCCCTCTGTTGGCAGACCGTGTCTTCGCATGACGTCTGTATTTGGGGCCGCCTAAGGGTGGATGCTGTGTCTTCTTAATCCTCACGTTCTCGGCACCGAGAACAGGAGGGTGCACGGGGCATGGGGGAGGCCTGGCTGTGTCTCCAGCCTCGTCTTCGGGCCCATCCTGCTAACAGCTCTACTAGCCTTGAACCAGGGGCTGAATGGAGGAGCACAGACAGGGTGGGGCAGTACTGAGTGGATGCCCTAGACTCTGCAACCCCAGGCTGTCTTGGAGCCCATCGGGGCTTTAAATGGAAACAGGTAGAACGTTTTCAAGCCGGGGAGTCACCTTGCCGTACGTCCTAGTGGTCGCCCCACTTCGTGGCACTCATGCCTCGCGTACTCTGTCCCCTTGAGTCTGTGTGGCACTGTGGCTGCTTCCCACCAACCCAACCGTGGGTGCCACTTCTGACAATATTGCAGAAGACTGTCTTTGGTCTTGTTGGTAGACTCTCTACCCGCTCACTCTCTGCCTGGCTTGGATGGATAGGCGGCCATACAGAGAGGCCCACACGACGAGGGGCTGATGGTTGCCTCTAGCCCACACCCAGCAAGGAGCTGCAGCCTTGGTCCTGACTCACAAGGACCTGAATCCTGCCACCGACCAGGTGAACTCAGAAGCAGGGGTGAGCCTCGGAGGAGCCCCAGCCCTGGCTCATACCTTGATTGCAGCCCAGCAGGATCCTGAGTGGAGTTGCCTGCTAAGCTGTGCCTGGACTCCTGACCGACAGAAATGGAGACAGTAAATGTGCGTGGTTTAAGCCACTAAGCTTGTGGTAATTTGTTTTGTAGCAGAGGATGAGTAAAGAAGGTGACCGGGGCTAGCCTCACTTGAGGAAAGGGGCACTGTCCTTTAAGACCACCTAGTCTTCCCAAGACTCTGACCCCAGCTGCAAGTTTGGGGGTCCCCAAAGACAACCTCACTTCAGAGACGCTGGCTACAGGTTTGGGGGTTCCCACAACCAGCGTGAGGTTCAATAATTCACTGCAACGACTTAGAACTCAGGAAAGCCCTATACTCACAGTTACAGTAGATTGTAGCCAAAGGACACAAATTAGCGTCCATGACCTCAGGGGACACATTGCCTTCCCGGCATGTGCGTGGCAGCACAGAGTATTGGCAGCCAGGGAGCTCGTCCGAGTTTCCAGTCCAGAGATTTTCTTGGGGCTTCATTACGTAGGCACGATTGCTTGAATCGTTGCTTACTGCTTAGACTTGATCTCCAGCCCCCTCCTGTCCCCACAGCTTGGGCTGATGTCATTCATGTGGCTCAAAGCCCCAGCTCTCTAATCACGCTGTGGGTCATTCTGGCATCACCAGCCTGCACCCTAAGACTATCGGCTGCCCTCACCCTGGGTCCCCTCACCCTGGGTCCCCTCATGGGCCTGAACTATCAGACACGGCCTGAGAGGGCCCCCATGACTCATGAACCCCAGATGTCACTTCAGGTAAAATGAATTCTTGAGTACACAAAAGGGGGGCTGTAAAAGGGTCTTGACTGTTCAGGAAAGCAAAAGACGGGTTCCTGCCTGAGGATGGGGGTCTGATTGAAGTTGCTTTCATTAGGTTCAGTCAAGGCATTAGGATTTTTAGTTAGAGGATTTTTAGGAAAAATGGTCTAGAACTTGAAGGTAGACAAACACCTGGCTCATGATCTTGACTATCAGACCCAAGCATTTTTTCATAAGTCCACCTGAAAGTCATCCTACATTTTTAGGGAACATAATTGTATTTGACTGACAGTTAAGACCCAGATTGTTTTACAGCCCTGGAAAATCAGAGGCTGACTTGTAGAAAAACTGAAGAAGTGTGATATCTTTCTTTTTTTTTTTTCAACGTTTATTTATTTTTGGGACAGAGAGAGACAGAGCATGAACGGGGGAGGGGCAGAGAGAGAGGGAGACACAGAATCGGAAACAGGCTCCAGGCTCTGAGCCATCAGCCCAGAGCCCGACGCGGGGCTCGAACTCACGGACCGCGAGATCGTGACCTGGCTGAAGTCGGACGCTTAACCGACTGCGCCACCCAGGCGCCCCAAAGTGTGATATCTTTCTGATGAGTAGCAAGGACAATCTCAAAGGTTATGGTTGATTGGTGGGATATTAGCCAGTTATAAAAAATATGTAAGTCCACAATCTTATTTCAACATTTCTTTATCTTACAGATGATATAAATCCCAGTTTTTCATATCCTCACAGAATCAGCTCTTTGATTCTGCAGGGTTTTTTTTTCTCATTAATGAGTTAAATAAAACTTTGACACTGGCTCACGATGTTTGTGTGAGCTGTGTTTTTACCAGGCACTTAGGAAAGCCATCGATCGATCTGGTTAGGAAGGGGGCTACACATGCTTTGCAGCCATGCTCACTTAGCAGGTGCACTGGCTGAGCCCAGGTGGCGTGCTGGTAGAAGATCCTGGGAGGGGGCAGTGCACCTGCCCCCCTGCACCCCGTTGCCTGGCCCTGGGGCTTCTGCCCTCTTCCTCCCCCTCTTCCTTCCTTCTGCTCTCCTCTTCCATTCCCCATCCCTTGTTCTTTCCCCCTCTCTGTTTCCTCTTTCATTTCTCACCACTTTCCCGCCCCCCTACCCTCACTTTCTCAGATCTCCTTCCTCCTTCGAGTCACCAGTCTGAAACTCTGATTACTCTTCATGATCCACCATGAGGGTGCTGTTTCCAATCCCAGAAAATCAGAGGTGGATGTAAGGGAGTAATAGTCCATTTCTAGAAGTATAGCAAAGAATAACGCCCAATTTAAAATTGGTTCATTCAGTCCTTGTGTATTGTTCCCTGGCAGAGAGTGTGGTATATCTGCGTGTCCTTAACTGTTCCCCCAGATCGGGGCAAAATAGAAGTAGGGCAGGGAAGCATAAATTACAGGGAGAATGAAAATATACACAGAACCTCTGTGATTTTTGTCTGAATCAAATGCTAGATTCTAATCAATATAATGTATTTTTTATTATTAAATAGCCCATTATAATATAACAGAGCAATAAATACTGATAAAAGTGTTCCCAGCGAGCAGTTCCTTTTGGAATAATGACTCTTTGATTATGGAATGATTTGGCTTTTAATTTACACCAGCACTTAATGTGTCCCCGTTAAGTTAATATTCTCCCACTGCTAAGTGCAGTCCAGTCGAAGACCATGATGAATGTGTTTCACTGGGGAACTTCATTATGGAGCAGCTCCTGTGTGGGGCACTCTGAGTTCTGTGGCCGCAGGCTTCCGGATCGATCCACATTGAGCCTTGTTGCTGCTGGGGGTGCTGCTAGGTCAGGGGGCCCCGGGGTTAGAGGACCCTGGGCTTTGGTACCACTCCTCTTCTTTTACTCATGGGCTCCGGATAACACGGGTACCTGGGGAATTCTGTTATTCAAAAGAACTTCTTTAAGAGCCTGCTATGTGCCAGACATGCACGATTTAAGGGCAACGTTGAAAGAAGAAAGTAACCACAAACCAAGAATCCCGGAGGACGGTGGGGTCTTGAGAGGAGACAGCCGTTTCCATTAACATGGGATTGGCTTTGCCTATAGCCCATTCTTCTCTCTTTCTCTCCCCCAGCTGCCCCCAGACACACTTCTTGCCGCCAGGGTGGAGCAGGGTGGATCTCTAGCACCCAGTGTTCCAAATATTGGACCAGGGAAGTCCTTCCATTCTCTAGGGCAGAAAAAAGTGACAACTGTGTAGCTACAATTCCAGTTTTCCTAAGGGAATTGTAGACTAACTAGTCATCAAACATTGCCCTTCCCAAATTCGAAATGCCTAAAGCTGAATTCACCACCTTCTCCTAAAACATTTCCTTCTTGTCTTACACATTCCCAGTGATGTCTGTACCCAGATGTGCGTTGGTCAGTGTTTAACAAAGCCTCGCAAAGAAAAGAGCTCTGATTTCCTTGATGCAGACACTCCCACTCTGTGGCCCCCAGATCCCATGGGGTGTCATGAGGCGGAGACTGGAGAGACAGAGAGACACATACACCTGGGCTCCTGGAGCAGAGTTGGGCTGAGGTCGGCCTCCTGCCAGCTGCCCACGCCATTCGAGCCTGACATGTGACCTGTAGCTTTGACCCTCTTTCCTTCCATACCCAGGAGCAGCATGACAAGGTGGGTTCCCTTTTGCCCAAAGCCCTTTGGACAGGCTGGCACCGTGCAAGCCTGTCACCAGACAGGAGACGCATGGGTCTTTGGTTTCCATTTGGGTTAGTGATTGAGAATGGGGCTAACACCACCTCTGGGGTATTTTGGAAATCCTAAATGAAGGCATCAGGGAGATGAGATCCAGGGAGGTCCTGTAATGGGCAGGACAGAACTGTCTAAGAAAGAGTCATCTAGCATGGCTTTCAAATTTTATTTAAAAAGCTGGAAAATTTGTTTATAACTTCTGAACCTAGAACTTAGTTCCATTTTACTTATTGGCACAGAATATGTATATTTTTGGCTTTAACATGCACTGAATGTACTCGTTTTTATTCTGGTGTCCTCTCTCTGGTTTCTCTGTATTTATCAGGGTGGCTTCTGATCATATTTTTCTCTAATCCAACCTTATTCAGTGTATATATGTCCGAGACAATACGATTCATTTTTCTTGTTGTGGATAGTTGTGTCCAACCATGGAACATGTATCATTGGATGAGAAGTTATTTTCTTTTTGTATCTCTCTTAATAAAGTAAGGCATTCTGTTTATTTTTTGGAAGTATGTAGATAGCTACTATAATCTTTAAAATGTTCTTCTGGCCGAAAGCCATGGGACCAGCAGTAAACGATCACCGGCTCTTCTACGAACGTCACAGTGCTAAAGCCAGTCTGATTCTAGAAGCATAAAGAAAGCTGCATGGGTTTGTTAAAAAAATATATATTTCTGGACCTGATGAACTGACTTTATTTTTTTTTTTTTAATTTTTTTTTTCAAACGTTTATTTATTTTTGGGACAGAGAGAGACAGAGCATGAACGGGGGAGGGGCAGAGAGAGAGGGAGACACAGAATCGGAAGCAGGCTCCAGGCTCTGAGCCATCAGCCCAGAGCCTGACGCGGGGCTCGAACTCACGGACCGCGAGATCGTGACCTGGCTGAAGTCGGACGCTTCACCGACTGCGCCACCCAGGCGCCCCCCTGATGAATTGACTTTAAAAAAAGTTTATTTATTTCAAGAGAGAGCATGAGCAGGGGAGGGGCAGAGAGAGAGAGGGACAGCGAGAATCCCAAGCAGTCTCCATGCTGTCAGTGTTGAGCCCAGTGTGGGGCTTGAACTCATGAACCATGAGATCATGGCCTCAGCCAAAACCAAGGGTCAGACACTCAACCCACTGAGCCACCCAGGCACCCTAGATAAATGGACTCTTCTAAGGGGTGCCAAGAAAACTTTTGTGCGGGCTTCCTTATATGTCACAATTAACGTTTTTGCTCCTGTCTACACCTTTTTAGGCTACTTTGCTCTTGGTCGTGAGATTAGATTAAAGCAGCAGGACAGAGATGACCCTGACCCTGGGCGCCTGCCCCCCAGAAAGGAATCCACTGCATCAGGATAGCTGGTTCTTGGAGCCCCCCTGGGCCAGGGCTTACCTTCTGCTTGTGGGGTGGTGTGAGGTCTTCAGGGTCATGTATGAGAGGTCACAGGGTGGCGGGGTCATTTGGGAACTTGGCGCTGTGGATATTTGTCATCTGGTGTCTAAGTTCAGGCAACTATAACAAAAAGACCACTGACTAGGGCTCAAACCACAGACATTTATTCTCACCGTTCGGGAGGTTGGAAGTCCCATGTCAAGGGGCCGGCAGATTGGGCGTCCGGTGAGGGCCCAATGCCTGGTTTGCAGACAGCTATCTTCCTGTATCCTCGCATGGTGGAGAGAGGGCACTGTGGTCTCCTCACCTCCTAAAAAGGGCACCGATCCCATTCCCGAGGGCCTTCATCACCACGGGCCTCTGCAGGGACCACCCAAGGGCAGTGTGGGCTCTGCCCATGCTTGGCTCCGCCCTCAGCCGAGAACTTGCCTGGCCTCAGCCGGCTGCCGCTGTCTGTGATGGTCCAAGCTGGCACCCCAGTGGACAACCTTAACATGGCTTGCCTCCTGCATCCTTCCTCCCCACCATTCCCACCTCCTTCTGCATTCTTTTTTCCTCATTGTGGTAGAATACACATAACATAAAACTTTCACTGTACAATTCAGCAGAATTAAATGTGTTTACATTGTCATGCAGGACGTTTTCATCTTCCCAGACTGAAACTCTGCCTCCCTTTTTAAAGAAGTTTTTTTATGTTTATTTATTTTAGAGAGAGAGAGAGTGAGAGTGGGGAAGGGGTAGAGAGAGAGGGAAACACAGAATCGGAAGCAGGCTCCAGGCTCCGAGCTGTCAGCACAGAGCCCTATGCAGGGCTCAAACCCAAGGACCATGAGCTCATGACCTGAGCCAAAGTCAGACGCTTATCCAACTGAGCCGCCCAGGAGCTCCTAACACTCTGTCCCCTTAAACACTAGCTCCTTGTGTGCCACCCCCCCGCCCCCACCAACTCCTGGTAACCGCTGTTCCACTTTCAGTCGCATGAATTCGCCTGCTTTCAATGTCTCATGTAAGTGGCATCGCACAATATTTGTCTTTTTGTGTCTGGCTTAATTCACTTAGCATATTGTCCTCAAGGTTCATCCATGTTGTAACAGATGCCGGAACCTCATTTCTTTTAAAGGTTGAGGAGTATTTCATTGCATGGATATGTCACGTGTTGTGTATCCATTCACACTTAGGTGAGCATTTGGGTTGTTTCGCTTTTTGCCTGTAGTGAATGTGAACATTGGTGTATTTCCTATAGTTTTGATCATTGAAAGGTACACCTGCCATATCCAGCCCTTTAAAATGCACTGAGTTTGTCCCATGGATCCAGTATCATGCTTGGTTCCTTAAATCTGTACCTCTGAGTAGGTGCCCTCACTGCATTTGCCCCTCTCAGGCCTCCCCTTCAACCCGCACCTGCTCCTACCCCATCTAGGGTGTGGAATGATGTCCTTCCTACGTCTGCCCTCAATCTAACTCTCTCTGTTTCGGTGGCCACCTGGTGTCCAAAACTCTGACTTTGTTCCCCGACCCTAGAACTACACGTGACCCCTTGGTTCCCTCAATAAATCCCGTTTGGATGTTCTGTTTCCGGGCAGTTGTTCCTTTGGTTGCGACTCTGCCCGTTTTAGCCTTCCTCATCCTTGCAGTCACCACAGCCCTCCGGACGAGGAAGGCTGGGTGCACAGACAGGGCTCAGCATTGGTATCAAAGAGAACTTACAACAAAGCTAATCAAACATGTAATTAATGCCATGCACCACGGTCATTATGCTACTCGGCAATTAGGCATGAATGATAAGTGGCGTGGAAGTCGCTATAATTAGTCTTACTTTGATACTGACCACCCAAACATTTCCAGACTTAGTAGGGCATGCCTGTGTGTGTGCGTGTGTGTGCGCGTGTGTGTTGATGGAAGAGCAGAAGATGTGAAAGGGTCTTTTGGAGAGGTGAGTGGTCCTCGGTGACCCCTGCCCTGGCCCCGAATCGGACGGGGCAGGAAGCGTTCCTTCTGGGGACTCGGCTGTGGCTTTATTTCCTTTCTCCAGGCTTCTGCTGGATCCTCCGTGCTTGTACATCCCCAGAGCAATTTCCTGTTCTTGTTCTTTTTTTCTTCTCCCTCCGCTGCTGACTGGAGAGAAGGGCGTGGGGGCTGTAAGTGCTGGCCCTTCCCTGGTGAAGGGCATGATGAAGGAAGGCCTCTCGGCTTAAGGATTGCTCTGTGCCGCTGCCTAGAATTCTAGCCACTGATTTAACCAACTCCTCCGACAGGGAGCCTCGGGATAGATTCTAGGACATCCGAAGCAGTGTTCCCAACTCGAGGGCTGAGGCGTCATTGCGTGGGGCCCAAGTATCGTCTTACTTTGAATAATTATCTTGCCTGTATTTATCCAAATTAAAAAACATGCACAAGGATGTGTGCAGATCAGTAAACTATCAGTTTAAGGCACTTATTAAATCCAGAACCCTCTAACATTAGGTATTCTTGCATCAGTAGAGATGAAAGGCACAGTTACTATACTGAGGTGTTTTTGCAGTTAAAAGGGGGTCTGCGTTTTGAACCTCGTATCTTTTTATTTCTCATGTTGAGGCCCTTTGTTCCTGTCAAACCAGGGTACCCTCTGCTCCCTGAACATCCTGTGCACTCCCCGTCCAGCCCTCTGCTCTCATTGTTTTTCATTTTATCTTTGATCTTCATTTATATTTTATTTTTTATTTCCTATTTTGTTAGTTTGACCTTCTAGGCATTTCCAGGAGTTATATTCCCAGCAGTAGTGAGGTGCCTATCATCCCCCAAGGAAGCCTTCTGAAGCTTGTCAGCCAGAAACACTGCTCCTTCCCTGCTCCCCTACAGGATGTAGCTTCTTGTTTTGAGTACTTAATGCATTTTGCCCTTGGGTTTCATCATCCGTGTACCTTATCACCCACGGGTAGCAACCACCTCCTTAGCTTTTTTGGTTGATTTTTTGGAGCCTTGGCAGACCTTGCATCATCTCAATGAATGTTTGTGTTTTTTTTTAAATTTTTTATAACGTTTATTTATTTTTGAGAGAGAGCACAAGTGGGGGAGAGGCAGAGAGAGAGGGAGACACAGAATCCGAAGCAGCTCTGGGCTCTGAGCTGTCGGCACAGAGCACGACGCGGGGCTCGAACTCACAAACTGTGAGATCATGACCTGAGCTAAGTCGGATGCTTAACCAACTGAGCCACCCAGGCGCCCCCACGTCTTTTCAAACTAACTCAAAGTCACTATTGAATAAATACAACATATTTACTAAATATGTTTATGATAACTTATATTAATAATATCACATATTATTAAATGTTATAAATATAACATATATCTTCGAAGCATAGCAGTGTGATACTTTATATAATAGAAAGGTAGAATGAGATCCAAATCCATTGTTCTATAAAATATATTAAAAATCAGCGAAACCAAGTTTTTTTTGTTTTGTTTTGTTTTTTTTACGCATTTATTTATTTTGGGAGAGAGAATCCCAACCAGGCTTCACACTCTCAGCACAGAGCCAGATGTGTGCTCGAACACACAGACTGTGAAATCATGATCTGAGCCGAAGTCGGACGCCTGACTGACTGTGCCACCCACACATCCCTCAGTGAATGTTTTTGATGTTTAGATAGAAATGTCAGCAAATAAGACTGAAGAGGTAGCCAACTGATGTGAAATTTTATTGGGTAAAGCTCTGAAACCCAGTGGTTAAACCAGTCCATTAAGGCAAGTCCTGATCGAAACCTCCAAACATTTCCTACTACCCTTGTTCTAATGAAGGTCTAACCATTTTTGTGTGTCCTATCCCCAGAGATTCTGCTTTTTACCGGTAATAGTGGGTGCTGAATAATTCATCAGAGAGACTTCACGTCAATATGGCAGACTGAGCTGACACAAGAAATGTTCTCTTCCCTTTGGCACACATACAAATGGTAGATAAATCAGGGGCCCCTGGGTGGCTCAGTCAGTTAAGTGTCTGACTCTTGATTTCGGCTCAGGTCATGATCTCACGGTTCGTGAGACTGAGCCCTGTGTCAGGCTTTGTGCTGACAGCGTGGAACCTGCTTGGGATTCTGTCTCTCCCTCACTCTGTGCTCTTCCTCTGCTCATGTTCTCTCTCTCTCAAAATAAATAAACTTAAAAAAAAAGAAGAAATCGTTGATAAATCAAACAGCAGCAGCGGAATTTTATATGTAGTGCTTGGTTTGGCATTAAAAAAGAGAAATCTCTAGGTTCCAGACAAAAAGAGGAAACTCAGCACCAGAATGTTGCCCGTCTACTGGTGACAGGTGGCAACATGTGCACAGACAGGGGCTGGGGGCCGTATGCACGAGGGCTGCGTGAAGCCCGAGGTCACCAAAAGCTGCCTTGTGTGTGAAATCACAAATACTAGTCTACTTGGGGAAGCTGCCTGGAAACCTGCCATTTGGGGTCAAGGGCAGAAAAGAAACTCTGCACCTCGCTGTGTCCTGGGGTGGGAATCTGGATTCCCTACATGGGTCAGGGATCCTACACTGAGAACCTAACATAAAACTGGTCCTGGATGGGCGAGTCTCTTGGTAGAGGCAGATGTGTTCTCCACATGGGTGTGTCCACATATCGAACAGAGAGAACAGTCAACGTTGAATATGAGGTTAAGTTAACAGTTAAAAACAAGGAAAAACCATTTTTTAATAAAGAAGAATCAGTAGGGATACAGGAAGATTTGCACCCCAGGAACAAGAAGACAGAATCTTTATAAACACATATTTAAAATGATAAGTGAGGGGCGCCTGGGTAGCTCAGTTGGTTGAGCTTCCACCTTGGGCTCAGGTCATGATCTCATAGTCTATGAATTCGAGCCCCGCGTCAGGCTCTGTGCTGACAGCTCAGAGCCTGGAGCCTGCTTCAGATTCTGTGTCTCCCTCTCTGACCCTCCCCCGTTCATGCTCTGTTGCTCTCTGTCTCAGAAATAAACATTAAAAAAATTAAAAAAAAAATAAAATGTAAAGTGAAATAACTCAGTCAGGGAAAGACAGATATCATATGTTTTCACACATAGGTGGAATTTGAGAAACTTAACAGAAGAGCATTGAGGATGGGAAGGGGAAAAAATAGTTTCAGACAGAGAGGGAGGGAGGCAAACCATAAGAAAGTAAAATACAGAGAACAAACCGAGGGTTGGTGGAGGGGGCGGTGGAGAGGGGAAAATGGGTGATGGGCATTGAGGAGGGCATTTGTTGGGATGAGCACTGGGTGTTGTATGGAAGCGATGAACCACGGGAATCTACCCCTGAAACCAAAAGCACCCTGTAGACACCGTATGTTAGCTAACTTGACAATAAATTATATTAAAAAAAATCATGTAAAATTAAAGTGAAAACACCATGGTATATTATTTGTACCAATTTGTGCCTGTATAATGTGACTTTCCTCTGAGATGCTAAGTTGTTCATTCGCCGATCTACTAAATGTTATTTTTTAGTTATCTAGTTCCGTGGTGTTATATCTAGTTCTTTATACTGCAACTGTCCCAAGAGCTCTTTATAAACCAGTGACTTAAAACTATGTACAATATGTTAGGGGTTATAAAAATAAATATGTCCCTTGTGTATAAAAAAATAAAATCATAAATAAAGAGCAAAACTTCAAACAAGAACGTGATACTATAAAGCACAATAGGCTTACCTTAAAGATAACTGAAAAGGAATCCTAGAAGCAAAAGTCTTAATGTGAAAAATGTTCAAGGACAGGGGACAGTCACACTGAGCAATGAATAAACAGCTGTAGATGAAAGGTATACGTTACAAGATGGATCCAGGGAAATCATCCCTAATGTCACCCACAGAGACAAAAAGCTACAAAGGTATAGAGAAGAGGAGGTGACAATGCAAATCCAATGTTTAGCTAATAGTAGTTGCACAAAGCATGAAGGGAAAGAAGAGGGGGAAGAAAGATTTGCAAAGATAATTGCTGAGTATTTTCTAGAATGGAAGATACACCTGAGTTATAAATCGACGAAGCATGCTGAGTCCAGAACTAGATAAATAAAAGCAATCCACACCTGAATACATCCTAGTAAAATTGTAGATCATCAGGGGTGCCTGGGTGGTTCAGTCGGTTGAGCATCCGACTTTTGATCTCAGCTCAGGTCTTGACCTCAGGGTTGTGAGTTCAAACCCCATGTTGGGCTCTGCACTGGGAGTGAAGCCTACTTAAAAAAAAAAAATGTGTGATTCATCAAAGAAAAGAGAAAAAATGGAAAAGTCTTCTACAAAGGAAGAACAATTAGATCATAAGCAGAGTTCTTATTAGCAACACAAAACGCTGGGAAAAGAATAGAGTATTTTTGGAGTGCCGAATGATAACATCTTTCAATTAGAATTTTATGCTCAGCTAGCCTATCATTTAAGAATGAGACAAATAAAAATAAAGACGTTTTCAGATATGTCAAACAACCATTTGTCTTTCATAAATCCTTGCTGAAAAACCACTACAGGATGTATATCAACAGAAGCAATGATCCAGAAGGAAAGACCGGAGTGCACAAACAGAATCAGTAGAAACAAAATGAAACATGTAAAGATACAGTTAAGTATTTTTAAAAAGAATAATTTGGGAATAAAAAGGTAGTATCAAAATAATGAACCAAATCCATGGTAGGTAACAAGCAGAAGACTGAAACTGATGAGTTCTAAAGCATTTCTATTTGCGGGAATTCTAAAGCATTTATATCTGGGAGAAAGCTGGATTTATTGGTTAGCTTTAGGCCATGTTACATGTGTATGTAAACATGTAAAGGGATGGACAAAATGAATTAGAATGTATGCTTTCTAAATGTCTGAACTAGTAGGGGAACGAAAAAAAGTCAGTCAATTCAGGGCAAGAAAGGAAGAATAAGATAAAAGATAAGATAAGATAAAAATAAGGTACCAAATATTCAATACTCACCATACAAAAAATATTGAATTCACTTATTAAAAACATGCACATGGTGAGTTATCAGGCAGCAATTAAAAGGTGTGAACTGAGTCTGCATGTATCAGCCTGTGAGGTGGTAATACAGTTGACAAAATTCACACAACTTCAAAAAGCATAGGAAGAAATGCCTGTAGTAAAAATAAGAGAAGTGGACTAAGAAAGACACAAATTCATCACGGTAACTACCTCTGGGGAGGGAGTGAGGAGAAAAGGATGAAGATTGGGGAGAAGATAATGTAACATTTACGCAGCGTTCTGTTTTTACACAAAATATCCTCATGTGAAAATGAAAACATGAATTAGCTTAATTGAGTCTTGCTGTTTTGCTAGTTGTCAGCGCATTACTCTTCCGAGGGTGTATTATGTTTTTATTCAGTTAAATCAAATATCCCCAAAGGCCAATGAATTAGGTGAGCTTAATGATGAGAACTCAGGTATCATGGCACCCCAGAGAGGGGGGTGGTTTGGGCAGGAAACCTCTCAGCCGCACGGTGGGGAAGTGGATGGGGTCACGTGGAAGGAACCCTGGCACAATCTGAATGAGAGCCAGGAATCCCAGCCCACAGCCAAGGGGAAGGAGGAGAAAGGACCATGGCCAACAAGGGTGGCATTTGGAGGATACGGCGGGCATCACAGCTGTGCTTTGTCACTCTATCCCCTGTCAGCCACCTCGCTGCCCGCTCCTAGCAAGTGCATTGCACCCGTCTGCCACTGTCCTACCACACGCGTGACATGCACTGACTCATTCAATGCTCATAGCAACCTTCGAGGATGGAACTGTTATTATCTGCATTTTGCACTTGAGAACACAAATGTAAGGAGGTTTATGTGCTTGGGGTCAAGGTGAGAGGGGGCAGAGGAGGGATTGGAGTCAATGAAACGTGGCTCTAGTGTCCATTCTATTTTTTGCTTTAAGTTTATTTATTTATTTCAGAGTGAGGTTGGGGTGCGGGCGGGAGGGAAGAGAATCCCAAGCAGGTTCTGTGCTGTCAGTGCAGAGCCCGTTGCAGGGCTCAGTCCCACAAATGTCAGATCATGCCCTGAGCTGAGATCAAGAGTTGGACGCTTAACCGCCTGAGCCACCCGGCGGGGCCCCAAGATTCCTTTCTATTAACGAGGGTGAGTAAGGCAGTTCCTGGTGGAGGGGAGGAGACTCCGAAGGCACCACATAAGTTAGAACAGAGGAGCACAGAGGACAGGGAGGCACTTGGCTGGGAACTGGCCCTGAGCATCTAGACCGGGTATTTCAGAGATGAAAACATTCATTTCATTTTGTTCTGCTTTGAGCACATGATGAGCTCTCCCTTGTCCTGGACCTGAGCCCTTGTCTGCCTTTGTCACTGCTTTTCAGGCAAGTTCTTCTCTTTAGATGAAGGTGATTGGAATGATCCAGATGAATGGCGGTAGCCGGTCCCTACAGCGGGAGCCGCTCGTGGCTCCTTCTATCCTTGGAGCAGAAACTGGCTGGAGAGGAGAGGGTGGGAGAGCGGGCTTTGTGGGAGACACAGCAGCAAGGAACCGTGGTCTGGGCTCACCTTGACTCTGAGCCAGCTCCCAACTTGCCTCACTCATAAGGGGGGAACCCTCCTGCCCTTGCGGTTCTCGGTGAGGGTCCCGCGGGAAGTCCCACGGTGCATGGAAGGCCTTCAGGTCACGCTGTGTCCCTTGCCGTCTTGTCATGTGTCCCGTCTTCTTCTGTCAGCCCCGGGCTCCCCTTCTCCTCCTGAGCTGTATGGTGCAGCCCGTGTACCCTGAGTCTGCGATCCCCCCAGCCTCATGGCTTTCCCTTCCGACTCTGCACTTACAGTCTCCTTGTGACGGTCCCTCCCCCCAGCCAGCCGGCCGCCCTCCCTCCCCTTCCCTGCACATGCCCGAGGGAGCACCCCCACTCTCACCTCTTCATGGAGCCCTCTGGGCTGCATGGGCTCCGCTCGCCTCCCCCCTGCACGCCGACAGGTCTCCCTTCCTCACTTGGTCTCGTTTCAGTACGTTTGCTCCTGCCATTTCCCGTGCAGACTTTGTCCTCTGACTTCTAAGCCTTTTTCAGCTTTTTTCATGAGGGGCCAGACTCTTGACGGTGGTGCCTGAGACCCCATTATTAAAAAAAAGTCCCTCTGGTTTATTAGTTATTATAGCTTCCGGAAGTCTCTGTAAACATGCAAATTCTTCTTGGGAGGTTAAGGTATGTATCGAGGCCATTGACAAATCTTTGCCTGAGATGCTAATGTAGGGCTTTGAAGGAATAAAATGCAAGACAGGTTGGTCTTGAAAAGGTGATAAGAGGGAGCAGAGGCTGGCCGGGGTAAGGTGCCAGAGTGGGCAGAATTGGTCACATGGGAATGTTATGGACGGAATGTGTCCCACCAAATTCATATGTTGGAGCCCTAACCCTCAATGTGATGGAATTTGGAGGTGGGGCCTTTGGGAGGTAATTAGGTTTAGATGAGGTCATGAGGGTGGGGCTCCCTTGAAGGCATCAGTGCCCTTAGAAGCAGAGGCAGCAACCAGAGCCCTCTCTCTCCACCATGTGAGGACAGAGAAAAGGTGGTCATCTACAGGCCAGGAAGAGGGTCTCACCAGGAATCAGACCTGCCAGCACCTTCGTCTTGGACTCCCAGCCTCCAGAACGGTGAGAAGAACATGCCTGTTGTTTACGACCCCCCAGTCCGTGGTTCTTTGTTGTAGCAGCCTGAGCTGAGATGGGGAGATATCTCCAAAGCAAACAAAAATGTGCAAAGGGGAAGGGAGGGGGAGGGTCAGACCACAGGCTCTGGAGTCAGGCCTCTTAGGTTCCTGTATCACCTCCGCCTCCTGCCAGTTCTCTAACTTTGGACAGATTCTTAAACCGTGTTCTTTTCTTTTTTTCAATCTGTGAAATGAAGACCCCAGTATCTTCCTCAGGGGTCATTGTGAGTGTCCTGCGTGTGAAGGGCTTACGACAGTGTCTTCACATTAGGATGTGCTTACTAGGATTGCTCCAATCATCTTTATTAGTCTTGGTTGGAATTCTTTCCTATTTACAACTGTAAATGCACGGGAGCTTGGGTACCTTTCCTGGGAAGCTGGTATTACCACCCCTACTTTACAGAGGAGGAAACGAGAATTTAGATTTCCCTGAGACCCCACAGAACGCTCAAAGTTGAAATCCCAGTGAAGGTCTTCCTGCTGGGTTTACTGCACGGCCTTCCTACCTGTCTGTGGCAGGTGTGTGCTGTTTCCAAGCATCCTTGGGCACTTTCTGGTGGTTCGTCTTAGGACCCAACTTGGCCAGGCTGTGGCACCTGATTGATTGGCAACGATGTTATCAAACGCTGTCTAGTCATTTCTGTGGAGTATTTTTAGGGGCCATTAACGTCTGAAGTCAGTTGACTTGAAGCAAAGATTTTACTTTACCTTAGGAGGCCTCTAATGTGGGTGGGCCTCATCGAATCAGCCGAAGTCCCTAAGAGCACGCTGTAGTCTGCTCAGGCCGACGTAACACAATACCACAGACTGGTTGTTACACAACAGAAATCTATTCTCACAGTTCCAGAGGCTGGGAAATCCCAAGATCAAGGTGCGGGCTGATCCACCTTCTGATGAGAGCTCTCCTCCTGGTTTGTAGATGGCTGATTCTTACTTACCTTCACACGGCGGAGAGAGCAAGCTCTCTGGTGTCTGTCTCTCTTATAGGGACACAAATGCCATCATGAGGGCCCCACCTCATGACCTCTTCTAACCTTAGTTACATTCCAAAGGCCACATCTCCAAAGTCCATCACATTGAGGGGTAGGGCTTCAACATATGAATTTCCAGGGGACACAAACATTTAGTTCACAACAGAGCAAAGACTGACATTCCCTTGCAGGGAAGGGAATCTGCCTCAAGACTACAGTGTGAATTCCTGCCTGGGTTTCCCGCCCTACAGATTTCAGATGTGTCGGCCCCCACACATTAAGTCCCCCTTGATTCCCCACTCCTCCAGTTGGCTAACCACTACATATGTCTCTTATTGGTTCTGTTCTCTGGAGACACCTGATGAAGACATGCTCAGAGACAGGTTTTGAGTCCGTAATTTTCCTCCTTTCACGTTCAGGCCAGGAATGACTTACACCAGCCCAAACCTGGAGATTTAAAATGCGACTTACCTCTCCACTTCCATCCACGTTGCTACAAAAGGCCATATTTCATTCTTTCTCATTGCCACATTATGCTAAGTGAAATAAGTCATACAGAGAAAGACAGATACCATATGTTTTCACTCTTATGTCGATCCTGAGAAACTTAACAGAAGTCCATGGGGAGGGGAAGAAGAAAAAAAAGAGGTTAGAGAGGGAGGGAGCCAAAGCATAAGAGACTCTTAGAAACTGAGAACAAACTGAGGATTGATGGGGGGTGGGAGGGAGGGGAGGGTGGGTGATGGGTATTGAGGAGGGCACCTTTTGGGATGAGCACTGGGTGTTGTATGGAAACCAATTTGACAATAAATTTAGTATTAAAAAAAAGAAATGCAAATGTTGTGCAGAATGTCTCCGAAGGCTGTTAATACAGAATAAATTTTCATTCCCTGCAACAAAACAAAACAAAACAAAACAAAACAAAACAAAACAAAACAAAACAACAAATGACTTACCTTTGGAAAAATATAGTGACCCTAGTTGCCAAAGCTCGTTTTCCCACTATGGGATCAGACTCCAAGTTCACTGCCAACCACTCCTCCTCTTGCATCATGGGACGCTTATCAATTGTTGTAGTCGAGGTTCAGGGAGAACTGTTGTCAATGGTGAGCCATTCATTACTCTAAGGAACAACTTAATTGCTCCTAGTCATCTCTTTGTTAAGCCTATTTCTTTATTCTTAATCCTTGCATTATTTTAGAAATGTAGAAAAAAATGAGTTAGAAAGAAGAGAAAGGGGATAAAAGGTAACCGGAGGGTGTATGGGACTCATTATTCTTTTTCATTTTACCCAAATGTTATCAGTTCATTTGAACATCGATTCTTTATCAGTCGTCGTCATCGTCGTTGTCGTCGTCTTCTTCTTCTAATGTTTGTTTATTTATATTTATTTATTTTTTAACGTTTATTTATTTCTGAGAGAGAGAGAGACAGAGCATGAGCAGGGGAGGGGCAGAGAGAGAGGGAGACACAGAATCTGAAACAGGCTCCAGCCTTTCAGCTGTCTGCACAGAGCCCAACGTGGGGCTCGAACTCACGGACCGCAAGATCATGACCTGAGCTGAAGTCGGACACTTAACCGACTGAGCCATCCAGGTGCCCCACATGTTTATTTATTTTTGAGACAGAGAGAGACAGAGCGTGAGCAGGGGAGGGGCAGAGAGAGGGGGAAACACAGAATCGGAAGCAGGCTCCAGGCTCCTAGCTGTCAGCACAGAGCCCGAGGTGGGGCTCAAACCCACAAACCATGAGATTGCGACCTGAGCTGAAGTTGGATGCTTAACCGACTGAGCCACCCAGGCGTGCCACCAGTCTTCTTGATGTTAAGGTGGATTCTTTGAAGGTCATCTTCCACATACCATTTGTGAAGAGACAAGGGACAAATAATTAGTAATAATATTAATGGTGCATTAAAACCCTGCAGCTTTGTACCTTGGGAAGCACATTTGTGGATCTTGTTTCAGTTCATGCTTTAAACCTTCCCATACCACAGGGAAGCCTTTCTATAATCAATCCTTAACACTTAGGAGAGATTTTTCCCCCCTGAAGCCTTCTTGTGTCTTTAGAACCAGTGTGTGTCAATTCCTTTATAAAATAGAATCGAATGTAATTTGAAATGTTTGAAGAATAACATAAGACATGACATGCAGAGAACAGCAGTTCCAGATGGGGAGAAATGAGCTAGATCCCAGGCATGGAGTTGGGAGTGGTGCCTCCAGCCCTAAGCCCTAGAGTCCTCCTGCCTATGGCCACTCAGCGTCTCAACCCCTCCCAGCCACTGTGTCTGTTCTTTGGCATGTCCTGGGTCACCAGTCACCTGTGAGAGTTGACACGGGAAAAGTTGAATTTTCAAGGGTCTGTTGCAGGGCTGGAAAATAGGGAGCATCTTGGCAGCATTTTCCCACCCCAGACCCACTGGCAGATACACCTGATTGTCTATGGGAATCTCTTCCTCTCATCTCTGGACTGGGCTTCAGAACCCTTCCTTGCCACACCTCTCTAAGGAGCCATCAACCAATCAGAATCAGTGCTAGCCTCAATCCGTCTTTGCTGCTCAGATCCTATATTATTATTCTGCTAGTCTAAAGTAATTGGAAGGATTCCATGTGATTTACTCAGTCACAGAGAATTTCAGAATATCAGAATGGGAAGGGGACTTGGAGATTGATGGCAACGCTTTTACTGAATAGCTAAGAAACTCTAGAGAAGTGGCCAAGGAGATCTACACCACTGGGACAAGAACCCAGATTTCCCTGCCCAGTGAGGGACTAACATTGTTAACATGCCTTCCAAAGAGCATGGGGAGAATCGCTTCATTCTCCCTATTCTGAGTTAATGAAATAATTACAGGTTCCCTGAGTCAGAAGGACTTAATGTCCACTTGGTCCAGCTTCCCATCCATGGGAGGAAGAAGACCCGAATTCTTCCAGTGACAGAACTCCTTGTCAAGAACCCTTTCCATTTTGGATTCTAGTTGAATTAAAATCTTCTACTCAAGAGCTCTCAACAGCTGACCGCAGTTTTCCCCCTCTCAATGAGCCTGACAGACTGGTGAATGTATTATCTTTACCAAAGGGGGTAGAAATTTAGCTTAGTTAAGTGCATCTATCTCCAGCTCCCTCTTAAGAGGTCAATCTAATGGTGACCATTTTTAAACAAAGATTTTTGATGTTTGTTTTTGAGAGAGAGACAGAGTATGAGCAGGGGAGGGGCAGAGGCAGAGAGAGATACAGAATCCGAAGCAGGATCTAGGCTCTGAGCTGTCGTCAGCACAGAGCCCAATGTGGGGCTCGAACTCACAGACCACGAGATCATGACCTGAGCCAAAGTTGGACACTTAACCAACTGAGCCACCCAGGCATTCCTCTAATGGTGACCATTTTGAGTACCATGTTAGGTGGAGGGGAGACACTTTCAGGCAGATGGACATTCTCTGGGGAGCTTTTGAATAGCTCCATCCAGACACCTGCTTTCTCCTTCACACACCAGGTCAGACCTGAGGCTCCCAAGGAATGGGCCTGAGTGGGGTGTCTTTGGGCAGGGGAGCCACAGTCCAGGCGGTTGTTACTGAGGCTTCAGGAGTCTCTCTGGCCTTTGTCTGGACAGGTGACCTTACAAGTATTTTCTAAGGGTTAAAATGGCTTCCTCTAGGTATGTGAGCTCCTCTCTGTGTGCCATCTTGACTGATAGTCATTTTTTCCACAATGTAAGCCATTTTGACATGAAGAGTGTGCTTTTCCAAGGCACTTTTGTACTGATCGTTTGCCATCAGACTTTGACAAAGCTCCATATTATCGGAAATACCAGAGGAGCAGCTCCACTCTTCACTATAACTCAGGAAGCATATTAGGCCCTGAAATTCTAATACCTCATTTTCATGACAAACGATCCAACAAGAGCCCGAAATGGCGGCCATGAATCTCTGTTCCTCACTGCGGTCGCCCTGGGAGGAAGAAAGTGCCGAACACTTAACCTCTCTTCGCCAGCACATGGGTACACGAGGTGTGTGGGGAACACTGACCACAAGTTAGGGCTGCCATTCACGTGGCTTTGGGACCCTCATAACTTCGAGTAGACTCAGTTCTAAAATATAGGAACATGTCAAGAAACCAGGATTATGATGGTTACACTTGACATTGCCCTGACCACCGAGGCCTTGGCAAAAGGCACTTGAAAGCCACAGGAGTGAAAACATCCCACTGAAGGGGGCACACTAATCACAGTACAAGTTAGCTCTCCAGGGGCTCTGCAAGAGTAGCAGAAGGCTGCCAAACAGCATGCAAGCTTTCATTTCACTCACTTTTTTTTAATGTATATTTATTTTTGAGAGAGAGAGAGAGAGAGAGAGACAGACAGACAGACAGACAGACTGTGAATGGGGGAAGAGTGGAGAGAGAGGGAGACACCGAATCCGAAGCAGGCTCCAGGTTCTGAGCTGTCAGCACAGAGTCCGACTTGGGGCTTGAACTCACGAACCACAAGATCTTGACCTAAGCCGAAGTCAGGACTCAAAGGACTGAGCCACCCAGGCGCCCCTCATTTCATATGCAAATGGAACATGGCTCAATGTTTGTATCAACTTGGGACTCCCCAGACACTCAGTCTTAGTGATGGCAGTTTTCATGATAGAACAGAATTCAGAAGTAGAGACCAGGCACCTTGACCTCCCAGAAGAGACTCTAGTAATTAAAACACAAGGGGCTTATGGGTTAGGGTCCTCCGGGAGCCAGGACCGATGGGATGTGCGTGTGTGTATGTTTGTATGTGCGTGTATCTGTAAACTAAGGAACTGGCTCATGTGGCTGCGGAGGCTGGCAAGTCTCACGATGTGTGGCCAACAAGCTGGGGACTCTGGAGAGCCAGTGGTGCTGTTACTGTTGGACTGAAGGCCAAGAGCCTGGAGCCGATGATGCAGTTCAGCGAGGCTCCACTGCTCCAGGTTCTAAAGCCAGAAAGAAATTGATGTTCCTTCTCTAAGGCAGTCAGATGGGAGGAATTCTCTCATACTCAGTCTTTTTGTCACATTCAGACCTTCATTTGACTGGGTAAGGCCCATCCACATCAGGGAGAGCAATCTGCTTGCTTTGATTCAAACGTTAATATAATCCAGAAACACTCTCACAGAGACACCCAGAATAATGTCTGGCCAATTGTCATTGGTCCGTCATTGACCATGACATTGGCCTAGTCAAGTTGACACATAAAATTAACCATCACAAGTCTACCACTTGTCACTTGGCACTCATTCATCTCCACAAGTCCTACTTAATATCCATGTGAAGACAATATCAAGGTCATAACTCTGCCTAAGCGATGCCCGTCCTGAGTGTACCTGACAGCACGCTGATTCAGACTCTGGAAGAGGGGGTGAAGCCCCCCAGTGAGGCTTACTGTTGATTTCCTGTAACAAATACTAGGATGTCATATTAGCAACACTTAAATACTATGGAATAAGGTCAATGCATCTTATGTTACATGATGAGGGAATGACAGGGAAGTAGACAAAGATATTTGCTTAATATATATGTACACACACACACACACACACACACACATTCCTAACAATCTAAGGAGGAAATGCTCATGGCAATTACAATCCTCATTTGTGTAACTGGTCACCTGGCCAGAGCTGGTGTTTATAACTACCTTCTTTCTCTACCCTTTCTGTATCCCCTTTGCCTTCAGCAAAATACCTCAGCTGGTTGTGGTTCTCTACCTGTGGGGTGATCCAGACCTCCATTCCTGAAGAGTCTGGGCAATTAGTAGTCCCACCTGGTTGGGCTGTTGTAGTTTTCCGTTGGCTTTAATCACAGGGCATAGCAATCCTAACACACTCTAAGGGAGCTCCTGTATTCCAGACACACTCTTCCTCCCTTCAGTGTCCAGTCTCCCCATGGTGGTTAGGACCAGTCACCCCCAACAGCACAGAAGCTCCTTTGGAACTAGAACCTCTGGGCCAGGAGAGCATAAGGTCATGGGAATAGGAAGCAAACATTTTGCTAGTGGTCACTGGTGTAATAGTGGGTGGTTCCACTTTCCCTTTGACCCCTTGATTGTTGGGTCTGTGAATCCTGGCCATGGGAGAAAGCGCGCCATATACCAGACAGCGACGCTCAGCATGTACAGTCTTCTGGAGAGCCTTTCCTCAGCCCTGCGGGGCACTGCCACCTAGCTGGCACTGTACCTGAGTCTTCAGAAGGACATTCCACCATTCTATGAGGCCAGCTGCTTCAGGAGGGTGGGGACGCGTATGGCCAGTGAATTCCAAGCGCGTGGAGTCATTGCTGCACCTCTTTCGCTGTGAGGTGGGTCGCTTGATCAGGAGCAAAGCCGTGTGGAATGGCATCTTGGTAGATCCGGCATTCTGGAAGCCCAGAGATGATACTTCTGGCAGAAGTACTGCATGTAGGGAAGGAAGATCTGTATCTATAGTAAATGTCCATTCTAGTAAGGACGCAATGCTGCCTCCTCCACGATAGAAGTGACCCAGTGCAATCAACCTGCCATCAGACAGCTTCTGGGGGCATGGCGCCATATTGGACACTCAGTGGTGGCCATGGCCAGGTCAGCCTTGGTGAGTGGAGGTCCGTGTTGCTGAGCCCATGTATAAGCTCCATCCCTGCCAGCGTGGCCACTTTATGAACCCATTGAGCAAAGACGGGGGTGGGTGGGGAAAGAGGATGACCGGTATCCACAGAACACATCATGGAACCACTCGGTTTTTAAAATCCTTCTCTGTCCCCTCGCCCACATTCCTGCCTCAGTCCTGATCTCTCTCCCTGGTAGCCAGCCCTGATGTCTGACCTGCCCCTGGGAGGGGTCCTCCTCACTGTCCCCCTCCACCAACCTCTAATCCCCGGTGAGGTCAGCCCTCATCTCGGGAGAGGTGGGAACAGCCTTGTCTGCTAACGTGTTCAAGTGGCTTCCACAACTCGCCTCATGGTACGTATTTGCTTTTCTCCTGGCATCGCATGGGGGTGCGTTCCCAGGGGAGACCATGTGAATCAGTTGGGGTAGACAGAAAACACATCACTTATTTCCCAGCCCCATTCTGGAGCTTAGCTGAGCTTATTCGATTTGATTAAAGGATTTTATGTCTGGCTTGTTGGAGAGATAGGGATTAAGCAGTAAGGAGCTTTTCCCTTCCTGGGCTCTCTGAACTTATCACCAGAGTATAGCCGTGTTCTGGCTTCTTGGCTGCTTCTCTTAAAATGCCAGATTCTTTTCCTTCGTTTGTATTAATGAGATCAGTCAAAAATTATTGAACCTTGTGCAGTTTTGCAACCTGTAAATTATCAAATATAAAAGCTGGGAGTTTAGAAAGAATCCCACCAGCCCCAAACATCATTTTACTGGAGATAAATATGAGATATGAGAACTGGAGAGGTTGACTTGCTTGAGGTCACACAGCAAGTTCCAGGCAGAGTGATGAGTAGAACCCAGGTCTCCTGTCTCCTGAATTGGCAATGCTTTGTGTCCTCTCTTGGCCCTGGAAATGGAGACTGAACCTCGCAGGGAGCAACAGCGAAGGGAAGTAACAAAGGGAGAGTTCTTTTCCTGTGCCTGTGCCTACTCGGGCTCTCTGCTCCCTCTCTGGCAGACAAGAGCAGCCAGTAAGCCCTGACATTTTACTAGAGAATACCAAGGGAGTGGTGTACCCAGGAAAGTTACAGGATCACGGAACCGGAGAGAAGGGAAAAGGGCAATACGAGAATGTGACAGAGAAAGTGGTCCTTAGCGATCAATCCTTGGCGAGTCGGTGTTCTGTATTTATGGCCACCATACACCCGGGGCCAGGACTGTGAGACTCCCTGCATGAGGGGGCGGCCTCTGCTGGGCTCGCTGAGGAGGAAAGAATTGAGGACTCCCAGAGTCTCACAGCTGAAAGCATGGAAGGCCCGCTTGGCCAAAGTTATGGCAGGTGCAAGTCAAAGCCAGGAACGTAATGCGGGGCTTGACTCCTTCTCCGCATCCTCTCTCAAGGCCTTGGCTCCACCATGAACAGAGGGTCCGTCTAGACTGAGGCAGGTGTTAGTGGCCTGGGGTAGTTAGGAGTTTAGGAGAGGCCATGTGTGTTGGGTTTATTTCTCGAGAAGGTGGCTGTTTTCCTTCATGTATATTTGTGTGTAGATCGTGTCTATAGGGGCATTAACATAAATGGACTCTGTCTGCTTAACTGGAAGCAGGGTTGACTCTTGGAGGTGAGTCTGGGCACACCTGTTGACAGGATGGGTTCTGATGCAAATGGGAGGCATTCCAGCAGGTGGGCGAAGTGCAGGAATCAGAGATGGAAAACATCCACGCAGGGTAGGATGGGCAAGTCCCTGGGAAGAGTGGGGTGTCCCGTGGGCAGAAGGATCAGGGACCGCTTGGAAATATAGGCCTGAGCCAGTGGGTAGCAAGAATGCCTGAGAGGCAGCAGGAAACTGGGCACAGGATGGGGGTCAGGAGGTGTGGAGAAGCATGGGATGGGGTGTGAGGGCTCAGACTCAATGCAGGAGACTGGGCACGGTCATGGCTAGTCAGCAGAACGGAGGTCTGCCTGTGCCTCACCGGGAGGTGGGAGGGTGCTGGCTCTAACCAGGGCTCCTGCTCCAGGGCCGTGCCCTGTCCCTGAGCCTGACAGCCTCTGCTCTGGCCCCGGGTGTCTGGTCCGGTGGCCTCCTGGCCCCGTTCTCCATCCAGGAGCTCTGCCTTGGTGCACTCAGTCTCCTCCAGGCATTTATTCACTCAGCACCTTTCCCGAGTGTGTGTGTTCTTGGGATATGAAGAGCAGAATAGTCCAGAGGTGACTCTGGGGCATACTTGGTCCATCAGGAAGCATCAGTGCTCGGTAAGTCTTGTGGAATTGAACTGGATTCCCCAGAGTGCGAGCGTCTGGCCCAGTACTGGCCAGTGGTGGGCCCAAGTCCCTATACCTCAAAAGCTTAGCCACTTATGGTTTCTGGACAAACACTGCCTGAGGCAAGCAGGGTCAAAGGACCCCTCCCTCACTAGCAAGTAGGTGCTGGAATTGTCCTTACTCTCTTGGGGCCATTATCCAATCTGCCTGGGCAATATATTGGCTGGAGTCAAGGCAGACAATCTGAAATTGCACTAAAAGTTCATATGCATAACCTCAAAATGTTGCCATTAATGGAAATACCCTGATTCTGTGTCCTATGCATCATATCGGACCCTTGAATACACCTCTGGTCTCACCTGGGCCTGAATCTTCCATTTCTTTGAGGACACTGGACAGCTGGCTGCTCTGTGTGGTGTGGGGAAGAGGTTCAGTCCTACAACCACATAATGGGCCCCACATTCCACATCTTTCTCCTTCATTCATTTGCCCACATGCCTAGCATCACAGCATGCGCTGGGGCAGAAGCTTCACGGGACAGGTTAGGTTGCATATAATAGAACATCCAACTGAAACTCATTTAAATACTTTATTTGATTTATTGAGCCGTGTGACTGGGGAAAAACCCCGGAAGCAGATTGGATTTTAGGAATGGTTCAGTGAGATTTCTGTCCCTCTCTCTGTGATTGTCTCAGTTTTGTCGCCTCCAAGTTATGTCGTGTCCTTGGATTGGCTTGCCCCATGGACACACAATGGCTGCCAGCAGCAACCACGGCAACATGCTTCCTTAGCCACATTCAGCAGGAGAGGCTAGACCTATTGCCACCGTATCTGTATTACTGTAATGTTGTTCAGGCCATGCATAACTGTAAGCAGATCAGAGCTGGGTGAAACAGGCGAAGGCCAAGCAGGTAGGGAAGAAGCAGGAGGAAACTCAGGACAAATTGGCCGACTCTTCGGCTGACACGACCCCACGCTTTCCCCCCGCCCCCCAGAACATTATTTTGATTGGCCAATTACATGCTAGAAGATCAGATTGAATTCCATGAAGAAACACTTGGATGGAAATAATTGTAGGTAGAGTCATTTTATTAGTATTCCTAAAGACCTCTGATGAGGAATAATGATGGTAAATCATTAATATATATTTTCAGCTGCTTTAAAAATTAAATCTGTTCCACAATGTGTTTCGCCATTTTATGGCCATTATACAGAGCCCTTCGGGATAGTCTCCTAAAAGGCATTCCATAAATTTGATCTGTCCTTGTATTGCATTACATTTTACAGCAATAATCTGGCATTTTAAAAAGCTCCCAGGCATCATCTCTTTCAGAAGCAGCAGTGAAGGAAAGTGCGGGAGAATGGAAAATAGTGGGTTCTGGAGATGGAATCACCATCTTTTTTCAGAGGGGTCCGAGGAAAGGGCTCAGATGCGATCAGTGTTTTGGGGAGAGGTTTATTCCACCATTCCCTGAGGCTTCCTGTTCAACTCTTACTACATAGGTCTCTTCCTTAACTGTCCTTCCAAAAAAAAAAAAAAAAAAAATCCAGGCAGGGATCACCTCTATAAGACATTCTATAGTGGGGAATCACTCTTGCCTCGTGGCACAGTGGGGTTGAAGGGATATGGTGCACATGATGTCGGCCCTGGAGGTGGAGGGAGTAATTCATCCCTTCCGTTTCCGCAGCTGTTGACATCACTGTCCAGTCACCACCCACATGCTGTTTCCGTAGTGCCCACGATGCTTGGACAGCCTCTCCAGGCATTTGAAGATTCAGATACAGAATTTGCAGAGTATTCCCGAAGGGAAGACAGGGCAAGGGATCTCGTAACCTGCGGGGGCACTGTAGCTTCTCAGTCCTCTAAGATTGTTTGGATTTGGGGTTGGAAAGCCTACAAGGTGTGCATTTCTTGGTATTGAGGTCAACAGCATTATGCGGCTCTAAATGGAGAGGCCCTGATGCTAGCATCTAGAATACTTGGAACTGAAGTGACGTCAATGTGAAGTTGATTCATGGATCTGTTCTTGGGGCCACGGTTGCTGCAGGAGGAACTGACGTGTGACCCAGAGACATGGGCGACCATCTTCTGGCCGAAGCAAATAGAAAAATGAACTAGAGAGAAAGGGAGTGGGAGGGGATTTGTGGGAGGGGAGGATCGTTTTAGGAACCTTAAGTGCTTCGTGGGAACAGGGCCTGGGCTTTACAAGGGCAGAGTGTCCCTTTGTCCAACGTCATGGATGTCTTACCCCTGCCACGCATTATTTGGGCTCCACCACCGTGGGGTGAGCTCGATTGGGCAACGTGACCATTGTAGTCAGTACTGCGTATCAATACCCTGTGCTCGCCTCCCTGGGCTCACGCGGGTCTGTGCTCCCCAGACCCTCTGCCGTCAGGCAGGGCCATGCGGCGTGCGCTCGCCAATGAGCTGTGAGCTGGGGTGACTGTCAGTTTCCAGGGTGACACAGTGACCCTTGAGCTTCTCTGTCCTCTCGTTGTCCAGGAGCCCCGAGGTCTTGTGCTGAGTTGGCTGAACAAGATGGGGGCAGCAAGGGTCACTGAGTCACTGGGTGGACGGTGCCCACACTCACAGAGGATTTTATGTGCGAGGCAGATGCTACACTGATGAGGTTTTGGAATTTTGTTGTTGTTACTTCCGCTTGGCCTAATTTATCCCGAGTAGGATCGGAACTGTATACTTTGAGGCCGAATTAAAAGAGGGTAACTTCTCAACCCACCAGGTTGGAGTAGCCTCATGAAAGCTTAAGTGATATCTGGGTCTTTCTCATTTCAAAGGCTTCCGAGCCAACCACAAAGAGACTTTGCTTATTTATTTTTTTAAATATTTTTTTGTAAGTTTATTTATTTTGAGAGAGAGTGTGAGCACACAAGCGGGTCAGGGGCAGAGAGAGGGAGGGAGAGAGAATCCCAAGCAGGCCCTGCGCTGTCGGCACAGAGCCCCATGTGGGACTTGAACTCACGAGCCAGATCATGACTTGAGCCGAAATCCAGAGTCGGATGCTTAACCGACTGAGCCACCCGGGCGCCCCAACAAAGAGACCTTAAAGCCTTGATGGAGGAATACATCTAGGGGGTCCCTGGTAGTCACGAAGGAGCCCCAGGGGCCTGGTACCTTGTGCTGGAATGTCCTGGAGTGTGGAATGCAGGACAGTCCCGATTTCCCACCAGACAGGGAACAGCCCGAGTGGAGCCTCGCCTTGGCTCTCAGACTCATCAGTTCACAGAGTAAAGAACACCAACTGGGGAATCACTGGCTTGTAAGGTTGGCCCCAGCCACCAGCCACGCCATGCGGCACCTGCCAAGGTGTGCTCGTACGGAGCTCTGAACACCCTGGGCGCCGGGCCCCCAGTAAGAACTTTTTGGAAGCCTGCCCTCACGGTGGAACCCTCCGCGGCTGTCACCACATTTGTGGATCCAGCGTCTGGCACACGGTGGCATTCAAACAGATGACAAATGTGCCAGACCAGAGGACAGTCTTGGAGGAAGTGTCTGCAGAGTCGCTGGTGGGTAGTGTCATCCGGGCTTCGAGTAGGAGCACGTCCGGGACCGAAGCCGAGAGCTTCTCGCCGTGGCGTCCACGTCCGATCCTGCTGGCCCCACGTCAGGCGTGTGGGACTCTCTCCTGCCTTCCAAGCGGTGTTCAGCCTGATTGTCTTTTGCACCTGACAGCTTTTGTTCTTGGGAAGAATCCTGTTCCTTATTTTGTCCCCATGTCCTAAGGTTACGATGGATTTCATTAGGAGCAGCAGACAGTTCTTAGGAAAGAGCAATCCCCTTTGTTTATGGTGAGATGAATCAATGCTGGGGACCCAGCAGAAGTCACAGTCAATAGAGCTTTTCCCCGACCGCCACGATCTCTAACGGAGTTGGGGCACCCTGCTTATAGTTCAGTGGAGTGTCCTTGAGTTAACACTGGTTTCCAGGACATTGTTGGAAGTGTCCCCAGTGAGAAACTTTCTAACTTTGCAGAGAGAGCAGTAAGATAAGAAGCTTGGGGGTCTTTCTACAACATGTGTTGATTCCTTGGTATAATTTTATGGTTTCAGCTCCCTACCTGCCCTCCGGTATTACAGGCTGTGGATCCTTAGTCCTCTTGGCTTAGTGGGGCCTGGCAGCAGAAAGTAAGCAAAGGATCAGATGGTAGGCCCAGAGTAGTTAACACATGAGTGGGGTGTGGAGATTACCAGCCAGCGTCCTGAAATTTGAAAAATAATGAAAAGATGAACATCCATTTCTTTTTATTATTACCTGCTTTCTTCTACGAACTAAGGCTTAGGGAACGTGTTCTGTACACGCCTTCAGATTGGGATTTGACTAATATAAAGTATGATTTTCTCCCTGATTTGAACTTCTGCACAGAGCCAGCAGCCAGTGGATAAAATCAGTGCTTGTTGGGTTTAACTAGGTTGTAATCTTGGAGCATTGCGCTCTCAGGTTTTGTCCTTATTGAATGAGATAGTCTGATATTGACAAGCTTTTCTTTTTTCTTCTCCCCCTTTTCTTTCTTCTCTCCTTCCTTCCTTCCTTCCTTCCTTCCTTCCTTCCTTCCTTCCTTGCTTCTTTCCTTCCTTCCTCCCTCTCTCCCCCTTCCTCCCCTCCTCCCCTCCTTCCTTCCTTCCTTCCTTCCTCCCTCCCTCCCTCCCTCCCTCCCTCCCTCCCTCCCTTCCTTCCCTTCCCTCCCCTTCTCTTCCTTCTTTCCTTCCCTCCTCTCCCTCCCTCCCTTCTCCTTCCTTCCTTCCTTCCTTCCTTCCTTCCTTCCTTCTTTCCTTCCTTCCTTCCTTCTTTCCTTCCTTCCTTCCTTCCTTCCTTCCTTCCTTCCTTCCTTCTTTCCTTCCTTCCTCTCCCTCCCTCCCTTCTCCTTCCTTCCTTCCTTCCTTCCTTCCTTCCTTCCTTCCTTCCTCTTCCTTCCTTCCTCTCCCTCCCTTCCTCCCCCTCCCTCCCCCTCTCTTCTTTCTTTCTTTCTTTCCTTCTTTCCTTCTTTCTTTCTTTCTTTCTTTCTTTCTTTCTTTCTTTCTTTCTTTCTTTCTTTCTTTCTTCTTTGTGGTCAGCTGCAAAGTTAATGTTTTTCTTTCCCTCAGCTCCTTTTGCTTCTAGATTGAAATGTCCTTATTTGTACAAAACATTTTAGACATGTGGAGACCTTTTAGGATTGAAAGGGAGGCTGCGTCTCCCAGACTATGTGCGGTGAAACCTTCTCCAAGGCGCCTGACTGACCACAAGGACAAAGCTGGCAGTGTTTATGGAAGCCTCATGTACAACTGCCCCGTAACCCAGCACGTCTGCTCCTGGGCGTATACTCGAGAGGGATGGCTGCATGTGTCTCCTGAAAGATGTGTACTCGAATGCTAGCAGCCGTCTCTGTAACAGCCAAAAAAGAGAAACTTCCTAAGTGCCTCCAACTGCAGAAAGGATAAAGAATCATGGCTACACCAGTCTACTGAAACAAGAAAGAGCTGCTAATAAACAAACACCACAACCTGGATGGGTCTCAAAGAACACAGTGATGAGACAAAGAAGGCAGACGCAGGACGGCAGACACTATGTGATCCCCCTTATGTGACGTTCCAGAGAACAAGTGGGGGTTCTCTATGGGGGTAGAACCCAGAATAGTTGTTAACTTGGCAGGAGGAGGGTCATTGTGCAGGAGCGTGGTGGGGGGCCTTTGAGGTGTCAGAAGTGGTTTTCATTTAATTTTTTAAGTGTATTTATGTTTTGAGAGAGAGAGAGCAGGGAAGGGGCAGAGAGAGAGGGAATCCCAAGTAGGCTCTGCACTGTCAGCACAGAGCCTGATGTGGGGCTCGAACTCACGAACCGTGAGATCGTGACCTGAGCCGAAATCAAGAGTCAGACACTTAATCGACTGAGCCACCCAGGCGCCCTGGGATTGTTTGTACAATTTTTTTTAATGTTTATTTATTTTTGAGAGATAGAGCATAAGCAAGGGAGGGGCTGAAAGAGAGGGAGACACAGAATTCGAAGCAGGCTCCAGGCTCTGAGCTGTCAGCACAGAGCCCGACGCGGGGCTCGAGCTCATGAACCGTGAGATCATGACCTGAGCCGAAGTCGGACACTTAACCGACTGAGCTACCCAGGCGCTCCTCTGAGGTGTTTTTGAATCTTGATCTGGGTGATGGACACACACACATACACACACTTACACAGAATTCGTCAGGCTGTCTACTGTGGATAGACATATCCATAATCCTCCTGATGAAAAGACAAAGGCTGATACAAACGACTTGCTTTTTCAACCCAGTTTTATGTTCGCATTCCCTCCCACTGCTCATTCTTGTTAGATTGTCCTGTAATGAAGGGCGATCTGTTTCATTAGAGTGAGCGCGTATGTTTAACTGAATCCGTAGATAAGGTGTGTTAGGTCCACGCATTCAGGGAGGCTGGGAAAAATGAGACAATACATAAGGAGATGGAATTGGGAGTTTGCACTCCAAGGGACGTGTGACCGAATGCAACAGAATCTCCATAGGAGACTCAGCTGTGCAGACCTCGTCCTGGTCACTGCGGTCACTGGGCACCCCCCCTACACTCTAAGAATTTGTGGGGACCCACAACAGTGAGACACTCCTGAGGCTCACGGAGGGGGCAAAATGCCCATCCCCTGGGTCCTGCTTGGACACCGATAAGCAGCAGTAAGGCCTGGGCCAAGCCCTCATTGTCAGAGGAGACGGGGGGCGGGGGGTGGCGGAAGACCGGGGAGCACTCACGGAGGGCTCTTGTCCTGCAAGTAACATGACTGCTGTTGGCTTGGGGACTTCGTGGGGCCTTTCTTCTGTTATCACAGCCATACTGAAACGTTTGCAGGTCGGTATCATGTCACCGGTTCTTCTAGGTGGCCATTCTTGCACAGGGACGGAAGATGGTGTTCACCTTCCTGGTGTGCCTGGAAGGGTGCACCGTTAGACACGGGCTGGAGGCAAGGACGGCGATGAATAGGTCACACGGTAGAAGCCCAGGGGCACAGCATCCTAGCCTGTGGCTCGTGGGACCCCTCAGTATTCTGGCCTGTGGCTCCCGAGACCCTGGAGCGGACACAAGAGCCACAGGCACAAAACATGCCTCTCCTCTTCCACCTCTGCCCTGGGCGACCCCTAGGCTCGTTACAGTGCATCGCAGTGCGGTTACAGCCCCCCACGCCCCTCTCACGGGAGAAGGCTGCCGTGCTGGTTCCAGTACAAACCTTGTGGGGTCAAAACTCCCCCTCCCAACCCATGGGAGGAGCCCCCCAGATGATTGGAAGCAGCCTCCCTTACAGACCACCCTGTCCGGGACCCAAGACCCTGTTCACACAGAAGGAAAGGACCCTGGAGGTGCAGGTCAGCCGCCGCCTCTGGGCCTGCCCGCTCTCCCACCTTGAGAGCGTCCCGTCCTTAATCCACTGCTCTGTGCTCGCCACTTTTCCCCTGGCCGTCTTTATTCCAGCGCGGACACTCATGTAGATCTTCCGGGTGGAATCCAAGAGCCCAGACCTCCACTCAGATGACACAGCCCCTCCCACCGGTAACATACTGACTTTTCATGGATTGGCTTGAGTTACCAGAAACTGGCAGCTTATTCCCTTGGTTGCTTTCCCTCTCTTGCTACCGTCCAGGAGCTCACCTCCTGGGCTCACCCAAAGGGCTCATCCCTCCCGCACACTAGCCACCATGGGAGGGAAGTCTACCTAGAGTCACAGCAATCTAGAAGCTGAGAGATCCAGCAAGTCTGAGGACCTTTTAATAAAAACACTCTGCCACGTATGGAGCTTCCACCACGTCCTGAGTGTTCTCACACTAGCCCTCCCAGCCTTCCGTATTTTATGCGTGTATTCATCAAAACACAAGACGAAACAAGAAACGATGAAGGATCAGAGGGGTTAAGTGACTTTACCCAACTGGTACCGTAAGGGCACTCAGTCTCTGCTAGAGATGGAACTCCCGGTCGGGTGATGCTTCTGTCATCTGGCAATCATTGCTCATGGCTGGAGAGCCATGGGGGGAAGAGGGGGAGGGGGCGGGAGGCAGAGACAGGAGTGGGGAGGGGAGAGTCAGAAGACAGGATGCAGGGCTGGAGGCAGCGTTTGTCTGCTTCTCTGCTCCTCCAGGACCAGCCCTGGCTCCTTGGCTGTTTTATTTCCTCCCCTGGCTTTTGTCTTTCCAGCCTCACCGACATGTACTTGACAGGAAATGGGATGTGGGTTGAAGGTGTGCAACAGTGTTGCTCTCACAGCGCGAGACAATTTCCACATGAGCTCCTGCCTCTGTCCTGGCACATAATTACTTCTTCTTCTTGTGGGGAGAACACGGAGATCTGGCTCTGCAGCTTTGGAGTGTGTAACACAGTATCATTAGCTGTAATCACCCTGCTGGAGTTTAGCTCCAGAATTTGTCCATCTCATAAGTGCCCCAGGCTGCTTCCGATGGCCGGTTGCCCAGGCCGGTGTTGAGGCATCAGGTTTGCTGCCCAGTGTGTGTCCTCCACCCGCCCCACTCACCTCTCAGGTGACCCGACTGTTGAAGCCGCCCCAACACGGCTCTCGCCTTGCAGATCTCTCGTTGCCTCTCAAGTTCATTTTGGATCTTCTTCCGTTAATAATTGCTGGGGAATGTAAGTTTTTGGCTTGTTTTCACACATATCTTAAAAATTTTTTTTTAGCATTTATGCATTTTTGAAAGACAGAGAGAGACAAAGCGCAAACAGGGGAGGGGCAGAGAGAGAGGGAGACACAGAATCCGAAGCAGGCTCCGGGCTCCGAGCTGTCAGCGCAGAGCCCGACATGGGGCTTGAACTCATGAACCGTGAGACCAGGACCTGAGCCAAAGTCGGACGCTTAGCCGACTGAGCCACCCAGGTGCCCCTGTTTTCATGCATATCTTTTGTCCCCTCCACTGGACTCTTATTCTCGGGGCAGGGACATGTCTGTTTCACTCCTCCTTTGTGTCCCTAACCATGTACCTCCCAGCTCCCACCCCCCCCCCCCCATCTGGTCGCCGCCCTCCGAGTAAGGGCCGTTGAGCTGACATGACTGCGAGCGAGACTCTGCGGGGCTCTCGGGGACCTGACTTGCGTGTGACCGGCTGGCACTGGTCACTCAGCCCTGGGCTCCCAGCTCTCGGGTAGAGATGGGGAAGTGCCTCCTCGGTCTGCATCACTAGGGACAGGCTAGGGTGACCCAGACCGCAGAGACGAGGGTGTGCCAGAGAGTGAGCTATTGTGGATGAAACTGTTTCTTTAATGGAAATTAACAGTTTTTGGTCCTGTGAGGGACTGTTAGCGTATGCTTTGAGATCCGAAACGGCTGGATTTGTCTGCTAGCTGGGTCAGGTACTTAATCTTTTATAGACCCGATTCCCTCATTTCTGGAAAGGGGCTAAACACGTGCACCTTCGAGGACAGAGGTCGGGGTCTGCAAGGTATCTGGTGCCACCCATGGTGCATGGAGGCCGCATAACCCAAGGCAGAAGGAGGCAGTTGGGAAGACAAAGAGAACGGCTGTGACAGATGTGAACAAGGGCAGAGAGGAGGCCGCCGAGGAGGAAGAGTGCGCAGAGGTCACGTGTGAACAGGGGCGGTCCCTCAAGTGCCGAGCTCCGTCCCCAGTCCCTCAGCCCGGGCTGCGCCCCTCTTTTTGCAGAGATGCGGTGACGTAAGTGCACGATGAAGGGTCTCGGCCCAAGTGCTGCCTGTGCGCAGGCAGGACTCCGGAGTAAAAATAGCACAGAGCTGTGCCACTCACAGTGGGTCGCGTGGGGCCGGGAGCGGCACGGGGCGATGGCTGCGGTGGGTCACTGCACAGCTGGGGCCCGCCTCTGCCACCCCGCAGCCCTGCGTGTGCCGCTCGCACACTGGTTCCCGTCCGCCGTGTTTGCACGCCTCACCCTGTACGGAACGCTCCCTGCCTGTCAGCAGTTTTAATCAGAGGCACGAGGCCACATGATGCCTGTTTAAATATGTTAATGGCTGACGGAAGATTAAATAGGCCCCTTAACAAATGGGTCCATCGAGCCCGGGTGTCACCGCCCGACACGGCTGCACGTTATTGGCACCGACGGTCGCGCCCCTCCGAGGCATTCCATACATCTCCCGGTCTCCGCTCCTGCCGTCCTCCGTGAGCCCGTGACACCCTGAGAGTTATCACACCCCTCTTTGCACATATCCCTCTATCTTTCTGTGGCCACTGAGGTGGCTTCGGGAGGCCGCCCTGAGAATTATGGCCTCGCTGATCTATCTGTTCCTGGGCCACTTGCCCGGGCGAGTGACAGATTGCTCTCTACAGGGAAAAGCCACTTAGACCGCTTCTGACAGCAGAGACAAATTTCTCATATCTCAGGTTCCTTTGAAAAGCCACAAGAAGGAAAGTTGCCTGCAAAGGCTTGAAAGGTACGAGAAGTTGAATGTTGAAACTTTTGGGGCGATTCCCCCCTCACGCCTGATGTCTGGGGACGGGGGCACGTGGGCAACTCAGCCTCGCTTGGCATTAGGTGACAGGGACGCCCGACGGGCCTCGTGGTCCAGGACAGTGTTCACCCCGCTCTGAGCGCTGGGGGTCTCCTGGGAAGTACCCTCTGCCCCCCACGTGGCCCCCACTCGCTCCCCTGCCTTCCTTTGGCCGGTCAGGGCTCTGCGTGCCCGGGTTTCCTGCTCATTCGCTCGGCCTCCCCTCACTCCCTAAAGCTCGGCCGTGTTACCTGCTCTGCGTGACCGTCCCGGGTGCTTCTCCTCAGACTCCGCTCCCAGGGAACCCCGGCCGTTCCTACCAGAACAGGGGACGCCCTGCTGCAGGTAACAGCTGTGTGATCGTGGCTGCACCAGACTGTGAGCCCCTGTAGGGAAGCGGTGATTCCTTTGCTCACTTTCATATTCCTAGGGCAGGTGCCTGATGCGGTGCGGGGAAGTCCGGGCCTCAGAGGGTTCTCGATATCAGGTCCGTCTTTCAATTGCGAGGTACGGAACACACGGAAACGAGTCACAGGAAAACGTAAATGAGGGTGGTGTCTTGTCGGGGCCGGGCAGGAAACAGCACGTTCAAAGTGGGCAAAGGAGGACAATGTAATGGAGGGACTATTTACAGAAGCTGTGGGCAAGGCCTGGGAGGCCGGAGGGAGGGGGCGCCCCGGGCAGGACCCTGCGGGCCGGGGACGGCTTGGGCAGCCGAGCCCGGGGAGTGTGCAGCGGGACGAACACAGATGCTGAAGGCTGTGGTCTTCGGTGGAGGCATGTGGCGGGTCCCTGGTGACCCCGGGAGAGGAAGCCAAGGGCACGAGGACCCCCAGTCTCCCCTCTCTCCGTCTCCAACTCACCAGTGGTGTCCATGACCCGCCTCAAACCAGGACCCAGAAGGCCGTCCATCGGGGGTGGGGGCTGGAGCACAGGCAGGTGTGGATAAGTGGACAGGGTCTGGAGGGGCGACAAGATATCCACCCCTTGGGCCGTTTGGCGCCTGTCCTTGGGCCGTCTGGCGCCCGTCCTTGCTCCCATCCAGGCGAACGAGTCGCGTCCCCGACGCAGGGAACACACAAGCCTGAAGCAGCCGCCCCACCACCAGGTGTGACAAGCCCTGCACCCCCACCTAGAGTCTAACTTGCCCCCACCAGAGTGTCCACGGGAGGCACACTAGAAACGTGGGAGAGGGGAAGATTTAAGTAACATCAAGAACGCAGCTCGTGAAGCGCTGTTCCTGCGGCTGGTGGAAGGCTGATGCCAGTCGTGGTGGTGACTTGGGCCAACGTGGAAGTCACCGTCGATCCCGAGGTTTGGGGGCTGCCAAGCCTCTTGCTTCTCGGCGCATTTTCGTTCGTTCTCGGAATGCTTTCTCTGCCCTGCTCACCGATGACTTCCACCTGACGCTGAGGTTTGTCTCTCTCACTTTGTACCCCCGGGAGCGCCCGGTGCAGGGCCGGGCGAATGGTGCGTTGTCCGTAAATACCCTCGAGGAACATCCAGTTCTCCTGCAGGCTTCTGCGGGGGGCTCCCCTGTGCACAAACCGTCCGCGAACAACCCCCAGGAAAATAAAAGGAGATAGAAGTTTTCTATCGGTTTCCTGTTAGCAGCTCTGCTCCCAGGACCGAGGGGAAAGCTGACAGTCTGGGCCAACATGGGGCTTGGGGATTGTCATCCGTGTCAGAAGCAGCCCAGGTGTCTTTAAAGCGCCTCTGGATGTGCCCCTCATTAAGGTGGCCCAGCAAACGCTGTGGTCGGTGCGGGCCGCCTGTGAAATCAATCCGGCCGTTCCACACCGGAATTTGTATCTTGCTGTCGGATAGTTTTCTCCGGCCCCTGACCGGGCTCTGCTCCAGGAACTCATCCTTCCGACTCTCCCAGGACGGCTCTGTGCCTCCGGGAGAGTGACCTTACTCTGTTCTCTGCCCACAGTGCTGATTCCTGGGCAGCACACAAACCCAGACTGGATGCACCCGCCACCCCTCTCTCCAGGATGCAGTCTCTCTCCAGGCCCTATTTCCAGCTTCCTAATTCTCACAGGTGACAGCCTGAGGAGCTCCGGCAGGGGTCAGTTGTTCTGTCCTCCGCAGTTCTGCAGCAGGTGGTTACCTGGGGAGGGAAGCCAAGAGTTTCCCTGCCACCCTAGGTCAGGCTCCCCAGGCTCTGTGGTAGGCAGGGTGTGTGGACATGCCGAGCCAGGTCACCGTGGGAGGCGGAGGGGGGCGGTGTCCAAGGAGCCCAGACTCCCGGCTGAGCCTGTGTGTGTCTGTGCCCCACGACCGAGCTCTTTGCCTGGAGACTAGGCAGTGGTTCGCAGTCCCAACGTCACTGCCCCGATTCTTGGGGTCTCTGTGTGTGCAGTGAGGGAGGGGATTCAGGGATCTCCTGGGTCTTTTTCAGCTCTGAGAGCCTACAACTCCCCTGCAGCCACATCTGCTCTCATCGGATGCAGAAGGCAGGCGCGGGCACGGAGGAGGCTTGCAAGGGCTCTGTTCCTACGCCCGCGGGAGGAAGAAGATAGTCCCCCAGGAGCTCGACCGCACTTGAAGCATGGTAGAACTTGTCATGTCACCGAGGAATGACAGATGACATTTAGTGACATTCCTGGCGACTAATTCTGTGGTTGAGAACGTACTTGTAAAGAGCTCCCTTAGCCTGGAGCGAGATAATTATTGCCTTCTCACGCACTCAAGAAACTCCAAGAATGAAAGCTTAAAAACGCACGAATGCACCTTGTTTCTGCCGTGATTTGATGGACAAGAGGGAAAGCCTCCTTGAAATGGATTATTTTTTACGACAAGGTAAGTGAAATCTTGGCGAAAGACAAAAACCTCTCCCCACGCTCCCCCGCGCCTGCCCACGCCTACACCAGGAGATGCCCTTGAGCGATGGGTTTGCGATTAGCCACAGCAGGGAACTAGGTCCAGCAGCACATACAGGCTGGATTTGAATCCACACTGCCACTTACAGGCTGTGTGATTTTGAACGTGTCACGTAGCTTGTTCGAGCCTCAGTTTCTGCATCTAGAAAGCGGGCGTAAAAGCACTCAGCTCGTAGGATTGTCGTTGTCTGGGTTTATTTACTTGGCCACCGTTTCCTGACTGTGTGTGTATTACGTTCGGAGACAGGTACCCAGTGCTTCTATTGATGCTGCTCCACTTAAAACAATAAGGCTCCGTGAGGCTCGCCCACCTGTCCCTCTTTCTGTCTGTCTATCCTACTGGTCTCGGCTTCCTGACCATCTTTCCTTCCCTCCATCTGCCCTCCCTCCACCCCTCCCTCCCTCCAGCCCTCTTTCCCTCCATCCAAAAGCCTATTCTAAGAGCTGGAGTTACCAAGATTAATGACGGTTGTTAGGAGTTTTCTTTTGGTCCTTGGAGTCTTGAAAACATGATGTTTCTCAGAAGTGGTATAAAGATGTTATGGGGAATTTTGGGCATGACTTATCTGGGAGGATGACATACATTCTGAGACCAGCGTTTCCGTTTTGAAGATACAAGCGGTTCCTCAATACATCAGGGCAGTTGTTCACTGTGTCTGAAAGCTGCTTGTATCCTCAGTTGGCCCAGAAACCCACGGGGCCTGGCACAAGCTTCCAAAAGGCAGTTAGCATTGCGGGAACTCCGTTTTCAAGCCTACATCAACAACTCTGTGGAGAAAACCCTCAGCTCTTTGCTACACATACAGAATGTGAGGCAGCCTGCAAAACTCTATCCCGACCTTTTGAGGAATAAAGTCTGTTTTCAAGTAGGATCTACTTGTCTTCACTCTTTCGTGAGAGTTTAAAAAGGAACCGTATGCTCACCGCTGAGCCCTGAGAGAACATGCCTCCCTTTACGGCTGTGCTTCTCAGACCTTGGTGGACGTGCAAATGTCCTGGGGCTCTTGTTAGATGCGGTCCCTCCCTTAGTGGGTCTGGGGTGGGACCTGAGATTCTCCATTTCTCACAAGCTCCCAGGTGATGCTGACACTGCTGGTCTGGGGACCACCCTTCCAGCTGTAAGACAACTGCTCTGTTTGTGTCACTGAAACTTCCAGAATTTGCAATTTGCAGGCCTGGTGTGTGTGTGTGTGTGTGTGTGTGTGTGTGTGTGTGTGTGTGTGTATTTGGTAGCCCAAACTTTGTTCTGAGTGTTTATGTAAATGATTATTAGACACTGTTGTTCTTTCTTGCTCTTGAAAATGTTTAAATCTATTAATCTTTCTTATTTGTATACTCCTCTCAAAGTATTCAATGAAGAATCCTGTCAGGTATTTGGTTGAATTGAGTATTTCTTTATTAATTTTAAAATTCCAGGGGCGCCTGTGTGGTACAGTTGGTTAAGCATCTGACTCTTGATCTCGGGGTTGTAGGTTCAAGCCCCATGATGGGTATATAGATTGCTTAAAAATAAAAATATGAATAAAATCTTTAGAGGTGCCTGGATGGCTCAGTTGGTTAAGCGTTTGACTCTTGATTTCAGCTCAGGTCATGATCTCGCGGTTTGTGAGTTCGAGCCCTGCGTTGGGTTTTGTGCTGACAGTGCAGAGCCTGCTTGGGATTCTGTCTCTCATTCTCTCTGCCCCTCCCCCACTGCTGCATGCACTCTCTCTCTCTCTCTCTCAAAATACATAAGAGAAACTTAAAAAAAAATAAGATTCATTCCCAGAACAGATGTTCATATTCGTAGCATCAGACGTATTGACCAGAGCCACAATCTAGACTACGAAGTCTATTCTTTGTTTTAGGGTACAAGGTTCCCCCCACCTCCCCCCCGCCCAAAATCTTAACAGGGATTATATTTTCTGTTTCTTAAAGAATCTTATTCTGTTCACTAAAGGTTGACACTTTATTTCCTGGGTGTGTGCCCTAGGTCTGGAGATCTTAAAGGCATCTCGTCTCCACCCCGTTACCCTCCCCCCTCACACGCGCGCACACACACACAGCTGGAAGAGGAAACAGAGGTTCTACGTTGTGAAGGTTATTGAGATACGGAGCCTTGGTCGGGAAGGGGTGCTTGGGAGCAGATGGTGGCATCTGACAGGGCAGGGGAAGGAAATCCTCACCGTATCGCCGTGGACACCGTGATTCCTCGGGACACAGGGGTGCCTGTGTCTGAACCAGGTGTGGCACTGTGGAAGGGGCCACCGAGCTTTGGCCATGGGCTCACGTGCACGGGAATCAGCAAGGAAGCTCAGGCATCCGGCTGCGAGGGGTTACAGACTGCTTAGAGGGGAGCCGTGGTTGGCATGGGGAATGGAGAGTTTGGGGTATGTGTGAGCACGTGTGCGTGCATGTGCGTGCATGTACGTAGGTCGGCGGGGAGTTGGACTCCCTTTGGGGTCAACTTGGCCCTTCAGTGGGGTTCAGCCTTGAGTGGGACACTGGGGTGTTTCAGTTCCGGCTGAAAGTGAGGTGTTAACGTACTGTCGTCTGTAGTGAGTGTGTCTGTTTTTGTTTGTTTCTTTCGTTTTTGTTTTCAGTAGGCTTCACACCCAGTGCAGAGCCCAGCGCGGGGCTCGAACTCACAACTCTGAGATTAAGACCTGAGCTGAGATCAAGAGTCAGACGCTTCACCGACTGAGCCACCCAGGCGCCCATGGGTGTGTCTGTTTTCTCAGGGGACCATATTCATGGCATGCTTATAAAATTAGCAGTTCATTAAGAGTGGGCCCACGGTCTCCGGCCACCAGGCGGGACTGGAGAGGGTCAGTGTTAGGAGCACAGGAGCATCCTGAGGTCTGGGGGAGGCCAAAGTGTATGTGGGGAGATTTCATGGAGGGGGGACGTGTGAGGGAGACCTTCGAAATGAATGGGACTTTCACAAATCTAGAGGGACAAGTGGAGCGTCTCTGGCAGAGAAAGGATGTGAGCAAGTGAAAGGTAAGGTTTAGAAGGATGTGTAGGGAAGAGCGATAGAGTGTTGAGGACCGTGGGTTGTCATATCATGGAGGACCTGGAAGGCCTTTCAGTGTTGTTTCTTCTCTATCTTCAGACAATGAATGGTAAGCACCCTAGCTTTGTCTTTCCTTTGTGTGTATGTGTACGTGTGTGTGAGTAAGGGAATGTCATAGGTTGAAGACCCTGGCAGATAGCTCAGAGTTGCATTCAAGGAGTTTATTAGAGGCTGTGGTGGTGGTGATGCTCTTGGGAGCCATAGCTGTGAGCGTGGGCCTCCAATACACCATCCGGCTAGAGGAGGGACTGCCCTGTCCCGGTGGGGGTGGGGGGGGGGGCTGGGTGGCCGGGCAGGCACGACAGGGAGTGGAACAATCAAGCCAGGAGGTAGCTCGGGCTGGGCGCTTCTGAGTACCTAGTCTGCAAGTTGTTCCCAGTCCTTGATGGCATCGGGAGCTTGTGTCAAGTAGTGATGCGACGCTTCCGTGACCAAGAAAGTCCTGCCACGGAAAACAAAGCAGAACAAAACCAAGGTCAGTCGATCTGAATGGTGCTTCGTGATGTAGTTGACTTGTGCTCTGGCACGAAGTCCTCTCCTCGGGCGCTCAGACAGCTTGCGAGCCGGCAGCGCTCAGCCGGCCACTTTGAGGGCTCTGCTGTAGACCAGCTCTTCCCGCCATGTGGGAAAGTCACTCTGGGTCATTTCCCCACTGCCTGCACATGTGAAGACTTCCAGAGTCTGGAGAGAGGAGCTTTGCCTACTCTGTGCTTTCCTGAAAGGCTTTTCTCCCCCGTTTCCTCCTGGACTGGGGAGGCTGAGTCATCTTGGTGGATCTTGTCAGATTGTTTCTGACCACATACATTTCGTCTTCCCAAATGTCCGATCTTTGTCAGTGGCGAAATATCTGAAATGCTGACAAGGCTCTTATGGACCGCATACTATCGTTGCAGAGTCTGTAGGATTGATCCTTCCTAATTATGTTAGTGCTGGGCTATCACTCAAGTTTAGCGATGCTGTCTGGTCGTGTCTAGGAGATTTGTAGGCACCTGTGTTCATCCCCCGTACGGGACGCCACGAATAACTCCGATACCTTTTCAGCATCTTTCTTGTGTGAGACAATGTTATACAACCATCACAGGAAGCTCTTTAATAAATAATCACTTGTTTCTCTAGGTTCTCTCTCTGGTGCCTTGGAAGGGGCATTTCAAAATTTGGGATTGTTTTTTACAATTCCTGTTCCTTTTCCCTGTTGCGGAGTCAGAAACCCACTCTCTCCAGCCAGAGTGTTTCATTTCTAGTCCAGGGAATATTCCTCAGAATCATATGCAAGTTCACTAGGCAGAATTTAATCATTTTTATGTATGTGGCCTTTGGCTTCCCTGTCATTGAGTCTGAAATGAGTGGGCTTCAGACAATCAGAAGGAAAACAGTGAATCTAGAATCACAGACTCGTGAGGGGTTGGAGCTGAAAGGCTGCTGGGCTAGCTCACGATTTTGTCCTGGCTTCACATCGTCACTTGTGCCGACGGATTCTGAGTCAGGAGTGACTTTCTAGCACCTGTATGTCTTTAAAGCCTGACAGGGGATGCTTATGTTCATCTAGGTCTAAGCACCATGCCTGTAATTCTTAGTCTAGAGAGGGAAAGGAAACTGGGTGGAGAGGCCTTGTTTGTACAGTGAACGCAGGTCTCCCCCATTTTCATTGATGGGAATGTGAACCCAAGCCTTGGGAACAGGACAGCAGAGGGAAAGGCATTGGCCTGTCCAAATATTACAGCAGTAAACACTTGGATGGAACCTCTGTACCAAGTCTTGTGCTAAGCTCTTAATGCATTGTCTTTTAAAATATCAGCGTAATTCCATGCAGTTGATGTAATTATCCTCATTTTAAATATAAGATTAACATGTTTTTAAAATGTCTATTTATTTTTGATAGAGAGAGAGAGAGAGAGAGAGAGCGAGAGAGAGAGCATGCCCGCACATCAGCAGGGGAGGGACAGAGAGAGAGGGAGACAGGATCCAAAGTGGGTTCCTCACTGTCAGCACAGAGCCCAACGTGGGGCTCGATCCCATGAACTGAGATCATGACCTGAGCCGAAGTTGGGTGCTTAACTAACTGAGCCATCCAGGCGTCCCATCCTCATTTTGTATACGAGAAAACTGAGACCTAGAGAGGTTTCCTAACTTGACCAAGGTGCTGTAGATAGCAGGCAGGAGTTGGGCTGAAGCCAGACCTTCTGGCTGAGAACCTCTGTTCTTCTCTCCCTGCCAGAGAAAGACCACTTGGCGACTTGCAGGGGCCACTTGTGGCTTCCATTGGAAGGGACTTTGTATAACGTATGCATGCAAGGTGGTTTGGCAAATTTAATGTAGTTCTTAGTACAAGAGATCTGTAGATGATGAGACAGGGAGGGGAAAGGAGGATTCCAGAACAAGAAGGGGAGGGAAGTGATAACTGATGAGCAAGAAGGAATTGACCAGTGGGGACACGGGACAGACAAGGCCGACAGGGGTTTGTGGTTATGTATACTCACAGCTGGGAGGACACCCCATACCCTGCTGGCCACACGGCAGGGGTGCTTGGGAACACTGTGAACAGCAGGGGCAGGGGAGGCCGACTTCACTTTCCCCAGGAGGATGAGCTTGGTTTGTCTGAATAATTCCACAGGCTGGTAGGGAATCAGATTCACCACTCATCGCTAAGCAGGTGTCATGCCCGGCCCCAGGGGTGAGTCCCTGAGGGAGCAGAGTGGGCAGAGGGACTCAGAGCTGGACCACTGGAGGCCTGCTATGTTTGCCAGATGTCACATTGGCATAGGTTACTGAGCCTGAGTCTCAGGACTTAACTGTGGCCGTTCCTTCCTCAAAAGGTTGCGGTAATGACAGCGATGGGGTCACGATGTAGAACCAGAAAGCATTCATCAGCATAGAATTTTCCAGAGCACTACAAGCTTGCTAATGGGTAACTTGCTCTCTTTCCGCACCTGCACGGAGTTATTCAAATCTGAAATTTTAATGTTTTATTTTTTTCAAAGGTAAATACAGCATGTTTTTATTTATTTATTTATTTATTTATTTATTTATTTATTTATTTAAAATATAATTTATGGTCAAGTTGGCTAACACAGTGTGTAAAGTGTGCTCTTGGTTCAGGGGTAGATGCCTGTGGTTCATCACTTATATAAAACACCCAGTGCTCATCCCAACAAGTGCCCTCCTCAATGCCCGTCACCCATTTTCCCCTCTCTCTCACCCCCTTCCCATCAACCCTTACTTCTCTGTATTTAAGAGTCTCTTATGGTTTGCCTCCTTCCCTCTCTATTTGAAACCACTCCCCCCGCCCCCCTTCCCTTCCCCATGGTCTTCTGTGAAGTTGCTTTAAAATTATGCATGAATTCATCCAAGTGACTACTATGAGTTTGAGCAAGACAGACCACATCCATCCATTTTCACTGGTCTGGGATTCAACCCTGCATCCTTCTGCCTATATGTCAGGTGGGAAGAAGACTGGGCCCCCAACCGTATGAAAGAGAATTTCATGCTTACATTGTTTTCTTGCAAAAAAAAAAAAAAAAAAATCTTACCCAAGAACTGGCAGAAAAAGTCACATTAGCACCAGGTAGAAAAAAAAAAACAAAAAAACGAAGGGCCAAATACAATTTCAGATTTTAATTAAAAGATCATTTCTGTGTTCAGCCATCACCACTCTGTCCCTCATTTCAACATTTAAGATGAAAAGGGAAGCGTAACTCTACTTCCCCAGTGCGATGGCACTCAGGATCCTCCAGAGGGTAATAGCCGCCGATCGATTACGTGGTCGACTTGTTGAGCGTGATGGAAGCCATGTACTCAGGTGGTGAGGCACCGCGAATTTTAATCGGAAGCGCTTGGCGAAGCATTTTATCCAGGCTGAAATTGAAGTGATCCTGCGCTTTTCGCGGACTCTTTGCTCTTGATTTATAAAGGGAGATTAAAGCGAGAAGCAGTGAAGTAACGGTTTATGGATTCATAGACGAGGGGTGGAACACAACATGGAACGGAAGGAACATTCATCCAAAGTCACGAGACCCGGAGCTGAGTCCTGACCGCAGGTGCTAACTGCAACTTTAAGGAGGCGGCATGCCCTCCCTCAGCTCCAGGGTCCCGATTTACGAAACAGATGCATCACTTCCTGTCCTGTAACCGTGCTGGAAGGGGAGGGTCAAATGTTGAAAGGGAAGGACGCATACTGGTTTAGAAACTGCACCCTCCTCGTGTATTTATTATTCTGTTATCCTCGGTGGTAGTCATGGCCGTTTGGGAGGTGGAGCTCTGTTCTCGCGGGAACCCCAGGCGGGAGGCAGGATGTATGATTCGGGTTTCTTGTCACCCCGAAGAGCATCACCCCCCAGTGGGTGCATGGTGGAATTTAGTTCCTTTCCTGAAGAAACTTCAGGTTCACTTGGCAGAAGTCACGTGGAGAACACAGCACGTGGCTCGGAGGCATCCTGCACCGCACGGTGTGGCTCCCGCCAGGTTAACCCGGAGCCACGGGACTCGGGCTGGCCCGCATCCCTCGTCCCTGCACAGAAGCAATCCCGTACGTGCTGGGAGGCGCATTCCAGAGGGAGCCCTGCCGTCCGGCCCTCCCTTCCATCGGGCAGTGCCAGGCAGCCTCGTGTAGGGGAGGAGAGGACAGAACCCTCTCTCGGGGTCCGGTGTCCAAAGCCCCTGCTGCCAGGCTGGGGGCTCCTGGTCCCGTGGGAAAGCAGCGGCAATGGTGATGCATCTGCAAGATGGTTATTACTGCCCCCAGCCCATGGGGCTGCCAACAGGACTGCAGGTGCACAGATAAGCCCGAGAATGGCCTGATTCTGGGGAAGAGTCTCCCCGGTGTCTGAACCCTAAATCAGCAGGAGCTAGGTCAGAGCAGCAAGGCCCTCCGGCCCCTTCTGCAGCCCTGATGTACCTGCCTGGCCCAGGGCCTCCGTGGCGGGCCACTTATTCAGAGGCCAGACAGAGCAGGGAGTCAAGCCCTTGTTTCCTTTCTGGAATCGTCAAGCACATCAGCCCAGCAGAGGCCCAGTGACGTGGAGCTGCCCAACGGGCTCTGATGCACAGACGCAGGGGTGACGTCCCCTCTGAGGGGCTTGGCGCTCACCTGCCTAGCCCACATTCACTTTGCTGCTGGCCCCCACCCCCACCGTGATGCTAAAGCACGTGCAGATCTTAGGCGTAGCCAAATGGCCCATATGCTCATTTGTTATGGACCTTTCTCTAGGACTTCCGGATGGCATGAACCCACCCAGTTATCCACCTGGGTTTCCAAGAAGTAAGGGCATTTCCGGGGAGAGACGATGCAGGGTTGGCTTCGTGTGAAAGATGCCAGGTCAGCCAGAAGGCAAAGAAACTAATGTCAGGTCTCCTGAGACTGATGGGTCACCGATGTGGTGACCACACACTGCTGAGAACATGATCAGAAAGAGGGGAAGGGTCTCTGCATGAGTCCACTGACTTGGCTAAACCCAACAGGGAGACTTGGAGTCAGCAATGGCTCGCTCCTATGTCGGTGGTGTGGATCCAGTTGTGTCCTCCAAGTTCATATGTTGAAAGCCCAGCCCCCCAGGAGCTCGAATGTGATCTTATTTGGAAATAGCGTCATTGCAGATGTAATTAGTTAGGATGAGGTCACTCTGGACTAGGGTGGCCCTAATCCAGTAAGACCAGTGTCATTATAAAGAGGGGAAATTTGGATACAGATGCATAGGGAGAACCCCATGGGACGATGAGGGTGGGGGTGGGGCGATGCTTGTGCAAACCAAGGAGCACCCAAGACCGCCAGCGCTCAGAGGCTGGGAGACAGCAAGCGCCTTGCTCACAGCCTCACAAGGAGCCAGCCCTGTGCACACCTGCATCTCAGACTCGTGGCCTCCAAACTGTGAGACACTAAGTTTCTGTCGTTTGCAGCCACCCAGTGTGTGATGCTTTGCTATGGCAGCCCCGGAAGGTGAATGCAGCAGGCTGGCGGGTTTTCAGTCTCTCCCCTGCTTTGAGAATAGCGTTAGCGGAGTGAGTTAGTTTTATCCCAGGGGTCAGGATGGCGCAGCGGGCGGAATCTGGGACTCGGCCGGAGGACCTCGGCTTGCTTGGTCAACAAATAGTCGCGGCTACCTTTTCAAACGGGCACACAGTGGTGCCTAATAAGTGAGACGGGAACAGAGTGGAAGCTGTGTGAGATTGGGGAACTGATGTGGGAAACAAAACACATGCTGTTGATGCTGCCATGTGGGAAATACTGCTCATGTATTCACGCACTCACTCAAGTATCTGTGCACCTGCTAGGAGGCGCGATGCTGTTCTGGGCTTAGCGAACACAGCAGCGCCCACACACACAGAAGACCTGCCTTCGAGGTTTAGAGGACAAGCAATCAAAAAGTAGATGCTGTGGCTGTCAGTGGTAAGTGTTAGGGAGGAAAACTAACTCAGAGGTAGGGCGGGTGGCAGAGATGGGGGGTTGACATTTTAAGTAGGGACATCAGGAGAAGAAGAGGGTACTGGGGGGGCATCTGGCCTGTGCTTGAGCAGGAAGGAGCTGAGGACAATGCCAAACAGTGTGATGTGTGACCTTGCCCATATCAGCGCTTCATCCAAATCAGCCTCGTTGCCTTTACCCCTGGAGTGGGTGCCTCCCCTGTCATACCTGCCTCGCCTGCCTCACCTGCCCCACCTGCCTCATCTACTCACCTATCACCCCTGTCTTACCTGCCTCGCCTACCTCACCTATCACACCTGCTTCACCTGCCTTCACCGCCTCACCCTGTCCCAAGGCCATGAGGCGTACAGTGACTTGATGGATGAGAACGTGCCCCATTTAAATGTCAGTTACCACGAGAGCACCGCTTTGACATTTGATGGAAATAAATGAAAATGTTAGGAGGCAATGGCAGAGACCTGAGGCTTTTCTGAATATTTGAGTCCAGGTAAAATAATAGAGCCCGAGGGAAGTTCAAGCGAGTAATCAGATAAGGGAAAAAGTCGGCAGCCTGTGATCCCAAATTAAACTGTCTGCTTGGAGACCTGGCAGGCCATGCCCAGAATGGATTCTGGGAGTCTGGGTGAAAAAATGTCAATGCGGCAAGTGCTTACTGAATTCCCTGTGAGCTGTGGAGAGTCTGAAAGAAACAAGGTGGGAGTCTAGAGTCTTAGGGGAGACCCCTTTAAAAGACAACAGAACAACTCAAAACTTTGGCCTCACCTATGTCCACATGCCAGACTCCAGGGTGGGGAGGGACATCCTTCTGGAAGGCACAGAGGGGAGGGCACGGCGGCTTTCGTAAGTCCACATGTGGTCTTCACAAAGGCACCTGGAGGTGGGTGTTGATCTTTGAGCCCAGGTTTTCCATCTGTAGAATGAATTTAAGTGCCTTGCTCAAGCTGATATGTCTCATAAGAGGCAAAGTATAGATTCACATACAGATAAGGCCTGTCCAGGTCATTCAACTGGACTCAATACACCGAGTATAAGAAATTGAATATAAGGGACAGGAGCCTAAGAAGTGAAAAATAATTCAACATGTAGGCCAAAAGAACATCGCAAACAAGAATTTCCCCCGTAATTTCAGAATTTTTAAGATCGGTTTATGGAAGTTTGGCTTTTAGTTTCTGTGCTCGTGCATAGCCTGTCTATCGGGTAAACCAACATGGTGGACGGATGGGACTTGAACTTGTGGGTGGGGCATGTGTCTGTGTGGTAGCACAGAAGAGACGGGACGGAAAGGACGGGGTTCGGGAGAGCTTGGCATGCAGGGGCAGTGCGGGTTGGGATGAGAAGGGGGAGGTGATAGGTCATGGTCATCGAAGGGTTGGCATGGGTCTGTATACAGGCTGCACAGAGCTGTTCTTTCTGGTCCAAATACTGTTTCCCCAGCAGGTAATTCAGGTCAAGGTGGCAGTGGGGGTACGTCTTCGTTTAGTCGGATAGGAATGTCTCAGGACATTACTTAAGGGATTACATAATATAGTACCTCAGTTCATTCGTTCATTCATTCGTTCATTCATTCATCACCCTCCAGGGCCGTGACAGTCTTTGGCTCGGGACCCTGGTCTAGCCATTCGTTTATAAATAGCTCTGAAAGTGTCCCCTCTGTAATAACACTACTGTCACCTCACCGTCCGTTGTGGAATTTGCTGGTTGATTCCTGGCCAAGATGTCCCTTTTCTTTCCTAAAAGGAAGTCAGATTTGGTTCAAGTGTTTTTATCCCTTCATCTCATCATCCAAGTTCTGCAGAGAGAGGGGACCCCCACGCGAGGGGTGGGCCCTGATTAACCCACACCTCATTGTTCTTCTCCTCGCCCCGTGATTGGTTGAGTGAAGGATATAATTCTGGCCAATGGGACACGAGGCGGGAGGGGGGAGGGGGGAGGTTCCAGAGGTTTCTCACTCGTGTAGGAAAACTGCTAGAAACTACCAAGGTCTCTTCCTAGCTATTCTGAGGGAACATTCTGCAACCTTTCCTGCTGCACGCACAGGAGGGGAACTGGCCTCTTCCTGTAAACAGCGGGAGACGCGGAGGGCAACTGAGCCCTTGGATGTCTGCCCCACCTGTCATCTCTGAATTGGCAAACCGAGTAACTTCCTGATTGTTGGTTCCGTTTGGATCCCATTTTATCCCATTTGCCACCGGAACTATTCTAACGTCCATCACCCTTGGAATAGATTGGTAGTTTTTTTGTGCCCCATGCCTAAAATACTCCAAATCATTTCTTCTCTGTGCCGTACGTAAGGTCGGAGAATAAAGGACAGCTTGAGTTCTCCATTCGACTCCAAGAGCCTGGCATAGAATCAGACATAATCTTAACAGTTGGGAAAGTATAAGATCTCTCCCCTGACTATGTGTCCGTCTGAAGAGCAAATCCTCTGGATTTGGAAGAAAGGAGAAAGAATTGTGGGTTTCGTGATGCTATTAGAAATCGTACACAGGACTGGATTAAAATACCAGCAGCCCTGACTTTTACAATCCCACCAGTAATTTCTGAGGCAATAGTAAAACCTCTCAGTCAAAAGTAGGTTTAGTTCTGAAAACTAAGGGTATGTGTATGTGTGTTTGTGCAGATAGAGGGGCAGAGAGGTAGACAGAGATGTAGGTATCATCCCCCAAAGAAGTGCAATTGAAATTAGGGTGCTTGTAAACCATAAAAGGTTGGGGATATCTAACAATTACTTGAAAACTAGCTAATCTCCTGGTTCGTTAAAAAAAAAAAAAAAAAAATGGCTCTGCCTTCCTGGAGACTTCTCAGTTGAAATACTCATTTGTAGAACACAAAGCAGATCAAAAGCTATGAAAGCCATTCTTTCTGGTACAAGGACTGTTTCTGCGGTAGATAATTCAGGTCAAAGTGGCAGCACAGGTGTGTCTTTGTAAAGATAAAATTAGATTTTCTCGTTGCTGTTCCTAAAAACGGGGACATCATATTGTATTTCATTTTTTCCCATTACGGACTCCAGGAGCTGATGGCTGCACTGGTCATGAAAAATGCCAGCAAGCGGTTTTATTTATTTATTTTTTACTGCTTCTGAAACAGCCCGCGAGGATGTTAAGTGACAGGTGCCGAGCACGGCGGGGGTGGCGGGGAGCCACAACGCCGCCGGGAATCTGTGCTGCAATTCGTTGCTGTTGCAAGTTCCGACGCCCCACTAACGGTGCCCACGTAGGAGATGAGTCAGTCCCCGTGGACGTTTCAGCCACGAGCTTGTGTGCCAGTGAGGGAGTTGTGCAGGCGAACATGCCTGCTGTGAGTACAGACAAGAGAAAGGGCAGGAGACCGTCCGTGCCCTCAAGGAAGCCCCATGTCCTCAAAGCTAAGACAGCCTGTGGGTTTGGGGCGGTAGCTCCCCATTGGCAGACCCAGCGCAGACCCCTTGTGGCCAGTCGTCCACCGGGGGAGGTAAAAGCACGAATGCCACACCCTCGTGATTGCTTTCTGTTCCCCACGAAAGGCTCTCTCGCCTCTCTCCCTCCTGCTCCAGACTCAGAGCAAATCCTAATTGGAAACTTTTCCACGCATGCCGACCATTGTCAAAAGCATATTTAAAAGGAGCCTCACGCTAAGGTTTCTTTTTGTTTTATTTCTTATCATATACAATACAAAGAACAGCTATGCTCAGTTCTGGTGGAGTTGATTTCCAGTTCCACATCAGAAACTCTTTAAATTTGCAATGACTGCTTAATCTTAAATCCCTGGGGGATGTTTTAATCCAAAATTCAATCAAAGTGAGAAAGCTCTCCGGGCAATGTGGCCTTTTACGTCAATCCCATTTTATATATATATATATATATATATATATATATATATATATATATCGCTCAGTAAATGAAACGAGAGTGAGAGACAGATCATATATTGCATCAAGGATACGGGTAATCCGGATGATGTATGGTTGAGCCCATTCCTCTCTCAGATAAAAAATGAATTTTACATTAAACCCAGAGGCACTGGGAGACCTCACTGATGATCACCGCACCTCCCTTTCAGCTGGGAACAGGTGATCCACACTTTCTCTTCCCTGGAAGATGGAAACCTGTGTTTAGCTTTTAATACGAATGCAAATGATTTTGCTTTGTAACACAGGAAACGAAAACAAGGTGTCTGAGCGGGAGGTGGGGAGGGATGGGATTAGGATCTGTTGGGAGTCATCTGACCCTGGGGACGGAGGGACATTTCAGACTGGGCCAGAGACATACACCATGGGAATAAGTTTCTTGTTGGATATATTCCTTCAGAACTAAGCCACCTTGTGTTCCTTCTGGCTGTTTTCACCGATGAAGGGGAAGGTAGACCTGTCTGTTAATCGCTAGACAAGACTTTGAGCATCAACTTCCTACTCAACGACTTCTCCCTCTGGTCTCGCCAAGGCCTGTATTGTTCGCGTACTGAGCACAGAGTCCCAAATTCCACCCACCTCATGGTGCCCCCTAGTCCAGAAAGCTCGCGAAGTATGAGATCACGACCCGAGCGAAAGTCAGACACTTCGTGGCCTGAGCCACCAGGCGCCCCTGTGCTTATTTTAAAAGGAAGCACAGCCGGAATGAAAGAAAGTAGGTTAAGCTTTTAAAAACAAGACCCCAGAAAGCGTCTGTTGTATTTACCGGGTGGAACATAGTTTTTGTCAAGAGAGAAAGGGGGCAAGACGTTTGATGGGGAAGAGGCATCCACATTTCGAGTCTTAGCAAGCAAGATACAATTTTTGGAGAATGTGACAGTTTTCCGCTTTAGCGATGGTCCCAGGTGGAGCCTCATCTGCGTTCATCGCTGGGATTGGAATGTGACCACGTGCATCTGCAAGACAAGGGGCGCTGGGCCACTGGGTGGCCACCTGCAGGGAGGTAAGAGGTCTCCTGAACCTTGCTCACTCTCTTCCAGCTGCCTCTCGGGTGAGGAAGGAGGGGTGCAGGGCACAGGATGAGCCAGACCTCTTTTCCCTCCCACACAAACCTGTTGAGGTCCTGGGATGAGAGGAGAATTAAGTTAAACGTCATTTCACCCTTTATTCCTGCAACCCAGGGTGGGGGACAGCCTCAGGCTTCCCGGCAGGAACCTTCCTTAAACTGCTGTCTCTTCTTCCCTGGCAGCTGGAAAATTCCTCTGGTCCCTGAACACACTGTGTGGTCACCGATATTCAGGAATGAAGGGCCCAGGCTCCAGAGTCAGTGTCCCTAGATTGACCCAGAGGCAACAGTTCACAGACCTGGGTTTGTCTGGTTTCTTCTCTGCCGTCACAGCATCAGCCGGGGCTCGGGAGCAAGCCATGCCAATGGCAGCGGGGACGTAGGAACCCTTCCCAGACTGTTCCTGCTGTGCTCCTGGGCTGAGGTAAAGGCAGGATGCTTGACCATGGGGTACCAAGTGGCTGTGTACCCGGAGCTTCCCAGCATGAGCTGAGCTCAGGGAGACCTGCTGAGTCCTGAGGGCAGACGAGCCCAGCAACAACTCACTGTCGTCTGGAGATGGTACGTGTGGGACGAGCCCGAGCAGGGCTAGAGGCGTGAGCAGGTGTCCCAGACCACCCAGCGTGGTGTGCTAGCTCCTCTGGCAGCTAGTACCTGTGGCCATCCGCGGGGGTCCCGTATGACTCGCTGAAGGAAGAGAAAGGTCAGCCCCTGGTTTTCAGATGGGTTGGCTCAGATTGGGTACAAGCCCAAGGTGGATGGAGTTGTATTACAGCCACACCTGGGCGACAGCTGCCAGGCAGAGCCTTGCCGATGGGCGGTATTGAGTCCACCTGGTGATCCGTCCACTTGTGTGGAAGGAGAGGTGGCCCGAGGCGAAATACATACATGTCCTCCTGGCCGGTAGCAAGTGGCCTGGGCTGGGGGAAATTTTGTTTCCCATCATCTCGAGCCTGGCCTTTGCAAACGTAGAGATCTTGGCCCCCAAAGGGGTAGACCCTTTCTGGGAGGCATGGCGAGGGTCCCATTGGGCTTTGGACTCCTTGTGCCCGGAGGGTAGCAGGTGAGAAGCGGGGGGTCACTGCCTTCGCCAGGGTGAATGGCCCTGACCGGCAGGTCTACGGCTGTCTCAGCAGACCAGGCAGGGAGAACACGTGTGGAAGCTGGCGATCTGCGTGGGCACCTCTCAGTACCGCCTTGCCCACTCGTGGCCGCAAGTGGGCAAGGATGGCAACGCTGGCTTCAAATGCGAATGGTTGTCAGGGGCTCAGGCCCCTCGGGAAGGGACATAGGAGTCATACCAGGTGTATTAGGTTCCAACTTACCACCAAGTGGGGGGCTTGGAACAGCACAAGTCCATTCTCTCAATGTGCTCGGGGCTCACGGCCACGTTTTCTCTGAGTGCTCAAGGGGAGAATCTGTCTTCACCTCTTGCAGCTTCTAGGGGTCCCAGCAACCACTGACTTGCAGACACCTCAGTGCAACCTCTGCCCCGGTCTCCACATGACCTTCTCTGTGTGTGTGTCCCCTTCTCATAAGAACGCAGTCACACTGGACTTAGAGCACGCCCGGCTCAGTGTGATCTTCTGCAGAGACCTGTTTCTAAAGAAGTCCACATTCACAGGTGCCTGGAGTAAGGACCTCAGTGTACCTTTCTGGTGGGCACACTTCCAACCACAACACCAGCTGAGCCACCGAGAGCAGCGGGGGTGATGGCCGAGGGGGAGGGGAATTTGTAAATGATCGTGAAGGAGGAAGATGTGTACCATTTGCACCCCAAGGCCGACGGCAGTGACAGGACATGGACTGTCCTCCGCTTCTTAGTCCCCCCCGGGAGAAGCCCGGTGGCGCCTCGGAGGGTCTGCTTCCTGACCGCGGATGGAGGGGCAGTGGGTAGACACAGCCACTGTGGAGATGCCCCACCGGTACAGTCTTCCTTCCAGAGAGAATGGTTCCACAGTGGGCTCGTGGTGTCCGGGCGTAAGAGGCTTTGCTGAGCACGGTGAGGGTGAGCGTAGGGAGAGCCTTGCATTTCTGCCCGACGCTTCTGGTGGGCAGTGTTTGCCCTGAAGCTCCCCATCAGCTCGGCAGAGACTTATCAGGTCTACCTCACAATTGGAGAGGATACTTAGTCTTTCTTCCTGTCTCCTTCATCTTGCATGGGCAGCCTGCCCCCCCCCCCGCACCCCCATAAACCTCTTGCACCCTAACTCTACCTCGGCATGTGCTCCTGGAGGACAGGGTCAGGTGGCCATGATGAGGTTGGGGAAGGAGCCAACCTGCGCACACGTGGCTCCTTATGTCCTTCCCAGCGTCCTCCACTGACCGCACAAACCCTCTCCCTGGCTCTCTCCCTTCGCTCTGTCCTCTTTCCCTCTCTCTTGATTCTCTGGGCGTGCGACTGTGTCCCACAACAGAGAAAGATGCCACACCAAATGATTATTCAGTTGAGGTTTGTGACCACTGAAGACAGAGGGAGAAGTCTGTGTGATATGAATGCAAAGTTCAAACACACCCTCCCCGTTGCTTAAAGTTCTTTATTCAGTCAACATATCCCTTGGGGAGTCATCCCAGTTAAGAAATTCCTTCCCTTGGACACAAACATCCCTGGAGGGAATAAAGTCTGGTGCTTCTGTTATCAGTAACGTATACTTAGGGTGAATGCAAGTTTAATCCAGAGGCAAAAATCTAGACCCATAAAATAAGCCGTATGGTAGACAGGATGTGCTGACATCTTGGTGATTGTTACTGTTTAGATGGGTGGGATTTAAGAAAACAAATTTGAATACCGTCATGCTACTTTTCGCTGGCTGCCTCGATCGCTACCTGGTAATGGAACTGAACTGACTTCGGAGCGCGCCAGGAGTGCCCTGTGGTTATTCACTGTGGGTGGAGAGGCCAACAACCATGACCTTCTCCATCCTACACACTGTCCTTAGCTCCCTGTTGTTTGAGCTCCCAGAGCAGAATAAAATATATTGTGAAGACAACAAAAATGAAATCACTGAAATGATGATATGCGGCCCGAACTCCAGTGACAACATGACAGCTCCATTGTATCCTTTCTGGTTCCATACTCGGGATGGGTAGACTGAGAGCGCCCTGTGATTGGTTCCCTGATCTGTGATCTTTATGGAAGGAAGGGATGAGGAGGGAGATTTTGAAGCCCACTCACTTTAGGGGTAATTGCGTTGATTAGCATCACCCAAAATAAAGGATGCTGGATGGCAGGACGAATCATATGCTGATGAATTCACCTCTCGGGTCCCTGTGAGATCAAGAGACGTGGCAGGTGATGGTAGGCAGCCACTAGCTTAACCCGGTGGTCACCCCATCCCAGGGGTCGTGCCAGTCAGGGGACCTTCACGGGAGGGGAGCAGCACAGCGTCTGGCTTTTGATACGTGGTTGCTGACCTACAGATGTTTTCTTCCCTCCCCCTCCATTTTGACTAGATTTATCGAGGTATAATTCACACATGGTACAATTTACTCGTTCAAAGTGTTTAATTCAGGGGCGCCTGGGTGGCTCAGTCAGTTAAGCGTCCAACTTCAGCTCAGGTCACGATTTTACGGTTCGTGCGTTCGAGCCCCACGTCATAAACTCACAGATGTGTGCGACCGTCACCCCATTCAGTCTTGGAACATTTTCATCATCTCGAAAAGACGCCCTGTACCCTTTAGCCTCCCATCTCCCTAGGCCCCCTCAAGCCCTAAGAATCCACTATTCTGCTTTCTGTCTCTGTGGAGTTCTCTGTTCTGGATTTTGCACAGGAACGGAGCCATGCAGGGTGTTCCTGTGTGACGGCTTCCTTGCACTCAGCATGTTTTCGAGGTTCATGGTTCATCCATGTTGCAGCGTGTGTCTGTGCTTCATCCTTTGTTACTGCTTGGATGGCCTTCCATTGCCTGGATGTGCCACCCTTGGTTAGCTGTTCGTCAGTGGTTGGACACTTGGGTCGTTTCCGCCCTTGCTATTATAAACAGCACGTTATCATGGACATTTTTGTACAGGTTTTTGCAGAGATGTGTTTTCATTTCTCTTGGGTACACACCTAGGAGTGAGACCAAATACTTTCTTTTTGAGTCATCAGTGAGGACTTTAAAAATTAGCTTATCTTCAGAAACTGGGGTGGTGGTTCTCATTCTCTGTTTTGCCCCAGAGCTATGTGGACTCTTCAGTTGCTTGTAATATGGTTCATGGAGACCTTGAACATCTCAGCGTCCCGCACGATACCGCCCTGGTCCATAATATTGATGACATCGTGCTAATTGGGTCTGAGGAACAGAAAGTAGCAATTTCCCTAAATGGCCCAGTCGTTCCCCTGGGATCCAGAAGGTGAGAGACAAAACCCCGTCAACATTTGGGGGGGGGGTCTGCCATGTCAGTGCAGTTTGTGGGGGTCCGATGCCTGGGACATGCCGGGATTCCTCCTGTAAGGTAAATGAGAAATTTTGAATCTTGACAAACATATTGCTGGGGAAGAGGCACTGCACTTGGCAAAGTGTCTTCAGGTTTTGGAAGCAGCACATACGACTCTGAAGAACATTCTTGCCCCACAAATTGGGTGGATGGGAAGGCTATCGGTTTCAACAGAAGCAGAGCGAGAGGGCTCGGCAGAGAGTCCAGATCGGGGCGCAAGCTGTCTTGCCACTTGAGCCACCGAGCCTGGCAGGTCTGGTGGTGGGAAGGGGTGGTCATACCAGATTAGGAAGCTCTGTGAGCCTCACAAGCGTGGTAGAAGGGCTGTGCCATAGGGCCCTAGCAGCAAGGTGACACCCTCTATTGGAGAAGCAGCTCCCCAAGGGTGAATTGGCGTAAAGTTGCCCTTTACTGTCATGCCTTTGAGTCAAATAATCGGATCAGCCCCCAGACCAATGACTACCATGCATGGGCTAGACCCAAGGGGGTGTGGCAGCCCGAGGGGCAGCTTGGACGGACCTCTGTCCAGTGGGAGTGCTTTATATTGGACCCAATCAGACACTTGCTGATAAAGACTATGATTCTGGAAACAAATATAAGGTATATCCCACTAGCTTATGCTGCTCATCTGTATCCCCAGGTCTCCTTGAGGTAGGAGGCATGTCCCAAGTTTCAAAGTGACTGTACAGCTAAGGAGGAGACAATATTCTGTTCCTTTGTGTCTTCTCCATGAAACACTGCTCTCGACGGTGAGCTGGGCACTTCTCTTTACTGACTTAGAGGTAAACCGGCTGTATGACCCTGGACAGGAAGTCTCTGCAGGCATCTTGCTGGTCTTGGTTGAAGCCTCCGCAAGATATAAGGTCTCTTCATTTCCTAGGAGGAGGTGTAATCAACATTCAGTTGAGTCCCTATTTATGTGGAGCCAGTTCCGGTTTGCACACAGCTGTACTGGAAATGACGTTTGTACTATCGTCAAAGTTGGCTTTCTTGGGAAAGCAAAGACATGGTATTGGCTAGAACTCTTTTTCACAAGTGACCTCAACTTTAAGTGCCTTAATTAAACAAAGATAATCTATTGGGTGACTTAACCAAAGCCGCCAGGGATAGATTTAGGCATGGCTGGATCCAGGAGTTCACTTAATAAGTCCATTCAAGTGTCTCCCTTCCCATTTCCCTCCTGTCTCCGTTTACTTTGAAGACTATTTTTGTAGATTTTGGCTCTCACAAAATGTGGCAGGTCTAGACTATCGCTAGCTCTGTCACTGTTAACAAATCCAGCAGGAGGAGGATTTTGTTGCCCCAAACTCCACCATCATGCCCCTGAATTGGAACTGGATTGGGTCCTGTGGCATCCTGCCTAGGGAACTGAGTGGTTTGTCTAGGCCTGAGCACATGTTTGCCCCTGGAGCAGCCACATCGAGGGACACAGACCTGGAGAAACGTGGTGCCCAAGAAGTCAACTCGCCATTTATCAGAAAAAGAGAGAATGAATCCCAGGCAGGCAGACGCATCAGCTGTGTTGGGAAGGCTATATCTTTAAGTCTAAGCAAATTAATAATGATCATAATTCCCTGGGGAATGCTCATCTTATTTCAGAAAAACTGCTTTCAAGCAGCAGCTTTTGACTCTAATCAGCTTGCTAATTATAATTATTTTCATTAAAGCAGGTGCTCAGAAGCTTTCCGCTTGGCAACACATTGTTAGTGGCTTGAGTTATTGCATGTGGTAGGGAGCTTTTAAAGTTATATTTCTTGCTGAGTATTTGATCAATAACTTGAAGCAATTAGGGGCAAGTTCCACCTTAATGGAGTTTTGCTGTATCTCCATTACTTTTCATTCTTTTATTCTGTGAATACCAAGGTGCCCAGGGGCTACCTGTGTTGGGCTTGACTCACATGCTGGTGGGGATGTTACTACGACTATGTAAATCCTATGTAGAACTGGGCTTTGTGGCATAGTACGGTTTCTATGCTTTCTGATATAGCCTGCCTGCCTTCCTCCCTCCCTCCCTTTCTTCCTTCCTCTTTCCTCGTCATCTTTCTCTTCCTTCCTCCTTCTTGTTCTTTCCTTACTGCTGTAGGTACTTATCACTAATTCAACCCCAGATTCTCTCCATATTGTGTAAATCTCCTCTCAATGTGTTCATGTGCGTTTGACAGTGTGTCACTTTTGTCTTCTTGAAGAAATCTCTCCTGGGGTCTTCTCCAGGTGGGTATCATCACCTTTCTCTTGTTGATAAGAAAGGAGAAGAATGAGGTTCAGAGCCAGAGGAACAGGTAGTGAATGGCTGGGGATCTTACCCAAGTCCTTGAAAATGCACACACTTAGGCCAGGAGTTAACTTTCTGTTAAATATAGCCATTCATTCTGCTTTTGTCTTTTCTTATAAACCAAACTGTCTCTAAGTATGTCAATATTTGGCATCCTGTCAATTCCAAATCCCTATTGATTTCACCCGTATCTTCTGCTGGGTGGTTGGTGATGTAAATACTGACCACAAAGTGCCTTCTTGATATTCAAAGATGAATTTCATCACTCTCCAGTAATTTATGAGTGGGGAAGAAGATGTTTGTCTTTTCCTGGTGCATTTGTAACTCACATGTATGGCAATTTGATATAAATCAGAATATTTGATTTCCAGTGATGTTTTCCTACTCATACATCCTAAATGGGAAAACGAGACACTGCCCATAGAATTATAATAACTTCAAAAACCTTAAAAAATTTTTTTTTTACATTTATTTATTTTTGAGAGACAGAGAAAGACAGAGCACGAGTGGGGGAGGGGCAGAGAGAGAGGGAGACACAGAATCCAAAGCAGGCTCCAGGCTCGGAGCTGTCAGCACAGAGCCCGACGTGGGGCTCGAACTCATGGACCGCGAGATCATGACCTGAGCCGAAGTCGGACGCTTAGCCGACTGAGCCACCCAGGCGCCCCACTTCAAAAACCTTTTTACGGTGCTTGACTCATTCAGAACCGAGTCACCTGTAACATTGCACATGGGCCTCAAACAGCTCTCTAAGTTAGGTAAGAGGGGGTGGTATTTTTCCTTAGATTCAGAGACATTAATTGGCCCAAATTCCAGTTTATTCAGTGCCCGAGATCACAGTACTTCTGCTTTTGCTATTTGGACCTCGAAGAACCCTGATGTGGACACTGGCCCTACACCTACTTCCTCAAAGGTAGAAGAGAAACCCATGATGTATTACTGTCCCCCACCCCCGCCTTCCCGCTGACCACCCCTGGGGTGGCTGTGCTTGAGGGTGACCTTGGGCCAAGGACAGAGGAGGTCAGCCTCTGCAGAAAGATAGAGCTCCTTTGACCGAGGGTGTTGAACACAGTGAGGCACAGGGGGCTGAGCCAGAGTGGCTTTGTTTCAGAAAGTGGTGGCTGAATGTGAGCTTAAGAAAAAAAGGACATAAAATCTCATAACATGAAATTAACTACTCTGAGTGTATACTTCCCTGGCGTTTAGCACGTTCACGACATTGTGTGACCGCCACCCCTCTTCAGTTCCAAACCAGTATCATCGCACCGGTCTGCTTTTTGTCTCTGTGGTTTACTTAGTTTGGATATTTCCTGTAAGTGGGGATCGTAGGATGAGTGGTGTTTCATGGCTGGTTTCTTTCACCCGGCGGCATGTTCTGGAGGCCCGTCTATGTTGTGGCATCCATAAGGACTTCATTCCTTCTTATGGCGGAGGAACATGGCATGCCATGGACATCTCCCATTTTGTTTACCCGTCTCTCCAAATGACGCTCACTTGGGTCATCTCTACCTTTGGCTGCTGTGAGTGGCGGTGCTGTGATCATGGCTGTGCATGTGTTTGAGTCCCTGTTCTCACTTCTTTTGGGTATTATACACTTGAGAGAGGGATTTCTGGATCGTATGGTAATTCTACGGTTAATTTCCTAAGGAGCCTCCAAGCTGTTTTCCACAGCGGTTGCACCATGTGTGATCCCCGCTAGCAGTGTGTGAGGCTTTCCATTTGTCCACACCCTCCCCAACACTTCTTATTTCCCGTTCTTAAAAGCCATTGTAGCCATCGTAGCAGGGGTGAAGCGGCATCTCATCGTGGTTCTGATTTGCATTTCTCCAGTGAATGGCCTTGAGCGGCTTTTCACGTGCTGGTGGCCGTTCGTATATCCTCTGGATGCAGAGTTTTCACCATTTTGGGAAGCATTCTTAGGATCTTAGAAACCCCACAAAGCCCCCACACTGTGCTCTTCCCCAGTGACCCATGAGTAGATGCAGGGTAAGGGGGAGGTGGGTGGTCGGGAAATAAAAGAACCAGGTCCTGATATTTCCCTCTACGCAGTCCTGCTTTGCTCTTCCCGGACAGGCTGCTTTTGAAAACATTATTCTGCACTGGCAGGACATCTTGGCTTTTCTAAAGCCCGTGCACTATTTTCTCTGACTCTTTGGGGACCTGGCATCCTTCCAAGGAGCAGTAGGCTGAGGACGGAGCGGGTACAGCTGCGCCGTGTAATGAAGTCTGGGTCCCTTGAGCTGCCCACGATATTGCCTCAATAAAGGGAACTTCCGAATTCAGGCTGTAGCTTTATTCTGCATCCGTTTCCGTCTCCTCGTGGGAAACTTCAATGCTATTTACCTCTTCCTGAGTCTTGAGCCAACAGTTTTATACAAACCATGAATTTGCTATGGGCCAGCACAGGGTGTCTGCTCGGCCTCAGATGGATAATACACATAAAACCCAAAGTTAACTACCACACTTGGGACATGACACGCCCCTACTTAAAACCTCCCCGGGGGCTATCCCTTTCAATGATGCATGAATATTCCTGCAAGGCCTACATGCGAGATACGGCCAGGCCCACCCCCTCCACGGCTTGTACCTTTCTAGGCCCCATCACGCTGGTCCCATCACATCGGGCCCCCACATCACGTCATCATTTTGATTATCAAAAATCATATGCCTCTTCCTTTGGTTACTGTTAAGGAAAAATGTATGCCAACATTTGTTAAAACAGCAAGGAAATTTTATTGAGGACCCACGTGATGGGTGTCAGGGCTCATGACTGGGAGAGCAATTGGGCTCATCTCCAAACACAAGAACAAGTGGGGATTTATGGGCAAGCAGCAGTTTTGGGGGGTCGGTGGATGGAGAGTAAGAGGAGACGTCAAGGGTTGGGGGGCCCCAGCTACACTGACCTGACAGGATCCTTGCTGCAGGCAGGCCAGGGTGACCAGATGTCAGAGGTGAGGGATTCCCTTTCAATGAACTTAGCAGGATTCTTGCTAAAACTGGCCTCTGTTGGCCCAGCAAAGATGGGGCCAAAGGGCAAGTTCTAGTTGAAAAGGGGACAGGAGGAGCCAGACCAGTCTGATGAGGAGAAAGCCTTTGGCATTCCTCATTGTACAGATCCCTGGATTTTTCTTTTATCGCATTGATTCCAATCTGTACACACGATGCTCACAATGGAATAGTCTTTGCTGTTCCTCGTTTTGTCTTCCCCACTGAAGCAAAAGCTCCTGGGGCAGAGGTGTTTGACCCTTTTCCGCCCCGTCCTCGGTGTCTAGAGCAGTGCGTGTGCTCAGTGAGTGCATGAGCAGTGGGAATTTTCCAGAGTAACGGGAACAATGGAATGTGAGCCCTTTATTGTATGGCATGTGCAGACAGACAGGAGACGGGGCTCTGGTGGGCTCTGTGATACGTACATCGACCTGTCCGTCTCCGCAGCTCACCTGCAGGTTTGCTGAAGCAGCATCGTGGTCCACATCCCGTCCTCCCCGGCTTTGGGAAAGCCCTGGCAGAACAGGATTTCTGCTGTGACTTAAGAAGAATCCTGGAAGGGATGTAAGCTGCCAGCTTTTGCATCTCTCACTTCGTGCTGACATTTCCTATCACGCCTATCTGTCACAGGCGGCCGTGGGACTTCCCAGAAACTCAAGGAAACTCACCAGGGAAACTCTGGAGCCCCACCGGAGTGCAGGATGGGCATATACAATAGTGTTGAAGCAGGTGTTTATAAGCAAGCTGTGTTTCATTCACAACATTGGCCATTGTTACATTGTTAGAGTTTGATGGTCCAGGCTTCTTGTAGGAAATTAGTTTCTAGCACCGTTAGAGATTGGACTCCAACGAGTCCGGGTTGCATATACCCTTGTACATCCCACAGCTGCTCTTGGCATCCAGAATTCTGCAGATGCTTCGGCACGGACTAACACAACACTAGCTGCAGTGCAGAGGATTTTGAGGGCTTTGTTGAGAATGAGGCCATGAATCTCAGCGGTAAGCTCTAGCTGTCTCAGCATCGAGAGCCCGATGCCTGTATTTTTAAGTAACTTGAGGTGGGAAAATGTTTTCTTAGCACTTTCATTTCATAGAAAACGGGCTGAAGGTCCAATGCGGTCTACATCTGACCGTGGGCATAATCAGGGCTGGTGACTGCTCACATGATTTACGAAAACTTTGGCCAGAAACATACCCTTTATGAAACAGGTTTCTCACCCACCCACTGGATTGCCAAAAATACCATCTTGGTACGTTGAGTCAAGGCAAATGTATTCTCTGAGGCAGCTGTCATCGGCCAGTCTGCACCCCTCATTTGTTTTAAAGATGCAGAGTCTTAAGCTTGAAGCCCTGGGCTAAATGTGGGAAGGCAGGTGTGGCCCTCAGGTCTGAACTTCATGCCTGGTGAGCAGCAAGGCTAGCAGGCTGAACTGCCCTCAGCCTCCAGAGTCCTTGCGGGTTAGATTAGGAATGTTTAAAGGAAAAAGAGAGGACGGATAACCATCGTTCTCCTGTTTCCGGGAATTTGACTATTTTAGATGTCCCATATAAGTGGAATCATGCAGCATCTATCCTTCTCTGCCTGACTTATTTCATTCAGCACAATGTCCTCCGAGTTCATCCAGGTTGTCTCAAATGGCCGCATTTCATTCTTTTTTAGGGCTGAATAATATTCCATTGTGTGTATAAATGACATCTTGTTTATCCATTCATCCACCAGTGGACATTGAGGTTGTTTCCGTATCTCAGTTATTGTGAATAACGCCGTAGTGAACGTAAGCGTGTAGATAGATGTCTCGTAGAGATCCCGATTTCAAGTCTTCTGGATAAATACCCAGAAGTGAGGGTGTTGGATCAGATGGCAGCTTTATTTTTAATTTTTTGAGGAACTTTCATACTGTTTTCCCCAGCAGATGCACCATTTTCGTTCCCTAAAACTGCACGAGGGTTCCACTTTTTCCCACATCCTTGGCAATATCTTTATCCCCTGTCTTCTTGGTGGTAGGTCATCCTAACAGGTACAAGGTGATAGCTCACTGTGGCTTTGATTTGCATTTCTCTGATGACTAGTGTTGTTGAGCACCTTTCCATGTACCTGTTGGCCATTTGTATGTCTCCTTTGGAGTCATATTTATTCTGTTTCTGTGCCTGTTTTTAAATCAGATGGTATTTTTGCTATTAAGTTATATGAATTCTTAATATATTTTGGAAAAACCCTCCTCTCAGGTATGTGATTAGCAAATATTTTCTCCCATTGGTTAGGCTGCCTTTTTGTTTTGTTGACAGTTTCCTTCAGTAGCAGAGAGAGGGGGAGACACAGAATCCAAAGCAGGCTCCAGGCTCTGAGCTGCCAGCACAGAGCCCAATGTGGGGCTTGAACCCATGAACCATGAGATCATGACCTGAGCCGAAGTCAGACACTTAACTGACTTAGCCACCCGGGTGCCCCGTCCTCTTTAATTTTTACTTTGGTTGTTTGTGCTTTTGGTGTCAAATCCAAAAAAGTCATTTCCAAGATCAATGTCAAAGAGCTTACTCATGATGTTCACCATGTTTTCTTCTAGGTGTTTTTTGTTGTTGTTGTTGTTGTTCTTTTAATTTACTTAAAAGGCCCTGGAAGGCTGGTCATAGCCCTCATGAGTGCTGTCTTACAGTGGCAGCTATGGGTGTCTCTCTCTAGGATCAGTAACCACACGTTCCCGAACACAACTTTCAACTCTGCTGAATCACAAATAGTCAATCACACTCCTTGAATGTGTCTTTTGTATTCAGCTGGGACGTTGAAGGGTATATATGAATGTCATTATCAATGCTTAGGTCTACAGTTTTCTTCTGGGCTTTGCTTTAGCTAGATCTCACAGATTCTGTTACGCAGCGTTTTCATTGTATTTTTCTAGAAATCTTGCGAACTTGGTTTCTCCTAAAAGTATGATACATAACGTTAAGATTATTCAGATTATTTGCTTGGGTATTTTGTATACCTAATTTTGAGTCTGGTCGGCCTGTTTGGGTCCTAAGTGTCATATTATTTCCACTTATTTTGCCATTATCTCTTGCCATTTCTGGATTTGGATGTTGTTGCTGTGTTTTTTGGTTCATAGCCATCAGTTACATTATTAAGCATTTAACATTACAGTATGTTCTGTTTCTTTTCCCATTTAGTGCTCCTAGGCCTGAATTCTATCTTGTTGGATATCAAGATACGGAGTACTATTACTTGTGTTTGAAAATTTGGAATATTTACGTTAAAAAATCCACGATAATCTTTTGACAAATTTTTCCAAACAATAAAGACAGTTATATCATCTGCAGTGAGGAACATTTTGCTTCTTCCTCTTTGGTGTTGATAACTTTCATTTCTTTTTCTCTTTTTATTGCCCTCACTATCATCTCTGAGGTAATGTTAAATAGAAGTGGTGACCAGAAATATTATTTGATTTAAAAGGGACACTCCCTCCATCAAACATGTACACACACTTTGAGTAATTTCCTCTGCTGTCACTAGATTCCTAAGATTATTTTTATTTTAAAAAATTGTTAATAGGTTGGGGGGGGGGGGACACCTGGATAGCTCAGGCTGTTAAGTAACCGACTCTTGATTTCAGCTCAGGTCGTGATCTCACAGTTCATGAATTCAAGTCCTGCGTAGGGCTCTGCACTAACAGTGTGGAGTCTGTTTGGGATTCTCTCTCTCTCCCTCTCTCACTGCCCCTCTCCCACTTGGCTCTCTATCTCTCTCTTTCTCAAAGTAAATAAATAAGCATTAAAAAATAGTTAATGGGCATTTAATTTTATAAAATATTTTTCTTCTATCTATTGACGATCATGTACCTTTCCCTTTTATCTGTTAAGTAGTGAATTATATCAAGAATGACTTTTTAAGACCTCCTGTCATAAAACTTAATTGGGTATGACCTATCTAAGATCATGTATTGCTGAATTCAGTTGGCTATCTTTTCATTAAGAAAATGTCTATATTTATAAATGATTTTGTTTTCTAATTTCTTCTGTGTTTACTTAGCAATTTGTTCGTATCTCAAGGGAATGTCAAACAGGTCATTGGTGTATGAGTTTTTGTTTTTGTTTTTGGCTGGGAGTGGATGCCATGGGAAACTGATATCCCTTGCTGAGGCACTGTGAAGCATCTCCTCTGCCATAGGAAGGCAGAGATGTTCACCACCTCACTAACCCTAACCCTTTGTGTCCTTACAGCATACACTTGGATCATGTTAGATTAACTATTCTGCCAGTCGAATTCTGCCTTTTTAAGTTGAGATTTCAATCCATTTACATTTAATGTAATTTACTGATCAGGTAGGATTTGAACCACCCACCTTCATATTTGTTTTCTGTGTGTCTTATGTCTCTTGGTGCCCTCAGTTCCTCCATTGTTGCTTTGTTCTGTGTAAAATATGTATAGCTTTTTTCTTGTATAGAGTTGTAATTCTCTTATCTCCTTTACTAAATATACGTATATATGTTATATATAAATATATATTTATATATATTTTATTTTACATAATATATATATTTTGTGTATATATATTATATATATTTTAATATATATGTATATATATATATATATTTTTTAAAATTATTTTCTTAGTAATTTCCCTGGGGGATTTCCATTAACCTCTTGATTTGTAAGATATAGTGCAGAGGTATACAAATTTAGCTTTAATAGTACACAAAACTTTGCTTCTGTATAACTCTAACCCCTTTGTGTTGTTACTTTCACAAATTACACCTTTATATCTTATGTGCCAATCAATTTGGTTTATAATTATTGCATTACGCAGTTCCATTTTAAAACGAATAGAAAAAAGGATATGGAAACAAAAAAATCATATTTATACTCTTGTTTATATTTACCCATATAGTTATTTATCATTACTGGTGCCTCTTATTTCTTGATGCGGATTTGAGTTACCGTAAGTGTCCTTTGTTTCAGTCTGCAAGATTCTCTTTAATATTTCCTGCCGAGCCATTCTGATAGTAATAAACACTTTCAGTTTCTGTTTTCTGGGTAATATTTTAATTTCTCTTCTGTTTGAAAAACAGCTTTACTGAGATTAATTCACAGGCTACACAGTTCATCTCTTCGAAGTGTACATTTCAGCGGTTTTGAGGATATTCGCAAACATGTGCAAGGGCTGCTGTGCTCGATTCTAGAATGTCTTCCTCATCTCGGGAAGAAGCCCCACACTCATTAGCTCCACTGTCTGTGAAGTTTAGGAAAAACTGATTTGGTCCGACTTGGATCCGAATTCCATTTGATGAGTGGGCTTAGATTGGAAGAGGTGTTTAAAATCTTTTTTTTAAATTTTTAATGTTTATTTTATTTTTGAGAGAGAGAGAGAGAGAGAGAGAGAGAGAGAGAGAGGATGAGAGGGAAGAGGGCAGAGAGAGAAGAGGACAGAGGATCCAAAGCAGGCTCCAGGCTCTGAACCGTCAGCACAGAGCCTGACACGAGGCTCGAATCCACGAACTGTGAGATCATGACCTGAGCTGAAGTTGGACGCTTAACTGACTGAGCCACCCGAGGTGTGTAAAATCTTATTAATCTGTTCCTTGAATCTCTACTAATAGAAGAATATCACAATTAGTGATGTGAGCAAAATAGTATCCTTACCAGGTGGCTTCCTCTATTCTTGCTCTTGTGGGATAAAGTTTTTGACGTCATTGAGGCTGAAGCAAACAGGAAGAGTATATGGTCACAAGATGACTTGGCTGAATTGAGTTGGTGCTGTTCTAATGGTGTCTCTTGATGGGATGCTATTGGTGTTTTGGGCAGGATGGCTCTTACTGGATCAGTCTAGTCTGCATATTTCAAAAGGTCTAACATCCCTGGTTCCCTCACACTAATATCGAGTTTGCTCCACAATTTTGTTCCAAACAGTAGCCCTCCCCTAATATTTCCACATGTTCCCGTGGTGTAGGCACCATCTTCCACGCACTGCCTTTTGTCAATCACTAAAAAATTCCCGTGGGCTTGGCAAATGATGGATATATCTTCTCAGGAGCAGAGTCTGGCAGCTCTTTGAGAGATGTGTGTGACTCTCTCCTCCCTGTACCTTCGTTTTACTTTTCAATTTTTCCTGGGTCACTGGATTTGCCTTAGGATTGTAAGTGATATGGAAATGCATTGACCCATCCCATCATTCAGAGTTAGCAGTTGTTGAATCCTGGACTTTAAGTCTCAAGATACCTGTCATTTTATTATTTATTTGTGATTTCCCCCCACCCAAACATCTGCCTCCCACTTGCTTTTAATTGCAATGCTCCTGAAAGATTCAGAGATCCCCGAGGGTAGAAATTTTTCATTTGGGATGACAACATCAACTCAAGACCTTTTGTAATATTAGTGCTTTCAGAATAATGAAGTCTTGAATTTGCTCACTTTCATTAAAATCAACCACTGAAACAGAATTTAATGCCTCCAAACTTTGCCCTTCCGTCAGTGAGGTTACAGCAGCTCAATAATACTGACTGGATGATTTATTTATGTAAGGCATGTAAAGAGCTTTATATGCTCATACTCCATCTTCCATTAATTTGGTAATTTGCTGTCACTGTCCCAACTCCCCCTGGACATAGGCTTTGGAGATGAAATACCTTAGAGAAGTTCACACACTTACAGTAATGTGGGTAGGCTTGTTCTCTGGAAGCTGGTTGATTCTTGGAGGATTGGAGAATTCGTTCCTTGTTGCTGCTCGGAAAAGAGCCATTGATCGCTGGGCCTAGTGCAGTAGTATACCAGGAATGCTGTAGACCTTCCCCCGTTGAAAATATTTAATTACTCCCTCATGGGGGCAACTCGGTCAACAGACATACTTCAAATCAACATATTTTACAATATAACTAAATACATGCGATGCATGTGAAACCAACCATTTCAGTTCTAGTTTCTGAGCCTTTGTTCATACCATCCCGTTGGCCCAGAATGCCCTTGCTTCTTGCTTCCTACTGAAAACATTCCCTACACGCAGGTGTGACATAAACTCTACCTGTTCTGTTAAACCCTGTCTGGTATGACATCCTTTAATGAGCTTTTTTTTACTGAGTGTATTTACTACCCTTCACATCTCTGCCATCCGCTTCAGCGTTGAAAGCAGCGTCTTACGAGACAGCATACCTCTAGCGACTGGCGGGCAGGATGGCTTCCATGGTCCCTGCCAAATGTGGCAAAGGAGACCCTGAGTAAGCACTCATTTGTGGATTATACAAAATTCCGGAAAGAATTTTATCTTCCCATGTCAAGATTCAACTTTGCTTACTTTCTAGGGTTAGCCCACCTCCCAGTGTGTATTTATGATGCCGTCTGATTAAGCAGACTGGGCAAGAGTTGGCCTAATGAGGGGGAAAAGCACTTTTGCTTGTTTGGAAGCAGAGGAGTGTTCCTGCCTGCGTGCTGTCACAGAGGTATTTGCCTGCCTCCCCTTTATCTGTGGTCTTCATTTTAATTTGTTTTTAATTGCCTGTTTAGCACACCTGGCAATTAAGGTGAAATGGCTCTTTGACAAATGTGAGGGGCTTTTTAATTAGTGCTAATTGCTTTTGTTAATTAAAAGTAATGCTTTATATTGTGTTATTGGTATTCTCTTATATAAAACTGGATTAATGACTTCCAATCAATCCTGCTACAAAAGGACTTTCCTTTGCAATCTTTGAGACTTTAGGGCGCGCTGTTCCTGCAGAATGACAAAAGACGACTAGGACTTCAGGATAAGTGAGGAAGGGAAGCAGTGAATGCACAAGGCTCAGCCTTTGCCCACCAACGTGAGGCTCCTTGATGAGGATGGTCTGGGTTGCTGGTTCCAACAAGGAGGGCCACTCTCACGCTGGTGTAGTTTGAGGTCAATCTAATAACAGGACTATAAGAGTTGGGCCGGGTAAAGGGAGCCACAACAGAAAGACCTCTACTGCCCTTAGGGACACAGGAAGGGCACATTTACTAGAACCTGGAGCCTGGAATAATAGATACTTGGACAAAGGCTGCTTTCAGAAAATCACGGGGGGCACCTGAGTTGATCAGTTGGTTAGGCATCCGACTTCGGTTTAAATCATGATCTCATGGCTTGTGAGTTTGAGCCCCGCATCGGGCTCTGTGCTGACAGCTCAGAGCCTGGAGCCTGCTTCGGATTCTGTCTCCCTCTCTCTCTGCCCCTCCCCATCTATGCTCTGTCTCTCTCTCTCAAAAATAAAGAAACATTAAAAAAAAAAAAAAAAGAAAGAAAGAAATCAGGAACCATTGGGTGGAGGATATATTCAAATTGAAGCAAACTTGTGGGAATGGATCCAGGGGACTAATATCCTGTCCTCACTTGCCTTTTTCTCTCTGAACGCTTGCTAAGGCACCCCTTCGGCTGAACTCAACCGAGTCAGAGCACGCGGGAGCTCAGCGATGAAATTCGTGTAGGTCAGACTTCTGGGGCAGAGGGTGGAGTGGAGAGTGGCTCTGTAAAGCCTAATGGAGTGAACCTGGCTCACCCGCCATATTTATATCAGAAATTCCTAACCTCTAGACCAACTTGCACTTTGTGGTCTATGATAGACCATGATAGACTTCACCAACAATGGCCCACGGGAAGCACTGCCCCAGCAGTATGTCAGTGATATCTCCTGGGGCCCCGGCAGAGTGTTGGGTCCTCTTTCATGAAACCAGCACCATCTTGATAATTACGTTCTGTCCCCTGGATCCAGCCCCCTTGGGACAGTCCCCTGCTCGTTCTCCGTGCTCTGCTCAGTGCTGGCTGGCTTTGCTGCATCTAAAGAGTGCTCTGGTTCTGGGATGGCCCTTCAGAGTTGTCCTGAAATGGGGTGAGGAGGTGGGCCTGATTCACCCTCATCAATCACTAATTCCCTGCTCAATTACCTAAGAGATGGAATTGCTGGAAGCCAATTTCTTGTAGTAAATGTTCTCTGTGTAAGCGGTTTAGGCTGGTTTTAATTAATCCCCCATTTTTGGACATGGAGGCACTGAGCTGTGACCACGCTTGTGTCTAAACCTCTGTGCACCTTCATGATTCTTCTAGAAAGCCCAGTTCCAAGAGGGGGAGGAATTTGCCGGCTCAAAAGATTTAAAGCTCTTGTTTACCTGTTGCTAACTTTTCTTCTGGAGAGCTTTTATCGGTTTATACTCTCCTTGCCATCTTTTTTTTGGTCACTAACCCTACCTTCAGCCTCCACATGGGCCCTCTGAGCCCTGGTTTTCCAGTCTGCAGCATGTGGCTGCAGACAGGGCACCATGATGTGAATGGTGACTTTAGTTCCATGCTGCATACAATCAGTGCGACTGTCCCCAGCGGTCCTGCCAACCGGAACCTATGGAACAGCATGGGAATAGGCTTTGCCTTGTGGGAAAGAGCTGCTAAAAGTTAAAAGTACCGGGTGGGTGGGTGATGGTGTTACCATGCTGCCTCTCGCTGCTCACGGGTGTTCAATTCTTCCCCTGTCATCTCTGACGTTTGGCATTGGCTCTTCCTCCTCTGGGAAGCCTTCCTTCACTTTATGCAGGCACTCACTCGAATACGATGCTGTGCACTGCCCGTATCTCACATCTGTATGTCTTTCTGTTCCCGTCTTCAGGCTCAGTTTCTCAGTTGGGACATACCTGCCTCCCCTGCTCCCCGCCCCCACCCTGCATCCCATGGTGCTTACAATAATCATGCGATGGAAGGCACGGCCCAGTAAGCTCTTCCTTTGGCCAGAATTCTGGCGATCATTCCCCCCCACCCCCACCCCAAAGAGCCAATAACCTGCTCTTTGCCTGGGACTGACACTTACTTCACGAGGCCAAGATGCTAACCACCACCCACAGCCCCCTCAGCTCCTCAGTATTTCCCCTGGCACCCTATCCACCATCACGGTCGGACCAGTATTGCTTGTGACACTCAGCTGCGTCCCCACTTTCCTGGCCCCTGTGCTGAGGGCAAGAGCTAGCTCACGGACGGTGTAGACTCGAAGACAGGGTTGTGAGTCTGAGCAAATAAAAGTACTACAGGGCTCTTAGTTAAATGTGAATTCCAGTTAAACAGCCAACGCATTTTCACGTGTTTTTGATATGCGTAGGCTATGCTATTCATTGTTTATCAAGAATTCAAGTTTAACTGGACCTCCTGTATTTTGTTTGGCAACCCTACACTCAAAGAAATTGTATTGTCGCATATAGTGTTGATAATGCCAAGGAGCTGTGTGGCATGCATGTTTGCTATTATGTGAGTTTATGAAAAACACTTGCTATATTAAAGTAACTTACCCATCTACCTGGGCTCTACAGCCCCCTCCCCCCTCTCCCATTTGCCTCTTTCTGTGTCTTCTTTATCCTCACTGTTCTTCGGAGGATGCTAAGGAAGTTCTCATGACGTCCTAAACCACACACACAGTGAGTCTGGAATGAACCTAGCAAAAAGCATAGATGTTCTACCCATTATTATAATGGGGGTATTGAAGTCTCCAACTATTAATGTTGGATTCTCTTTCCTTCCTTCTCTCTCTTTCTCTTTCTCTCTTTATTTTAAATTTAAATCCAAATTAGTTAACATACAGTGTAATAACAATTATAGGAATAGAATTTAGTGAGTCATCACTTACATATAACACCCAGTGCTCATCCCAACGAGTGCCCTCCGTAGTGCCCATCTCCCATTTAGCCCATCACTCCACCAGCAACCCTCAGTTTGTTCTCTGTATTTAAGAGTCTCTTATGGTTTGTCTCTTTCTATATTTTTATATTATTTTTGCTTCCCTTCCCTTATGTTCATCTGTTTTGTGTCTTAAATTCCATATATGAGTAAAATCATGTGATTTGTCTTCCTCTGACTTACTTCGCTTATCATAATGCACTTTAGTTCCATCCACATTGTTGCAAATGGCAAGATTTCATTCTTTTTGATTGCTGAGTAATATTCCGTTGTGTATATAAACCACATCTTCTCTATCCATTCATCAGTCGATGGACATTTTGGCTGTTTCCATACTTTGACTATTGTTGATAGCATTGCTATAAACATGGGGGTGCCATGTGCCCCTTCGAAACTGCACACCTGTATCCTTTGGACAAATACCTAGTAGTGCAACTGCTGAGTCATAGGGTAGTTCTATTTTTAATTTTTTGAGGAAACTTCATACTGTTTTCTAGAGAGGCTGCACCAGTTTGCATTCCCACCAGCAGCGCAAAAGGGTTCCTCTTTCTCCGCATCCTCACCAACATCTGTTGTTGCCTGAGTTGTTCATTTTAGCCATTGTGACTGGTGTGAGGTGGTGTCTTATTGTGGGTTTGATTTGTGTTTCCCTGATGATGAGTGATGTTGAGCATCTTTTCATGTGTCTGTCAGCCATCTGGATGTCTTCTTTGGAAAAGTATCTATTCATGTCTTTTGCCCATTTCTTCACTGAATTATTTGTTTTTTTGGGTGTTGACTTTGCTAAGTGCTTTATAGATTTTGGATACTAACCCTTTATCTCATATGTCATTTGCAAATATCTTTTCCCACTCTGTTGGTTGCCTTTTAGTTTTGCTGATTGTTTCCTTCGCCATATAGAAGTGTTTTTTTTTTATCTTGATGAGGTCCCAATGATTCATGTTGACTTTTGTTTCCCTTGCCTCTGGAGACATGTCGAGTAAGAAGTTGCTGTGGCCAACATCAGAGAGGTTTTTGCCTGCTTTCTCCTCGAGGATTCTGATGGCTTCCCGTCATACATTTAGGTCCTTCATCCATTTTGAGTTTATTTTTGTGTATGATGTAAGAACGTGGTCCAGGTTTATTCTTCTACATCATTATCCAGTTTTCCCAACAACATTTGCTGAAGAGACTGTCTTTTTTCCATTGGATACTCTTTCCTGCTTTGTCAAAGACTAGTTGGCCATACATTTGTGGGTCCATTTCTGGGTTCTCTATTCTGTTCCACAGATCTGAATGTCTGTTTTTGTGCCAGTACCATACTGTCTTAATGATTACAGCTTTGGAATACAGCTTGAAGTCTGAAATTGTGATGCCTCCAGCTTTGTTTTTCTTTTTCAGGATTGCTTTGGCTATTCGGGGTCTTTTCTGGTTCCATACAAATTTTGGGATTGTTTGTTCTAGCTCTGTGAAGAATGCTGGTGTTATTTTGATAGGGATTGCATTGAACGTGTAAATTGCTTTGGGCAGTATAGACATTTTAACGATATCTGTTGTTCCAATCCATGAGCATGGAATGTTTTTTTCATTTTTTTGTGTGTCTTCTTCAATTTCTTTCATAAGTTTTCTATAGTTTTCAGTGTATAGATTTGTCACCTCTTTGGTTAGGTTTATTCCTAGGTATTTTATGGGTTTTGGTGCAATTGTAAACGGGATCGATTCTTTGATTTCTTTTTCTGCTGCTTCATTATTGGCGTATAGAAATGCAGCTGATTTCTGTGAATTGATTTTATATCTGTGACTTTGCTGAATTCATGTATTTGTTCTAGCAGATTTTTGGTGGAGTCTTTTGGGTTTTCCACATAGAGTATCGTGTTGTCTGTGAAGAGTGAAAGTTTGACTTCTTTTCTTGCCAAGTTGGGTGCCTTTTATTCCTTTGTGTTGTCTGATTGCTGAGGGTAGGACTTCCTACTGTTGGATTTTCTGTTTCTCCTGTCAGTTCTGTCAGTTTTTGCTTCAGGTATTTTTGAACCTTTTTGTTAGGTGCATACGTGTTTGTAATGGTTATAATTTCCTGATGGATAGACCTTTTTATTATAAACGTCCCTCTTTAATTCTAGCAAAATCTTTTGTTTTAAAGTGCATGTAGTCTGATATGAATGCAGTCACTTCACCTCTCTCACGGATGCTGTTTCCATATGTTTTCCCATCCTTTCATTTTCAGCCCTTGTACATTTCTGAATCTCAGGTGCATTTTCTGTAGACAGTATATCATTGGATCTCACTTTTTTTTTTTAGATCCAGTCTGACAAGCTTTTGATAGGATTGCTTAATCCACTCACATTCTGGTCTGTTTCTCCTCAGTGCTACGCCTGCTGTATGAACAGGTGCTGGGCTGGACTGGTAGCCCCTGGTGTTCTGGGCTTGTATTCCTGGTGTGGAACCTCTTTCTGTGAATTAGCTGGGGTGGAGTCAGTCAAGGTCTCAGTATTGTCAGCCTCCTACAGACATTCTGCCCTCTAGGGTAGGGCTGGCAGGGGGAATGGAGCCTCATACTTTCAGCCATGCTTTCTGGGAATTCTGGGGATATGATCACGGCCAGCAACCTACAGCTCCCTAAGTGAAACTGTCCTGGCCTGGGACCTAGGTGGCTGTACCTGCCTGAGTCAGAGCACCTAGCTCTGTGTAATAGAGTTACACAGGGTAAGAGTAAGGGTTCTTACTACTTAGTTGATTTTCTCAAATACATGTTTCTGTATTTCCTAAATGCCCTTAGGACAATTTCCAGAGACTTCAGGTGATTATTTTAAAAAATAACTTTCACTAGCTAAGTGGTGGATTTTTCAGGGAGAATGGTGACTGGGCTTCTCACAGTCATGCCCAAAATCTGCCTCTAAAGGCAACTCTGAACTACGTAGAATAAAACTCTTCTTCTTTTCTATGGCCTGCACTGGGTGTGGGCTGAAAATTACCATTTTTATTTCATGGAAAGGTTTAGCATGAGTATCTTTATTCACAACATATGACACCGAATCCCCTGATATTACCTATTAAATATTTGGATTGCTGAATTCTTGTTACACCTTCTTGATCCCGAGGAGAAAATGCACCGTGAGACCTGCTGTCTTTGCTTCATGAATATTTGTGAATTTTTATGAACAAATGCCTTTGGACCGGTAGTCCTATTACAGATTTAAATCCTCACCTTAGAGACAAATTTATTGTTTTGTTTTTTGTTATTTGTGCCCTAGGGAGAGATTTCCTCTCGCTAGAGTTTATATGGGGTTTTATGACAAGACAACAATGCCCTACGGCTCCTTGGAATGTTTAGTCATGGGTCTATTGTGTTCAAATAGTTGAAGACGTTGGCGTTGCTAGAGAATTCATCTGTTGTCCTTTGCCCTCCTGGGTAAAGATGGATTGGAAGAACCGATATGCCAAAGAAACGAAAGCAAGTAGCCACACTACCTTTCTGCTCTGCTGTATTCTCTGGTCTTTGGTGAAACTGTGTGAGGCAGGGAGGCATTTTTTTCCCCCTTTGCCATTTAAAGATTATGTATGAGGATCTGTTTGTGTCCTTCATGTATCAAGTGTGTGACACTGTATGCGTATGCATTTTTCCCATCTAATATTCAAATCATTGGCACGTACAGATGACCAGTTAAATTTAATGTTTGCCAAGTAGGTTGGGACTGTTGGGGATGTATTCATGTGGATCATTAAGTTTAAGCAGATATGGTTCTAATTAAGCCTTTAAGTACATGGAAACTGGCCAGTCACCCTTCTCTTACCCTTATCAACCAAAAACTTATGGAAGACTTACTACAGGTCATATTCCCAGGGGTATCTCAGGGATACAGAGAAGTATTTGCCTGAGTCTCCTGCAGGAAACCCTACTTGTCCCAGTCAGGCTAAGCTCCAGCTGTGGAATTATTCAGCAGGTGAAAGTTTGTGTTTGTCTTTTTGACTCTCCCTTGTTCCCTTCTCTCAGACAGCCATCTGCCCTTTTATGTGGCTCTTCCTTGCATGCTTTCAAGCCCTGCTTTCAAAGGGCCTGGGTCTGAGTCAGTGCCTCTGACTTCTGAGGGAATTTGTGGGGCCAACACTCTGGTGTGCAGGCCGTGCCTTGCACTAGGGCCCTTTGGCTAAGGGAGCAATGGTACTGAATTCAAACCACATTCTGCTTTGCAGGCCCTGGGACCTTGTGGACCATTCCAGAAAATGTGGATGCCCTCTATAACTTTTCTGTGTAACTGGTGCATCTTTGACTAATTCTTACAAAGGTACTGCATGTGCAAGCTGAAATCCTGAATATCTGACTTTTAAGGAAAGGACCTGGCCTTTTCTGTAGTGTTTTGCCAAGTCAGGGAGAAGACAGACTATTTTAGGACTATGGGGCCACTTGTGCTTATGAACCGCTAGGTTGAAGCTGGAGGCCCGCCCCACTTCTTTACCAAGCAGACCCTCTGCCCGCTCCTGTATCCTGCGTATCTGCGAGAGATGAGACCGGCCCCTTCCATGTTGGACAAGATGTAAAACTGGAAACCCCGGATGGGAGTTTCACGTTCAGGTTTGAACTACGGGTATCTCTGGGAGAGAACGGACAACGGATTGCAGTAGTTATAAGAAACCACAGATCAGACAGTGATTATCGTCAGTGATCTTGGCCAAGACAGCTCCAGGGGCACGTGGACTTGGGACGTGGGGAGGAACGAGCCCTGGCACAGAGACCCACTAGGATTCGAATAGGGGACCTGGCATCAGAAACTCTGAGTCCAAGTATGCAACTTAAGCATCAAACAAGGGCCTGCATGAGGAGGACAGTCATCTACACCATCAACAGGCTCCACTGCAATGTCCAAGTTTCCGGAGTTTGAGGTGAATGCAGAATTAGGAAGAACTGTGGTTGGAGTGGGGAAGCTGTGGCATACCAGGGTCTTTTATGGACACTTTGAATGGTGTCTTCCTGTTAACTTAAGGAGAGTAGAGGGGGAAAGCAAAGGACGTGAATACCTATCAGGGTCAGAAGCAAAGCCTCCTGGCAGGGGTGAGGGGAAAACATGGCATTGGGGACGTCTCTGGTTGTACGTGTGTGGGTCTCTCCTTAGTTCTGGCTGGTGGTTTTCTGGCCATGATGGTGGCACACTCATGGACGGGACTTCCTCTTTGGTTTAGCATTTCTTGGGAGGCCATGGCCAGAGTGTCTGTGTCTCAGGTCCAAGATTTTCTCCCTTGCCCCTGTGCCTTTCTACCAGAGAGGGGAGAGAGAGAGAGAGAGAGAGAGAGAGAGAGAGAGAGAGAGAGAATTGATTTTGTTTGACTTCCTGTTAGGGATTTCTACACAATTAGCAGCAAAGTTTCAAGAGAGCCAACGAACTTTATGACCTTGTAATAGTAGAGTTTTTATCTCTTATTTCTGTAACTTTTGAAATAGTTAAAGGATGCTTACTTGGCTCTCATGTTGTTGAGGAGAGCAGACTAAATATGTAAATTGAGCCTAATGTCATGAAAACACTTCTTTGTGTGTAGAATTTTAAAAGGCAAATTATCAGCGGTTAGGAGTGGCAAAGATGCGTGGTTTAATTCAACAAGAAGGGCAGCTCACATCTCTCTGCCGAGAACTGGAGGGTCACCGCTGCTTCCCCGTAAATGATGTGCTCTCCTGGGTGTTATCAAAATTAGGATGGTTAACAGTCACTCTAAGAGTTTTGTTTTGTAAATTTGATTTACAAACCAGATGATGATTTAATTACCGAGTGATTTTTTTTTTTCACTTTTACAAAAGGAAATGGCAGTTGAAGTTGTTGTGAGCTCCAATATTGCACTGAGCCGTGTTTAACTCTGCCTAGCCCCCTAGGAATGCAAGAACGCACCTGCACAGAGGATTGCATTCAAGCTGACGCCCTCTTGCTGGCAAAATTGCCTTCAGTACTTTGACTTGTAGAGAGTTTGGGTGAGTGGACGCATGTCGGGATGTATCTTAGGGTTTGGTTCTTTACCAGGATTGGCATGGAGGAGGAATTCCCAGAGTTCTTAGGGCAGGGAAAAGCTTACTGAGCTAGGAGAAGGAACGCTTCCCAAGCCTAGGCCTATGCTTTTGTGATTGGGCCTGTCAAGTTCGGATCCGCAGCAGGTTCCTCTGCAGAAGCTGTTAAAAAGCAGAAAGTGCTTGGCCCCCGATGAGTCTACGAGGTGTGCATGTGGTGGGCGCAGACACCTCCTCAGAAAGTTTACAAGCTCCTCAGAAAATCCGGTTGTACAGTGATGTCGATAACCCTCACGTGCTCTCTTAGAGTGATTTTCGAGCAGCCACATCCTCAGAATGCTTCTGATGGAAATCGGCGAGTCTGTTGATGAGTTCTTCTTCCTGGACTGCTTCCCTTTGTCGTAAATGACAGTGGGCTGTATGACTTCATGGAGCACACAGGAGCTCACAATGGAAATGATTAATTCTGTCTGGCAACCCTACTTGTCCATTCCACAATAGACTAGCTATTTTGATATCTTAGTGTGTGCGCAGCCTTTGTTCTGTTGGCTGAAACTTTGATATTCTGTCACACCGTTCCGTGAGGATTTTGCATAGGAGTCCTGTTAGATCAGTAGAGCCCCAAACGCCTCTCCTGCGCTTAGCTCAACCCTGTGCTAAAGGCTTCCAGGTCCCAGGAAAAACGATCTGAGGGAATGAGTATACTCAAGAAAATGTAATTAAGATGAGAGTTTTGAATTACATTCATTGATTTGGGAAACTTGGCTTTTGTTCGAGTAAAAATCAGTTTTAAGTATTTTTGAAAAAGGATTAGGAAGGATTTGCATTTGTTTAATGTGAGCTAAAACTCTCCAGTTGCCCAAAATGCCACCATTACAGATTTAAGCCTTAATTTAAATTCTGGTTTCTGGGGAGCCCGTCACGGTGAGAGTGCTGGTGGGTTTCAGCCCGATGATCTTCTGGAGGCGCCGCGATGCAGAGGAAAGGCCACGGCCGTGGGGATCCGATTTGCCGGCATTAACTCTGTGATCTTGGCCAAGCCGCTGGCCTCTGAGTCCGCCGTGGACCTGAAAGCTGAGCGGGTTGCAAAAGTATCTCTTAATCCCTACCCTCAACTACGCCGCCTGCCCGCCCCATGCAGCGTGAGCTTATTACCAGACATCGGAAGTGGGAAATCTCGCCAGCATGTGGACACCTGGTTTTTCTCAAGAGCTGGCCCTTGATGGGATGGGGGCTGGCCTGGGCATTTCGGGGTGAGTGTCATGGCCCATGTGGAGTTGCTTTTTCCTCTCCTCTGGTGTGTTCCTGGCTTCTCTCTTTTCCTCATCTTTACTTTTCCCGCCAGTTTTGTTTTCTTTGGATGTGTGGTGTTCAGGACTCGGATCACAGATCATCGCTGTGATACGCCTGTGGCACCTGAACTGCTATCCTGGCAGTGGCCACAGTGATAGATTGTTTTTCTTCTTCCATCAAAACCGGCTGCCATCTTACTTGTTCCATACTCATTTATATCAATTTCCAAGGGGCCTCTTAGCTGTCTGTCTTTACTGAGTTTGTCAATCCTATACCTAGCAATGAATATTTAGGGTACAAAATCCCCCGCATTGGAAAAGAATGAAAAGACGTGGGAGCAGAAATGAAAAGGGCATGAACGCGGGAGCCTTTCATGAGAAGTCTGGCCTTTCTAATCACTGACATTTGGAGAGGGTTGGGCTTGATTTTAGGGGGCTCGGCAGCCAGGCTGGGGCTCTGAACTCGACAGAGAAGGGACAGAGGAGCCAAGCACGCTCGGAGACGGAGACTGGGTGCAGGAAGTTTACAGGGAGAATATTCCAGATCAACAGCCATGGAAAGAAGACCGGGGAGGGGGAAGCTGCCACTGGCAGGCTCCACAGCGTGTCTGCTGGCTGTGCTGTGAGGGGCTCTGAAGCCCTGGGCACATGCAGGTGGTCCCACAGCGCCCGGGTGCCTGGCCGGTTCCTTCTGTACTGGTTGGTCAGGAGGTATGGGCTTCCCTGCCTCCAGTGCTGTGACCTGGGGTGAAGGAGCTGCCTTCACTTGCAGGCAGTTTGAGGGGCAGGTGACAGCTAAGGGATGCCAGTCGGCAGCAGGGAGAACCGTCCCGCTGCCCTGAGGGGGAATCCGGGTGGCACACGGTGACGTCCATTGCGGGAAGTCACTGCTGTTTCGTAAGGAATCTCCCGTCAGTGGCAAAAATGGTTATTTGGAAGTGGTAAGGTGCCTTTGAAAGGACAACCGCGCGAGTCCTATAAGCTGTACCCAAAGGTTGTAAGGTTTACAGTAAAACTCTGTGGAGAAGTGAGTGGCGTAAATACAAATCATTATTACACCTAATAGCATTTGCTCCCATACATTTTGCACTTGACTGGCACTGTAGCAATGTTTAAATATGCCATCTCGCTTTGCATTCTAGAGACCGCTGCATGGTGTGCTGTGTTTCATTACCATTCTGCTGGTTGTCAGCATTTTTGTGATACAATTAGAGGCATGTAATTCCCAGAACAAATGAGCCATTTCGAATATTGTGAGATGTGTAATTCAATAGAATAGGAGCCTGTAGAATAATTGAGTTTAGAGAAACAAATATGCAGGAGTTTGGGCGGAGCCACCCCACAGACGAGGAGCCCCGACAGTCCCCTTCCCTTCTGATGTGATCATCAGCATGGAAGTGACACTTGAGGAGGGCAACGTCCACCTGCGGCCCCTCGGCTGCCTCGTTACGGCTGCCCTCACCCATTAAGAGACAGGATTTCACTTCCCCTTGAAACTGTGGACGGTATAATTCAAGTAAGTAGCAGCTGTAAATAGGAGTCTACCACGAATAGAGAAGACCACTGTGGTAATGAAGCTATTTTGTTCTCCTGTTTTCCTATTATATAGATTCAGCCAGAAGAGAATATTGTCTTTGTCCAAGAAAGTGCGTGGCTTTGAACCTTGGATTTCCGTATCTCAATTGAAGCCATCCCACCGCTTTTAATTATTCTTCAGCTCATCTGCTAGGAGGCAGTGTGTGATTGGCAGGGAGACAGTAGCAGGGGTGAGCCAGCTCTGGGGATGGGCAGAGGCAGAAAGGGGATGGGAGAGCCCAGCCTCTTACTGAGCAAAGAGAGACCCTTCGCTATGCTGCATCAGCCTGGACAACCGGGCTTCACAGCGCGGCATTCACGGCCCTCCCGCAAGGCTGCACAGGTGCTCTGGTCCTTCTGTACGTACGGGGCCTGCGGAGGGGTGCCTGTCGCTGCTGCAGCCTTCTGGGGCCAGGGGCACATACCCCGTCGTGCTCCTCCGATCTTATCTCAGCTCTCCCACACCTCTGTTCTTGCTTCTTACCCACTGCCTGCTTCGTTTTTTCCTCAATGGGTTGATCTAAATAGGAACCCAAATTATAGCATTTAAACAGGTGTACCTGTTCACTTTGCAGAAGGGATCGTGCATACAGGGTGAGTTCGAAACCTGAGAGCTCTCTCTCCCTAACGCTGATCTTTCTTTAAAGCCCACCTTGGATTGTCCCCGCCTCACGTCTCTGAGGTAGCAGAGGTAGAACATTTCCCTGCAGCCTCCCCGGTTTTGCAGGCGAGGATAATGACTAGAAGTCATTAAGCAACCGAAATGTCCTAGGAGCAGGGGAATGGTTAGCACACGGTGTACGCATGGCGGGCCTATGTCATGGGATATTTTAAAGCCGTTAACGAAGTTGCCCGGCAGACATTTAATGACCCTACTGACTTAGGGAAACGCTCACAATAAACCATGAGGTGATAAACAGGATGTACTATGGTGGAGTTTCAGTATTTAGCTTTCTTGGCTTCCCCCTTTAGGAGTAACCCTGAGGGTCCAGCACCTGCTACAATCTTAGTGTGAGTGTGTTTGACTCCGGCAGGCTCCGGGTCTACACCACAGGAAGGAGGCGCTTCACCAGGGGGGCGGCTGGCCGGCTGTTGGCGTCTACACATTCCCATGGCCACGTCCACATCTCAGAACAGTTTGTGGGTGTATCCTTTCCAGATACTCACTGATGGGCTCACAGTGATCATTTCTTTGTAAGACGGGGTTCCTCCAAGAACATCCACTGCTGGGCATGATGGAAATAAGAGACTGAAGTGGTCTGAAAACTGTAATGATGGTTAGACAACTTAACCAAAGCTTCAGAAGCACAGAATGCCAGATTCAATAAGGACTTCAGGTTGTGGTGTGACCGAGGTGGCCGTACATGCTGCATGTGGACAAGAAGAAGCAGTCTGTGCAATTGCTGCATCCTAGGCAGTGCACAAGTGTTCAAGCGCAAAGGAACTTGGATTAAAGCCGAAGAAGGTGGCTGATGTGAGGTTCGGGGATGTGTGCAAAATCAAGTCACTGTCACATGAAATATGAGCGATTGCTAGAATCCCAGGAGTTTGTGCAAATAGTCCTGGGAGGCTACAGGGGGTGAGAGCTATTCAACCAAAGGTTTTTAGAGCAGGTGCACGGGAGCAGGGACACTAGCCACGCGTGTGGACATGTTTCCTCTGCAGCGGAAGAGGTTGCTGGGGACACCTGGGACTGACGTGTGTTGAGTATAAACCAAACCTGATATTTAAAAAAAAGCCATGGCAAGCGAGAGTTTGGAGTCACCAGGGCCATGGGCTTGTCCAGTTTTGGGCAGCAAAGCAGGCTCTGTGACTGTGGACCTACTTTTTTGTAAATATTTTTTTAATGTTTATTTTTCAGAGAGAGAGAAAGAGAGAGAGAGAGAGAGAGAGAGAATGGGTAGGAGAGGGGCAGAGAGAGAGAGGGAGACACAGAATCCGAAGCAGGCTCCAGGCTCTGAGCCATCAGCACAGACCCCTACGTGGGGCTCAAACTCACAAACCGTGAGATCATGACCTGAGCTGAAGTTGGACACTTAAGTGACTGAGCCACCCAGGTGCCCCTGTGGACCTACTTTTTAAACCAACTCCAAACCATGAAGGGGGAAAGATTGAGACATTTCCAGCTAGTTTTCTTCAGTCTATTTGTCAGAGTGTTATGTATGAATCTGGGACCGGTGAATTGTATTTAGTGATGAGAGCAGACTGTCAGTGTTCACGAGAGCTTTACTGAGGTGTGTCTGTAGAAAACACACGCACACGCATAAACACGTAGCCAGGTGAAGGGGAAGTGAGCGCGGGGGAAGCAAGGGAAGGAAAGAAGAAGGCAATTCACCCAGAGTGACTTGTGACACTTTGCTTGTGGTCATGATGAAGTTTCGGGGACCAGACTCAACTTTTCTATTTGTGGTGAAGCTGGACACAACGTATTAAGGAACTGCTTTCAAATGTGACAGTAGGCAGCACAGCCTGTGATCCAAGGGATAAGGCAAAGCCACGCTGAGCTTTGCAAAGCTCGCTTTCTGGCTGGAGGGTTTCTGGAACACGACGTAGGGCTGGGAAGGCAGAGAGCACATTAGTCTTATGAACTGACACAGATTGGGCTGCTGGCGGTGGGTTTGGCCAGGTGAGGTGCTGGTGAGGAGACACCTATTTACATTTTTTCATGTTTATTTTTGAGAGACAGAGACAGAATGTGAGGGGGGAGGGGCAGAGAGAGAGGGAGACACAGAATCCAAGGCAGGCTCCAGGCTCCGAGCTGTCAGCACAGAGCCTGATCTGAGCTTAGGTCGGATGCTTAACTGACTGAGCCACCCAGGCGCCCCAGGAGACACTATGTAGAAGGAGAGTTCCGGAAGTCTGCGAAGGGTCACTCGTCTGAATGAACACAGGCTGCATTTTCATGGAGTCGGAGTCCGCATGGCTGAGCGAAACCAGCTCCCCAGGGCTCCAGCCTTTGCACGGGACTGGAGGACACTGAAGATCTGACCAGTCAGAGTGGAAAGGCCATGGTGAACACTTTGCATGCCCTGCAGACACACCAAGGAAGGCCATGGTTTGGGAGAAGGACTTAATTAGCCATAGTGTGAAGCCCACTGCTGATCCGACTTTCTCAACCTTGGCTCTACAGACATTTTGGGACTGCTTATTCTTTGTTGGGGAGAGGGGCCACCCTGTGCTTCATACACGGCCAGCAGCATCCATGGGCCCTACCCACTAACCAGCAGCCCCTAGTTGTCCCCGCTGCTATAGACCCTTCATAACAAAATTTAAAAATGAGCTTCAAAAGACCAGGGTGATTTGCAAGTAAATTAATCTCCTGGTGAAACAAACCTCAATGTTCTCAACAGGCAGCAAACGTACGGTAACCAAGATCGCACCCGTGATGGTCAGCGTACAAAGTATGCGTGCTGCCCAGATCAGCTGATAGGGGTGAGGACGGTCTCCGGGTCATTCTGGCAGCCCCGTGGCATGCATCAGCTGTGGAGCCACCTGGCCGCGGGCGACACCCTCTCTCTGGGGTGGCCTGTAGCCAGTGACTAATTGATAAGGCCTGGCCCCCTTGTGTCAAATTGGGAAATCTCTGAAGAACTGAAAAAAAAAAACCTAATAAAGATAATAGCATGATTTAAGAGTACTGAAAGAAAAAAACCCAGCTAATAAATATAACAGAAGGAAGGAACATGGGAGAAAGGAAACAACAGATGAGGCCAATAGAAAACACACAGCAATACGATGGACTTATGCCAACCATATATATAATTGCATGAAATAGAAATACACTAAATGCTCCAGTTAAAAGGCAGCTTATACACCAAGAAGAACAGAAAGACCATATAAATGTCATTTATGAGAGATCCATTTTAAACATGAAAAAAAGGGGTTAAAAGTAACACGACAAAGAAGTCTATATCATGTAAATGTTAATCGTACGAAAGCTGGTATTATGGACTGAGTTGTGTTCCCTTCAAATTCATGTGTTGAAGCCCTAACCCCAAAGTGATTGCATTTGGAGGGCAGGCTTTTAAGGGGGTACTTAAGGTTGAATAAGGTCATAAGGATGGGACTCTAATCCTCTAGGACTGGTGTCCTTACAAAAGGAGCAAGAGAGGGTTAGTCGGTTAAGCATCCAACGGAGCCTGCTTGGGAATCTGTCTCCCTCTCTCTCTGCCCCTCCACCACTCACACTGTCTCTGTCTCCCTCAAATAAAATAAAAAATAAAAAGAATATTTTTTAAAAAAGAGGGAGAGACACCAGGACTCTCTCTCCTTCCGCATGTGCACAGAGGAAAGGCCACGTAAGGACACAGCAAGATGGTGGCCATCTGGGAGCCGAAGAGAGAGTCCTCACCAGAAACCATTCTTGCCGGCATATTGATGCTGGCCCTCCAGCCTCCAGGTTATGCGGAAATAGGTTTCTGTTGTCGAAGGCACCTGGTCTTATGGTATTTTGTCACGGCAGCCCAAGCAGACTAACACTGTAATGGCCACACTAATGTCAGACAAATTAGACTTTGGGACCCGGAATATTATCAAAGAGAAAAATATTTCCTGGTGATAAAGGGATCAGCTCATCAGGGGGAAAATCCTAGACATGGAGATTCTCGCCTGGATCCTCCTTCAAAAAAGAACCTTTTGCCCAGTTGTGGGAGTGTGGTCAGTGAGCAGACTCTCCGTCAGCCCCTTTAGGACCTGTTTCAGTGGCAGAGAACCGCCTCACTCAAAGTCATCTTTCCGGGGGTGACCCACATCATGCTGAATGAGGCAGGCTGCAAAGACTCAGTCTCTTTGGCCCAATATGGGCTCCTATGATGGGCAATCCTCTCTCCAGAGCCACCCCACTAGGGGTCAAGCACATAATCTCTGCTAAAAGCCAGGCATTGCTTTGCAAATCAAGAAATGTTACGCAGTACAAGGCATCGTCTTCCTCTGGATCTCTAGGAGTCTGCATCGAGACTCCTAGGTTGACCAGAGATTTATCTGCTCTTGACCCTTGGATCAAGCCGGATCCCAGCACCTTGAATGTGCTGGGCAAGTGGCTCAGTGGGGGAGAGCAAATGGCTTGGTTGCAGAAATCTCTTCTGCTCTGGAACACGCTTGAAGCTGGATTTTGGAAACGGCGTATGTCAGACTTCAAAACATGGCTGCACCCAAATATCAGTTGAATTAGAAGGCTGAAGAAGAGGTGTGACGAGCACTGTGCCTTGTATTCGTGACAAGTGATACAAGGCACAATGACCTGTCCTTTACAGAGGAGGGTACATTTTGATTTGCACCAGACCGTCGAATGCACAGAACTTCACTAGTGTGGCAAGACAAGAGCCTGAATGTCCACAGGACTTTTCTCCCAATATCAGGCAAGAGTAGAGCTTTCTGGGATACCTGGACACAACATGGAACCCATGACATTTTATGTCTTATGGTTCTGGATGGTGGTTTGGACACACTACTGGAATTAATAGCTTAGAATTCTAGATTTTTTTGTGTGTTCGTGCTACCGGTATATTTCCTTTTTATTTGAACTGTTGTCCTGGAGACCTTTGAAGCAAACAGAGTTGGAGCAAAGTACTGTTTGGCTTTGGCCTACAGTCTCTCTTTTCTCTATCTGAATCTGGTCTCTTCAGGGGATCCGAGCTGCTCATAGACCTTCAGTCTCTGCAAGAGAAGTCTCCTCAGGAAATGTCACAAAGGGAAACGTGCTTGTGCTAGCTACATTTGTGGTCTCTCTTCTCTGCAGTGATTCTGTGATAATAAATGTGTTTAAAAATCCATTACAGTGGCAAATCCATAGATGGCAGATTGTTCTGAATCTTCATCGGCAGCGTAAACAATTTCACATTTCAAATGAAATTTCTGCTAAAACACTCATGCTTGAACGTAACGTAAAACACAGGCAGATTTGAACAAATAAGATACCGCTGCTTTGTTTTAAAATATTGGCATAGACAAAAATGTATTATTCATCTTGACTCTCTCCATTGCTTTGAAACTGAAAATTATTTCTGTGGCCAGCTCTGAATAAATATGTGAGTTGGTACCTTGGCAACCATGAAATGTTCATCCAGCTTGATGTGAAGTGTGGAAATCCCATGTCACACACCGTTTTACCTTCTCTTCTTCGGAGTCTTGCTTCCTTCCACCTGCTTTTTACCTATCTATAGGAGGAAGCTGACTTCATTAAGTCTTGTCTGTGTCCTGCAGGGAATCCTGGGGCTCCAGGACAGGGATCTGGGTGGCACTGAAGGATGGCACGAGGTTGGGCTGGTAGATGTGCCGAATTGTCCGCAGATCAAGTTCAAAGAGTTTCTGCTAAGGCAGGGTGATGAAATCAGGCTCTGTGGATCCAGGATCAGTGGTTGGAGAATGTGGGAGGTCGGACCACCGTGCTAGCTAGCAGACGGACTGATGAAAGTTCAAGAATTCAGGTTAAGCTGTCAGAAGAATGAGAGGTCAGAATTAAAGCAAGAGATGTGACTATACCTGCCTGGGGAGTGAGGGTGTTCCCGCGGGAGGGATTTGTTCTTAAGGTCATTACACAATGTCCCTATTAAGCTATCATTGGGCTCGTTGCTACCACTGGCAACAAATACAGTGTGTATGGGGGATTAGAGTATACTTACATCGGGAAATATCCTCTGTGGTTAAAAACCGTAGACCACTCTGAAGGGTCCAGTGCAAGCTTATGTGTTGCTCCCGGGATAAGGAGGATTGAAGCCAGAAGTGGTCTATTTTCAGGAAAGGGCACCCAGGGGAGAAAGTCTATCATGTACCCACTCTTCCATTAATCCAAGGTCAGCACCCTCTCAAATCCCTGAGCAGCCAGGTCAAGTCTTTCTACAGTCCGGAGTTGGGGATGGGACAAGAGGCAGTCCCCAAGACAGGCGTCAATACACCTGCCTCACAGATCACCGGTTGTTTGTGCAAGGGTTGGGGGGCTTCTGTGGAAAATGTAACGCAGAGATGGCTCTTCTCCCCACTTTTGCCCTGGTCTTGCGTTAAGGAAGGGACCATAGGGAGGAAGTACAAGATGAAGGATTTCTGTGTTCGCTAAGAAAAACTAGTGATGGGGGCATCTGGTGGCTCCCGTTGATTACCCGACTCTTAATTTCAGCTCACGTCATGATCTCACGGGTTCATGAGTTTGAGCCCCACATCGGGCTCTGTGCTGGCAGTGCAAAGTCTACTTGGGATTCTCTCTCTCTTCCTCTCTCTCTGCCCCACCCCTGCTGTACTCTCTCTCTCTCTCTCTCTCTCTCAGAATAAATAAGTCAACATTAAAGAAAAATTAGCGATAAGAAACAGATTTTTGAGTCTCATTTTAAGGAGAAAGAATTACTTAATTTTTTTTAATGTTTATTTATTTTTGAGAGAGAGACAGACAGAGCATGAGCAGGGGAGGGGCAGAGAGAGAGGGAGACACAGAATCCGAAGCAGGCTCCAGGCTCTGAGCTGTCAACACAGAGCCCGACACGGGGCTCGAACCCACCAACCGTGAGATCATGACTTCAGCAGAAATTAGATGCTTAACTAAGCCACCCAGTCGCCCCAAGGAGAAATAATTTCTTAAAAAGGGCACATTCCCCCTCCCCACCCCAAATATAGCATCTGGAAGCAAAGCGTGTAATATAAGATGGGTAATGGCTATTTACGCAGCAGAAAGTTCTGCCTGGAGTCTGATGCGACCCCAACATGGCTTCATTTGGCAGAGTGTATTAACTATTGTCATTAAAAGATTTTGCAGCATTATAACAACATTACATTGGAAACTGTTCATCAGGGAGCTTAGGGGATTCCACCGAGCAGCCATGGTAACAGTCTGCTTAGCAGTGGCCCAGTCACGCATTTTGGTCTTCATTCTGTCCAGCTTGTCACTCTGAACCAGAATTTAGTTTCTAGACAGAAGAGGCAGGAAATGAATCCTTTTGGAAATCTCTAGAGATTTGGATTCCCTCCCCCCCCCCCATCTCTTACTGGGATGTTGTAGATCTGCTCAGGTACTGGGTTCCAGACAGGCGGATGGCTTCCATGCACTGGACAGATTGGAGCACCTGTGTGGCGCCGACAGCACGCTGGGCACCAGAGATGCCGAAAGATGTGAGGATGGCCCCTGGCCTTTTTTTTTTTAACGTTTTTATTTATTTTTGAAGGAGAGAGAGAGAGACAGAGCATGAACGGGGGAGGAGCAGAGAGAGGGAGACACAGAATCCCAAGCAGGCTCCAGGCTCCGAGCTGTCAGCACAGAGCCCGACACAGGGCTCGAACCCACGAACTATGAGATCATGACATGACCTGAGCTGAAGTTGGACGCTTAGCCAACTGAGTCACCCAGGCGCCCCAGGATGGTCCCTGGCCTTGAGGACATACGAAGACAAGTAGAGAAGAGATGCTGATTCACAATGAACACATAACACCGTAAGCTCCAATACAGCAAAACTCTGAGAAGTTTGTGGAAATCTCCTCCTCTGAGATAATCATCTGGCTGTATTTTTAAGGATGATGAACGTGAGCTGACTCTTCTAGAAACTAGGAAAGAACTACTTTGTGTGATCTAGACAAATAAGAATCAAAAATAAGAAATGTGCCATTGGCTACTTAAAATATTTTCTTTTTAAATTAGAAAAGCTTGTAAATAAAATGAACAAACTACATAGTGTTTCATCTAAGTGTAGTAATTAAAAAAAGTTAATCATTCAAAGATAATTTTTATAGTAGGTATACAGGGCTGTGTTGCTACTGAGGTATTTTTGATTCTTTCTGCCTATTGATTTACAAAGCTCTTGAAAATGCAAACTTCAGGGTGCCTGGGCGGCTCAGTCGGTTGAGTGTCCAACTTCGGCTCTGGTCATGAACTCAAATTGTGTGGGTTCTGGCCCTGCATCAGGCTCTGTGCTGACAGCTCAGAGCTTGGAGCCTGCTTCAGATTCTGTGTCTCCCTCTCTCTCTGTCCCTCCCCCACTTGTGCTCTCTCTCTCTCTCTCTCTCTCTCTCTCAATCAACCAATTAATAAATCCAAGCTTCAATTTTCCTTTCAAACTGGATGAAAATTCAGAACATACTAAACCTTACGGCACACACAACTTCCTCTGTTCTCCTTCAGGATGGCTTCGAAGGCTGCAGGAAGGCAGGTGTGGAATACCGTTCTTCTGTTTTTCAAGACAGAAGAATGTCCTCACGGGCTGTAAATAATACCTGACTGTGACTTTTATTTCGCTTTGTGGATTGTCGGTAGTTGTATTTCCTCATCTCTAAAAATGAGGGATTTGGGTTAGAGGATCTTTAAGAACGTAATCTAACTCTGACTCTACAGACAAGAAAGTAAAATATTTAAATGAAATAGTTACTCTGATAATACAGGCGTCACCAGGGCTGAAACTCCTGAATTTTCTTGATGCAGTTATTAGCCAAGTTTTGAATGTAGGTATTAGTCCTGAATAATTGAGAAAGCAGTGAAATGGCCACTCAAACATACTGGTTTACTACAGGTTTAAAGGAACAGAAGTCAGTCAGTCCCCGGGTTTTATGTGCTGGAATCTGGAACTGCTAATATTATACATCATTGAATTTCCACAGATTTTCTGAAAATAAATAAAACCCCTACTTCCAAGGGCTACAATCTGCCTCTGTCCTCATGGATGCTATCCAGGAACATCCTTGCCCATGAGATTGGTGGGCTGTAGGAAAGACTCTACTCTTGGACCGTATCACATCCCAGGGAGCCCAGGGATCCGCCAAAAGGCGTTCGTTGCTTTTTGTGACCACTGTCTTTCTCTGGCTCTATGGGCTCCCAGCTGTGAAACGTCACCGCAGCATGCAAGAGGTCCCAGCTTTCACAAAAGAACTTCAGGGTTAACCAAAAACTTATCTAACATTTCTCTCGTAATTAGGCCAAAAGCAAAAGCATGCTGTAGACTTAGGGGAGAGGACCCCGGAAGCAATGGGTGAATCAAGACTCTGAGCCAAATTTAGGACATGCAGGGGAGGACCAAGGTCGACGGTGGGTTGGGGGTAGTTAGGCGAATATAACACCAAGAATGGAATGTGAGGTTTAGAGACAGGTCTGAGGGGGGTCTTGCCCCACCACACTAGCTGTGGGCCTTCAGTTACGTACTTAAACTTATGTGTGTGTGTTTCCATGGGAAATAGAAATAGTACCTGCATCACGGGGTTGTTTGAGGGATCACATAAAAGTGAAGAAAGACCAGAGGTGCCTGGGTGGCTCAGTCAGTTAAGCGTCTGACCATTGATCTTGGCTAAGGTCACGATCTCACAGTTGGTGGCACTGAGCATCGGGCTCTGTGCTGGTGGCATGGAGGGTGCTTGGGATCCTCTCTCTCCTTCTCTGTCTCTGCATCTCCTCCACTCATGTGCACTCTCTCTTTCTCAGAAATAAATAAATTAAAAAAAAAAAGAAAAAAATTTTTAGGAAGGGTAGAAAGACTAGAAATGATGCCTGACACGTAATGGTCTCTCAATGAATAGTAATTTTTGCTGGTTTGCGAGACACGTGCAAATGCAGAGCCCAAGCTGGGCAAAAGTTCAATCCAACAGCTCTGTGAAACCTCCAAGAAGCAGAGAGGCAGAGAATGACTAGCTTGGCAACGAATACTTGCCAAGGTCCTTTGCGTCCCTGGCCCTCCTGAGGCGACCTCTCTAAGACTTGGTATCTGCTTCCCCTGAGTCCCAATTAGCACGCATGATGCTGGTGCCGGGCGTGGTTTGGAGCAGGTCAAGAGAGAGTGGAATGCACACAAGTGCAGACAGACAGACAGACACCGAGCGGGGGGCATGGTGGCTCCACCTTCTTGCCTGTAGGATCCTACTCAGTGTCTTTTAGGCAGAGGACATCCCCAGTGCATGTCCATATAGCGGTGGAGCTTTTAAAGAGGGTTTCCTTAGGGACCACGTGCTCTTAGGGACCACGACCACTGTATGTGGGCCATTCTCTCAAGGCCTCGGGGGGACAATCAGCAAGGCACGAGTGAAGAACGCAAAGCCCATGGTAAAAAGACGCCACCCCCCAGCGTCATTCAGTCAGGGATGCCTACGGTCTCCTTCACAAACAGTCCCCGCGACTGGTGTCCTGACCCGGGGACACTGGGGCTCAAACACTATTGGTTTACTCCAGCTGTCAGACTGCACACCCCCCAGTGCTCTGGTCTTTTCTGACCACGACCGTCTCATTGATTTGGATCGGAGGCTTTGTCTGGGAACCGTCCACATGTTTCATTCTGAACCCATAGACATTTCCCAGGCCCCGAGGAGACGGACAGCCGAGGAGGTTCAGTCTGCAAACTGTTAGTCTGAGAGCGCAGGCTTCCGAGTGGCCCGGCCGGGAAGTCCAGTGTGCGCCTGGGTTCTGAGCACGGCCGGCTGGACCAGAGCACCTGTGAGGGTCGTCCGCAGACGGTGAGGTCAGACCAGGATGCTCTCCCTCTGCCCCCTGCTTCCCCCACACCCCCCACACCGCACCGACAGTGGGGTTTGCCGGCAGGAAACTCGCTTCTCCAGACTGGCCGGAAAAACCCAGACCTTTGGCTCTCCTGGGCAAATGACAGGCCATCCCGTAGACCTTCCTTCCTCGTGCACCGGAGGGCCCCGACTGATGGCCCGCAGAACGAATCAGGGAGGATGACGACAGTGTTCCCAAGCAGAGAGCCCCGGATGGCGACTCGATGAGCTCCCAAGACTGGTCTGGCCCAGTGTTTACTTACACCTTCCATCTTTACCAAACTTGGGCGCATACAATGGACCACGCACAGATAGCTTTTGGCCGAGGGACTGGATTTTCCGGGGTCCTTTCTGTTAGCAGTAGCAGGCAGGCAAGAAAAGTGTGGGAGGGTCACTTTGAGAACTGGAAACGTTTTGACCTATGGAAAAAAGCGGGAAATGAATAATGTCCTTGCCGGAGGCCGTATCTGAGCTAAGTCACGTGAAGTGTGGGTGCGACAGGTGTCAGGATGAGACAAACAAAGCAGGGAACGTCTCTTCGTCTTACGTACGTCCCCGGGGATGCTGGAGCGCACCGCCTCCTGCCCTATCTCGCTGCTTCCCACAAGTGCCCACGTTCCATCCGTTCTTCCCCCGCAGTCAGGGTGACCTTTTGAAAATGCAGATCAGACCACCTGGCTCCCCGTACAAGCCTCTAATGCCTTCCGGTTGCAGTTAGAATGAAACCCAGCGGCCGTGGCCTCCAGAGGCCTGCCTGCCTGGCCCCTTCCCCTGCTGCTCCGGGCACACCCGGAGGTGTGGGGTGGGGCCTTGTTCCTGCCTCTGCCTGGTGCTTCCCCTCCCCATCTTTGTGGCTGCCTGGCACCTTCTTGCGATTCTGATCTCCTCCGCGGTATCGACAGGAAGGACTTTGATTGGCCCTCCATTCCAAGTGTATGTCCCCACGGCTGCTTTGTATCAACCACATTTCTTATTTTCTGTATTTTCTGATGCTTTGGCGTCTCGGGGCCTTGCTGATCCTGGAGAGACCACCCCTCCCAGGGCTAGCTAACTTCCTGGAGGAGGTAAGCAAGTTGCTTTTGAGCACAAACCTGGCCCGTACCTCCAACCACTTCCTTGTCTTCCATGGACCAAGCCCACATTCCCGCTGTCCCACACCCCCAGGGCCAAGTACTGGATGACTGGGGACCCCTCTAGCACAGAGACCCCCCCCCCAGAATTATTCACACCATTCCGCCCTAAACTTGTTCAGCTTGACCCCACCTTGCCCATTCCTTCCTGTGAAACCCACACTGAAGCTTCCCGCCATGCTCTCCCCTGGATGCTCCCGCCTCCTGCCTGAGCCCAGGGCTTCCCCATGGGGCCTTGCCCGGCATGGCACGCCCTCTTCTCTTGGGAGCCGTGAGTGATAAATTCTCCTTTTGGGGTACTCGTTTCCCTGCCTGTCATCTTCCCACACCTTGATTGTTTCTGTAATGTTTCTTTACTTTTGAGAGAGCGCAAGTGGGGGAGGGGCAGAGAGATCCAAAGCGGGCTCTGCCCTGACAAACAGTGAGCCCAGGGTGGGCCTTGAACTCACGAGCCACGAGATCATGACCGGAGCCAAAGTTGAACGCTCAACCAACTGAGCCACCCGGGTGCCCCTTACCACACCTGACTAAAACAAATGGTAGGTAGGGGTGCCTGGGCAGCTCAGTTGGGTAAGCGTCCAACTCTTGATCTTGGCTCAGGTCATGATCTCACAATCTGTGAGCTCAAGTCCTGTGTCGGACTGTGTAGTGACGGTGCGGAGGCTGCTTATTCTTTCTCTCTCCCTCTCTGTCTGCTCCCCGCCCCCCCCCCCCAACTCTCTCTCAATATAAAGAAATAAACATTAAAAAAAACAAATCCCAGATACATTTAAAAAATGTTTTTATTTTTGAGAGAGAGAGAGGAGAGAGAGTGCAAGTAGAGGAGGGGCAGAGAGAGAGAGAGAGAGAGAGAGAGAGAGAGAGAGAGAGAGACAGAGGATCCAGAGCAAGCCCTCTGCACAGAGAGCAGTGACCTGGTGCAGGGCTTGAACTCACAAACCGTAAGATCACGACCTGAGCCGAAGTCAGATGCTCAACTGATTGAACCATCCAGGCGCCCCAAATCCCAGGCACGTTTTAAACACCTGTATCCATGCAGCCTTCCCTCCATCACACTATCTTGCTTTTGTTCTTAGGGGTCTTTGCAGCATCTGAGAGTATCTCGCACACTGTTGATCTGATTTACTTTTTACTTGTGAATACAGGCTGCCGCTGCTCTGGGACACAGGTGTCGTGTGGGTGGGAGATCTTCTGTCTGGTCAGCGTCCCTACCGCCTGGGGAAATGGACAGGCAGAAATTCTTGTGTGAATGAAGACACTGGTAGAGGTGATGAGAAAATCAAATGAAAGAGTGTCTGAGAAATCATTTTGAAAGTTCTAAAGCACTATACAACTAAAATGGTATGTTTCCTGGTGGATACCTCCAATCTCTAAGATTAAACATTTCCTTAAACCCCATCATCTGTTTAGCCCATAACCTGCCCTCCCCTAGCGCACTACGATGCGCACTGGATGACGTTTGGAATGACTGCGTCACTACATTGTACATCTGAAACGAATACGGCACTGTGTGTTAACTAGCTGGAGTTAAAAACAAAAAACGATTTAAAAAATTAAGCATTTCGTAGAGCATCACGAGCAGACCTCAGAAGAGCTTCACGGAAGTACTTCCATCCGTTTTCCTGCAGGCGAGGCCAAGAGATCTATATCGGTTTCATAAAAAGTTCTTATTAGGGAAAATTATGTCAAAGCTGATGCTCAGAGCCCTGTGTGCTTTTCCTGCTTCCTGGGAAATTTGACTACAGTTCCCAGCATCCTCTGCCATTAGATCTGGTCACGTGATCCTTTCTAGCCAATGGCATGCGAGTGGAATTTCTGGGTGCCACTTGGCCAACTGGCGGCCAGAAACACCCATGGAACCCTCCAGACTCTGCCTTCCCAGGTGAGCTCGGAACCCCTGGTGGAAAGCGGGAGTGACGCACAGTAGAAGGAGTGCCTGTTCCTACATCACTGCTGGGACAGGTGGCACTCAGTGGCCAGCCACGTTCGTTTGGGACTTAACCTGAGAAGGTGTTACTGAGTTAAACCAGTGGGGTGCTGTGACCACCTGGTTCCACAGCTGTTGTCTTCCCTGATGGGGGTGTCCGGTCGGGCACAAGCATCGTGATGACGAGGGTCCAAAGCCCTCTTGGCACTGGGAGATGTACGTGCCCGAGGATCAGAGTGTGTGGCTCGGGCTCTTCTGGGGCCCAGCATCTTGCCTTGATTGGGTTAAAAGGGGGCACTCCTGAAGAAATGAAATCCATGCCTGTCAGTGGGGCAGAGTTTGCAAAACTCTAAACTGAGGCTGCCCGATACTGCTTGTCTGGGCCACGGGCAAATCGCCAGCGGGTGGAGATCTGATTTCCTCCCTGACATACAACTTGTTCCCCAGGCCCGGCTGTCAGCAAGTGGGAAGGACCGGCTCCCAGCTGTCACTCTGCCTGCTCTTCCCTTCCTCATTGCTCTCCCACATCCCGGCTGGTCCCCTGGCCCCCAGTTGAAGCTGCCTCCTTTCTAAGCCCCTCATCTCGCACCCTCCACCCTCTGGGTACACCGTTCTCTCCTTCTTCCACAGGATCCCTCTCCGGGCCGTGCAGAGCCCTCCTGTGCCCTCAGCCGTGTCAGCCTCTAGCAATGGTGGGAAGCAGGCAAAGGTGCCACATTCAGGGGCACTCGGGCTTTCCTCCATGGGCTCAGGGAAGGGAAGACCAAACAGGGAATACCCTAATGCTTTCTCTTTCTGTCCCTGGGGGAGCTGGGGAGTCGCTGGCCGGGTTGGGTTTGGAGGACCTTAAATAAAGACATGCGGGTGCTTTCCTATCTGCTGCGGTTTCTCCTTTTATGATTCCAGCTTTTGACTTGCCAAGGCTGGGGAAGGTGACAGTGCTGGTTTCGTTCCCCGTAAAGAACCCTTGAGCTCTGGCATGAAGGGCTCATGGAAACACGGTATCGAGACATCCCCGGTATTTAGAACAGGCGGGTCTCCTGAGGAACCAGGCGAGTAACTTAGATTCTAACCCTGGTTCTGCACTAACTAGTTGCGTGCCTTCTGGCAGGTCCCTGGTCTCCGGACTTCTTTCCTCCCGTACAACATGGTGGTGGGTTTCTCGGTGCTTCCTCTCCACTGCGAGATTTAAAATGTAATTTATTTTTGGGGCGCCTGGGTGGCTCAGTCGGTTAAGCATCCAACTTCGGCTCAGGTCGTGATCTCGCGTTCGTGAGTTCGAGCCCCATGTCCAGCTCTGTGCTGACGGCTCAGAGCCTGGAGCCCGCTTCCAAATCTGTGACCCCCTCTCTCTCTGCCCCTCTACCACTCATACTCTGTCTCTCAAAAAATAAATGTTAAAAAAATTTTTTTAATGTAATTTATTTTTTCATATCAGGTAAATGAGCTTTGTCTTTCTGGTGATTCAACTCTTAGGTGACGTGTCACATTGTCTTCCCAGTGACTTAGCTGTACTTTAAGAATACATCCAACTGATTCGTTTAGTTTGCTTGTTCTATTTATTTATTTATTTATTTATTTATTTATTTATTTATTTATTTATTATGTTTATTTATTTGAGAGACAGACAGACAGACAGACAGACAGAGTGTGAGCCAGGGAGGGGCAGAGAGAGATAGAGACACAGAATCGGAAGCAGGCTCCAGGCTCTGAGCCTTTAGCGCAGAGCCCGACGCGGGGCTCGAACCCACGAACCACAACATCATGACCTGAGCTGAAGTCGACTGCTTGACCGACTGAGCCACCCGGGCCCCGCTTTGTGTTTTACTTTTTAAATTTTACTCTTTTAATTGTGTAACGACCATTAGCACGAGGCCCCCTAGTAACAGACTCCATGGGCACAGCATGGTCGTGTGAGCTACAGTCACAAGGTGCAGCTGACGTCCGGACCTCATTCTCCTCTGCAGAACTGCCACTCGGGACCCCTGAGCAACGGCGTCCCGCTCCCCTCCCGCAGCCCTGGCAACTGCCTTCTACTCCCGTTTCTCTGAGTGTGGCGATTTTAGGTGCCTCCTGTAAGTGGAGTCATGCCACACGTGTCTTTTTGTGATAATGTGGTGTTTACATACAATAACATATTGTTCAGCCTTTGAACAGAGGGAAGTCTCAGTGTTTCTAAACTTGGATTATGGCAGCAGAATTGACACGCAATGTTATGTTAGCATCAGGTGCGCGGTCCCAATGTGCTTTGACTTGTGACTGGAGAGGTCTCGGGGGTCCTCAGAGCTGCCGTGGGGGCCTTGAGGGGATGGGCTCGTGCTGTCCCCTCCCCCCCACGCCCGCTTCCCGCCACATTTGTGTTGCTTGTGTATTTGGGCTGCAAAGAGAGAAAGGATCCTGGGCTAGATGATCCGAATGTGATGACAGTCCTCATGTCCGGTGGTCGTGTCACATAACGTCTTCATTTTTCATTCAGAATAGGAAAAAGATGCAGTCCCCTTTTCCTTAGTCTTCTCTTGGTTCTGAGGTTCTTGACTGTCTAAAACGGGACAGGGCTGAAAGCTACCTTCCGGGGCCCGTGCTTGGGCAGCACGTGGCAGGGACGGCACCCAGGGAAATGCCTGTCTCGGCTCCGTCCTTGTAAGGGGAGCCCAGGAAAGGCTGCTCCAGCACCTTCTCAGGCAGGTAACGTCCGCCGGTGACACGGCACCCCCTGGGTGAGCCCAGCAGCCCGCCAGGAAACCCAGCTGCTCGCTGGTGAAATGTTAGCTCGGGTGGTGCCTCAACCATCCCTGGTCCCTCTGGCGGTTTCCCAGCCCCCAAAGGATAAGACAGTGAGTGCCACCCAGACTGGCTGTCCTCCTGCAAGCGGCCACCTGTGACGGATGTCACAGTGAGTGGGAATAAACATCATGCGTCGCTAATTCCTCTCGAGACGCCGGGGCGGGGGGGGGGCGGTGGGGTGGGGGGTGACTATCTAAGTCTTGGGAACGTGAACTTGTACTTCCGGGACCCTGCCGAGATTGCAGAGCCCACAAGGTGGCGCGTGAGCCGCAGGGATGATGGACGGGCCCTGGAAGGACTGTCAGGAGCCTGTGCAGAGGACCTCCCTCCGGCAGACCCTTCCCGCGCGCCCTGTCCCTGTGTCACAGTTCTGCACTCCCGTATTCCTGGTCTTGCACCCGTCTCTAGTTTTTTCTTCTGTGGAAGCAGAGCCCGGGCTCCCTGCTGCTGCTCTAATAAAGCTCACGGCAACAGTTGGAATTCTTGAAAATCCATTTAATGCTTCCAACTCCAGCGTGCACTGGATTTTGGGTTTTTTTTTTTTTAACGTTTATTTATTTTTGAGACAGAGACAGAGCATGAACGGGGGAGGGTTAGAGAGAGAGGGAGACACAGAATCTGAAACAGGCTCCAGGCTCCGAGCCGTCAGCCCAGAGCCCGACGCGGGGCTTGAACTCACGGACCGCGAGATCGTGACCTGAGCCGAAGTCGGACGCTTAACCGACTGAGCCACCCAGGTGCCCCTGGATTTTGTTTTTAAGCCCTCCTCAACTCAAAATATTAGAGGATGTTTGTTTATGGACTAATCACATGTCCAACAGCGGACTGGCATGCAGAACGTAGGAACTGTCAAAACTCATACCGTGTTATAAAAGGGACAGAAGCACAAGCTGACGTTTCGTCAACGAGGATAGATACGTGCGGTGGTGGCTGTGGGTGTGACGAGCTATTTGACTTGGTTAGCCAGAGAGGAATGTCATTCCAACCGCGATGAGAGACTGCTACGGAGCTGGCGAAATGGGTCAGACAAAGGATTGGGATAACACCGCAATCCAGTTAGGTGTTATCCAGTTTCTGGATAACTGGATCTCTGATAGGCTGGAAACTGTCAGAAACTGGATCTCTGATAGGCTGCTGGCGGGGAGGCCCACGAGCACCACTCCTCTGAAAAATAATTTGGCAGCTTCCCTCGAAAGGAGCAGTAGACTTGCCATATAACCTGGCAGTCGCAGTCTTGGGCGTTTATCCCAGAGAAATGAAAACTTATTCCCACCCAGACGTTTGCACACACGTGTTCACAGCACCGCTGTTTGTAATAGCCCCAAACTATTGGGACGATGTGATTTCAGAAATGGAAACTAGGTTGTTCTGGGTGTGTGTGGGGCGGGGGCGGAGAGGGGTTGGGGTGAGGGGGAGAGAGCAGGTGTGGCCATAGAGGGTATCAAGAGGGAGCCTTGGATGATTCGGCCCCTCCCCTGCTTGCACATACTCTCTCTCTCAAAAGTAAGTAAATCAACATTAAAAAAATACCGATGCTGGTGATGGACATACAAAGCCACACACGCGATGAATGTCCTAGAGCCACACAGGCACACCTAGGTGAGTGCACGGGTAACTGGAGAAATCTGAATGAGCTCGGGGGATTGTACCAATACCAGTTTCCTGGCTGTGATTTTGAAGAATAGCTACACAGGGTTTTAACACTGGGGGAGATGGGGTGAAGGGTACGTGGGGCCTCCCTGTCCATTTCTTCCTCTGAATCTTCAACTATTCAAAACAGATATATATATGTATATGTCCATCCAGTGGAGACCAAGATTGTTTACCAAGAAAAATTTTATGGAAAAAAAACTTATGGCAAGAACACTGGGCCAGACCAGACCTAAGGAAGCCTGTTCAAGTCCTGTTTTGTCTTCGCTGGCTGGGGGAGCTTGGGTAATGCACTTTAGATCTATGGGTTTTGATTGCCTATGGATACAGGAGGGGTTATAACAATTGCTCTATTTCAAAAGCTTATTGTGAAGATTCAATGAGATATTTTATAAAGAACATTTCATACTGCCTACAGCATTGCCGTGCTCAATACATGTTAGTTCTTCCCATAATATAAGTTATAATCATGATATTAATTTAAACTTATGCTTACAGAATAGAAACTACCAATTGTCTTTCCAGAGTAGCTGGCCATGTTTTCAGATTCTGGCATTTGAGAGATCATTTGGAAGATTCTCCAGTTTAATTTTGCTCTTAAAGTGTCTTGGCAAGGGTATTTGTGTGTCTGTATGTGTGTGTACATTTGGATATAGGATGCAGAGTGCTTCGTAGTTAGCACTTTACCATATCAGTAGTTTGACTAAAGGGAATTTACAACTTCCTATCTCTGGTGTCTGTTTTCTGCCATCCATCATTGTCAGAGATTCGTCTAGGCCACTAAGTGGCTATTGCTACAGAATTTATTGTTATACGCACAGTTTATGCAAGAAAGGAATTTTCAGAAGACTCTTAGTTGAGTGATAGCCTTCAATAACTTTACCACATCCTCTGGGATTATCTTGATAATAATGTTTGAAGAACGGGCTGGGTATTTTGGCTGCGTGGTGGTTATTCATGTCAGACATTCGCTGGCTACTGTGTTGAACGTTAGCCCATTGTTGGAGAGGTTCTGGAAGACAGCCACCCAGGTGCCTGACATCTGTTCTCTTTAAGTTTTTCTTTTTTTTTTTTTTAATTTTTTTTTTCAACGTTTATTTATTTTTGGGACAGAGAGAGACAGAGCATGAACGGGGGAGGGGCAGAGAGAGAGGGAGACACAGAATCGGAAACAGGCTCCAGGCTCTGAGCCATCAGCCCAGAGCCTGACGCGGGGCTCGAACTCCCGGACCGCGAGATCGTGACCTGGCTGAAGTCGGACGCTTAACCGACTGCACCACCCAGGCGCCCCACTCTTTTAAGTTTTTCATGAGATCTTGAGAAGGACTTACATTTTGGTAGATCCTGACTCGGTTTGCACTGACTCTGCCTTTCTGGCTGTTCAGGCAGACAGTGGGCCAGTGGAATGGATGTTTCTGTGACATTTAATTTTCTGGCTTCCTTGACTCGCCTGGTCTAGTTGTAGCAGTTTTGCTTACATTTCTTTTTTTTTTTTTTTTCGCTTACATTTCTTATTTGGACCAACAACATTCTCTCTTTTGGTTTTAGCTTTGGAATTCCAGACCTGTGGTTTCAGAATGAGCAGTTTTGCAGCCCAAGGGTAAGGGGGAGGGAGCTCACAGAGCCCCGCGAGGAAGCTGGTGTGGACGCGGTCTGTTCCGTATGGGGCTCCGAATTCCTGGTGGGCATGGTGGAGAGCTCTGCGGGGCCCAGAACACCCCTGGATGCGTGATCACTGAAACCCCTCTCCCTAGCTCGTGATATCTGTGCCTCCCCACAGCTGTTAAATTCTCTATTTCCAAACTTGTGGCGAGCTGGCCATCCCAAGATCACTCATCTATTAAATTTCTTTCTTTGCCGCTAGAAACATTTCCTGGGTATAAAAGATACTCAAATTCATGGATTCCAACGAAAGCCTCTTGACTTCTGGTTTGTTCTTCTCTGATCTCCTTCCAAATTCTCTTCCCTCCTTCTTATATCTCTGTCTCCATGCTCATTGGCAGAACTGTACCCCAGCACCTGGCCGCCCCAGCTCCCCAGTCCTCTGCAGAGAGGTGTGACAAACCTGGGGACTGGATTTGCGGGATATTTACCCACGGAGACAATAAAGCCCAGCCTCAGACAGAGTTCTACCCACTGATTGAATAATAAATGGAGCTTGTTAACATCAGTGCTATTAGCATGTTAACTTTTTAAAAAACCATTTTAATGATGATTAAGTAACAATTGGATACTGCCTTATCAAGAGGTCTCTGTTTTTGTGTACATTGGCTTGTTCTTAATTGGCTCATCTCTGAGGATGGGGCGTGAAGGCCGGAGTTGAAGAAGCTGAGATTTTGAAGAGTTGTCACAGACCTTTTAGCATTTTATAACTAAATTTACGAGAAGTTGCTTCTGAAACATTCTTCTGAGTGGACGGACTCCCTTGACATAAATAATTCAACATGTCTTAATTAAATATTCTAACTGAGGTTTTGGTCACTTCCTTTTCTTTTGGTTTATTGTACCAAATTGCCAAGTTGAGAAACGTTGTTAAAAAATTAAACGAGTATCTCTTATCATTCAGAGAGCTTTTAAAATTCTATTTGAAATAGACACTTCCCGGCTTCAATCGGTGTTAATCTTGGATTAACTTCCTTTTCCACATCAACTAAAGGAATTTGGGACACACACTGAGTCTGGATCCGAGTCACTAATATTGACACCTCAAAACTTAAAAATACGCGGCGAAACTAAAAAGTCAAAAAAACGGGTTTGTCCTAAACATGCGCTCAGCAAAAATTAACTGACATTCAAACCCTTTTCTCTTTGCCAGCCTTGTCCTGCATGGGCCAGATGCTCTAGAGTGCCTCATTTAATCTTTCCAGCATCTCTGTGAGGTTGTGTTACCATTATGGCAGGTAGGGAAACTGAGGCCACAAGTGTTAAAGTAATTTTCTGGAGGTCATCGATTCTATCCAGAGTTTCTCAGCACAGAGGCCATGAACTTCCTGTGTCAGAATCACTCGGGGTTCCAAAGTGCAGACTTGGAGAGCTTTTAGAGTTTTGGAACTGGGACACATTGATTTTTTAACTGCCTCCCTAGGCTGTTCGTGTAACCACCAAGGTTAGGTTACTACATTTATAGCATAGATGTTTCTGGACACGTGTGAATTGTGCTCATGAACAAAAACTGCATTGCCCAAGCGGATCAGTCCGTTGGAAATTAGTGAGAGAGTGGGAGCAGTATTTTCGAACCTGAGAATTCAGACCTCCACGTGCCTTGATGCGTTTTTGCATTAATAGTGACTCCTAGTCAGAGCTATCTGAGTTCTCTGTTGATTTCCCATGACTTTTGACTGCTGACAACAATTTGGGCTCTTAGGGTCTCATTCCCTTACGCTCACGTTTTCATGAGGGGATTTACTGCTGTGCATCAGTCCAAACACAGTGAGAAAACAGAAACCATGCTAGGCCTTTGGACAGAGGGAGTTCAGCGCAGGGGATTGGTTACACAGATGGCCGAAGACCAGAAGATTCCATGGGGATGGTGGGCCATTGAGCAGTCGGGAGCAGGGGAAGATTGACAACAGGACAGCAACACTGTTGCGTCCCGCCTCGTCTTGGGGGACACTCGGAGGAAGGAGTGTTGCCAGAAGCAGAAGCTGGGCTGGCTGGCAGGCTCGAGATGCATCCAGGGAGCGCGACAGTCAGGAAGGAGCTGCTGGGGGTGGGGCCTGAGGCAGAGAGACCTGGTGCCTTCCTTCGCCTTCCATGGGTGCCTCTCGTTAGCCGAATCTCCAGAGAGTTGGCTGAGAGCCTGAGCTCCCTGAAATGCAGAGCAAGTGGGGGAAGTGAAAGCGAGGGGGCTGAGAGCGAGGGGCCGGTGGTGGGTGCACACTTCGTCCTCGGGGAGGGGGACCACCCACCGTTTCCCTCTCCCATGCCCACACGAGGAGGAGGGATGAATGTGACGAAGTGTGGCCGCACGGCTCCCTGCTGGCCCCTGCTGAGCCACGGTTACCTGGTCAGGACCCTCTGCCAGTCACAGCTCTTTCCGCGTCCATGGCCCCCAGCTCGTGGGCCCAGGTGGGGTCCTCCCACGATCTCATGCCATCAGCAGTCAGAGCCACACCGGCTCTCACTTCTGGCTTCAGAGAGGGGGGCGACATCTCCCTGCACCTCCACGGTGGGGAAGATGTTGCCGATGTCCTCGTCCAGGGAACACATGATTACGTTAGGTTACACAGGTGAATTAAGGTTGCCGACCAGCTGGTCTCAAAATAGAGAGAGGGTCCGGGTTATCCAGGTGGATCCCAGGTCGTCACGAGGACCCTTAAAAGTGGAAGAGGGAGCCAGCGGGCAATGGAACTACCAAGCGTGATGTGTGATGAAGGCTGCCATTCAGACCGAGTGGGGAAAGAACCCCACTCGGGATCAGTCTTACACAACTGGCCTTTTATCGGAGGAAACGGACCTCCCGCCCCAACACCAGTCATGCTCAGAAGTGAATTTCAGAGTGTTGAAGACATAAATACAAATAATCCTAAATGAGAAGTTTGGGGATAGCAGCGTTACAGCTCGGAGTGAGGAGGCGTACGTGCTTGAGTGAGACCAGAAGCACGAATGCGTGAAGGAAGGGCGGGCAGTCGTGCCCACAGAAAAACGTGGAGCCTCCGTGTGCCAGGGCTGCGCAGAGCAAGTCAGAACAGGAGGGACGCACCGCCAAGCACACCGCGTGTGCCGTGAGAGTCCGCCTTCCCCGCTTCACAGCAGCTCCTGCCAACAGGTGAGGAGGACCCAGAGGAAGGGCTCCGCAGGTGTGACCGCAGACAAGTCCCAGACCAGCAAACACAGGTGGCCGGCGTGGAGCTGCTGCCCTGGGCATGGTCCGTGAGGTTCCCGTTTCCTGTTTCCTGCCGTGTTGTTTTAAACCGCGGTTCCCAGGTTTTACTCTTCCTTGGCCCCACAGTTCTACGCTTTCCAAGTGGTTGGATTTCTCTGGACTCTCTTCTTGTTGTGCTTACCTGGTTTTATTGAGCAAGGGTCAGAAAGTATCTTCTGGGCGTGCCTGGGGGCACTCAGCCGCTTAAGCATGTGACTCTCGGTTTTGGCTCAGGTCATGATCTCACCGTTCGTAGGTTTGAGTCCCGAGTCAGGCTCTGTGCTGACAGCGTGGAGCCTGCTTGGGATTATCTCTCTCTCTCTCTCTCTCTCTCTCTCTGCCCCTCCCCTGCTTTCACGTGAGCTCTCTGTCAAAAATAAGTAAATAAACTTAAAAAAAAAAAAAGAGAGAAAGTATGTTCCACATGATCTCTGTCTTAGGCAGAACATACACAGATAATGTTTATGAACTAATAAAATTGTTATTAAATATTCCCTTAGTGCTCTGAAAATGTATATTCTGGTTTGGGGTGTAAAAATTTTAGACATAGTTCTTAAATATTATACTAAGGTTGTTACTTGTGTTACTCAAATTCTTAAGCCTCATTTTTTCTATTTAATCCATTTCTGAGAAACGTGTTTCTTGTTTTCACAGTTTCTCCTTGAATTTACGTATCTTTTGCTACTCTGTTTGATGAGTATTTCGATGCTCTATGATGTGGCTGAGGATATGTGACTATTGTATTTTCTTTGTGAATTCTTTTTAACCGGTACGAAATCACTCATTTGCCCCATTTAAGACTGTTTGCCCTGGGGTGCCTGGGTGGCTCAGCGGGCTAAGTGTCCAACTCTTGATTCCGGCTCAGGTTATGATCTCACGATTCGTGAGATCGAGCCCCACGTTGGGCTCTGTGCTGAGTGTGTGGAGCCTGCTTGGGATTCTCTCTCCTCTCACCCACGTGCTCTCTCAAAATAAATGAGTAAACATTAAAAAAAAAAAAAAGAATTTCTGCCTAGAGCTCTCATACAGGTCCTGCTCTACGTACTGCCTCTCCCTTCCTTTATTTGCTGGTGTTTCCTGTGTCATTGGGTTTGGATTGAGTCTCCTGTCAGCAGCATGCCCTGAACCTGTCAGACGATGCCTTTAAATGGGGGAGTGGAACCTGGTAAATTAAATTACTGACATGTCCTGAGTTATCCCAGGGAGCAAATTCTTTGGTCTTCCGTTTACATTTGGACAGCCACCAGTCAATGGAAATAAGATGTGAAACTTCTAGATTACCAGAGGAGAGAAAGAGAAGGATTTCCACCGAGCCCAGAAGCATAGAGAGAGACAGAACTCAACGAGGAAGGCCGCACATTAAACCAAACCCACAGCTACCTTCCTAGGACCTTCAGTATGTGTTCTCCCCAGCTGCCCTGTAAAGGTTTTTTAGGAGCCCCTCGGAATTTCCGATTTCAGCTACTGATGAGTTTTTTCTTCTATTAAGGTTAATTTGGAAGTCCGTTCTTGAATCCTGCATTAAAGGCAGTGACGACGGTCACTTAACCGAGTACTTGCTGGCTCAGCCTGTGATCGCAAAGCCGCCCGTACTGCTGAGGGGTTGCTTGTAGGGCCACAGTGGCGAGGCTGTGGCACTCAACGCTCTGGGTTAATAGACTTATGCATTTATTCCGGTTTTCTAGGAGATGTCAGGAAAGTGTCTTGGTGACAGAGCACATTTTGAAATCGGTCCTCGCTTTATGGCTGTTTTATGCTGATATCTGGCGATTCTTTGCTGCCTATTAACTTTTCTAGTCCATATCCGGATTAAGCTGGTGTGAATGATCTCAGGAACCGTGCAAGGCAGTGCTTTGTCTCCCTGTAGTAAACCTCACCCTGGCGGGGAAGGTGCAGCAGTAGGAAGCCCTCCCTTTAAGGACCTGGCTGGGAAGGGCTGTCCGTCCTCCGGCTCCCCACCACCGCTCCCGGCTCTTAGCTGTGCAGCACACACACACACACACACACACAGACAAAGCTGCTAGAGCAATGTGAACAGATACCCACGTCGTCTAAAGTGATGACAGTGTCCCCTAAGCCCCCAAAGGCAAGGCTCTCTGGTTAAAATGGTTTCAAGATGAGTACTTTTTTGAATAATAACACTTCTGTTAAAAAGTTAGGAAGAGACCGGATTGAAGAGTGAGGCTTGGTCCCAAACGTAGGGAAGCCCTCCCTGAAACTGAAGCCCCACGCTGGCGGGCCCACCAAACAGCACGCTGGAAGTGGGAGAGGACCGCATCCCACCGGTTGGCGCAGGTGGGCAGGGCGCACGGAGGGACGGTCGCAGGGGCATCTGCTGCGAACGCGGGTGGCGGGAAGTGCCTGGCCTGGCCCTGCTTCTGAGACCCGATAAAACAGGAGCATGAGGTCCTGGCCCACAGTGGTGCTGCATCGTCCAGCCCGGGAGAGCGAAAGGAAGACCGAAGTGAGCTCTCGTTGGCGGGCCTGGGGAAAACGGAAATCCCTTCTGCGTGGGCTGACGCACAGAGCAGGGGGGACGCTCACCCTCCTTCACACGCCCCTCCAGCTGACATCATTTGGGCTGGGGTGCTCTGCCCTTGCGTCCCATACCCACCCATCGTCTGCACCATCCAGAAGTTTCTCAAAGACATTCTTCCGTGCTGGCACTATTCCGGCTCCCCTGTGACCTCTGGTTCTCATTTCATAGCGCTTTGATTTCGAAGGGATGTGGAAAGGAGGAGATAGAAACACGTAGACAGTCCCCCCTCTTGGACTGAAAAGGTGACGGTGAGACATGGAACCCGAGGGAGATGTCAGGGAGAGATGGGACACGAAACCAACCCAGGATCGACAATATTGCCACCGGGGGGCTCGGGAGAAGACAGTCAAGGAGGAGATTTCCACCTGCAGAGATTTTAGTCTTGATGGGAGACGCCAGCATCATTGGCGTCCAGGCGCCAGTGTTGAGTGGAGAGCTGTGCTCGTGCTCCGGGGCAGCTTCACCTCTGCTGTTCGTGTTTAGCATCTGCGTTCCCATGGCAGCCATTCCAGGATTCCCGTATCTTCCTCCTCCACGTAATCCTCGTCGTCCTTCAAAGGCGAAAACTCGTTCCGTGTCCTGTGTGGGCATCCGTGCAGACCGGTCTTGTCCACATTGGCCGTACAGTCCACCGTACTTCGGACGAGCGCCCCCTATGGACTAGGATGCAGCAGTGAGCATCCCAGGTGCCCCTTCTGAGTCACTTGAGAATCTCCTTGTCCGTGTGTCCTTTGGCGCTTGTAGAGACAAGGCATCCTTTCAAAGGCCACAGCCCGTGGGTGCCTAGAGGTGGGGCGCTGGCCACCGAGCTGCTGAGTCTTTAGGGCCCTCATGTGCGTCAGTTGACGACTCAGCGCCCTGCTCTTCTCTGCCCTGGATGCGGGGAGTTACCTTTCTCTGCTCCTTTCTCCCTGCCACGGGGCCTCTGGTGCAGGATGGGAGGGAGGAAGGAGAGGAAGTGGGGTGTCCACACCCACTTTCTGCCTCAGGCAGGTCTCCTCGGTGCTCCTGCTCTTATGGAGCAGCCCCTCCCCCGGGAATCCCGACTCCAGCCCCCACCCCCAGCCCATGGTGCCCCCCCCTGCTGCTGGCCCTGGGATGCCCGCCTTACCCCCGTAAGTGGAAGTGGCATCTGCTGGTCTGATATCCCAGCTGCCTTGTCACCCCCTTTGGGTATCTTCGTTCTTCCAATACCTGTGTACATTTTCTGTGTTAAATTCCCTTTGTTTGGGGCGCCCGTGTGGCTCAGTTGGTTGAGCGTCGACTACTTGGTTTTGGCTCAGGTCATGATCTCGTGGTTCATGAGTTTGAGCCCAGCATCGGGCTCTGTGCTGATAGCATGGAGCCTGCTTGGGATTCATTTCTCTCTCTCTCTCTCTCTCTCTCTCAAAAATAAATAAACTTAAAAAAATTTAAATTGCCTTTGTTTGAAATTCTACCCTGGCTTCTATTTTCTGACCGGACCCCAAAGGATGCAACGTGTCCAAGTAGCTTCTCAACAATTCATTTATTGATTAAGAAAATAGGTGCTCTTTCCACGTGCCAGGCACAGTGCTGGATGCCAGGGCTTTAAAACTAAAAAGAGAAGTAACAGAATAAATACCTGCTGTCTTAAAATCCAGTGATTGAAAGCTGCGTGTGAGGGACATCCTTCCCGCCTGGAGCCCCTGAAGCTCCCCCAGGCCCTGGAGATTCATTAGACAGCTTTGTGCTTTGGGTACAGACCTGAACGCTCTCACGGAAGGGGTTTCAGAGTGTACATAGACCGCCGTGTTCCCGCTAGTGGTTAAACATCAGATTCTCATTTGGACTTCCGTTCTGGCTCTGAAGTGACCGGGGATGGCCGTGGCAGCTGAGGACTGAAGCCTGCGTTTTGCACGAGGCTGGGGTTTCGCAGCTGCCGACTCCTGCCATCCTGCCAGGAGAGTTCCAGCTCTGAGTGCAGAGACAGCCAATTTCTACTTCACCTCTGGCACTTACCAAGGGCACAGATGTCCTAAAACCCCCTTATATTCTTGGAAGAAGAAGGGTCAACATCACTGCTGAACATTCTCGCAGCCGACGCCTGAGTGTTCAAAGTGGAGTAAAGCCCTTGAGATGGCTTTGACCCCTCAGAGTGCCAGGCGCGCCTTCTGAGCCAGCTTCCACAGCCTCCTGATGGGAGCCGAGGTCTCAAGCTGTGTGAGGAGGGCCCTTGCCAGACGCACCCTGGACTCTGGGCTCTGGGTCTCTGGGTCTCTGGCAGGGCTCCGTGTGGCCCTCCCGCCAGGGCTCTGCACTGTCCACACACAAGCTGATGTATCAGTCGGCATTTATCAACCTCCGAAGCGCCATGCCCGGAAGTGACATTTCCCAGGAATCGAAGCCTTTAGAAGCTTGGGGGGCGCGCGATGTGATAGGTGGGTGATTCATCGGGCTACTGGGCCATTTGGAGTTTCCTTGACTGTGCGGGTGCTGCCTGGTACCCTGGACGGTGATAAATGATGCTCTCCTAGGAGCTTGGTCACAGAGAAGGTTTCTCTTGGGCTGGTGAGTTGTACAGTTGCATTGGTGTAGAACAGAGTTCTTAATTGTTCTTTTTTGAGGAATGAACGTGGACCCTTTGAGAATTTGATCAAGGCTGTGGACCCTTTCACTAGAAAACATATTTGCACATAATTCTGTGTACAGTCTCCTTTAAGCCCATAGGTCCACGGCCCCAGACCAACAGCCCCTGATATAGAGTACGCACACCTGATGCGTGCTGGGAGAACTGGAAGGCACTTTACGCACAAGAGATTTGCCATGTGATGCAGTCCCATGCCACGCTTGGCTTTTGGGGCATTCGGCCCACATAAACCGAAGAGGGGCAAAGGCTGTGCACTCACGGCCAATGGGAGTTCGAGTTCGTGTGCTTGGACGAAGGGCCTCATCCCCTCTGTGCCATAGCTCTCTTTGGAGGTGGCTGAAGTAGCCGATGTCTGGGGTCTCCTTCACTGCAAACATCTCCACGTGGCTTCTGTTCCTATCACTGCATAGAAAGCAGGCCTGTCAAGTTTACCAACAACCTCGATCTTTCCAAAGTTGACGACACTTTCATTCTTCGTCTCTCATGAGAGTTTGGCAGCATCCAACCCAGCTGGTTGGTCTTTCCTCGAAATTTATGTCTGTGACTTCTATCAGGTTTTCTGCTATTTCTCTGGCCTCTTGTGCTCAGTCTTCCGTGCTGGTTCCTTCTCTTCTGTTGGCATCATAAGTGTTGGGGTGTCCTACAGCCCCATCCCAACATCCAGTTCATCTCTGCCTGTGTTATTTCTCTACATAGTTTCATCCAGTCCCATTGCCTTAAAATTCGCAATGCTTGATGTCTCCAGTCCTGACCGCTACTCTGAGCTCTGATGCAGATGTCCAAGCACCTACTTGAAATCCCTGCTTGGGTAGAGAAGAATCTTGAAATCAACATGCCCAGATGAAGTTCACGACTGCAGTAAGATGCCGTTTTCCTGGGGCTCAAAGGGGGAGGCGACTAGTTAGCAAATTAAACATTTACGAAACACCCTTAATTGTTTTTTCTTTCCCCTTTTCTTGACCACCCAGTCTGTCTGAAAACCCAGCCAGACTTCCACCTCCAAAATAGATCACTGTTCCATCAGTGCTCTCCGTGTGCTCCTGTAGGGTGCCTTTCACCTGCACCTGTCACCTGGAGCGATGGAGACAGTTGTCTCATGGGCCTCCCGCTTCCTCTCCCACCTCCCAACCATGCTTCTGCTAGCAACCACAGTGACTTTTCATAAACACGTCTCAGCTGGCGATACAGCGTTCACCTTCTAAAGCATGCTGAGGCTTCACGTTAGAACAAAATAAAGCTCTTTCCCACGCCCCCCACGACCTCCATCACCTGCCTATCTCAGACTCTCAAATTCTGCACTAGCTGGGCTAGTGTTGCAGCTAGGCTCCGTGGTTCTTAAATATGCTAGGTTCTTCTTCCCTAGGCCTAGAGAATTCTAGAGGAAATAGGACACTCATCAATCTTCGTGTACATGCTGCCTTATTTCATCAATCATAGCCCAAGCCCTTGAGAGCGGGGACCCGATTTTATGCCCCATACCTTCAACATCTCCACCTTTGCCTCCAACCACCTGCCTTTGTCTCTAGGACAGTATCTTGCACTAATTCATTTAAGACTTTATTTATTGAGCACCTACTTACATACCAGGCTCCGTGTTAAGCACTGGGAATGTGGATGTTAGATGCTGAGAATTGTTTCTCTCTTAGTCTAGAAATAGGAGCCATCGCATGGTGATGGGAGTGAAGAGATACTTGCCGTAAGAAATGTGAGATGCGTGAAAGCAAATTTCAGCTTGGGTAGAATTTTGCCGTTCTAATGAATTTTGAAAACTATCGCGAGGTATCTTCATTATTGCTTTGGGTTAGCGATAGACTAAATAGTGCCTTAGTTGCTTGCAAAAGTAAATATGATTTCCCAAAGTGCTAAATTCACTTCTAGGCTGTAGCTGAGAGAGTCACACGTAATGGGAACTTATGCTGTTCCTAACTCAGATAGACAACAAGCAAGGTAAACCCTTCCATGTCTTCCTTCCCCTGCGATAAACATCTTCTGCTCAGAGTTTTGCTGGAAACACAGCAGAACCATAAATCCAAGCATGTTAAGAGACTGTTACTCTTTTAGCCACACTCTTCTTTCCGACTTACACAACTACTACAAGATGTTAGGTGTGAGGTTATCTGTGTTCAGGTGTTATATTTAATGGGAAGACTCTACCTTACATCTTTGCTTCAAAGCTGTGCTGTGTCTTAAAAAAATTTTTAAACCAGCCTTGCCAGGTTTTAGCCAAAAGCTTCCTTGCTAGTGTAAATGTAATTAGCTACCAGGTATAAACATTGCTTAGAAGCTTAGCTTGTGGAGTTTAGTGAGCAAGTGTAGGCCTTCCTTGTAAATTTTAAGCTGCTAATTACAGAAGATCAGAACAGCTTGGTTCGTCTTAGACAGAGCTGGGATATTCTGTGCTGGCGAAAGATCACTGGGGGCTTATGGAAGTGAGTGATACGGTGTTAGTTATTTAAACAAATTTTTTAATGTTTATTTTATTTTTGAGAGAGAGAGACAGACAGAGCACAACTGGGGGAGGGACAGAGAGACAGGGAGACACAGAATCCAAAGCAGGCTCCAGGCTCTGAGGTGTCAGCACAGAGCCTGACATGGGGCTAGAACTCACGACCTATGACATCATAACCTGAGCTGAAGTCAGATGCTTAACTGACTGAGCCACCCAGGTGCCCCAGTTATTTTTTTTTTAAAGTATTTTCTTCCTTTTCTGCTCAAATAAAAACTGGAAGCAGATCTGATGAGGAGTTAGTATCCAAAATATATACAGAACTTCTACAACTCAGCAGCAAAAAATAAATAACCTAATTTTAAAATGGGCAAAGGACAAGAATTGATATTTCTCCAAAGAAAACACGCCGGTGGCTAATAAATACTTGAAAAGGTGCTCAACCTCATCACGGAAACGCAAAGCCAAACCACAGGGGGCTCTGCAAAGCGCTCTACAGAGGGACAGCTAGCGCCCCTTCTGTGACAGAGGCCCCTAACACCTCAGCCTTTGCAACGAGGCCTCGCATCCTCTGAGTGTTTCCATTCTCTTCGGGGGGAAGCAGCAACGGCCCGCTTCCCAGCAGCATCCTTTAGCGGGCCCAGATTTCAGGCTGGCCTGAGTTCTGTTTCTGCCCTCCTCAAACTGGGCTCTGAGTGTTTCGTTTGACTTTTACACTGAAAGGGTCACAAACAGTTCTCAAATCTGAGAGAGCTTGTTGAATACTGTATCCCCATGTTGAAGATCCGTAACGCCAGCCAGTATATTAAAGTCCAGAGCATGTTTCTGACGTAAAGAAACGAGCTTAGCTTTAGTCAATCTGATATTTCCAAATGTACACAGACACAGAACATGTTTTGATCAGGGTAGGTTACTGATACTATCGGGATGGGACTCTCTGGAAACCTTGGATTAGGTGAACCTCCAGGATCAGGCCCACGAATCCATCCCATCCTGTCCACTGCTGCCTTCCCACACACGTCTTCAGATGGGAAGGGAGGGCTGTCTCATTTTTCTGGAGCTCCACCTGCTACCATGCCTCAGTGTATCAGGCCGAAGGATCGTTCCTATCTTTGCTCACGTTATAATTCTCCCAGGAACCTCTCTCCACCATTGTTGCTTACATTTTAGTGTACAAATTAAGTACTTATCATCTATGAAATCTTGCTTAATTTCTGCCATTATTCTGTTAATAACAATGGCTAACACTTCATGAACCTTTGTTACGCACCATAAACTCTGGCCAAAGCTGTTGTCGTGCATTATTTCACTCAGCTGTTAGTGTCCTCTGAGGACGGGTATACGATCAGTTCTTCCAGACCTCGGCTTCCTGATCTGTAAAATGAGCACAGAATCCTCATCCGAGGCCACACAGCTGGTATGTAGCAGGCCTATGACTCAGATTCGCTTCCGTCTGACTTCAGAGCCTTCCCTCTTAACCGCTGTGCTGTCCCTTGTCTCACAAAAAATCCTTACCAAATCCCTGTGAAGGTTTGATCAGGCTAGTTTTGGAATTTGGTTCCTTACTGTCTTTTTAAATTCACTGCTTTATACTAAATATGCCATCTTCATTTATGTTGCACATTCAGAGCTTAAGTCAAGATGATAGACATCTCTCAAGAACTACTTGTCATCTTCTTCCAGGTAGCTGGGGAGAATGGCAGCTGTCTAAATCCACATATCACCACATACAAAAGACACTACAAAACAACCCATAAAACAACATAAATCCAGGATGCTGGAATAATTAGAAGACAATTAATGTGCAAACTTCAAGTTGCTTTTAAATTTAAAAAGAAAAAGAAATCTTATTCAACCACACCTCTCAGCCTTTTCTTTGGCAAAGCCTTGTTGTGGGCAAAGGCAGTCTGATTTATAAACCCCAAATCCTGCACAGAGGGAAGGGAGCAGCTGGTACAAACATTCTAAAGTCGCCGCTAGAAGGATAAAGTTCTCCTAATTGTGAAAATATTGAAGAAATTGTGTTAGTACACTGCAGCACTGATTTTAGGAAAGCGACTTAAAAAATATGTGATTGTAGGTGGAAGTCTTCAAAGAAAAAAAACAGCTTGTTGGGAGAAAAAGACAAAAAAATAAGGGACAGGCACTTTTGGTGACTGGGTAGTTTAAAAAAAAAGGAAGAAAAAGGAAAAGTTAAGGTCTTGAAAGACAAAAGAGGGTTTACAGCCACTCCATGCATCAAGAAGGACTCACCCTCCAAAGAATCTGGATGATGCTATGCAGATAAGGAGGACGCCATGACCCTAGAGTAGAAATCTTAAAAACCACCACAAGTATGCAAAATGAACAGTGTGAAACTGAACAAATCTATAGGAAGTTACAGCAACAATGAGAAAAATGGGAATCGACACGCATCAGCTGTTGAAACCCCTCCTGTTAAGATAACCACCAAGCAAAAGCAGAAGAAAACCAGCAGGTGTGGTCCAAGGGAATTAAATATGTCACAAATAGACATTTATAAGAACCACCTTGAATCAGAAGTCAGAAATTAAAAACAAAAATGGATAGAAAAACCAAAAAAAAATAATGAAAGAGTTGATTGAGCTCGGGAAAGAAATGAAGGAAAAAGACAAAATCCTCTCAGAAGGGAGGACGACTCCAATGAAATGCAGTTGTGGGGGGGCATTGAAGAAATGCAAGAATGCAATCAACACATGAAAATAAGATAAAAGAAGAAGTCAAAAGGATCACAGAGAAAGAGGTTGAATGGGGAGATGAGCAAAGAGGAAACAATATACATATAATCGAAGTCACAGATGTAGAAAATCAAACAGTGGAAGGGAACTAATATGTAAATTGTGGTCCAAGAAAATTTCAGGGACATAAAGGAAGACCTGAATTCACACATTTGAAGGGGCCACTGAGTACCTGGGGAAACAAGAGGGAATATCAACTTTGTGATGTATCCTAATAACACTATTGGACTTGAAAGATAAAAATCTTCCAAGGTGTTCAGATTTTAAAAGATTAAATAATTTACAAGAGCAAAAGAATCTGTAATTAGAATTCTCAAAACCAACATAAAAAGCAAAGCAACAATGGGACAGAATTTCAAAAAACCCAATGAAAGAAAGAGTGAAAAGAAACTTGATTTTCAATCCAGCTGTGAAGCATCAAGGCTATAGACTCTCGACAACTTGAGGGGTTGTGTGCCCATGGCCCTTTCTTGAGTAATCAGAGAGGGTGAGTTTCCTCTGGACAAGAGATCTGGACTAGAAAAACTCCAGGAAAATGACAATAATATGCAGGGTAGCCTATCTGAGTGTATAAAAGGCTAACACGAGGGTGGAGAAAAGGCGGAAAGACTGGTACGCAATTGTTATACTTTACGAAGAACAGACATAATGTGACTGAACACCAAGAGGAAAAAGTAGAAGGAAAAAGGAAAGAAAAGTAAACTAATATATTGTCTATTGGGAAATAGGTGGGAGTGGACATATGTCATTAGTATTGATACATCAGATGGTAAGGAATTCACAAAACAAAGAAAACTAAGGATACCAAAAAGGACACAGGTGCAATGGTAAAAACTATAGCAAAAATGCAAATATTCCTAAATACAAAGGAATGAAGATTTTAAAAATAAAGGCATCTGGGTGGCTCAGTCGATTGAGCATCCCATTTTGGCTCAGGTCATGATCTCATGGTTTGTGAGTTTAAGCCCCATGTTGGGCTCTGTGCTGACAGTGCGGATCCTCTGTGCCGCTTTCTCTCTGCCCCTCTCCCACTCTCTCTCTCTCTCTTAAAAATAAATAAATATTAAAAAAGAAGGAAAGCATACCTGTGATACTGAGAAAGGAACATAGCAAAATAACATAAAACACATAATTTATAAGACATTATGACCAAGTTGATATTTGACATATCAGTCACACAATAATTAGGAATGGAATTAACTATTAAAATATGAAGATTTGTAGGTTGTTCCATGAGGCAGGACACAACAATTACCTAACAAGAGATGACCTAAAACAAAGTGATTCAGAAGGATAAAAATAAAGAGATGGGTGGAGGGATACCAGGCCAGTAGGGGCAGTAAGAGAGACAAGGTTGCAATCTGATACTAGCATTGGCTATGAAGAACTGATTACTGAGCGCATTAAGTGTGACAGACAAGGATATTTTAGAATGTGAAAGCACAGTGTGTGATAGAGATGTATCAGTGCTGAATGTGTGTGCAGCAATGAGCCCCCAACCCTGTCGCTGTTGTGCAGCAGAATTATGGGACATGTAAGATCTGGACAGAAACACGGTAGCACGCAAGCATAGGAAGGATCACCCTGACAAAATCAGTAAGGACACAGAACACCAAAACAGTAGGACAAGGGAAGTCTTGTGGTCCATATTGAACGAGACATTCTGATAATAGAGAATGTGCCTTCGTGTCAAGCTGATGCGGCCCACTTACAACCTTACCTGTATATCAGTAAATGTGAAGAAACTACCTGTGAGTCCCCCAAAGTGAGATACTACAAATTTCTTTGACTACGGTAGAATAAAACTAGAGATTGTTAACAAAATCCAAAAAGCAAAAAGGTCCTTCCTCCTGGAACCATGTTATTAACTCTTGGGTGAAAGAGAAAATGAAAATTACCATTGCAGAAATTTGTAAACGCTGATGATAAAAACTGCGTATCAGAATCTGCATGGTATATGTCAAGCAGTGACCAGAAGGAAATCCGTAGCTCTAAACGTTATCAATAAAAATGGAAGAGTGAAAGTAGGAAAATAGGAAAATAGCAGAGTCAGTTCGAAAAACCAGGGAAATAGTAGAGTCAACCAAAAGTGAGCACATGGAGGGGAATGCTAAAGATTAAAGCAGAGACTAATGGGGCACTTGGATGGCTCAGTCGGTTGAGCATCCGACTTCGGCTCAGATCATGCTCTTGAGGTTGACGAGTTCGAGCCCCACGCCGGGCTCTGTGCTGACAGCTCAGCCTGGAGTCTGCTTCAGATTCTGTGTCTCCCTCTCTCTCTGTCCCTCCCTAACTCATGATCTGTCTCTCCCTGTCTCAAAAATAAATAAACATTAAAAACAAATTAAAAAAAAAAAAGGCAGAGACTAATGATGTAGAAAACTCTATACCAAATCAATTGAAGCCCTCCTGTCTTGCAAAGTTACTAAATACGCAAAGCACTAGCTAACTTGGCTGGAAAAAAAAGAAAGCACAAAAGTACAAAATAGATGCCAAGGGGAACTAACAGTTGAAATTCTGGGAGGGAGGCAAGTCTAGATCTTCAGATTACCCCCCGTTTGAGGTAAGGGGGCTCACGCTTTGGACCTGCACGAACAAGTCACTGACAGGTCGTGACCTCGGGCAAGGCAGCTCCATGTGGCTGAGGGCGGTTCCAGCGACACGTGCAGCTGTGAGCCCTCGGCCCACACTCCCAGCATCAGGGTCCGAATGCAGTGGTCCTGCAGGGGGCCTCTGCGTGGAGTGGCACATCCTGTGTGATCATCTTTGTGTTAAAAGTTCAGGGGCACCTGGGTGGCTCAGTCGGTTGAGCGTCCGACTTCGGCCCAGGTCATGATCTCACGGTCTGTGGGTTCGAACCCCGTGTGGGGGGCTCTGTGCTGACAGCTCAGAGCTTGGAGCCTGCTTCCAATCCTGTGTCTTCCTCTCTCTCTGCCCCTCCCCCACTCACACTTTGTCTCACTCTGTCTCTCAAAAATAAATAAATGTAAAAAAATTTTAAAAAAAGTTCATTCACCAGTGCTCAGGCACGTTAACTTTAACACAGTCAACAGCTGTGTTCCTGATAAAAATGGCTTAATCCTGTGCTGCCTTCCCACCGAGCCTGTTGATGCGGAATATGTGTGAAAACATCTCAGTCTCTGAAATCCTAAAAGCCGTCTATATTAATTATTGCTGCATAAGAAATGACTCTAAGACCACACACAGGCGTGACCTGGCTGGGGGTTTCTGGGTCAGGCACCCAAGGTGGCAGTCAAGCTGTTGGCCAGGGCTGTGATCATGCGGGTCGTGCCAACTGGGGCTGGAGGTTCGGCTTCCGAGCTCACTCCCGGGGCTGTTGGCAGGACCTCTCCGTGGGGCCACTCCCCCCACAGGGTTTCCCCCACAGTGAGTGAGCCGGGGGGCGGGGGGGGAGGAGAGAGATGCACAGAACAGTGCCGCCTCTCTTGGCCTGTGAACCACAGCAGGGAAGGAGTGTGCTAGCACTGCCTTTACAAAGTACCACGAGCTAGGTGGCTAACGCAACAGAAATGTATTGTCCCTCAGCTCTGGAGGCCGGAAGTCTGAGACCAAGGGGTCACCACTGTTGGTTCCTTCTGTGAGCTAGTGGGGGGAATCTCATCCACACCCCTCCAGAAGCTCCTGAGGTTGCTGGCAATCCTTGTTTGCCATTCCTTGGCTGGTAGGTGTATCCCCCCACGTCCGCCTTCCCTGTGCGCATGTCTGTTTCTGTGTCCAAATTTCCCCATTTTCGTAAGGATGCATCGGGCCCACCGTAATGACCTCGTTTTAACTCAATTACCTCTGTAGTGACCTTATTTTTAACTATTTCACAGTTACTGGGGGTTAGGACTCCAGTGTCTTTTTTGGGGGGAACACAGTTCAGCACAGCAGAGTGGAACCCTGTTTGTTTTGGGGACTGGCAGGAAAAGGGCATCCTTTGGGCTGGGGGCTGGGTGGGTGAGGCTGGGCCAGCTGATGGGAAACAATTGGGTGGTGGAGTTCACAGGCATTCTCTTGAATCTTTCTTTTCTTTCTTTTTTTTTTTTCCTTTTTTAAAAATATAATTTATTGTCAAAGTGGCTTCCATACAACACCCAGTGCTCATCCCAGCAAGTGCCCTCCTCAATGCCCACAACTCACTTTCCCCTCCCTCCCACCCCCCATCAACCCTCAGTTTCTTCTCTGTATTTAAGAGTCTCTTATGGTTTTCCTTCCTCCCTCTCTGTAACTTTTTTTTCCCCTTCCCCTCCCCCATGGTCTTCTGTTAGGTTTCTCAAGATCCACATATGGGTGAAAACATATGTTACCTTTCTCTGACTGACTTATTTCGCTTAGCATGATAGCTTCCAGTTCCATCCCCGTTGCTGCAAATGGCCAGAATTCATTCTTTCTTGTGGCCAGGTAGTATTCAATTGTATGTATAAACCACATCTTCTTTGTCCATTCATCAGTTGATGGACATTTAGGCTCTTTCCACAATTTGGCTATTGTTGAGAGTGCTGCTATAAACATTGGGGTACAAGTGCCCCTATGCATCAGCACTCCTGTATCCCTTGGATAAATTCCTAGCAGTGCTATTGCTGGGTCTTACGGTAGATCCATTTTTAATTTTTTGAGGAACCTCCACACTGTTTTCCAGAGCGGCTGCCCCAGTTTGCATTCCCACCAACAGTGCAAGAGGGTTCCCATTTCTCCACATCCTCACCAGCATCTATAGTCTCCTGATTTGTTCATTTTAGCCACTCTGACCAGTGTGAGGTGGTATCCCAGTGTGGTTTTGATTTGCATTTTCCTGGTGAGGAGTGACATTGAGCATCTTTTCATGTGTCTGTTGGTCATCTGGATGTCTTCCTTGGAAAAATGTCTATTCATGGCTTCTGCCCAATTTCTGGATTATTTCTTTTTTGGGTGTGGAGGTTGGTGAGTTCTTTATAGATTTTGGATACTAGACCTTTATCTGATAGAAGATATTTGCAAATATCTTTTCTCATTCCGTCGGTTGCCTTTTAGTTTTGTTGATTGTTTCCTTTGCGGTGCAGAAGCTTTTTATCTTCATGAGGTCCCAATAGTTCATTTTTGCTTTTAATTCCCTTGCCTTTGGAGATGTGTCGAGTAAGAAATTCTCATGCATTTTTCTACACTTCCAAAATGTCTTGCCTGCACGAGGATTAATAATATCTTGTCTGGGGATAGTTTCCCAACCACAATGGGGAGGTGTTATGTATTTTCTCTAGGCCCTGTGACTTTTGGTAGTGTTACCAAGATCAGCCATAATTAAGAAGTCTCCTGAGGTCTGCAGGCTATGGCCTAAAGCTTCATTAAATGTGATGAGATGAAGCACCTTCCGCCGCCCCATAGGAGAGCCGATGAAAAACAGACTGAGCTTCTTGGCCTTACCTAACTCAGTTGGTGGCTTTATGAATATGTCTCCCACAGATGAGGTGAAGCTAACCAGTCACTTCTGTGTGAAATCTTTATAAACTGTTGAAATTCTGGGTTTAGGAAGCTATTCATATTTATCTGCTGCGTGTTCACCTGCGAATTCCAAAAGAAGCAGCCGTGTTGGTGCTGCTTTTGCTATGTCTACACCCATTCTCATTCACCGTGGGTCAGTGTTTTAGGCATTGTACTATTTGGATTTGCAGATGGCCGTCATGACCTGACTGGTGGCAGTGACCTGAGTAAGGAGTGCGAGGAGCACTGGTTGATAAGTGGAGGATAAGTGATAAGTGAAGTTCATAGCCTTGCAGAGACCTTGAATCTCATCTGAAACCTTTTGCCTGCACTCCAACAGGGCAGGGAGCCACTGCATGCCCTTGAGTGGGGGGAGGAAGATCGTGAGGTCCATATAGGACATAACTTTGGGTGTCCTTCATACTAAGCAGAGTAACAAGGAAGGGTCTGCTGGCGCATGCCTGCGGTCAGTCTGTGGGTTCACAGAGCAGCAGTCCTGCGGGGCTGAGCTGCATTCTTGGGATGTGCAGGCTTAACATTTCCAATCTCTCTGCATTCTCGCTCATAAAGGGCCACTGTAATCTCAGAGACATCATCCGCGACACGGTGTTTGTCTGCTGCTGGTTAGGCAAATGGCAAGCCAAAGTGCCTGCTCCGGGAAATTAATGCCCTCGTTTGTCACCAGCCTGCACAGCAGACTCTGGTGCCCTTTCTCTCTGATTGACTAATGGCTTTGAGGAGGGCAAGTGATAGGTAGAATGCTTCTCCTAGAAGGAAAAACTGATAAAGGGATTGACTCCCCAGATCTTTTCCATTTCAATGAGATGTTCGTTCTGCTCAAATTAAATGAGCTTGTCCAAATAAATAAGAAGGCATGGGCACTGTGGATGGTGGAAGCCAGGTGCTCAGTAGCGGAAATCAATCTGGAGATGGGGTGTTTCTCTCTCTCTCTCTCTGCTCCAGGCTGGCAAGTCTCTGATCCCGTTCACTTCTTACCCTTCTGCTTTCCATACAAACCCTACACATTTTTGGGGCCAACTGCACAATCTTCTCTTGGAGATCAGAGCATGCTTTTCTGACTTCCTACCATTTGCAGCCACACCATTTGGCACTTAGTTAACTTCTTAGCTCTTGCAGAATTGTCACACTGAACCTCTCGAGGCTGTTGATCACGCCTTGCACAACGCCCTACTCCCCCGCCACGGAACGCCACGCTATGGAAACAACAGAGAATTGCCCGTAACTGCCGATTGGTTAAACCTGGCAGGAGGAGCACACATCTGATTTTTGCTGCTTAGGGGCTGTTCTCTTCCTTCCTGGGAACAATCATATGGAATAATATCCTAGATGGTTTGAGAAACCACTCCTTCCTCCATTATCGACCATGACTGTGTGCTTGCTGTGGGATTGACCGATTCCTCAGTCAGCTAATCTCATTCTGGCCACAGTGATTGGTCCAGGATGGGCAGATGACCTAAGGCAACACAATCAGAGTGAGCCTTAGAGACTTTTCAGGGATGCGAGGTAGGGTCCCTTTCAGCTCCCACCCTTGAGAACTACAAGAAGTCATCTTGTGACCAGGAGGTGAGCCAGCATTGCATGAAGGCAGAGTAGAGAGAAAGAGGTTCGAGGCCACCGTTGAACCACTGGCTCAAGCCATGCCTGTGCACTCCTCAGTTGGAGTAACCAGTAAAATTATCTTTATGCTTTAAGCGAGTTTGAACTATGCTTTTGTTAAGAGTCACCAAATGGAGGGGCGCCTGGGTGGCGCAGTCGGTTGAGCGTCCGACTTCAACCAGGTCACGATCTCGCGGTCCGTGAGTTCGAGCCCCGCGTCGGGCTCTGGGCTGATGGCTCAGAGCCTGGAGCCTGTTTCCGATTCTGTGTCTCCCTCTCTCTCTGCACCTCCCCCGTTCATGCTCTGTCTCTCTCTGTCCCAAAAATAAATAAACGTTGAAAAAAAAAAATTAAAAAAAAAAAAAAAAAAGAGTCACCAAATGGACACAGGAGATCCATCCAGCTCATGGCCATGTCTGTTCGCGTGAACTCTGTGTCTCCCCAGATCAGACATCTTCAGAAAGAATCCTATTTGGGGCTCAGTCAGTTAAGTGTCTGACTCTTGATATTGGCTTAGGTCATGATCTTGTGGTCTTGGGATCGAGCCCCATGTGGGGCTCTGTGCTGAGGGTAGAGCCTGCTTGGGATTCTCTCTCCTTCTGCCCCTTCTCCACTCACGTACACGTGCTTGCTCTCTCTCGCTCTCTCTCTCTCTCTCTCAAAATAAATAAACCTTTTTTTTTTTTTTTTTAAGAATCCTATTTGGATAGTTTCTTCTCATCTTAACACTAATATCCAGTTACAAACAGAAGGAGAGTATCCCAACATTCCTGCAACCTGTAGGGAAAGCTGTGGATTCAGGAGAGGAAACAGAAAGCGAACACCCCACTCCTGTACTTACCTCCCTTCACAGAAGGTTTCTTGGAACTTTTGAGGAAAATGGAGGAGGAGTAGTCAAGGAAGGAATGACTCCACTTTTCCCAGTTTCTTGTGTTCGCGGCTCCACTGCCCCATGGCTCGACTCCGACCAAGGAATTCCTTCCGCCCCCCCTGGCAAAGTTTCCTCGTCTGTCTCTTCACGAGTCGATATACATCCTCACCATCTCTGGTCCCACACGGCTCAGCCCAGGAGTGCTGACATTTCTGGCTAGATAACTCTGTCGTAGGGCTGTCCTCACCCGGCACAGGTTGAGCGGCATCCTTGGCCCCCACCTGTGTGATGCCAGGAGCACCCTCTCCTCTTCCCAGAGTGTGACAACCCAAACCACTTACAGACATGGCCACATGTCCCCTGAGGGTCTGAGTCACTAGCCCCCAGTCCCTGTCGAGAACATCTGCTCTACGGGGAGCGGTGGGGGTATAATTTGGAAAAACGACTGACCTCCAATATTCTCTCTCTGGAGATTCCAGTTTACCCGTTAGCGTGCCGAATCCACTCACTCAGGATCTCTATTCTGAACTGACCGAAGAATGAAGACACATGGGGTTCTCGGGAGCAGGACCCAGTCCCCCTAAGTCTTGTGCAAATGCTCTGAATTGCTGCTGGCAGGCACTGACCCAGCGGACTATCGAAACTGTGTTCCCCCCCCCCCCCCCCCGCCCCATGGATGTTTGTCATGAAGCAGGACAAGGTAACCCAGTACCTCCATCTGAGTTCATATTGTCCCTAGGAAAAGAACAGTAGAGTGAACACTACTATTTGTCGAGCATCTGCCTCGTAACAGCACGTCCCCGAAAGCTTTGTTTCTCCGACCTAATCATCTCAGAGGTGTTTTAAGGTCAGTGTCACTGCTCCCCCGCATCGACGGACATCCTCAGCCTTCCTGAGCCTGATAGCACGTCTTTGCAGGATTAGAACTTCGGTGTGTCTGCTTCAAAGCCCACACAGTTTTGGCTCTGCCAGACTGACTCCAGGCAGGACGGATGTCCTCTCTTCCCAGTCTAGGCCAGCCCTCCAGTTGGGGTTCCTGGGAAGCCCTATGCTGGACCCTTCTTGCCCTCACTGCTTTGGGTCTGGCACGTTGACCTCTATGGTTTGCAGGGAACAGGCTCCCTGGCTTTCTGGGTTCTGATCAGGTGTGGACAGAGGGCAGCACGGGAACTGGACAGGCTGGGCCCTCTCTCCCCGTCTCTCTCTGTCTCTGTCTCTGCCGGGGGCTGATTAGCAGTGACTTTGTTCCCCTGGTAGGGACTGCAGCTCCTCTTGGGGGTGGGAGGGTCCTCCTCTCCTGCAGCTCCAGCTCTAGGTTCTGGCAACTTCGCCCCCTGCCCCCCCTCCCCTGCTCCCACTTCTCCCCCCGCCCCGTCCCCCCAGCCCCAGACCTGCTGCGGGGCCTCTGGCTACTTCTCCGCCTCCTACTGGTTTCTTTCCACCCAAATCCTAGGTGACCCCTGTTGCCTCAGGGCCAGATCACCTCACCCACCAGTCTCAAATTAATGCACTCTCAAACACAAATGTAAAATAAATGGGAAAAAAAATCAAATCAAGATACCCTGCGCTCTGATTCCTCGGTTAATCCGTCTTATCTCAGCATCGTCATGGTTTTTACGCCGTGAGATCCTTGCTCAGGGTGCTTTTATCATGATTATGTTGCATTTCAGCACAGTGGACACCCTCACTTAGCTCTCCTTAATTGGATTACCCTGTTGGAGTGTACAGACAGGGCCCTGCAAGAAGCTGGTACCCCAATTCACCTGGTCTCATGATAGACGTTCAGCAGCGAGCTGAGATCGCTTCTGATACCTTCCCCCGGCCTTGCAAGTGGCCAGGTCCCCAGGTCCCCAGAGGGTTGGGAGGGGACCGGAGGGTAGAGCTCCCCCCCACCCGATAATGGGAGGGAGTGGGCTTCTGGAAGGACCTGAAAAGGCCTTCCCTTGGTCTGTTGGCTGTTGGTTGGCCGGCACTTTGTGTGACATGTGTTAACTCTGACGCTGCACGTTTCTTTAAGGAGAGAAGAGGCACCGTCTGTGTGCGCAGAGGTCAGGTACATGGCCACCTCGACCGTGGCTCACCATCGCCCTCGTGACCTCATGACCTTGAGAGCCAGCTCTGTCTTCACAGACTTGCGGGCATTCAATATGCATTTGTTGATTAATGTCTATGAAAATTACCGTTTATGCTTCCAGATCCTTGCAGCCTGATGGGAATATCCGTAATGCCTACCTCAATGGCTGGCACGTAAGACGTGCCTCATGTGCATCTTTTCACTTATTGGAGAGAAAATGATCGTTTTAATAAGTAAAAATGACACAGTGTAAAACCACCACGGGGCTGAGATGACACAGGTTAACCGAAGAACCAGAATGCGAGCTAACTTTAAACAATTTATTTCTGTTTGTTTACTTGTTGTGGTTTTATGTTTGGAAGCAAATACATTTTAATTTGGGGAATGAAGCCTCATTGGATAGGGTAGGGAACTGCGTAGGGATTTTTCCTAATGGTAATAACTTTTAGTGTCTTCATTGACTTAAAGTATCCAAAATACAGCATGTACAAAAAATGGAATCAGGTTCTCAGGAAGGCCTGACCTGAGCCGGGTATCAAGACATCGGGTTTCTACTTACATCTTTCAAATGGATGACTTTTATTTTGAAGTTTATTTATTTATTTTTTCTTTTGAGAGAGAGAGAGCGGGGGGGGGGGGGGCGGGCAGAAAGAGAGGGAAAGAGAGAGAATCCCAAACAGGCTCCACACTGTCAGCGCAGAGCCCGACATGGGGCTCAAACTCACAAACCGTGAGATCGTGACCTGAGCAGAAACCAAGGGTCAGATGCTTAACTGACTGAGCCACCCAGGTGCCTCTCTAATGGATGACTTTGGAGGACTTGGACCTTCTGTATGTTTTTATTTGTTTATTAAATAAGAAGGGCCTAGCAGATGATTAAGAAGGCTCCCGACGTTCTGTCTGTGGTTATGGGACAACATAACCACGTGGCATCACTGGTGGTCTGAGTAACGCGTGTGCAATCTGCTGTCTCTTCTCCTCTTCCTGTGTCTTCGATGCACGTGTCAAAGGGGCTGCAGGGAGGCCTAGTGTACCTACGGTGGCATCTGAGCGCTTCTGGAGCCTGTGCACTCGGCGCCTGTGGGCGCCCGTCCAGGGTGGACAGCGTTTGGTCCCCTGGCCTCCGGCTCGGGCCCCAGGCCTTGCTGGCGGGAACTTGCCGGCATCCGGTTCCCATTCGCTCACCTCTCCCTGGGAGGCTGTCTAGCTCTGACGGGGTTCCAGGGACGCAGGTGCCCTCAGCCCCCATGGGACAGTCCTGAGGGTTTCATCCGCAGGCCCCCGGGGCGCCCTCTGTCTCTCGTCTGCTTTTCTGCCTTTTCTTTTCCCGCCTCCTTTTCTCTTTTCCTCTCCATCTCCTCATTAAAAGCTCTTCCTTCCTCTCAGTGCCATGCCTGTAATCACCTCCACACCTTCTGCTCCAAGTTGGTGATGGTGCCCGAGGCCACACGTCTGGGCTGGGGCCCGTGAATGGGAAGAGTGGATCCGAATCCACGTGGGTGGGTTGTCCGGGATGGATGAGACCAGCAGCCGACCCCACCCAGCAGTGGCGCTCAGGCCTCCAGGGGCGGACGGACGGGGAGGCTGTGGATGCGGCAGGCACGCAGGGCAGAGGGAGTCCCTGGAGGGCCGCAGAGAGGACCCCGGGCAGGGAGAGCCCCTGCAGGCCGGGGTGGAGACAGATGCCCCCGCACGGGGGACACAGCAACACACGGCCAGGACAGTGGCACCTTCACTTCCTCCTGTCCCTGTGGGAGCCCTTCTCTCCAGGCCGGCATCACTGACTAGCCAGACATCCTCGGTGAGTCCCGGCTATCCTCAAACGTGCAGAGGGATGAACCACTTCAGTCCCCAGGGCTGGGAAAACAAAGGCCAGGTTATTCAGTTATGTTGACCTACCGCTATGGATCCAAGGTGGTTTGGAAAACAAAAATACAAACCTTAGCTTTCTCACTTTACAATGAGCCATAAATGATCCCAAGTGGATAACTGAGCTGCTCTGTGGACAAAACTTGATTGTGTGACGTGTTTGGAAAATGGTTCGGCGGCTGGGACTCCACGCCCCTCAGAAGCCACCGGCGTCTGGCGGGCAGTGCAGGTCTAATTTTCAGATGGTTCGCTCTGCATCATGGACCGAGTGCACTTGACCTTCACGTGGATGGAGTCGGCCCAGAGCTCCTCCGGGGCTTCTGTGGGACAGGACAGTCCGCTCCAGGTGGTTCCTTCAAGAGCCGCAGTGAGACTGGGAACTCGAGGCCCCGTTGTGTCTGTGGGGGGAGGAGGGCCTGGGCGGGGGAGCAGCCTCAGGCCCACAGTGGCCCATCCGAGCAAGTGTGATGTTGGAGTTCTCAGGACTGGCCTGTGTTTGCTGTGGCTGGAACGTCCTGCCTCCATGGGTCCTCCTGCTGCCCGGGCCCCGCAGGCAGAGCGCCGGGAGCCCCAGGAGTCAGGTCCAGGCCTCGTAAGCAGCAGGGAACGCCAGCTGGTGCTGCGCATGGTTCGCGAGGTGAGGCTTCGCTGTGAATGTCCTCAGAGGAAGAGGAGTGGTTCCCCGAGTGGGAGGCTTCATATGTGGCATCCAGAAGAGAGAAGACCGGCCCCAGCCCAGTCTTCACCTGTCACGAAGCCGCAGCAACTCCAAAGCCGGCGTGGAGGGGCGTTTGGTCCACGTCTTGTCCGTGTGTGGACAGGTGCACCAACGGCCCTTACTGTCTCCGTGTCTCAGGCCGCCTACACGGGGCCGTCTGTGTTGTTGACGCCCCGACCACGGCCACGGCCACGGCCATGCTCTGGGGGTCCAGGCCGGCTCTTGGTGGGTCTGCTCAGCTCTTCTCATCGCTGAACCCCCCCCCCCGTCGAAACTGGGACACCCCCAAGAGAGACAAGGGCTGCTGTCTACGGTGGTCACCGGTGATGAACGTGGGACCGTCCTCCGGAGACCAGTGGGAGCCATGGTTCATTTCGGTTCCTCCTTCCTTCCAGAGGGCCCGAACTCACGTTGTTTTCAGCATGCTGATGGCACACTGTGTGCCTTCCTCCTTAGGCTCCTGGCAGGAAAGAGGCCTGCGGGGAGGGTTCAGCTGGGGAGACCCAGCAGAGGAGGGGCTGAAGGGGTAGGGTGGGAGAGCCGGGTCTTCTGCAGCAGGTGGCTTTACCTGTAGCAGGTGGCTTTCCACGGGCCGTGGAGGGCCCGTGGCGGAGGCCAGTGAAGGAAATCTGGTTTTGGCAGACTGCCTTTTGTGTCTCTTTACAGACCACTTGTTGAGGACACATAACCCTGAGTTTGCAGAAGATCCAAACTCTGCACGGCCCCAGGGGCCGGGGGCTTGGTGTTTCCTGTGACTCAACTGTCCATTATCCTTCCTGGTGGCTCCTCCCTCAGAGCACGTCCCTGCAGTGACCTCTGGGGGGGGGGGGCGGGGGGAGGTGGGGGGGAGGACGCATGCAGCCAGCAGGACAACCCGGAGGGAGTGGAGGTCACTCTCCGGTAATTGTATATTCACGGAGCGCGAGGGCACACTGTCGTCTTACGTGCAGCATGCAAATGCTCTGTCTTGACCAGCTTCAAGGAGAGCTTTGAAAACATCAAAATGGAACGCTGTCTGAAAAGGCACTTACACAGCTGTCTCCAAAACATCCGCGCCTGAAGTCCTGAATATGTAAGCGGCTCTCCAGCAGAGCAGTCTTTCCCCTGCGCCCCGCTCTGCATGACAGTGACGGAGCCAGGGCCCCTGGTTTCTTCCTCACCCCAGCGCTAGACTCAGGGCGCCCTGGTACCGAGGGCCGCCTGGAAGCAGGCACTCTGGCACCGTCTTGGAATGCCGCGCGCTGCAATCGGAGGGCATTTAATTAAGCCTCCTCGACCATGAGGATAATAGAATGCGGCCATCTGGGATCCTGGAGCCTTGAGACGGAGTCAGAGGGATGTTCCAGGCAATCCAAGTTAGGGGGCCCGAGCAGCATGTCAACAATGCAGCCGCGCTCTCGGCGTTTTTCCACACAGTCTAAGAAAAAGCAGAAAATATGGCTAACGTGCATGGGAACGTCTTCAAAATATAAAACTCAAGCTGGCATTCAGCAGCTGCGACGTTCTGGGCCGCGCGTCTTCCCGCCTTACCTCCGGCTCCTCTGCACAAGAACGATGCTGCGTCGACACAGCCGACTGTCTGGGTGCATCGTTTCCCCCCGCTGGCTCTGGGCGGCTCCGCTGTCCCTGCTCAGCCCCCCTCACCTCTTCTCACACGGGGATCCCACCCCCTTGTCTCCACGCCCGGCTAGCCCGGCCCGGTCTCCGGCCACCCACCCCGCTGGCATCCCTCTGGACATTTTGGTGACAGTCACTGGCAGCACCTAGGCAGTAAACATTGGGTCTTCACCCCAGTCTTCCACTTGGTAGTTGGGTGACCTCAGGGGACAAGCGTCACCCTTTTGGATCTCGGTTTCTTTGCGTGTGAACGTGGGCGGGGCAGTGGGAGGAGCACCCAGGTGCCTTGGTTTATGGCCACCGCACTCTGACCCAGGCCCAAGGGGCTGCTCGGGAGGGCCGGTCCCCGAGACACTCAGATGGGAGGAAGCACTGGGTAGCACTGTGAAATGGTACATTTTTCTTGTCCCAGCCCCACCCCGCACAGAGTCTGTGTGTCCTCAGCCAAAGTTCATGGACAAAATCCTTTCTCAGGGCGCCTGGATTCCTGGGTCCTTCTGTGGACCCAGGTGCCCAGAGCATGCCCCCGTGTGAGCCCGCCCTTAACTTCACTGCCTCCAGGATTCTTTCCTCCCCAGATCACCTCCTGACTTAGGTCGTGTTCTCCAGATATATTCCTGAAAAAACACAAAGTTCTCTACTTGGTCCCTGACTTTCTGGGAGGTTGTTACGAGCTGTTTCCTGATGAGTTGTGTCTGTTTTTCTTCTGCCCAGCATCCAGGCCTGGCTCACTCTGCAGATGAGATCACGAGTGGTGTCACACAGCAGAGGGTTCCTGGTGGAGCCTCTGACTTTTTGGAGGAGGCCCGCTTGCGACGGGGCACTGCATAACTGCGGGCGGCCAGCGCGGCCCGGCTGCGGCTGTAGGAAGCGATTCGCATCATATTCTTTGATTTTTCACTGCAGAGTTGGTCATTCTGGGAGGCCTAAATGTTTCCTTGGAAAAAAAATCAAGGCATGCCCTGTATTTGATAGCACTCGATATCCACACCTAAAAACTAGATTGCAGTCTTTACTTTTGCTTTATAGACACTCAGTTTCTCAAAGTTGGGTAAGGGCACATCACTTTTTATTTTGTTAAAAAAAACTTTTTTAATGTTTATTTTTAAGAGAGAGAGAGAAATAGAGCACAGGCAGGGGAGGGGCAGAGACAGAGGGAGGCACAGAATCTGAAGCAGGCTCCAGGCTCTGAGCTGTCAGCACAGAGCCCGACGCGGGGCTCGAACCCACGAACCGTGAGATCATGACCTGAGCTGAAGTTGGACGCTCAATCGATTGAGCCACCCAGGCGCCCCAACACATCACTTTTTAGATTGAAAAGCCTGCCCATGTAACATGCCACATCCTCTGGCCAATCGCTGCAAGCAGTTTTCATGTGCTTGGAAAGAGCATGGAAAGAGGGACGTGTGGCTGTTGAGATTATCATTTTATAATTTATTTTTTTGCAATTTGTTTCTTTTTTTCTCTTTCAACGCTGTGTCCTAAATAAATGTGTCTGAAATGTTTAGCTTCTTAGATTCCCCTTGTCTGCTTCCTGGATCCAAGGCTGCTCACCACAAGTCAGCGGCCAGCAGACTCTGCTGCCTCAGGCTTCCCTTAGCTGCCGCCTGCCAGCTGCATGCCCAGAATTTCTGGCTCCTCCCGTCACGTCTGGTGTCTTGAGTGGCTGAGGAGGGGGCTGCATAGCATAACGAGTATCTGCAGGGGTCCCAGCTCCTCGCTAGGTGGGTTTTGACCAACTGGAAACAGCAGGTGGGAGAGTGGGAAGGATTCGCCCTCCTGTCCTGCTCTGACGGCTGGCCTCTCTGTGCCACCTGTCCCAGAAGCATGACATCTCGTATCAAGCGAGCTGCTGTGTCACGTTGGGACTCGGGAAACTGTCCAGAGAAGTAAGGTGGCACCTGTGAGCCTGGAGCAAGATATCACCACAAGGTGGCAGGGTCACACACAGCTTCCCCGGGGCCATGCTTTGACAGGTTTGCATGCAGTGGAGGTCCCTCAGGGAGTGAGACCTTCCAGAAGTGGGGCAGGGGTGATGCGGTTCAGCAGCTCGGTGGGGAGCCCCTGGGTCTGTGGTTCCAAAGAGCAGCAGCAGCTGGGGGTCTTGATAGGCCTGGGGTTTATCTCCTCTGCGGCCGGCAGACGTCGGGCACAGTCCTGTGGGGGGCACAGAGCGGGGAGACCGTGTATGGCTGAGAACGGGCCCATCTGGTCGGCATTTAAGGCAACTGGATATGTAAACTTCTGAGTCTAGTTGCTGGCAGGCTTTTGAGCATGTGGGTCTCAGACGGAAGTGAGCGACCTGGGGACCCGCGTTCGGAAGCGACATCCCCACCGCTTCCCATCCTTGGCCATGTGTAGGAGGTGTGATGGGCTTTGGGACTGATCCTGGATCAAGATACGGCCACCAGGTGGCAGTACCACACACAGCTTCCTCTCAGTGCTTTAGTAGGTTTGCCCATGACCTAGGAATTTCCAATTCCAGGTGGAGGTCAGGGGGGAGACGATATGGGACGATGAGATTCCTTGGGGCACCGCAGATCATGCTGTGTTTGATAAGAGCCGAGCTCCTCTTACCGAGGAGGGTCAGGCAGAGACATCATCCCCACCAGTGTGTGGCTCTCCTGAGAGTTCCAAGTGGGCAGTGGGGTTCATGATTTCTTTCTGGTCCATTGTCCCCACCCATAAAACACAAATAGGGCACCGTTTGACATTTTTGAGAAGAAAATATATGGTATCCTTTTTTTTTTTTAACGTTTATTCATTCTTGAGAGACAGAGAGACAGCAGGAGTCGGGGAGGGGCAGAGAGAGAGGGAGACACAGAATCCGAAACAGGCTCCAGAGCTGTCAGCACAGAGCCCGACGCGGGGCCCAAACCCACGGACGGCGAGATCATGACCTGAGCTGATGTCGGCCGCTCAACCGACTGAGCCACCCAGGCGCCCCAGTTTTCTTGTAATTTGAACATACTCTGTGGTCAGAGCCATCCTCTTCCTATATACCTGCTCAGGAAAAATTCTTTGACATGTGCACCGGGAGAAATGTACAATAATGTTTACAACCGCACCATTCCTACTGTGAAGAAGCTGGCTGCAATCCAAATTCCCAATGAATTCCCACTGACAAAAGAACGGGTTACAGGTTGACCATAAGAGAGTGAATTCATACCGCAAGGGATGGTTTTAGAACGAGGGTCTGTGCTGGGTGTGGGTGCAGTCTGCCATGTATTGGAAGGATGCATGGGCTGTCAGCTGTCAATGCCTCAAAAACACCATCAGTAGAGTGTTTTGAACCAGAAGAGTGAAGTTTATTAAATTTATGGCAGTCGGGGAGTGCATCCCCTTGACCGTCTTAGTGTTGTCTCAGAAGGAGAAAGTCAAGGGAGGACATTCATAGGATTTTAGCACTCAGGCTGGCAGACTTTAAGGTAGGTCTATGTGATGGTGAATTTTATGTGTCACCTTGACTGGCCACAGGGTAGCCAGATTCAACATGATTTCTATGTGTGTCTTTGAGGGTGTTTCCAGGTGCGATTAGCATGGGAAACCGTGAGCTCAGTAAAGTAGATTTGCCTTCTCCTCAGTCTGTTCCACTGAGGGCCTGAATATAACAAAAGGTAGAAGAAGGAGGCATTGATCCTTTTTTTATTTGCCTCACTGATTGAGCTGATCTTGTCTCATCTTTTCCAGCCTTTGGACCAGGATTTATACCATAAGCTCCTCTGATTCTTTGGTCTTTGGATTGGGACTGAACTACACCACTGGTCTCCTGGGTCCCCAGCTCGTAGACAGCAAATCATGGGACTTCTCAGCCTCCATAATCATGTGATCCAATTTCTCATAAGAAATGTTATATCTATCTGTTCATCTATTTATCTGTCTGTCATCATTTTCTATCTATCGTCTCCTACTGGGGCTGTTTCTCTGGAGAACTTTGACTAATACAGCCTACTGTACAGGATACTGATGGATAAGGGGACAAATTTATATTAATAGCTTTAGATTGGTGGGCACAAAGAGGCGAAGGTCTTGAAGAGAGTATTAATAGGCAGACTATAAGTCTTGAGAAGTAAATTTTTATAGTTGATTTACAGAGCTGTTTTCCTAGGGTGGTGATTCCTTGGAGCAGGCATCTGAGAGATTTTTAATTGATGCTAACATATTGTTTAGCAAGGAACGGGAAAACGTGTTTGTCCCAGAACGTTGAGCCCGGAGAGAGTGAAACATGTTTAATCTCAGAATTGTTTGGTACAGCAATAAAGTATGTTGGTTTCAGTTTTTTCTCTTCCCCCCCTTTTAAAAACATTTTTTTAAGTTTGTTTATTTTGAGAGAGAGAGAGAGAGAGAGAGCATGAGTGGGGGAGAAATAGAGAGGGAGAGAGAGAGAATCCCAAGCAAGCTCCTGTACTGTTAGTGCAGAGCCCAACATGGGGCTTGAACCCATGAACCGTGAGATCATGACCTGAGCTGAAATCAAGAGTTGGACGCCTAACCAACTGAGCCACTCAGGCGTCCCCGTTCTCTCTCCCCCCTTTGATAATTCTTCAGCCTAGCTAGAAGATAGACCATTATCCTCTGGGGACATGACAGTCCTGTTCTGTACCATTGTATGCTGTGTCACGACCCCCCGTAGAGTATCTCATGGGAGGTGTTCCAACCTTTATAAGAGTCAGAAGTTCTTGTGTTTTCCATTAGAAGATCGTTATTGGATTCTTTGATTGGGTAGTGTCTGTAGAGCAGCACTAGAAACTGGAGACCACACACTTGAGCACTACAGTGCAAACAAACACCATGAGCAGGATTCTAGTGAGAGTGTGTTGTCCACATCAAAGCCAAGTTAAACAGGATACCCAAGTTAAACAAAAAGAAGATCTCCTCCCATGTGTGAAGAACTACATGAGAGTATTCACTAAATTACTTCATGTTATCTTTCTTTTCCAGACCTTTTGGTCATATTAAAACATTCAAGAGAGATCTGTAGATATATGTAAGTGAAATATTCTTCCTCTAAAAAAATTTTTTTAATGTTTATTTGTTTATGAGAGAGAGAGTGAGAGAGAGAGAGAGAGAGAGAGAGAGAGAGAGAGAGAGAGAGCAGGGAAAGGGCAGAGAGAAAGGGCAGAATTGGAAGCAGGCTCCAGCTCTGAGCTGTCAGCACAGACCCCAATGCGGGGCTCAAACTCATGAGCCACGAGATCATGACCTGAGCCGAAATTGGACACTTAATGGACTGAGCCACCCAGGTGCCCCAACTCTTCTTGTAAATAAGTACATGTTCTACCCTGAGAGGCCAGTCATGTCTAAACAGCTCTATTTTGAACCACTACCGGCTCACTTTCATCGGCCTCCTCTCAAGTGAGGACTCTTCCTGAAGGCATAAATCAGCGTACAGAGAAAACAGATTCCTATACAATTTATGGGCCATCGCCAATAGATTTTTATGCTACAAATCCCAGACCAGGTATTTGAGACAATATGATGATAAGTTCAAGCCAAAACATAATTGGCGATGTGTTACCATCTTACAGCATGATAAAATTCGAACCCACTGGTCAAGTGTGGTCCTGTGCCAGGTGATGGGCATTTTAGAATAAAGATCAAGCAAAATAGATTTCAAGCAGAGAAGCATAGGTTTGAGCCTAAGGAGTATCCCTTTCTTATAAGGTCTGTAAAAGTGAGACAGCTTCAAAATACATGGCAACTGTTGTTACTCTTTTTACAGACTCTTTTTGTAAAAGTTCCGTTACAAAGGCATCACCTATGAAAGGCACTTGACTGCTGTTTCTGGGGAGACAGAAAACTCTCCTTTTTTACGTACCGTATTACAGAGGATTTTGGATTTCTGTCTGGCTGTCCTGTTGTGTTGCTTGCAATCTTAAAAATGCTTAGCCGTTGAGTCCAATTACCAAGGAATCCAGCTGCCTTATTAAAAGAAAGTGGTGTCAAAGAAAGATGGTAGCACAGAAAAAAAAAGTGACTATAAACCAAATGGCTCATTTGCTTATATATTTTGGCTATGTCATTAATAAATTATGTTTCAGTATTGGACTCGTACCAAAGAGTGGCTGAGAGTGCAAAATTATATATTAATGATCAAGCTCTTACAAGCACCATAGTTAATAGACAAAAAAATGTCACTTAGCCATCCAGAACCTTACAGCAAGTAAAGACTAAAGAAAATAAATTAAAAAAAAAAAAGCATGCGGATTAAAGCTTGAGAATCTATGGCTCCAATTATCTGAATCTTGTTCTGTGGGTCTTGGGTTGAGTCTGTCTACTTCATGCAGATGTCTACTTGATCTGAGAGTCTTTGATAGGAGCTGTTTTCTTCTAATGGTAATCTACTTTTGGAGAATTTCAAATAGCCTTCAGGTTGAGGTCTCTATACAGGACAAATTTTTAATGATTGGAAAATGTTGTATGTTGCGCTTTTGTCTTTGTTTTTTGTTTTTTTTTTTCCCCCAAAGGTTAGGGGAGGCAAGTGTATATTCAGGGATCAAACCCTTGAGATTTTCCTGCTGTGCTACTTAACAGTATCTGATAAGATCATGTCCATAAGGTTTTGAGGGCCATCTCTTTCAGATGTGTCTTAAGAAAATCAATTTTCCAGGGTTTATGTTATGCAGGTCTTGTTTCAGATGGTATTGGGCAAAGGGTGCTCATGTGTGTGGATAAAACAGGATTTATTATGTGAATCTCTTGCCATATTTGTACAAGTTTCCTTGCCAAAGAGAACAATCTAGAATCAGAGATAAAATTACTACAGGAATGGGCTGACCTGCTGCTAACTCATTCGGAAGAGCTAATGGGTCCCAGAAAGCATTGTCATTGAAGTCAAAGGTAACACCTTAGGTTATAGAAGTCCACGTGTCTCCAAAAATGATACTAATTTTAACCCAAGAATATTACTGTTATTTCTACATTTTCTTAAGATTGAAGGCAATACGGGCAGTGAAATTTTTGTGTAATTGGTAAGGCTTTGCAAAGCTTTTCTAGTGATGGGGGCACACATTTTATTTATTTATTTAATTTTTTAAAATGTTTATTTTTGACAGAGAGAGAGAGAGAGAGAGACAGAGCACGAGCAGGGGAGGGGCAGAGAGAGAGGGAGACACGGAATCCAAAGCAGGCTCCAGGCTCTGAGCTGTTAGCACAGAGCCCGACGCAGGGCTCGAACTCACAGACCGCGAGATCATGACCTGAGCCGAAGTCAGACGCTCAATTGGCTGAGGCGCCCCAGAGGTGGGACACACATTTTAATGTGATTTCATTAGCTATGCGTTGGAATTCTCCAAACTGAAAACACAGACTCAAATAATATTTTTATCATTAGAAGAGTTATAGCTCTTTGGCAAGAAAAAAGCTTCAGACCGTCCCAAGAATAAGCAAATAATGGTCAGGAAATGTTCAAAACTCACTGTGAAAGGTAGTTGATGAAAGGCATTTACACATGTCCAAAGAGAGCCTGAGGCTTGGGCTCTTATCCTTGTCCCACTTTTCATAGGTTCACCAGGATAAGGCTGGTGATAAGTGAAATGTGCACCATGGGTACCAGCAATCTTGATTGAGTGCAGGGGCCAATTTGTCCTGGCTGTGATTTCACAGAATTCAAGCCAGTAACTTAACAAATAAACAAAATCAAATAACAACAATAAGCACTAGAGAGAGAGGAAAGGACAGGGCTCTAGAGCTGCTATCATGTTTTCTACAACGTCCAGTTACCAACAAAAAATGATTAGACATACAGAGAAAAAGGAATGGGGCGCCTGGATGGCTCAGTCGGTTAAGAGTCTGGCTTCAGCTCAGGTCATGATCTCACAGTTCATGAGCTTGAGCCCCACATCGGGCTCTCTGTTGTCAGCACAGAGCCCGCTTCAGACCTTCTGTCCCTTTCTCTGATGTCCCTCGCTTGTGCACATGCACTATCTCTCTTTCTCTTTGTCTCTCAAAAAAAAAAAAAAAAAATACAAACCCATAAGTAAATAAGTAAATAAGTAAGTAAATAAATAAATAAATAAATAAATAAAACAAATAAAAAGGAATGTATGACACCTACACAGAAGAAAAAAACCAACAAGAAACAGAAAGTACCTGGGAGAGGAATCAGATGTCAGATTTAACAGATCAAGATTTTCAAGTAGCCATTATAGACCCATTCAAAGACTAAAGGAAATCATGCTTAAAGAAGTAAGGGAAGATATTATGACATGGTCTAAAAAAAATCGACACAATCAATAGATAGAACTCATAAAAGAGAACCACAAGGAATTTTGAGAGTTGAAGATACAATAACTGGGATGAAGAATTCACTAGATGTGCTTGGCAATAGGTTTGAACTGGCAGAAGAAAGAATTACTAAACTCAAAGACAGTTTGACAGTGATGATACAAACTGAAGGAAAGAAAAAATATGGTAAGAGGGACATTTAATAATGATAAATGGATCAATGCATTACGAAGATATAAAAATTATAAACACATGTAACAACAGAGACCCAAAATATGAAAAGCAAAAACTGACAGAATCAAAGAGAGAAGCAGACATTTCAACACTAATAGTCAGAGACTTCAATACCTACCTTTCAATAACAGATAGAACAATTTGGCAGAAGATCAAAAAGGGGAAAAAAGGCTCGAACAACATTGTAAACCAATAAGACCTAGCAGGTGTCTATAAAATACCTGACAAAGCAATTTATTTTTCAAATGCTTATTTATTTTTGAGATAGGGAACGAGTGAGAGAGAGAGCGAGCACAGGGGAGATGCAGATAGAGGGGGACAGAGGATCTTGTACTGACAGGCTGACAGCAGTGAGCCTGATGGGGGGCTTGAACTCACGAACCGCAAGACCATGACCTGAGCTGAAGTCGGACATTCGACTGACTGAGTCACCCAGGTGCCTGCTGACCAAGCAACTTAAAAATAGACATTCCCCTCAAGGGCACATGAAATGTTCTCTTTCCTATGCATGGTGTGCCATGTGCTCAACCATAATATAAAACCCAATACGTTAAAAGGATAGAAATTGTACAAAGTATGTCCCAAACACAGTGAAATAAAATTAGGAATCAATAACAGAAAGAAATCTGGAAAATTAACATATATAGAAACTGAAAACCACAGTCCTAAAGAACCAGTGAGTCAAGAAAGCATCACAGGGGAAGGTAGAAAATACTTTGAAGTGAGTGAAAATGAGACACAACACATCTGAACTCAAGGTACATGGCTAAAGCAGTACTTAGAGATCTACAGTTGTAAATTCCTATATTAAAAATAAGAAAGATCTCTTTATCCATTTTGAGTTTATTATTGTGAATGGTGTAAGAAAGTGGTCTAGTTTTATTCTTCTGCATGTTGCTGTCCAGTCCTCCCAGCACCATTTGTTAAAGAGACTGTGTTTTTTTCCATTGGATACTCTTTCCTGCTTTGTCAAAGATTAGTTGGCCCTACTTTTGTGGGTCCAGTTCTGGAGTCTCTATTCTATTCCATTGGTCTATGTGTCTGTTTTTGCGCCAATACCATGCTCTCTTGATGATTACAGCTTTGCGGTAGAGGCTAAAGTCTGGGATTGTGATGCCTCCCGCTTTGGTCTTCTTCAGTATTACTTTGGCTATTCGGGGTCTTTTGTGGTTCCATACACATTTTAGGATTGCTTGTTCTAGCTTCGAGAAGAATGCTGGTGCAATTTTGATTGGGATTGCATTATGTGTAGATTGCTTTGGGCAGTATTGACATTTTAACAATATTTATTCTTCCGATCCATGAGCACAGAATGTTTTTCCATTTTTTTGTATCTTCTTCAATTTCCTTCATAAGCTTTCTATAGTTCAGTATACAGACCTTTTACATCTTTGGCTATGTCTATCAACTGATGAATGGATAAAGAAATTGTGGTTTATATATACAATGGAATACTACCTGGCAATGAGAAAGAATGAAATATGGCCTTTTGTAGCAACGTGGATGGAACTAGAGAGTGTTATGCTAAGTGAAATAAGTCATACAGAGAAAGACAGATACCATATGTTTTCACTCTTATGTGGATCCTGAGAAACTTAACAGAAGACCATGGGGGGTGGGAAGGGGAAAAAAAAGAGAAGGAGGGAGCCAAACCATAAGAGACTCTTAAAAACTGAGAATAAACTGAGGGTTGGTGGGGAGTGGGAGGGAGGAGAGGGTGGGTGATGGGCATTGAAAAGGGCACCTGTTGGGATGAGCACTGGGTGTTGTATGGGGAAACAAATTTGACAATAAATTTCATATTAAAAAAAATAAGAAAGATCTCAAGTTAATCATCTAAGTTCCCAACTTATGGCAGTTATAAAAGAAGCAGACTGAACCTAAGCCAGCAGGAGGAAGGAAAAAATAACAAAGTGGAAATTAATAAAAGGGAAAAGAGAAAAACAAAGAACATCAACCAAAGTGACATTAGTTTTTTGAAAAGACCAACAAAATTGACAAATCTTTAGTTAAATAAGAAAAAAAAGAAAGAGGATTCAAATTAGTAAAATCAGGAGTAAGGAGGGAACATTACTATAGACCTTACAGAAGTTTTTTAAAATGACAGGGAATATTATGAACAATTAATCGTATGCTGATGAGCTAGATGAGTTAGGTGGAACAGCAAAGATTCTGGAAAGATGCAAACTGTCAAAACTGACTCAGAAGAATTTAAAAAAATCTGAAAACACTTATAACAAGTAAAAAGAATAAATGATTAATTACAAACTTGCCACCAAGAAAAGTACAGTCCCAGAATTCTACTGGACACTTGCAAAATTAATGCCAATTCTTTACAAACTCTTCCAAAAAACAGAAGAGGAAGGAACACTCCCCAACTCATTTCATGGGGCCAGGATTAGCCTGATGTGAAAACCAGACAAAGGTAACACAAAAAAGGAAAATCACAGACAGGTACCTCTTATGAATATAGGCCAATGGAAGCGATCCAAATCACCTGTAGAAGTTTCTCTGTAAGACTGTACCAGCCTTGGAGCAATAGCAAAGTAGACTTCACAGCTCCATGCCTATTTTCTTCTGTATGAATTTCCCCCTAACACTTAAAGTAGAAAATGACAATATAGATAAGAAGAGAACAAGAAAACATGTGTCTACCAAAGGTAAGAGTTTTTAAATTTGATCAAATCAAAAAATTCCTAAAAAAAGGGCTACTCATCCCTGGGAGAATGAAGCAAACTTGGCTTTTGGGAGCTTGACAGAAAGAGATCAGCTCAGACCCCTGTGTGTGCAGCTCCAGGAGCCTTAGAGAACGTTGCTGTCCTGTGTCATCCTGTTCTGACTAGAGCTTGTAGAACCACAGCAGCAAGAAAGTCTTGGTTGCATCTTCACAGAATCTCCAGGACTGTCATCCATCAACTTCCCCAAAAGACCACCATAGTATGTGTGGAACAAGCAAAATGAAATTTGTTAAACTGATGTAGTAAGGGAGAACACTATCTTGACATAATCTTAGTAATAAATGGTTCAGAAGAGAGAAGCAAGGGAGGGTGGGAGCCCGGGTGAGTGATTTAAGGAGGATCTTGCAAGGAGGACAACTGGTTTTGGACAGAGTCTCTGGTAACTTTGGGTAGGTGGGCACAGTAAGATAGGATTCCGGAAGTGAATATTGACTAGTGAGCTAGTTAGTTCTAACTCGTTAGTTTTAACAGGTAAGCTATCTAACTGGTTCCATGTCTTAGCTATTTTTCAAAAACATACTTGCTTCTGGAAGATGAGTTATTTTTGCCTCATCCAAGTATTGCTTCGGGTAGAATGGAAACACATGCCTTTTCCCAGAATTGTTTAGATTGTAATCATTTGCTGAGACTGATAACAGTGTTTTACGAATCAAACTGAGAGAAGATGAACTTCCACATTGTGGAAATAAAGGCGACCCAAATGAGAACCTACAGAGGCCACGTACTCAGAGCTTTCTACAGCAAGGGAGCAACCATTACCATCTGTTTGCTTAAGAGTCAAAAGGTGGACAGGAGAGTGAGAAAGTTTTATGGTAAAAAAAAAAAAAAAAAAAAAAGAAGGCTTCAGGTATGCTTTGATTGGAGGTTGTTGACCCAGGATATTAATTTCTCCCGGATATTAGTTTCCTTAGCCATAGACCACTGTGTTATTGTACAACTTCTCTTCTGCTTCGTCTTCCCAAGTTAATGTGTAGCTGGACCCCTAATTCATCAAGCAAGTTCTCAGCAGTTTAGGGAGTCCTTTTACTCTCCCTAAAATATTTGAAAAGGTCAAATTCCTTTTCTGGAATATAGACATTTAAGGAACAGATCAAGATTTTTAACTTATTTTTTGATAACCGATCTCCAAGTCCAAGTCATAGAGAAATGAAATCTTTTTTCAAAAGCGTGTTATGCTTTGTGAGATTTTGTTCAACGAAAGCTCCAAATACGCATGGCTCATCACCGGTAATTATAAAAATATCCAAACTCCTATCTCTGCGTCATGAGTCCTCTGAGTCCCGTTGGACGGTCTCAGCATCCTTACTACATGCTAAGACTGTCATGTGATTTTCAGGGAACTGATTTCTCGTCTCTGGTGTCGTTCTCTGTCTGTGTGCTGCTGTGAGGATGTGAGTCCCCGTCCCGAGCGCTGCCCCGTGCCTCGCTCAGGGAAAGCCTTGCATGTTATGTCTGCAGGAGACATTTTGTAACATGACGTTTCCACAATTCTCGTGCATACCTTGTATTATTCCGCTGGGTTGCCCCGCATCCCTGTGGGCTGAGTCTCCAGGGGATCCTTGCCACCACCTGCTGGCCTGTCGCCAGTTCAGACTTGGCCTTGTTTGTGCGAGGCGGTCCCTCGGCTGTGTCCTTCTATCACGAGCCGTGTCACTTGTCAGGACCGTGTGAGTGGGGTGGGCACCTGGCTGAGACTGCTCTGTATTGTCCCATCTGCTGTGTGTGGCTGCTTCTCATCTACTTTTCATCCAGTTTTATTCAGATGAGAGAGCCTTTCTTTCTCTGGTGAAACGGAGCCTCCTTAGCTGTGTTCTTAAGCTCCTGTCACCTTTTCCAGGTTGTCAGATGGTGTGCACTTCCCATAACAGTATTAATGCCTTTGCAGAAATAGAATCTCTTCTGGAAAACGTTACCATTTGGATCACATATGACAGGGAGCTCTGTTGTTGGGCGTTACCACAGATTTCATGTTTCAGGACAATACTTTGAAGAGTGTGAGTGTTGGATTAGGGTGGAAAAGAAAATATTTCCTCAAGTTGCTGTATTTCTGTTTTCCACTTTATTATTAAAACTTTACATTTCAGCTCAGAATTTTCTGTAGGACACAAAGTGACAATAATTAACTAATGATGATGATAATACGGTTACAGCACAACAATTACCAATGTACATTTGCATGGCCCCTTCACTGTTTTGAGGTGCCTTTGCAGGTATCCCTTAATGTGATGCCCATAACAGCTTTCTGAGGAAGAAAGAGTTGGGGGTTTGTAGCATTTGGAGGTGATGAGCCCAAGGCCCAAGGAATCCAAGTGATAATCTGAAGGTCAGTCAGTAAGATAGTAAATCACTGTTGCTTCAACATCCAAACATCAAATATTCTCCATCAGAAGGACTAGCCATGCTGCACTTTTGTCTCTTTCTTTTTCAACCACTGTCTTTTCTGTTTTCTCTAGGTCTTTCTTTTTGAGGTAGATTCTTTGAAATATTGTTCTGGGTAACTCAGGAAACACAGAGATTAAACATTATTCTCCACATGTGGCTGCACATACATTTCTAGAACAATGTATATCCTGATAACAATTACCAGGATGGTGTGTGTGTGTGTGTGTGTGTGTGTGTGTGTGTGTGTGTGTGTATTTAATTTTTTTAAGTGTATTTTTTTTTATTTTTTTTTCAACGTTTATTTATTTTTGGGACAGAGAGAGACAGAGCACGAACGGGGGAGGGGCAGAGAGAGAGGGAGACACAGAATCGGAAACAGGCTCCAGGCTCTGAGCCATCAGCCCAGAGCCTGACGCGGGGCTTGAACTCACGGACCGCGAGATCGTGACCTGGCTGAAGTCGGACGCTCAACCTACTGCAGCACCCAGGCGCCCCTAAGTGTATTTATTTTTGAGAGAGAGAGAGCAAGCATGAGCAGGGGAGAGGCAGAGAGAGAAAGAGAGAGAGAGAGGGAGGAGAGTAACCAGGCTCCAGACTGTCAGCGCAAAGCCCAACTTGGGGCTCAATCCCATGAACTGTGAGATCATGACCTGAGCCAAAATCAAGAGTTGGTCCCTTTCTTTTTAAGAGTATTTTAAAAATATCTATTTATTTTTAAGAGAGAGAGAGTGCTCCAGTGGGGCAGGGGCAGAGAGAGAGAGGGAGATACAGAATCCAAAGCAGGTTCCAGGCTCTGAGTTATCAGCATAGAGCCCAACATGGGGCTTGAACTCACAAATCACGAGATCATGACCTGAGCTGATGTTGGATGCTTAACCGACTGAGCCACCCAGACGCCCCAAGAGTCGAACGCTTAATGGACTGAGCCACCTAGGCGCCCCTACCAGTATATATTTTTATACTTCAGATGTACTAAGGTGCCAGTTATATATAGCAAAATTCATCTTTTTTTAGGTGTACAGTTCTATGAATTTTGACAGATGTACACGGTGTGTAATTGCCAGTGCACTCAAGTTACAAAATATTTTCATCATCCCAACCACAAAGGCATTAAGCTAAGTGAGGTAAGTAACACAAACACAAACAACGCGTGGTCTCATGTGTATGTGGATTCTACAAAGCCGCGCTGTAAGAAACAGAGCAGTGGTAACCAGGAGGTGGGGGAAATGGGGAGATGGTGGTCAGAGGGTACAGGATGGTGATGATAGCTGAGTAGCTAAGTTGAAGTTGCTAAGAGAGTAGATCTTAAATGTTCTCACCACAAAAAGGGAAATGGTAATCATATGCAGGTCGGCTGATGCTGTGCTGGGAATCGGATTGCAATACGTAAACGTATCAGATCAACACACTGTATACCTTGAACTTACACGCCACGTTGTATGTCAGCTGCATCTCAGTAAAGCTGGGGAAAAGTTTAAAGAGATAGATGATTTAAAATTTTAACTGTCCTGAGTTGTTTTCCTTGTTTGTTTTTCTTTGGAACCATAGCTTATTATACATTTAGGTTTTTCAAATGATATCAGAGCCCATTCTCTTAAGGGGAACCCTCTTGCACTGCTGGTGGGAAAGCAAGCTGGTGCAGCCACTCTGGAAAACAGAATGGAGGTTTTTGACTTTCAGTGAAAAATAGAACTACCCTATGGCCCAGCAATTGCACTACTAGGTATTTACCCAACGGATGTAAAAATACTAATTCGAAAGGATACATGCTCCCCAGTGTTTATAGCAGCACTATCAACAATAGCCAAACTAGGGGAAAAGCCCAAATGTCCATTGACTGATGAATGGATAAAGCAGATGTGGTGTGTGTGTGTGTGTGTGTGTGTGTGTGTGTGTGTGTGTAATATTAGCCACAAAAAAGAATGAAAACTTGCCATTTGCAACAACATGGATGAATCTAGAGGGTATAATGCTAAGGGAAAGAAATCAGTTAGAGAAAGACAAATACCATACGATTTCGCTCATAAGTGGAGTTTAAGAAACAAAACGAATGAACATGGGGGAAGAAAAAGAGAGGCAAACCAAGAAACAGATTCTTAACTCTGGAGAACACACGGGTGGTTACCAGAGGGGGTGGGGGGAGAACGGGTGAAACAGGTGCACCGGGTGACGTATGGAAGTGTTGAATCAGTGTGTTGTACGCCTGAAATGAGTGTTACACTGTGTGTTAACCAACGGGAATTTAAATAAAACGGTAATTAAAAAAAGAACCCATTCTCTCTGGAGGAAGCGCTCTGAGATGGTCCGCTTCCCTGCTTTGCATTAAGGGATTTGAATCCCCTTGGACTGTTACACATTTTACTTTGAATATATTCTGTGGTAAATTAAAAAAAAAACGCTTACACGTAAGATTTTGAGTAGCACTGCTGGTTATTATTATGCTAGGACTGCTGCATTTGTTTTGTTCAAATAGAAAATCCACTTGGGCACTAGAAAAAGAGAAGAGCTTGATAAATGTCCTGTAAGAACCTGTATTATTGACCTCTGTGTGAATGCAGAACACCTTGCTTTCTTACGAGGGCTTGTCCTTTCTAAACTCATTGTATTCTTAGTGCCACCTGAGCCGCTAGGTGAATGTTGCTGTTGCTTATTTATCTTACAGGATTTTCATTATGTCTTTATACATGTCTTAATATGATAGTAAAGGTAGTAGTAAGTTTAAAACTATATATGATGTTATTTAACAGATCTATTAAGTTTGAGACCATCACATGTTACACATATACTGAATAAGTTCCAAATCCAGATCCTGGGGCACAGCTCCCCATCGCTAGCGGGACGGAGTTTCATTTTGACCAAGCAGTACCCATCTTTTCCATTCTTGCACCAGATTCTGGCCATTTCTTCACTAAAGGCAAAGCAGGTAATTAAAGTTAAGAGTAAAGGGTTGGGGCTCCTGGGTGGCTTGGTCAGTTGAGCGTCCACTCTTGACTTCAGCTCAGGTCATGATCTCATGGTTCGTGAGTTCGAGCCCTACGTTGGGCTCTGTGCTGACAGTGTGCAGCCTGCCTGGGATTCTCCGTCTCTCCCTCGCTCTCTGCCCCTCCCCCACTCTCTCTCACAATAAGTAAATACACTTAAGGAAACAAACAAAGATTTGACAACAATGGAAGGATTTTATAATTCAATAGTGGCAAACAGGTTCCCTGTCAAGTTTGTAAGTTTTGGCACTAGAGAAATCTTTTAAAATATAAGCATTTAGGGCAAATTAAGGTTTTTTTTAAAGTTTATTTATTTACTTTGAGAGAGAGTGGGGGAGGAGCAGAGAGAGGGGGAGAGAGAGAGGATCCCAAGTAATCTCCACACTGTCAGTGCAGAGCTCAACACGGGGCTTGAACTCATGAACCGTGAGATACTGACCTGAGCCGAAATCAAGAGTCAGATACTTAACCGACTGAGCCCCCCTCCAGGGGCCCCTAGTGCAAATTAGTTTTAATCCTTCTGCCTCTGTTTTAATGAACACTTTGAGAATCAGATTAAAATGACATTCCATAAAATATTTCATTGTTTATAGCTTCACTGCTAGTTCTGAGAGACTTTCAACATGGTGTTCAAGGAAAATTGTGCCGGACGAGATGCACAGATGAAAGTTGGTTTTATTCCCTTACAACTGAGAGCAATAGGGGGGCACAGTCTGGGTTTGGAGGCCCACTGAAACAGAGGGTGGGTGGGGGGTAGGCCTTCTGTGTTTGCTGATCGCTTTCCCCCAAGGACAACTGAACTTCCTCCCATCTTTCTGAGGAGCAACTTCACAGCTTGGAGCAAGGTGCCTCCTGCCTCCCACGGAGACCAAAGGTTTGGGTGCCCCTCCTCCCAGATGATGACACTTCAAAGGGATGGCCCCTGGGTCGTGGAGAAAGACACTCCTGGGTTGTAAAACTGGTCGGAATCTGTTCACAAGTTTTCTGAAGTAAATACTCCAAGGAAAGCGAGGTCAGGAAGAAACCTAAGGGATGTGAGGGTCCTGTTGGGTGGTGGTCTCGCCTGTGAAAGTCCAAGGTGGTCCTTGCTGTCACCTCTGCCGTCAGTGATGCAGACACCAAACCCAGTACACGAGGAAGTCGGGACTCTGCCTCTAGGGGACGTAGGTTTCCTCACTGCCCCTTACCTGGTGGCTGGTCCTTACCAAGGACATGTATGGTTTTCACGTTGTTTTCTCGCAGCTGTGACAACTCCCTGGGATGTGATCACAGTGTATCCTCCCAGCTCCAGGCCGCCCTTCCATGCTGCATTGCTAACGCCGGGTCCGGGATTCTGCAGCCATGTCTCTGCTGGCGTGCTGTCCACCAGCCCCCAGAGCCTGGGGGTGTGTCTCCAGTAGGGAGAGCCGGAGGGGACGGCAGCCTTGAGGGGGAAGAAGGGCCTCCCTCACTCCTTCCCTCCTGTCCTGGGGCCTCCCTGCCTGGCTCATTGCTGGGAGCTGTCCACCAGCAGGGGTGCTTTCTCATTTGGCAGGACCAGTTGCGGGGGGAACAGATGCACCCCTCGCCTTTCTCACTCTGTCACCTCCGGATTTCAGTGGTTTCTTGGGGACTCTGCCTCTTCCATAGTTTGTATGTAAAACATCCAGTCAGATCAAAAGGCCCGTTTGTCAACTGGAGGAAAGATGACCCTGTGTCCAGGGCATTGCTCAGCAGGAAAGTGTGTTTTTCCACACTTGTAACCTCGACCTAATATTTTACGTATAGAGCTAGATTCGTTGTAGCGTCCTTCTGTACCAGAGAGGTTGGAAATTGAGGACGCAGGTGCAGGCAACATTTCACTTGACGAAACTCAATATGGCAATGGAATGTGCTAACAACCCTTAAAGGGGAGGACGCTTGCCATCAGCAAACAAGCCGCCGGTAGAATATAGAGGGATTAAAAATACATTCTTCTAATTTATAGATTGTTGGTAGATACTTTGTGATATCTCTGTCCCTCTTTTCTATATGTTTCCGTGGTTTACCCTTGGAGACACTATTCTACTCTGATCAGTTGGAAGATAACTTAGCTTTATTGTGTTTAACTTCTTGGAATACTAAATGTGAGTTAAAGTTTCTTTAATTGGCTTACATGAGATGTATCCTACTTTGTATCAAAATGTACAAGCTCAAATATATTTCTGTGATCTGCTTTTTTGTTTCTTGTGTATCAGGTTGAACTCCCAGCCTTACTGCAACACTATTTTCGCAATAACTGAGTTAAGGAAATAGCCAAACTGTCTGCTGACACTTAAGTGCATTAAAAAAATGTGGTACACACCACACACACACACACACACACACACACACACACACACACATTCAGCCTTACAAGAAGAAAATTCTTCAACATGTGATAACATAGATGAACCTTGAGGAGGTTATGCTAACTAAAATAAGTCCATCGCAGAAGAACAAATACTGCACGATTTCGCTTATATGACATAGGTGAACTAGTCAGACTCACAGAATCAAAGAACCAAATGGTAGTTGCCAGAGGCTGAGGGAGGGAGGAAACAGAGGCTTGCTAATCAACAGGTACAGAATTTCAGTTATGCAAGATGAATACATTTAGAGTTTTGCCCTTTTTAAAGAATAGTTCCATAGAACCGTCAAGAATTTTTTAAAATCTGAGATCTGGTAATGCCTTTTTGACATCTGAAAGAGATATGAGTTTGAGAGGGAAGGAAGTTGAAAATGAAAAATGCTATTTTCTAATCCTAAGACAGAATAGTTATTGGAGATCATTTCCTTGTGAAACATTTCTAAAATGACACTAAGCCTGGACGAAGGCATATAAAATTTTAGAGCTAAAACGGATGTCAATGACTAATCAATGATTTTTAAATGATAAAGACCCTTTTGAATGAAACGATGTTCTTGTGGGAGGGGAATCCCAAGATACTGAAGCACCCATTAGAATGATAGAGCTGTTTGATGTAGTGGCAATCCAATATGGCAATGGGAAGAAGTCTCAAATCAGACACACTTGGATTCGAAGGCTGGCTCTGCCTTTGACAGCTGTAGGATCCCAGCGGAGTTACTTAACCTCTCGGGCCGTACTCTTTCTTCGTCTGTTAGGCAAGGGTAATTACACCTGTTGGATTTGGTGTGCGGATGAATAATAATACCGGCAAATTCCCTGGCACCCTGTCGTATCTGTAGGAGGTGTTTGGTAAGTGGAATCAGGTGCAGTGAACAACTTGTCACTGATAAAATAGCCGAGAGGCTTCAAAATAAATTAAAGCAAATAATTTAACATTTATATAAGAATTAACTATTAAAGGAGAACTTCCAAGAATAATGATATCAGGAGACCTAAGCAGAAGAAAACCCACTGAAATTAGTGTTGCTTTCATGGGCACCAGGTAAGAGTCATGGATCTCTCACTGTTTAATCAAAAGTATAATATGACAGGGGCGCCTGGGTGGCGCAGTCGGTTAAGCGTCCGACTTCAGCCAGGTCACGATCTCGCGGTCCGTGGGTTCGAGCCCCGCGTCGGGCTCTGGGCTGATGGCTCGGAGCCTGGAGCCTGTTTCCGATTCTGTGTCTCCCTCTCTCTCTGCCCCTCCCCCGTTCATGCTCTGTCTCTCTCTGTCCCAAAAATAAACGTTGAAAAAAAAAATTTAAAAAAAAAAGTATAATATGACATAATCAAGAGACAAAAAGAAATACTATCAAACGTTGAAATGAGAAACCACTTTGAATCTTTATATAAAGGAATCGAAAGTCCAAATTAAAGAATAAGCAGTGGAGAAGGGCCCGTAGAAACAAACTGAGTACAGGACTCAAAATGACTTTCTACAACAAAGGTTTGAATCTCAGCCTACTGGAGAAAGAGAATGGAAATAGAGAATAAAATTCGTTTCCACACATCTAGTAGCTTCTGTTTGCTTCTTCTTCCCAAATGCCATGAGATCTCGAGGGCAGTGATTTTCATTCAGTCTTACCACATACAAAACAATTCTTCTCTTAAAGAATCTGAACTACGTGGGTTCGAGTCTCACATCGGGCTCTGTGCTGACAGCTCAGAACCTGGAGCCTGCTTCGGATTCTGTATCTCCTTCTCTCTCTGCCCCTCCCCTGTTCCCCCTATACCTCTCTCTCTCTCTCTTTCTCAAGAATAAACAAACATTAAAAAAAAATTTTTTTTAATCTGAACTAGAGCACAGAGCAGCTCATCCATTTAAGCTGTTTGGTTAACACAATTATTCTAATCTTAATTCTAAATCTTTTGAAAGGACTAAGATTTTCTCTAAGTGACACTCTCTGTAGTATTTCAGTGTGACAGAAACTTTATAGTTTTAATTCAAGGGACATACTTAGCAAAATGGACATTGTGAAACACCTACAAATATAAAGTTATTCTGACCTTTATTTTGTTAATTGTTTATTTATTTTGAGAGAGAGTGTGCACATGTGCTCATGCGAGATGGGGAGGGGCAGAGAGAGGGAGAGAGAGAATCCCAAGCAGGCTCCGTGCTGTCAGTGCAGAGCTTGATGCGGGGCTCGATCTCACGAAGTGTGAGATCATGACCTGAGCCCAAGTCAAGTGTTGGATGCTTAACTGACTGAGCCATCCACACGCCCCTCTTCTGACCTTTAAAAACATCTGGCATCCGTAATCTCACATCCCATCCATTTTATAGGTGAGAAATCTAAAAAGCAGGTGTCACAGAGGTCAGTTCTATGAGTCGGGTATCTGTTTATAAATTCTAGCGTGCTGCAAACCAATGCACTTCTCCTTAGGGTTTCTTTGACTTTCTTTTTCTCCAGACTCCACTGTCTTCCTTTTCCTTCTCCCTGTCCACCCCCTAGAAGGGGTTGTGTCCTGTGTCCCATTCATTACTTGCTCAGGGCTTAACCGAGGTGCCAGCAGGAAAAGGCCACAGGTGGTTGTGTCTCTAAGCTGCATACACAGTTTTTGTCAGAATTTCTTGAAGATAAAAATATTCTTTAGTGTTTCTCATTAAAGATGGTCACCTGAGTTCAGATGTTTATCTTTCTTCCCCATATGGATCGCATTAAAGTTGGCATTAAAGTTGTTACAAAGAAATACAAAAAGACTTTCTTGTGAGTGCTCCAAGATGAGAGATTTGGGGGATTTTTTTGAAAGATGGGAAGAGGCTGGCAGGTGAACAAAACAGAAGAAGCTTCAGTGTGAATGAGCTGGGGAGAAATTACAGACACGGAGGGATCCAGGCAAGTTAGAAGCATGGTGCCAACAGGTGTGCCCAGGAGAGTGGGAGGAGGCTCCATTCACACTGAAGAGTTGACCTTCTACCTGCAGGGCAGCTGTGTGAACCTGCTGAGACCTTGCGCAAGCACTCAGACCCAGGTGCAAGCCAGTCACAAGTCCCTAAAGACCCTGAGCATCCTCATGGAGTTGGGTCTGGTCCTTGAGGCTCCTGGAATGGGTGTTGGTATCTCAGTGCAAAGTCTCCTCTTTGCCATTGAAATAAGGCTACACTTGATTGCCTGGCACCCTACCAGTGGAGACTGTTAAGCATCTTTCATGACACACCTCACTTCCAACACACAAGCTCATCGCCGCTCTCTTTATAAGGCAGGAAACAGCAGCAGCTGGAACCCACCGCTGTTACCTACACTAACCAAATCATTTGTTAATGCGTATGAACGGATAACCAAGGGTCACTGTACATTTGTTCATCTTGGTGTCTTTTGTGATGCTTATTTCACTCAAAGAGACCACTTAACTGAGGAAGAAATGGAACTCTGGGAGAACACTATTAAAAAAAAATCTTTTAACGTCTTCTGATATCTGAGTTTATTTTGAGGAAATACTGCATCCAGTACAAAGAGCATGCTATGAACAAGGGTGAAGTTCTTCTATTTCGAGAACACGATTGCTGAAATAAGTGCGTCAGAGCCAGGGATGAGAGAAAACGCTGTGACAGTGTTCTGGGGCACGGAGCAGAAAGCCAATGGGATGGAAGGTATGACTGAGAAGCAGACGGCCAGAAGGAGCGATCTGAGGGATCGGTTACATCAGGGGAATTCAAGAAACAGAGAAGAAAATGGAGGAGAGGAAGTAAGAAATAACAGAAGGAAATTTCCCTCAACTGAAGAAAAGATGGACACTTGGGCTGAAAGCGTCCATGAATACCAACCAACACGAATGGAGAAGAATCTGATACTGGATGTAGCCTCGTTAAAGTGTGAGAAACCAGGCATAAAGAAGCTTCTAAAAACTTCAGAGAGAAGAAAACCGAGTGCAAGCAGTTTTTCCACAAAGGAGAATGAAGGTGTTAGTCTGAAGCTTCTCATCAGCCGTGTTGGGAGAAAATGAGGCAGATGCTACCAGCCCAAGGGTGATGATTTAAAACCTGTAAGTCTTTACTGGTGAAAATAACCATTGATAAGGTAAAACAGAGTCCTTTCCCGTCATGTAAAAACCTCAGAAAAATTTTTCTTGTGGAGTCTTTTGGAACAAAAAATGACATAAGGATGTGTTTCAGGGACGTGAAAGTGATTTAATAGCAGTGACTGCCACTTAAGTGCACACAGGAGCACTCCTGGGGTCAGGGCACAGGGGCCCGGAAGACGCTGAGCCTTGAGATCATGACCTGAGCTGAAGTCGGATGCTCGACCGACCGAGCCACCCAGGCGCCCCAAGAAAATTTGTTTAACCTAGATTCTTAGAACAGTTTATTTTGGGCAGCACTGTTTTAATGGTGTATGTTGGCCTTCATTCTGTAGGACCCATGGAGCCACAGCTGACCCTTGAACAGCATGGGTGGGTTTGAACTGCGTGGGTTCACTTGCATGCAGGGTTTTTCCAGTAAATACACTACCGTTCTGCAAATATCTTTTCTCTTCCCTCAAGACTTTCTTAATAACACTTTCTTTTCTGTAGCTTACTTTCTTGTAAGAACGCACTATATTTATAACGTACAAAATAGGTGTGAATCGACTGTTCATGTTATCAGTGGGACTTCTGTCAACAATAGACTTAGTACTTGAGGTTTGCGGGGTCGCAAGTTATACTTGGATTTTCGAGTATGCGGGAGTCATTGTTCCAGGGTCAGCCATACTTGGTACTACAGAAATTAGTCTTTGTACTATCAGTGTTGTAAAGAATGTTGTTCTGATTTTTAATTTTTATTTATTTTTTATTTTTTCAATTTAAATTCAATTTAGTTAACATACAGTGTAGTCTTGGCTTCAGGAGTAGACCCAGTGATTCATCACTTACACATGACACCCAGTGCTCATCCCAACAAGTGCCCTCCTTAGTGCCCGTCACTGATTTAACCTACCCTCCACCCACCAACAACCCTCAGTTTGTTCTCTGTATTTAAGAGTCTTTAATGGTTTACCCCTCTCTCTGTGTCTTATTTTTCCTTCCCTTCCCCTATATTCATCTGTTGTGTTGAGTGAAATCGTGTGATATTTGTGTTTCTATGGCTGACTTATTTTGCTTAGCATAATAAATTCTAGTTCCATCCATGTTGTTGCGAATGGTAAGATTTCATTCTTTTTCATCACTGAGTAGTATTCCATTATGTATATACACCACATCTTCTTTATCCATTCGTCTGTCGATGGACATTTGGGTTGTTTCCAAAGTTTGGCTGTTGTTGACAGTGCTGCTGTAATTTTTAAACAATTTGCAGAGAAAGCATGGAAGACAGCATTGACATATTATTTTGTATTTCCAGTAATTAATCTCTATAATGGTAATTGTACTTCTCTGAGGTGTTGGGAAGTTAGGTGAAGGAAGGAGCTAGAGGAAACTGTAGAGGCGTCAGGTGCCTTATTTCTTATAATGGTGATTCGGGAGATGGCAAAGTTGCGGGACTCAGAAGTATGTTATCAAGTAATCGGTCACAGAAGGGATGCACAGATGATGTTTGGAGAAAGGACCAGGGGAAGGAAGACCAGCTGCCATCCCAGTGGGGAGGCAGTGGGTGTAGTTAAAAATGCATAAATGAGAAACGTATGACAAACACACACTGAGAGGCTGTGAAAAGAGCTCCGGTCCTGCTTCAGCCACTCATCTTGGGACTGCCTCACAGGGTCGCTGCCAGGACTGACCAGCTACTGTATACACACACCTGTGCTGCGTATAACCTGGGGTCTGTGTGATACATGTGCACCATTCTCAAGTAATGTTATAAAGAGGGGTGACCTGGGGGTCATCTTTATAATGCCAGGTGGAAATTACTAGAGCAATTATCTTTGGAAAGGCGAAAGTCAGGTGGCAGTGAGTGAAGAAGTGGGGACTGGGGACAGAAGACGCTGGTCCTTTACTATAACGTTTGTCTGGGATTTGAGTTTTTATCATGTACATGTAGTATTATTATTATTACAACATCAACTATTTCTTTGGGTCTTAAGAACATCAGTCTAGAAGATTGTAGGTATCGCAGAGATCTGTCTTCCCTGATACTGGGCATTTGGGAGCGGAGAGAACCCACTTCATCTTGCAAGAACTAACTCGCACAGCAGTTAAAAAAAGAAGTGTTTTGTTCTCTGAGATTGGAGAAATGACAGGACAAAGACAGAGATCAAGAGGACACGGTGCCTGGTTGCCCCACTCACACAGTGGGACTCCGGAGTCGGAGACCTTTTCTCCGTCATGGACTGAACACGGAGAGTGTGGCTCTGGGAAGAAGTCAAAGCAAATGGCCATTCTGGATGAGAGGCTGAAGCTGAATTGTATTTCACGCTATGTCAGAAAGACAGGAGCTCATCACCGAAACAAATGTAAGTGTAGAAAATAAAGAAGCTTGGTACTTCTTGGATAAGAGTTCACAGCACCAGAGATATCACTGTTCCAGTGCTGCTGACGCACGTGGCCGTGTCCCTCAGTCTTTCCTTCACTCTTACTGATGTTTCATGAGTCTGGACTTATTTCTCCTCTCACACTACAGGCAGAGGGTTCACAGGTCTTAATTACATTTTGTCAGGCCACAAGTATTCCATAATTTCCCAGTGGGATGTTGTTTAGTCACGCTTTAGAATTCCTGCACAAGTGGAAAATGCCATCCAGAAGATTCCTCTTCTGCAGGGAAAATGATCTTCTCTGGCATCACATTAAGGGGAGGTGAGGCCTGCTGCTCAGGAACCATGGGCCATCATCGAGGGGCGGGAAGAGTCAGTCACTGACTGTTACGCTAGGAAAGACGATTCCAGAGACACGGTTGGGAAAGATGACCAAAGCCCCCCAGGCTAGAGCGTGTTGTGCATTGGTGCTAGAACAGGCCTCGGGTGTAAACGCTCACGGAAATCAAGAAGCAAAGGTTCCATGTCATCTTATTTTCCAGAGTAAGCCTCTCTTTGTTCCATGTGTTTGGAACCACCATCTATTTTCCTCACCTGCTCCTCTACCAGCTAAAACAACCCTCCCGCCCCCACCTCTGGCTGTGAGTCTGTGTGTGTGTGTGTGTGTATGCACTCACATGCATTAATGCCTCTGACCATAGATCTTTTCAGGCCAATGGTTTGGACACCTTCCTGAGGCAGGACAGAGAAGAAGAGAATGAATGGGGAGCCTCGTGAAGAGAAGGGGGAGATCTGGCTCCAGAAGGAGAAGGGCATTAAAATGTGACCCAATGACCAGTGTCATCCATGGCTTCACAACTTGGCAAAGGCGGGACCCTGCCTATTTTTGTCTCATGTATGATTAACTCGTGTCTAAGTAGTCTCTCTTTTACCACGCCTCCCCCTCTGTATCTCCCCCCACCCCTTTCTTTTAGCTTTGTGGGGTTCTGGAGTAAGTGAATAATATGTATGGGGAAAATGAGTAACAAAACAAAACATCGTAATCCTTGCTTAATTGTGTTGAGTTGTATTCAAGACCAAGACGTCTCACAACGTTGCCTGTGTTGCTGGGCACTTTTTTTCCGGAAACCATTGATACGCTTGATGGTGAAAGAGCTGATGGTGACGTCTCCTTCCCTCAGTGGTGGTGGCAGCTCCAGCTTCCTGGCTAATGAAATTGGTTCCTCTGCGCGCTCCAAGATGTCAGAAGCCATTGTCTCATCCGTGCCCAAGGAGCAAACGTGAACGCTGTCACGGTGTGATGCTAATCCAACAAGGAGTGAAGGCCACTAACATCAGGCAGATGTACATTTTGGATATAATAAGCCGTTTTAGAAAAAGAATGGCTATGGATTTTCTGTCTTTGGCTAGATCCATTTTCTTTTCCACATTGCAGAAGGCAGGCGTCAGGAGAGGTTTCCCGCACTCGCTTTATGGACTCAGCTTCCCAGCTACTTGTGTCTTTTTCCCGTGGAGATGGTGAGAGTCAAGCCATTACTGGACCTATTCATTCCACATACGTTTTGTAGTATTCCTGCTCCTGAGAGCGGGTTTAGCAATGTTCACCTACACGGCTTGGTTTCTGCAAGATGAGAGCTGAGAGTCAGCTAAGATAAAGGAAGCCTTTTGGGAGGCTTATTAAAAAGTAAAAGTAGGGGGCACCTGGGTGGATCAGTCGGTTGAGTGTCCAACTTCAGCTCAGGACATGATCTCACAGTTCGTGAGTTTGAGCCCCATGTTGGGCTCGGTGCTATCGGCGTGGAGCCTGCTTTGGATCCTCTGTCTTCCTCTCTCTCTGCCCCTCCCCTGCTCGTGCTGTCTCAGAAATAAGTAAAATATTAATAAAAATAAAAAATAAAAAGGTATTGTGGACTTGAAAAGCAGGAGCACGGTCAACTGGAATCTGACCTTGAATGTGTTAGGTGACCTCACGTGTCAGGTGGAAATAATATTTGTAAGTGAACTATTCTTTCCCCAAAGTAATATGATCAAAGTTAGGTTGAAGTTTGAAAATGCAAGAGGAAATTTATAAAATAAGGGGACCAAATGGGGAAAAAAAGAAATATTGGAGGAAATAAAATCAATGACAGCATTTCCCTCTGACAGTTGGATTTATGCCAAACCAGTCACCATAAATGAACAAATTGGTGGCCAAGTTTTAGAAAACAGTGCTTTCCACAAAAGGGGTAATGAAAAAGATTGTTCTTGCTTCCACTGAAGTGGTAACTGTTAATTAAATCCTTTGTAGTAGATTGACTTGTTCTCATTTCTTTACCCCTTCCCTCTGGCCAGTGATCTCCCGGTGTGCTACCGGGGGTCTATTTCCTGCCCAGTAGTACTTGGGCTTGGCCACTAGCTTTGGCCCATGGAATTGGAATAAACTTGATATGCTTGAGTGGTTGGCTTGGCCTCTTGCACCCCTGGCATCCATCATGACAAGAACATGCCCTGGAAGTCTGTGGTCCAAAGAGAATGGAGACACAAATGCAACAGAACTGAACTCAATAAACGCCTGGAGCCAATGCCAGCTGACTCACGCCTGATAGGAGGGCTGCTTCAGGTGACCAGTAGTCTCACGAGGTAAAAAAAAGTTGTAAGCAACTGAGTTTTGCACTGACTTGTTACGCTGCTTTGGTGCAGCTAATACGACCTTTAAAATTAAATAGAAATTAATCAAATGATGGACATAATATAAAAAAGGTAAAATTTTGGGACCAGCATATACATGCTACACTATATTGGTCTTAACAAACAATAACTTTAGTTTGGAAATGATTTGAAAGGCTTTGCTAGCTGAAAAAAGTCATAGAGGGACAAAAAAGGAAACTTCTCCAATGAGGCACATCCCCCCTGTCTAAGAAACATGACAGGAATCAGTTGGCTGTCCTTGGAATTCTCACATGTTTTACAAGGTGGTTTCCCCAGCTGCCGGCAGCCATCACCCCGTCTCCCTTTCTGGTTCACTGGGGTCAGACCTCCCGTTGCCAAATCAGCATCTGTGTTTCCAGCACTCACTGGAGCTATTGCCAATGCCAGATGTCAAGGGGCTCATGTCTACACTGAGGGCCATTGCCATTGCCAAAAATTCTTACTCAAATATTCATGGCAGCCATCTAGACATAGGATTTGTTCATGTCAGTCAAGGCTGAAGAGAGAGAGAGAGAGAGAGAGAGATTGCATTGTGGTTGGATGGAGTCTTTTTCTTTCTCAGTCTCTGGCAGTGTCTGCTTTGGGGGGACCCAACTTGAGAATTTTTATTTTTGTCTTGAGTGAGTTCTTTGCTAGGAATCTCCTTAGTACTTCTGGGAGAACACGTTTGGAAAGCTGGCTCCTCCAGTCATGCCCAGGGCCACCAGAGTCCCAGTCCTATGCTGGGGTCACAGCCACATGGGGACTCCCAAACCTCTTGTTTTTCTGTAATGAAGGGTGAAATTAGGGTAAGTGGATGGAGATTCGATGGCCTAGAGTAATTAATATTAAAGCAAGAAAGAGACAGAAGGGCTGAGGGAGAAATAGCAGACAGTCTTGTATATTCTGAGCTGGGTTAGGGAACAAAGGACACCTCCTTGGCAGGATATCCCTGCTTCGAAGCCCATGGACGTAGGGGATATTTTATGGGTTTGGATGGTTCTGTGAGTGAAGGTCAATACCAAAAGGACCCAAGTTTTGCAAAACTCTGACCAACTGGGACCTAGAATGGAAGCAGGGCCACGGATCGTGGCAGGACAGTGACCTCAGGAACAGCCCTAGAAGATGAAGCTATAAAATGAACGAGAGAAGAATGACATTGGCAGGGACTTTTAATGCTTTGAATTACTCTGTTTTATGCTTCTGGTACATAGTTTAATGAGATGGTTTCTAAGGATCCTTGTACCTCTAACTTTCTATGATTCCATCTAGACATTTAATGGAAACTTTCAGTTGCTTTCCTAATGCAGCTGCCACATGTCTGCTATTTAATGGGCTTGCTTTATATCCTGAATATCCAGAGGAGATGGAAATAAATCAGCCCGAGTTCTATCTACTCCATCAATCGAAGAAGAAAGAAAGTGGCATAAAATTGGGAGAGAGGGTGGAAAATTTTCTTGCTCTGTGGGAAAAAAAAAAATGATGATTGAGCTGAATTAATTAGCAGAAGCTGCCTTTGTGTGGCTAAGAGAATATGTGCGGGAAGGGAGAGGGGAGCGCCCAGAGAGAGCCGCAGACCTGGGAAGTCCTCAGGGCTGGACTCCTGAGTTTGGCACGTTTTGGCTATATTCAGTATCTCTGGTGAAATCTTTATTTGGCTAAATTCTAACTTGCATTTATTTCCCGGAACTCATCCTCCTTGTATTTTTATGGAGGAGAGCTGATTATAAAAACTTTATCCTTTACTGTTTGGCTTTATCCCTTGGGTTAAAGATTGCAGTAAAATCTCATCAGTTCAGACCTGCTGCTTTAAATCCTGGGAGCAAGTTGCCTCTTCTTATTCCGATACCCTCTAATTTGTGATCGGTAGACTAGGCGATAGACCGAGAGTTATCTTTGTTCCTTCTGGAAAAGGAGGTATAAAAAATACTCCAGTTATACTCAAATATCAGTTAATACTCAAAGTGGGACCACAAAGGGAATGCTCAGTCTCTTCAGTAAACTAAATTAAGAAGTTCGCATTAAATCTCTTAAGCACTCCCTTCGGCAAAGCAAAAACTCTCCACATACTATTTCAAAACAACAACAACATACAACAAAGCTCTTCTCTTCCAAAGGTGGGTCAAAAAACCATCTGAGTTGTAACTTCTGTTAATATTGGGTTACATTATTCTCCGTGGTAAAAAGCAATGATACTCCTCCTTTAAAATAGTTTATAACTGTTTTGTCACTTCGAACGAGACTTGTTCTTCACCCCTTGATCAATGGGCCAACATTTAGTGAGATGAAACTCTGCATGAATTGCACTCTTACGGCAATACAAAGGAGATTAAAGTTTGGTTGAGGAAACCAACCTCACACTTGCTTACATGTGAAAATGTGGCTGTCAATCCGGGACGGTAAAAATTAAACTGTGCCCTTGGTTTCTCCCCTCCTTAGTAACAGTTAATTTCCTCGTTGTCCAGCTACTAAAAGTTTGAATCCCGTGGCTTTGTTGGCTTCCCACAGTCCTGCCCCATGTTCACAGGCCCGAAGGGTGAATGCTGTGTGTGTAGACCAGCCCCCTGGGTTCCCAGCTCAGGGCGCCCCGACCCCTGGGTTCTGTGAGGTTGATCTTTGGCTGCCCCTCGGTGGGCCCGGCCTGCAGCCCTCCACCCACACCTGCCCTCTCTGGCAGGGCCCATGCACCTGGCCGTTCCCAGCCCTTACCTCTTGCCTGTTTCTAGCTCTCTGTGGTACCTGCTACTATCTGCTAATCAGTCTAAGAATGAAGAGCCCTTGACAGAGATTAGACGTGGGGAAGCGGGCACTCAGGGTATTTATTCCACTCTGAGAATTCCGGGGTATTTATTTCTCTCTGTGGGGTCTAGCTGTGTCCTTGACCCAAAGAATCCTTTTATTTATTTATTTATTTATTTATTTATTTATTTATTTACATCCAAGTTCATTAGCATATAGTAGAATAATGATTTCAGGAGTAGATTCCAGTGATTCATCCCCTACGTATAACACCCAGTGCTCATCCCAACAAGTGTCTTCCTTAATGACCCTTGCCCAATTAGCCAATCTCTCCACCCCAAACCCCTCCAGTAATCCTCAGGTCGTTCTCTGTATTTAAGAGTCTCTTATGGTTTGTCCCCCTCCCTGTTTTTATATTATTTTTGTTTCCCTTCCCTTATGTTCTCTGTTTTGTATCTTAAATTCCACATATGAGTGAAGTCATACGATATTTGTCTTTCTCTGACTAATTTTGCTTAGTATAATATACCCTAGTTCCATCCACATAGTTGCAAATGGCAAGATTTCATTCTTTTTGATTGCCGAGTGATACTCCATTGTATATATATACCACATCTTCTTTATTCATTCATCCATTGATGGACATTTGGGCTCTTTCCATACTTTGGCTCTTGTCGATAGTGCTGCTATAAACATGGGGGTGCATGTGTCCCTTTGAAACAGCACACCTGTATCCCGTGGATAAATACCTAGTAGTGCAATTGCTGGGTCGTACGGTAGTTCTACTTTTAATTTTTTAAGGAACCTCCCTACTGTTTTCCAGAGTGGCTGTACCAGTTTGCATTGCCACCAACAAAGCAAAAGAGATCCTCTTTCTCTGCATCCTCGCCAACATCAGTTGTTGCCTGAGTTGTTAACATTAGCCATTCTGACAGGTGTGAGGCAGTATCTCATCGTGGTTTTGATTTGTCTTTCCCTGATGATGAGTGATGTTGAGCATTTTTTCATGTGTCTGTTAGCCATCTGGATGTCTTACTTGAAAAAGTGTCTATTCATGTCTTTTGCCCATTTCTTCACTGGATTATTTGTTTTTTGGGTGTTGAGTTTAATAAGTTCTTTATAGATTTTGGGTACTAACCCTTTATCTGATATGTCATTTGCAAATATCTTCTCCTATTCCACTGGTTGCCTTTCAGTTTTGCTGGTTGTTTCCTTTGCTGTGCAGAAGCCTTCTATTTTGATGAGGTCCCAATAGTTCATTTTTGCTTTTGTTTCCCTTGCCTCCGGACACGTGTTGAGTAAGAAGTTGCTGAGGGCAAGATCAAAGAGGTTTTTGCCTGCTTTCTCCTCAAGGATTCTGATGGCTTCCTGTCTTACATTGAGGTCTTTAATCCATTTTGAGTTCGTTTTTGTGTATGGTGTAAGAAAAGTGGTCCAGGTTCATTCTTCTGCATGCCGCTGTCTAGTTTTCCCAGCATCACTTGCTGAAGAGATTGTCTTTATTCCATTGGATATTCTTTCCTGCTTTGTCAAAGATGAGTTGGCCATATGATTGTGGGTCCATTGCTGGGTTCTCTATTCTGTTCCATCGATCTGAGTGTCTGTTTTTGTGCCAGTACTATACCGTCTTGATGATTACAGCTTTGTAATACAGCTTGAAGTCCAGGATTGTGATGCCTCCAGCTTTGGTTTTCTTTTTCAGGATTGCTTTGGCTATTCAGGGTCTTTTCTGGTTCCATACAAATTTTAGGATTATTTGTTCTAGCTCTGTAAAGAATGCTGGTGTCATTTTGATAGGGATTGCATTGAATATGTAGATTGCTTTGGGTAGTATCGACATTTTAACAATATTTGTTCTTTCAATCCGTGAGCATGGAATGTTTTTCCATTTTCTTTGTGTCTTCTTCAATTTCTTTCATAAACTTTCTATAGTTTTCAGTGTATAGATTTTTCACTTCTTTGGTTAGGTTTATTTCTAGGTATTTTATGGTTTTTGGTGCAATTGTAAATGGGATCGATTCCTGATTTTCTCTTTCTGCTGCTTCATTATTGGTGTATACAACCGATTTGTACACAACCGGTTGTACACAACCGATTTGTGTACATTGATTTTATATCCTGCAACTTTGCTGAATTCATGGATCAGTTCTAGTGCGTTTCTTTGGTGGAATCCTTTGGGTTTTCCATATAGGGTATCATGTCATCTGCGAAGAGTGAGGGTTTGACTTCCTCCTTACAATTTGGATACCTTTTATTCCTTCGTGTTGTCTGATTGCTGTGGGTAGGACTTCCAGTACTATGTTGAACAAGAAGCCTGCTCCTCTTGAGGAGGGTTGCCCAGCAGGATTCCCTGGCTTCTGAGCCTCAGAACCTCTTCTTCATCCTGTTCTAAGCAGCTCAGGGTGGAGGCAGCTCTGCAGATGCTAGACCTGGGTTCCTGCACTTTCCAATCTGGTTTCCCTGAACTCTGTCCACATCTTTTTTTATATTTACTTTATTTTTATTTATTTTGTTTTTTTATATACTAAATATAATTTCTTATCAAATTGGTTTCCATACAACACCCAGTGCTTGTCCACATCTTTGTCATCAGTCCCTCCAAAGAAACTCCCCAAATTTCCCCAAGATTCAGTGTGCTGGTTTTGACCAGAACCCAGGCTGACCTTGTTAAACTCTTGAGCTCAGGACTAACACAGATGCTGGAATTTTAGGTACCCTGGGGCAGCCATAGTGGAGTCATATTTTGGTGAGGACCCCGTCATTTATGTCATTAGGCAATCATTTGATTTATTTACTCCTTATTGCAAACTTTGAATCATTGAAGCCCAGTGCAGTTCTTAAATAAGAAATCATTTGTGTCTGGCAAATGGAACAGATTTTAAAAGGAATCGCTTATGATGATTTAGTGAATTGTCAAGTTTCTGTTTCATAAATAACAAAATAGAAATTAGGAACATGTCAGAACACGTTAAGACTCAATCACAGATAAAAGTGATTTTATTAGAACTGGTAAATTATGCTTACTTAATTCAATTGTCATGCCTGGCACTTTGCTATATATCCTATGGTTTTTTTGCTCCCTAGATGTGTTATAGTTTAGCAAGACAAACATATTGGGTAAGTGATATAATAGGAATGCAATTATGAGTCAATAAATCCTGTTTTTCTGTGTTTCATACAGTAGAGATTGACTCTCTTTCCCCTGACATATTGGGGCAGCTTTGGAAAATGGGAGATTAATGTGTGCACACTCTCTGTTTCTTTCCCTGTCTTTCTCTTTCCCTCTCACTCATTAAGACCAAGTGGGAAAGGAAATGAAAAGATAACAAGTCCATCAATGAACATTAGATGCCAGAAAAAAAGGAGACTTGATGTTTAGCAAGATGGCATTGATCCCTCTGTTTTGGTTTCTGGGAGAGGAAGTCTGATTGGGCCATGTGCGGTGACAGTCACAGGATATCTGCTCATGTCCTGCAGGCCACATCTCACGGCACTGGAAGGAGGGTGTTGTCCAGAAAACAAACATAAATCAACTCCATTTCCATTAGTGTACAATCCAGATGGGGGCAAGACTCATACACACATGAACTTGATGATCACTAACAGTGATACAGGACCAGCCGTGTCCGAGAAGTCCTGCTGGGGCCCAGAGAACATGAATTGGACCTTGAAGGGCTCATCCAGGTAGAGATCTGTGTCTCAGTCCCTTCTGTTTGACAAGAACCGTCCCTATCAAAATTCAGGCGCATCCCTAGCCAGCTTCTGGAGTGTCTCAAACTCTGCAGAAGGTTCTGTTTCCATCTTTAGGGTTCCGTGAACTTCCCCTGCCCCTGGGTCCTTCACCACATGGCCCCTCTGTCTCTCTTTCCAGTTCTCCCAGGAAAACACCTCCTTTTGTCCCATTATTTCAGGGCCCCTGTCTGCTAGGTGATAATGGGATGAAAATAATACTATAAAATAATTAATAAACTATTAATAAATTATCAGTTCCTGGAAATATCGTGCCTTCACGCAATTAGAACGTCCCAAATCAGGTGCCTTGAGCACCCGCAAGGCAAGTGTGGAGATGAGTTCTTTGGGAAGCCTTCCACCCTAGCCCATGGCAGCTCCCGCACAGGGAGTGACGTGGTTCCACGAGACATGTACGAGCTCCTTCTAGAAGACTCCCCCACATCTGCAGACCTGCTGCACCTGCCGTTCCAGGGCCGGTCAAGCCTTTCCTTACAAGGACACTTTTGAAAGCACTTTCCTATTAGAGTATTTTGCATTTGATCCCCCAAATGGGAAGAGGAGGCATTTCCTCACTCCACAGCTGGGGGAAATGAGGTGACTTACTGTAGACAGACATCCTGGTTAAGTGATGGAATAGGAAGCAAGTGTGAGTAAATAAATCTCAAACCTGGACTTGGGGAGCAGTGACTTTATTCAAGGTAAGCAGTAACAGAGTTGAGTCACGTCTCAGGAGCCAGCATGGACCTGCTTCCCTTGCTGCTTTTCAGAAGACATGACCCAGTTCTGTTATACGCTGATTTTTCTAGACTCTGGTCATCAAGTTCTGAAAGCCAGAAAAAGTGGGTGGCTGGCAATAGTGAATGGAGAAACTATCACACTTCACACCAGTCCAACTCATTCAGAGTCAGAGTCGAATGTGCTTTTTTTTTTTTTTTTTTTTTGGAGTCATCAGTGAGAGCCAATTTTTAGTGCTTACACTTCAGTGAAGCTTCTCCCCTGCATTTGTTTAGTTGTTTCCATTTTCCAGATGAGGAAATTGAGGCTTAAAGGTGCCAATGGCTCGTCCAGGTTGACTCCAGTGGTCGCTGGGAGCCAGGCATTTTGACCCAAGTTTGTGTTCCTGTCACATGATGATGTCCCTGTTGCCTGGATGATAAGCAGAATTCAAATTATAACACTGAATTCATGTGCTATGTAATGACTACGTCTCTTACATAGAAACTTAAAGTCATATGTAGGAGAAGACTGATTACACACATTTATTGCATGAGTTGGGTGTTAGTACCACAGTCTGCCACCATATTTAAATAGAGTTGATTGTTTAGAAAATATGGCAAATAAACTGAGACTTATTTTCTGGGTCAGGAGGGGCAACCTCTTTACCCCAGGAGGATCGATGCGCACATTCGTAGGCAGTGAATAGGAGGAAAACTTAGGCATGTGTGCAGGATCCAGGCTTGGGTCTTTACAAATTTCAGGAACTTTAAATTTTCGCTCCATCCTCGCCAATTCATTCCATAAACCTGAGTGGGCATTTTATGGGGGCGGACGATGCTGAAGAGCAGGAAGGCGATCAAAACAGCCCCCCTACCAGAATGCACACAGCTAGGAAAATGCAATCGGGTGCCCGAGCCATGGTCACAGAGGCATGTGCAGGGCTCAGCGGGACCCATCGTCAGGGGATTTATTGAGGAGAAACAAAGACAGAATAAAAATTCAGATATCCTCAGCCCGTCTCCTCCCCACAGCCTATTCAAAGGTAACCTTAGATACTTCTTTGATTTTTTTGCCTCTAAGTATTTTGTTTGGGCAACAACCAAAATACTTGGTGATGGTACTAACGCCCAACTCATGCCCTTTGTAGGGCAACAAGATAGAATTTGGTGAGAAAACTTCTGGACTCTGTATCTGGAGGCCTGAGTGCTGGCCCCTGTCGTGCTGGTGAGTTGATGAGCCTTTGGTAGGGCCATTTGAATTGATAGGCAGGATAAATAGTGGTCAGGAGCCCAGCTTGTGGAAATAGAATGCCTTGTGTAAATCCTGGCTCGGCTGCTCAGGATGTGACCTCCATCATGCTGCTTAATCAACCAGTGCCTCAGTTTCCCCACCTTTAAAATAGAGATTCCAGCAATTCCCAACCCACGGGCTTATTATGAGGCTCAGAGGAACTGAAAATCGAATAACAAGTCTACGCATAGTGCTTGAGTGTGTCAGGTGCTGCTCCCATGTACTATACGTTATTACCGGTAACTTCTCCAAACTTCATCTTCCTTAGCCATTAGATACATAGATAATACAGGTCTTATTTCCTCTGATAGGATTATGCTGAGGGTCAAAGAGAGGGGGAAAAAAAGGTAGTCATGATTTAAAGAAGAATAATATTCTTTAAAAATGATAAAGGGAGGGGCGCCTGGGTGGTTCAGTTGGTGAAGCATCCGACTTCAGCTTAGGTCATGATCTCACAGTTCGTGGGTTCGAGCCTCACGTCAAGCTCTGTGCTGACGGCTCGGAGCCCGGAGCCTGCTTCAGATTCTGTATCTCCCTCTCTCTCTGCCCTCCCCTGCTCTCTCTCTCTCTCTCTCAAAAATAAATAAACATTAAAAAAAATGATATAGGGATGTCTGCTGTCATTATTATAAGCATCCTTATCCGCTCTAGTTCCTCTGATGTGTAGAATTCTTCTGATTTATAGAGGAATTTGGGAACCGTAATTGCTAGGTGGGGTCAGAGTTCACTGATGGTTCTTGTCCAGAGATGGCCCCTCCCAGTGGAGCCACAGTGAGCCACCATAGCCGAGGGCGCACAGCCAGATTAACAGGCTGAGAATGACTGGTGTGTATGGAAAAGGAAAGGTTAGATAATTAAACTGGAAGAGGTCCTATTTAAGTTACAGTCACGTATTGGAAATTTGTACTGCCATTTATCCGTAAGCACTACACTCTGCCCAGCGTGGTCTGTCCCTTGTCACTTTGGGAAGTGTTGACTCCGTGCCCCCGCGTGAAATGAGTTCCTGTCGTCACCTGACTGCTCACGGCCAGTGAGTGCTGCCTGTTGTCTCCCGGAGGCAGGCAGGATGAGGTGGACCAAATGAGCCTGTTAATATTCAGCCAGATACCAATAAAGTCCTTGTTCAATGTGATTTATTTATCATATTGATCTACTCTCCAAAGCCAAGAGCAAATTAAGTGAGCATTGGCTTGTGTTACCTTGAAAATGCAATACAGATAAAAATCAAACTGTTATCTTCTGTGTACTTGGAAGATTAATTGGAAACTATTCTTTTGGTGTTCAGTTTAATGTGTCAAACAGTTGTTTGGGGGGAAATCATGGCCTTTGTAGAGCGTCGCCGCATTTATCAAAGGCATCTCTGCATTCACAAAATATCTAATTAACAATTCTGCTGTGTTTTTCTTCTTCTAAAAATAGCGTCAACAAATTGGTGCCATCTTCTAAATATCCTCTTACGTCCTATCTTGGCAGCCAACTCACGTATTGCCAGGAGTTTACGATATATGCATCTCAAACTAAAAAGTCCCTCTCCTGCAGCCCGGAAAGGGATCAAGGTGGGGACAGTGCTAGGCTAGAGGCTTCCATAGTGCAGAGTGTGCAGAAGTCTCACGGAAACCTGCAAACGCATACCTATGGACCGTTTCCTTAACTTGCAATCCAGCATATTTTCTTCTCTGGTCTCTGGGCTTTGAGGAATTGCTGTCTTTAATGTTCAACGTGGGTCCGCAGGAGATTTTTAGCCTCAGAGCAGTTAGAGCAGGAGGCACCTTCAGAGTTCATCGTCTAACACCAGCACCGCCACCAGGAACCCAAGAGGAGGAAAAGGGAATGGCTGGTCTTCAAGTTCAGCAGGTAGAAACGGGGTTGCGAGCCTGGTTTCCTGAGAGCCAAGTGGGGCTCGGAAGGCATCGTAACAAAGGGTCTCTGAGCACCTGCTTTGTCCCAGGCCGTTCAGGTGCAGCGGATATGGGAGACCACCAAACTGGCTCGCCCCTTCAACTCTCTGCCTCATGGACTTCTGTAAATCAGATCACGGCCACAGAATTGAAGATAAAGCTGGGACAAGTTCTATTCTGTTCATCTGCCTGTTTCTTTAGGGAAATTGTGAAGCAGGGCAAGTTTGGTGCCAGGGCCCCTGTTTCCATTTTCATGTTTCTTTCACCCTTGCTGGAAACCATCTTTCCACCCAGTACTCACAGCCCTAGGCTGCTCTGTGACGGTGTGGGTCACACACACACACACACACACACCACCTCTCTTGCTGTGTTCCAGACTCTAATTACTTCCTTCTCTTTCAAAAGCACAACTTGGGAGTGAAGTAGAAAGCAGTCCATCAAATGTCTTCACTTAAGGCTATTCCTGTATTTTACAAGGATATTTATAAGCTTAAGTGATTGATAAATGCAAATTTGAGGGGCAGCAGGTGGGACGCTGGTGGTCTGAGAAGTCCCAGGTCTCTGGCAAGACTTAGAGACCCACAGTGGGGTGGGTGTGGCTGTGTTCTCAGGGTTTGTGTTATTTCCGGACTGAATTGGGATCACAAGGCATCAACCTCACTGCAAAGTGTGCCATGGCAGAAAGATCTGGGGGCTCTTAGAAACGTGAAGATAGAAGTTATTTTAAGAGCGTGCAGGACAGATACTTTGATGGGGTATGCCTGGCATCAGAGGGGTCTGTCTCGCTGAATTCCAAGGCTTCCACTCTGCGTGCTATTAGTCCTGGATTGCAGGGAAGAGCAGTATACCACTGGATTCAGACTTGGGGCTCTGTATAATACCGATTCTTTGGTGTTTACTAAGGTTTGCTTCTTTGTATTTTAGTACATGATCAATTAAACATTTTTTAATATTTATTTATTTTTGAGAGAGAGAGAGAGAGAGAGATGCAGACAGAGTGTGAGCAGGGGAGGGGCAGAGAGAGAGGGAGACACAGAATCCGAAGCAGGCTCCAGGCTCCGAGCTGTCAGCCCAGAGCCCAACGTGGGGCTCGAACCCATGGACCGCGAGATCATGGCCTGAGCCAAAGTCAGATGCTTAACTGACTGAGGCCCCCTGGCACCCCTCAGTACGTGATCAATTTTATAACTGTTCAGTGGGTGCCCAGAAAGAAATTTTAGGATGCTGCATTCTCTGCATGGCCTTTAGAACAAGCTGGCCATTTTGTCGTTCAGGTTGTCTGTGTCCTCAATATGTTAAACTTTCTTGGCTGCTTAGTCATTGAAAGAGGTATGAAAATCACTATTATTTTAGATGCATCACATTTTCCATGTTACTCATTCCATTTGTAATGTATTCAGCTTGAAGCTAGATTAGGTTCCTACCAGTTCCCAGTTGTTCTGGTGTCCTGGGATCGGTCTCTGTTTCTGCTCTGAGCCCTCAACTTTCTCTTGGTTCGTGTTTGTCTTACACTATTTTTTTTCCATCTCACATTTTAGAAATGTCTCTTGGCAGCTTCACATAGCTCAGTGTTATTTGTTTCACATCAGGTGAAAACGTATCTTTTACCTGGGAGTTTTAATCCAATTGTTTATATGGGCCTGAATCTATAACCTTATTTTGTGCCTTCTGTTTACTCGACTTTTGCTTGTTTTGTTCCCTGTGCCTCTTTACTATCTTGAAAATCAGTTGGGTTTTTGTAGGTCCTATTTTCCCTCTACTGTTTTTTTTTTGTTTGTTTTTTTTTTTTTGCTTTTGTTCATGTTTTCGTTTTGTTTTTTGAGAGAGAGAGAGTACACGCGGGTATGTGTGCGCTCATGTGCCCAAGTGGAAGAAGGGCAGAGGGGAAGAAGAGAGAGAGAATCTTCAGCAGACGTCTCACTCAGCACAGAGCCTGACGTCGGGCTCGATCTCACAAACCACGAAATCATGATATGAGCTGAAATCAAGAGTCTGATGCTCAACCGGCTGAGCCACCCAAGTCCCGTCCTCCCCACCCACTGGTTTAGACGTTAGCCATTTTATTCCTATCCTTTGTAGTGGTTAAGCTTAATTTTGAATTAAAACATTTTCTTAATCTCACACTTTCTGAAAAGTCGCAGTTACAGTAGAAAAAACACTGTTGCAACATCACTATCTAATACTTAATGTGTGTTTCCTACAAAGACAGCCTCTCCATGATGGCAATACAGTCATGAAAATCTCGAAGGCACTATTCCTGCATTGCTGCCGTCCGATGCAAAGACCTCATTCTGATTTCACTCAATGTTCCAGTGATGTCCTTTATAGCAAAAGGATCCAATTCAGAATCACATGTTACTTAAGTTGTCATATTCCTTTAATTTGGAAGAGTTCTTCATTCTTTCCTTGACTTTTATATCTTTGGTACTAGTGAAGATTTTAGGCCAGTTCTCTCATAGAATACTCCTGACTTTGGGTCTGTCCAATATTTCCTAATTCCTGTCAAAGATGCATGCCCTGAATGTAATCGTATCTCAGAAATGCCATATGTTCCTTTCATTGTGTTCCAGCAGGTGATGCAGAATTCCAACTTGTACTTTTGTGAATTATGTCCACTCTGATCACTTAAGATGGTACTTAATGCCAGGTTTTTCCACTGTGATGTTGTTGTTTTTCTTTTCTTTTTTTTCTTTTTTCTTTTTTCTTTGTTAAAATTTACATCCAAATTAGTTAGCATATAGTGCAACAATGATTTCAGGGGTAGATTCCTTAGTGCCCCTTACCCATTTATCCCATCCCCCCTCCCACAACCCCTTCCATAGCCCTCAGTTTGTTCTCCATATTTATGAGGCTCTTCTGTTTTGTCCCCCTCCCTGTTTTTATATTATTTTTGTTTCCCTTCCCTTATGTTCATCTGTTTTGTCTCTTAAAGTCCTCAGGTGAGTGAAGTCATATGATGTTTGTCTTTCTCTGACTGACTAATTTCACTTAGCGTAATACCCTCCAGTTCCATCCACGTAGTTGCAAATGGCAAGATTTAATTCTTTTTGATTGCCGAGTAATATTCCATTGTATATATATACCACATCTTCTTTATTCATTCATCCATCAATGGACATTTGGGCTGTTTCCATATTTTGGCTATTGTCGATAGTGCTGCTATAAACATGGGGGTGCATGTGTCCCTTCGAAACAGCACACCTGTATCCCATGGATAAATGCCTAGTAGTGCAATTGCTGGGTCGTAGGGTATTTCTACTTTTAATTTTTTGAGGAACCTCCCTACTGTTTTCCAGAGTGGCTGCACCAGCTTGCATTGCCACCAACAATGCAAAAGAGATCCTCTTTCTCTGTATCCTCACCAACATCAGTTGTTGCCCGAGTTGTTAATGTTAGCCATTCTGACAGGTGTGAGGCGGTATCTCATTGTGGTTTTGATTTGTGTTTCCCTGATGATGAGTGATGTTGAGCATTTTTTCATGTGTCGGTTGGCCATCTGGATGTCTTCCTTGGAGAGGTGTCTATTCAGGTCTTTCGCTCTTTTTTTCACTGGATTGTTTGTTTTTTGGGTGTTGAGTTTGATAAGTTCTTTATAGATTTTGGATACTAACCCTTTATCTGATATGCCATTTGCAAATATCTTCTCCCATTCTGTCAGTTGTCTTTTAGTTTTGCTGATGGTTTCCTTTGCTGTGCAGAAGCTTTTTATTTTGATGAGGTCCCAGTAGTTCATTTTTGCTTTTGTTTCCCTTGCCTCCAGAGATGTGTTGTTTTTTAAATGTTTATTTTTTTTTGAAAGAGAGAGAGAGACAGCGTGAGTGGTGGAGGGACAGAGAGGGAGACACAGAATCCAAAGCAGACTCCAGGCTCAGAGCTGTCAGCACAGAGCCTGACATGGGGCTCGAACCCACGAACTGTGAGATCATGAGCTGCGCCAAAGTCAGACATTTAACTGACTGAGCCACCCAGGCACCCCAGAATTTTGAGATTTTAAAAAAGACAAACATAAAACATATATGGGAGGGAATACAATTTTTGAAAAGTATTTTAGAATTGCAGAATTTTAGCAAATAGAGACGTCTGAAATAAGTTGTGATTCGCACAAGGTCCACACAAATAACTAGCTATTGAGTGGAGGTATGTGCTGGGTGTCCTGACCCCACCCAGGGCCCAAGCCAGCACCGTGGTCTCCAGCCTTGTCATCCTGTGCCCCTCCTAGGACCCCCACATGGTCCCCCCATCAGACACCCCTTTTCCTCACACTGGTGCATGCCCCTGTTGTGAATACCCCTCTTCATAACCACCTTTCTTGCTGGCTCTGATGACTTCTGTTTCCATTTTTTATCTGTCAGTTCCCTACATCAAATACCATATTCCTGATGATGCAGGTATTATGACACAATGCCAAGTGAGGGCCCCCATCAGAAGGATGGGACAGCTGCCTCACTGACTGGGACAGAGGCCTACGCTCGGAGACCCCGTCTTCATGTACATGAGACCATGTGGCTCGGGCTGCCTTTGCCTGGTCTTGGGTCACAGGTCAAGGTAGCATACAAAATACAGTTCAGTGCAGACTGGGCAGGGTTTGAGCAAGGGGGTGGTGACAGTATCCTAAAGGCAGGAAGAGTAGGGTTTGGCCATGTCTCGGTCCACTTGGCTGCTGTCACAGAGAACCACAGTTGGGGGGTTGGAACCACAGACGTGTACTCCTCACGGTTCTGAGGCCGCAAGTCCGACACGGAGGTCCTGGCCGACTCGGTGCCTGGTGAGGACCTGCTCCCGGGTTTGCTGTGTCCTCACATAGTGGAGAAAGTGCTTGTCTCATATCTCTCCTTAGGAGGAGAATTTTTTAAAGTTCCGACTGAGCTGCTATCTGGTGGCCTTCAGAAACAGGAGAAGATCTCTCTCAGGACCACCGTCGTGTTTCGCAGGAATGCAGGGCGTCAGCCCAACTAAATCTCACAAGCTACTTGAACATCATATAACCCGGGCTATTTTCAATCCTATAATCCCTATAATACGTATGCAGCCCCCCCACAGCAGTGTAGCATTTTACATGTCATAACCAGCCATGAGGACTCTTACCCGGAAAGGCTGAAGAGGGAAGCTTTTAATTTTTCCCTTTGGACTTTGATTTGAAAGAAGCAACCTCTTCTCATGGTGTTGATCCCTTGGGACGCCAGCACGTCTCAGTTGACTCCATGAAGTCTCAAGATGGCGGCTCGTAGAGAGGCAGACGCCTGTCTAACGACACAATCCTCCTGGGCACCGCACAGCCATGCAAGCTTCCGAGGACCACAGTGAGGCCCGGGTTACTTGGGGGTGGAGGTGGAGGAAGTCTCTTGAGGTCTATCTAGGTGCTTAGAAAAACCCAAGGGTAACTTTAGGAACAGTGAACGGAAAGATGTACTTGTACTGGGGCTGTTTCTGATGAAACCCTAATTAGCCTGCCCGGCATTCACACCATTCAGGAAAGTGGAACACGTCACCTGGGGACTGTGATCACTGGAGTGTGGTCATCAGGACATCTAACAGTGGGAGGTGCGATTGTTCTGGAAGACGGTTGGGACACACTTGTTAGTACCCCAGGACCATAAGCATTTAGCGACGGGGAGAGAAGCAGCCCCCAGATGGCTGGCGAGACTCAAGGCAAGGACTTCTTCCTCAAGGGGAAGCGGTGGGAGGAAGGCAGACCGCAGGAAGGCATGGGGTCTTGGGATCCTTAAGAAAGGAACTCAGTTAGGGAATGGGATGCAGCCCGGGCCCAGTTACCAGAGGTGGGATACTGTAGAGGGATGAGCTAGTGAGAAAGGCACACCAAGGTTCTGCCTGGGCTTTGGATTCCTTCCCTTGAATCCTGGCTCCACCTCCAAGGTCTCTCACTCTGACCTTGGGCAGATGGCTTGACTCCTTGTGCCTTGATTATCTCCTCTGTAAAACAGGGCTGTGAAACAACCATCCCGTAGGGTCACTGGGTGGATTATAGGAGATAACCCACGCCGAGTGTCTAGAGCACAGACAAGCATTAACTGACCCATAGATGTTTGCTATTTTTACTTAAGAACAAAGCACAAACCCAGTGGTTAGACTCGAGACCCAAGGTCAGGCCAATTTAGAGGCCAGTTTTGACTTGCTCTTGTTACTTGAATATTCAACTTGCTTTCCATGAAATTGTCACTGACTTTGGATAAAGTTAGTCCAAGGTTGTGGGCGAGAGGCCGGCAGGAAACAAGCAGAATGGGGTGTCGATGCAGGGAGAAAATCTCGAGTCCGGAGTGTGCTTTAGACGAAGGCTTCTCTCAGGAGCAACATTGCTGGTGTGACGGGGTCTGCGGTGTGCGAGCTGCCTGGCAGGTGTCGGCCACCCCCTCGCCCCCACCCTGTGCAGCTTAAGGGCCTGATGCTTTCTGTCCGCAGAGTAGTGAAAGCAGCTCAGATGTGGCCACTCAGAGCCACTTGCCAGAGCGTCTCTCCTCGCCTCCCCGCCTCCCCTTCCAGAAGGCACTGGAGTGAAGGGAGAGAGAGTAAATTGAAAAGCAAACTCGTCTTTCTAGTCCATAAAAAAGATCAGATGGGAGGGGAGAAGGGGGAGGTGCAGTGTGGACCAGACATCCGTGCCGTAGAGACACTGAAGTGGAATAACAAGATTGAGCCATAAAATGTTTACGGCGTCCTAGGAATAATTGAATATTTCCTGGTTTGTTGTGCCGAGGTTTTATGAGCCAAACAGGGGACCTTTAAAGCTTATTTTCTTTTGCTCTTCAATAGGTTTAATTAAGGTTGGACTTGGGGCTTTAAGTTGTTTGGAAACTTGAGATTTAAAACAAAACAACCCAAGAAATCTACATAACCACCGAAGCAGGTAAGGACTGGATCGGTTTATGTGGGCATCCCAAGTGGGCTAATAATTTGGCACCTTCTGAACGCAAATCCCTGAGAGCGTGCCAAAATGAAAATCTGTATTAATGCGACTTGCATACTTCTTTGTTTATGTTCATAACCCAGGCTGGCTGCGTGGTCCCCTCTCTTTCCTCTGAGGGGAGTTTCTGAGTGACCTGGTGGGTCCTTCTAAACCTCCCTTTGCCCCACTAGAAGCTTCTAGTCTGTTTAACTGAGCTAGAGGTTTAAAAGTGAACAGCTGGGATAAAAGCAGACACAGGGAGATTCTCATTTCCCCAAAGCAGGAATCAGCACCAGGAGACCCAATCTCTGGTTGACGGAGTAGACACTCAGACTCAGTGAGCCGTGCGGCGGCCTCTGCCACAAGGATTTTTGTCTTTCTTCGTGGAATTTCCCCAAGAGGCCATGAAAAGTCAGGAACTGCACCACGGTTTACTGCCTTTTCTTCTCCACATCCACTGCGTTTTATTGGTCCTCAGCTGTCCATCCGGATCCGATCTCGCCGCAGCATCTGTGGGTTGATTAACCTCCAGTGATCTTGTAGCCGAGTTACTTAGAGACGCTCAGGACACCATCCGTAAGAGTCATTCGGCATCGCTTCTTAGGAAAACCAACAAAAAGGTGTGAGAATTTTCCAGCGCGGTTCCTCATTTTACAGATGGGAAAAGTGAGGTCCCAGGGATCCAGTGACTGATGTAAAGCTACTCGGTTTCCCAGGACCAGGGATGGTCTGCAGCTCATTCCCGTCTGTGTCACATGCTTTTGTGTGTTTCATTGGACGGATACTTACAGCCCTGAGATCTGTGCGAGGTACCACGGCAGCCACTGTGAGCGCGGGTGAAGTCAGTTACCCCCATGTCACAAAGGAAGAAACCGAGAGAGGGTAGGAACTTGCCCACGGTCAGAGTTTGCAGGCGGCCGGTCTGACACCGGCTCTGTTGCAAATCCCAGATGAGATAGAATGTCTCCGTCTGGAAATACCCACATCAAATCAAGGTTGAACTATGTATCGGCTTGGAAGTTACTTCTAAGGAATAACTCTCTTCCAAAGTTTAAGATCCTTTGTGGGTCTCAAAAAACAATCATTTCTCCGTACTCATCGGTGCCTAGTGGCCTGACGAAATGTTAATGTATTTATATCTCCCACGTCTTAATTATTCAAAGGGTTGTGGGAAGAGAGAACCAGGCTGCTTTCCCTCGCAAATCTCAGCAAGGAGAGTTCTTTTTTTCCCTTTAATATAAAAAGCGAAGCAAGAAACATAATTCTTTAAAGATGACTTTTATCTCACCACACCTGCTAAGACTCCTGTGTTATGGGCAAGGAGTAAAGCCACCAGATGCCTGGGCTGTTTTTAGCTTTCTCGGTGATTTTGTGACAGAAGGGAGGGAAATGATATGAAGGGTCATCTTATTTGATGTTGGGGTGAAGGCAAGTGTTTCTCTTAAATCAGTAGGAAAAACCCTGTGCACACAGCCTAGATTCTAGGAAATGGGCTTGTTCTGGATGCACATGATTATGTTGCAGGGTTGATGTAGGGTCCTCTGTGAGAGAGAGCAGCGGGGGTTGGGGGGTTGGGGAGAGGGTTGTAAGTGAGGAGGCGGGCCGGAATGGGGGGAGGCGGACTAGGTGGGGGGGAGGCAGACTGGGTGGGAAGCCGGGCTGGGGGGAGCACCCACGTGGCCAGCCAGGGGGGTAGGGGGGTGGTGGGCCTGGTGGTCTGGCATCAGCAGAGAGCTGGAGGGGGGAACAGGCTGTCATCTCAGCCCAGCGTCAGCCCCTGAGTCTGGGAGAGGAGAGTGCAAGTTGTTCATGGCTGTGACTTCGACCCTGAGAGTGGTTACTGACAGCAATGAACAAAACCAGTTAACAATGTTCACCAGCCCATGAGAAAGGGCCCCTTATGAAAGGCTAGAGACACACAGTGTGTGAGAAACTCCTCCAATTAGCTTAGTTTAGTTTAGTTTACCTTAATTTAATTGTATTCTATTTTATATTTATTTATTTATCTATCTATTTTTGAGAGAGAGACAGAGAGAGAGAGCGGGTGTGCCCATAAGCAGGGGAGGGGCAGAGAGAGAGAGAGAGAGAGGGAGGGAGGGAGAGAGAGGATCTCAAGCAGGCTCCACGCTGTCAGCACAGAGCCTGACACGGGGCTCAATCTCCCCAACGGTGAGATCATGACCTGAGCTGAAATCAAGAATCAGACGCATAACCGACTGAGCCACCCAGGCGCCCCTCCAATTATGTTAGGCAAGTATGGTGACGATTTGAAGTGTCCCATCACAACCGAACTAAACATCTCAGCCACAAACAGAAGGGCCACGAGAGAGGCAAGTGGGAAGGGGCAGAAGAGCCTAGAGATGGAGACAGGAGTGGGGGAGGCGGGGAAAGGACGCCGGCAGAGGGAAGGTGCGTGACGGGGAAGTCGTGTCCTCCAGTGCACTGGACTCTTGAAACGACTCCAGGGAAGGAAGCTCCCCCTCGCTGGGACGAGTCAGGAGGAGTTTACTGAGCAGGTCAAAGTGGAAATCGGGGCTTATTCTCTCCAGGAGTGGACCCCCATCACTAGTCTGCTGGGGCTTGGACAACAGAATGGACTGTCTGGACTTCTGGAGGCCAGAGTCCTAGAGGGTGTCGGCATACTGGTTCCTTCTGGGCCCCTCTCCTGGGCCTGCTCGTGGCCATCCCTGCTTGGTCTGCCCTCTGGGCACCCATCCCTGGGGTGTCTTCTGTGCGTCCAAATCCCTTCTCTCCGGACGCCCGTCAGATTGGATAAGGACCATCATTGAACCCGGCACCTTTTCCAAACCCAGTCACGTTCTGAGGTTCTGGGGTTAGGACTTCACCCTATGAATTTTGGGGAGGGGGACACAACTGAGTTCACAACACCTGGAAACGAAGGAGAACATGACCTGGTCACAAGACATTGTGACACAGCTCCAGTAAAGGGGGCAGGCTTCAGACCCGTGCCAAGGGCGTGCAAATACGGTATCTGCGAGATACACGACACAGAACACAGAAGGGGCGGGGCAACCCTGCTCCCCGGTTGTGGCTAGACTCCCCACCGTGAAAACTCAGAAATACGCCAAATACTGACTGCACTCCCACCCCTCACTTCCCACTTAGCGTCAGCAGATGAAGCGTCCTTCCTCTGCGTGGCAGGTGGCCGTCTCATCCTCAAAGACTCGTGCCGTGACTACGTGTTGCCATCAGTGGGAGCCAGACCCGAATGACCGCATCTTGACTTAGTGCCATGATGATATCTCAGTAGGCTGAGCCAGAAGTTCAACTGCCAGTGTTCTACAGAGAAAATATTCCTAACAGTCCCCTGCTGTCCAAGGACGTTCACGAGGGCACTGTCTGACCCCGGCTGCTGGGCCCCTGGCTTCCGCCAAGAGCCCCGAGCCGGCACATGCTTTCGCTGAGAAATGTGGGCCAACAGGCTCTCGTCCGGGAAACTTGTCTGTCCATCTTGGGGACTGTGGGCTGTGTCTGGAGAGACGGGGTGGAGGCTCGTCATGGGAAGCTCCCCTCTCCTCCCTTCAGCAGGACTCACCCGCTACAGGCAACTTGACCGTCTTACCCGAACCTGCCGTCCGGCTCTGTGCCTTGGACGCTCCTCAGCTGTCCCCAGTCTCCGTGACACATGGCTGTTTGTTAGAAGGAGGCACAGCAGCGAGGGCCTCGCCACACAGGACTCCCATGCGTCTCTCTTCCTCAAACTTAGCTGAGGTAAATGCAGGTCCCTGGTCAGAAACAAGAGTTCCTGGCAACTGGTGTCTTGCAAATAATTGCAGCGTGGCAGTGACTGTCGGGAGAGAGATTGTAGGTGGAACCAAACTGCTCAACGTGTTACCGAGAAGGGGGTCCTTAACGATGAAAATCTCTCTTACCTGATAACTGGTAACTGACGATCTCTTTTTTTTTTTTTTTTCAACGTTTATCTATTTTTGGGACAGAGAGAGACAGAGCATGAACGGGGGAGGGGCAGAGAGAGGGAGACACAGAATCGGAAACAGGCTCCAGGCTCTGAGCCATCAGCCCAGAGCCCGACGCGGGGCTCGAACTCACGGACCGTGAGATCGTGACCTGGCTGAAGTCGGACGCTTAACCGACTGCGCCACCCAGGCGCCCCACTGACGATCTCTTAACTGATAATTGAGCCCCACGCCCCACGAAGACCTTGCGTCTTTCTAGACGTCCATGTTCTCCAACTCCACAAGTTAGAAGAATTATAATTAGCTCACAGCTCCTTGTTTCAGCCTCTCTGGAGCGCTCGGAGCCGTCGGCCACGGAATACCTTTTACACATAAGGCTGCTGCACCCCCACGAGCTTGTCTACGTCAGGGACAGAAAGAACTGCTTACTACTTTGGAACCCAGGTATTTGCACAAAACGCGGCTCCTTGGCTCCGACACAAATCCTTGGCACCTCTTGCACAATTACCGGAGGTATCTGCCCTCCCATCCCTCGTACGCTTCACATCCCGGTATTGAGGGTCTACTGGCTCTCCAATGATTTCCCTTGTATTTGTTAGCTCCCCGCCCAGTTGGATGGAGTATATCTGGACAGCAGGCAGTTTCTCCTCCCGGCCAGTGTTAGAGGTACGTTGATTAGACCCCCGCTCGGTCCTGTTTCTAGCATGGGTCGCTCTCTCGGTGCTCCATTTGACAAGACTCGTCAGCTCATGTGCTCAGAAAAGGAAGAAGCTGGGATCTCTCAAAAGTATCCTTTGCTTTGGGAGACAGAGGTAAACGCATGAGCAGGATGGGCTCTGCCGCTTTTTCAAGACAGAGATTTATTTGCGAAGGGCAGCCAGCTTGCTGCTGGGATGGATCAGAGGGATGAGCCTCGGTGACACAGACACAGATCCCTGGAGTCTTTTTTATAATTGGACATTTATTTTAGATGAGGACGGAACCCACAGCTGCACCTGTCTCTGTGGCCAGCACAGAACACGGAGCTGGGCTGCAGGGTCGTCCTGGTGGGGCAGAGCCCCCCGAAGCCCACCCTCGCGTCAGAGCCTGGGGTCAGGGGGCCCTTCCTAGAGGCTCACTTCTTCCAACTCAGGCCCCTTCTTAATTTCAACTCCCTCGTTTCTGGGCCAGCTGAGAGCTCTCCTGTGTAATTTCAAAATCTCCTAGTTCTGTCTCCTTTATATTCTGTTCTCCCCCAACCACATCTGTCTCCCACATCCCAGTGTAGGGGGGGCTGGAGCCCACAGGGGCAAGGTGGTCCCGAGCTCAGGCTCACGGTGAAGCCGGCGGATGGCTCACTTTGGAGATGTGGATGGGAGAACTAAGTTCATGGAGGACACGGGAGCCCCATGTCCCACTGTCGGGAAGGTAGAAGGGGGACTTCTGGCACTGAAGGTGTTGGTGTGACCCCTGAGAAGGCAGGGAAGCCATAAAGCCATGCCAGCAATGAGCCCACCCAGTGCTAGAAGGAACCAGGCTCCTTGGGCAGGTGGCAGAGTCTGGGGCTGGGGCAGAAGAGGAGACCCAAGCATGTCACTGTGCCAGAAGACAAGAGCCTGCCCAGAGAGGGTGGTGAGGACTTGATGAACCACACAGAAGCCAGCCTGGAGGGGCCCCGCCGGCCAAACCTGGGACAATATAATGAGGAAAATAAACATACACTGTAATAGATATAACTCCACATATAAAGTGGGAAGAAATCCATACAGACACAAGTGAATAAACAAATAAATAAATGTGGAGAGAAGACGGTTGTCAGGGCAGAATGCCTCCTAATAAATGTAAACAGAACGAGGAGGTGGACAGTTATCAGGTATCGAACGGGGAAATGCGGGAAGGAGACCTGGGGCAGGGGAGCTCACCAGATGAGTAGGGGGGTGGCAGAGAGAAGCGGACCCTCCAAGGGGACAGAGAGGTGTGGGTGGAAGATGGATGGGGACATCCAGAGGTGGGGGAGAGGGAGGTACGGGGTGGGGGTCACTAAGCTGTACCCCGGAAGCTGAGCAGGGCTGGGGGAAGCACCGTTTCCCCACAGTAGAGCTGCAGTGGGGGAGCAGAGGGTCTGGGGTGTGGGGAGCAAGGGGCCAGATCAGAAAGGGCATCTACGAGACACTTTATATAAGGGCAGTGGTCAGTCATTCAAGGTTTTAAAGCCGGTGTCCACGCTTTTGAACTTCTGCATGGTTAGAGAGTTTCATCTTAAACATGTAGATTCTATGGTTTTCACTGAAGAATAACAATATATTTTGAATAATGCAATCAAGAGGCTTTAAAATATTTTCCTTTAATTGTTCTGGAAATAATATAGATATATTTGTATGTAGGCGTGTGTCCATGTACACATGTCACGGATGGCTGGCTTGCTGGGCTTGCACACGCAGAATACAGCCACATGTGTCACCAGTGACCCCCCTCACGCAGCCTTGCGGAAACTACGTTCTCCAAAGATAACTGTCTTACTTCTAACAGGATAGGTTGTTTTATCCTTCTTGGTAATTTATATCGATGGTACCATATTTACGCCCTCTCTCATCGTTGGGAGTTTTGCTCAATATTAACTTCATGAGATTCCACCCTGCGATTCCTCGCGTTTGAAGACCGGATGCTCTTGTTGCTGTAGAGTATTCTATTTGGTGAGCATGGCATCATCTATTTGTACATCCTATAGCTGATAGGCATTTGGGTGGTTTCTAGTTTGGGGCTATTACGAATAATGCTGTTGTGTACCTTCTAGTATATGTTTTGGTTAACATATGCATGCATTTCCATTGGGTACGTACCTGGGGGTAGTAGACGTGTGAGGTCATAAGGCATGAGTATGTTTGGTTTTAGTAGACAATGCCAGTTTTCCAAGGTGGCTGTGACAATTTATACTATAACCTGCAATATATGAGATTTTTGTTTGCTTTCCATTTTTAACTGCTACTTAGTGTTTTCAATACTTAAAATTTTAGCTCTAGCAAGAATGTCGTGATACTGAATTTTGCTGACTAGTGAAGTTGAGTACCTCTTTATATGTTTATTGGCTATTTGGATCTCTTCTTTTATAGAGTGTCTGCTCAAGTCATTTGCCCCCTTTAAAATTAGTTTCTCTTTTTTCTTAACGATTTGTAGGGGATCTTTATCTATTCTGGATATTAGTCCTCTGTTGAATATATTTTATTATGATTTTCTTCTTCCATTCTGTGGGTTGTATTTTTCCTCTCTTGATCATGTCTTTTGACAAATAGAAGTTCTTAATTTTAACATGACCCACTTTATGACTTTTTTCTTTTATGGCTATTAATTCTTTTGCCCTTTTAAAGTAACCTTGCCTACTGCAAGGTCAAGATGTTCCCTGTTTCCTCTGAAAAGCTTTATGGCACACCATTTACATTTAGATATGCAATCCATCTGGTATTTATTTTTCCCCCTATTGTGTGATGAGGTCATTGTATTTTTCATATAAGTATAAAATTGTCCCAGTACTGTTCATTGAAAATGTCACTCTTTGCCCACTGTGCTGCCATGTTACTTTTTCTCATAAATCAGATAAACGTGTGTGTGTGTGTGTGTGTGTGTGTGTGTGTGTGTGTGTGGTTTAACTTATTACCCATGATTTTACTGTACAAACTTGAAAAACACATCTCTAATCATTGAGGACTTTGTTGCTATTGTTGCCAGTGTTCATATAGGAAAATATATATATTTATGACCCCCAAAACTCAACATACATTTTCACAAAATGATGTACAGGAAAAGCTTCAAGAACATTCCAACGTAATTGGTAGGATGCCAGAATCACTTGAGGATGCCGTGAAGACCATCGTGTGGACAAAGGCATCACGCATGTCTGATATTCCTGTGCTAACAACACCTTCACCGCATCGAAACTCTCTGTGAACAATCACATTAGTGATCCCAGAGCAGTATTTTTTGGTATTTAGCCTCCTAACTTGACAGTTTATTACTTACGTGTTTGTGTTGTGCAGAGTTTTAGTTATCTTTTAGGAAGTTGGTAGGAGGTTTTCCATGTATGTGAATTGTGCTTTAAATGTAGGAGAACACAAGTTCCTGGTTTTTGTGCAGAACTTCACGGAGGGGCACCCTGAAGGCTGTCCCAAGAAGGGATGTCAAGCCGGAGATGCTAGCATTTGCTTATTCACCTACTGGTGCTGTGTAGACTTAAAGAAACCTATGCAGAATTTATCTGTGAGCGATGTAGGATTCAGAGTGTGGGATTATGCAAGTGTCCTTTTCAACCTCTTCATTTAAAACAGGATGTTCTATGGGGGCCTGGGTGGCTCAGTCGGTTAAGCATCTGACTTCGCTCAGGTTGTGATCTGCTGGTCCATGGGTTCAAGCCCCATGTTGGGCTCTGTGCTGACAACTTGGAGCCTGGAGCCTGCTTCGGATTCGGTGTCTCCGTATCTCTCTGCCCCCCATCCCTCATCATACTCTGTCTCTCTCTCTCTCTCTCTCTCTCTCTCTGTCTCTAAAAAATAAAAATAAAAACAATTTTTTTAAACAGGATGTTCCAATTTTGGAAACATAGTGGTTAAACCTCTAAGTTCATGAAACCCTACACCTAAATTCTGGTGAGCCATCCTAGTTCTCTTGGGGCCATCTGAAGCCTACACTGTTACCTTCAGTATAACTCTGACCTCACCCCTGAGGGTAGAATGGTTACATAAATGATTTAGAACATTCTTTTGCATGGGAGTTATCTCTTCTCTCCCACTATTTATTCAAATATTTATATCAGTATGGACCTATGGATGTTTATTTTGTACCTTGGGTTGTAACACACCGTTTACCTTGTTCAGAATTTCCCACCTTTGGCCCCTGGGGATTGTTTTAGTTGATTCTCGTGTCCCTTTGAAATACCCCTGTCAACGTGGATTTTTTTCTTTTTTTGAGCACTTTATTACTTTCTGGTACCACGGGATACTCCAGGCTCACCTTGTATATTTTCTGCCCCAATCCTAGAATTTGCGATTTCTCCATGGGGCTCTGGTTTCTTTTATTGAAGAATGTGTCAGAAACAGATCTGGGTGCTTGCTATGTTCTTGCGACAGCAGTGTCCTTTCTTTAGGCCCTTTCATCCGACAGAGCAAAAAAACCACAAAAAACAGTGTTCGTGCCAACCTCTGAATGTACACGTATCTACAGACATTTCCACACGTAACCATCTGCATCCATATTAAGCGTGGGTTCATACTGATGTCTCCAGTTCTGATCCTTCACCATGTGGATAGATTTACCGTCTTCTCGTTATAACTGATCAGTACCTGCCTCTCCCAACTGATTCCCACCATCCACCGTCCGTTTCCTTAAGGGCCCCATACCAGCACAGGTGGGTAGTGACATTGGAATTGGCCTGCAGCACTATGGGAAGGGCCTCGGTCAGTGCTTATGTCTGCGCCATGTGGCCTTTAGTCTTATAGACTCCGGGCATTTATTTCCAGAGCTACCCAAGGCTACGTTTTCCCCCAGTTCCTCCATGAGATTGATTCAGACATTTGTAATACGGTTATGTTGCTTTGTCATATTCTTCATTCCATCCAGGGAAACCTCTTAAGAGATTTTTTAAAAACTCTGTTTTGCCTGGGGGTTTTGACAATTGCATATTAAACCCACTCTTACAGCATCATCCAGGAGAGTTTCACCTTCCTAAAAAGCCCTCTGTGCCTCACTTTTTCAAGCCTCCCCTCTGAGCCCCTGACAGTCACCCATCTACATTGTCAGTGTCTTTGTCTTTTCCAAAACGTCATATAGATGGAGCCCTTATACTATTTAGCCCTTTCAGACTGGCTTCTAATGCTTAGCGTATGCGTTTAAATCTCATCCGTGTATTTCACTAGCTTGCTAGCTCAGTTATTTTGTCAGCGAATAATGTCCCATAGCGTGGAGGTGCCAATGTTTGTTTATCAATTCGTGTATCGAAGGGTCTCTTGGCTGCTTCCAGTTTGGTAATTATGGCTAAACATCTACTACAAACATCACGCGCGGGTTTTTGTGTGGACATAAGTTTTCAAGCCAGTTGGGTAAAAGCCTTGGAGAGCCACTGCCGAATCGCACAGCAAGACTATATTTAGCTGCATTTGCAGCTGCCACATCATCTTCCAAAGTGGCTGCACAGCTTCGTATTCTCACCAGCAATGGAGAAGTTGCTTGCATTCTTGCTGCCTTTTTGTTTCTTTTGTTTTCTGTATTTCTTTCTGTTTTAAGTTGCATTGGGTTTTGCTCTTATAGTTATTATATTCCTTCCTTTGCTTTGGGTCTATTTTACTCTCCTTTTTCCAGCTTTTTGAAGTGAGGGGTTATGTTATTGACCTGAGACTTTATTTACCCTTTCCTGATGGAGCTGTCTGTGCCAGGAATGGCCCCTGTGGCAGTGCTTTGGTTCTGGCCCGCAGATTTTGATTTGTTCCATTTTCGTTAGAGAACTTTCTTGAGACTTCCTTTCTACCCATGGATTATTTAGAAGTGTGTTGTGTAGTTTCCAAGTATTTGGAGATTTTCCTCTTATCTACCTGTTATCTTCCCTCTAGTTGATTTCATCGTGGTCATAATATGCGCTCTATTATTTCACTTTTAATTTTGTTGATTTGTTTTATGGCTCAGGTTAAGGTCTGTTTTGGTGTTTGTTTCTCGTGGACACTTGAAAAAGAATGTGTATTCTACTGTTATTGGATGGATTGTTGATTAGATTTTGGGTGACGGTGTTAGTTCTATGTCCTTCCTGACTGTCTAGTTATGCCAATTGTTGAGACATGGGTCTTGGAGTCTTCAACGGCCACTCATGATTTCCTTTGATCAATGCTTGCGTAGTATATTTCCCCCCATCTTTTACTTACTTTTAAAAAATGTTTATTTATTTTTGAAAGAGAGACACACAGTGCGAATGGGGGAGGGAGAGAGGGAGAGGGAGAGGGAGAGGGAAAGAGAGAGAGAGAGAGAGAGAGAGAGAGAACCTGAAGCAGGCTTTAGGCTCTGAGCTGTCAGCACAGAGCCTGACACGGGGCTTGAACCCAAGAACCGCTAGATTGTGACCTGAGCCCAAATTGGATGGCACTTAACTGACTGAGCCACCCAGGTGCCCCTGTTTTTCTTTTAAATCCCACATATAAGTGATATCATAAGATATTCGTCTTTCTCAATTGGACTTGCTTCACTGAGCATAATGCCCTCAAAAATCTCCCCAACTTCTTTCTTTTGATTGGTGTAGTTAGACTATTTACATTTAAATAATTATTAATGTTAAGGCTTAAGCTTGCCCCTTTGTTCTCTGTTCTCTTTGCTTTTCATTTATCTTTTTAACTTTCCTGTCTTCCTGTCGGTTACTTGAGTGCTTTTTAGAGTTTCATTTTGACTTCTCTGTAATGTTCTTGAATGTATCTGTTTGCACAGGTGTTTAGTGGCTGCTTTAGGCTTTGCCTTATATATTAGAATCAGCTTTGTACCAGTTTGAATGTGTTTATCCTGGGTTGTGTTTTATGAGTTTCCAGGAACTGTGCTTTGGTGTCTACCATTAATTTTGGAAAGTGTTCTGCCATATTACATCAAGTATTTCTTCTGCTCACTTGTCTCTTCTGCTTTCCAATTACATTTGTGTTTTTGTTTTTTGTATTAAGTAAGGAAGAAGTCAGGAGGGAGTCGGAATGGGAAGAATTGCCCTCCACCTACTGGGGTAGAGCTTTAACAAAGTCTTTTCCCCTGGAGAGTAGGCTTTTGCTGTGGAAACCACTCTAGACATATTTTGTAGCGTTGACCCCCATCTCCCCGGTCAGAGCTATGAGAGCAACTTTCTCAGATCTTCCCCCTGAGAACCTGGTGATGTTCCTGGAGGCAGAGCCAGTGGAAATGTGGCTGCATCTCCCTCCATACTGTAGCCCAGAGGAGTTTCTTACACTGATTAATAATACTCAGCCCTCAGTAATTCATCAAAATTACCCCTTGGTTGTTCCTGCTGGTTTATGGCTCCAGTGACTTCTGTTCCAGGCAGTGGACCTCAGCTGTGTCTGTCCGTGTGTACCTGTCTCTCCAGAATTGCTGGGAGGTGAGTTTTCCCTGCCATTCCACTTCTCTAGTGGGTCCAGTAAAAATCACTGATTTTCAGTGGTGCAGTTTTCCCTTGTTGTAAGGACAAACGCAGTGACTTCCAAGCTCTTTACATGGTGGAACTGAGTCTGGAAATTTTTCACGCTATGTTTTCCTTGTCATTTACTTATATTCATTGAAGGAAGAGACTGCATCCTCAGGATCTAGGATGCTGACTAGAAAAAAGAAAGATTCAATAATGATTGATTAAATAAATTAAATACACATTTGAAATGGCCGTTCGCCTTCCCCGTGTTAAAAATGGGAAAGCTCAAGTTCAGATGTTAAACAATTTAGCTTCATAATCAAAAGGGACCTTATCCCAGGCTCTTGAATCCAAATTTCACAGTATACAAAGTGCAATATAATGTAATTATATTTCATTTACTAAGTGCTATGTACCTTGCTTGAAGGGAGGGAAAAACACTACGCACCGAAGTAATAATGACGAAACTTCTAGTTATTTATAGAATATATTGAACGAGGCTTCCAAAGAAGACTAGAGTCTATTTGATGGGATGGGAGAGACGCCAGGTGTTTCTAGGGAACAGAGTAAGCGAGGTGAGGTGTAATTGTTTGAGGGTAATAAGCCATCACAGGAAATGAAGCTAGGCAGTAGATTGGGACTCAAATTCTCATTTGAAAGTAAAACGGTAATTCCATCTCGTGCTCTACAATCCTAACAAGCAGCTCTTGGTTTCATGCAAGAGTGACCAGGTTGTTAATTCTTTCACGTCCCACAATCACGGCGTTTAATATTTATGGTGTTATCCTGTCCTTTCTAAGTGACTTGCCTCCCCACCTCCCTCACACGCTGTGAGGCCCTGGGAAGTGGGGACCAAGCCTCACTCACATCGTTCTGTGTGACGGCACCACAGATGTCGCCCTCAGGATGGAGCACAGGGGAGGGTGTGTAAGACTGGGCGCAGGTTCCCCGGGGCGGCGGGTCCTCGTATCTCTCTGCTGCAGGTTTGTGCATCAGTAGCCAGAAACAGATCGGAATGAGCTACTATTCACATGTCAATTGAAATTATAGGTTGAGGAAGGATAATGCTAATGAAGAGAAACTTGATTCACCGAAACAGTTGCAGAAATTAATGACCCAAGATAATGATGCTAAGAGTCTCCCAGAGATACACGTTTAGTAAGACCACTCAAATCTTGGACTTGAACAGTCCCAGCCAGGAGACCTCCCCATCCTCTGGTCAAGGTGCTGGGGGCTGGAGAGGGACTTAATTTCCTGATCTATAATCCGATGCAAAAAACGTCTCTGAGACCCAGGGAGGAGAGGCTGCTTGCTTGAAGCTAGACATCTTGCTGGTTGCTTCCTTCAACTTCTCTGCTCTAAGCTTCGAGATGAGGGTGGTCTGTGCAATGTAGGGGAGGTCAGGAGGTCGCTTCTCCACATGGTATCCTCTGAGAGGTGAATAATTCCTTGCTCAGCTTGAAGAGTCATTATTTTTGTCTCAGACCACAGAATGTTGTGGATATCATACTTCCTAAGCATAGCTATGCAGTAGATATACACATAGATTTTAAATCAAACCGTGGATTCCTAACAGACAATTAGGACCGTAGCATGAGAAGTAGACCATCTCTGGAGGTGTGCACGAGAAAGTGCCTTCCATTCTTGGAAGCTTTCTGAGACATCCCTGAAAGACAGCAGTTGGACCTCAACTTGAGTAGTTCCTGTTACAGGGAGTTCATGCCCCACAAGCTGCCTGGGCAACGTGGCGACCCAGCCGGAATGTTACAAGTTCACAGAGATCGATTTTGCCTCAACAAAAGAGAGGACTTGCCAACTTTTCTTAAAGGGAGCCGGGAATGGCGGAGGCCGAGGAATGATGTTGGTATTGTGGAATCTTATGGAATTAAAAGACGTCCTGTACAAATGGTCCCTTGTAGCCATGTTCAAGGATGCTGGAGAAGGCAGCCGTGGGCTCAGGACCAAGGTGATAAGGAATAACACCGAACTTGGAAAATAAAGGTTAACATAGGAACAGTGGGCAGGGCAAAGATAAGATTGTAAAAGTTCGGGTGAAGGCAGGGCAGAGCAGCCAAGCCGGCTAGCACTGGGGGGCCAGGGACTCTGCGGTGCCTCAACCACTGGGGCATTTTCCTGGCCTAATTATGCGGCCATGTCACTGTGAGCTTAAGGTAATAAAGAAGATTTACCCTTTTAGGCGAGCCATCTGGCAGATGGAAAAGAGATTCATTACTCCCAGAAATGCATAATCTTGCTTCTGTCGACCTGAAGACAGTGAAATGTTTTCTCCTGGAAACATTTTTCTCCTAGTCATGGTGGCTTCTCCTTCACACTTTTAGACCTCCGCTTTCTCCCGAAAGGAGGTTTTTCTCCTACTTGGAGCTGTGGTGGGATCCACTAATCTGATACCATGTAGGTTGCTAGAACTAATATCTCTTTCTGCAATAACTACATAGAAAATGTGAAACTTAATACGCTGGGTTTAGGAACACCGTTTTCCAGTCTTCTCCAGCTAGTTGCACATTCTAACGTGTTAATCACAAGTGTACCTCTAATGCCAAGGGATTCAGAAAAAAAAATGCAATGACTTTAAAAAGAAAGCTCAGAATCTGTTTGTGCCTGATTTTTGTGTGTTTTCTTCGTGCTCTTTCTGTGATAGCTCCTTTCCAAGGTAAGTAAAAACTCCTCCAAGATGTCTACTTAGGTTTATAATGGATCCATAGATAAGGAACTGAGAGACATAGGGTAGATTAGGATTTTAGCCTAATTAAAAAAAAAAAAAAACCATTTTAGGGGCGCCTGGGTGGCTTGGTCAGTTAAGCGTCCGACTTCGGCTCAGGTCATGATCTCATGGTCCGTGGGTTCGAGCCCCGTGTCGGGCTCTGTGCTGACAGCTCAGAGCCTGGAGCCTGTTTCCGATTCTGTGTCTCCCTCTCTCTCTGCCCCTCCCCTGTTCATGCTCTGTCTCTCTCTGTCTCAAAAATAAATAAACGTTAAAAAAATTTTTTTTTTTTTTAAAAAACCATTTTACTTATTTTTGAGAGAGGGAGAGAGAATGAGTGGGGGAAGAGCCAAGAGAGAGGTGGGGGCGGGGGTGGGGACAAAGGATCCGAAGCAGGCTCTACGCTGATGACAGAGCCGTAGCCCGATGCGGGGCTCGAACTCATGAGCCATGAGATTGTAACTTGATCTGAAGTCAGATGCTGAACCATCTGGGCCACCCATGTGCCCCCAGCCTAGTTTTTATCTCTTTGACATACAACCAACTGGAGGAAATGGCAGGATATCTCTTCTTCTTCTGGTTTTTTTTTTTTTTTTTTTCCATATACTCTACATACATTCTCATTATGTTTACACATCATCAGGGAGCTACAAATTCCTGGAGCAATTGTCAAGCATGGCGCGGGCTCAGTGCCTGCTAGAGCTGCAGCTCCCCCCATGTCCTCATTCCCAAGATCACGAGGCTCAGAGCTGCAGTAGCAGTAAGGCCAGGAGGGGAGGAGGTGATACTGATGGGCTGCAAGGGCAGAAACTCGGTCTCGGTCATGACTTTATTCCTCCACCCTTAGTGGTAAATGTCCAGGCAAACAGTACAGATGACAGACACATCTTACTTTCCATAACTCATTCCACAAATGTTCACCAAGCTCCTGCTGTGCTGGGCGCCGCGCTCGATCTGCTGCAGAAGAAACATGCAAACAGGACCCTCACCGATGCGAGGAGGAACAACAGTAGGTCACGGAACAGGACTCGAGGTGCCGAGCGCTTGACTGCAGGACAGGGGATCCTGCGCCCAGGTCTTCCCGGCCCCGGAGGCAGGGCTGGAGCCTCTCCGGTGATGGGTAGCGCAGTGGGCTGGACTGTGCTCCAGCAGCAAGATTGCCAGCTCTGGACGCCAGAACTACGGGGGCTTCTCCGGCTGTCCCTGCAGAGCGGCTCTCGCTGTTGACTGCGGTCATAACAAACCATCGGTTAACCTGGCTTGAGGTTAGCTCGCCCTTTCTGTTTCTCCTCAGTTTTCTCCTTTTCCAGTGTTCCCTCCTTTTCCTAAGCAAGGGCTCAAGAAAGGAAGAAATCGACGGAGAGAAATGACACGAGTTGGTGAGGGGTTTTCTGTAAATTACGTTTGTTAAAGCCCAGCCTTTCCGTAGCCTATTTAATGAATTCCACTGGGGTCATTTTCAGTCTTCAAGTTCCTTCCCATTTCTTGTATTTCAAAAAGTGAGAGGTTAATTTCTTTCTTTTTAAAAATTAATAGCAACTAATTGGATCTACGATAAAGGCAAAATGGAGCCAATATTCTTACGAATTGTTGGCATGGATCTCTTCTGGGGAAAATGTGCAGAAGAACTAGGACAATGAGGTATGTTTTTTAACCCCGCTTTTTGTCATGAGTTCTCACTGCACAAAATTTACATATGGGCATGCAGCTGTGACCAGAGAATATGTTGCCAAACAACCAAGGAGCTTGATTTTTTTAATGTTTATTTATTTATTTATTTAATTATTTTGAGAGAGAGAGAGAGAGAGCAAGTGGGGGAGGAGCAGAGAGAGAGGGAGAGAATATGCATACATATGTATGTATGTATATAATTAATACATGTTTTTTTTTAATTTTAAAAAATGTTTTATTTACTTTTGAGACAGAGAGAGACAGAGCATAAGCAGGGAAGGGGCAGAGAGAGAGGGAGACACAGAATCCGAAGTGGGCTCCAAGCTCCGAGCTGTCAGCACAGAGCCTGATGTGGGGCTCGAACCCGCAGACCGTGAGATCATGACCCGAGCCGAAGTCAGACGCCTAACCGACTGAGCCAGCCAGGCACCCCAATATATGTTTTTATATATTTATTTATATATTTAATTTTAAAATTTTTATTTATTTTCCCCAGCCTTATTGAGTTTTATAGTTGACTCATCACATTGCACAGTTGAGGGCATCGATTTAATACATTTATATTTTGCAAAATGATTATCACCACAGCGCAGCTACCACCTCCATCATGTCACATAATTGTCATTTATTTGTCACGGTGAGGACCTTTGAAATGTACTCTCTTGGCAACACAAGAGCATGTGATGCAGTGGTATCAGCTGGAATCACCCTGCTGTCCATCAGGTCTTCAGAATCTGTTATCTTGTCAGTGCTAGTTTGTCTGCATATATTCTCGATGTTGGCTTAAAATCTTGCTGAGACCATATTATTAAAGGTAAGACATTCATCTTCTCAAAAACTAGGTTTGAGAGCTAAGTTATGGGATACATAGGAAACGTCTTTGCTTCTGAGCTGGCCTGCATGTTTCCTTAGTTAAGTCCTGGCTGGTCTCCCTTGCCCAGTTGTTATGAGTTCAGCCTTTGATCCCAGACAGCCTGGATTCTCAGTCTTTATGCCCCTCTCAGCAGGCATGGCCTTAAGTTTCCTTATCTGCAAGCCACTTGCAGATTTACGGGACAATAAATGATAGCCTGAAGCACATAGCTCAACCCCTGGCATTAAGAATGATTTGGTAGCTGCCTTTGTTACTGGTTTCATTTCTTTATCATTATTATCCGTATGTATCTCAGCATCTCTCACTCCTTCAGCAAGTTTTTCCTGCCCTCAGAATTCTTAACAGCAGAGTGACCCCGTGTTTCTCTTGGGTTCCACCTTTTTATGAATTAAATATTTATTTATTTATTTTGAAAGAGAGAGAGAGAGCAAGTCCGAGCAGGGGGAGGAGCAGAGAGAGAGAGAGGGAGAGAGAGAATCCCAAGCAGGCTCCGTGCTGTCAGCACAGAGCCCCGCGTGGGGCTCGATCATGAACTGAGCCAAATTCAAGAGTCGATGCTTAACTGACCGAGCCCGCCAGGCGTCCCATGGAGTTCCATCTTCAAGGAACAGCTCAAAACAGAGACACCGAGAGGATTCCCGGTGCTGCTATCTGTGAAACTCAGACACCTCCTCGTGGGGCGGCTCTGTTACTGTGCGTGTCTGTATCCTCACAGGAGTGTTGTAGGAGTGAAAAGTGTTGGTTGTAACATGACTGCTCAGATAGAGCTCGGGCCCCCTGTGGCTCTCCTCCCACCCACAAGTTCCTTCGCCTGGGAATTTCCATCTTCTGGCAATATACTTTTGAGATGTAGCATCACAGAAGCACATCGCCAGTATTTTATCCCGAAGTAACCCTGTCCGAACTTGAAGCCAACAGCCCCATTCCCAATCGCCTTCTCCTCCTGAGTTCACAACGGAGCCCGTTTCATCCACCTTTCCCCAGTGGCGGGTTTCTAGAATTCTCCCCACTTTGATTTTCTAATTAGTCTTTACTGCAGAATTGGCCTAAGTGAAACAGAGGGCATGACCTTTTCTCACGACTCGGGAACGATGTATCTACGACCGTATTCCAAGATGGCATCCACTTTTGAAGAGCGTTGCCGACCTTACTGCCAAAGAATGTGGGGGTGTTAGTCGGCACTAACCATTGTCAAGACATATCCTCTATTGTGACCTGCAGTTGATTTTTGGAACTTAATGCAGGCGCTTCGGTCAATGAGCAAGATGCTTTCTTGACCTGTGACATTTTTACTGGTCCCGATTCCACTTATTTATAACAACATCACCCTTCCAGTCATTTGCACCACTCCGTGCTGACCTGATACTGAACCTAGAAACCCAAATAACCCCTCAAAGTAATGTCAGTGCCTTCGAATATTCCAGGACAATGCTTCCCACATCAAAAATAAGTAAAAATGTACTGCCATACCACCAGCATATGAAAGCCTGTGCAAAAAGTGAGGCGTTATTCATGGTGTAGAAGAATTCACTTTACGAAAAAAAGAACAACACCTCATTTTGACATTTTATCAAAAGCAGGTTTGAGTACATTCATATGATTTGATGGATGTAAGAACATTACATTAGCACTCAACTTTCATGAGTATTTCCCTCCAACTAAATGAGAACCTTTCTGGGGCGCCTGGCTGGCTCAGTCTGTCGAGCATCCAACTCCTGATTTCAGCTCAGGTCATGATCTCGTGGTTTGTGGGATCGAGCCCTGTGTTGGGCTCTGTGCTGACCAGCTTGCTTGGGATTCTTTCACTCCCTTGCTCTCTCTGCCCCTGTCCTGCCCTGCTCTCTCTCTCTCTCTCTCTCTCTCTCTCTCTCTCTCACACACACACACACACACACAGACACAATAGTTTAAAAGTTTAAAAATTTAAATGGGAACCTTCCTCATTTCGGTCCTCAATGAGTCAGTACGTCACTGGAGTAAATCGCCAGCCCCACACCAGGACCTCCAACGATAGTGGAGCAGGGCACAGCCTTGCTCTCCCCACCTCGCTGGCATCTGCCACTTTGTTCCCTTCGCTTGACCGTGGCCACAGTGTTTTCTCTGTCTCTTGAACACAGCACATGCATTTCCTTCTCCCGCCCCTGTACTTGTGATGCCTCCCCCAGAATCACTCTTCTCTGTTCTTTGCAGGGACGTGTTCTCAGCATTCTGATCCAGCAGCAAATGCCAGCCCTTCCTCGGGGCTCTCCCTGTGCCTCTAATGTTAACTCCCGGCCCATTTAAACTCTGCCCCGTTTAATCACAATTCCGAGCCATAACTTTGACTTATTTTCTTCATAGAACTTTTCACTGAGATATAACCATACATCTTGTTTATTCCCAGACAGTGCCTGTTAGTGTCTGCTTTCCCGGTGAAATTAATTATTCTCAAAAGTGTTCTGGTTTAAGTACTAAATTATACAGAGATCATATTTATCACTTCTAGAAATATTTATGTATTTTTCCATATTATTCCTGGGTGTCTCTTCACTAGAATGTATGAACAGGGACTTTGTGCCAGGCAATTATCTAGGCTCTGGGAAGACAACAGTGAATAAAAAAAAATCATAAGGACGCCATAAATATTTTTTTGGTAGAACCAATTAAATGAATGAATTGCAGGCTTTCATATAATGTGCTTGTGCACGGACACATAAATGGCCTTAAGTAGAAATTCTGGTTCAGGTTTTAAGCCATAGTTATTCAAACTTACACTGCAAATAATATATAAGAAGGGAGAAAGTCACCCTCATTTGGAGGAGTGAGATTGCAAAGTAATTGTCAGAAAGTTTATTGAGAAAGAACTTTCTTTGGAAAGGTTTCTCCTACTACACAGCACGAAGCTTCCTGAAGAGGCAGTGGCTTATCTATTAGGAGCTGAGGTCCCCTCAGCACCGTTGCCAACTTTTTCTTTTCGATATCTCGCTTTGGTCTATGACAAGTTATTCTAGAGAACCCAGGCAGCATTCTTGCAAAAAGCAATAATGCCCACTCTGTGGATGAGATATGCATCACAATCCCGAAAATCAGCAGAAAATTTCATCCTCCACGAAAAGATAAATATTAACATCGAGTGAAAAGGGGTCCAGTTTTTTGTTTTTTTGTTTTTTTGTTTTCAAAATTATGCCAGGGCCCCTCCAGGCATTTTCCACCTTGATTTTGATTTGGGGGAACCTCAGTCACTTGAGAAGGGCAGTCTACATTGGCTCAGGATCTGGCACGATAAAGGTGGAGGGCACTGTCGTTAATTTGCACCCCACAGTTTATATTCCTTATATTACTAAACGGACACGGCGGGCAAGAGAAGTGTGGTGCATGTTTGTTATTTGGGGGCAGAGTTTGTTCAGCACAGAGGACAGTAATATAGGGGGGACCCCAAGGCTAGCCTTTGTAAGTGGAGTGTTTGTGTGAATTAAGAACAGATTCTCCTCTGAGAAGATAAACTGGAAAAAAAAAAAAAGCTGAAGCTGTGTTTCAACCTCCATTTTTCCCCTTGGCTCAGAAACTTAGGGCAGGGTACCATCTACTCTCCTTCATGTGGAGGCCCTTAGAAATGGGCACACATTAGATAGCGGAGAATTTCGAGTTCAGTGGTGCGTAAAACTGATTGAAATTAAAATCTGCCCTGGTAACAGCTTAGATCTGCACTTAGTTCTTTCCTACCGCAGGGACGACCATTCCCATCCATGTCCCAGACAAAGCATCATCAGTCCGGAGGTAGGAACTTGCAGGAGACCATTGCTCCCAGTCTTAGGGTGAGAACCGGTCAGGTAAGTCACGTGATCATAGGTATTTTTAAAAGCAACGTAGGCCTGAGAACAGGGGAAAGCTAAGTGATCTGAATCCCAGTAAGAGACAAGCCCTTCCTAGAAAAGAAAAGAAGCTCTGATTACTTTTATCCTTGGCACAGTTCTCTCTACCTCAGAAATAGTAGGATGTTTTACCCAAACGTCTTTCAGCTTTTCATCACAGGATGGAATCCGGGGGACTCCTGGTCGCAGTGCGAATCCACCCCCCACCCCCACCTCTTTCTCGGGGGCCCTTCACTGAGAGCCCACAGTAGCAGCACCAAGGGCCCCAGCCCCGTAGGCTGCACAGAACCTTTCCTGAGTATGTGGCAGGGCCCTACTGAAGGCTTCGGGTGGCGCGGACCGAGAGAGATTCCCAAGGCATCACAGGCCTTTGCCGAAGGCAAGGCAGGAAGCAGCCAAAGCCTGGTCGTAGCTGGATGAAAAATACGTCTCCGTCTCCCGAGGGTCAGGAAGCCGGCTGCTGGCTGGTAAATCCTAGAGAGATGCTCAGATTCTTACCAGTTCTCAGACCCTAAGGCTTGCTGAAGGGGAAGCCTCCACCCCGCTCTCCAAGTATTGGAAGCCAGGGGGAACTGAATCCAGTTAAAGCTGCCACAAAGCCCACACGCAACCCCATTACAGATGTCGGATTCAGCTTCTAAGCCTTTTCCGAAGGGCAAATATTACGTATTAACTTCTCAGTTATTCTTCCACCTAGAATGTCCAGCACGAAACAGTAACAACTAAAGAGGCAAACGAAGAGGCAAGAGAGTGCGATCCATCATCAGGAGGAAAAAACTCGTCATAGAATCAGACCCAGAGACATCGATTACGGAATTAGCAGGCATGGGCTGTAAAGTAATCCCAGTAACGGTGTTCGAGGATTTGAGGGGGAAAGGTGCTTCAACGAGCATGCGATGAACACGGACAGAAGCTGGTCTGTGCCGGAGAACGGAGAAATCTATAAACCCATGATCAGAGTGAGAGCTTCTCGGCGCGCCTCAGGGTAACCGGAGAGAGCACAGGTCCTATAGATCTAGGGGCTTAGGACATACACGTGAACCAACTTGACCTGACCCACCCCAACACGGCACACAAGCTACGAGTGTATCCAGAAATGTTTACCGCCACCAACCACGTCCTGGGCCATCAAATCAGTCTCGCTTAGTTTTAAAAGAGTGACATCACAGGAAGTGTCTTTGCTTGAGACCCTCAGGGACCCGGGGAACGAGCGCCAGGCGAGAAACCCTGTGCACCTGGGTTATTGCTATCCCACTGGCTGTTACTGCTAAACCGCCTGTGTCGCAGAGTAGAACCAGGAGGCGGCCGAGATGTGACCCCTTATGGGAGCCCCACTTAAAACAGGACCCCGGCTCCCAAGAGTGCCAGTGAGCTGCCTGGGTTGCCTGCCGATATCGGCCAATCAGGAGGAGGTGCTCTTTTTCTTCTTCCCTCAATAGCATATTGGATGGGAGTGGGAACCCGAGGGAAACACTTTCTGTATAAGCAGGGCGCCCCTCTGCCCCCGGAGGCCAGCCTGACTGCTCCGTGTTGGTGCTGGGGCTTCCTTGGGCTCTGCTGCAGCCCCAGTAAAGCGTGGCCCGTGCCTTTGATTTTCAGGTCCTGCGACTCTCTGACAGCAAATGTTAAAAATCATCGATGATATGATGTCTAGAAGAGCTCAAGTGGGAAATTATGCAACAGCAACAACAACAAATCTGTGATTCAAAGGGATATTACAAAGGATGTTAGAGAATATTTAGAGCCTGCTTGACAACGAAAACAACATATCAAAATGCATATGCAGCCTGAGGCAGTGTGAGAAAGGAAGTTTATGGTCCTGTGCACGCAGATCATTGATTTCTTGCTTCTTCCCTTTCCTACAAACATCCGTGTCCAGAAGCTACAGATAATTAGGGTAAGAGCAGAGATCAATGAAATAAAGACCGGACAAATGATAGAATCAACAAGAACAAAAAGGAGGATACGCTGAAAAGACCTACAAAACTGAGGAATCCCAAGCTAGATTAATCAATAAAAAAAAAGAAATAAGGTGCAAATAATCAGTATGAGAAAACTTTTTTGTGTGTTTTTTCATGTTTATGTATTTTTGAGAGAGAGAGAGAGAGAGAGACGGGGTGTGAGCAGGGGAGGGGCAGAGAGAGGAGACACAGAATCCGAAGCAGGCTCCACACTCCGAGCTGTCAGCACAGAGCCCGACACGGGCTCGAACCCACAAACTGTGAGAACATGACCTGAGCCGAAGTCGGAAGCCCAACTGACTGAGCCAAACGTGCCCAAAACGTGTGCATTTTATTACATGAAAATCATACTTCAATAAACACAAAATGAAGCAATTATGGAAAGGGTATCTCCGACCATGGGAACTGCTTCCTGAGCACATGGCTGGCACTTAGCAATCCTGTGTGTATACCGCTTTATTAACCACTGCCACATTAATGGTGACAAGAAACACTTCACGTTTGGGATAGGATTCGCAAACTCTGAGAGAGTAAACAGCGTACTCCAGGCTTTAGAAAGCGCGTGGCAACATCAGGACTGAAACTCAAGTTTTTTCGCCTCTTAGTTTCTGCTTTTCCCAACAAGAATACTTTGCTATCCTTACCTTAGGAAAACACTGATGTAATGTTGCTTGTTTCGTCCTGAACCTCTGAACTTCACTGACTCGTAATTGGAATGATTATAATTTTATAGCAATGCATGCATTTGGAATTCTGACTTAATTAAGAGTCACCCGATGATCTGAATGAGAATGTTTTCCTTGCCTTCAGTCTCGGGCTTTGGAGCGCCACCATCTGGATGGATGCTTCCATATGCCCCCATAGCAACGTAAGCTTCCCTCCACCGCGACGTCCATTCCATGGCCCCCGCTTTTCTGTTTCTATGTCTGCCTCTGTCCATCATTAGTCTCAGAGCTTTCCTGTGTGTGGGTAGAGGAGAAATTATTTCTTATTCATCTTGTATCCCAGGCTTATTATAGTGTGTGGCACTCAAATACTTAATGAATAAACACGTAGGGCAAATGCCTTAGGGGAAGCTGGCACCTCCTGGTCCGCCATATGTCACCACAACTGCATCGATACATTGATTAATAGTTTGTCTGGAAGTGGCACCTGGGTGGCTCAGTCAGTTAAGCGTTGGACTCTTCGGCTCGGGTCATGATCTCACAGTTCGTGAGTTCGAGCCCCGAGTCGGGCTCTGCACTGACAGTGTGGAGCCTGCTTGGGATCCTCTCTCTGTCCCTCCCCCACTTGTGTGCCCTGTCTTTCTCAAAATAAATAAATAAACTGAAAAAAATTCATTTGTCTGGAAGGAAAGGTCCTTTATGATGCAGTTGATGATATTAAAAGTATTATTTTCATTGTGCTATTAAATGTAGCATTGTTCAGTGTGCTTGCTTATTGGCCAGTATCCGCACGGGGCAGAGATTGTATGGAGATAAACATCTATAGTGGCTGGAACAGTCTTGAACGTATTATAGTAGCTGCTTAATTTGTGAAATGAACAAATGTGTTTTTACGCTTCTATAACACAAGTACAGTTCTGCAAACTTCCCCGTCTTTCTCTGAATTGATCCTGGTTTCTGTATCTTGTTAATGCTCCCTTCTTTACCCAAGGCATTGTCTTCCATTTTGGAGTAAGATTTTAGGGTGTGCTTTTTACATATGGTCCTCATTACACAATTATTCTTATTTATGGTATAACATAGATATTAGCCTTTTTGTATATGCATAATCAGCTTTCCCAGCACTATTTATTCAATAGCTTAGCATTTCTTTGATTTGTAGTGTCATTTACCAATGTTCTGTATATTAGCAGACAATTGTGTGTTCTTTATTCTTTCCTGTTAGCTATGTTGGCATTGATATCATAGTGTTTGAATCACTGTTTAAAATTTTTTTTTTACATTTATTTATTTTTGAGAGACAGAGAGAGACAGAGCACAAGTGGGGGAGGGGCAGAGAGGGAAAGAGACACAGAATCCGAAGCAGGCTCCAGGCTCTGAGCTGTCAGCACAGAGCCCGACACGGGGCTCAAACCCACAAACTGTGAGATCATGACCTGAGCTGACGTTGGACACCCAACTGACTAAGCCACCCAGGCACCCCAAATCACTGCTATTTTATAATGTTTGATACCTAGTAAGACATTTTTTCCCTAAATATTTTTAAATATTTATTTATTTATTTACTTGCGGCAGAGAGAGAAAGAGAGAAGGAGCAGGAGCAGGGGAGGGGAAGAGAGAGAAGGAAAGAGAGAATCTTAAGCAAGTTCCATGCTCACCAGGGAGCCCTAAGTGGGGCTAAATCTCACAACTGTGAGATCATGACCTGAGCTGAAATCAAGAGTCAGATGAACGTTTAAATGCCTGAGCCACCCAGGTGTCCCAAGCAAATTTTTGTTTTGTTGAAACTCATTTGTCCTCTTTTTCCATTTTACTAATTTATTATCTAATACATCTGCCCTATTTTTATTTTTATTTTGCCAAGTTTATTTATGTGTTTTGAGAGAGACAGAGACAGTGCAAGTGGAGGAGGGGCAGAGAGAGAGGGAGAGAGAAAGAATCCCAAGCAGGCTCCATGCCACCAGCACAGAGTCTGACATGGGGCTCGAGCCCACGAGTTGTGAGATCATGACCTGAGCCAAAATCAAGAGTCGGATGCTTAACCGACTGAGCCACCCAGGCGCCCCTGCCCTAGTTTTCAAAGCTTATTTTAAGTTTGTAATTTCTCAAGACATTTACTTTTAGTGTCTTTTCTTAACACCCGGATTCCCCCTTTCCGACCCTACTTCGGAGGACCCTGATAAGGTACTCTTCACGTCATTCAGTTCCTAATATTTCATAGTTTCCTGTGTGGGTTCAGGTGAGTAACTGAGGACAGTTTAATGAGGAGGCTGTACACACATGTGTGAGCAGGGTTTTAGGAAACCAGGAGGGGAGAGTGGAAACACTAAATTTAGCACCAACGGGAAGCTGTTACCACTCTCAGAACTGAAGGTTTGGGAGAGGAAAAGCTGACCAGAACAGAGAGAGGGGCTCCTGTAGGAGCTGTCGTCTTGGGGGAGAAACTTCTTCAACCTACAGCAACCCATCACTGAGGAATTCAGAGAATAAGTCTTCCTTTTTCACTCTGTTTCCCCATCCAGTCTCCTGCCAATACTTCCCATCAGTCGAAACCAACCAGAGCCCGATGGCAAGGGAACCACAGAGGAGGTCCCTGTAGCACTACCCTCCTACCCCCCAGGTTCCCTGCACGTGGAAGAAAGTCAGAGAATGGAGTTGGATGGTGTAACAAAAGTGTCCAGGTCTCCTTGGGACCTTCTCTTACCTTCCTCTCATTCAAGTAAAAATAACTATGTTCCCAACATAGGGAACAACAAAGTTCCATGAGCCGTGCTATCATTAAGGAGTGATGTCAATACCAGAAGACTAAAATATTAGCCAAGCCACCACCTGTCTTCTTAATAAAGTCCATGGGGGTAAAGATGGAGAAAATGAGTGAATAACAAAAGCCATAGCTAATCGATCTCTGGTTTTGGATTTGTCAGGATGCCTAAGTTGATAATTATAGCTGTCATTTTTCACTATGAATTTCATGTTCCCTTTATGGCCTTTCAGTACCTCAGCTGGATCGGGTTCTTTGCCTGGTGAAGTCTTTCAAACTTTCCTTCCTTTATGTTCCAAATCTCTAGTATTCCCGGCTTTACGGGGCTGTTGCAGTGTTCCATTGACCAGGACTATTGGCAAAGGAGACCGTGTCACTCAGTGGCTTCCCTGAGTTCAGACATTGTCTTTCTTGTTTCCGTGGGCAGCAATAAATTGATCTTCCCTTGGTTTGGCTGGGCAGTCCCTTTATGGCTATTGACTCAGCAGTGCAAGGGGACTGCTCCGGGCAGCCATCGGCTTGCAGTTCATCACCATCCTCTCTGTCTCCCTTGGACACTGGGGCCAATCCATCCTCAAGTTGGGAGGACAAAACAATGTCTTTCGTGGGTTATTTGTGTAATAATGATGAGTCCACTTTCTTCTCCACCTATTTGTTCGAGACTCGTGCGTTCTAGCTATGGGGAAATGGCACTATATGTCACCTACTAAGATTAGGGTTTTCAGTAGGGCATGCTACCTTTTTATTAAGCCACCTGCATCTGGGTGCTGGACACATGGTATAGGGTCTGTGAATTTCATGGGCATGAGCTCATTGCTGCACTTTCTTTGGTGTTATGAGAATCCCTGGCTAGAGGCAATGTTGTGTGGGATACCATGGCAATAAATAAGGCATTTGGTGAGCTCACAAGTGAGGGTGATGCAGAAGTATGGTGGGTAGCAAAGGCAGACTCATATCCAGAGTAGGAGTCTTCCCTTGTGATGATGAACAGCCGCACCCTCTGTATGGAAAGACTTGAATATAATCAGCTTGACACCAGGTACCAACTGGTCTCCATGGAAAGTAGGACCAGATCAGAGGCTCAACACCGACCTCTGCTCTCAGGAACGTGGACACTTAGCAGGGGGCATGCTTGGTGAGGAGAAGTCCATGGTTGTCAAAACTTCTTTATACACATCCCCAAGGGCAATCAACAATGTGGCTCCAGAAAGAAACACTGATTGTTGCAAGATGCTTCATCTTCTCTACGCGATGATTGAGAGCCGACATATTGGATGGTCTCTGGTGGGGCGTTTGAGTGGGAAACCAGAGTCTTCCTAACTGTGCCCATTCCAAGAGGTTTACCTGTATATTTCTCTTTCAGACTGCCTTGTCACACATCTTTGGAACTTGTTATTTCCAAGTTTTTGAGTGGTCTCTTCCAATAAATTAGGGGTGCTCTCTCTAACTCAGGCTGTCTCCCATTACACATAAATGCACTATCACATTGACTTCCTGGATTCTGCCCACTGGGAGGATTTTCCTTCCCTGCTGTATTTTATAGCCATCCCTGTTCGGGGCTATAGAACTTTTGGCTAGTTATGTGTGTATTATGCAAACCCATCTGTAAACCAGGGCTACCCTTTTTGTTAGCTTTTCATAGGGAACCCCCATGAGGCCACAGTTGTGTGTTAAGGGCAAAGCATTACAGACAGCAATAGGTTTATGTACCGGGTGAGTGAACAACCTGGCTAGTTATGCAGTTATTTTGTGTCTGTTCTGATATATACCATTTCCAAATGGATAATTGAAGATCACTATTAATCTCCAATGTTATTATTTGGTAGATCAGAAAAACACAGTTATGATGGACAGTTTGGGTATCACAATTAATTGGTGCCTTATGGTTAAGCATTAAGTTTCTACCAGGGTCAACAGGCGACCAGGAACTACTTACCAAATTGAGGATAGCTGTTGGCAAGACGGCATGGCTCCCTTCGAAGCTCAGGGGACTACGTGGTGATTCTTGCATTGGGATTTGTCAGAATCTCTATAAAATACGTCATCTGTCCGTCCCACAGGAATTACCACCGCATATGTCGGCACACAGCCCCAAGTGACAATGCCACCAGAACCCGTTGCCTGGACCTGATACAGTGGTCTAGGCTGTAGACTTTCTTGCTCTTTACTCTCTGCCCTGAACCAGCCTTCTTAAAGTTTACTCAATAATTATATTTAGGAGCATGCCTATGTGGCCTAGATGCAGCCTGCAAAAAGTCCATCGAGAGCTGTGTCAACGTCTTTGAAATGGGGCCACAAAATGAGGCGACATCTCTCTCACTCTAGGGGCCATTCTGACATAGCTCAGCTACTGCCTCTAGAAACCTTGCCAGTGTGGTAAGTCTTCAAACTTGCGTGAGATTTATCTCTCACCTTCCCTTAGGCTTGCTGCTTCCTCTGATCAGACCCCGTCAGTCCGGTGCCATCCGGGTAACATGATACTTGACGAGATGTTAAGACGTTCAAGTTCCTTCTGGTCTGTCTTACGAAAAAGCAGGAGGGGTCGGCACAGCCGTGAGGTAGGATCACGACGATGTGCTGATGCTTGATCCACATGAGACACCTTGTTTCCGATCACCTTTGCTGATAGGAATGCCAGGCCAACATTCTGGGGGGTCGCACGGTGTTGGCTTCCTTTGGTGAAGATGCTACATTTAAAACCACAGCCACAGTGGACATCGTCACCTGATTAAGGGTACAGTGACCACGGTCATTCCATAGGACTCATCCGGTGTTCTCACCATTCAAACAGGAAAGGCAGGAGGAGACGTGGAGTTCTCCTTATCCTGCGGGCTCTGGTAGCATTGATGCCTAAGGCGTGTGGTGTTGCTATTGGTTTACAATTTTGGCAAGGGAAAGGCAGCTCCCAGAGCTTTCTGTTGCCTTTTTCTACTATAGTCTTCCTCATTTCACAGGTCAGGGAATCAGTGTGGGGATTCTGCCAGTGATGAGGCATCCTTACTCTCAATACGTATCCCAGGGCTGGGGGAGTACACACAGCATGTGTCCGTTGTTCCACTGGACTCCTTGTGGTAAAGAGTCTGACTGAGAACATCTATTGCTGGACTTTCATAAACCCTCCTGGGGGAAACATTCATTAGCTTACCTGACAATTAGCATCGGTCCAGAGCCAGATGCGAATAACCTCCAGAGGCTTCTTTGTCTTGCCTTTTGGCCAGTAAGTATCCATCATTGTGAAATGGCTTCCAGGCTCACCTGTGAGGTTTAGAGATCGTTTCCTGTATGTTCTCATGACCACACACGTGTAGGAGGCCAGGAGAGGCACCCGAGAGAGTTCAGGGCATACTGGAGTGGGGGCGACCTTGATGGAGCATCCCTGGTAGGAGACCATTACCGGGCTTGCCTCTCGCTGGCCCATCCAGGCGGTCTGACATTTCAGGGGGGCTCATGCCCCTCCCCACACCACACAGAGTGTCAGCCAGGCGGGCAGGTGCTTTGGGCATTTGTGAGCACAGGTGAAGGAAGAGACAGATGGACAGGACTGGAGCTGAAGGAGAAAGAAAGGACCTAGAGCGCGGGGCTCTGTCCACAACGCAGCACTGAGAGATGGGAAGGGCAGGGGCAGCAAAGACAGAGGAGCCAGAAAGAGTAGAGCCGGAGGGGAAGTCATTTTGTTTGTTTGAGAACATGCCTGAATGATGAGGGAGAATTTTGGAGGAGATAAAAAGGGACATGACAAGTGTTATTAGGGTGTAGAAGCTAGATTACCCCTAATGACCTTTGAGAGTTGCCAGGAAGGACTGAAGTTAATTTTAACTAATTTACCTCCTGTTTGTACTATATAATCATCATCATCATCATCATCATCATCATTAATTAATAATAATTTATTAAACATTACTATTATCATTATTATAATTATTATATATGTGATAGAGTCCTACTGGTGTGAACCACAGGGGTCATGGCTTCAATAGCCACAAGCGACTGTTTCTAGGTCCCCGCCTGGTTCTAGGTCCTCCCTGAGAGCAGGTTTCCCTCCGGGGGAGAGGAGACCCCACGGGGGGGGGGGGGGGGGGCGGAACGTGACCGCGTCACCACAAGCAGGATGCTGGACACCAGAGCCAAGCTCTGCAGACGTCCCAGTTAGGCTCACATGTTGTCCTTCCTTCCCCCCTCCACCTTCATTTTGCCAAAAACTCTGAGTTGGTAAAGGGGGGTGGCTCTGACCGGCTCGCCCCGCTGTAGAGCCTAGAACTGGCCACCAGGAGGCAGTGTTGCCTCTTCTCAGACGCAGGGTGAGAAGGCCCCAAGTGGGAAGAAAAGCCAGGAAGGCTGGATTCCAGATTAGTACAGATAATAGAGAGAAAGGAGAGACAGGGGAGCAGGGATGCGAGGTAAGTGCTTGCATGGAGTGTGGGGGGGAGGTGAGGCCAGAGAAAGATGGAGGCCAATTCAGGCTTTGGTTAAGCCTTCTGATCTAATGAGTCCTGATCTCATCTGTGACACCCCCCCCCCCAACCCCCGTAGGTGGGTATTTAGCTGGTTTACCAGAAAACGTCTGGTGTGGAGTGGTTTAGCGGAGCGAGTTCCACGAAGGCAGGCCTGCGGTCTCCCCGTCTTTCTCTCAGTGTCCAGAGCGTGTCTGACTTGTAACAAGCCGTCCAGAGAGTGCCTTAACAAGGCATCTGACCCTTGCTGGGTGCTGCCTGTGGAGGCACAGGTGTTCAGACCAACCGTGCACCCTGAGCTGGGAGCCCTCCACCAAGCGCCCCAGCTCCCCGTGCGCGAGGCCTCCCTCACAGATGTGGGACCCGGTTCTCCCGAAGGCCGGGCTGCAGTCACGGGCACACATGAATGAAAGCAAGAAATGGCCATAACTGAGAAATACAAGTCTTCTTTCAGTAGGTGAGACCTCACAGGTAAAGGACGTGTCCCTTGTGAAGGCTCCTAGAGACTTGCCTGATGGACCTCAAGGCTGGACGCAAACCTGCCGTGTAATCCATGGTCTAGACAGCTGCCTTCACGCTTAGTGAGGATGCGCACCAGCCGGCCGTCAGAGGCTCGGCTCACGTTGGGCCTCCCCAAGTCCCCCTGACAGCCCTCAGGTGACCAGAATTCTAGATGGTACGATTCTTGTGTGTTTCATCCGTCTAGGCTGAGCCCTTGTTCAGTCTCCTCTACAAGCTCCTGGCTTTCTTTGAGTCTGCAGAGTTGTGTCCTCTAGGTAAGCACACCATGGTAACCTTCCCATACTCCATAAAATCCGATAAAATCTTAGGTCTGTACCTTCCGTTCTTCTCAGTCTGGTCCTTTTCTATTTATTTATTTGTTTGTTTATTTATTTATTTAGAGAGAGTACATGTGCAAGTGAGCAGGGGAGGGGCAGAGAGAGGGAGAGAGAATCCCAAGCAGGCTCCGTGCTGTCAGCGCAGAGCCTGATGCGGGCCTCAATCCCATGCATCGTGAGGTCATGACCTGAGCTGAAATCAAGAGTCGGACACTTAACCAACCGAGCCACCCAGGTGCCCCCGGTCCTCTTCTTCTGTCCCCACCCCCTCCCCCCATCGGCCACCATCCATCTGGCCATCCCATCCATGCCAGAAACACCACCAGGTGCCACTGGCCATTCTCAGCTCCACTGCATTTTCCATCCCATTGTCTGTTTCACTGCCTTACTGACGTCATAGCTTCTTTTTTGCTTTTCTTTTCAGACATCTGTGATGTCTGATATACTGGAATAGCTTATAACCTGCCATCTTACCAGCCTCTGTTTGTACGTTTCTAGCTCCTTCAACATTCTCTGCTCACCAAGGGCAGGAGAGATCTTCATATGCATAGTGTCTTTCATTGTTTGGCCACACAGAATGCTCCAATAGACGTGAAATCGCTCCCTAGAGGAATGGCCCATAAGCTCTGCACTGGGAATAAGACTGGAACCCATGAAGACTAACTCGTCCAGGGATGTTTCTGTTTTGCTCTCTAGAGGATACATACAAATACCTACGTTAGGGAAAGCAGCTGTTTTCATAGGCACATGCTTCCATAAAATCATCTCTTAAATACATGTAACATTTTAATATATGTAATCTCCGTCATATGAGGCAGGCAGAGCATATATTACTTTCCTAAGGTTTTAGCTATAAGATGAGAAGATTGAGTCCCAGAGGGGTTAAGTGATTGCCAAGGTCACGTAGCTAACACGTGGTAGCACTTGGCAGGAAATAGGGTTTTTCATTTTTCACTGCATTGTCCTTTCTTCATTGTACCTCGCATCCCTTGACTTGTGGAGTGGATGATGGATGGATGTCTGCTCGTGGAGGCTGATAATGTGTATCTCTGACCCCAGCTTCAATAACTGACAGGGCCGAATCTTTTGAATTTGGGCTTAAGAAAGAAGACACTAACTGGGATGAAATTAGGTGGTTTAAAATGCATTTTGAGATACTTCACCTGGAGACACAGTACTGACAGGTAAATAGAACGAATGCGGAGAAACCTCTTCTCTGCCGATGAATAACACATTGCTTTTGGGCAAGTAGGTAAATTCAAGGAGATTGTCTTTCCCACCAGCTACACTTAAAAAGTTTAGTGCATGAATAATTGAGCAACTTCCTGGCACACTCAGTATTTATTTGTAAGCCTGCTCTGGGCAGAAAAAGAGAAAAAAATATTTTGAAAACAAGTTTTGCATTAGCTAGGAGTTTATTTGTTTGCCAGAAGATTACATAATTACATTTGCAAAGGAACATATCGCTGTGTCTCCTTGTTTTCTTGTTGATGCACCAAGGGGAGGCATATGAGGCAAATCAGGAGGGAGAGGGTAAAAATCTGAGTCGGCGGGTGCACGTGTCCGTTGCTGGAGATCAGAAGAGAACCTCCGGAAATGTGTTTGCACGTCGACTACGATCCTCGTAAGAGTCCTACAATACCGTCGTGTTAAGATCGTCTTTGCACCTGTCTTTTCTCTCCAGTTAGGCCAGTGGCCGGTCCACCAGGGGCACACAGCTTTACAGGAGGTGGTTGCTCAGTAATGGTTGAGTGAATATTTCCTATTCCACGACCCTCACAACGTCATCTTTTTAAAACTTAAGTTCGGACATGTAAGAAGGAGAGAGCGTTACATGTGTTCTCGGTCCAGTGGGGATGGGGAAGCCGCATCCAGAGAAAGCTTCTTGGGTCTGAGGAAGAGCTGAGGTTGAACTTGTGTGAGGGAGGAGAGCGGCCGCCGGGAACAAACCAAAAGATGGATTCTAGGGACATCAGCACCGGGGATCTGGGAAGTGGACGCATATTGTAAGCAAGGTGTCTTGTTTAGACCTGGAAGTCTCGCTGATCTTGCGTTCATTTCTTCCTTCACTGAATTAATGATTTCTCAACTCCTATGTGCTGGCAGTGTTGTGGCTGTGGGTATACAGCGGGGAGGGGAAAAGACACCCACATCTGCCCCAGGGGGGCTCGCACTCTGGGGCAAGGCGGATGGGAAACACGAGCAGGAGCGTGTGACGTAGTGTGACTGGAGACTAGATGGAGATTCCCATTGCCTGGGAACACGTGTGACCCAGGATCACGCAGTTACCTTTCTGGGGCCAGGGATTGAACTTGACCTCCTGGGACTACATTCCTCCCAGAAGAAGCCATCGGAATCTCTGCCTTTATTTAACATCGATTCGAAAAAAAACCCCAAACTGCTTCATTTAAATAGCTTTAAGCAAATACGGCTTAGCGTTTCTTCATAGGAGGGCATTAAAATCCAGACCTGGTGCTAACTCGGGGCTTTGCCAAGCAAACTGCAGCTGAGGGGGGCAGACAGGAGAAAGCGGATGCTTATAATGTGCTTGGTCATCACACACGTTCTCTTCCTCTTGTCCTCTCTCTTTCTCTCTCTCTTTCTGTCCACCTTGCATGCTGGCTCATAGGCTTCCATTGAAAAAGTCAGCGCTTGGCTCTATTTTCTTGGTACAGGCATTTCCTGCAATTAGACAGACATTGGCACGTTTGAGATTTTCCTTTACTCTGAATTCAGGTTTCCGCTAAGAAGGGCAGATACAGAGATGGAGAAGGCAAATACAAGGCTTTCCTCGCCATCGTACTTCCTAAAAGAAATATTTGTGATTATTCTTCCTTCCTGCCACCCTCCTCCATTGTTTCCTTACCTTTTTGGTCTTCTCTGTACGCATGTACAGTTGTGTGTGCCCTGCCATGAAGCTGTACCCTTGGTTCAGACACGGGCGTGTCTGGGAGAGACGGATGGGGCTTTGCTGTCCTCTTTCCCCAGCCTTTGGCTCCCGGTTCTGCCAGTGGCTCTTCTGTCTACCAGTTCAGCCGTGTCGGATGGCCCCTCGGTCTGCCAGGATGCCCTGTCTCTTCTTCTTGGCCCTTTGGGTCCAGGAAATGGTAACCCCTCCTTTGCTGCTGGTCCCTGGGTGTTTCAACTTTCTCTGGGAAGAGGAGGCGGAGGGGCGTGTGTGAGAAATTGTGCCTGTCTTCTTTGTAATGACCTCCACCCTCTACGACTGGAGAGGGGGCACGAGCTTGGAGCATTTGGGGAGCGGTGTGGTGTGGTGAAATTGGGGCAGGGGTCGGGGTGCGGGGCAGGGCAGCCGCAGGGAACGGGAGGTCACCCCTATGTCGCCTGAACTCACAGCCTGCTCTTAAGGCAACTTTCCAAAAGTTCTAGTTCCGTCTTGGAGAATGCCATTCACTCCGCTTTCTACTTAGTGAACGGAAGCAGAGAATGTCCTCCACCTGCCCGGGCGGAAGCCTGTGACTAAGAAAAGAATAATCTGAAGGAAACGATGCTCACTTTTCTGATTGAAAAAAGCATCAAGGTTCAATTTAGGCACCCACAATTCTATACTTACACTTTTCAAAAAAGAGAGCGAAATAAGTCGGTCAGAGAAAGATAAATATCCTATGATTTCACGCATAAGTGGAACTTAGGAAACACCACAGATGAACAGAGGGGGAGGGAAGGAAAAATAAGACAAAAACAGAGAGGGAGGCAAACCCTAAGAGACTCTTGAATACAGAGGACAAACTGAGGGTTGCTGGAGGGAGGTGGGGTGACGGGCATTGAGGAGGGCACGTGTCGGGATGAGCACTGGGGGTCGCACGTAAGGGATGAATCCCTGGCTTTTACTGAAACCAGTCCCTACACTGTATGTTAAGTAACTTGGATTTAAATAAAAATTTAAAAAGATACAAATTAAAAAATTAAAAACAATTTTAAAAAGTATCGTAACCCCTAAACAGTGTTTAAAGAGAGAGAAATCTTGCCCTTGTTTTTATGCGTTACCTTCTAAAATGTGGACTTTGAGTTAATCGTCAGATTTGTAGGACTATGGTACTAACTCCCGCCAGTGAGGTGAGCTCCTACTTTTGCTTCCCAGTGCCGTTCTGAGCATCTCCTGACTTTTAGAGGGTGAGAATAGAGTCGGGGAAGAACCCTGGGAAGCATGAGGGTGATTTCGTCGCCACCTCTACTCTCCTTCTGGCGCTCCCAGCCCCTGACGGTTCTCACCCTGTCCCAATGGCACTGACGGTGGGAAGGGTGGCTGGGAAGGCAGGAGTGGCGGTGGGGAGGGGCGGGGCACCAACTGTGTGAAGCGGGGAGATTCAGGGCTGACCCTGAGCTGTGAAGCCTCAGAGTGGAGGTGACTTTGGCAGGGAAGGGGGTAAGAAGGGCGCAGGCAGGAGCGACGCGGGAGGACAGGAAGGCCGTTTGGGGGGAGCATTACTCTGAGGTCAGACAGAGTGGTTTTACCCAATTGGATTCCACGTCTGCCTGAAAGAGCTTCGTCACATCTCGAGCGGGCTCGGGGTACAGGCGTGCGTTCATGCAGGCTGCTGCAGAGCTTTGTCGAGTGCCTGTTCATCAGCCACACGGCCCTGTGTGGTGGGAGCGGGGATGGCCTCGAGGATCCAGCTGCTGCATGACAGAGGATGGTGGGGAGTTGACAGGACTCGGGTCCCAGAAATTATCCTAGAAAATTGACGTGCACTTGAGCTCTTACCTGAGACTATGTGAGTTGTATTATGTGCCCCATTTTGCGGAGGGGGAAACTGAGGCTCATAGGTAACTTGGCCTAAGTCTCTCGGTTAGCAAGGGTCAGAGTGCGAATTTGAATGCCAGCCTGGCTGATTCATGAGTCCCGGCTGTGTTCAGAGCCTCTAGGGGGGCCCTGAGCCTTGGCCCCGGGCAGGCAGGGCCCCTTGGCGGGGGTGGGAGGGAGGCTGTCACATCATGCCCCCTGCTCCCCACCTCCCCATCCTCTGCCGGCCTCCCCCCTCCGCTATAGATTGGGAACTACCAATGAGTGATGTGAAATAGCCTGGTGACTCACTTCAGACAAGCTGGGTGTGGCCACAGAGAAAAGGGGGCCCCTTTCTTTAGTGAGATCAGTGAGGTGAGCTCTGGTTCTCCGCAGTGGGGTCAAGGATCCGCCCGTGCTTATCAGTGGAAGATGAGCCCAGGGCAAAGAGGGTGGGGGCGTGCCCCCCCCCCACAAGGGCGGCCCAGCAGGGCACCGGTCGGTCGACGGGACCCTAAGCCCCAGCTGTGGTGGTTGGGGTAAAAATAGCTGCACCTTGGATGCCCAAGGAAACAGAACTAAAACTGGGGATGCCCATGGGGCTTGGACAGGAAGCCCTCCAGATGACAGAGGGCTCCCGCTGGGGGTGGGGGCTGCTTCCCATGCCTCCTCCCAGAAAACGACTTCAGCTCAGGTCATGATCCCGTGGTTCGTGGGTTCGAGCCCCGCATGGGGCTCTGTGCGGACAGCTCGGAGCCTGGAGCCTGCTTCGGATTCTGTGTCTCCCTCTCTCTTTGCCCCTCCCCTGCTCGTGCTCTGTGTCTCTGAAATCATTAAAGAAATTAAGAAAGAGAAAACATCAGATGATTTGGGTTTGGAAGGGCTTTTCTGGTCTATTTATCTTCATGAAGGAGGTAGTATTTCCCCCCTTTTGACAAATGTAGAAATAGATGTAGAATTATTACCTGGGGGTTTTTTGTTTGTTTTTAAAGAGAAATAGCAAAACAGAAACCAGATCTCCGGTGTCCTGGTTCTTAGCCAGCCTCTGTGTACTGTCATCATCCTGATGTTGCAAAGGAGCGTTCTCAGGAAGCCTGTCGCACTGCACTGAGTGGAAAAGGGCCTCTCTCCCCCAGCAGGTGCAGAGTTTGAGAGGAGGGGGACGGGGCAGGGCGAGGGGAGGAGAGAGGGCCAGAGGAGAACGTGGCCCCACGCCATGGCTGGTCTGCTGTTGAAGTTCAGTCCCTGGAGGAGAGACAGCCGGTCAGAGGCCGGCACCGCTGCCCTCGGGGGAATGGCCATCAGCTGCCGAGCCCCGGCCCCTGTGGACCTTAGGATACAAACCAGACGGTTTAAGACCCTGGTAAATGTCCTGGAGAAAATAAATTGTGGCGACAGACCATGGAGATGGGGCGGGTGGGTTTCACAGGACGGTTTGGGAAGGACTTTCTGAGGAGGTGACTTTTGAATCGAGACCAACGTGAGGTTGGGGCTGAGGCTGGACAGGTGGGTGGGTAGGGTATCTTCAGGGAAGCGCAGGCACCAGGCCTGGTGGGAGAGGGACCCACCCGAGCTCAGGGACAGAGAGAAGTGTGGCTGGAGCCTCAGAAACGTGGGGCCGCAGGATGCGGGGGCGCAGGTGCGCATACATGGGGCAAAGGATGTGTTCTCGCTAACGGGGTCCCAGGACCCCCCAATACCAGTCCTCCCCAGCTCCTCCCACCGCCACACTCCTAACACAGGGGGTCCCGTTTCCCCTTTAGAGAGAAGGTGAAGCCACATGCTGTTTGCTATTACTCAGAATGGTCCCTTGCCACACTGTACCTCCTGCCACGGTGTGGCCTCCTCTCCTTTCTTCAAGTCCACAGCAGGCCATCGACACGGGACCAGGTGCATTATAGGTGTCTGTGTGTATTGTGTGCCCGTGTGTCGGTGACTTCGCTTGAACGGAGCGTTTGAAAACAAAACAAAACGAAACTCACCGATAATAACCACGATGGCTCTATTTTGGGGCTCCAGGAGACTGCCCCCTGAGCGGGGTCATTCTCTTTCAGCCAGGAGTCAGGAAAACACAGAAAAGTAGAAAAGGCAACTACCATTAATTAGTTAACTTTACATTTACTTTAGAAAAGAAGAAGAAGGAGAAGAAGAAGAAGCCTGGAGAAATATTGGGAAAGAAATGCATGAAAATATTAAAGCGTGGCAAAAATTATTTTACCCATCATTTCACGGCTGCATGATAGTCCATAGAACTGATGAAACATGGTTTATAAAACACGCACCCTACTGTTGAATTCTTAAATTATCTCCAAGTCTTCCATTATTAAAAAAAATAAATTTAGTAATTACCCAGCTCTGCGCATCCCCACCCCCGACAGGATTCTCAGAGTCCCAGGAGGGTTTTGCAGGAAACAACACTACTGAATGAGAAAGTATAAATGTTTTTAAAGCTATTGATGCTTATCGCCAAAACGTGAGCCATTTTCGCAAGAGCTGCTGGCCGATTTGTTAGTGGCCCCTGCCCACCCCCCAGCCCCGGCTGCGGCCAGGGCAGGTGTCCGTGAGCAGGACGGTGGCCCTGCCCCAGCAGAGGTGAAGCAGGGGGGTGGGGTCGAGGCCTGGAGGGGAGCAGGAAGTCCCTGTGGACACCGGAACCCCTAGCCAGAGGCTCTGGGAGGCCAGGTCCTTCAGTCTGAGACGGTGCCCCGGGAAGTGTCTGGACAAGAGACGCTGCCCGCAGAGCTGAGTGAAGGTCACACGGTGTCTTGGAGGTGCATGGAAGAGTGTGTACCTGTCCACGGGAACCTCTTGTCCCCACTGCCCGGGCGGGCGTCTCCCAGGAGAATGAAACAAGCATCCAGCCACACACTGAGCAGCGGCCGTGACCTCTTAATGAAAACTCAACCGGACAGTTAGGAATTGTTGACTGGGACCATTTCCTTCATCTGGAGAACGATGGTTTGATCATTTTCCTTTCCCATGAGGGTGGGGCGGAGGCGCCGTCCCATTGGGGGATCGGTTCCTGCTCCAGAGACTGTAAAACCCCTTCGCGCTCACCCTGAAAACTCAGACTCTGGATGGCAGGACACCACACGCGCCGACATTCTACCATTAAGGGAACATTGGTGTCACACGTACCAGCCCTTGTGAAGCGAGGCTCTGGGTTACTTACCTAAAGCCATGGAAGTGGGAGGGGGACGCTGAGCGCCACTGTCCCCGCCCCCCACTCATCTGAATTTATCACATGAGCCCATTGGCCAAATTTGTAGAAGCTTCTGTTCACGCGGATAGAGTATTCGTAATGGGTGCTCCTGTCCCCCTCCAACTCCTATGTCAGCCCCTACCCCCCAGTGTGATGGAATCTGGCCTCTCAGAGGCAGTTAGGGCTAGATGAGCCCCCCATGATGGGATGAGTGCCTTCACGTGAAGAGGAGGAGAAGAGGAGGAGGAGGAGAAGAGGCTCTCTCTCCCCCTCCCACTCTCCGTGCCCCCCACCCCCGTGTCTCTCTGTCTTTCCCTTCGTCTCTCTCCCCCGCCTGGTTCCCTGGGAGGAGACAAGCCAGAAAGCCAGCCCTTCGCCAGACACTGGATCTGCTGGCACCTTGATCTTGAGGACCCAGCCTCCAGAACTGGGACATGGTGCAGGTCTGTGACTTCTGCTGTGGAGCCGAGCAGACAGAGACGGCATCGCCCTTCACTGCTGCTCTGTCGGCGAGGCGCCCTCTGTCGTCCCCCAGCAGCACCTCACACCTGCCTGCTGGGAGACCCCTCGAATCTGCAGTCCCAGAGGCCACCACGGAGCCTGGGGCACGCCCAGCGGCTTGAGGGTGGGGTCTGTGGCTTATTTTCACTTGTGTGTTTGCTGTGCCTTCCGCGGCGCCCCTGCAATCTTGAATGCATAACTGGGTGCAACTTGTCCTCACAGACCAGGGAGTCCCCAACCCCTACAGGTGCCACTGCCCTGTCATTTGCTCTTTCTGCTCTGTCCAACGTGGGTGCTCGATGGTGTCAGTGTGTGTGTGTGTGTGTGTGTGTGTGTGTTCCTGCACAATGGCATCCTTGCTTGAGCACGGCAAGTAGACCCTGTCCCTCTGTCACTGGATCGTGTCCTTGTGCTAAGTCACAACCTCCCAGCATCCCTGACAGGTAACGCTGATGAGGGGTCTTTTGACCTCGAAGCGCTGTTGAAATGCTCCTTATATTCCTACCCTGAATTGTGCCTCTTCTGCCCCTGCACCTCCTGGGGCTCAGTGGGGCTTCCTCACCCAGCGGGGCAGGGGGCAGGGCGGGAGCACAGGAGGAAGCCGGCCGCGAGGAGGCTTCGTCCTGTGGGCCCGCGCTCCAGTGTCAGCAGAGGCCGGTCACCGGGTGGGTCCCCAACACGGACCAATGAGTGCGTGGCTCTGGGCCGGCCCACGGGCTTACAGCACAGGGGCCCCAGGGGCCTCACTGACGCGGGGCTCCAGGCGACTGGTGACCCCTCCCCCCCGCTGTCATCTCCATCTCCGCAGCCGGGCTCCCGCCCCCGACGGCACACCAGCTGGCTGCAGAGAGGCCTTCTTGGCGCTTTGTCCCGCGAAGTGTCCCGAACTTCCATCCCACGGGCTTCTCCCTGCAAAGAAAGGCCTTTCACCCTCTTTTCCCAAAAGACTTGGAAAACACTTTCAAACACAGGCAATTTGGGGCCTTTTATTTGGGCATTAAGCTGGGGGGAAGCGTGGGGCATACAATGCAGATTCAGTGCTTGAGAAAACCGCACAGATCGCCTTTGTTTTGTGGTCTTATTTCGTAAGTCAAGGCAGGGAAATGTCACGGGTGCTATGTCCACGTCCTGCCGGGTGGCCATCGCCCTTGTCTGGCAGGGGGTGACGTTAACCTGCATAGGGCCCGCCCCCGCCACCCACTGAGGTTAGAGATCTTCCAGAAAGGGGCCTCATCTTTCGAGACTCCCGGACAGAGTGCACTGCCTGTTGGAGGTCGGGGGTCGCTGAGCCCGCACCCAGCTGGCCGGTCCTAGAAGTGAATTTGAGCAGGATCGTGGAGGGGGCTTTGGATGGGGACACCACGCGGAGACCTCGGCAGGTTCGAAGCCGACTGCAAAGTCGACGCTGTTGCTGAGGGAAAATCTGCCCGCTGCTTTCTGGAAAGAGCAGAACGGTTCCTGAAAACTGGGAAGGGTAATCCCCACCCTGCTCCCACCAGTGGGTGTCAGTTTACCCTCAAAGCCCTGACTGCCATGATTTGGCCTTAGAATTGCGGATTGTGGGGCGCCTGGGGGGCTCAGTCGGTCGAGCGTCCGACTTCGGCTCGGGTCATGATCTCGCGGTTCATGGGTTCAAGTCCCCCATCCGGCTCTGTGCTAACAGCTCGGAGCCTGGAGCCCGCTTCCGATTCTGTGTCTCCTTCTCCCTCTGCCTCTCCCTGCCTTGGGCTCTGTCTCTCTGTGTGTCTTTCTCTCAAAAATAAACATTAAAAAAAAAAAAAGAATTGTGGATTGTGTGATTTGGGCTACAAGACTCACTCAATTATGTGAATTTGGGTTTTGTATCTCCATTGTTTTATCTGTAAAATGGAACTAATTCAAATCCCCAGGCTCCCAGGAAATCTGGGAAAATGCCACTCTTTTTCTTGAACCGCCTCACTGGCTTTCCATTTTTTTTAATGTTTACCTTTGAGAGAGAGAGAGAGAGAGTGAGCTTGAGCAGGGGCAGAGAGAGAGGGAGACACAGAATCCGAAGCGGGCTCCAGGCTCTGAGCTGTCAGCACAGAGCCCGACACGGGGCTCGGACCCCTGAACTGGGAGATCATAACCTGAGCCAAAGTCGGACGCTTAACCGACTGAGCCACCCAGGCGCTCCTGGCTTTCTGTGTTATCCTGGAGGATAAAAGCCATGCTCCTATGACAGTTCAGAGGGTTCCTGGGCCCTCCCTCGCCCCTCTCCCCCACCCCACCCCATGTGCTGTGCACACAGACTTCCTTCCAGATGTTGGAGCAGATCTCGAAGGCACCCGTGTTTGCCTCCCGCCTCCACTCAGTTCCCGGGAGACTCCAGTGGGACAGACCTCTGAGCTTCCCAGCAGCCCGGGCCCCGTCACAGAAGGTCACGACTTCTTATTCTAACACCTCTCTGGTGTCTGTGCTCTGTCTTCTCCCATAGGTACAGCCTCCAGTCTCAACCCCAGTCCCACACTTTGAGCAGTGCCCAGCATGGGACACCTGCTCAGCGAGCACTAGAGTGAGGACCAGGCGATTTCGAGGGTGCTCCAGTTTTGGGGTCCGGCGATGTTCTCAGCGCCTCTTAGTCGAAGCCTCCCCAGATTCTTTCCCTGTGCCTTGATCGCTCGATTCTCCCTCTGCTTGAAGTTTCACTTGAGGGTCTCCCAGATTCTTCTTTGCCAAGTCTCTCGGTTCCTAGGTCATTGCCAGCAGGCCACACGGTAACACACGCACCTGGGCATCTGGGCATCTGAACCACTGAATAAACCACCACGTACAGAGTTGGGTTCTTCAAACCGCAGGATGAGTGGTTCTCAGTGCTGCCTTTCTCTGCGTACCTGAAGGATAAGATCAGTTCCCAGAAGTGCCAGCACCTTCCTACAGCAGCAATTCTCAGGGAGACTGAAAATAACAAGCCCTTGAAAGGGACTTACCCGAATCAGGAAATTCTGAACGGATGCCTTCATCCCTTGAGAATTTCTGCTCAGAGTTTTGTTTTGTTTTGTTTTGTTTTGTTTTGTTTTTTGGAACAGCATCTGCATTCGGAGTAGATGTTGTATGTTTAGAAGCATCGAGAGGGGGTTAAGTGCCTTCATTTGCTTCGGATACAGGACCCCATATAATATGTGTTTGCAAGGGAGAAATATTCTTAATACAATAAAATAATGATATTTGTAATTTTTTAAAAAGTTTTTTAATGTTTTTATTTATTTTTGAGACAGAGAGAGACAGAGCATGAGTGGGTTAGGGGCAGAGAGAGAGGGAGACACAGAATCTAAAACAGGCTCCAGGCTCCAAGCTGTCAGCACAGAGACCAACACGGGGCTCGAACTCACGAACCGTGAGATCATAACCTGAGCTGAAGTCGGACGCTCAACCGACTGAGCCACCCAGGCGCCCCTGATATTTGTAATTTTTATTTGTTGGTCAATAATTGAATTGTGTTGCCTTTTTCTGGCAGGATTTAAAGTCTGATGCAGTGAAGATATTCTCCAGTCTCTTATGAAGCCTAGTGGCTTCTGCTCACCCCCCCCCCCCACCCCGCCAACATCCCCTCCCAACCTGCTGGCCAGGGGCAGGGTCCCCTCAGGGCTGTGCCCCTAGGACCAGCCTCACCCCGATACACTGGCTCACAACATGCTGGGGGCAACCTGTGTCACCCCGGGCTTTCTCTCCCCCTCGACTGGGAATTTCTCGTTCTTTAAGGTCACTTTTACTGAGGTGTCATGTATGTGCATTAGACCTCATCACCTTGAATGTATAATTTGATGAATCCTGACAAGTGTGTACGATGGTATAATTACCACCACAATCATCATATGGAACGTGTTCATATTTCAGCCGAAATCGGACTGAGCCACCCAGGTGCCCCGGAGTTTGTTTTAAACACTGTTTATAATATTCCCTTACAACCCTTTTAAAGAATGTAGGATGTATAATGACAACGTCTCCTTTATTCCGGAACAATTTGGCAATTTCTTTCTCCTTGCTTTTTCCCAAACAGTCTAACCAGAATTTTACCAAAATTATTTTTTTGTTGGAAAAAATTAGCTTTCAGTTTCATTGATTTTTCTCTACTCATTTTCCTGGATTTTTCTTTTTTGATGTTCATTCTCATGGCTAGTATTTCCTTCTTTTTGCTTATTTTGGATTTATTTTATCTTCTTTTAGTTTCTTAAGGTAGAATCAGTGATTTGAGATCATATCTTCTTTTCTAATATAAGCACTTAATGCCATAAATGAACTCCGAGTACTGTTTTATCTGTATTCTACACATGGTTTCATTTTAAACCATTTCATTCAGTTTAAAATATTTTCTACTTTAGGGACAGTGTCCTTCAAGCCTTCTCTGTCCTCACTGGTTGTTTTTTCCTTATTGTTGTTCATGTTGAACATGCTGCTTCATGTTCGAGCAGTTCCTGAAGGCCGTGCTAAAATCTCCAATGATAATTGTGGGCGTATCCATTTCTGTCTTTGTTCTACGCCTATTTGCATAATATATTTCAGATCGGTTAGTAGATTCACATTAGATGCCTCCTCGTTTAGGATTTTTAAAAAGTGAATAACCGCTTTGTTGCGAAATTTCCCTCTTCTTCCCAGTAAATATTCCTTGTTCTGAAATCTGTTTCATCTGACATTATTATAGCCAGTTCGGCTTTCTTTTGATTAGTTTTTTATGACATTTATTTTTCCATCCTTTTACTTTTAATATAGCTGTAATTCAAAGTGAGCTTCTTGGAGCCAGCATTTGGTTAGTTTCACTTTTGAAATGCAAGCTGACGATCTTTGGCTTTACTTTGAGAGTTTAGTCGTGTATGTTTGATGTAATCACTGATGTGGCTGAGTTTAATTGTACCATCTTTGCTATTTCTTTTCTGTCCCTTCTACTCTTTTTCCTTTTCCTCCTTTAGCTGCCTTCTAATTGATCACTTGAGCATTTTTATGGATCCATTTTTGTCCCTGCGACTGATTTATTAGCAATATATTTTTAATTTAGTGCCTTCTCTAAGGTTTATAACATATGGCTTTAACTTATCACGGTCTGCCTTCACATAATATTGTACCGTTTCACACCCAGTATAAGACACAATCGCGTACTTCCCTTTCCCACCTCTGTCCTTTGTGCCGCTCCTGTTACACATTTTCCTTTAACGTGTGATAGTCCTAAAACGTATCCTCAAATTGTTTGAAATCCTCCCCTCAGAAAGTGGCGTGTAAGCCACCTCCCTTGCGCGTGGCCTGGACTTAGCGACTTTATTCTAGAGATCCAGTGTGGGACTTCTGAGGGCAGCTCATAAAAGGCATTGTAGTCTCTGCTTTGCTTTCTTTCTTGGATTACACACTCTGAGAGGGGCCAGCTGCCATACTGGACAGACCCTCAAGCTGTCCATGTGGAAAGGCCCAGGTGGAGGGGAACTGAAGCTTCCTGCGACCATCCAGGAGTCCCGAGGTGGCTGACAACAGCGGTGGGAAGGAGCCATCTTGGACGCAGATCATCCAGTCCATCAAGCCTCCAGATGACAGCATCCTCTGTCATCTTGACCACAATTTCATGAGAGATCCTGAAGCAGAATCACTCAACTGAGCCACTCCCAGATTCCTGACGCTCCGTAATTGTGAGGTAACAAACGTTTGTTATTTTAAGCCGAGTGTTTAGTGTACTGATTTATGCATCAACGAATAACTAATATAAACTCACTTTCATTTTTATGGCTTTTGTTTTAAGCCACCAACTTTTAATGATATTATATCAATTATTTCATATTTAACCTTGTGTTTTCCATTTGTAATGCTCTCATTCATTTCTGCATATGGAAACTCCCATTGGACATCATTTTCTTCTACCTGAAGAAGTTCTTTTGATATTTCTTATAGTAAAAGTCTGGTGGTAATGAATTTGCTCAATATTTATTCCTCTAAAAAGCCTTTAATCTCTATTTTTTTTAATTTTATTTGGAAATAATTTTTTTCAGTTTATTTATTTGAGAGAGAGAGAGTTTGAGGAAGGGGCAGAGAGAGAGAGGGAGAGAGAAAGCTAGAGAGCGAGTGGGGGAGAGTGAGAGAGAGAGGAGGGGGAGAATCGCAAGCAGATTCCCCACTGCCAGTGAGGGGCCACACGAGAGGCTTGATCTCACAAAGTGTGAGATCATGACCTGAGCTGAAATCAAGAGTCAGATGCTCAACTGACTAAGCTACCCAGGTGCCCCTATTTGGAAATAATTTTAAAATATTTTTTTAATGTTTATTTATTTTTGAGAGAGAGAGAGAGAGAGAGAGAGAGAGAGAGCGAGAGCAGGTGGCGGAGGGGCAGAGAGAGAGGGAGACACAGAATCCAAAGCAGGCTCCAGGCTCTAAACTGTCAGCACAGAGCCCGATGCGGGGCTTGAACCCATGAACCGTGAGATCATGACGTGAGCCGAAGTCGGCGCTTAACTGACTGCACCACCCAGACGTCCCTGGAAATAATTATTAACTCACACAGGATTTTCACATTCACTACAGAGAGTTCATGTGCACTTTTTACCCCGCTTCTCGGATGACATCTTACATAAGCACAGCACATTTATCAAAACCCAAAAAGCACCATTGTAACAACGCTATTAACTGAACTACAGATTTTACAAGGATTTAACCAATTTTTACATGCACTCATGGGGGTGCACGTAATTCCATGAAACTTTATCACATTTGTAGACCAGTGTCACCACCACCACGGGGGCTCTCTCTCTAGTCCCCCTCCTGTGCTGTGACCTGGAAAATACTCCAGGCTGTCATCCAGGGTAACTGTCGGGCTCATACGTTTTCCCTTCTTTCAGGAATCATACTCTTGTGCTGTCAGTGTCTAGTATCTGGAAATGATTCTTTTATATATGCTTGTCTGGTTTTCTAGTGAATTTTAGCAGGGAGGTAAGTTGGGTGTCCAATGCTCGTCATGGCTGGAAGTGCACGAATACTCCCTGGGAACATTTACTTGCTCGCTTGACCTTCCAAGGCTCGAGTGATAGAGCTGACCAGCAGTCACACTGCTCTGTTGCGTCAGTGGGAGAGCACCAGCTTGAACTTGGCACTTCCTGTTCTTCGCAGGAGCCCATGTTTACAGGAGTATTACCTGCTTACAATGGCTTGCTGGTGTCTCCTGGTTTTTTGTGTCAATATCTGTCCCCAAATTCAAATCCATGGTTGTCCTTCACCAGACATCTCCACATTCCACTCCCTTGCTTTCTGCTGGCTCTTTAATTCTGCCTTTTGATCGGTAGGCTATTTTTACAAACTCTTGCCTTCAGAACGGTTGCTTTTAACATGATCTCAGTCTTGGCTGTCTTGTTACATAAACTTTCTCTATCTAATGCCATTTGTCACCAGGCTCTTACAGAAACCAAATCCTTAGAGAATGTCAGAATTGATGAGACTAAATGTTACGAATGACAGTCATTTGGTTTTGTAGCCAGCAGAGGTAAGTGTTAAAGGTTATTAATTACACAAAAATGCTTCCAGAGGATAGTTAATGTCAAGGCAAACGACCTACTGTGGTGAGACGGTCAGGCTTGAGGATGGTCATGAGGGAGAGAGAGTCACCACGTTTCCCTCAATTTTAGCTGAAGTTGCTGATGAGCAGAATGAACAAATTATTAGAGGTATGTTTACTGTTTGTAAGCCTGGGTCTGTATGGCTCCGAGAAAGTCCTTTTTTCTTTGTGTTTGCTTTGCTGATGATAACTCAGGAATTGCCTAGGCTACAGGTTTATTGTGGTAGTGAGTATTGACGGAGTGGCTTGAAAAAGACCTTGAAAAAAGAACAAAGGTTCCTACGGTGGAAGAAGGTAGTTATAAATACCAGCTGAAGCAGGTGGGAGCAAAATACCTTAATAGGAACACCTAGATGGACAGTGTTCTCTTGAACAACAGAACTGTGGCTAAGTGGACATCAAAGGGCCAAGCAGTCCGATGCACCCCCTTATGAACTTGGCCGCAAACTCCTTAAGCCATAGTCACCCTCTCAAGAGAGATGACCACAAAGTTGTACTTCCGCCCGACATGATACAACCGTCTTGTGTACAACCAAAACAAGCTCACCCTTCCCCAGAAGAGGATGGAGAGTCGTTGGGTGAAGCCCACTCTACTCCCTTGATATCCTGTAAATACTATGATGTAAAGTTAACTCCTATGGATACATCTTATGTTAAATGATAAGAAAATAACAGAAGGAAACAAAGAAAATATTGGAATGACATATATACAAACATACTCATAGCAAAATAAGGAAGGCATTCTTTTTGCTAGTGCAGTCCTTGTATCTGCCACTGGTTATCTGCAACTGGCTGTAGCTGGTACTTATAACTACCTCTCCCACTACCCATTCCATATTGCCTTTAACCTCAGCAAGCACTTCAGCTGGTCACGGTTCTTTGCCTGGTGAAGTGTTCTAAACCTTCAGCATCTGGTCTATGAACAGTCCACCCAGAATTGGATGGTTGTAGTTTTCCATTGACTTAAATCAAAGGACATGATAGTACTAAGTGAGGCACGTATTCCAGATGTACTCTTCTTTCCTTCTGTTGTGTGGTATCTACCACATTTCCCCTTGGTAATCAAGGTCATTGGCCCCCAGTCAATATCATAACCTTCTTCTTTGCTCATTGATTCAGAGGGTTGAGGAGCCCCAAGCGGCTGGGTGGCAATGTCTACACTTAGTTCAGTGGAATCATTATCTTTTCCTTTTGATGGGAGCAATCTTTCATTTGGAACTAAGACCTCTAGATGAGCGGAACTTAAGGTCACAAGGATGGGAAGCAAAAATGTTGCTGGTGGATCACTGCCGTTAATGCATGGAGCCACTCTTATTTTCCTGTCTTGATTCTAGGACATGTGAATCCTGGTCATGGGAGAAACAGCACCGCATGTTAGACGAAGCTTCAGAATATGTGCAGTCTTTTGGAGAACCTTGCCTCCACCCTGCAAGGTACTGCCATCTGGCCGGTGCTTTAACTGAGTCTTCAAAAGTCCATCCCATTGTTCTATCAAGCCAGCTGCTTGAGGAGGGTGGGGAATATGGTAAGAGCAGTGGATGAACATGAGCCCATTACCACACTTTATTTTCTGTGAAGTGAGTTCCTTGACCAGAAGTAATGCTGTGTGGAATACCATGACAATGGATACGGCATTCTGTAAGTCCATAGATGGTAGTTTTGGCAGAAGCATTATACGCACAGAAGCAAATCTGTATCTAGAGTAAGTGCCTTTTCTAGTAAGAACAAAATGCTGCCTTCTCCAGGATGGAAGGGGTCCAGTGCAATCAAACTGCCACCAGGTAGCTGGCTGATCACCCAGGGAATGGTGCCATATTCGTGGCTCAGTGTTGGTCTCTGCTGCTGGCAGATGGGGCATGCAGTGATTATGATTATGGTATTTAATCACATCTACAAAATACTTTTACAAAAATACCTAGATTAAAGTTTGATTAACTAGGGACTGTCGTCCAACCAAAGTAATACATCAAAAGACCATCACAGTCTAAATCCAGATTCTTGGATATCGCCTCATATCTGCTAAATAAAGATTATTTTCCATGCTTGGCTTAAAACTCCAGTTTTAAAAATGCCCCCTCCCCTGCTAGTTTTCATGCAGGAATCCTGACAGAGGTCTGTGGCAGGGGTTTGAGATCTGCAAATGCAGAATGGGGAAAGAAGGACCTTTCCGGTCAGAAGAAATATCGTGTCCTTGTTTTAGCTTGTAGAACTGATATGATGGTTTTAAAAGTTTTGCATGGGTGTATACATGTGTGTGTATTTTATTATTGGGAACAGGACAGAACGGACCCTGCCAGCACTTCGTGGTGTGCTTTGGATCTTTTGGCCAGTGCTCAAGAACCTTAGGCGAGAAGAAATGAAGGATGATGTGTGGGTCAGGCAGGATCCATTAAGCCTGGAGCTTCAGAGCAATAAAGTATGTGGTTGGCATAAGCCGAGGAATGTGATACACCAGAGACAGAATGAGCGAAGGGCCCAAAGCCCAGTCAACATTTCCTTCAAATTAAAATACCCAAATGCACTTACTCAAGTGAACCAGTGTGATCTCATGATTTTTAGGGTTGTTTTCTGCTTTTTTTTCTCTCTTCCACTTAACTGGTGTAGGGATGGGGCTGCACTGAGGAAAGGCGGAGGTTTTTGAAAGCTTGTGGTTGTTTTTGAGGACCTAGCCCCAAATCTACAACTCCTGCAAGTTCAATTCTAATCTTACTTCCTCTATGAAACCCTCCTTAGTAACTCAGCATTTTCCTTCTCTAAATTGTTGGGTCACAAGGTAGGGAGTATTATTTTCTTATTGCTGGTCTTGACATCAGGTCTGAAAGGATAATATATGGTTTTGAACATGTACTGTGTTCCTAATATTTGTTGAGAGGCTACTTGTCAGAAACAGGGGCGGAGGGAAGTGGTTTTTGTTCTTTGGTGATAAACGAAATCATCGAATTGACGATGCATTTTCTGATGGTCACCCATGTATTAATGAGGACCCTTTGAGAAATCTGTTCTCAGTGAGGCAGGCATTGATTCAGAATTGGAATCACGAAAGTGAGTTTAGGGTTTGGGTGTGCAAAGTGAGTGTTCATTTCTGTGTTCTGGGAATACCGTAGAATAACTTCACATGGAAAACTTTCACCACCTGGAAATGCTGGTCGCGTTTATCAGACATTTTCTAAAAAGTACGGGAAGTTGAGTCATTCAATACGTGTATTACTGTGTACCAAGCTGGGGAGGGAGTGAGGAACCACATATGGTTCTACATAAAGAAATATATGGAATAAATGAACACCAAAACCAAGGTGGTGGTTTCTTGGGGCGTTGCCACGGTGAAGCAGAGTAAGGAAGAGTAATTTGAGAAGAGTCTTTATTTCTATAGCTGGGGGATAAGTTCATGGGTGTTTAATACATATTAATGTGTTGTTCACACGTTTTGTAAATTCAGGAATATGTAATGAGATCACATTCTTTACGATCAACTGGATAGCTCTAGAAATATGGGTATTTTTCTGACACACGGTATGTATGTATGTGTATGTATATTTACAGGGTTGAACATCACCTGTAGGAAAATGCAGGAGCCTGACCCTTTATTAAGCTGCTAATGTCCTACTGATGCTTGTTAGGGTCACCCCAAAAAGCTAAGGACAAGGAGTTTTATCTTCTGCTCCTTCCATCACTAGGGAAAAAGCAGTATTTTTTAAATTGAAAGATGCCGGCCCAATTAATTTGACAGGTAACTGAAAGAGCTACTAGCTTTGAGTAGAGCCCAGGGCAAGTCTCCCAATTAGTCCCGACCCCCGTGCAAGAAGCCTGGCCTTCACGTTATGACAGCAGATCCAATGGTACTTAAAGTGTCTGAAACATCCGGGGTGCTGTACGGAGCCCGCGAGGAGTCCCCGGGCGCACGGAGGAAATCTACGGCCTCTTTTGCAGGAGTGGCTTCTAGCTTCCTTCCAGGCTGACCGTGGACACCGGGTAACCCGACGTGCTCTTCAAGGACCCGTAGCAGGGCATAGCCTGGGCTTGTCCAACAGCTCCCTGTCCCCAAATGGAGATGACATTTGTGGCACCTGTGGGGGTAGGGTCCAAAGGTGGGAGCAGTTGGCCAGAAAACCTCTCTCATAAACAGAGTGTCCGGTCCTGGCTAACTGCTCCCACCCAGGAACATCACCCCCTGGGAGAAGTCACTCGCGGACTTTGGCCGCCCAGCGTGGGAGGGCTCTGCACGACACGCTGGCCTCAGCAAGCAGTGGCTGCTGTGGCCTTGTCACTCTCTGAAGAGCCGAGGAGGAGGGGGACTTGGCCTCTCCTATCATCCAAGGGCCTCCCATCTCATACTTACCATCAAATCCCAAACTGTTTGGTCTTTATCAAGGGCTTTTCTTTACAGCAAAAGAAGTGAGGTGCTGAGCGGGTACTCATGGGGTCCCTGATCTTATGAAATGGCCTGTCACCCAGAAGCTGTTGACCTAACAGTAATAGATTGCCTGTTAGAAACTTAGATATGATGCCAAGGAGACGTTCCCCTGTAAGTTAGGTTCTGTCCCCCCGGAATGTCCCATAAACCCAGAGACAGTGACACAGGGAATAACACGTAGTAATGTTTTTCTATCACAGCCAGGATATACTGGTCTAGGAATCAAATGACAAACCTTAGGGGTGGATCCTGACAGTTACATCTGAGGACCCACTGGCAGTGAATTTTTATTTCCTGCTCCACCGACTAGGGACTTTGCTGAACTCGAGATTTTAGAAACTAAACGAGAAAGTAATGGTTCTTTTTGTTTGGAGGCTGAGACTAACACCTGGCAATTTGAGGACCCTCATCGCTGGGTGAACGGGACACGAGGGAGATTTACTTCCAATGATGAAGGGAAGGGGGATGCCACTGAATAATGGAGGCAGGGAAGACTGGGGCTGAGACTCACCCTTCTGGGAAATGACCCCACGTCCCGATCAGCGATGGAAAACGGCAGTGAAGTTTAGAGAGTTTGAAACGAGGGTGCTGGCGCTTTCTCTCTCATTTTCCCTTGGGCCCAGAATTTCTTGCCGCCTATTATATAGCAGATCAGGGGCGTGCACACAGAGCTGACATGGAGAATAAAGATACCTTACATTCTTGAGTGGCTCATGAATAGACACAGGGCTGCACCACAAGGCCGCACCATGCCTGCATGGACCCCTCCCGGTGCCGCTCCCACTAGCCTGTTCAAAAGTAGCTCTTGGATTTACTACTGGAGCCGTGGAAGAGCTCCAGACTCCCTCATTTGTAAATGTGGCAAGTGCTGTTTACATCAGGAGACTGCCGGAAGGATTGATGGAGAACCTATGTTAAAATGCCTAGCATAAGTAGACCATCAATAATTATTCATTTCTCATTCCAAGACTTTTATTTCTTTCACTGCACCGTGATAAATTTACCTGGGCTGAAGAATTTCAAATAGTTGGGGAGTGTTTCCATAAAAATTTTTTCAACCTTTACTCATTTTTGAGAGACAGAGTGTGAGTGGGGGAGGGGCAGAGGGGGAGGGGGAGACCCAGCATCCAAAGCAGGCTCCAGGCCCCGAGCTGTCAGCACAGAGCAGCACAGAGCCCGACACGGGGCTCAAACCCACGAACCGTGAGATCATGACCTGAGCTGAAGTCAGATGCTTAACCGACTGAGCCATCCAGGCAACCCCAGGAAGCGTTTCTATAAAGGAGGTAGAACAGAAAAGAGTATTTAAAGGTTTAATAACTGATTTGGTTGTTCTCACATTCTTCCCGTTTTAGAGAAAAGGGCCGGTCAGTCATCATTTCTTTCCAATTGCCCTTCACGCTACGCTGCGCCCGTGAACGCAGTTTGGGTAATTAATGCAGTAGATCTGATCACATTGATGCCACAGAGTACAAGAAATAATTAAAACGTTAACAAAGCAATGACGGGGTCTTTGGCGAGTGTGGTGCTGAATCTCAGAAATAAGTCAAAACGCCATTACGTCATCACACTTTTCCCAGAAACGGGACTCAGACAAATGAGAGACCAAAATGTTCCAGGGAGTGGAAAAGAGAACGTCTTCCCTCTAGAGAATCACACACGGTGCGGGGAGGAAGATGACAGTGTCCCTGCTCTATCCTGTTAGGCTCTTGTACAAACTTGAACTCTCCTAGTTCAAACTTGGCAGCCTCTGGGTTGTCGGTAGATCCGTTGTGATCTGTGACCTTGGCTTCAATTCAGGGGTCAAAGAGGTCGTTACACTCCTTGCTCCAATGTCGGTGCCAAGCTCTGTTCTCCAAACTGCTTTGCCATCAGGGTAGCTACTATCAGATTTCCCATTTGGCTCAGTTGTTTGTATTTATATTTTAGCAGCCAGACCTCTGCAGGGGAAGAGGGAGGGGACTGGCAAGTGGGAGGATCTGGGATCCAAATCCAATGTTCCCTCCAGCGTCCTGGAATATTACCGCCGGAAGGAATTGAGAGTCATTACATAATATTGATGAGAAAAATTAAGATCAGCTAGATGAATTAAATGACTCAAGGTCACTCAGCATGTCAATGCAAGAGACACAAGGAGGGCTCAGGATGTAGCCCAGCTTAATGGCCTTGTCCCTAAATCATGCTGCTATGACTCTGGACCATATGCTCTTGTTCTGGTCTTTTCTCTGGATCAAAAATGTGCATGTTTTCCAACACTTTATTTGTCTCGTTTGCCAGGGGTAAGCATCCTGATTACTATCTGTTGATCATGCTCCCATTTGCTAATGCTCCTTAATCTTGTGGCCTTACAGAGAGGCCCTACCTCAGATGCACAGCTACCTAATGAGAGGAACCCAGGATGATTCTTCTTAGTCTGGATGGTATACTTCGACTGATACCATCTCAGGGCAGATTAGATTTTGTGGTTGTTGGTTAACATTCAGCTAAATGTCAACCAAATCCCACGTGTCTACTTGTGCCTTTATAATTCTAGAGAAGCAGAGCAGTTCTCAACTTGAACATTGATGTTTGAAGTGACAACATTTTATCTTGATGTTAATAATAATGGAACGATAACAAAAGGCAACAATTATTCTTTACTATGTTCTCAGAACGTTAAACATCATGCTTTAGAAGTATTAACTCACTGCATCTTCACAATAATCTCTTGAGTTGGCAACCATTATTTTCCCTAAGTACAGATGAGGGAACTGGGGCCAGGCAAGGCAAATGCATGTTCAAGGTCACCCAACCTGGAAGGACCAGTTGCCCTGCATGGCTCTGGGAAATGGTGGATCTACCTAAATTTTATTAATGAGGTGGGAATTGAACCACTGAGCAAGAACTCTGCAAGGTCACAAATGAAGGCTTATAATAACTGGTAATACAGAATCGAGGTTGGTGGATTCCAAGTCTGTCACCTCCATTGACTACATGGACAAGAAGGACTCGTAAGGTACCAGGCGGTGTGTTGAGTGCTGGGGACTGGAGTGCTGTCTCTCTCTTACCTCCCAGCCAGTGAGGGCACACGCTTGCACTGTTACCTTATGCTTTGGATGTGTTTCAAAGCAGCGTGTGTTACGTGAGTTTTGAGATGTTTTGGTGCACCATAGATATTAGCTCATTTGAAGACAGGCAGAAGAGAGAAAACAGGGTGGAGGGTTGTCAAAACAGGACATCTTCTTCCTTACCCAGAGGAGCGAGGCAGGGAGAGTGCCTGTCTGTCTGAGGTGGACAGTAGAACAGAAAGAGGAAAAGTGTAGGAGAGCATTCTGTGCCCAAGCTTAGAATGCAGTGGCATCACCCATTTTCAAGTGTGGTCCATTAAGTGTCAAGTGGTCGCCAATCACACTGGCCACTCTTCCCTAGGAAGGCCAGGGTAAGGGGATGGAGAGAACAAGGCAGTGGGAAGGAGAGTAAATCTTCCCTTCTCAGAAGCTCACTCTGTAGCAACAGTAGAGGAAAGACAGCCGACCTGAGCTGAGCTCCCCACGGGCTCCCGCAGAAACCAGGCACGAGACTATAAGGCAGTCTGTTTGTCTACTCTCTCCTGGGGAGCCTGGACTATCTTCTAGACTTCTGGGGCCCTCCATGGTCTGTGGAGGGGGCCTCAGTATTAGACATATCTGTCAGGAATCCTTACATCAGGTTGTTGGATGTCAGTACCAATGCAGAGTCCAGCAGATCGTTCCCCACGCAGGGTTGGGCGAGGACTTCAGCTTTAGCTCCCTGAGCATGAAGCCCCTCGAGTGATCTGGAATCAAGGCAGCCAGTTTCCTGACTGAATATCATAAACACTTTTCACTGTCTTCTTGCTCTGTGGTTACGGTCTCCATGGAGCTGTCTTGTGAGTGCCTGTTTCTATTGTCATAAAACCATAATTTACAATCGCCACCAAATTAGGTATTCCTGTGATTATTACTGGAATTGGTCACCCTTGAAATAATATGGAGAAAGTAGCCGGTGGTTAAAAAGCATGTTTCCTATTTATAATTTGAATAGCTTATTTGTCTTCCCCTAATTAGCCCTGGAACCCTCAGTTCTTGGACTCCAGGAAATACCTGGTTCACAGGGTTAAATAACAATTTTTTAGGGCCTTTATTAGCTTTCCTTTTTCCTTCTCCTTCTCCTTCTTCTTTTTCTTCTTCTTCTTCTTCTTCTTCTTCTTCTTCTTCTTCTTCTCTTTCTCCTTCTCCTCCTCCTCCTCCTCTTCTTCCTCCTCCTCCTCCTCCTCTTCCTCCTCCTTCCCCTTCCCCTTCTCCTCCTCCTCCTCCTCCTCCTTCTTCTTTTTTTTTTTTTTTTTTTTTTAATTTTTTTTCAACGTTTATTTATTTTTGGGACAGAGAGAGACAGAGCATGAACGGGGGAGGGGCAGAGAGAGAGGGAGACACAGAATCGGAAACAGGCTCCAGGCTCTGAGCCATCAGCCCAGAGCCCGACGCGGGGCTCGAACTCAAGGACCGCGAGATCGTGACCTGGCTGAAGTCGGACGCTTAACCGACTGCGCCACCCAGGCGCCCCATCCTCCTTCTTCTTTAAATTTTGACAGGGCATAAAATGAACCTGCTAATTAGTTTTCTCTTCCTGACTTGCATTATCTTATTGCTTTAATTTGTCTCCAATGAGACCAGCCAGAGGTGCCAAGTCCACATTACGTCTCGAGACCCAATATTCAAAAAACCTTTAAGACGATAAGCAGTTTAGGTGGCGTTTTGGCCAATGGCATAACCTTAGCCAGGTGGGTGGCCTTGCTCACCTCATGTGCACAAGGACAAGATGGGGGTATTTATGTCTAGATTCCCTCCACCTACAGCTTCTAAGAACTGACTCTCCCAGACTTGCCTGGAACACCTGTTTACAAAATGGCCTAGAGAGTCCAAAGTAGAATCAGGGACGAGGCCTAGTTTCCATGTATTGCGATTAACAAGCACCACCAGGGGGCTCTTATCAGGGAAATTCTGGAAACCTTGATCCAGGAAGATGATTCGAGGCTAGGTGATGCTTTTGACAGTAGAGTTCAAGAACTACTGCCCGAGAAGAAAGTGGTAATAACTACAAGCCTATAGATAAGTCCGTTCTAGATCTAATCTACTATAATAAGATTTTTCACCACCACACACAACCTTTTTTTCTACCTGGAAGCATAAAATATTAGCCACTTATAGCTGGAAGACTGTCTTCTAGGTAATTTAATCCATTCTCAATAATGTAGAAACTCTTTCCAAGGAAAAAAAAAATCTCACCATGATCCTCTCCCCCAAGTAAAATGTCCGCCATCTCCAGTTGAGAAAATCAGAGCTGGCTTAATGATCCCGAAATCATCAGACCAACTGAAGTAGTTTATATAAGATGTAGCGCTGGGGCCTCATCAGATACCCACTGAATCATGATATTCAAGGATGGGGCTTGGGGATCTGATTTTTAACACAGAAGAATGAGATAATCAGTCAACTTCAAGAACCACTGATCTCTTCCACTCTTGTTCAACAGATGAATGAACTCAGCAATAGAGTCAAAGTGACTCACCAAATCAAATTTGTGGGAGGCCTCCAACTTGTCAGCTGAAGTCTGCTTTGTGTGAATCACATATAAATTCTCTTGCTTCTCAACAAGTCTGCTGGGGTGCTCCCGTCACCCTGAGTATGAGAAAAAATTTGGAGGTTAGAGAAATTTACTTAGCAATGATTCAAATCATTCATCAACACTGCCATCCATCACCTCTCCCTATGTGTCAATCAAGATCAGTTCTCAGACAATGGATTGTAATCTCTAACCACAGGAAAAAGGCAAGGATTGGGGCAGGGGAGGACGAAGCGTAAGACTGATTTAGTGGGTTAATAATGAAGTCCTCAGAACAAGTCAACAGGAAAATGCAGTGTGGGCAACTCATAAACCACCAACACCTAGGTTTGTCATTGTTTTCTTTTTCTACAATTAGAGTAGCTACTTTCCAAAATGATTCTAACAATTTCCATTTCCTGCTATCCATTCCCCCACCTGCCATATTGAATAGGGATGACCAGTAAACAAGAGGGTATTGTGGAGGTGATGGGTTGGGATTTCCAAGAGGGCATTGTGGCTTCTTCTTTGCTCTCTCTTGGATCACTGCTCTGGGAAAAACCAGCCACAACATTGTGAGGACATTTAAGATGTCCTGTGGAGAGGTCCTCATTGTGAGAAACCTAGGCCTCCCACCAACAGTCACCATGGCTGGCCAGGGATGTGAGTGCACCATCTTGGAAGTGCCTTCACATGATTCAACTGACAGCAACTCGTGATGGTCCTTGTGCCACAAAGCCCCGGTGAACTGTGGGATAATAAACATTCATTGCTTTAAGTCTGAGCTTTAGGGTAGTTTGTTATGCAGTAATAGATAAACAACACAAGTCTATTGAGTGATTATCCCATGGATATGAGACAGTTGTTACATTTGCTAAGATAGCATCATGACTCGCTCATGTTGAAGAGCCAGGAGAAGCCTGGTCAAGGAGGGACACAGGCTGAGAAGTCAAGGTGAGGGAGGCACACTACCAACAGCGAGGAGACTTTCTTCATGGCATTTCATATCATCTTTTATGATTATAAGGAGTGCATGAAATACCAATTTAAAAGGAAAAGTGCGAGTGAGAGCAAGAGAGAGTGTCCCTCTCCCTGGGGGAAGCAACTTTAAATTCATTTTCTTTCTTTCTCTGGTCTAAGCCACAAAACCCTCCCTTTTGTGAATCAAATGTGACCCTGCTATTACTGTAGGGTGGTAAGGAGAACCTGTGCTATCTGAACAGACTGGAAAAGTGTGTTTTTCGTCCAGCGGCAGAGAGCCCAGACATCAGACAGGATAACACCTTGCTAACAAGGAACAGAGTTCAGTCACTGCCCAGAGCTCACTTCTTCCAACCAGCCGCCAAAAAGTGACTTCAAATCCTTTGCCACATCTTGGTAACTTTTTTTTTTACTATATTAATAGTAATTACTATTCTGTTTTGTAATTTTTATTATTATTACTATTGCTGCCATAAGGAGTTATCAAAGACTTGGTGGCTTAAACCAGCACAGACTTCCTTTCTTATCATCCTGAAGCCCAGAGTCCTACATGGCTGTGTACAGTCCTGGGTTCCCTAGGGTGGGATCTGTTTCCTGGCCCTTTTTCAGCTCCTAGAGGCACCCACACTTCTTGGCTTGTGGCCCCTTCTCTCACCCTCAAAGCTCCAGTGTTGCATGTCTTGGACCACACCTGGGAACAAGTCTCTGCTTTTAAAGACTCTGGTGATGACGCTGGGCCCACCTGGATAATGAATCCAGGCTACTCTCCCCTCTCCAGACCCTTAACCGCATGTTATGGCATGTGAGACAACATCATCATAGGTTCCAGGGGTTAGAAACTAAACATCTTGGGGGTAATCATTCTGCCCTCTACAGGTGTTTTTCTTTTAACTGGAAAACTGTTAATGATAGAGTATTAATCAAGCTATCTCCTTTGGGGACCATCTCCTTCCTCCAAAGGTAAATCCATGGTCTTATCTCAAGCTGTTCATTCTCCTGCTGGGGTGGGGGGGGAGGTGTCATGACTGGAGCTTGGAAGGGGGTGGCAGAAGGCAGCTGGGAGTTGACATGCAGCTGTCTTCTCTTTCCCCATCACCCCCATCAATGGCGTCTGCTGTTCCCAGTGACTCCACTGCAGTTTCCCCCAAGGATCACCCTTCTGTGTCCCATGTATTTGAGGAAAGGTGTCCTGAGATCGAACTGTTCTTTGTACAGACCGCTCCACGGTCCCACCTTGTTTATCCTGAGATCCGTGCCCTCTCCTTTGGAGCAGCTCCAGGATTCCTTGCAGAAGCTGACCTGCTTCCTTTTGACTTTCCACTTAGCTTTCCTCTGTGTGGACATTTGGGTTTCCTCTGCCTTCATTCTTCTGCCCACTTTTTATTAGCCACAATTTTCTTATTGTGTTATTTATTTATTATTTTTTTTAATTTTTAAATGTTTATTTATTTTTGAGAGAGAGACAGGACACAAATGGGGAAGGGGCAGAGAGAGAGAGAGAGAGAGAGAGACACACACACACACACACACACACACACACACACACACAGAATCTGAAGCAGGCTCCAGGCTCTGAGCTGTCAGCACAGAGCCCGATGTGGGGCTTGAACCCACAAACCATGAGATCATGACCTGAGCCAAAGTTGGATGCTTAACCACCTGAGACACCCAGGTGCCCCTTATTTTGTTATTTATGATCTTATGTTGTATTCTCTTTTATCTGTGGGTTTATGATGGCTTTATTGCTTTACTGACATTTTGGGGCAGAGTGAAATAAAGACATGCCAACCCGGCATGCATACTTAGGAGTTTTGCCTGGAGTTTTGTGTACTCTTAAACTCAAAAGCAGGGAGGTAATAGGCGAGGAACATGGGCTGTCAACAGACTGTGGTTCTCAGCCCAGCTCCTTCCTGCTTTGTCCTAAAACCCTGTGTAGGAATGATGTTGGCTGTCATATCTGCATCTAGCCTCACCTCCCTGGTGCCACTTAGCATCTGAGTTCATGTCTTCCCCTTGGACAAAACCCTTCTGGAGCTTCCCATCAGCCTTGTGCTAAAACCCCCATCTTTAATGTGGCCTTGGAGGCTCTACATGGCTTGGCTTCTGTCATCTCTCACTTCCTCTAGTGTGATCCACCCACTTGTGTGTTCTGTTCCTGCATCACGGGGTTTGTTTTGGCTCTTCCCAGGTCCCCCTCTTCCCGGACACTTCCCTCTCGGCTTCTGGCCAACTCCTAGTTATCCTTCCTGCCCCTTTGCAATGCCCGTTCTGACCACCGAGTCCAAGTCAGGATCACCGACCATCATGCTTTATAAAGGAAAATGGGAGTTTGCAAAGGGGTGTCAGAAAGCAGTCAGTGTCTGCCTTACTGGTAATCAGTGTGGCAGAGGCCATGGCTGATCCACTCACTCATGTGTGCACCCCAGCCCCTGGCACAGGAGTTAGCACGTAGCGATCAATAAGTTGTATGTTATGGACATGATTGGCCATTTCCTCACCTGTAAGTGGGTGGCTGTGGGGCTGAGTCAGAGGCAGATATAAAATGCTTTGGAGCATTACACGTGCAATAGCATGCGAAGCAGTGTTCATAGTCTCAGGTGCTCAGGAATTCGGACCATGGAAATCTTCCTTGCTCCTTGTCTCCTGTTTCTCATCGATGTCCTCTGTGACTCTTCAGCAGAAAACAAAGGAGCAGAGGGCAAAAGAACAGAATATGTCACTTCACTTGTTCATCTCTCCAGAAGGCCCGGATATGCGGGACTATGGTTCTCTGAGAGTAAGAACCCAAATGCTGTTGCTCAGCCCAGAGCCTGACTCGGGAAGTTGGCCAATGGCATGAACAGCCATCCCCTTGCTGGCCTCCTGGCTGGAGGGAGAACATCATCCTCCATTTTTCCCCATTGTTGCAGGATCCAACAAGGTCCCTCACCATCTGCTATCTGAGCACACCGCAGACCGAATTAGTGGTTTCTCCTCAGAAGGCTGCCTCAGCTCAGCCAGTGCTATAACTGGGAACCAGGGAAGTCCCTCAGACTGGATCATGTTCTGATTCTTGCCTTTTGGGAAATAATTGGAGAGGAAACATTTGGCCTGAGTTCCAATTCACCCTACGTGGAGCCAGGGGCATGCATGAGGGATAGACAAGAGCCTCATACCATAGTTGGGTGCTGACCCACATGCAGGGATGATGAACTAAGCACAGGAAGCCATCCAGCCAATAAAACAGGGCCTTTCTCATTTTCCTTCGTAAAGACATTTGTTTGGACAGATGGTTTCTACCAGGTAGCGTTAAGAAGTCCATTTAGTATGGGCTGCCTGATGCCATTAATTTATTAACTATTGCCATTTTTAAGTTTTTTTTTTTTTAAATCAGTGGAGTTTCCTTTCTTTTAACCTTTTTATTCTGAAATAACTTCAGACTTACAGAGAATTCCAAAAATAGTAGAGTTTCCATATACTTTACGTCCAGCTTCCTCTTCAGTCAATATTGTAGATAATCATAGAGCAGTTCTCAAAACTAAGAAACTAACAATGCCACTGAGTGGAACACAGAATTTACTTGGATTTCACCAGGTGTTTCCACTAGTATCCTTTGTTCGGTCTCCTTACAGTCTGTGACAGCTCCTCAGTATCTCCTTGACTTCCCTGCCCTTGCTACTTTGGAAGAACACTGCTGAGGTATTTGAGTCTTTCTGAGGTTTCTCACAATCAGACTGAGACTATGTCTTAGTAAGAATGATAGCACCGAGGCGACATGTCCTTCTCAGGAAACCTCATCAGATGGCACAATGTGTTGAGATATGTTACTGGCAATGTTAGACTTGGTCCCTTGGCCAAAGTGGTACCTGCCATGATTCTCTGCGATGAAGTCAGTCTTTTATCCCAAGTATTTTGGGGAAGATACTTTGGGATTCTGCAGATATCCAGTTTCAGCATGAACTTTCACTCGTGAATTATTGCCTCTACCAGTGGATATTGCCTGTACCAATATTATTGTGTTGTTCTACTGGTGACTTCTTGTTTCTTTCTTTCTACGTTTATTAATTAGAGTTCCGCTGTAAGGAAGGACTTCCACTTCATTTATCTCTTTGTTTGTCCAGTCATTTATTTCATCAGTGTGAATGCATGGATATTCATTTTCTTCTTTGAGTTATACACCAGTACTGTTGTTATTTTTTATTTTACTTATTTGACTTATTTATTTTATTTGTGTATGTGGTCAACTTGTTCTGGCTCTGGCCTTTGGGAGCTTTTCAGGCTGGTTCTGTCCCCTTACAGGATATGCTTTTTGTTCATTGCTTCCCCATTTTCCAGCTCTGCAAGACGCTCCAGGCTCCTCTTGTATTTTCTTTGTTTCAGCCTTGGAATCAACCACTTCAGCCAAAGAGCCCTTGTTCCATTTTTGTTTTGGGTGTTTTTCATTTTTGTCTCTGTCTTTGTTTCTCGTGGGGGTTGGGGTTGTTGTTTTTTTTTTTGTTTTTTTTGTTTTGTTTTGTTTTGTTTTTTTTATTTTGTTTTGTTTGAGAATAGTATTTAGAAGCCAAGCCATGGGTGATAATTGTGCTCATTGAGACTGGGGTGTCATTGCTGCTTCTAGCTGCCCTCAGTGGATATAGCTGAGAGTATATGTATTCATATAACACATGCATACACACATCTGTATTCATGTCCCCATCTATTTTTCAGTCCATGTATTAAAATAAAATTATAAGTCCACATTGACACCTTCAACTCCAATGCAGCACCACAGAACTTTTCTAGGCTTCTCCCTTTTCCTTATTTGTAAACTCTTTCTCCAACAGTGAGACCCTTCATTCTCATTATCTACAATATATTTTATTTGTTCAACTCTATACCACAAAACATTGCAGAATTCCTAACCCATGGGACTTTCTCTTTATTTTAAAATCTAGAAAGATTCTTTATCTTTTCTAAATCTATTGTTTTTTGTCTGTCTGTCAAGATTATTTTTAAATTATAATCTCTAAGTGTTGATCATTCACTTCTGCATCGCATTTTATAACATTTGTTTTTGCTTCTCTGTCCTGCATTTCTGTGTGCCTTGCTGTATCTCACTCTTACCCTATTTGAAAATACTTCTCATAAAAGCTTTTGCTTAGTCTCTGGGGTGTGTGTGGCTGTTCCTCGTTCATTCTCATGAATATTGCTTCTTGGAAATTCCTTTGTTGTATATTTCTGGTCATAAGCCATTACTTTCTTCTTCCCTCAAAACTAAGTTCTTTGCTTTCTTTTTTTTTTTTTTTTTAAGTTCTTTGCTTTCTTATCCAGCCTCTCCCTACATGTCCCCTATTTCTTCTAAGAATGAGATGCGATGGAAACAAATGACTTGTCTCAAAACCTACAATGACGTTTCTCGGAGACCTTCTCCACTCCCAGGCCATGTAGGATTCTGTTTTGAAGCCAGATGGCCTTGGGGATGTTAGTGGTGAGTTGACATGGGAAAACACATTTACAATTTCTCCTGACATCCAGTTGGGCCAAGGTCTATGGGAAATATTGTCTTGGTTATTTATCTAGAGGGAGGGGCTTTCAACAACCAAAAGTCATTCATGAGGAAATGATAAGCTCTTCAAGAATATCAAAGTATGTTATGTTCCTTGTTTCACTGTAAGCTCCTGAGAGCAATGGCATAAACATGTCTGCATCCACATCCACATTATATGTGCATGTTCAACAGCATGGTAGCCATTATAACAAAATAGGATTAAAAGAAGCAGTATTAGGATGCATGATAAAAGTGTCCAAACTAATAACTTGTTAGTATTTAGAAAATAACCAGCAGTCACTAAAAGCCAACACTGCATTTCTTAACTGAAAGGTGCAATGGAAAAAAACCCTGAGGTTCTTTCCAACTGTGCGAATCTGGACCTTCCCACGTTGACCTGTGCAGGATCCAAGTTTATTGAGCTCCCCACCATCTTGTTATGTATCCCCAGTGGGCTACATGTCTCCCTGTTGCCGTCTGGAAACACCCCATTCCAATATCTGAAAACTCAGGCATTCATCTGGGTCCCAGCTTATCCTAAGGCATAAAATTTTCACATTCAATTAATATTATCGGTGCGTCATTTATTCACCCAATGATTCCACTTCGTTATTTGTTGGGGATTTTGTTTAACCTCATTATGATCTTCGAGGGAGTATTTCTCCCTCTGTGTTCCCGTCCTCCGTACTTATTGATGAACACCACTGTTGGAGAATTTTAATGCAGCCCCGGGGCTCTGTCATGCCGTTCTGGGTTAGTAACAAGAGCAGAGGCAGACAAATTAGAGAGGCTTCGGCATTTGTGAAATACAGCTCATCCTTCCCCTCTTCGCCAATGTGGGGAGTCGGATAAGCTGCGGCTGGCTCTTCCGCTGCTCTCTGGAGGGGTGGCCTCTCCCCCGGAGAGGTGTAAAATATTTACTCTCCCTGCAGTCTATGTGCCACTCAACCTCCCCTAGAGAAAGACCGTATTCCACCGAGGGACAGCATCAGTGAACAGAAATCTCGGAATTGGCCGGCAAGCAGGACAGTCTTCCTGCAGGCCCACCTGTCCAGAACCCAGTGAAAACAGGTGACCCTGAAGGATTCAGCCAAGGGAGTGTGAGACACCCCCTCTAGCTGCCCAGGTTCATGTACTCCATCACCCCAGTTTCTCAGACCTTCACCAAAGGGCTTACTTAGTCTCGGTTAACATAGTTCTAATAAACTGCCTTCTCTGGTTTCACGGTCTGAGTCAGAGATTTAGGGGGAATTGAGGAAGCACTCGCCCAGCTGCATCGCGGGAAGCCTATGTGAACTGGAACAAACACTTCCAACACACTGGACATGGGGCTGCTCACCTGTAAGTGGAGCGCTTGAATTGGGAGACGCCAGGATCTCTCCAGCGTAAACCCCCCGTTTTTCTGAATTTTGGAAATGCTTTCAGGGCCCACCCCAGAGCTGGGCACAACGGACCAGTCAGTGAACACTGGTGGACGAAGCAAGACCTGTGGACAGAGAAACGCAAGAGAGCAATGGAACAAAAAACGTTCCTTGTCACCAGGACCACAGGTCGTCCAAACATCAGGTCATCAGGGGAGAAGAGATCCACTGAAACAGGGACAGAGGAAGGAAGGCATGTTGAAAGAAAAGGGTCACCCAAGAGAGAAGGTCCTGGCTCCCCAGGGGAAGAACTCTGGGATCTGCCTGGCTTGGTAAAGACTCGCGCCCCTGAGAGCCATCACGGGTCAGAGTGCAACACCGTTTAACTTCCTTTATCTCTTCTGGGGAGATTCTCCTTCTGGAAATGCCTGATTCAGAAGACAAGGAGGCTTCCGGGGAGGGGCCTGGGCTCCTTTGTCTGGGCTGCTACCTGAACCTCCGGGAAGAATGGCTTCTCAGTGAAACCTGCAGGCAGCTGGATGCAGGATGCCCTAGGCTAGTGCTGAGTGTCAGGTAGGGAAGGAATTTTGACACCGGATGCTCCTTCCAGAAGAAAATATAGAAATGAGACAGTAGGAAGATCTGGTCTTACATTAGTGTTTGTTATCTCCATGTGCAGGAAGCACAAAGGCGGCTCACTGCCAGGTCTCCTTGAGGAGCCTGACGAGGGTGACAGACACTTCCAGATTGGTCCTCCCCTTACGTGCTTGCTGTGGGCTGGGGAGAGGCTCAGAAGCCCCGAGGGGTCCAGTGTGCCCAGCAGGCTGGTGGGGGTGTCAGGAGCCCCCTCCCAAGGTGCCACTCTCCACTGTCCCCCCCTCCCCTCCTCTCCTGTGACTGGCCTAGGGCTGTGATGCCGTGTCCCCATCACCCCTCAGATGCCTTGTCCAGCATTCTCCCCAACCCTTCACCCCGCCAGGAAGGTGCATCCTGCTCTTGTCCCAGCCGCTCTGACCCCTGCCATGCAACCCCCTCCGTTCTGCTCCAATGTGAGCTCCTCCAAGCGCTCCACGAGCTCTGAGCTCCCAGTCCCTGCCACTTAAACTTTTTGCGGCCATTTCCCATGTGACTTTTGCTTCTGTGTCTATGTTCTAAGCTTCTTGAGAGGAGTTGGGTTTCTGTATCTGGAACTGGAATACACTGGACATTCAGGACGTAACCGTCTTAGGCAGTGGTGACCACACTCACCTTTTTTCCGATGTACTAGAGGACTTCCTAAGACGGTCTTGGTTCATGGCTGGCTCAGGTTTAGAATTCAGATGCCTGCTTCATTCCTTAAGCGTATTTGGATTCTAGACAGCAAAGACTCTCTCAAACTCCAAATTCCCCACCACTAAAGCAATACTTATAAACTGTCTCCTATGGCAGGATGAAATCCTTTTGGAAAGGGTGGTATAGTATAGAAATGTGGAGTGTGGGCATTTATTGGCAAGTTTGGGAGAAAGAGAAATGGTATGTTTTCTCCATCTGTAAAATGGGAATCTTAGTAACTCATAGGATGAGGATTCAGAGTTAGTGCTCACACAGTGCCAGACGTGTAGAAAACAGCCTGCAAATGTGAGCTACTGATAATTATGATTTATTCGGGAAGCTCCAGACCCACCTCTAGTAAAGCGTAAACGTTAGTTTTTCCAAAATGGTTCAGGTCTAGTTTGAAAGCGTAATTGAGTTCCATCAGGTGGCCAGTCAAATGCCACCGGTGACGTTCGGGCAACCTACACGGAACTGGTAGCTAATAATGGTCGTGGCCTTGCCCATTTGTCTTGTTGAGAAAACTCTCAGCAAGGATGGATTCTGGGGGAGGAAATCTGGCTATGTAATCCTAGAAACCAGGTTGTAAGGCTTTGCTCAGATTCTCAGGACAGACATGTCCACGGCAGACCTTAAGCAATAGATACCCACCCAGAGCCACTCACAGGGCTCTGTGATCCAGCACCGAGAGTCAAAAACTGGCCCGGGGGAGGTGGCCAGTGGGGGCCCTCCAGCCAGGTGACCAGGTTAACAGCACCAATAACACATGGAGACATGATCACCCAGGGCCACCACCTTTGTGCTATTCTTCCCCATAAGGTGGACCCCAGTCTATCATGAGGGAGCACCAGACAGCTGGCCGCTGCTCTGCCTTTTGAACTGGGTTCATGAGCTCACCCAGGGCATTTCACGGGGCACAGCAAGGTCTTGAGAGTAGCCAGCAGTAGATAGTTAGGAAATACAAATTTTCATTAAGCATAACTTTAGATGTGAACACCCCCCAGCTCTCTCTTCTGAAGCAGACTCTCTGCCAGCTGGTAGCCTTTGAAAAATGCCCTCAAAGGGGCCCCAGGGACTTGTTCTCTGATCCTGAAGTTTCAGGGTGCTCCACGGCTTTTTCTTCGCTTGTGTCAAAAACCCACTTTGCTGGGAGACTGAATTATTTACATCCGTGGCAGAACCCTTCTAAGTGCCATTGCTGTGGATATTTGGGGGCCATACTTCAAATTCTTGGCTGTTTTTTTGTGTGTGTATCCATTTACCCCTCTTCTCGCACATGCTCTGGAACTCTCCTTTAGTTCAGTAAGCCGGAAAGTGCCCACTGTCTATCGTGTACAGCTGACCACAGCGAACTTTTGAAGCCTGAAGAAAGTCGTGTGCTCGAGTCTCTGGGAATCTGTGGGGATAGCGAACAACAAAATAATGCCTAAGGAACGCAAGGCAAGATTTGCCTTGTGGCAGGTGAGAGGTAGGCAGGCTGGAGAGCGAGAGACATTGCTGGATGGAGTGGCCAGAGAAGGTCTAGTGGACAAGGTCGAATGGACAAGGTCTACTGGATCCCTGGTCTTTGGGGGGGGGTGACCCCCGGGAAGGGGCTGGGGCCGGCTCTCAGGCCCGTGCAGGTGGTAACTCCGAGAGAAGCAGGTCCACTGAGCAGCCCGGATGGAAGGCTGTTCCAGAAGTGGGTATGGCCCTCTTGTGTCTGGTGAAGAGTTTGTGTTTTACAGATAATAGAGTCTCAAAGATTATTTTTTAGGAGGGGCAGTGGGGTAGCAAGGAGCAGATACCCGCTGGAGCAGTTAAGGCACGAGGAGGACCCTTGTGTCTATTTGGGAGACGAGAGAGGAAAAATCGGAGGCACCTGGGTGGCTCACTGGGTTAAGCAAGCATGTGACTTGGGCTCAGGTCGTGATCTCACAGCTCATGAGTTCGAGCCCCGCGTCGGGCTCTGTGCTGACAGCTCGGAGCCTGGAGCCTGCTTCGGATTCCGTGTCTCCCTCTCTCTCTGTCCCTCCCCTGCTCTCTCTCTCTCTCTCTCTCTCTCTCAGAAATAAGCAACAAGAGAGGACAAATCAGAGAAATGTCACAATCAAAGCGTGGATGAGATGGTGCTTCACTGAACACAGAGAGAAGGATGGCAATTCAGTGACGAGGGGAGGCAAGGGGAGGAGAAGGCAGAAAGAAAACACGACCAGAAGTCAGGAGCCCGGTGGTTCCTCCTACCGGCTCTGTGACCTTGACTTCTCGGGGCCACCATTTCATCACGGGTGAGATACAGAGCAGCCGTGTCAGGGCTCACCTGTCACGTTCGCTTGAGAGTGAAGTCGGAATCGAGAAGAACATATCTTAAAAAGTTAGGAATCATCGCGGTCATTATCATCATTAGTAACATCGTGCGACTGGAATCCCGTGGCTCATTAATCTTGCTGGTGGAGCCCAGCTGCCGGGATTTGGAGGAGGACGCCGAGCCAGCATATGCGTGCTTCTGGAGGCCGATCAAAAGACTGCTTTGCATCACTGCAGGAAGGGAATTTCCTATTTCCAGGCAAAACAATCAAAAAGAGCAATCTCTCCCCCAGAGCTGGTCTCCAAAAGACAGGATTCTCATAAAAATCGTAATTGAGGCGTAACCATATGTGGTGCAGGAGCGATATCCCCCGTCGTCCCACCGGGGGAGGAAGTGTCCAGCAGCCGCAACGAACGTAAACACCGGTTACGATCACGGGTGTGTGATTACTTGGCCGAGCGCTCGGCCGCCCCCACTGTGAGCTCAGGCTTCCAGCCCTCCTTGAATTTCCAGGCCCCAAACTTAGTCTGAGGGAACCATCACCCTCCCTGACCCCATGGCTTTAAGCTAGGGAGACTTATTAGGGGCTGGGGTCCCTACCCATTTTGCTGGCTACTTGGGGCCAAAAGTCATGCCTTTCTCTCTCAGAGGCCAGTAGGAGATGTGGTTCCGGGACTCTGGGAGTTAGCGTGTAAATGACAGGCGAGTTAAGCCCTCATGCAGGGGCGCCTGGGTGGCTCAGTCCGTTAAGCGTCCGACTCTTTGTTTCAGCTCAGGTCATGATCCCAGTGTCGTGAGATCGAGCCCCACACTGGTTGGGCTCTGTGCTGAGCATGAAGCCTGCTTGGGACTCTCTCCTCTCTCTCTCTCTCTCTCTCTCTCTCTCTCTCTCTCTCTTTCTGCCCCTCCCCTGCTTGTGCTGTCTCTGTCTCCCTCAAAATTAAATAGATACACTTAAAAAAAAAACGTCATCATGTGTCCCATAAATGTCAGGACGTTCAGTATCGTCATTTTGCTAACTCAGCATTAATTCGAGGGGGTGATGTGATCTCAGTGCATCTTAGTGTCATGCAGCTTGTTCCGTAGTGAATGTTTCCTATAAAATTATCTGGATTGCCTCTGTTAGCACCTTCCAACACAGGCCCTCTTCTAATGCCCATTTTATGGATGAGAACACTCAGGTGTAGAGAAGGCAAACACTTTAAGTAAAGCCACGGAGCTAATAAATGATAGTTCCAGGATCACAGCACAGCCTCCACCGACCCAAGAGTTTTGTTAATTTGGTCGGGTCTCTGACATCCTGGGAACAAACCCCCTGCTCTACGAGTGCCCGGCTATGCTTGGGACACACTTTGCACTCAATACCGATTTTTGGATTGATTCATCACAAATGAAAGGAGGGTGGAAGTGTGGCATCTGTAGCCCAGCGTGAGAAGGAAATTAGCTGGCCCAGCTCCTCGGAGATGATCAAGGTCCTGACTCTGACACCGTGAGAGATGGGGGAACGGAAAGATCCAGAACTAAAGCAATGGGAGATGGGGGGGGGGGGAGTGGCAAAAGATGAGTCAGAAATTGCTAAGAAAGTGGAGAGAAAGGGCAGAGATACATAGCAGAAGCGAGTGCTGGATGCTGGGACACGCGTGGTCTCACCTAAATGTACCATCTGAAAAAGCCACGCTCGAAACACCAAGAGTAAAATGGTGGCCAGGATGGGAGAAGAGCAGAGATGTTCAAAGACACAAACCTGAGCCCCTGGGTGTCCCCGCATCAGGCTCTGAGCTGACAATGTGGAGTCTGTTTGGGATCCTCTCTCTCTGCTCCTCCCCTTCGTCCATGCTTTTTGTCAAAATAAATAAACTTAAAAAAAAACTTTAAAAAGAATGCTATGTGAATGACGAATAAATCTAAAATGTGTAACAGCTCACACAAAGATTTATTTGTTTTGCAACAAATGCTGTTGAGAGAGAGAGCTCTCTGTTTCTCTGAAACAGTCTTTTCTATTAAAAAAAAATCTAGATTAAAAAGAAAAAGTGACACATTCTGTGGCAGGCTGGCTCTTAGGAGGAACAAATAACATTAATTTTTTTTTTTTAACAAATATTTCCTGAGTAGGTAGTCATTTATTTGGGGGTGGGGGGTGGGGTTCCAAGCAAAGGAGATATGCTTAATGGGAAAACAAACATATTCCTGCTCTCACAGGGCTTATAATGTGGTAAGGAGGTAAACTAAAATTAGCTGTAATTATACAATTAGTGTGACTTTAATATATTCAAGGGCCCATATTATGAGGCAGTATAACAGGGTGGTCTACTCGCTCTTAGGTCTTGGAAAGTACTTCTCTGACTCTATAGTTTAAAGTGGTTGGGGCGCCTGGGTGGCGCAGTCGGTTAAGCGTCCGACTTCAGCCAGGTCACGATCTCGCGGTCCGTGAGTTCGAGCCCCGCGTCGGGCTCTGGGCTGATGGCTTGGAGCCTGGAGCCTGTTTCCGATTCTGTGTCTCCCTCTCTCTCTGCCCCTCCCCCGTTCATGCTCTGTCTCTCTGTCCCAAAAATAAATAAACGTTGAAAAAAAAATTAAAAAAAAAAATATATATATATATATTCAAGGGCCCATATTATGAGGCAGTATAACAGGGTGGTCTACTCACTCTTAGGTCTTGGAAAGTACTTCTCTGACTCTATAGTTTAAAGTGGTAATTTGCAAAAAAATAAAAAAAAATAAAAAAAATAAAGTGGTAATTTGCAGAGGCTACTCTCACTTCCTGTCTGGCTGAGGCAGCTGCACGTGCAAAGGCCCTGACTCGGAAAAGATCTTTGCTGGAACTGAAAGAAGCCAGGCATCACTGGAGCACAGAGAGCGCAGAGAAGGGGTAACTTGGGGCCGGACCACCCAGGGTCTGTGGACCTCGATGAGGGTTCTGTGTGTGTCCTGTTTGCAAACATAAGCCATTGTAGGTTTTGAACAGGAAGTGATATACAAATACTTCCGGATGAGCACTGTGGGTACCAGTTAGGAGCCTAGGGTCAGATAAGCCGAGGGAGTCCAGATGCACGGGTGTGGATGTGGACGCCACGAGACCCGGCGATGGTGGGGGAGAAGGTAGGTGATGGTGAAGACGAACATGAGCCCAGGGTTTAACTGGAGTGTCGGCAGAGTTGACGGAGCCTGGAGGAGGAACAGGTGAGTTACCTCCCCTGGCACGAGTTCAAGCCCAGGGAATTCACCCTCCTTAAATCGACCCCAAACCTGGAATGTGCTTCACTGGCGATTTTAAGAAAAACTTGTTAGACCGAGTGATGAATGTGTGGGAGCTAGTGAGAATGAGAGGAACTTTGAATGATGATGGTCCGTGCCTTCTTCATACCCAAAAATGTCCTAAAAAACAAAAATTCTGGGCCCTGTTGGGTCTTCTGAAAGACAGTTTAGGTCATTTGTAAAGTTCTTAGGGAATTTTCTTTGGTCGTGGTATTTTTCCAAACAAAACTCTTCAGCAGTTGCTGATACATATTCCCTGAATAGATCCAGTCTTGTGGTTTCTCAGAATTCAGATTCTGGGAATGGCGACGTGGAAAAGCCCAGAATGTAATCAATTGTTTCTCCAAACAGTGGTTCATGCCTTGGAACCATTTCTCAGTGAGAAAACTTGTGTTGATACTTGTACACTTAGCAGATACAATTTACAGAAACAGTGTGGGGTGCTCTCATGTGGGAAAAGGAAACGCAAGGGAAATAAAACAGCTAGTGAGATTCCTTGCAAGTGTTCAAACGTTGGGTCATGCTGTCTGTCGTCGGCGACTGCACCGTGAAAGAGTTGAAGAAAAACAGATCTATGATAAAAAGCCTATTATTTGCTTTAATACCATCTCAATGAATAAATTTTGTACATCTATAAAGTTTCTTAAACTGTAAAATACTGATTCTTATTTTTAACATAAGAAGTATCATTATATTCAAAACCATAGGAGTTTAAAGTGAACTCTCATTTTGCCTGAGAATGAAGAAATTTAATCAGCAATTTCTATTCCTGGTTGCGGCTGGGGTCTGCTTGATGTGGGCAGAGGAGACAGGGTTTTGGATATTGGTGACAGAGCCACTGGGTAGTCAGAAGGTGGTCAGCAGAAGTAGGTTTGGGCAGAGGGGGAATAAGAGACTAAAGTATGAGGGTTTTGTTGTTGTTGTTTGTTTGTTTTGTTTGTTTGTTTACAAGTGAGGACATCTCCCTTCTAGATCATGAGCCCTACAAGGGCAAGGTCATAATGTTCGTCTCTCTATCCGCCTAGAGGTCGGCCCAGCATACTGTTGTGCTTGGGAAATATTTATTGAATGTAGGAGGTGGAAGAGGCCCCAACACATACTTTGCCTATTTCGATCCTAAAATCGGTCCCACCTGTCTGAGACCCAGACAAGTGGACTCTTGGGCTCGCTCTTTCCATGGCTCCTCGAAACACTCTGGAACTTCAGAATGGCCTGGAAGAAACCGCAGTCGGAGGGGTGCTGTGGTCTTCATCAACTGACAACCCACCAGGGGCTTCCGAAGCTGGCAGTGGGTGGACGGAGGGAGGAAGCGTAACCTGCTCACTTACCTTCTTCTGCCTGTGTAATAACCATGTGTTGATTCAAGTGCTTTGTTAGAGTCCTCCTCCCCCTCCTCCTCCTCTTCCTCCTCCTCCTCCTGTTACTCCCCCTCCTCCTCCTCTTCCTCCCCCTCTTCGTCTTCCTCCCCCTCCTCCTCCTCTTCCTCTTCCCTTTCCCCTTCCCCTTCTTCTTCTTCTTCTTCTTGGTCTTCTTTCTTCTTTCTTCTTCAAGTATTAAGGTATAATTGACATGTAAAAATCTGTATATATTCAATGTGTACAACTCAATGAGTTTGGGGGTAAGTATTCCCTGTGAATCACTACCATTAAGGCCATAAACATGTCCATCACTCCTAAAGTTTTCTCCTGCTGCTATTATTATCATCATCATGAGAACACTTTATGTATGTATGTATGTTTGTATTTTTGAGGAAGAGAGAGAGAGAGAGAGTGAAAGTAGGGGAGGGGAGAGAGAGAGAGACAGAGAGAGAGAGAGAGAGAGAGAGACAGAGAGAGAGAGAATCTCAAGCAGGCTTCATGCTCAGTGCAGAGCCTGACTCGGGGCTCAATCCCACGACCCTGGGATCATGGCCAGAGCCAAGATTGAGAGTCGGACACTCAACCTACCAAGCCACCCAGGTGATCCTAGAATACTTCCCATAAGATTTACCTTCTTCGCAAATTTTAAGTATAGGGTACATTATTGTTAGCTCTAGGATCCACACCGTATAGTGGACCTCCAGAATGTGTTCATCTTGCATAACTGAAATTTTGTGCCCTTTGACCAACATCTCCCCATCCCTGTCTGCCCCCCACCGCAGAGCCTCTGGAAGCCACTATTCTACTCTCTGCTTCTATGAGTCTGACTAGTCTAGATGCCACCTATAAGGGAGATCATATGGTATTTGTCTTTCTTTGTTATTTAATATAATGTCATCCAGGCCTATCTCTGTTGTCACAAATGGCAGAATTTCCTTCTTTTTAAGGCTAGATAACATACCACTGTGTATATATCACATTTTCTTTACCCACTCATCCATCAATGGACAGACACTTAGGTTGTTTCCGCCTCTTGGCTACTGTGAATAATGTTGCAGTGATCATGGGGGTGCAAATGCTCCTCGTGACATCCTGATTTCAGTTCCTTTGGAAATACCATGGAGTGGGATTGCTGGATTGCTGGAGCAGACGACAACCCCAGGGCTGTGTGATTAGAGCTTTTCTCCTCATCTAACTTAACAGAGACACAGGCAGTGTCTCTGTAGAAACCAGCGGGAACTTTGTACTGAAAGAAATTATACCAAGAGCTAATTTCTGATTCAGAGAGAGCAGTGAGTTCTCAGAGACACTTGATAAGTAAAAACAGTAGAAGTTTTCTACTTTCTCTGAGGAGCTTCTTACATCTACATAGATGATAGATAGACAGACAGATAGGTAGATAGAATGATAGAGAGGTGACAGATAGCTATGGCATATAGAAGTTACTTTTAGAGAGAATGAAGAATAAAGTTATTTTGGCCTGATTGAATGCGAGAATGGACTTAACAGTAACCGATTTGTAGAACAGTGTACGAGTGGCAGATTTGAGAGGGAGAATCAAGAGTTACGTCTTGATGGGATGCCTGGGTGGCTCAGTTTGTTGGACCTCTGACTCTTGATTTCAGCTCAGGTCATAATCCAAGGGTTGTGGGATTGAGCCCCATGTCAGGATCTGCACTGAGCATTGAGTCTGCTTAAGATTCTCTCTCTCCCTCTGTCCCTCACCCACTTGGGTGTGTGCTCTCTCAGAAAAAAAAAAAAACAACGGAGTTATGTTTTGAAATTGTTATGTTTGACATGCCAGTCAGACACCTAGAAGATGTTTACACAGAACTCAGGGGGAGAACGTGTATGTTTTGCCAACTCTGTGGGTGAATGGAAGTCAAAGCCAGATTGGGTGAGACAACCTAGCAGGTTCATGTAAATAAAGAGTGGAGAGGTTTAAGAACTGAGGCCTCATGCACCCCCAAGTTACTGGTGGGGGAGTGAGTGCAGAGCGATGGAGCAGGGCTGAGAGTGGCTTCCCCAAGACCAGCTGAAGGCAGGTGCTTCCTGAAAAAGAGGGCCCTGTTGGTGTCAAAGGCTGAGTGGAGGATCCTGGTGAAATGACCATTAAAGTTAATGACATGGGATTGACCTTGATGAAGGTGGTTTTCGTGTTATTGTGGAGACAACGGTCTAACCTGAGTAGTTTCAGAAGATGATGGTGGGACAAGACATGGATTTAGGGATTACAGACCCTCTTTTGCGGAGTCTTCAGCCAAAGCTAGAAACAGGTGAGTTCAAGGAAGGGTCTTCTGTTCATGTTTGTAAAGAGGAAAAGCTCTTTGTATGAGCATGGACATAATCCATAGAAAATAATCCGTAGGCCAGTGGTCCATAGATGATGGTCATGAGGACAGGCAGCTAATGGCTAGGGCTTCAAAGAATGAGATTTATTTCATGGGTATGGAGGTGTGATGATCTAGAAATGAGGAGCTAGAAACACCTGCTCAACTTCCCTGCCCTCTAGCTCAAGGGGTCTGTAAGAACCAGCAGAAGAGGATGCAGGGTCCTCCCCAGGCAGCTAGGTTTCAGCGGGAGGAGGACAGAGAAGCAATGTTCGGGAAGAGGCTGAAGTGTAGAAGACTTTGAAGGATGACCTTGAGATCTAGAAGGCACAGTGGAAGGGTCTGGGCTACGTAGAGGCGCGAGGGCTCAGGGACACACAAAACTCAATGGGGCACGTTTCTGGCTGATATGGGATGGCTGTGAAATCAGTGGCTTGAATACATAGGGTGGGAGTATTTTGCAGACTCGGGTGGTCAGGCTGTGCATCCCCTCCCCAGCCCCCCCAGGGCAGAGGGTTTGAAATCCACTTGACAGACCTTCGCAGAAAGCTGGGTGGCTCTGAGCAGCCACTGGCCCACAGCGCTGGCCAGAATGCCTCCTGCCCACGGCTCTCCCTCCTTGCCCCCTTTGCCCCCGCTCCTTGGGATCCATTGCCTAAAGAAGCCCTTTGGGGTAGTATGTGTATGAAGAGGTCTGTGTTTGTGAAAGGACAGAGGGGTTTGGGGATCTAAGTGTTCCCCATAGAAACTTCCATCTCCTCTTCGTAGCCCCCCAACTTGAGTCCCAATTTCGGGGCAACCTGGAGTGCTCAATGCCTGAGGCTTTTTCACAGTTCAGTGGTGTGAATCACCTTGCTTTTTATTGCTTTCTTTCTCGGCAGGAGATTAGACTTCAGGCTTTTTCCACTCTGATATATTATTTACCACCTATGCATCTGCTTCACCTCTTCTAGAATTTTGTCAACGTGTTGCATCTGGCATCCCCTCTTCAATGGTCCTCTTTGTCCTTGTAGGTGCATGAGGTAACATCATGCATTGGCTTTCTTTGTAGTGGGGTTTCCACTGGGGTAGTAGGGAGATCAGACACCCATGTCTTGTGCCATACTCACCCAGGAGCTCAGCATTGTCCTAAAGCATGAAAAACATGGGATATGATCCAGTTCTGTGTCCCTGGGAATTAATGAGAGATTTGGGGCAAGACAACAGAATGCCTCTGAGGCATGGTGTCCTCGTTGGTAACATTAGCTGTGAGAGTTCATCTCTGAGAGCCGCCTCCAGCTCTAAAGTGCCCTTGACTATCTGAGCTCTACCTTTGGACCTCAGAGAAACTCACAGAAGTCACTGGTGCTCGGGACCTTAAGGCAGAATTGGGTTCATCTTCTGGCTCAGGGAGACCAAGCCCTGTACCTGCCTCCCAGGAAATGGTGGGATGGATGAGAGTTTCATCTTCTCAGGGCCCTGGAGAAGCAGGTATGAACTCCACAGAAAGTCTCACAGGCAGTGTGTTTCTTTCTCTAGAACTAATTGGACATTTTCTCCCCTTTGGCACCTTTTTTATCAGAAAGCTTGGTAGAACATTGACCTTCAGTTATATAGAAATTACTGGGCTTTGTACTCACATTTTCTTCTCTTTTCTAAGATTAGCTATACTTCAGAAGCAATTTGGTTTTGGATAGAGGGGCCAAAAAATGGACTCTAAACCCATGGAATACATATATATACATACCTACATGTACAGGTGCACACCTGATGAAGTTTTTGGGTGATGGTGGGGTTCAGAGCCGATGGCCAAGAAAGAGTTCTTGAAGGCATCTTTAGTGCAAAAAGGTGATCATTAAAGCACAGGGACAGGACCCCTGGGCAGAAAGAACTGCACTGGGGTTGTGGAGAGTGACTGGTTATATACTACGGAGTTTGAGGAGGTAAAGTCAAAAAGGAGGCCTCCAGAAGGACTTTGATATGCTAAAGAGGACTCAAGGCCTTGCTATTGTGAAGCTAAGGTTGTTTTTCCTCTAGTAAGCCATTAAGATTAAGATGGTAGGGGGTTCCTGGAGAAATGTCCTACTCTGTATTTGTCTCGTGTATTTGCCAATGGGCTGTAGGTTATAAAGCAATTGGATTTTACCTCCCATTTCCTTCCATTTACCTTCCATTGCCTTTGTTCCCCACATCACTACAGAAGGGTGATCTTGGGGCTCCAGGAAACTGAGTCTACAGGTTTCCAGAGGGCGATTGGGCTATTGATAAAATTGCCTTTTTCTTGTAATTTACTAAGATACTTGTAAACTGATGGAGAACTGTGTCCTGCATGGCTGTGATCTCTATTTGCTAATCATTTGTTTTCTTTCCTTTCCTTTGTTCTTGGGCAGCCAGGAGCATCCAGGGAATGTCACACACATCCCACCTGGGGCGGGGGGAGGGTGCACTAGCTTGTACTTTGCCCTCAGCTTGCCTTATGCTCCTTTATCACACGACATGCAAATATTCTGATTGTCTTAAAGTCCGCATCCTGCGTGTCAGTGAAGCACACTTATATGCTGGGGTGTCGCTTCTCTCTAACTTATCTATTAAAATCCATTCCCTATTAATCCCTTTCCCCCTTTCCTTTCCCTACAAACGATTTGACAGCCCCTGTGTGTCAGGCTCTGGAAACCGTTTCTGAATTCTTCTCAAGAACATGAGCTGTCACAGGCAGGGACGTATTTGGCTGTGTCAGACCTGAAATAGCACCCTGTCTATACCCCGAGCTTGAGTTTCTCCTGTTCAACCTTCAAACTCAGCTCAGATATCACTCCCTCTGCAAAGATTCCCTTCATTGTCCTAGACAAGGTGAGACACTCCCTCCTCTGTTTGCTCCCAGATTACCTGATAATTCTATTGCAATAAATACATGTTTCCATCAGAGTGAATATCACCTTGAATTGTAATTATATATGAGAAACAAGATATTAACATGAGATTCTTGTTAGTTTTGGCGGAGGTCCCAAAGGCTGGGAGCACAAAAAGCATCAGTGCATTTTAAAGAGAGGAACTAGATCACACAGCAGTTGCTTGAGGAACGAACTAAAACTGGTTAATCAATGTTCGTTCATCATCGAGCTCCAGCTCATAAAAGGTGAGGGGGAAGGAGGTGAGGAAGAAAACTCCTTGGGGAGAGTTTTCAGAGTCATGGGGCATTTCTCCTCCACTCTGCCCCTGGACCACTCCCATGATGATGGAGGGTAGGTTTTTTAATTAGAGAAAACTGCAAGGAGGCTTCACAAGTCCACAGAAACGTGCCCAACAACCCGGATCAGATGTTCCCCCGATAGGCTTCAAGGCAGAACGATGTGGCTGGGGCCCCATGACTGGAAGTGAAGCTTCAGAGTTTCTGAACATTCCCTGTGTGGGAGATGCCTGGGGTTGTCTTAAAGAGGGTCTGTTCCAAAGGGTCCACTCGGAGGGGAGCAGGGTCCCCAGAGAGAGGCAGTCTGCAGGAGCTCAGGGGCGGGGGGGTGGATAGAAGAGGTGTTGCTCCATTGAAAATAGGGTGCAGTTGGAGCTGCTGATGAAGAATCTTAGAGAAGGCACAACACACACACACACACACACACACACACACACGGAGACAGAGATCGACCAATTATGTTGTGCACGTAAAACACACCTTTGCTCCTGACACTCCTCCCTCTGCACCCAGTCTTGGAAGGGTCGGCAATATGACCTTGGGCTGAAATGATGTGAAGCAGACACAGGACCTAACAGCGCCTTCCTCCCATCTTGTTTCGCCTAGTGACACTGCAGCGTCACTGTTTTATAGCCTGCACCCGATTCCCCTTTTCCCTCCCCTCCCCCAGCCAACCCCAACCCTCTGAACTCAGCCAAAGCACACCAAGGTGCCAGCCGTCGTGGGCAATTCCTGGTGCAGTGCGGAGATTCCTCACCGGTGGTGAGCGCCGACATGGCTAGTGATGGGACACGAGGCACAGTGGCCCCATAGCACGTGGCGCAACAGAGTGGGGGAAGGCTTGCCTATGGTTGCACTTATTAGTGGAGGCTCTACAGGGTGGGCAGGCCATAGGGTCCAAATAGCACGACCATCTCTATTTGATTCAGACAGTGGTTAGTAGCAGAACACCCACAGGAAAGTTGCAGAGCTTTGGTCCACATCAAAGGGGGAATCTGGGAAGGTGGTCTTCAGTTAGATTGTCTTCTGGGGCCCTGCCACCCTATAGATAGTCCCTGCTACTTCAGAAGCAGAGCCTGGTGCCTCAGGAGAAAGCCTCTTGCAGGAACAGGTTAAGAACATGACACTTTTCTTTGTTTACGCATGTAGTATATAGTCCAGTTTTGCGTTAACAAAATTCAGTGTGGCTGACATGATTCTAGACAGGTAATTTTCAAAGCCTAGTGGCCATAGGCCTCACTTGGAGAGCTTACTAACATATACAGAATCTTGGAGCTCACATTCAGTGTAATTGGACACTTTGGGGGTGAGCCCTGGGAATACGCACCTTGACAAGTTTCCCAGGTGATGTGACACGTGGTCCCCAGACCACTAGGGTCAAGTGACCAAATTCAGACCAATTTCCATTTTACGAAGGCTTTGTCTGTTCTGTGTTTCTCCCTCCAAGTGTTATGTAATTAAAGCTGAGCCTGTGGGCGAGCAATTCCAGAGGGGCCGGGGGACCAAGGTTGCAATTAGATTTTTTTCTGCACTGGCATGACAACAGATTATTTCGTCTTGCAGACAGGCAGGTGGGGACCAATTCCAACAATGGGCAGAATGGTTTCTGAGTCACTCTCCCCGCTTACTAACTGTTTGCCCACACGGAAGATTTGGTCCATCGCTTGATAATGATGCTATGAAATGGTGCTCCCTCCTTTGGAACTGCCTACCGGGTAATTTATAGGACACAGAGGATCAGGAAAGTAATTAGCTTTTGTTGTTTGTTTTGTTTTGTTTTGTTTTGTTTTTGTTATTGCTGGGTGATTCAGATGTGACTGTTTCCTTGTCCTTCCTGATTTCTGGAAAGTATACTGCCCTGTCACATTTGCATGCAGAAGCCAGAGGATGTCTACAGTTCTGCAAAACAACTTATTTCCAAGCTTTTTTCTTTGTGCACACAGCAGTGATTAAAAATAGAAACCATTATGGGGCGCCTGGATGGCGCAGTCGGTTAAGCGTCCGACTTCAGCCAGGTCACGATCTCGCGGTCCGTGAGTTCGAGCCCCGCGTCAGGCTCTGGGCTGATGGCTCGGAGCCTGGAGCCTGTTTCCGATTCTGTGTCTCCCTCTCTCTCTGCCCCTCCCCCGTTCATGCTCTGTCTCTCTCTGTCCCAAAAATAAATAAAAAACGTTGAAAAAAAATTAAAAAAAAAAAATAATACAAACCATTAGCCCCAGAGGGAGTTGTGAGTAGATACTCTGGGTGCTGAACAGCTTAGGTAGTTTAGAAAAAAAAACATTCTTGGGGCACCTGGGTGGCTCAGTTGGTTAAGTGTCCAACTTCGGCTCAGGTCATGATCTCACAGTTTGTGAGCTTGAGCCCCACGTCTGGCTCTGTGCTGACAGCTCAGAGCCTGGAGCCTGCTTCGGATTCTGTGTCTCCCTCTCTCTCTGCCCCTCCCGCACTTGCACTCTGTTTCTCTCTCTCTCAAAAATAAATAAACATTAACATTTTTTTTTAAAAAAAGAAAAGAACAAAACCCAATCTCCTCTTCATTTTGGGGAGAGGAGGCAGTATTTTCATCAGGTGGAACTTGGAGCGGGGGAATCCTGTGGTGATTACATTTCTTAGAGGTACAAATTATTCCTAGGACACTTCTTGAAAGAATGACCTGGATGCCAAATTTACAGGCAAAGATGCTAATGAGGTTTACGTTGTGTTCTTTTAAGCAATGGATAGTTGCTAGATGACCTGTAATGTGGTTTTCTTTCCGTTGTAAATAAAGACACTCTTGTTGCCCAAAGCCTCAAGAACAGAACAAAGCAGACCATGAGCCTGCTGTGAAATTGGAATGATGCATTTAGCTCCATGGGCATTGTGGCTCAGTGGCCTCATTCATCATTCATTCATTCAACATATATTTACAAGAAGCTCTATGCCAGATATTGGTCTAAGCACTGGCGATACGTCACTGAATAAAACAGCCCAAGTGTCTACACCTGTGCAGCTTATATTCTGATGGGATTTCAGTCTGACTCCTGGGCCCTTACTAAACTAGTTTAGGTATGACTTTGGAAAAGCTGATAAAACTCTCTGAATCTGAATTTCTTCATCTGGCAGATGAGTTTATTGTTTTATTAGTGTTTCTTTTTTTTTTTTTTTTTTTTAATTTTTTTTTTTCAACGTTTATTTATTTTTGGGACAGAGAGAGACAGAGCATGAACGGGGGAGGGGCAGAGAGAGAGGGAGACACAGAATCGGAAACAGGCTCCAGGCTCTGAGCCATCAGCCCAGAGCCCGACGCGGGGCTCGAACTCACGGACCGCGAGATCGTGACCTGGCTGAAGTCGGACGCTTAACCGACTGCGCCACCCAGGCGCCCCGTTTTATTAGTGTTTCTTCAACGTTCCTCGTCATAAGAGTGATTGGGAATGCTTGGTAGGCATAGGCCCCACCCGTAACGACTCTGATTGAGGATGTCTGAACCAGCCTTGTCCAATGGAAATGTAACATGAGCCACACATGTAATTTCAAATTTTCTAGCAGCCACGTTAAAAAAAAAAAGTATAAATAAATAAATAAGTGAAATTAATTCTAGTATCTTTTATTTAAACCCATATACTTAAAATGATGACATTTCAGCATGCAATCAATATAAAAATAATAATGAGACATTTTACATTCTTTCTTTGTACCAAGTGTTTAAAACCTAGAGTGTATTTTACACAGCCAACACAACTCAATTAGGAGTAGCCACATTTCAAATGCTTAATAGCACCTGTGGCCATTGGCCACCATGTTGGACAGCAGGTGCACACAGAGCCTTGGAATCTATAATTTAACAAGTGGCCCAGGTGATTCTCATGAATGAGCACGTGTGACAAACGCTAGACTAGATGACCTGTAAGGAAGCTCTCCATTCTAATATTCTATCAGAGTATCATGGGGTGGGGTTTCATCAATGTGTCTAGCCTTCAATTGGCAATTAACACGTATCATATTTTCAGAACATCCATTTCATATCTCATTCACCCTTCCCTGTTTGCTCTCCCATCCTCTGTTTCTAAGCTGACAGTTGGGGTTTCTTAAGAAAGACATAATGGTGCTGAAGATGACCCGAAGAAGAACATTTTAAATGATCAAGAGGATAAAGAAGCTGTCTTATGAGGATAAGCTAAAAAGAACAAAACTCTGCAAGCTAGAAGAATGGCTGAAGAGTAAAGGCTGTCAAAGTCTGTAAAGTCACCAAGTAAATGGAAAGGCTGAGCATGAACGTTCCAAAATCCAAACGCAGCAGAAAAAGAGGGCCTACTGGATGGTTGGAAATACTTAGCTTTAGGACAAATAATGAGAGAAAAAAAAAAAAAAAAAGACTTCTTTAGGCAGTAGATGCAGAGGTTGGAGAAGTCATTCCCTGTGGGATAGCAACAAATAAAATGCAAACAGATTCAAGCAATGGTTTGAGCCACAACGGTTTATGATATCCCGAAACATTTCATATCTCCGTAATAAGTAGTCAGGTTTGGTTTTAGACAGAACACTTGCCATGTGTCCATCCACTCACCCACATCTGGTCATTAAACTTTATTAAGGGCCCGCTCCATGAAGTAGGTTTTGTGAGAGGTTTTAATACATAGAACTTCATTTAATACATACAACAACCATGCCGAGTAGATAGAGTTCTAGCTGTTTTACAGATGAAGAAAGGGCTCAGAGAGGTTAAGTGCCATGCCCAAGTTCATTTGGCTGCCAAATCATGTTAATGCCTATTTTACTTATTTATTTATATTTATTTTTAATGGTTATTTATTTTTGAGACAGAGAAGGCGGGGGGGCAAAGAGAAAGGGGGAGACACAGAATCCGAAGCTGGCTCCAGGCTCTGAGCTGTCAGCACAGAGCCTGATGCAGGGCTTGAACTCACGAACCATGAGGTCATGACCTGAGCCAAGATCAAGACTCAGATGCTTAACCGACTGAGCCACCCAGGTGCCCCTAAAACTCCAAGCATTTTAACTAAGTCCAGCGGTCTTTACAAGAAACAGGATGTGGGGCCAGATGTCGACAAGACTGTCCTAGAGCATTCTTAGGGGCATATGGAGAAGATCCTCCTCTCTCAGAAGATCTGTCACTGAAGCTGCATTCAGCACATCTCGTGAGGCCAAAGCCAGCGTTCCCGGTGCCCTACCACGTATGGGGTTGTGGAAGTCCCCCGGCAGCGTTTCCGGAAGCTGCTGCATTGCTAACAGGCAGTTGCAGATGTACTCGATCAGTTTGGTTCGCTGAGCTTTCTTGGGGCAATACAGCGTGATAACCTTAGGAGATACTGACAACCGTGTGTTAGAATCCCAATAGCATGCGATATCACAACCAGGGGAAACCATTAAGATCATCTTTTCCTACTTCATTGTTCGCAGTGACGACCCAACTACTATGTGTTAGTCACTTGGCCCAGGGCTGGGATTAGAATCGGCAGCCTGACCCCCAGTCCAAAGCTCTTTTCAGGTTGGTGGGCTTTACACATGATGTCCTGTGACTGCTAATGCAAAGCAACTCGGGATTTGACATTTCGGTTCTTGACATTTGACGGAGATGCCTGAGATATGTCACATTGGACTGAAAACTCATCAGGACTAATAACATGCAAAAATGACTTACGGCTTGTAATTGAAGATTTAACGTTGGCAAAAATTATTCTGGGTGACTTCAGAGGAGAAGGTATATTTCCCGCATGTGCTTTGTTACGTCCTACTCATATGCAGGCCTTGGCACCTGCTGTTTTCTCTATCTGGGGTGCCCTCCTCGCTTCCCTCTCTTTGTTGGGGCCACATCCTGAGATAGCTAATGTGTATTAGTTGAATAGAACAAACTATGCCGCAGTAGCAAATAGGTCCTAGCCTCTCAACCTCGTGATGTGTAGAGACCCTATTTCTCCCTCATGACACGTCTGATGTGGGTTGAGCAGATCTCCTACAGGGCTTTCCTGCCTGGGCCCTTCTACAGGGCTCTCCTGCAGGGGTGTCAGCACAGCTCCCTTGCAAGGCTCTTCTGCACTGGTCTCCTCCAGGCTCTCTCAATGACAGGGATTCTCCTAATGGCATTGACACTGGATCTAAGCTGTTTCCATATCACAGCTATGAGTCCTTTCCTTTTAGCTGTGTGGAAAGTGAGGGGGGAGGGAGGAAGAGAGCTGGTTAGTGTCTTTTATTACATGACACTACCTCCTTTCCTGCCTCCCCCTCCTCATTTTCCCTAATCGGGCCTTCTTCATCATAGGCAATCAATACAGGCTGGATAATTAGATGTCATGCTGAATTACAGGCAAAGGGTTGAAGGCCACTTTGATCATACATGTGGGCAGGACAGAGAGACACAGCTTCCCAGGCACTTGAGTGAGAAAGACCATGGGGTGCATTTGCCGTAAGTGCATGAGTATTTGGTCAGCGGTGTTGTTCTCATCACGTGAGCTAATTGAGTCTTTGTTTGGCTGCACTGTGTTTCAGTACATAGAAGGTGACCCCTCCTCCCACCCTGGAGTAGTGTGTTCGTACTTGGGAATTATGAATGGAGAGGTTCAAATAAATGGTTAAATGAAGGAAGTGGAATCTTCAGAAGAACCATGAAAAACAGGACGCCCGTCTTCAAATATTTGTAAGTCTATAGTGTAGGCTCTTGGTTGGCAAAAGATCCTTTACTTGACCCCAAGGAGCATAGCTTAATTTTCAGAGAAGTATATTTGGATTCTGTGTACAGAAAAAAAAGTTTCAGCTAACAGGAAGACTCCAAGAAGGAAGGGGCTGTGAGTTACTTCACTAAGCGTATGGGCAGGAGCTGGTACATCTTGCTGGGGATGTGGTAGAGAAAGTTCTAGCATCAGATACTGTGCAGGAATAGATGATAGGATTTGGGCTGCAACCAGAGATTCTATTATTCCATCTTGTCTTTGACTCTTAAAAGAGCCAGCTGCATTGGCTTTCAGGTTTATGTTGGATCAGGAGGTACACAGCGTGGCCTTTTTAGGCCTTGGATGTCTGTGAGGAATAGTACAAAAGTATACAGATGCATACAAGGTATACATGGCGGAGGAGAGACTGTGGATTGTCCTCCAGACTATGGCACCTTGAGACCGAAAAATGTGACCCATACGACACTATTCACATGTTTTTACTCAATCGGGTTTTAAACGATCAGGTGCTAAGTAGACATTCTCTGCCGCTCTTCTCCACCCAGTCTGGACCTACATAACTCACAGCTGTTCTAGAGTGAGGGTATTGTGGTGAGGAGAAGGGCAAGTTATGAAGTCCGACACTCAACCAGCTGAGCCAGCCAGGCGCCCCTCTCTCTTTTTTTTTAATTACTATACTTCCTATTTTTAAGAAACTTTGTAACTACTTTATTCGGGTATGCTTGACGTGAAAAGTTGTACATATTTATTATATACAACTCAATGAGTTTAGATATAAGCATGCACCTGTGAAACCATATAAGCATATGTAGGTATAGGTATAGGCATATCCACTACCTCCCAGAGATCCGCCCCCCATTATTATTATTTCAGTATGTGGTTAGGACACATCACATAAGATCTACCTTCTTAGCAAACTTGAAGTACAGAATGCAGTGTTGTTATCTATAGGCTCTGCGCTGTATTGTAGATCTCTAAAACTTACTCATCTTGCATAACTGAAACTTGGTACCCTTTGACCAACATCTCCCCATCCCCACCAGCCCCTGGAAGCCACCATTCTACTCTCTGCTTTTTTGAGTTTGAATATTTTCTTTTTTTTTAATATGAAATTTATTGTCAAATTCGTTTCCATACAACACCCTGTGCTCCTCCCAACAGGTGCCCTCCTCAATACCCCTCACCCACCCTCCCTTCCCTCCCACCCCCCATCAACCCTCAGTTTATTCTCAGTGTTTTTTTTTTTTTATTTTTTTTTCAACGTTTATTTATATTTTGGGGACAGAGAGAGACAGAGCATGAACGGGGGAGGGGCAGAGAGAGAGGGAGACACAGAATCAGAAGCAGGCTCCAGGCTCTGAGCCATCAGCCCAGAGCCCGACGCAGGGCTCGAACTCACGGACCGCGAGATCGTGACCTGGCTGAAGTCAGACGCTTAACCGACTGCACCACCCAGGCGCCCCTATTCTCAGTTTTTAAGAGTCTCTTATGGTTGGCCTCCCTCCCTCTCTTTTTTCCCCCTTCCCCTCCCCCATGGTCTTCTGAGTTTGACTATTTTCAATCCTACATACAAATGAAATTGTACAGTATTGGTCTTTCTGATTCTGGCTTCTTTCACTCATCGCAATGTCCTCCAGATCCATCTATATTGTTGCAAATGACAGGATTTCCTTCTTTTTTAAGGCTTGATAATATTCCATTGTATATACGACCACATTTTCTCTATCCATTCATCTGGTGATGGGCATTGAGGCGGTTTCCAAATCTTGGCCATACCTTGTGAATAATGCAGCAGTGAACACAGGCATACAGGAATCTCTCCGATAGCCTGATTTCCATTCCTTTGGATAAATACCCAGAAGGAGGATTGCTGGACCATGTTGTAATTCTATTTCTAATTTTTGGAAGAACCTCAATACTGTTTTGCTTATGAGCACCAGTTTACATTCCCACCAACAGTTTACCAGTTTCCTTTTTCTCCACATCCTTTCTAACACTTGTTATCTTTTGCTTTTTAAATACTAACCATCCTAACAGACGGGAGGTGATATTGTGGCTTTGATTTGCATTTCCCTGATAATTACTGATCTTGAGCACTTTTTCATGTTTATGATGGCCAGTTGTACGTCTTCCTTGGAGATTGCCTTTCTATGTTATTGATTGTTTCCTTTGCTGTACAGATTTTTAGCTTGTTGTTTACTTGTTGCCTGTGCTTTTGTATCAAATGCAAAAACTTATTACCAAGACCAATGTCAAGAAGATTTTCCCCTATGTTTACTTCTGGGAGTTTTATGGTTTCAGGTCTTACATTGAAGTCTTTGATGCATTTCGAGTTAATTTTTGTGTATGGTGTAAGAAAGGGGTCCAGCTTCGTTCTTTTGCGTGTGGATGTCCAGTTTTCTCAGCACTATTTATTAAAGAGACAGTCTTTTCCCCATTGTGTACTCTTGGTTCCCTTGTTCAAAACTAGCTGATCATATACGCATAGGTTTATTTGGGGGCTCTTAGTTCTTTTCCATTGGTCTATGTGTCTGTTTTTATGCTAGTACCATACTTTTTTGATTACTATAGCTTTGTAATACAATTTGTAATCAGGAAGAGTGATGCTTCCAGCTTTGTTCCTTATGCTCCAGAATGCTTTGGCTGTTGGGGATCTTTTCTTCCCATACGAATCTTAAGATTTTTTTTTTTCTTATTTAGTAAAAAACGCTGTTGGAATTTTCATTGAGATTGCATTGAATTTGTAGATCACGTTGGGTAGTATGGACATTTTCACAATATTAATTTCTTCAACACCTGTCCATTTATTTGCATCTTCTTCAATTTCTTTTATCAGCGTCTTACAATTTTCAGTGCACAAATCTTTCATTTCCTGGGTTAAATTTATTCCTTAGGTATTCTTTCCTTTTTGATGCTATTAGAAATGGGATCGTTTTCTTAATTTCTTTTCTGGGTAGTTCATTGTCAGTGTATAGAAACCCCATTGACTTTTATAGGTTGATTTTTTATCCTGCAACTTTACTCATTTTGTTTATTAATCCTAACAGCTTTTGGGTGGAGTCTTTGGGGTTTTCTATGCATAAGATCACGCCATCTACAATGGGGACAATCTTACATCTTCCTTTCCGATTTGGATGCCTTTTATTTCTTTTTTTCTGGAAACTCACTCTCCCCAGGACTTCCAGCACTGTGTTGAGTAGACGTAGTAAGAGTGAGCATTCTACTCTTTCTATGCTAAGAAACCCCGATGGCACCAAATGTAGACACGGAATGAGAGCAAACACCTACAAATGCAAGTAGACTCACTGACAGCTCAAGATGTGAACAAGACACAGCGCCTCCCTCAAACTCACACAACTCGCTCCGTCATGATTCCCTGAGTGTGAGTCTTGTGATAGATACTGTGCAGGCACAAGCACAAAGACAAAGCCTGTCGAGCTTACGGTGTGTTTACGGAGAACGGCATCAGTGACATGAGCAAAGAGCAGGTTCATCGGATGGTAAGTGACGTGGACTTTAGAAAGAAGAGTAGGGGACTGGGGGTGGAGACACATTCAATAAAGGGAGTGAGTTAAGTGAAGTGGAGGAAGAAGCCATGAGAAGATACATGGAGAACGCAGTCCGGGCAGAGGATGACACAGGGAAAAGGCTTTAAGAGACACATGACGCACACATACAGTTCATTCCGAGCAGAGCAGATGTTGATGGGAATGATCTTTCCAGGGAGAATGATCTCAGAGCTGGAGTAACAGCAAAGGGGTTGAGTCTGGAGGGGCTGTAGGAACTGACGTTAGAGAGAGAGGGTTTCATGATTTATGTCTCCTTGGTCGTAGATGTAATTCTGATGGAAAGTGGGTGCAAATGTGTGAGCCATGGAGTGACTGGGCCTGTGTGGCATGGCTTATGTGGGGACAGAACAAAGGGAGTGAGTATAGGGGCCAGGAGAGAAGTTGGGAGGCAGGCAGGAAAGTAGGAAGGCGTGTGGTCGTAGCAGAGAGGACGGTGAGAGTGGCTGGATTCAGGATATATGTTGAAGATAAGGCCAGGAGAACTGTCTCTATCTTGGATGTGGGCATGAGGGGAGACAGGTTCAGAGATTATTCCCACATTTATCGTGCTGAGTGATGGAGCCACCTTATCACTTAAAAAAATGTTTATTTATTTATTTTGAGAGAGAGAGAGAGAGAGAGGCAGAGAGAGGGAGAGAGAGAATCCCAAGCAGGCTCTGTGCTGTCAGCACAAACTCACAAACCACGAGATCATGACCTGAGATGAAATCAAGAGTCAAACCCTTAATCAACTGAGCCACCCAGGCGCCCTGACCTCTTCACTTCTGAGCAGACCTGGATTCTAATGATTTCTCTAGACATCGAATCTGGCCACTGCTGAGTAACTGAAGTGGAGTGAATCTTTTTTTTTTTTTTTTTAATGTTTATTTATTTTGTGAAAGAGAGAGAGAGAGAGCGTGCTCGAACACACATGGGCAGGGGAATGGTAAAGAAAGAGGGAGAGAGAGAATCCCAAGCAGGCTCTGCATGGTCAGCACAGAGCCCACTGTGGGGCTCGATCCCATGAACCGTGAGATCATGACCTGAGCTGAAATCCAATTGGACGCTTAACCCACCGAGCCCCCCAGGTGCCCAGTGAAGTGGAGTGAATCTTAATGTTTACTCCCTCACCACGGTTGTAACCAGGACAATACATGCTTTCAGCGCCTAATGACCTTCATGAAGCGTTCTAAAAATGTATAGAGGAAAGGAAAGCCTGGTAAGACCTCAGGCCTTAGGGGACAGGTTATGGTCAAGAGATAAAGGGAAGTCTCAGTCCCTAGAAGGCAAGTCAGAAACTGGGCTATCTGAAACTGGTGCTCGCCGTAGCCCGCTCTCTAGGGAAATGGCAGAAGAAATGGCATTATGTTCTCATAATGGAGAAACGGCCCAGCTGACTTACATCCTTATCCTGCGGTCCACGACTTCATGTGATTTCCCTCTCCAAGGACAGGATTGGACCCAGAGTCTGAGTCTGGTGGTTAGATGCTTAGCTGCAAAGATTAATCACTTGGTGGGGCAGAGAGCCAAGTGTGACCACAGAGAAAGTTCACTGTCATTAAAGGGTACCGCTGGGAATTAATGGGAACAAGGCACTACCATAAAGAATGTCATTTATGAGGACAGGGCTTTCCCCCTCACTTAGGAATCACTGTCCTGGAAAACCCAGTTACAAGTTAGTGTTGCCTTTGCGATGGGCAATGAGTGGTGAGAGCTGGAAGGTACGCACACCAAAGTCAATGGTGTGACCAGACAGGGCCGGGCATTTATGGCAGAGTCTTGGTAAGAAGGCCACGCAGGGCAATGTGACAGGAGAAAGGACCAGGGAGAACACGTTCCCTGCTTGATACAAGAGCCTGGGAGAGGTGGACTTGGCTGAGTCTTCTGGAAACTCTGGCTAACGGAGAAACCTGACTGCTCCTGTCGTATCAGTGAGTCAAAAAAACCAATCGTTGTACCTGGTGGACGTGTGTCCAACGGCTCCTAGGTTCCCAGGCGAGTGCCCCAAGGACAGACAGCCACGCAGAAGCTCTATCACGTTAAGACCCAGGCTCGGGGGTCACGCTATCTTCCAACACATGCTCCTCATTAAAATGGCTTGTCTCCAAAGAGAAGGGAATAGGGGCCATCTGTTTTATGGGAGGAGTGTTAAAAACATGCAGACTGTTTTAAAAGCACCATCATCCAGACTCTCCCACAGATTCTTCAGGCTCCCCCCGGCCCGCTCACCTCTTCCCAAGATGCCCCAAGTCTCATCTGTCGTGGGATTCGACTCACAGTCTCTCCACCTGTGTCCAGGTACGGATGAGCCCCTCGGCGTGGCTCACCAAGTCTGGTGCCCTCAGTTCCCGCCTTCTGGAGACTGAAGGAAAGACGCGAGTCAGCGGCCCTTCTACCCTACAGCGTAGGGTAGTGCATTGAGTGCAAGTGCATTGAGAACAGGCACCGTTACCTCTTTGTATCCCCCACGATGCTTAGCACAATGGATGTTAAAGGCTGTGGAGACACCCTCTTGCTGTTCTTATAATGCTGTTCTAAACCCTGCGTCCCTCCCTTCTCTTCGCAAGTAATGGAATTCCTTACGGTTATCAGCTGTCTGCCACTGAGGCTGGGGGGTTGCAGCAGTGATCAGTGGCAGGACCCCAGAGAGGAAGCAAACAGCATGCCCTGTGCACACTACGTCAACAGAGGACACCAGTGGGGAGGGGGCTGTAGAAGGTCCTGGGAGAGCACCAAGCCCTCTAAGATCCCGAAGACTGTAGCAACTGCGTTTCTCCCGAGACCCTGCCCAGCCTGGGCTTCCCTGCCTTTGGGATGTCAAGCCAACTGCAAAATCAAAGAGGCAGGCTTCACGCTGCAGCTCCCCAGACCCCCCCCCCCCCGTGGGCCACTTTTACAATCAAATCAACCTGCCCATGGCCATAAACCGAGACACAGGAAAGCATGGGTGCTGTGCTAACCAGAACCTCGCTGTGCTTCCTTACAGGCCCAGGGATGCCCCGGAATCAAGGCAAATCTCCTCCCTGCCAGACTTCCGTCCCTGCCCCCATCCTCACCTAATGTTGCCAGGGGCTCGTTCACACAAGGTCTCACGAGAAATGCTTCCTTTTGAAAAAAAAATTCACACACAGAATCTGAAGCGGGCCCCAGGCTCTGAGCTGTCAGCAGAGAGCCCGACGCGGGGCTCGAACCCACGAACTGTGAGATCATGACCTGACCCGAAGTTGGCCGCTTAACCGACTGAGCCACCCAGGTGCCCCGTCGTGAAAAGAACTTCTAAAGAACAAAAGATACTAATAGTAGAAGCTCATTTAATCTTTACGAGACCTTATCTGAGGATAACAGATAAGCAACTAAGCGAGGTCCACGGCAGGCTAAGGGTCCAGAGCCAATGAAAGGCAGAGCCAGGGTTCAACCAGTTGATTCTGGAATGTGTTACACCTTGCTGTGGAAGCCAGTGTGTTTTGGGCATAGATGCTATATGACCCGCAATAATTATATAAACAGATTTCTTTTTAATTTTTTTTATCTTTATTTATTTTTGAGAGAGAGAGAGAGAGAGAGACAGAGAGAGACTGTGAGCGGGGAAGGAACAGAGAGAGAGGGAGACACGGGATCTGAAGCACGCTCCAGGCTCTGAGCCATCAGCACAGAGCCCGACACAGGGCTCGAACTCGCGAACTTCGAGATCATGACCTGAGCCTAGGTCAGACGCTTAACCGACTGAGCCCCCCAGGCGCCCCAATATAAACAGATTTCTAATATAGGATTAATGATAAACATATCCTACCTATAGTTCAGGAATTCCATGAAGACCAATAAGAACGCACTGAATACGTGTACATCAATTGAGAGGTTACAATGATTGGCTACCATGTATCGGGTGCCTTTTGGAGCCAGGCACTATACTAAGCACCTCACGTGGTTTATCAAAATTCTTCATACCTTTGCAATGTAGTTATTACAAAAAATGGGAATTAAAGCTTTGAGGACTCAAATGGTTTGCCTAAATTTGCATAGCTGGCATGTGACTGCATTGGGTCCATGCACTTCCCAGCTTTTCCATGTAGAATTCCTGACATTCCATTTGACTTGGCTGTCTCTTTCCACCCCCTTCCATGAAGTCATCAACCTGCTAAAGATAATTTCTTCAGCTGCTGGGTTATTGGTGTAGCAAACTATCTCTGTGTCCTCCCTAGAAGCCTATGGCCATGGAGCTGAGGTAGGGTAGCCCTCGGAACTCCCAGTGTTACAGGCTCCGGGACTGAGGCTGTGCCCACTCTGACCTCTTCGTCTTATTTTTAACAAGGTCCAGGGCATCTACGGACAGGGAAAGGGAGGGGGCTTGCTCGCTCTCTCTCTCTCTCTCTCTCTCTCTCTCTCTCTCGACGGTGTCTTGGGCACCTAAGGCTGTCTGCCAATCGCTCCTTTCTTTTGCTTCCCACATGCAGCCTAAGTCAGAGGCAGAGAGACATCGTTCTCCAAGCTAATTCTTGTAGGTCACATCACTTAGACCCGGCTACACCCAGACGGATGAGGGGAGAGACAAACCTCTGTATTTCCCAGGTGCCACGTGCCCATCAAGGCCCTCCTTCATGTACAACGGGGAATTTTCTCACCAGCGCTGTGGAGTAAGTTAAGGTGGGCTGTCTGGTGCCTCGACCACAGCTCTGTAAACTTTTCCCGAAGAGCTCACCTTGAGAGATGGGAGAAAGCAGGAGGTAGAGATTATACACACTTTGTCTATTATCCTTTGATCAATATTAGATGTGGGGCTTTGTTGTTAGTTGTTAATACGTTAATAACTTTTATGTATTCCTAGTGTAGTGACCCTTTTTATTATGAATGGACCCTCTTTACTCTAGCAATATTTCTTGTCTTTGAGTTTATTTTTCTATGACATTGTCTCTCCAGCTCCTTCACAATTCCTATTCGCATAGAATATCTTCTTTCACCCTTTTATGCTCAAGCTATTTGCATCCTTGAATCTAAAGTGTTTTTCTTGCTGGCAACATATAATTGGATTTTGTTTTTTTATCAAGTTTGAATATCTTTGTCTTTTGATTAAAGTGATTAAAGTGTATAGAATACGCACATTGTCAAAAGTTCATAAATAACGGAAGTAGAACCAATGAATGAGTAATTAGTAGGAGTTTATTGTGCACACGCCAAAAAGTTTGCAAACCGGGAGCTCTGAAACCAAATAGGGGAGGAGGCTAGAGGGGCATATTGTAGTGAGAAGGCAGTGGTTACTTATTCTTCATAGTGACTGGTTATAATATTGGAATTTTCTTAAACAATAGTGAATTGGTTAGCGATTACCTCCTATCAACCTTGGGAACCAGTTCAAGTTCTGCTTATGATTTTCAGGGGCATAAGCAAGAAAGGACCCAGGTTCAGCTAAGTGAGCTTTGCTTGTATGACCAACCTGGTTTTTGTCTGCTCAGGGACTTTTCCAGGTTGGTTTCTGTCTGTTTTTAACAACATCTACTGCAATTGTTGACACGGTTGTGTTTAGATCTCATCGTGCTGTTTGTGGTCTACGGTTCTCACCCACTTTTGTTCCTCCTCCCTTTCTTTACTGCCTTTTTTGTGTCCAATTTTTTATGGTGTGGTTTTTCGTCCTCCGACTTTTAGGTGTATTTCAAGCAACATTATCGAAGTAAATTTGACATGCGTTAAACTGCTAATGTTGAAAGTTTTGCCACTGGGTAAGTTTTGACCTGTGTGCACCCATGAGCATCACGGTGCCCTGCCCTGTTGCCCCGCCTACCCCACCTGTCCCGCCCCATCGCCCTGCCCACCCCACCTGCCCCCGCGCCACCCACAGCGCAAAACCACTGCCATTATTCCTGTCAACATGCATTCGTTTGTATAACCTAGAATGTTATAAAAATGGAAGCCAACCGTATGTATTTGTTTCATGTGACTTCACTCAACATGAATATTTTTTTTAATAATAAACAAACAAGATTATTTGAAGATTCGTCCAGGTTGCTGTGTACCAACGGTTCATTCTTTGAAATGATGAGTATTACTCCGTGATGGAAAGATGACAGATAAATACAGAGACATTAACACAGATATAGATGCATACTAAGTTTTGTTTACCTATTCACCTATTGATGGACATTTGGGTTTTTCCCAGGCTTAGGCTATTATAAATAATGCTGCTATAAACATTCACATCCAAGGTCTTGTGTGGATACATGTTTTTATTTCTCTTGGATATATAGTCACTAGTGAAATCGCTGGATATTTTGGTAAGTATACTTTCATGAAATATATAATTTGAAAATATTGTGTCCGACTCTGAGGCTTGCCTTTTTGCTTTCTTCATGGCACATTTTGAAGAAAAATCTTTAATTTTAATGGACTCCAATCAATCAGACCTTTCTATTTACTCACTCATTTTTAACCATTGCAGTCTCCACCTTTTTATATTCCTTTATTTAAAAAAAAATTTTTTTTAGAGAGAGAGAGTGAGTGTTCACGAACAGGGGAGAGGGACAGAGGGAGAGAGAGAGAATCAAGCGGGCTCCGCACTCAACACAGAGCCCAATGTGGGGTTCACTCCCACGACCCTGGGTTCATGCTCTGAGCCAAAATCAAGAGCCAGACGTTCAACAGACTGAGCTTCCCAGCACCCGTATTTTAAATTCTTTATCTTAGTTTTAATTATCTGTGTTTTGGGAATCTTTTAGTCAGTATATGGTTGCATGTTGTGTCTCAATCCACAGCGGTAATCTTCGCTATCCTGCACAGTCTCATCTGGCAGTAGAAGGGACATCCGTACGTACCTTCAATTTCATTTTACAGTCCCCATGGTACGTAAGCAACACTGAGCGTGCAGAAAGCCCTGGAAGAACAACAGTGGAGTTATTTGGGGCATCCATCATGTTTGTTGTCTGAAAGAAGATTAAGGTTTAGGATTCATAGTCTTCCTTCAGAAAGACAAATGGTGAGGTCTGGAATATGGGGACCTCTACAATATAACGCAAAGGCTCGGTGCCTTTTAATCAACTGGAGTCCATATTTGACATCTGTCCATCCCTCCAAATTCAAAGGAACCTGCAGACGTGCTCGTTGAGAACATTATATACACATATGCTCCATTATCCTTTCATTAATATTAGGTGTGGCCACAGACACAGGCCTCCCCCCTTCTGCTGGAGGAGGTTGCTTCTTGTTAGCAAATGTTTGGCTTCTGCCATCCTGTGCTTGGAAAAGACCTTTTCATCACACCCCATGGAAATGTATTCTCGGGTAGAGTGTGACAGGGCTCATTATACTGGCCAGGTTACAATAAGGTGGTGGGGGGAGAGCTGTGATCTTTGAGACAAACTTCACTTCCAGGTTTGTCCTGAGAGGCCCTGTCAGCCCACACCTGCCGGGCCACACCCGCCAGCCCACACCTGAGCTCACAGGTGACTGTGCTGTCTCAGGTCTCGCTTCGCCTTCTCCCTCCACCATTTTACAAACATGTGTGGGAGGGCCCACCAGAGGGCAGGTGCATGGTGCGAGCTTGTTCTCTTATGCCTGGCATGCTCCAAACAATTCATAATCTAAAAACATAAATGGTGTCCTGCCATGCACTGTGAAGGGCCAGCGAGAGGCCATCCGTACGAGGGTCTGCCTGGATGTCTCCAAGGTCAGCATTCTGTAGGCCTCCTTCCTCGTGTCTTGTTTCTGGTACAGCTCATTTGCCCCATCTCTGCATTTCTACCACGAATCTACGCATCGCTTGATTGGGGCAGCTTCACCAGCAGCATGAACACACATGGAAACACCGAGAAAGTTGGGTCCGGCTCCTTGGCATAGACTTTGGAGATGTTGTCTATGCTTGTAAGTGATGCCGACGTGCTGGGCAGCAGAGGAAACCAAGCTCTCGGGCCAGAGCCCCTCACAGTGGGCACCACGAAGAGGTCAGTGGCTTATAGTTTGTTTGCCTGTCTGATGCCCCTTGTCCTTGACTAATCACTGGCTTTTAGGCTCTTTCAGACAATTTTTGATAATGAATATCAAAGAGCAACAAAAATACCCATTTCTGAAAATCACCCCTGCCCTCACTTCCTTAGCAATCAGGGGGAGAATTTACATTTCTGGGGTACGTGGACCAGCTTTAGTGGCAAGCATGGGCCATGGACCTCTGTGGGCAGAGGAGCAGCTGGCAGGGACTGGGTGGCCATCCTCCAGGCCCCCAGAGGACTTCCAGGCAACCCATGACCGGACAAAGACCTCATCCGCATGACATTGTCCCAAGTCCAATCATGCTGGGCTTTCTTGGTCCAGATGCTGGGCCCGCTGGCAGGTATCTGGAGTCAGAAAGTGTTGGCTGTGGATCCTTCTCTGCTTTCGGCCTCAGGTGGGGGAAGGGCAGCCGTCTGCTGGGAGTGTGCTCCGTTGGCTTGTGTGACCACGAGTGGGGCCAACTCTGCGGACAAGCTGGTGACGCTGAGGAAGGCTTAGGCGCATGGGTTAGGCCAAGCAGGTGCAGGCCTGTAAAGGGGACCAAAGGAGGAGGAACGTGTGATGAGCTTTGCCAGACCCACCCCAGAACCAGCTCTTTCCCTAACCTAGAATAAGACCTGGAACGAGGCATCTAACAGCCCTTTGGAGAGTTCAGCTATGCATCTGCGAACACAGAGGTGTCCTGGTGGAGTGGGCTGGGGGTGGTCTGACCAACAAGATGTCTTACTTACTGCAAAGGGGCTTTAAGGGGACCAAACAACAGCCACAATTTCCAAAGCAAGTTAACCTGGGTACTCCAAGTCAGCGGTCATTGTTTCGAAAACAGGGTTTCCTGGGCAGTTGTCACGCAAAGCTTAAATGTGCTCATCTTAAACCCCGGGAAGGGTAATCTGTTGATGACACAAAGCCTCAACAACTTTTTATCCAGTGCAGTGGTACCGAGAAAGAGTCTCCAAGTTCAACTCAGTGACGCAGTCTGAGATTTCTTCTTCTTAATTTCTCACTGGAAATATTGAGTGTTTTAAAAAATAAAAGAAATTTTGAATATTGTCTATCGGGCATCCTTCCAAGTGCTTCAAACTGTTACCATAAAAATGCTATCTAAATGATGAGACCGTAGTTTTAAAAATCAGAAATGCATATTAACGGCCTCCCATGAAAATTTAATAGTTAAATATTGTGTGCTTTTCATTCAATTATTGCGCAAATGAATTATGCATGGGAGCTACCTGGTGCTTATTTCCTTATTTACATTTATGAGAAGATCTCCATGCGGGTGGTGACTTTGGCGGGCTGTACAGGGGGGGAGGGGGTGGGGGGGGAGGGGGCAGGAGGGCAGAAGCCGGCTGCACTCAACAGCAGCGACCGTCTGAAGCCCGAATTGGAATAACAGAACAAGGGTTTGAGAAATTCGGCGAGCCTTGACTGCTCTGGTTCCTGGCAAACAGTACTGGCCTCTAAGAACACAATTCCAGAGCCGTTGCTACACCACAGCGCATGTCTCAGGGCTGAACTTGGAGACAAACCTTTCTGAACAGCCCATGATGCCCAGCGCCTGTATTTTGCAAATGAGGACAGGACACGACATCTCTTGCTTCGGGTCACAGAGCCTCGTCCTGGTCTCCTTGTCCCTCACCTCTGCTCCGTCTACCTGGAAGCAATACATAATCGACTCTCCCCACTCAGGCCCACTTGAAACTTGGCCTCTGGAGGCATCCTGGCCGAGGCCTGGAGCAGAGGGTGGCAGGGATCTTTACGCCCCGTTCTTCAGCTGAACTTTGAGTCAGACCACGGGTGCTGCCTGGGTCTTCTGCTCTGCTCCCAGGCCCCACTGCTGGATTCTCGCCCTGTGTCCGGCTCCGACTCCAGTTCCCAGACCCTGATCTCAGATACTCGCTCCCCTAGCTCTCCTTGGAGCCAGCGGTTTGGGATTTGGCTGGGTCATCTGCTCTGCTCCTGCTGGATTTGGCGGTGGCCTCTGTTCTTGCACATTCTCCATGGTAGGTGCAGTTCCTGGAACCCTAACTCTACGTGGTTGACCCAAAATTGATGGCTCCCGGTATCACTGCCTACCGGCTGCCATGCCCTCCGCCCGAGTAGCTGGCCAAGTGCACTGTCTGAACCTCCCAGCTTTCTGCTGCCGGGTTGCTTCCTGCTTGGCACAAGCGAACCATGTTTGTGGGAAAGCAGCTTCCGGGTTTCATAGTCTCCTAAATTGGGCTGTTCCGACTCCCCCTAGCTCCCACCCTGCAGCATTCCAATCTACCTCCCAAGAGGGAGTCTCTCCGCGGCTTGGACCTCAGAACTCCCTCTGCCCTTGTCCTTTGGACGCTGTGTGTGGGTGGAGGTGCATCACCGGCCACTGGAAATCCCTAACAGGGAACAGCCAGAGAGGGTTCCCTCCTTCTACCCAGCGGAGCTGTTTGAGGTATCTCCTGTTTGCCCTTCATTCCTGTCCTTTCCTTACCCCTCTCTCTTTGTAGGATGCTGTCCTCCGACACCAGACTCCCGGGCCCTTTCATCGACTGGTCTCTGGCCAGAGTCAGCCAAGGGAAGACTCTGCTGGGGAACATGGCCCTTTCCTGTTTCAGGCAGTGCGTGTGGCAGTGGCCACTTCTCCCGCAAGGTTGTGGCTCCTGCAGACGGGCCCTAAGCCTCCCACTGAGGTCCCGGCTTCTGAGGAATGCACACCTGCTAAGGGGCTGTTATCACATCTCCTCCCTTCGCACCGTTGGCCAGGGCCTTCCATGGTGCCCCTGGGATGGCTCCTCTGGGCTGCCTCACGGAGCCCTGTTGAGATGACTTCCTTGTCAGCTGCATCCTCCATTAACTGGCAGTCTTGGGGGGTAAATGGAGTCACACTATATTATGCATATATCAACTTTAATGAGACACAGCTGCAGAACTACGATGGTAAGCGTACAGCTTCAGTAAACGATGGTATAGTTTATTTATTTATTTTTAATGTTTTATTTATTTTTGAGACAGAGACAGAGCACGAGCAGGGGAGGGGTAGAGAGAGAGGGAGACACAGAATCTGAAGTAGGCTCCAGGCTCTGAGCCATCAGCACAGAGCCCGATGCGGGGCTTGAACCCACAAACCGTGAGATCATGACCTGAGCCGAAGTCGGACGCTCAACTGACTGAGCCCCCCAGGCGCCCCAACCATGGTATAGTTTAGAACTGTCATCTTAATCATCATCGTTACCCCCTGTTTTGAAGACTGAATATGGAAAACATATCCTTGCAGGAATTCTCAGATCATTTAACATGTTTAGTCCTCTTCATATTTAATTTTTTTTCAATTTCTCATGTTTTAAACTCCTCTGACGACAGCTACCTTTCTGTGCCACATCTATTAGCAACCAAGGGGGATATGTTTCCACAGCCTATCCCGAGAATATTAAGTAGTGAATGAAAAGCACGTGGTTCATAATATGCCTCAAATATCCCTTCTTTCCTTCTTGCTTTCCCATCCTGCCAGCCTGTGGTTGTTTTAAACCTTCAGTGGAGAGCCTTTTCATCTCTGCTTTTCAGTGAATGAAAATCTCATCTCTATTTTTTCCAGTAGACTATCGGGTCCATGAGGGACTGTGGTGGACAAATTCTGAGACTGTCCCCAAAGTTCTCAGCCCCTGGTATACACAAACCTCTTCCCACTTATTGGAACACTAATCAAGGTGCTGCTCTGAAGGGCGTTCCAGAACTAATTAAGAGCCCAGATTAGCTGACCTTAACATAGGGAGATGATCAAGGTGATCTAGTGAGGTAGCCCTTAAAAAAAAAAAAGGCAAGACCTTTCTCTTTCTGGAGAAAAAGACTCAAAGCATGAGGGTATTCATTGCATGAGAGGTTACTGGCTCTGAAAACGGAAGCAGCCATGTGACAAGCAATATAGGTGGCCTTCTAGGGGCCAGAGCAGCACCTGTTGACAGCCAGCAAGGAAACGGGGACCTCAGTCCTGCAACCACCAGGAACTGAATCTTGTCACAGCCATGTAAGTTCCAGATGAGGATACAGACGGGCAGACCCCCTGAGCAGAGAACCTGATCATGGCATGCCTGGCCTCTGTCCTGCAGAAGGGTGAGCTGATTAGCGGGTGTTGTATGTGCTAATTTATTAGGCAACAACAGAAAAATAGCACAGGGACTTTTTTTGTCTTTTTGCAGAGGGGGAGTTTAAGCTAAGAGGACTGAAGTTGTGTCTCTTGATCTCGTATGTGACTCCCACAGGTGCCATGCCAGTCCCCAGAGGTGGGCTCAAGGTGCCCACACTGGGGTTTCTTTCAAATGACGATTTTGTGGGGGCGCCTGGGTGGCTCAGTAGGTTAAGCGTCTGACTTTGGCTCTGGTCATGATCTCATGGTTCATGGGTTCGTGTCCTATATCGGGCTCTGTGCTGACAGTGTAGAACCTGCTTGGGATTCTCTCCCTCTCTCTCTGCCCCTCTCGCACTCACACTCTCTCTCTCTCAAAAATAAATAAGCATGACGAGAATTTTTAAATTTCACACAACGATTTTGTTAAAGAAGACAAAACACCTGGTTTTCCATCAGATTAGTCCTCGGGGGCCGCAGTGCTTGTTTGTTGCTACCGCAACCCCTCTTGAGCTGTTGGGTGGGTGCCCTCCGTGAACTGTAAGTAGGGCCAGTCCTTTGAGCTTCCTTTTCGTTATTCCCAGTGTAGAAACAGGTGCAGATGGTGTGACTCCATTAGCGCCGTCCTTCTCCTGAGCCAGGATGTGGCCGCTGTGCGCCCAGGATCCCGTTGCAGACGATACAAGCCCAAGCCACTCCCAGCAGGGCGCCCCTCTGCTGTCGGGAGACAGATGGCTCTGTACTGGTGACGAAGCTGTTTCTGTGTTGTCCTTCCCGGCTGCTGGGTTCCATCTGCTTGTTCTTCCAAATTTGGCTTGTGATGAGAAGGTGCAGGGAGAAACTGGGCTTTGGGGATCACATGCTCTTCTCCACCTTTCACTGTTTCCCGGCGTTCGGCACCAAACTCGGCCTCGATAACGGCCCAAGAAGTAGCTATTTCCATATGCCGGTCTTATGCTCGGCCGATGACTCTGCCCACCTCCACGGGTCAACCCAGCGTACATCCAGAACGCCACACGGTATGACTGGGAGACTCAGGACTGTTGACTCTGCTCTGGGCCCAGCCTCGCAGGGCGGCTCTTGTTTAAAGGAGACCTCGTACCACCATCACTGGAACATACCAACAAGGCTTCCTCAGCTCCTCTTACCATCCTGTAGAATCTCAGTTGTGCATGATGAACACGTTCCGGAGATCGAATGTACAGCACGACGGGCAACAATACCGTATACTGGGAACTTGGAAGAGTTAGAACCTAAGTGTTCTCATCAACACCACCACCGAAGAGAAACTGCGTGAGGTGGTAGATGGGTTAATTAGCTTGATTGTGGTGGTTATTTCACAAAGTATATGCATGTCAAATCAGCATATCGTACACCTTATCCATATACCATAAAAAAGAAAAATAGGGTATAATTTCTACTCTCAAGTAGCTGACAGTGAATAACATATAAATTTCGGTGAGTTGCTTGGAGACACAGACAATATATACTACGTAATGTCCCGAGCCCAAAGAATCACCGTGGGTTGAATTTGATTGGGCATTTTTGTGGAGGACATAAAACCTGAACTGGACCTTGAAAAATTAATATCCAGTTCTAAAAGCCTGTCTTTATTTCAGAGAGGCACATCAGTAAATCCACCCACTGAAGAAAATTTGGAAACAGAAAAGATTGGAGAAGGTAAATATTTCCTATAATCCCCCAAGACCAAGATACCAATGTGTAACGACCAGAATAAGCTTGTAAAACTTTTATTTTGCCCATTCTCCTAGTTTGTTTCTTGTATCTTGACTAGAATGTATACTTCATCTGGTGCTGATACAGTTTTGGGACATCTTAAAAATTAAGCACAATGTAGAATACAAAAAATTTCTTAAATTATAATAATCCTCCCATTGCCCTAGTAAAAGCTTCTTACCTTCTGTTAATTGATTTTATCCTCCTTAGCCCCTTCATTTCCAAGGCAAAAGAGAAAAGTATTGATTTACATTTCCACTACTTTCTGAATTCAAATTTTCTACTTTATTTATCAAGCTTTTTACTGTTACTGAATTCAAATAGGAATGAATTAGAGAATACTGGGTAACAAAACAGATGCACTTAAATACAGTTTTTGAAAATACACATCCGTGTTGTTTAAATGGAAGAGAGTCGTAACACTGAACTACCCTAGTTGCCAGCAAAATTGCTTTTACTAGATTATGATACAGCCTGTGTTCATTGCAACCAAATGTTCTCGTTTCACCCAGCAAAAGAACATAAAAAAATCTTATCAAGGGGAGCCTGGTGGCTCAGTTGGTTGAGCGTCTCGACTCGGGTCATACATGACCTCATGGTTCCTGAGACCGAGCCCCACGTCTGGCTCTGCACTGACAGCGTGGAATGTGCTTGGAATTCTCTCCCTCCCTTCTCCCTCCCCTCTCTCCCCCTCCCCTGCTCTCTCTCTCTCTGTCAAAATAAATAAACATTAAAAACCGCCTTCCAGACTGTTATTGAACAGCCCCCTCAAATATCACATGACTCAAGTGTGCCTTCAGCAGGCCTGGATTACTGTCTATTCGTGCGTGAATTCTCCAGCACAGAAAGTCATTGAGGCTTATCGACACATGCACGGGGAAGAGCGCTCGTTCTGATGTGGCAGAGATCCAGTGGGCCGCAGGGAAAAGTGGGATTAAGAGTGGTGGCCCTACCTTTCAGACTGCAGTCTCTTCTCCAAGGGGTGGGACACAGACGTTGGGCCATCATACCGGTGCTTGAGGATATCTCAGGGCAAGTGCTAGTCAACTGTTCCTTGGTGTTGATGCTCTGTGGTATTGACTGGTTTTCTTGGCTGAATGTGAATCAAGATGCATCTTGGTGCATCCCAAGAATGAGTAATTCATGCAATTCATCCTCAAGCAGTCTAATCAGTTGGCGTGGGAGCACAGCTACTGATTATCATCCACTTACGCCTTACACCACACTCAATGCTCTCAACTCGTTTTTCACATATTTGAGGCTGAGCAGCTTAATTTCACCTGCACCGTAAAATATTGCTCCCAATATATTCCTCCAAAGAGGATCCCAAAGGTAGGGCTTGTATAAAATACCATTTATTCCTCCCTTTAACTCCAGACCACAAGGAGTGTGGGGCAGGCAGCCTGGAGGTGAGGATGGGGCAGGGGGCGTGGAGGGGAGGTCTGGGCCACCTCTGGGTCATCCAGCTGCAGTGAGCTAGACAGTCACTCCTCGAGAAAACGACACACACAGCTGTTCTGTTGGTGTGTTTCCTCTGAAGGTCTTTTTCTTCCTCTCTCTCTATTTATAGTCCTGAGAAATGAATTTATTGCCAGAAGTCAGGGCTATAGATACGAAGTGTCAGACCCTCCACCCAAGGAGCTGTTACTTCCCGGTCTGCCTCTGGGCCCTCCCGCCATCACCCTGCGCTCTAGCGGTCCGACCTGCCTAGTCACATGTTCCTGCAAAGAGTAATCGTTTTCCCTGCCGACAAGCCTCCAGGTTGAACTTTATCTTGGAGAAGGTAGAAAAGGCCCATAGATAAGGTCGTCCTGGAATTTATATCAGGTATCTGGCAAACTGACTTTACTAGGTAGGTAGGTACATAAATCAGCTAAATTCCACAATCACTTCCATTAAAAAAAATTGCTTTCAAAATTTAAAATGACATATCAATATATACAAAAGGTAAGTAAAAATTCTTCACGTTAAGCAAACACTAAAAATGAACACAGGCAGAATAATTATGCTTGGAATGTACGTATGTCTTCAGATGCTGAGACCTTAGAGATCACGGCACAAGTTTGCTGAATGAAAGATAGTCTCAGTTCTGTTTCTTTTGAAAATATCAGCCCAAATATTTTTGCCTCCGTTTATACTATATTTGCTCAAAAATGATTTTTACAAGATAAACCATATCACATTATTTGGAATGTTACCAAATTTGGATGCAAAATATCATTGGCGTTCTCCATTTTATCCTCCAGGACAGAATGTAATTCATCATTTTAAAGTGTTGAGCTCTTCCAAAGTGCATTTATGGAATTTGAAATTAAATTTTGTATGCTATTTAAGATTTCTTGATTTAATGTATCTGGCCCTTTGCTTTTGAAGGGATATTTCAGTGTCCTTCCTGAATGATTTGTTCCAAGAATTCACTAAACACTAAAATCTAATATTTCTGTGGTATTAGATGTTGAAATTTTTGTTTCTTTTTTAAAGTTTATTTATATATTTTTAGAAATAGAAAGAGAGTACGTGGGAGGGGCAAAGAGAGACAGAGAAAGAGAGAGAGAGAGAGAGAGAGAGAGAGAGAATCCCAAGCAGGCTCTGTACTGTCAGCACGAGCCCGACGTGGGGCTCACACTCATGAACTGTGAGATCGTGATCTGAGCTGAAATCAAGAGTCTCTTAACTGAGCCACCCAGGTGCCCCAGGTGTTGAAATTTTTGAATGAATATTCAACATGACTTTGAACAACATGCAAAATTTAGAGGATTCATTCACTAAAAACTGAGTTTCATGGCACTGCAGGAATTTTAGATGGATTCTGGGGAGGCTGTCTGAGGTCAGACCGATGACATTTTTAGTGTATCCAATGTCAGGTTTCCTCCCCTAAAGTTTGTTCTTTGGTAATTCTCTCTCTCTCTCCCTCTCCTCCCTCTACACACACACACACACACACACACACATGCACAACATACACATACACACAAATACACGTACACACACACACACAACACATGCACACATACACATACACACACAGACACATCACACACATATACACACACATAATACACATGTACACTTATACACACACACATAATACACATGTACACATACACACACACACATAATACACATGTACACACATACATACACACACGCACACACCCTGCAATACTTTACTAATCAAAATAGAGGGCGCCACCGTTTTCTTAATAAAATATTGCTTTTCCTTTTTTAAAAAATTTTTAACATTTATTATTTTTTGAGAGACAGAGAGAGACATATTATGAGCAGGGGAGGGGCAGAGAAAGAGTCACAGAATCCGAAGCAGGCTCCAGGTTCCGAGCTGTGAGCACAGAGCCCGACGCGGGGCTCGAACCCACGGACCGTGAGATCATGACATGAGCCGAAGTCGGACATTTAACCAGCTGAGCCCCCCAGGCGCCCCAGTTAAATATTGCTCTTCCAATGTCATTCTGCTCTACCAAAATTTGTAATATCACACAGAACCAAATAACGTTATGTTTGCCGCTTCTCTCGGCACTGACTTTGCCGCAGCGTTCAGTGTCGCTCCAGCAGCGTCAGCTCCGACAGGATGCACGCCCAGCGTTTCCTCTTTGCTTCTGAATTGCAAGAACAAGGTTGGGCCACAATCTCAATGTATGACGCTCATCTCCCATTGGAAGCACCTGATTACAATGATATACAACCGCCGTCTTTCAACCATTTGAAAAGCTCTGCGGCTGCTAATGGAACCAGAACATCAACACCACGACAGCCACTTCTCCCTCACGTGGGAAATCTGGGAAGAGTAAATGAACGTGATTCACTCAGAGCAGTTCTCTGGTGGAAAGCAAAATGCCTTTGCAGAGTGATCTGAAAATACACCTGTGGCAGCTGTCAGTCATCAGTCTGGGGCGCAGTCTTCTTAAAGTCATTCTTCAGGGGTGAGGCCCGTGCTGGGTTTGTTTCGGTGGATTTGCTCTGGTTTCCCGTGGTCACTGAGCTCCTTCTGACTTCCAAGACCGGGGCTCGACATCGCCTCTGAACCCCAGATCCAGGCCCTAATTCCCTGACACGGACGGCCGACGGCTGATTAGCCTCTTGGAATCTACCCAAATGTTCCTCACTCCCAGCTGGGACACCTGCCTCCGACTGGATTTACTCACGCCTTTGCCCTTCCTAAACCACCACCAACCTTTGGGGTCCCTTTCTCTGTGATTTCCCTGTGACCCCATCCTGGCCAGCAACCACTCCCTACCTGGGCACGTGGTCTCCCTCCCTCTCTCGCTCACCCAGTACTAAGTCTAGATTTTGCCTTTCTGCTTGCTGTGCCTTAATCCACTGTGGGCTAAGCCTCTATTTCCTGCTCATCTAATACATAATGGTGGCAAGTTGGTGTCCTTTGAGGAAATGGTCAGGAGACAAAATGGGTGATAGTTAATTTGGGCAGTTTGTGGCTTTGTTTCGACAACGATAGGGGCCTCTTTTAAAACCTGCTGTTCACAAATGCTATTCCAATTAACTTCACAAGCGTCCGTTTGTATCCTGTCCGGGAAAGTGGGTCCCAATCTTTGCCAAATAACTCTGGACGCCGGAGATTTTTTTCTTGGGGAGTTTTTCTTTCATTATTATGTGGTGACGTAGGTAAAATTACTTGGTGCTGTTGTGATGTGGGTCTGGTGAGAGACAGGTCTGCTCTTCACCCACGTGTTGGCAGGATGTAGGGTAGTGTGCTAATTCCCGATCCGACCACTGAGTCCTAACAGGACGCCATTTCCAATGACCCCGCAAGGTATGGTAGGTGCCCAGCATTGGCTGTCTCAATGAAGCAGGATGGCGATCCAGCGAGCAAAGCCTAGATTTAAGGGTGTTTCAGAGTTTACAAAGCACATTCAGAAACACACAGGAGGCCACCCTGAAAAAGGGAAAACGCAAAAACAAGTACACTTACTAAAAGCATGAAGCAAAGTCAAATCAGGAAGCCGTGCTATCAAGACCCTGGGGTCCTCGTCCAAGGCTAATCGGTGATATTCTTACAGACTTGGGGATGGTTGGAGAATGGTTTGTTGAGGTTACCAGAAAGAAAGACCACCCCTAAAGCAATCCACATTCCCCCGAGATCCTCCTCTACCAAGTGAAGAAATGGAGAGGGCATTCTAGCTGGCGTTACTATAAGGGACCATAGAAGTCATAGAAGGTCATAGAAGGGAGAAACTTGTACCAAGGGAGTTGGGTCCTTCTTGCATCCAGACCATGCGTCTCACACCTGTTATTTTTAGCAGGAAGAAATGGGACCTGAGCGTCAGGTAGATGTCTCTGCTGGAACTTGGGGGAGCAGCAAAGTGTAGAAGATGGGAATGAGGAGGAAGAGGTCCTCGAAGCAGCTATCTTGGAAGGTGGGGATCCTTCGGGTTCATGCTGGTGTGAGGGACGGGGCACTGAACGTGAGTGGGAACAGAAATATCAGCATCCCGGGGCGCCTGGGTGGCGCAGTCGGTTGGGCGTCCGACTTCGGCCAGGTCACGATCTCGCGGTCCGTGAGTTCGAGCCCCGCGTCAGGCTCTGGGCTGATGGCTCAGAGCCTGGAGCCTGTTTCCGATTCTGCGTCTCCCTCTCTCTCTGCCCCTCCCCCGTTCATGCTCTGTCTCTCTCTGTCCCAAAAATAAAAACGTTGAGAAAAAAAAATTAAAAAAAAAAAAAGAAATATCAGCATCCCGTGTGTCTTCTATGTAAAAGAAGACACACATCTCTTCGAGGAAATGAATTGAAGGAAAAACTGTGCATTCCAGACTTTAAGTAAAAAATACCCAAAGGACAAGGCTAACATTGTACTCAGCCTGCAACCAAACTCTGGAGAAGAGAGGCTGTGCCAGAAGCTGCCGGCGAAGGACTAGAGATGAAGCAAATACTCTGCTCCCGATTGAGACAGAAAAGAGGCCCATCCAAGTCATTGCCGAGAAAGCAGGTTGACCTGAGGTGGACCCGCTACAAACCACAAAAGGCTGATGAGCAAATTCCAGAAGAAAACAAACCTGCACAGCAATGCCTTCTGGTGGGCAATGATATCCCTGTTTTTCTCCGCTTACTGCTGACCCCTGTCCGTGGTCATGTGACTGAGCCTCAACCAGTTTCAGCAAAGGGAATGGACATAGCAGCAGAGTCTGGGCTTCAGAGGGAGCCTCTCTGTCTTCCAGAACCAACTCCTCCACTGATTGGCCGGGTGATCTTAGAATCAGGCTCCTCATCTGTAAAATGGGTAGAAGACGTCTCTGAGTGGCTCGCTTTAATAGACGAACATGAAAGGTACCTGTTAAGGCATGTCCCAAATACTGCCTGTGGCATAATGAAATGAAACATTGTTGTTGATCTGAAATGGAACTTTAACTGGGTATCCGGTAGTTAATGTGGGAACCCTACCAAGGTTACATTTGTTATCCTAAATAATTCTCCCGGGAAAATCCTAGCACATTGTGTGCACCTAGCAAGCATTAAAGTGTTAATTACCATTATTTTTATTCTATAAAGATTATCCGTTGCAAGCCATTTATATAGTAGATCAGGAAGCTAAAGCTTGAAACATGTATGTTAACTCACTCAAGACGGCACACGGTTTTTTTATTTCTCCAAAGGCGGAACTCAGATCTACAGAGGCCCCACTGCTGAGGTCTCTACATCTCACTGGTAACAGCAGCTCTAAGTAGACTGTTCTGGAGAGTGTGGAGATCCATCCACAGTTTTAATTATTCCTTCTTTGAGCCTAATGCTGATCGCTTGCTACATAAAGTGGCCGGAGGACCAACAGAAGTAGCATCACCGGGGAGCTTGTTAGAAATGCAGAATCAAAGTTCCCTCCTTCATTAGAATCAGCCTTTCAAACAAAATCCCCAAGTGGTTTGTTTGCACGTGAACATTTGAGAGACTCTTTTCTAGCTCAGCTTCTGTCTCTGACCCTCAGAGTGAGTCGTTCTTACTCCCGGCTGTAAATTAGAATCACCTGAGACGTTTGGGAACCTACTGAAGTCTGAGCCCTACCCATCAGACTTTTCATCAGCCTGGGGTGGGCCCTGGGGATTGGTGTTTTCTCTCACCTCCTGGGGCGATCCTAATGCGCAGTGTTGGCTGAAAACTACGGATTTAAGGAGAACTTTCCCTCCCAAAGCAAAAGAAGTTGGATGAAAACAATGTCTCCAATGACAAAGCTTTCCTGTAGCATTGAGAGACTGAATACAAATGGACGATGGCCAGACTACATATAAAATTAGAACCCTGACCCACAATCTTCAGCGGCCAGCCAGGAAACCAACTTGTCATCTGCAGTGGCCAGCCCAGAAAACCAGCCTACCACCTAGGAGTCAGACTCATAGGAAGCCAGAGTGCTATCTCTAGCAATCAGCTTGGGACCCCCCCCAGAAGAACCCCTGTAACAATTGGTTCCAAATGGGCAGAACCTGATTAATAACGGCCAGCTTCTCTAATTTTCATTCCCACTTTCAACTTAAGACGAAAGAGAGAAAACCAGATATGCACCCCTCACTAATCATATGGGATGCCCCGTTTCTAGTTAGCCTAGCCCCAGCTTCTCCATGCCAACAGAGAGGAGGCACACCTGAGCCTTCCTTTTCCCCACCTTGAGGCTGTCCCACCCCTTTCTCTGCATTTGAGTCTGCCAAGCACAAGGAGTGCGGCTGACCCCCTTGCTAACACGATCTCTGAGTGAGTGGCCTTTGCTCGTTCCCATGTGGTTGGTCTGCATGTACTGCCCCAGCATGCTGCGGGACATGAGGCGGCTGCAGGATGGCCACAGAGACAACAGAACAGACATTTAATACACTCTGAAGCTGACACTTCCTCTCCCCCTCCTGCCACATCTGTCTCAGCAAATGGGAGGGTCAGAATTCGATGGACTAAGGCCCTGGTCATCTCAAGCTCCTGAGTCCTGCTCCCCTGACCTGTGTCCTTCTGGTCCTCTCCTTCTGAGAGTCATTGCGACATCATGGGACGGGGGCTCTGGAACTGGGCTGCCTGAGTTTGGACCTCAGCTCCACAGCAGATGAACTGTGCGACTTTGGGTGAACAATCGGTCCCTCTGTGCCTTGGTTCCTGATCCTATCTCTTGTGAGAATTCACCCTGTTGAAGTGTATAAAGTACTTTGCCCAGGACCCGGGGCTTATTCAGGAAGCCGCTGTCAGCATTCTTCTGCAGGATGCTATTTTTTCCTCCTCACTTTGTCACTCAAGCAAAGACACAAGCTTCCTCCATCACTGAACGCAAGCACTGTCTATAATAGAATTTACTGAAGGTTGGGGGAAAGGGAGGCAGTATCAGTCAACTTCGGCTGCCCTAAAATACCGTAAAGCTGGGCAGCTTAAGCAGCAGAAATTTCTCACAGTTCTGGAGGCTACAAGTCCAAGATCAAAGTTCTGGCTGATTCGGTTTCCGGTGAGAGCTCTTTTTCAGCTTGGAGACAGCCACGTTCTTTTCATCCTCACATGCCCTTTCTTCATTCAGTGTGCACACTGGAGTGGGCAGGGGGAGAGCTCACTCTCTGGCGTCTCTCCTTAGATACTAACCTTTTCAGTTCAGAGCCCCACCCTCATGACCTCATTTAATCTTAATCGCTTCCTTACTCCAAATACAGCCACACCAGGGTAAGGCTTCCACCCATGAATCTGGTGGAGACATGCGTTCAGCCCATAACAGAGGCATATTCCCAGTAGCAGGGGAACGAGTCAAAAGGGCAGACATCTTTGTTCGTCTTTGTTCGCTGACGTGCCTGCCACCGGATACCGTCTTTCATGTCTCATTCCGTCCGCAGTGGAAGCGAGGCTCACCGTCATGCCCTTGAGGGGCTTCTCTCTTCTGATTTCCAGAGTCCCAGGTCCTTCAAGACTTCTGTCATCCAGGGTTTCCAGAAGCTATTAATCAATTAGCATGAGAACAGTCTGGCCCTGGAAGGGGTTCCTTTTACTTGGTTAAGAAGAATTACACAGCTCTTCTTGTCTCATTACTTCCCTCCCTCATTCTGGTTTTCTGAAATCTTATGGGTTCTTAAACCCATGGGTTCTTGAATACTGGGTTGAAAGACTCACTGAACTATTGCCATATTCATGCATTCAAACCTATTCATGCTTCCGTGTGCCAGGCATTGTGCTGAGTGATGGGGAAATGTCATGAGTCCTCTCGTGGAGCTTTCATTTATGGAAGAGTAAGAAATCTGACTTAGACTGAGCATCAGAAAAGACACAGGAGAGAAATGACCTTTGGTCTGAAATCTAAATAATGAATAAAAGTTTGCTTGGCAGAGGGTGTGGGGGGCCTGGGATGAGGTAGGTGGAAGGGGTAAGGAACTGGAGAGATCAATTCTGACAGAGAAAGATCCATTATTATATGCAAATAAAGTATCAGAACTTCATAGGCATGTTAATCAGGGTCTGTTATGCCAGGCTAACATAGGCATGTTAGCTGGAAAAACAGAAACCACCTGTCATTCTTAACTGGAAGGAATTCGATAGAGGAAATTGTATACTTTGGTAAAGAAAAAGCTAAGGAACCAAACTTAGGGCAGTGAGACACCATAGTGATTCACAACAGCTGGTAAGTGTTCTTAAATTTAAAAAATTAATTTTTTTAAAGATTTTTATACTTTGTACTTCAACACACGCCATTAAGAAAGTTGAAATACAAGTCACAGACTGCGAGAACACATTTGCAAATCACAGCTCTGATAAAGGACTGCCATGCATCATACATAAAGAACACTTACAACTCAATTATAACAGCAAACAACCCAATTTAAAAATGGGCAAAAGACTTGAGTAGTCATTTCTCCAAAGAAGACACATAAATGACTAATAAGCACATGGAAAGGTACTGAACGCAACTCATCATTAGGGAAATGAAATTAAAACCACCTCACACCCACTGAAATTCCCATTAGACTCCTGGGAATTTACTCAAGGGAAATGAAAATGTACGTCTTCTCAAAGACTCACGTAAATGAATGTTCTTAGCAGCATTATTCATGATGGAGCCAAACCAGAAACAACTGAAATGTCTATCAACTGGTGAATTCGGAGTTTGGTATAGTCAGACAGTTGAATGCTATTTGGCACGAAACAGGAATAAACTACTGATACATTATACAACATTGAATGACCTCAAAAACATTATGCCAACTGAAGGAAGCCAGGCACAAAGGCTCCTTATTAAATGTAAATTTACAGAGCCAGAGTGCAGGTTGATGGTTATGGGGATGAAAGTGTTGATTGGCTGCAAATACACTCACAGGAAGTTTTGAGGGATGATGGAAATGTTCTTAAGCTGAACTGTAGTAATGATGTCTCAACTCTACAAATTTACTAAAAATTATTGGATTGCACACTTGTGGTGCTTAAGATGAGGTTAAACTACACCCCCATAAAGCTGTTATAATTTGCACATAATACACCTTGTGGCTGTAAGTTGGACTCGGCCACTTCCGTTGACATGGTCACATTACCTTCTCCCTTCCGTTTGTTGCTCTTGAAGATTTCCCACCCATTTCTGGACAGCCTTGTTGTTCAGTTTCTAGTTAAGCTCATAGGTACCAGGTACTTCATTAGAACATTATGTTTCTCATTCTGAAAACTGCTTTCCTTCAAGTAATTATTAATCACAATTGCCAAAGGCCATGTCTCATGCCAGCTGGCTACACGTTTGAGTGTTCGTGGGCCATTCATCATGAAGGTGACACATCTGTTGTGTTCTCCTGGCTTTACTGCCTTGTAAGGTAAAGCATATCAGCATCCTGCACCTACTATCCCATCTCTACCGCTTTATTCAGGACCCCTTTAACTCAGAGTTAATATGCACCTGACCTTATTCCTCTTTCTGAAGTTTGAAGTGGCAAAGGGACAGTGGCAAGATGGCATCTTTTTTTAAATGTTTATTTATTTTGAGAGAGAGAGTGTATGTGTGTGTGTGTGTGCAGGGGAGGGGCAGAGAGGGAGAGAGAGGCAGAGAGAGAGAGGGAGAACCCCAAGCAGGCTCCACACTGTCAGTACAGAGCCTCACATGGGGCTTGATCTCACGACCCTGGGATCATGACCTGAGCCAAAATCAAGAGTCAGACGCTTAACTGACTGGGCCACCCAGGTGCCCCCAGGATGGAATTTTTAATGGTTTTCAGCTCTCCAATACGATTCTTAACAGAGGCTAACAACTGAATGTTTGTGTCCCCCCAGAACTCATGTGTTGAAAACCTAATACTTGATGTGATGGTATTTTCAGGCAGGCCCTTTGGGAAGCGATTAGGTTGTAAGAGCAGAGCCCTCATAAGTAGAATCAATGTCCTTATTATTGAGGACCGAGAAAGCTCCCTTGCTCCTAACATGAGGACACAGCGGGAAGGTGTGAGCCTTCCTGAACCAGGACGTGGGCCTTCATCAGACATTGAACCTGCTAGTGTGTTCATCTTGGGCCTCCCAGACTCCAGAACTCTGAGAAGTATGTTTCTGTTGTTTATACATCACCTAGTCTACAATATTTTGTTATAGTATTGGAACAAGGTACAGGAAAATGGTCCATATGTCATCAAGAAGTAAAACTGAGGGTGAGAAAAGAGGCGAAGCCCAGAGGTGTCTGGGCTTATGCTTTAGAGAAATGTGACTTTTCTTCTTCCTTTCTTTTTTAGGAGGAAAAGAAGAGAAGTTGTCTTCCCACCTTTGAGTCTATCAGGGTGAGCTCTGCTGTCTTTGGTTCCCCATCATTTATTTTCAAATAGCTAACCAAACCAACCAACCAACAAAAAGAGAAAACATTAATTCATTCTCTCTGCCTCCTGCACGACCCCCAAAGAAGAAGAATTAATGTTAACTCTGCCAGAAGTGTGGAAAAGACAAAAATTCCATGTGGACCCTGCTACTGTGTGACCTACGACCCCAAAGACCTCTGAGGGAACCTATCTTCTCGTTCAGGAATCTTCTTCTAGGAAACAGGGATTTGTCTTTTCAGCCACAGAGAATTTGCGTGAACCTCAGTGGCAATAATAGACCTGATGGGATGTTGGAAAGAATAATTTCTAAGTGTGTGGTTGACATTACATACCACATTCCCCCACCCGCTGGAAGGAGACTGAGTGTTGGCATTCGGTGAGTGAGTAGAGAGAGTAGAGTGTTTTTATTATCCACTTAGTAACCTGACCCTCAGAAGCACCCGCAGGCAAAAGTATGTAGAATAAATTCGCCAAATAATTCATTATTCAAACCAGGATGGGAATCTGAAAGGAGACGCTAGTAACCGTCATGCCGGGGCCACAGGAATAAGACACACCTGTCTTGAGGAAACAGGGTCATGTAGACCCGTCCTTAGACCTAAGGAACATTCCTGAGAGGCTCATGGCCCTCTCTGAAATCTCCTTCACCACACTGACTGAGAATTTCCAGTAGAGCTCACTTTCCTTCACAAGCAAGCTAGCCTGGGTGGGGTGGGAGGCCGCAAGGTGAGAGCCTGTGGTAGCACGAACGTGGGCACTGGTGTGGGGACAGGTGCCCATGCTCGGTGTCCCAGACCCAGGTGCTTGCACGGGGAGGCCAGACTTCCGGAGCCTGGGAGTCTGAGATCAAGGCATGGGTAGGGTTGGGTCCTCCTGGGGCCTCTCTCCCTGGATGCTGTCTTGTCCCCGTGTCCTCACATGGTCGCCCCTCTGTCTGTGTCTCAGTCGTCTTCTTCTTTTTTAATGCTTATTTAGTTTTGAGAGACAGAATGTGAGTGGGGAGGGGCAGAGAGAGAGGGAGACACAGACTCCGAAGCAAGCTCCAGGCTCCGAGATGTCAGCACAGAGCCCGACGCGGGGCTCGAACCCATGAACCGCGAGATCATGACCCGAGCTGATGTCCGACACTTAACTGACTGAGCCACCCAGGCGTCCCTCAACCTTCTCTTCTTATAAGGACACTGATAACACTGAATCAGGGCCACCCTCCTGACCTCATTTTCACTTTATCAGATCTTTAGAGACCCATCTTCAAATATAGTCGCATTCTGAGGTCCTGAGGTCAGGGTGCAACATATGACTTTTGGGGGACAGAGGTCAGCCCATAACGTTGCCTTTTTCACACACATGTCTGAAGAGCCGGACTCAGAGCCCCAGTTCCCCTGTCCTTGCCCCTCCCCCAACTTTGCTGCTTTCCCAGTTTGGGACCCACAGGACGGGGGCACCAGGAGTGGAGAAGTGGGGTCGCTGATGTTCAGACTCTGCTCTGCGGCTGTCACTTTGGGTCTTAGCGGCTCCTGTGCTCTGGGCACCCGAGGTGGCTGGGTCGTGGATCCCGTGCTTCCTGGCCCCCATCTCACCCCAGAGCAGAGGATCCCCCCACCCTCGCGGATCACCCAGTCCGATCTTAGTGAGCACCTCCCTCGAGCTTCATCTCCTCACATCCCCACGTCCTGCAGAAATCGCCCCACGGTTCTGTCCGCAGCCCTGCTTCTGGCTGCTGACATGATGGGAAGTGAGACCGTCTCCTGTGGGAGCCTCCTCCCTGGGGGGGCCCTCTACATGGTGTCTGTCGAAGGTGGGGGAGCCTCACCCTGACTCCTCCTGAAATCCCACCAGGCCTCCTGTCTCACAGCCATCTAGGACCTGGGTTCTTGCTCCTTTGGGATTATTGCCTGTCTGTGGACACGGCTTTTTCCAGCACAAAGCGCCTATGCAGACGGCTGTTCATCCGTGTGGCTCGTGCTGCAGGGACAGGTGCAGACAAGCCCTTTTCCAGGCCCGGGTGGGGTGACGGGCCGCCCCTGGGCCCGGGCCGCCCCTGGGCCCAGGCCCCCGGGACCCGCTGGCAGGGCTGGCCCCAGAGGCAAGGTCAGCAAGGCTCCAGACACAACCTCCCTTTGGGAGTGGGCTCTCCAGTCGAGCACAAGGGGACTCGCGTGAAGAATGGACATCTTCCCACATGCTCCACAGCAACACGGGCTCAGCACTGGGCTGCGAGGGGCTGAGGGGCCGTGGAAACACTTCGAGACTGAACATTCCCTATGTGACCGTGTGGGGAGACAGGAGGGTCCCCGGCAGACACCCGGGGAGCATGCAGGCGGTGGTGAGAGACCCCAGGTGGGAGGCACACAGAGTCCCCTCACGGCCCGGCTTTTGGGGGCGGGGCGCCAGGCCTGGCCTGGAACAAGTGGGTTTGGGGAGGGAGAAGGTTAAAGGTCGCAGGGAGAGTCCAAAGGGAGTGGAAATCCAGCCATGGGACAGCGGAAGGGGCGGTGGGGGGGGGGGGGCGGGATGTCTGGTGGGAGCAGACATTGTGGCCCGGCCTCCGGGGTCTGGGGGGCCGGGCAGCGCGTGGTGTCGCGGACCGGCCGGCAGAACGCGGTCCCCGGCCCGAGGCGCCCCACGTTTCCATCTCTGGTTCGCTCCCCCCGCCCACGACTCGGCCTGCCGCCTCCTTTTAAGCTCGTTTTGCCAAGTGTTGTGCCGATTCCCACCTGTGAGTCCATCTGTGCATCACCAAGGCCTGTGGCCCTCTGACGCCCTCTCGCCTCCACGCACAGGTGTGCGGCCCGCGGCCCGCGGCCAAGGGCTGGAGCCGGGAGAGGCTCCGCCTGTGAGCCGGCTGCTCCGGGGCCAGACAGCGCCAGGTCCCCGTTGTCCCCCGTCCCTCACCCTCCTCGCCACGTGCGACCGCACACACAGCGCACTCTCAGGTTACTTGATGAAATAAGTCACGTGAACTGTTCCTGTACGAGGATCCTTGCCAGCCACTCGCGGTTCTTTTTGCTTATGTAGAAACGTTGACTTATTTATTTGGGGGGGGGGGGGGGCGGGCCGAGAGAGTCAGGGAGAGAATCCCAAGCAGCTCTGTGCTGTCAGCACGGAGCCTGACGCGGGGCTCAAGCTCACAAGCCACGAGATCACGACCTGAGCCGAAGTCGAGAGTCGGACACTCCACCGACGGACCCGTCCAGGCACCCCTCCGCTTCCATTCCTCTGGGGACTTTTATGCCGTCGCGGTGTCCCGGTTCTTCCTCAGCTTTGCTCACATGACACAGAAACTAAGCTTTTGGTGGTGCGAGTGTGGCTTGGGGCTCCTCGTGGTTTGTACCACCGGGGAAGGAAGAACAGACCCAACCAGGGTGGGTGCGAAACAGGACTCGGCGACTACTGGCCCGTCCCCCACACTCCTCTTTCTTCTGCGAAAACCAGCAATGCAGGCTGTGTTGTGTGTGTGTGTGTGGGGGGGGTAATTTCCACCCGTTACTCGGGGGGAAGACATGGAACTCAGTGCAGGTATTTTATACTAAGAACTCACCACCTGCTCGGTGAAGTAATTTGAATCCATGCTGACGTGAGAACCTGTTTTGGAGACCGCGATCACTGCTTCCCTGGGAGAAACCACCCAGGTCCTGCTCCCGAAGCCTCCCTCTTAGTGGACAGGACCTCCAACTCCTGTCGCTCAAGCCAGAGATCCTCGGGGATCGTCATGGCTCCTCCCTTTCCTTGGCATCTCCATCCAATGCGGCCATGTGAATTCTGCCTCGAAGGGTTCTTTCAAGGGACTTTGAGTACATCGGTGCCATTATGGAGGCCTGTGTCTGGGAGGTGGCAGATGGGGAACAGATACCGGGGCTGCGGAGGCACGTGAGCTGACTTGTCTAACAGGACGGTGACCCTGGGACTGAGCTGGGCTCACAGTGCCATATTCCTGGACCCAGGGCTCCCCACAGGAGGGAGAGTCAGCCTCTTTGACACTAAAATCATGCCATTTTCAGAAGACCATTGTAAAGAATGAACAGAGAGGACAATGATACTAAAAGATCATCGTTTCTTTGTTTTCCTAATGCATTTTTTTAAGTATAATGTTTGGGGATCCGACACCCACTCGTGTGCACCGTCGGTGTGTGACTCACAGCCCGGGTGGACCCAGCACAGAGCAAGGATGCGACGTTCGCTGACTCCGTGAGTGAAGGCGTGAGCGGGAGGCTGGCTGACGGCTGTGAGGACCTGACATGTCTACTTGTCCCTGTCACTTCACTAGCCACGACAGCCAGGAACCGTCCCACTGTTAATATTTCACTCATTTCCTCGGAACTCTTAATCAGGAAGTTTGGAAACGCTCAAGGATATGAGAAGGAAGGGCATGTCACAAGGTGTCATCTCCTGCCTTAGATGGTTACACACCTCAAGGTCCATTTGGTCGCTCAGTCAACAAATTTGTACTGAACACTTTTTCTGTCTTAGGTACCAAAGTGAGGGCTGAGGGTCGAGCAGTAAAACCGAGCCAAGATATCCCTGCCTTCGTTCCACCAGGAGACAGGCAATAAGCAAAAAACAAAATCAAGACTGTATATATAAAATCATAATAAAGGTTTTATAGTGTGTGTATACCACGTGATATATGTATATATATGTTAGCATGTGTATGCATGTGGTATATGCATGTATACATATGTGTACGTAGCACGTGAGGCCATGGTAAAGGCCGCAGGAAAACTTAGGGCAGGGTACAGGTGATGAGGAATGTCTGTACGCGAGAGGGGGCTTTAAGTCTGAAGTGGGCCCTGGGCTAGATGTCTCTAGAAGCTGTCATTTTCACTGCACTTGAGGAGGCGAAAGAATTAGCCATGCGGTCCAGAGGGACCATCATCTTCTCGGCAGGGGCAGATCCTGGTGTGTGTGTGTGGGGGGTGCTGGCCTGGTCCTTCCCCTGGGGGGTGACCCAGCCGGCGAGCAGGTTCCCCTCCAGGTGGGCAGTGAGGAGCACTCTGCCGGCTCAGGGAGGAAGGGCGAAGGCAGTGGTTTGCCATTCCATTTGGGGCTCCACGGGACACGTTCCTGGTTAGTGACGACGTGAGCTGTTGGGGGTTCCCCCTTCTGTGGCAAGATTCTGACCAAGTCACAGGCACGTCTTTGTCTAGGAGGCTGGAACCGTTGTGGCTGTTTTCTTGCTGGTGTTTCCTTTCATGAAGTGCCAGTTTCATTGGAACTCGGTTTCCTGTGGAAATTCCTGCGGAATTGGGTGTTTGAGTCCATTTCCCGTAAAACACAGAATGAAACTGAGCCCCTGCTCTCTGGAGGTAAGTGAAGGGTCAGACTCGGAGAACAGTACCTGATTCTGTTAACATTTGGGCAGTAGCCGGAGCGCCAGCCCCGGGCGCTAGCTGCCAACGCCACGGCACGAGGGACAGACTTGGCACGCCTAGCGGGGCCGACAGCTCGCCACTCGCAGCCCCCTCTGTGCCTGCCACCTGCGTGGTCTGGACAACTTGTTGGGCTTGCTGGCGTGTGAGATGGCGTAGTGCTTCTGTGCGCCATCTGAACTGGTGCGGAGAAGTTCAGATGCGCCCAGTGTTTCTAGCGCAGTCCCCAACTGAAGCGCACGCTCACCTCGATTGGATGTCAACGGCAGCTTTTCTCTCTGAAAGCGGTGATGCCCTGATCCCACGGGGTACAGTTCTCACGGTGGCGTTCTGGGCTCTGTAGGAGGAAACACTTTGACGTCTCATCCCTCCAACCAGACCTTGAAGCCACACGTTTTTGCCACAATGGTGGTAACTTCCGTCCACCTGCACGCTGCCCATGACCTTTCGGAAACACTGTGTCTTGCTATACTTCCCCATCAGAGGGTAGCTCTGATCACCCGGTTGTTGAGAAGATTCTTCCTGCAGGTGGAAGGTAGGCCTGCGTGCGGGCCCCCTGCCCAACAATGCATTCTGGGAAGCAGGGTCTGCTTTATACTTGTGCGTGAACGTCACCAGGCAAAGCCTCCCACGACGGCATTTTCCAGGTGCCCTCGTGGAAAATGGAGTTCCCCCAGAGACTGACCGGACTGATGCCATGTGCAACTGTGGGGATCGTGACTGTCCACGGGTGGTTGGCTTCTCTCCCCAGACACGATGCTGAGACCCGGGTCTATGCCAAGGTACTTTGACAACAGCGTGAAGGTAGTAGAGGTGACTGTGCTCGGGCTAATATTTTCTAACTCAGGAATGTGAACGGCTTTGAGAGACTGTCTTCACGTGGCAGGAAAGATGGCCGCCCTGAGCCCACACCTCCATTTTACTACCCATGACTCAAGAGGATGAGACCCATGTGTCAGTTAGGGTTGTCCAGAGACATGGAACCCATAGAATGTGTGTGTGTGTGTGTGTGTGTGTGTGTGTGTGTGTGTTTAATGTATTGGCTCCAGTGATGATGAAGGTTTATCCCTAGATCTGCAATTGGCAAGCTGCAGACCCAGGAAGCCAATGGTATAGTTCCAGTCCAGAGGCGGGCAGGCTCTAGACCCAAGATCTGATGTTTCCGTTAACAGGTAAGACAGAAAAGAACCCACGTCTCAGCTCAAAGTGGTCAGGCGGGGGAGAGGGGGGCCCTCTGGCCTGTGGGAAGGTCCGCCGTCTGTTCTCATGAGGCCTTCACGGATGGAGTGAGGCCCGCTCCCATCAGGGAGCACCTCTGCTTTCCTCACCCACCAACTCGGATGTTCGTGTCATCCAGAATCATCCAGAATCCCATCTGCCCAACTGTCTGGGCACCCCGAGGCCAGGTCAGGTTGACTCCTAAAATGAACCGTCATAACCCCTCTGTCTCTTAGCTTTTATTCACCTACTTGATTCTGTTTGGCTCTGACTGGTTCCTGTCTGCCCAATGGGCCAATCGCTCTGGACAGGGGCACGAGAGGCCTTCACGGACTCTGCCCTCAGGGAGCAGGTGGGCCACGTGACTGCGTCCTCATGAGATCGTGTAGGAGCTCCGCCCTGGAGACAGGGGGTGATCACCCAAAGCAGCAAAGAGCCTCTGCCGCGGAAAGTCCACACAACAAATTTATACACTCGTATGGATCAGTAGTTTATAAGGTGTGGTCCTACATGTGGCTCGGTCCTCGCAGCTCCCATGTGAGCTGAGCGCTCGAGACACCAGTACCGCGGGGAGATTAGGCACCCGACTGTGGTCGTGGACCCCGACTGTGTGCGTCACAGGTGCTGCCTACTCATACTTCAATCTGGAGAGGTTTCAGGGAAAAACGGTCTGAGGTCATTGTCTTTTCTGATGCCTTCCGCTCACCACAGCTAAGCCGCCGTGTCCTCTGCCCGAGGGCGAGTGCTTCAGAGATGGTCAGGGGCTAACGTGGACCTGCTCTGTTAGGAACTGTTCAACACCCCCCCCCCTCCGCCCCAGCTCTCACTGCTCTGCCCTGTAAGTCCTGACCCGGGCTCGCGTCTCTCCTATTCATTTTGTGCCTCGTACCTCTCTAACCACAGCACTTCCGTTATTACCCACCTGTGACTTCTAAGAGTAGGTCATTGATCAGAGTTCTCTTTTGAGTAAATAACTAACCGAGAGACTTATCCCTCCTAAGATAGTTGTGAATTCAGGAGTCATCCATCACAGCCGATGTGTGCGATTTAGGAGTCTCCTGGAGACAGTGCTTTAAGGCGAAATAAATAAATAAAGCTTTCTATGATAGAAGCAGCATCATCTACGCTTCCAAGAACAGGAATGCTGTGTGGCATCAGACCAAAGGCTGGGGCTGGGGACCGGGGTCTGAGAGCATCTGTGAGACTTCAGGTACCCATCACCATCCTAGAGTCAATCGGGCCTGATTCAGAGGCCACCTAAGCACTAAGCTCTCGGCAGACTTGGGGTTCCGGCTGTGGGATCCGCAGATGGAGTGAGTGGGGAAGCGAGCCAGAGAGAAACCAGAGAACTCAGTCACCATCCTGGCCATTCACTCATCCGTGGCCCACCTTCTGGACTCTCCACGAAGCCTTGGCTCCTTACCGGCCCCAGGTGCCTTTGCTTCAGTTGGTAATTGAGTTTCTTCCCTGGAAGCTTCTTACTCTCCAGATGCTCCTTTCTGTTTTGAATTGAGGAGGCAAAACTCTCCTAGCTATGCTTTTTCAAGAGTTATTTCGGGAAATTTGTGATTCCATTCGGAAACACTTCAGGATACTGTGCAGGGGCTTGTTTCCACCCCAGGCTTACTGTTTAAAAATAAGACAAGAGGCCAGAATGGCTTTGAACGGGCTGCTTCTCAAAAGGCTGTCCCGGAGCCTACCTGTGGTGATGAAAGTCACAGCACTGACCCAAGTGTTGAGGGGAGACAGCAGCCAGAGCCGGTACAGTGTCCCCGTGTAAGAGTCTCCTTCCAAATCACGGTGTGGAGCTCAGGCTCACTCAAGCAGCAAGTGCTCATGTCCTTGGCCTGCCACCAACACCGTGTGAGCTCTGAGTGCAGACAACTTAACAAAGACTTCCCTCTCTCCGCTCTGAATTCTGTGCCTTACTTGGAGAGCCATCCATTAGAATGTGTTTTAAAGGCGAGCTAGCACAAAGGTTTAACATTTTAAATGGACTCTATTTCATGGATTTATTATCCATATTGTCCAGACCTAAGGAGCACTTGATAATTAAATTTCAATACGATGTCAAATTATTTAAGTTCTGCCTTCCAAGTCTGTGTGGTTTTAAGCAAAGTAAATGGGAGTCGCTCGCAGATCTCTCTTTACATTGTTCTGTTTTTGCGAAACTTAATTATGCAATCAGGGACCTAAAAAGAGTTCAATCCGTGGTTTAAAATAGAAAAGAATGTTGGTGGTGCCTATTTTAATGCCCTACTGCTCTTTCCAGAAGTCCATCTGTTATTAAAAGTAATGCCTTCATCCATTGATGTTCTTCGCTTTCTCCTTAAGTAAAATTTGCGCTTTTGTGTGCATTCAATCTGTGATTCTCAAGTGAAAAGCAATAATGTATAAAGAATTCTTCATTTTGGGGTGCCTGGGTGGCGCAGTCGGTTAAGCGTCCGACTTCAGCCAGGTCACGATCTCACGGTCCGCGAGTTTGAGCCCCACATCAGGCTCTGGGCTGATGGCTCAGAGCCTGGAGCCTGTTTCCGATTCTGTGTCTCCCTCTCTCTCTGCCCCTCCCCCGTTCATGCTCTGTCTCTCTCTGTCCCAAAAATAAATAAACGTTGAAAAAAAAAAAAAAAAGAATTCTTCATTTCAGGAAAATGGCAAGTTGACATGGAACCCTTCCTACTTCTGTCTTATTGTTAATTGATGGCATCTGGACTTACATGACTCCCCAGCTGATGTCACCCCGGCCTTGGGGGCCCCATGGATTCTGTGCTGATAGGGTCTTTCTGACCTTCCCATTGAAAGTCTGGGTCAAACCAGTGGAAGGTCCACGTGTGAGATGGTTCTTCCAATTTTCACCTCCCCTTCCTGTTTCTGCACTTAGCAATTTCCCCATCAGCTCCTCATACTTTGGTTTGGACCTCTACCTGCCTTGTTCTATGAAGGAAAAATACAACAGAAAACAACCAGATGTTTGAGGAAATCTCGTAGGATGAAGAAGAAACATTGAAGTAAGTAGAACAACAGAAACAGAGACACTTAGGAAATAAAAGAAAAAGATAACATCTTCTATAAGAAATTGCAGGAACAATTTCATATGTTTGTGAAAAGTAAAACAAAGAAACACGGGACGAGAAAGCTTCAACCAGAAAACAAGAATTAGCCCTTGGAAGTTAACATAGGACCATGTGTGTTATGGGAGGAGGTATTAATTGTTCAATATAAGGAAAGTCTGAGGAAATCATCCAGAATTTAGAACACAGAAATAGAAAAATTATATGAGGGGAGATGAGGGCTGGAGTTTTAGTCCCGAAGGTCTGATCTTTAATTAATAGATATGACAGAGAGACCAAAGGAAGCAGAAAGAGCTACTAATTGAATAAATAATACCAATAATTATCCAGGGCCAGATGAGATTGAGCCTTCAAACTGAGAGGGCATTAAGTGTCACGTGGGATAAATGACAAGGTGCCCTTACCTGGGTAGACACTGAAGACATCTTAAAATGTCAGGTGAGGGGCACCTGGGTGGCTCAGTCGGTTGAGTGTCCGACTTCGGCTCAGGTCATGATCTCATGGTTCGTGAGTTCGAGCCCCGCATCTGGCTCTGTGCTGACAACTCAGCCTGGAGCCTGCTTCCAATCATGTCTGAGAACAGAATAAAATCACTTTCAGCTGAAAGAGAAAAAAAAATTGCCTTCCAGAGTCTTTCAGGAAAGTTGCCTGAATTTGTACACCAGCAAAACGGATCTGAAAATGAAGGAAAGGGAAGGTGTGTGTCATGAGAAACAGAAAGTAACTCGAATGTTTACTGAAAAGAAATCCTAGGATGACGGTGTGGCTGTCGGCCTTGAGACAAATGCGCCCAAATGTGAACAACAGGTCCAAATGAGCTGCAGAGAGCGTGTCTTTAAGAGAAATGGGCCCAAGCAGCGTGCTGAAGAAAAGGATGGAACGCTATGAAAACGGCACGCCCCAAATAAAGTCCATATGGAACTTCAGGAAAAAAATGTAGGAGACAGTTTAGGCTAAACTAAGAGGCAGCCTGAGGACTTTAACCAATTCCTGTTGATAAAGAACAAAAGACTTGAGATTTCACTTAGATCCTATAGATATTGATGTTGAGTAACAACAATACTGAATACTTAATCGTGACCCTGGGATTCTAGAAAGGGCAGTAAATACTATTCCATATTTGCAATAGCATGAGCACATTTTTTTGTGTTTTCAAATTTTTGGATTAAGTTATAGACAAAGCCTAGGAGGCTTAATTATAGATACTAAAGAGAAAATAGAGTTAGAGTTGAAATGGGACCAATTAGAGGAAAGAAAAAGTCACGATACAATTATAACAACCTGAAGGAGCAGAAGGCGGAAATCAGTGTGGGTATACTGAGTCTCCTACAACCTGCAGTCGATGAAAACCCAACAATAGTGATTCAGCTACCATATAGCAATACTAAAGAAGCAGAAGCAAAATTGTAGGTGGCTATTCATGGCTATCCCCTGGAATGTGTCCTAGGACTTTTAATGCTTCTATCATGTGGCTTTTAATATTTGTTCAAGCATTACTGGGATAAAAATCATTTATTAAAATCTGTTCCTCAACTAAAGAACCTTGAGACATCTTGACCACATAGGCAACCTTGTTAGTGGGAAAAAATATATATATTATATATATGCAGTTACATACACACATGTGTATGTGATCATACTTAACATATATCATGTGCCGTATACATCTCCTCTCCCTGGCCAGGGTCTTCATGGGATGCCTGACCTTTGCCTAAACAACTTTCTCATTCTATTTCACGGATTACTTATGTAGATTAAATTTATTCATTTTACTTTATGGTCTTGCCAGTCTGAGAATCATTTTGTCTCCTGAAGTCTGTGTAGCAATATCCTATTTCTGATTGGCAATATGTGGATTTTAGAATCCAAAGGGTTTCCCCCTTTTTTTCAAACCTCAAGGGCCATTTCACTTCTTTTCCCCAAGGCAGTTAAGGGAAAAATACGGCTGGGGTTGGGGATTTAGTAATCATAAATATTATATGGACTATGCACTTAGCGTATGTGTAGATGAGAGGTTCTACTATCCATATGACTGGGGTGGGGTAGGAAGCAGAGGTCATGGGGGCAATAATTCAGGGATAAACCAGCAAAATCTATTTTCCTGGACATTCCGATTTTGAGTGTCTGTAGGTGTTGCCCCACTGGGCACAAAAGGAAAACGGCCAGCCTTAATATATCATCTTGAGCAAATTACTATCCTGCCTATTAGTCTCAGCTTCCTAACCTGTAAACATGGGGGTAATAATCATCATCTCGCAGGGTCATTGTGAGGATTAAATAATAAAGTCAATGTAAAGCATTCACCTATCAAATACTGAGTCCCAAGTGCCAGAGTTTGCAGAATAATATGATGATTTCCTCAACATTGAACGTCTGAATGGGATTTATCAGCTAAGTAGTCCACATTGCCAAGATGGCCAAATGGTTCTTTTACTCAGCGGATCCCAAAACCATCTTTGAAAAATTACCATGCGTGACTGCATATTAGCAATTCCCAAGAGATACAGAGATTAGAACAAGATCTTAGAGAAGGAGGTGAGAGTGTCATATTTATTTACAAGAGGTCATGTGTTTAAAAACAGGGTTGAGAGAATAACTCTCTGAAGATTTTCATAAAAATATTATTCTGGTACATAGAAGTCGCTTCATTGGTATGTATCGTCTATGATCTAATAGGTAAATGGCACGAATTATCCATGCCACCAAAAAAACAAAAAATAGGTTTTTCACATTCCCTATCCATAGATGTTTAAATCGGCTCTTCTGGGGGCGCCTGGGTGGCTCAGTCGGTTAAGCCTCTGACTTCAGCTCAGGTCACAATCTCACGGTCCGTGAGTTCGAGCCCTGCGTCAGGCTCTGGGCTGATGGCTCAGAGCCTGGAGCCTGCTTCCGATTCTGTGTCTCCCTTTCTGTCTGCCCCTCCCCCGTTCATGCTCTGTCTCTCTCTGTCTCAAAAATAAATAAACGTTAAAAAAAATTTTTTAAATCGGCTCTTCTGATTTGACAAGTCCGCCAAACTGCATTTGTCTGCAGTTTTTAAAATGCAACCTGCTTTTTAATGAGAACCTGACATTTAAAGAGTTCTAAGCTCATGTTACTGTTATTGTAAGAATTACGAGCTACCCTTGTAGCAATTTCTACAACATCTCGGCGCATGTACACCGTCCATCCCAGCTCCACCTGCCTGCTGTATCCTGATTTACAAAGGAAAGGGCGCACCAAGTTATTTGATTACTCTCAACAAGGAGACTATTTCAGAACTTTAATGGCATGATAACCGGGGCTTCTTAAGTATTAATAAGTAACTAACATTGTGGCTTGCACATTTTGCAAGGCGGTTTTACAAAAACTAATTTTTGTATACAAAAACATTCATCACGGACAAAAATTGGTAACGACACTAGAGAAGCTTATCACAGTATACAAATATTTGTTATGGCAAGAGAACAAGAACTTAATTCAGGAAAACTCCGGGGGCGCATCCAGCCGTAGAGATCCCTGAGGGATCAGCCGTGGTCTCCATAACAACTGCCTCTCAGTCCAGGTCCCCGGCGGTCCCACTTTCTGCTTCCTGCACAGGAGCAATTCCTGCGAGCACCCCCCACCCCGGTCAGCTTCTGGCCTGCACTCCATCTCCAAGAAGCAACTCCATGTAGCTCCCAGGATGTCCGTAGAAGAGAAAGGAAAAGTGCAGAAGGCACTCCTGCTTCTTAACCGCGTTGGTCTTGAAATGAAACACAAGCGTCTGCTCACATTTCCTTGCCCATGACGGTCACATATGGCAAAGGATCCCGGGACGTGTAGCTCCTGGTTCGGCACCTGCTTCCTAGCACGACCACCACCACGATATAATACTCCAATAAGAAGTTAAAATAAAAAAAATAAAAAAAAAATCTGGGGCTTTATGTGGTTAAGGGGAGAAAGATACAAGAACTGAACAGCAATGGGTTACCTGCTTAAACCTCGTAGACCCAAGGGCACAACTTGTAAGTAATTTGGGGATTAAGGAAAGAAACCAACGCTGTTAGTTCTCAAAATGTGAAACGGTAGTGCCACATTGAGTAAGGGGCACCTCAGGAGGCACCTAGAAATATACTTCTCCTTCTTCATGGAGCTCTGATAATCATGTTTGTCGTGGGAGGTTTGAGGGCATGTGTCTATGTATCTGTCTGAGCCGCTGTATGACCATTTAAAATGTTTTTAGCTATTGTGTCATTTAGAAAGATGGTATCTGGGCTCCCAAACCAGTGCAGGTATGTATTCATTCCCTATATCTTTGTAAATACTGCATTTTGTCACTTTTAAACATATTTGCAAATCTGATGGATAAAATATTGTTTTTGCAATTTTCAGCCTTACCAGTAATAAAAGGAACACATGATGCTTATCTATCATCTGTAGTTTTACGATGAATTGCCCATTCATGTCCTTTGCCCATTTTCCACTTTGCAAACTTAATCTTTTTTTTTTAATTTTTTATTTTTGAGAGAGAGAGCGAGAAAGTGAGAGAGTATGTTCATGTGAGTGGGGTGGGGGGAGGAGAAAGGGAGGGAGAGAGAGAGATAGAGAGAGAGAGAGAAAATCTTAGGCAGGGTCCATGCTCAGCACAGAGCTCACTTGCGGCTTGATCCCACAACCCCAGGATCATGACCTGAGCCGAAATCAAGAGTAGGATGTTCAACTGACTGAGTCACCCATGTCACCTATGTGCCCCTTTATCTTTTATTTCTTAATTGATCTATATGAAACCTATTACAACAGATGGTGGATCAGAAACCCTAAAATATAAATTTCTTCACAGGTTGGCATTTGTGTTTAAACTTTTCTTTGCAGTTTTTCTGTACATAAGTCTAAAAGTTTGTCATGCTCAAATTCATTAATCCTTTTTTAGTGTGTTCTGACTTTTTGTTATGAGAAGAAGCTGGACTACAGAATTCAGATTCAATAATGTAATCAAAATTACAAACATATCATCCATTTGTTCTCTTGGGTTGTATTTATTTTACATTTTAATATTTGATCCTTAAATGCTTTGTCTCTATGTAAGATACAAGGTAGGGGGCACCTGGGTGGCTCAGTCGGTTAAGCATCCGACTTTGGCTCAGGTCGTGATCTCACGGTTCATGGGTTTGAGCCCCACATCGGGGTCTGTGCTGACGGCTCAGAACCTGGAGCCTGCTTCTGGTTCTGTGTCTCCCTCTCTCTCTGCCCCTCCCCTACTCACACTCAGTCTCTCTGTCTCTGTCTCTCTCTCTCTCTCAAAAATAAACATTAGCAAATTTTTTTTTTTAAAAAAGGAAAGAAGGTAGAGACAGAGCTTTATTCTTCTTTGACAATGGCTAGCCAGTTTTTAAGGCTATTTATTATGAGTCCATTTCTTCCCTGCCACATACTGAACACCCTTCAATACTAGGGGCAAATATCAATATATGTAAGTGATTTTTAAGAAATGAATTTTGACAGGAATGATTTTTAAAATGATACTCCACCTGGTTAGGCATTTGAGATGCAACCTCCAAATATCCTTACCTCCTAATAACTCACAGAAGGAAAGAAATAGTATGCTGGCCTGGATGCAGGAGTATGGTGGCTTCTGCGGTGTTCAGTTATCGAACGAGTATTCTCTGAGTGCCTATCATGTGCCTGACACTGTTTTAGGAACTTTGGACACAGGAGTCTCCCAAACGTACCACGTCTGACCTTGTGGAACTTGCCCTTTCTGAAAGTTTATTCCATATCAAAACCCCTATGGGTCCGCCATGATGAACGGATGACCTTGAATGCTGGCCCAGTGTTTCCCAGTTTGGGGGTGGGGGGTTATGTTTTTTTCCTATTTATGTGGAGATGTTCCTGGAACGTCCCATTCACGTGAGGGTTTGGATGCGATTGGCCGCACATCTTTACCACAGCACTGCCTTGGGAGGAGTGAAAAAGAAGGACCATCTTCTCACAGGAAAAGGTGGGAGTACTTCTCTCTTCAGGACATATTATGGAAATGGGATGGATTTCTGAGGCTTGGATGTCTTGGTCACATTTTCTGAAAATTCTTTTGGGGTTTTTCTGGGAAAAAAACAGTCAGTGTTCTCCCTCTGGGAAGCTTCTATCCTATTTTCACTGCATTTCTGTTTGGAGATTTTGTCGAACTGCAAATCCTATGAAGATTTTATTAGTTTTACCTGAGAGGGCATTATGCAGATGTTCAGGAATAAATAATGGATTGAAAATCCTCTGCATTAATATTTATTAACCTAGGTACTTTGAGTATATCTCTTCTTGCCAGACCTAAGCAAATGACACTGGATAGATATCACAGGCCACTGGATATCACTGAGTTAGTCATTACTAATAATGCAATTACTGGCCAAGTTTTCCCCGAAGGAAAAAAGTCTGGCTGCAGGGATGATCCATGTTGGCAGAAACTGAATCACTTCTAGGTAAGAAAATTAGCTGATTTATTCCATTTACTTATCTCTGCCTTCTCTGGGCTCCTTGTACATACAGATTATCACATAATTATCTAGTGTCGTGCTTGATTCATTAGGTATTGGGTGTGTGTGTGTGTGTGTGTGTGTGTGTGTTGTCTTTAACTAGATTTTAATGCTGCTTCAGGGAGGGCTCAATCTTCTTTTTTGCTTCCTTTTACCTTTGTTCAAATATCCTGAAACTCAACTCCGGAGGGACAGAAGATATTCAATAATTAGTTTGAAGTATGTATCAGTCAGCCCTTGCTGCATAGCAAAACTTCCTTCAAAACACAGAGGTGTATTTAGTTCACAATCCAATTAGGCTGAGTGCAGCTGGACAGCACTTCCGATCTCTTCGGTGCTTGTTTGTGTTTTCTGATCCGCTTTGTTCCGCTAAGAACTGGTCAAATGTCATGCAAGGCTCCCGAGGTCCAGGCTCAGAAGCGGCACACCGTCTGTTCTGTCACATTCTATCGGGCCAAACAAATCCCAAAGCCATCTCAGACTCAAAGGGTGGGCAAATTGATGGCACTTCCTCACCAGATGATCAGAAAGTCTTATCGCAAAGGGCGTGGCTACAGAGTAATTGCCTCCGTTTTGCAATCTACTACATGGTGCAAATATATTTTTGTTAACAAATTAGGATATGTGAACTATACATAGATACATTGATCTAAAAAAAATCCCAGGGACTGTCTTTGGTATAGGAAATGTTGATATCAAAAGTCGAAACAATATAGGGATCCTAGAGATGCATCTGATAATAGCACACCCTTCCCCTGCCTCTTTCTACATTTTCAAGTGGAGAAGCCACCAGAACAATTCCATCTCCCTGAAGAGGTCCTGATTTTCCAGGACCAGAAAGGGCTGGGGCCTGGGAAGTTCTTACTTCAATCCTGGAGACTGAGCTGGTAGAACCTGGCATAGCAAAGGGTGTAGAAAAGAAAGGACCAATGATTCCCCTGAGCAGACAGAAACTAGCTCCAGCGTGGCCCCAAATAGTAATCGTGGCCCCAAATTGCGTGGTCCTTATACCTTAACAGGTGTCCACATTTTTACTGCTAAGTCTTTTGTGCATTAAGAATGCTTACCAATTAGCATCTAATATTCACCTGGGCAAGACAAGACTGTGGGGCCAACACTGGTCTAGGGAGTAGTAACCCCTCCTCAAATCTTCCAGCAGGGAAGGGTCAGGTCCAATTCCATTTGCAGCTAACTGAGGGGTGGGGCACTTGACTTCTGCTCTGTGTTTTCACATCAGAAGTTGTTGAGGAATAGACTGAGCTTTAAAAGAGTTAAGTGAACTCTCACGAACACACACAGAGACGCAACGGTCAGACCCATTATCTGTTTGCTCAGCACCTGTTGACGTGATCCACAGGAGGCCCAGAAAGGGGTGATGATAACGAGAAAGCTCCAAGTGTACAGTCGCAGGGGCTTGTGTTGTAGCGCGCACATAGCCTTCAGACCCAGGCTACCACCGAAGAGTAACTGTGCGAGTGACCAGAAGGGCCACAGTAGAGTCCTAAGGTGGCGATACCTCCAGGACACTGCTTGCGGCAGGTGGGAAATGTCACGCGTGATTCTGATGAATACAGATGCACGCATTCTATATATAAGCCTTTAGCATCAACATCACGACCCTTTATCATTTCTTTCATGGTTGGTTCCTAGGGATCCTGAAGAACGCAGTGTTATTCGGGTAGTACCAATTTACCTTCTGCCAGATTATTTCCAGACAACCTTCTTCTCTGGGAGAACCTCTCCACACACGTGCCCGACCGGTGGAAAGTGTGGTGGTCCCACTTCTTCCTCTTCTTGATTTAAAGATCTCCCTGGGAGCATATGGATACCAAACATTCCCAGAATGATGAACCCACTTCCTTCTGAGCAGGGGGTCTGAGTGGACCTCTTAGGGCTGATGCCCACAGAAGAATGAAGTATTTGCCAGCATCAGTCAAGAAGCTCCCAGGGAAGGATGGGGCGGTTTGCTGCAATTTAAACCATGGTAATCACTCTAAGAACAGACGTAAGCAAGACGGGTATTCCACCGCCAGCGTCCTGCCTTCTACTTCCAGATTAAGATGGCTTCAGCATCACCTCCCTAGGCAACCTCCCTCCTTCGGATGCTCCTTCTTGACTTTAAGGCCCTCCTCCATGGCTACAGCTCCTTCCCTGCCCCTCCCAGTGCCCTTGCTCACTCCTGCCAAGAGCTTCACTCTCCGCCCTTCCTCCTCAATTCCACTCCCTCCTCGGGACCAGCTCCAGCTGCACACCCACCAGGAAACCCTCCCTTGACCGTTTCTTTCTCCACGACCTCCATGCCTTCCTGGTCTGTGCTGCAGAATCTAACATTTAAGTATATGACGACCTAAGTTATTTCACATCGCTACGTGCTAGTAGCCGCAAGCCGTGCCCGCTACCCCGGGGACCTCCACGTGCCCCCACCCCTCTACTCGATGCTTGTCCACATTACGCATTTAATTACCGCGTGTTGCAAGACTGGCCAATTGATTGATAGGAAGCACTAACCGAATCAAGCCTCACTCAGGCAGTGAATGGGGCTCCTGCTATACTCACCTTCAGAAAAATGCTTTTCCTGACACTTACTACTCTGTACATTTTGTAGATGCCAACACCTATTTTGGACATTTCAAAGTGATTTTTTCATTATCTGTTTGTGAGATTTCTATCAGTTCGTGGCTTTGCACCTCCAATATGCATACATTCATGAAATATCAAAGGAAGAATAATCTCAAGCCACATGAGATCTTCTTCCAAGTTGGGCAAATTGTATATCATTATGGCGCTTGGTATTTTAGATCATTTATTTATATTTTATATAATTTATGTTGAGTACAATTCGTTGGCATAGACTTTCAGATGTTTTTTGAAATATTCTTTTCACAGCCGCCAATCTATTCATTTCAAGTTAAAACTGATTTCTTTGGTCCCCACTGGGCTCCAAATGTTGCGCTCGGAGTTAGGAACAGAAACACAGGTGAACGCATGGCCTCTGCTCTCCAGGAGCTCACAACACTGTGGGGAGGGAGTCAGAAATGCCTCGGAGATCACTTGGCCCCATTGTATCTGCTCTCACGGGGCAAGATCGAGGCACCGGGGCAGGAGGGAAGTCTGCTTGAGGCCGATGAAACACCAGTAGAGGTCTCATCTAGGCTCTGCGGCCGATAGAACTGCAACCCACAGGCACCAGATGCTTAAACATCATTTACGGAAATGCCCGGTAGCTACCTTGTAAGGTGCTTCTTCATAAAAGATGGGTTCTGGATTAAAACTTGACATCGGGGGGGAATCTCTGAAGTCAAAAAAGTCAAAAAAGTAAAAAAAGTAAAAAAAAAAAAAAAAACCCAATGCTGTCACTGCACCAAGACAAAGTACTCAAAACCCCATTGTATTTGTCACACCCAGGGGACAAACGGGGAGGCCATGCATACACGTTGCCACATCCACGCAGGTAAGGAAGCCCTACAGCTGGATGTGTGCCGGAGCTCTTGCAGTGACAGGGAACAGAAGTGTGATCAGAGGCGGCCTCCTGCCCACGAGGGGCCCAGCAGCCCTCTGCGGTCACCTAAGCACTCACCACAGCACGTCCCTGAGGCTTCCGGGTCCCTCCACCCACAGACACCCCACGCTTTCCGGCTCTCTGATCTATCTGGTTAACGAGGAACACATCTGATGAAATTGCTTCTTTTTTTTTTAATTTTACTTAATTTTGAGAGACAGTGGGAGCAGGTTAGGGGCAGAGAGAAAGGGAGAGAGAGAGAGAGAGAGAGAGAGAGAGAGAGAATCCCAAGCAGCCTCCATGCTGTCACTGCAGAGCCCGACGCGGGGCTCGAGCTCACAAAATGAATAATGAGATCATGACCTGAGCTGAAATCCAGAGTCAGACCCTTACCCGACTGAGCCACCCAGGTGCCCCTGATGAAATCACTTCTAAGCGAGGCCTGGGCAGCTCCGTGTCACCCTCCTGGGGTGAACAAGGTTGCAGGAGCATCATCTAATATCTGTAAGGTGCATGGCAGTCTCACAGCTTTTATCTTGTTTGTACCTTGCTGTATGCTGCGGAGTGTTAGTCTGGGTATGACCATCACTGCCACAGATGGGGAAACTGAGGCTGGCCAGTCTGAGTCACAGCCCACCAGTACCGCAGTTGGAAATGTTTTCACCGATGGGTCTGGTTCCGTGACCCATCAGGACCCCGATGCTGACATCATCCTGCTGACATTGTCCAAGGCAAGGGACGAGGTTGCATGAACCCAAGATGGCCAGTTCACACCTTGGAGGCGATTACGCACAGAGGTGTCTCCAACGGGACCTGTTCCCTGACCACGAATCACGACTCCTGTCCAGCATGCCTCCTGTAGTTCTCAACGTGACCGTCTGCTGTGCTTCCAAATAGGTAACTAAAACAACAACAATAACAAAGGGAAGACAAGACGAGAACCAGACTGCTCGGAGTTTTTAAGAGCCACGTTAGAGAAGCTGCCCCACGTTTCATTTTTGGGTCCACCTCCTCCCCGGGAAACGCCCTGGTGCCGATGGGCCGCCTCTACTTACCAAACCCAGAACCAGGAGCTCAGACACCTGCTCTAGCCCCCACGCTTGTAACTACAAGCGAAACATTTGCCACTGGGTGGGTGGGACTCTGAAAGATAATAGCTCATCACCGCATTCCCAAGAGGCACTTGGTTTTTGTTTTCATGTTTCTCTTAAATTGTATTATAAACAATCATATTCCTGCAAAACTTAGCAAGTGAAATGATTTCTTTAATAACGTGGCCCCGTTCTGTTTAATAAACAGCATTTCTTTTCTTGAGGAGTCTATTGTTGGCGAGCAATATTAGGCATTTCTTTCAGGGCTACTTCTTAAGAGAAAGTATTTGAACCAAGCGGAGATGATCCTGGAAAAACCCCAGCGTGACTTCAGGCCCGGTGAGCCCTGTGCCTCCTGTGCGTCAGTGCCAATGGGGAAGGTGGGAACGGAAGTAACGTCTCTGAGTGAACCTTTCGTGTTTATTTTGGGGTAAACGTGAGCTCTCTGCTTATGTTGGTTGAGTGCCACCATCGCCCGTGATAGAAAAGCTTCTAATTGGAAGGTGTTGGCCACCGCAGGGAACGTTTCTCTCTTATTTCTGAGACAGAAACTCTGGTCCAGAAACCAAGCCACTGTCCTCAAACACACACGCACACACCCACACACACTCCTAGGAGGAAGATGGCCTTATCACGGTCCATGGATCCTCCCAGCATGCCTCTGGCTTCCTGCCTCAGCCCCTGCTTCCTGACTTTGTCTACTGCTGAGGGGCCCGGTCTACACCTGACATCAGCTTATGTTCTGGTGTCCGAGTACGACAGGGACACAGAGCTCCTGCAGGGGAGTTGAGGAATCAAGTTCCAGCCTCCACAGGTAGCGCCCTTCCCTTGATCCTCATGCCTGGGTCAGCTCAAGGCCAGGGACAGTGAGCAGCCGTGAGCAATCTGGGAATGAAGGGGATGCCTGGCTGACCTTGTCGCTTAGCCAAAGGCTTTTGCTCCCTAAAACTGAACTCTGTTTCTGCAATGGAAGCTCTTTGTACAGCCGCAAGTAGCAGGCACATGTATAAAGCAAATAAAGCAGCATCGTTACATTTCCGGCCGCGTGCTGGGGCTTAGGCTTCATCAGGCATGATCTCTCCCTTCTACAGACTCCTGTGATTCCGGCAACCAGGGGGCATGTTGAGGGCAGCAAGTCCAAAGACCCGAAGGTCACCGGATTTGGGCTGTGGTATAGCAAGACAGAAGAGCAGATTGAAACACTGTAGACAAAAAATCTTTCTCCCAGGACTGACTCAACCAAAATGCTCACTCAACCAGAAGGTCCACCTACTCAAGCCCCCTGGTTTTTGTGTATTGCAGATGCCTGGGGTTTTGAACAATAGGAGTATCACATCTCCAGGAAAGGCTTGCTGATAACCGGAAATTAACATGTCTCTCGGGGACAGTGCAATTATGGAAAAAAAATGGCATTTTATGTTGACATAATTATTGTGGTTTATTTTCAGGGACATAAGTTGTAACAATGCAACTGACTGAATTTAACCCAACTTAAAATTATATGTAGTCACCAGAGACAGTAGGGTAAGCAAGAACTGTCAGAGGAAATGCAACTCTTTTGGTCTTTCAAACATTTTGCAAATTTTTTTTTTTAAGTCGTGGAACTGTTATTCGAATTAAATTTTGTGTGAAACTTAAGTATTCAGGGGCGCCTGGGTGGCGCAGTCGGTTAAGCGTCCGACTTCAGCCAGGTCACCATCTCGAGGTCCGTGAGTTCGAGCCCTGCGTCGGGCTCTGGGCTGATGGCTCAGAGCCTGGAGCCTGTTTCCGATTCTGTGTCTCCCTCTCTCTCTCTGCCCCTCCCCCGTTCATGCTCTGTCTCTCTCTGTCCCAAAAATAAATAAACGTTGAAAAAAAAAAAAAAACTTAAGTATTCAGACGGGAAAAAAAATGCTGTTTTTCCGTGTGCTGGGCTGCTGCCTGGGCTGTCCAAGGCCAAGACCTCAGCACTGTCCGGGGTGCTCTCCAGGGTTTCGGGCACTCGCCCTGATGCATCATTGAGTCCTCTGGTCTAGCTTGGGGCGGAGGCAAAGATCTTTGATACGAGGTTGCTTAAGTTCGTATGTGGCTCCACCGTTTACTGGCTATAGGACTTCATTCAAATACTGCCGTGTCCTCTTTACAAATAAAATCAAACACAGGCCTCGATGAGTTGCTCATGAAAAGGGCTAGAGCGGTATCTAACCTAGTGTTGAGGCCCAGTAAGTACATTTGCTCGTCAATAAAATGAGGTAAGCGTGATCGACTTTTCGGTGTTACGAAAGCCCTCAAGAGCCATGGGTCACTGGCTCCAAACTTTGTGAGATTCAGTGAAGATACAATACAACAGAGAGTCCTCTCTGCAAACTTCTAAACTTAAAATCTACAGGTTTGACGTTATTTAAAATGAGAAATTATTACATATACGTCATACATTACCTTCCAATTAATATATTTTTTAATTGATCTATACTTTCAAGGTAACAAAGATTTAACTGGATGCTTTCCCACCCTTTCTAATGAGGTCTGTCTGTGCTCTGAGACAGCCAGCATTGAAGCTTTTTTTTTTTTAACTTTTAAGTTTATTTATTTATTTTGAGAGAGAGAGAGAGAGAAAGAGAGGACAGGGGAGGGGTAGAGAGAGAGAATCCCAAGCAGGCTCCTTGCTGCCACAGAGCCTGACACGGGGCTTAAACTCACGAACCACAAGATCATGGCCTGAGCTGAAATCAAGAGTCAGACACTTAAGCAACTGAGCCACCCAGGTGCCCCTTGAGGCTTTTTGAAGGGTCTTTGCGAAAAGCCTGTAAAACTCAGGCTCCAGCCCTTCCGTGTTGGATGTGTGCTCTCTCTCCGAGGTGTGTGTGCAAATCACTGATTTCTATTCCCTAATCGCTTTTGTAAGAGATGATAACCAGAGTCACTGACTCACCTAGAGAAGCAGAGCAGTTCACTGAAGTTCCAAAATGTTCATACAAAACGAATGACGTTCCCACATCGAGATGTGTAAGAATTCTTCCCGTTTTTTTTTCTATTGTATTTTTGTCCTACAAACAAAATGCTGTTTAACGATGCTGAGTTCATTATTAGCTGTAATTATTAACAGGCAACAATGATGGGAAGTGATGGGATTTTGGGGTGTTGGTGAGGGTTCGGAGCCGATGGCCAAGGAAGAATTCTTTTTTTTTTTATTTTAAAAAATTTTTTTGTCCACGTTTTTTTATTTTTTTATTTTTGGGACAGAGAGAGACAGAGCATGAACGGGGGAGGGGCAGAGAGAGAGGGAGACACAGAATCGGAAACAGGCTCCAGGCTCTGAGCCATCAGCCCAGAGCCCGACGCGGGGCTCGAACTCACGGACCGCGAGATCGTGACCTGGCTGAAGTCGGACGCTTAACCGACTGCGCCACCCAGGCGCCCCGCCAAGGAAGAATTCTTGAAGACGGTTGCAAAAAGGTGATTTTGTTAAAGCACGCGGACAGGATCCATGGGCGGAAAGGGCTGCCCTGGGCTTTGGAGGGGTGACTACTTAGATACTGTGGAGTTGGGGGAGGTGAAGTCAAGAGAAAATTTCTTGAAGGATTTACAGATTACCGGAGGCCTAGCTATTGTCAACCTCAAATTGTTTTTCCCTCTAGCCAAGCACTGTCATTAAGCTAGTAGGGGGTTCCTGGAGATTAGGCCATTGATGACATATCTGTAAACTGATGGAGACTGTAAGTTTAACCATGTGTCTTCTGTCCTTTCCTTTGTCCTTGGGCAGCCAGGAGTGCCTGAGGAACATCACACAGGTCCCACCTGGGGGTGAGGGGGTAGTGCTGGCTTGTGATTGGCCCTCAGCTTGCCCTACGGTCCCTCATCTGGAAGGAGTTCAGGGAAGACCCCTGTCCCTCTTCTGTCCGGAGCCACCCCCGGGAACTTGGTCATGTCCTCGCCAGCGTGACCCCATTTTTCACATGTGGGGTTCCACATCCGAGGCTCTCAGCAGAGGCACACCCCTCTGGGGGAAATTTCTGGAAGACCTGCAGGTTTTTTTTTTTTTTTTTTCCCCAACCCCTCATTTGTCTTGTGCGGAAAAGTGGCCCCTCCAGTAAAACCTCACTGTGGAGAGCCGGGTGACAGATGGGCTATGTCCTTGTCTCGGGGTGGACCCCGCAAACAAAACTGTTTGGGAATCAGAGGTCTCCTTCTTCCCCAGAGTATCTCCGCCGTTTTAAACATTCTCTGTCCCCTTTCTCTGCTCTGTTTTTCTTAATAGCATTGTCAGTATCTGACATTGTAACTTACAGTCTTTAGTCATATGTTTGTAGTTTTCTCAAAGAGAATGCAAACTCAGGACATGAGGGGCTTGTGTCTGCTCAGGCCCGGGTGTGATGCGTGAACACAGACAATGAGTCTTTCCTGCTTGTTTCTCTCATTCTTTCATTCAGAGCCTGATGGTGAGCCCTTCCTCTACAGACCAAGGAGATCCTCTCCTTTGTTTGTTTTTGCTGAAATCAAAGTGAGTGGTCTGGGATCAGCAGAGACAGCCTGGGGGCTTGGGAAAGGAGAGAAGAAACGTGGAGATTTCTTGATGGAAAGGAGCCCTTGATTCCCTGGGTGGCACAGGATGGGAGGGGAAGCCTTCCTCAGTCCAGGCGGCAGGGCGGTGGCCAGTGGGGGGCAGCCCCGGGGTCAGGGCGGAGGTCAGGCCTCCACCAAACACTTGCAAAATAGGAAAATTAAGGTTTGAATTCGAACCTATTTTTCTCTGTGAGAGCTGCGGCTGCAATGTGTTTTAATTTGCATGTGAATGAACTACTTTTAAAAACCATCACAAAATCAATTATCCTTTTTTTTATAGTACAGATGTAAGGCGCCATTTATCAAACCTACCATTTAAAGAGAATGGAATTCAAACTAAAAAACAAACCAGTCCTAAATTTGCTGTCGGGATGGGTAACTTTCCCACCGCTGTCGCGTTGCTGGTTCGGTTACTACGGGTATGAACAGGTGTGGTGTGAGTGCAGGGACATATGCCCCCAGGGTCTCTCCAGGGTTCCTCTGGACCCTTCCCATCCCCCTCCCACGCTCTCCTCCCCTTTCCCTGTCTTCCACCCTCCTGCTACGAAATCCTTCTTCTAGATGGTTCTGTCAATCCTGCTGCTTCAGGGAAGGAAACTCTTGCCCTCAAGCAAGAACAGGAGTCACCCACCGCCGCATGTTGGCCAACAGCCTCGCACTTTGACACAGTGCAGACCTCTCAAGCGATGCCCTGGTTCCATGGTGTTGCTGCCCTTTGACACCTTAAACGGGGTCCTGAAGAAACAGAGTCACAGAGAGATAAACACGGATGGAGGAGGAAGGTCAAAGCACAGGTCAGCGATAAGTGGCCACCGTGAGTGCAGATGCGAGGTAGCGATTCTGCACGTTGCGGGAGGCCGGCCAACGAGATGAATGAGCACTGGAAACGCGAGGCCCTTCGAGGATGTGCTTCATTAGATACTGTCGGGAAGTGTACTTGGCTTTGAGGGTTTGGGGCACTTCATCCATGTGTTAAGGAAAATAGTAGACTTCTGCCTTCTGGAGTTACGGTGGAAACAAGGCCAACGGATTGCCTTTCTACTGCTGTCCCCCGTCAGCTCTGTAACGTGGGACAAGCCACAAAGCTCCTTAAGCGCTTGGTTTGCTTGTCTGTAGTAGAACGGGCTCACGGGGCACACTCGAGAGAAGTCTCCAGTTTTCCAGTTTTCCAACAGAGTGAATGGAAACATGGCTTCAATTCTTTTCTCCCTTGGACGGTATATCGTCACAATTCTTGGCCACCGACAAGCGGAGTCCAAGTCCCCACGCGTGCAGCTGGGCCATCACTGCGGCTTGCCCTGACCAACACAATGTGGAGAAAGTGGTGGGGCGCTGGGTCCAGACCTAGACCCCAAGAGGATCTGCACGCCGTTGCTTTCTCCCCTGGAAACCTGTCCGGGCTTCCTGTCAGAGGGCCAGGCGGGCCCGCTGGAGCATGAGGCATCTCATGGAGGAGCGTCCCATCAGCCCAGCCAGGCCATCCTAAAGCAAGCCGCTGATCTGTTCAGTGCCCCTGCTGATCACAGATGCACAAGAGAGCCTGTGACCCGGTGGCTACTGACTCTTAAGAAATAATAGGGGCGCCCAGACGGCTTGGTCATTAAGTGTCTGCCTTTGGCTCGGGTCATGATCTCACGGTGCCTGGGTTCGAACCCGTGTCGGTCTCTGTGCTGACAGCTCAGAGCCTGGAGCCTGCTTCCGATTCTGTCTCTCTCTCTTTGCCCCTTCCCCTGCTCGTGTCCTGTCTCCCTCTCGCTCTCAAAAATAAACAGTAAAAAAATTAACGAGAGAAAAGAAAAAGAAAAGAAATAACAAATGAGTAGCTAAGTCACTGAGTTTGGGGTTCATGACGCAACAATCTCTTGCTGATACAGACGATGAGCACTCCTGACATTAGTTGGTAGGGAGTTAGGACACATTTTAATCTCAAAGAGGGATTCCTCTCACTACCCTGAAACTGACGTCCATCCTTCCAGATGTGCCATTTGTCATCACCCTATTTGCCAAATGGAAAGCTAGATATATTTTTGTTCTTCTAATAAGCTACTAGGCAGTTCCCATTCTAAGTCTGAGCATTGTAAGAAATTGGAGCAACGGATATTTGACTTGTAAGTCACATATTCTGGCCTTTTAGGCCAGCTAGTAGCCCGAACATCACAAAAAGTTTCTAGGCATTTGGAACAGATTCTGGAGAATTGCTCGCAATGCTGCCTACTCCTATCAGTACTAGGTGAATTTCTCCTCCCCTGAATGAATTCAGGTGAATTTCACTATTGGATAGGAACTAAGCCAAGGTTCACTTGCCCACAGTGGCATCAAAGCCCAACATGGTTCTTTGAATGATGACTTCATCGCCTTTATAAAAATGATACACGCTCACTCTAAAACACTCAAGCAATTCGGAAAAGTATAACCAAAGTAATAAATCGCCTCGAATCCTCAAAAACATTAGCGTTGTCATTTTGTGAATATCATTTCGGATATTTTCCCATTCAGATACATAAATAGAAGGATGAAGAGGAAGATAAAGAGATTTCTAAATATAGGTTCAGACAATACATATTACTTTTCATTTTAAAAGTATGACATTGAATCATCCTTGATTTTCTCAAGAGGAAAAAAAAAGTTAAGGAAGAGCTCAAATTTAGATAAATATTCATCCACTCCTTAAGAACTACTTTCTCTGGGCTTATTCAAAGCCTGAGGAAGATTAACAATCCCCAGACAGGGGTGGTCTTGAGATGCAGTCTGTATATTTCTTGAGCCCGCATTCCCCCCACTTCGCTACCTGCTTATAGTTCTGCTTTAGCTATCTGGAAGCGTCCTTCTAATAGCCCATAAGCTCTGGCCTCAGGTTTTTCGTTGTCGCTTTTGTTTTTAAATGGTTACTTATTATTTTTGAAAGAGAGCGTGAGCAGAGAGGGGCAGAGAGAGGGCGGGGACAGAGGATCTGAGGCGGGCTCTGTGCTGACAGCAGACAGACCGGTGTGGGGCCCGAACCCACAAACCATGAGATCATGACCTGAGCCGGAGTTGGACGCTTAACCGACTGAGCCACCCAGGCGCCCCTGTTTTCGTTTTTTTTTTTTTTTTTCGTTTTTTAATGTTGGATTCATTCTACGATATTGGTGCCAGAACTGTCCCTAGGTCATTAGGAAGGCAGACCCTCACAATGGTGTTTTGGTATCTTTGAGCTTGTTGGTGGCAGTCAGGATCTCAGGGCTGGTGGTAAGGGGAATAGGGCTCATAATCCCAGGCGTCACCTGTAGTTAACTGGGAGAAGGTAAAGTTGGAAGAAGAGGCAGTGGAATGTGTGGGGATTGTCAACACACGGTATTAGGGAAATAACGCTTATCAGAATTACGGAACGGTCCAGGTTTATTCACAGCATTGGAAGCATTTCAAAAAAAGTAGATAATAGACTCAGGGCATCAAAATGCTAACTTAAGACACGAGAGGCACACAGAGATGAAAGCTAAGGTACCCCAGTAGCATTAGACTGGCAAGCGGTCACCTGCTGTAGTCTTAAGACAGAACGGTCGAAAATGTGGTCCGGAATCTCATTGTCAACTGGTGGGGTACAAAAGAGACCAAATGCACGGCCTTGACAAGTCGATGACAAGAAAATAGGGGGAACCTGGGACCCAGGACAAGGACCTCTGGATGGATGGGCCTAAGGAACTTTAAATCCCAAATTCTATCCAGGATGCAAAAGCAGCATCTTCCCCGTTGTCACAGAAAAGAAGCTTCTCCTTGCCCGAAGAATACAGCATGACTTCGCCTGAAGCAAGGTGCCACTGGTTTCCATTACCACATGCCAACGGCACTCTTCCTCCCTTCCAGAGCAGTGTTGGTGCTTCCTGGTTTGGCTTGTGCTCAGGACGAATAAGCCTGGAGGTAAATAGGTTATCTGTTAAGAGGGATTACAGGAGCTGGTGAGTTTTCCCAGTAGAAACCAGGGAAATGTGGGGGTGGGGGGCAGTGGATCTTGAGGACGTTGGACCCCTGGGGTGGGATAAAAGCTGGCTCTGGAAAAAACCATTGTCGGGGGGGGGCGCTTGCAACATACAGGAGACAATGTTCTGGCACTGACATCTGTGTAGGTCACCCAGGCATCTGTGGAGGTGGCTCCTTGAACAAGGTTTGAAGATGGTTGTATCCTACAGTAAATGAGATGACGTTGCCTTAGTATTGAAGAAGAATCCGGATAGAAAAGGGAAAGAGAATCGTAGATTTGTTATGTAAAATCTGAGAACCCACCACTAAAAATGTTTGCCAACAGGCCCCAGAGGACCCTTCTTCACTAAGGTAATAAGGGAAGCGTTTACAGGAAGGCGCTTGGAGTTTTCAGAAGTTCTTCCACGGGGTTGTTCTCATGAAGCAAGAGCTGAGTTTGGAAAGTGCTGTCTTGACAGTGGGCTCCATGGGATGAATGAGAATGACTCCAGAATTGCACAGACCTACTGGAAGCATTTATGGTCAGAAGCCAAGTCCAAGTGGAGATAGTTACCATAATGGCTAAGAAGAGCGCCTTGACCTCCCAAGATCTCGTATGATGGTTAATAGATTCAAATGTCAGGACAGCACACAGTATTAGATCTTAGTTGCAGGTCTTAAACCATACAGGGGGCCTAGAAAGAGCATGACCAGAAGTTAGGGAAAAGTAAGTCTGGGCCCAGGAAATGAGCACGAAGTGTGTGGATTTTTGTGTCTCACATTAGTATTCACCAGAGAGTGCTCACTACGGAGAAGGTACCAACACCACTTATCAAACAGCATGGTCCGTCTGACACTTGGATGTCAGCCAGACTCCCTCTTTAACTACTCGTGAGCTTGCAAAATGGGCCCATGAGTACAGCAGAGATGGACGGAGGCTTTCAGTTTTGTATGAAAGGACAGCATGGGCTCCGTCTCACTAAGGCAGGTCAACCTACTGTCACACCTGAATGCCCAAACCGTCAACAGCTGACACTAATGCTGACCCCTTCCTTATATGGCACCTTTTCCCCATAAGCCATCTGGGGGCAGATAAGTCACATCAAGATCCTTCCGATCTGCAGGTGGCCAGAAATTTGCCCTTATGCTTACTCCAGATATGGGTGTTCCCTTCCTTCTCTGCCACCAGCACCTTCACAGGAGATCGTACAGACTGCCTGATATTCCATACAACCTTACTACAGTCCAGTGGAGGATTTACAGCAAATGACATGCAGTGACGGGCGCAAGCCAATGGGATCCACTGATCTTACCATGTATTTATCATCTAGAAGCATCCAAACTTACAGAATGATAAAGGGTTAACCGCTCTGCCCACACGTCTAACACTCAGATCATCGCTTCTAAATATTATTTCCCATTTACACAGTCTAGGGCTTCTTGGAGAAATCACTTTTTCCAGGTTTGGAGCAGGGCAAGTACAAGATGAGCCCGAAACAACTTTTTGTGCCAGAAAGTAAGGAAGTGCTCAGAAAAGAATGGGGCCATGTCATGACAACACCGGGGCTGTCACTGGTCAAACCTGGGAACTTTTGATCATTAAAAGAATATTAGTGCATAATCATAATCCACTATGACACAAAAATCCATGATAAGGAGAAGGGAGGAAGGAAGGGAGGGAAGGAGGGAGGGAGGGAGGGGAAACTATTCCTTACAGTAAAATGCCAACTAATGACTGCAGGAGTGATGGAGTTAGGGAATAATCATTTTGCAAACATCATGGTAAAAACTAGGTTAATTAAGAATTATCCGTGGATACTAAAATTAATTTGGTAAGTCAGAGAGTATCTGTATCATCTCCAAGCATTTGTTTACAAGTGACTTTTAATGACCAAAGGAAAAATCAGTCACATTATATGGTAAAGATCTGGCAGACACTTGCCAAATTTTATTGCCAAATTGGCAATATTACTCCTGCCAAATGTGCAGAGTTAACGTCTCTCAAAGTGGAACAAACCAAGACAGCAAACAGCACACGGCTGTGGCTCCTACTGAGATATAATGAGAAAGATACAGGTCTCTTACGTTGCAGGTTCCCCAAAAGTAGATCACTTGAATCAAATCATGAGGATACATCATAAGAACCCAAGTGGGAGGGCCCTCCAAGCGGCCCGTACTCATAAAAAATGACAATGTTACGAAAGACAAAGAGACGTGGGGACCATTCCCACTGACGAGTGAGGAGACAAGAAAACGAAATACAAGTGTGTGATTGTGGTTTGGGTCCTGGACTAGAAAAGACCACACTGTTGGGACCGTTGGGTCAATCTGAATAAGGTCTATGGATCTTCTTTGTCTTATTCTCCCAGATTCTCTGTAAATTGGAAACTATTGCAAAGTGAAAAACCACAAAGAACCCAGCTCACGCCAACGCAGGAACGTGGGTTTGGGGTACTGTCTTACAGGAAAGGATTTATACTGAACCACAGGTGGGCCTTCATTTTTTGGAGGAAGAAATGCCTATTGGGTTCCCACTCAGGTCCTGGGATTCGTGTCTAACGCTCAGGTGTGATAGACTCATTGGATGCCCCGGGTTGACCGCAGCTTTCAAACCAAGCTCCTGTTCTCTCTCCTGCTCTTTTATGTTGGGACCTAAAGACTGTGTCCGTTTTATCAGACCATCAGTGGATTTAACGAAGACTTTTGCAAATGTTGCGTAAGGTGTTTCGTTTTAGATTTTCAGTAGCCGGGGCAATCCAGATGTTTAGCCTGCCATCTTAGCAGAAAGGGCAGTCCCTTCCCGTTACTTTCTGGCACCAAGTGTTGCCATGGAGGCGCTGACATCAACTTCTTCCAGTGCCTCCCTTTTTTCTTTTGAAGGGGACTGGTTTCAACCGCTGGATGCCTAAAAGGAAGTCAATTTGTTAATGCTTCGAATTTGTTTCTAATACATCAACACTTTCTGATATAAAGTGTGCTTTTTTCTGTTTTTAATATGCAGCTTCCACTTCTCCTTTATTTCAAAAAAAAATTGCCTGTAAATTCTCTGGGGACTTTTTCAGCTTTTGGTGTTGTTGGATCAGCCAGGTAATCCTTCTCATGTTAGACTGTACTTTTTCTCTCTTTCCTGGCTAGTGTTTCCTCTCCAAAATTTTCGATACTTTTCTCTGCACCTAGGCATTCGTGGATTGTTCCTTGCCCTTGCTCTGTCCAGTTAATTGGATTTTCAAGCATGTCAATTTTTTTCCTTGATACATGTAACGTATTATTAGGAAGCACACGCATGTGCACTTTATTATATAACTAGTTTATTGATCGGAAACGTAATGACATATTTTTGTTCTCATTTTACTTCCTTTGCTCTATAATCTCTCTTTCCATCATATTTTTGTAATTTAACCTATCATTTAATTACTTAATCTATACATTTTATCACTTAATCTGTGATTTTTAAATTTTATTGACTTTCTATTAAGTCAAAAATTTCTATGTTTTATTAAATATTTCTGTTCTCTATTTCTTTAAAAAAATTTTTTTAAACACTTATTCACTTCTGAGAGACAAAGAGAGACAGAGTGCAAGCAGGGGAGGGGCAGAGAGAGAAGGAGACACAGAATCTGAAGCAGGCTCCAGGCTCTGAGCTGTCAGCACAGAGCCCGATATGGGGCTCGAACTCACAAGCTGTGGCATCATGACCTGAGCCGAAGTCGGATGCTTAACTGACTGAGCCACCCTGGTGCCCCTGTTTTCTATTTCTATATTTTATTATATCCCTATTGTTACCATCATTCTTGCAATATTTTCTCTGGACTATACTTTGTTTTCCAGAGTTAATCCCCACCCCCCACCCCCCACACACCTTTTCTTTCAGAAATCTATTATTTTAATTTAATTTTTATTTTTCAAGTTTTTATTTAAATTCTAGTTATCATATAGTGTGATATTGGTTTCAGGAATAGAATTTACTGATTCATCGCTTACATATAATACCCTGTGCTCATCACAAGTGCCCTCCTTAATGCCCATCACCCATTTAGCCCACCTCCCACCCATCTCCCTCCATCAACTCTGTCCATTCTCTATTGTTAAGAGTCTCTTATGGTTAACCTCCCTTTCTGTTTTTATATTCTTTTATTTTTCCTTCCCTTCTCCTGTGTTCATCTGTTTTGTTTCTTAAATTCCACATATAAGTGAAATCTTATGGTATTTGTCTTTCTCTGACTTATTTTGCTTTGCATAATATATTTGAGGTCTATCCATGTTGTTGCAAATGGCAAGATAAATGGGTAAAGAAGATGTGGTACACACACACACACACACACACACACACACACACACGCACCGGAATATTATTCAACCGGGAAAAAGAAAGAATTAATTATTATTATTTTTTGTCTTTTATAGGTCATAATCCTTTATTTGCCCTGTTTCCTTCCTCTTCCTCCTCCCCTTGCTCCTTCTCTCAGCCTCTCTCACTGATTTTGGTCATAGTTTATTTAACTCAGATGATAACATTTGTTTTCATTTTCTACATACTTAATATAGGTCACGTTGTCCAGTACTTTCTAAGGTCTAACATGGCGAACATCAATACACCTTGACAATTTTTACCATAAGTTGGACCAGATCTATTCCCAACAAACAAAAGACCAGGACCAGATGGCTTCATAGGCAAATTCTGCCAAACATTTTTAAAGAAGAGTTAATACCTATTCTTCTCAAACTATTCCAAAAAATAGAAAAGGAAGGAAAACTTCCAAATTCATTCTATGAGGTCACTATTACCCTGATACCAAAACCAGATAAAGACTCCACAGGGGCACCTGGGTGGCTCAGTCAGTTAAGTATCCACCTGTTAATTTAGGCTCAAGTCATGATCTCACAGTTCACCAGTTTGAGCCCCGTGTCAGGCTCTGTGCTAACAGCATGGAGCCTGCTTGGGATTTTCTCTCCCTCTCCCTCTTCCTCTGCCCCTCCCCTGCTCTCTCTCTCTCAGTAAATAAATACACTTAAAAAAATTCCGCAAAACAAGAGAACTATAGGCCAATATCTCTCATGAATATAGATACAAAAACCATCAGCAAATATTAGCAAACCAAATCCAACAATACATTAGAAAAAAAAATCAGGGGCGCCTGGGTGGCGCAGTCGGTTAAACGTCTGACTTCAGCCAGGTCACAATCTCGCGGTCCGTGAGTTCGAGCCCCACGTCAGGCTCTGGGCTGATGGCTCAGAGCCTGGAGCCTGTTTCCGATTCTGTGTCTCCCTCTCTCTCTGCCCCTCCCCTGTTCATGCTCTGTCTCTCTCTGTCCCCAAAAAATAAATAAAAACGTTGAAAAAAAAATCATTCACCATGATCAAGTGGCATTTATTCCCAGGATGCAAGGGTGGTTCAATATTTGCATCAATCAATGTGATACATCACATTCATAAGAGAAAGGATAAAAGCATTTGACAAAGTACAACATCCATTTATGATAAAAATTTTCAACAAAGTAGATCTAGAGGAAACATATCTCAACATAATAAAGGCCTTATATGAAAAACCCACAGTGACCATTGTACTCAATAGGGAAAAAGTGAGAGCTTTTCTCCTAGGTCAGCAAAAAGACAAGGATGTTCATTCTCACCACGTTTATTCAACATAGTACTGGAAGTCCTGGCCACAGCAATCAGACAATATAAAGAAATAGAAGGCATCCAAATTGGTAAGGAAGAAGACTTTCACTACTTGCGGATGACATGGTACCCTATATAGAAAACCCTAAACACTCCACCAAAAACTACTAGAATTGATAAACAAATTCAGTAAGGTTGTAGGATACAAAAGCATATACAGAAACACACACAAACACACAGACACAGACACACACACACACACACATACACAGAATCAATATACAGAAATAATTTTTTTGAGGTTTTTAAAAAATTTTTCTAATGTTTATTTATTCTTGAGACAGAGACAGAGTGCGAACAGGGGAGGTGCAGAGAGAGGGAGACACAGAATCGGAAGCAGGCTCCAGGCTCTGAGCTGTCAGCACAGAGCCCGATGCGGGGCTCGAACCCATGAACTGTGAGATCATGACCTGAGCTGAAGTCGGACGCTCAACCGACTGAGCCACCCAGGTGCCCCTAGAAATAATTTATACTATACACTAATAGTGAAGGAGTAGAAAGAGAAACAAAGAAAACAATCCCATTTGCAATGCACCAAAAATAATAAAATACCTGGGAATCAATTTAACCAAAGAAGCAAAAGACCTGTACTCCAAAAACTATAGAACATTGGTGAAAGAAATTGAAGAAGACACAAAGAAATAGAAAGACATCCCATGCTCATGGCTTGGAAGAATTAATATTGTTAAGTTGTCTATACTACCCAAAGCAACCTACACATTTAATGTAATCCCTATTAAAATGCCAAAAACATTTTTCACAGAGCTAGAACAATCATAAAATCTGTATGGAACCACAAAAGACTGACTAGCCCAACAGTCTTGAGAAAGACTGGAAAGAATATCCATGGGAAAAAGACAGTTTTTTAAAAATATGGTGTTAGGAAAACTGGACAGTAACATGCAAACAAATAATACTGGACCATTTTCTTATACCATACACAATAATAAACTCAAAACAGATTGAGGACCTAAATGTGCGATCCAAAACCATAAAAATCCTAGAAGAGTGTACAGGCAATAATTTCTCTGACATCAGCCATAGCAACATCTTTCTAGATATGTCTCCTGAGGCAAGGGAAACAAAAGCAAAAATAAACTATTGGAACTCTTCAAAATAAAAAGCTTCTGCACCATGAAGGAAACAACCAACCAAACTAAACGACAACCTACTGAACGGGAGGAGATACTTACAAGTGACATATCCAATAAAGGGTTAGTATCTAAAATATATGAAGAAATGACACAACTCAACACCAAAAAAAAAAAAAAAATCCAATTAAAAAATGGGCAGAAGACATCAACAAACATTTCTCCAAAGAAGACATACAGATGGCCAACAGACACATGAGAAGATGCTCAACATAATTCATCCTTAGGGAAACGCAAATCAAAACCACAATGAGGTATGACCCCACACCTGTCACAATGGCTAAAATCAAAAACACAAGAGACAGCAAGTGTTGGAAAAGATGTGGAGAAAAAGAAACCCTCATGCACTGTTGGTGGGAATGCAAACTGGTGTAGCCACTGTGTAAAAGAGTATGGAGCTTCCTCAAGATGTTAAAAATGGAACTACCCTATGATCCAGCAATAGCACTACTGGGTATTTACCCAAAGAAAATGAAAACACGAATTCAAAACAACATATACACCCCTTGTTTACTGCAGCATTGTTTACAATAGGCAAATTGTGGAAGCAGCCCAAATGTCCATTGATTGATGAATGAATAAAGAAGACGTGTGATATATACACACACACACATACACACACACATACACGTATATGCATATATATACATGTGTATACATACACACAGTGGAATATTATTCACCCATTAAATATGAAATCTTGCCATTTGCAATGACATGGATGGAGCTAGGGAGTATAATGCTAGGTAAAGTAAGTCAGAGAAAGACAAATCCCATATGATTTCACTCATATGTGGCTTTTAAGAATCAGAACAAAGTGATGGCTACCAGAGGAGGGTGGCGGGATGGGGAACTAGGCGATGGGGATTAAGGAGTACACTTGCTGTCATGAGCACTGAGTAATGTATATGGAACTGTTGAATCACTATATTGCACACCTGAAACGAATACAACACTGTGTTAATTTTACTAGAATTAAAATTAAAAATGAGAAAAAACAATTGGACCAGATCCTCTCCCTCTTCCAACAAACTATAGTTAAAGGCTGACCATGGCTTTCCAGCTACTTTTCCGTAGCCCAAAGGCTCTGGTGTGAGGGAGGCGGAAGCCTTTTTAAGGGGGAGGTGCTGTTTCTCTCTCTCTCATCCCTCTCCCAGGTGGACAAGGATCTCCTGGAGCAAACAGCAGACAGGCTTCTCTGACCCTCTTTTTGGCGAGGACTTGAGGACTTGTCTCGGGGCCCTGTCATTGGCCTGCACGGCCCTGTTGCAGCAAGAATCTCGCGGAGTCAGTTTTGTGAGAATCCCACACCCGTGATACCTGATCAAGGTCCGCACTCCCCACCTCCGATTTCTAAGTCCTTCGATGCCTTTGGCAAGATTCCTGTTAGGTCAACTTGACAAGAATCCTACCTTTGATGTCTCCCTTAGTGACTTTCCACCCCCGACCCCGCCTTGCTCCTTGGCTGTAAATCCCCACGTGTCCTCGTGTGTTTGGAGTGGAACACAAACTCTGTAGTGCAATAGTCTGGAATAGTCTTCCTTACATTTAGCAAGTATCAGAATAACATCTTTACATTTTTTTTTAATGTTTATTTATTTTTGAGACAGAGCATGAACGGGAAGGGTCAGAGAGAGAGGGAGACACAGAATCTGAAGCAGGCTCCAGGCTCTGAGCGGTCAGCACAGAGCCCGATGCAGGGCTCGAACTCACAGACCATGAGATCATGACCTGAGCCGAAGTTGGATGGTCAACCGACTGAGCCACCCAGGCGCCTCTCAGAATAACATCTTTAACAAGACACACTATATCTTTTACTCTTGATTAGCGTGTACCCACACCTCCTGCTAGAGGGTCAGCACTGTGAGGGAAGGGGGTTTGCGCTCGATCCCCACCCCCTGCTTCCTGTCCCTGGGATGGTGTCTGAGTCACCTTGTGCTCTGTTAACGTTCCCTGAATTTATATGTGAGTAAATGAATGTAACAACTTATATTACTTGATTTTACCGAAACCGTGGTCTACCTTACTCCTTCTGAGCTGAGAAATCGTAAGAAAATCCAAATGAGTACCTTTTGTTTTTAGAATTTTTTTTTAAGTTTATTTATTTTTGAGAGAGAGAGAGAGACCAGAGGAGGGGGAGAGAGAGAGAGAGAGGGAGAGAGAGAGAGAGAGAGAGAAAATCCCAAGCAGGCTCTCGACTGTCAGCACAAGAACATGATCTGAGCCAAAATCAAGAGTTGGAGACTTAACCAACTGAGCCGGTGAGATGCCCCCAAATGGGTATGTTTAATATAGTTAGTGTCAATAAACGTTCAGTATCAGAAATAATAATGATAAATAGCCTTGTTCTTCCAAATCAAATGAGGGCTCTGTAAAGTGGTTGTCCGCCAGTCCCTTGTCTTCTCTCTGGCTGTCCCAGTGGTAAGCCGCAGTTCTAATTTTTCCCTTGAATTTTTGTAAAGGGCTGCTCCAAATTGCAAGTTATCAGGGAGAATTTTTAAGATTTTTGACTCATCTTCCCTCATTTCTGTCCCTAAGGTAAGGGTGGGGGCAAAACGTGGGGCTACACTGAACCACATTTAATCTGTTTCTTTCTTGTTTCTCTTTTCTCTTTCCTTCTTTCCCTCTCTCTTCCTTCCTTCCTCCTTCCTTCCTTCCTTCCTTCCTTCCTTCCTTCCTTCCTTCCTTCCATCTTCCTTCCTTCCTATCTTCCTTCCTTCCTTCCATCTTCCTTCCTTCCTATCTTCCTTCCTTCCTTCCATCTTCCTTCCTTCCTATATTCCTTCCTTCCTTCATTCCTTCCTTCCTTCCTTCCTTCCTTCCTTCCTTCCTTCCTTCCCTTCCTTTCTTCATTCCTTCCTATCTTCCTTCCTTCCATCCATCTTCCTTCCTTCGTATCTTCCTTCGTATCTTCCTTCCTTCCTTCCATCTTCCTTCCTTCCTATCTTCCTTCCTTCCTTCCTTCCTTCCTTCCCTTCCTTCCTTCCTTCCTTCCTTCCTTCCTTCCTTCCTTCCTTCCTATCTTCCTTCCTGTCTTCCTTCCTTCCTTCATTCCTTCCTTCCTTCCCTTCCTTTCTTCATTCCTTCCTATTTTCCTTCCTTCCTTCCTTCCTTCCTTCCTTCCTTCCTTCCTTCCTATCTTCCTTCCTTCCTTCCTTCCTTCCTTCCTTCCTTCCTTCCTTCCTATCTTCCTTCCTTCCTTCCTTCCTATATTCCTTCCTTCCTTCCTATCTTCCTTCCTACCTACCTTCCTTCCTTCCTTCCTATTTTCCTTCCTTCCTTCCTATCTTGCTTCCTTCCTTCCTCCTTCCTTCCTTCCTTCCTTTCACTGCCCTTCTGTAAGGAAAATTATACCTAGCTTATACATTGTACATGATGCTGGAACTCTTTTATATCTGCTTGCTGCTGTTGAATTTTTTACATTCTTATCCACGCTTGTGCGAAGGAGATGGTGTGACCTGGCTTTATTGTGCTATCTTCACTAGGTCTTGCGAGCATTCTGTCACCCGTGCTATCACATTCATTATCTCCAAGGGACTCGATGCTGGGATAGAACGTCATAGAACACAACCAACTGAACGCTCACGGACGACTTAGTCTGCTCCACGCTTTGGGCACCGTACTGGGACTACGGAGGCACTGAGATACTCTGTCCGGTGTGCTGGGCGTGTGGCCACAGTCAAGATCAAGGCAAAGTCTGTGAAGGCTGGAGGGAGGGAACAGATGAGGGTTCTGCTGGATCTGGATGCCAAGGTGCCGGGCAGCGAGGCGAGGGCTTGGTCCCCCGGGGAGCCAGAGGTCTGGCCTCACTCCGTCACAGCGGCTTGTCTGCCGAGCTGGGGCGGAGACAAGGACTCAGGACGGCACACTCGGCGGGTCCTTCTCTCTTTGTGACCAAAAGTAGTTCCTTCTGAAAACAGCGAATCCTTCTAAAATCTTAACAACAGCGACTTGGACGAGGGTAATGCCGTTAGGGCAGGGGAAAGGGCTGGTCTGTTTATGTCGCTGGTAGAGCTATAAATGGCTTCAGTAGTTTTGGAAAATAACGTGACAGAACCTTACATGAAAGTAAAAATACACTTGCATCTTGACACTGAGAAGCACCTGTGGGGAATCCATCCCACTGAAACAACAGCGTTAGGTTATGAGACAATGTAAACAGAGGTGTTCACTGAAGCATTATTGACAAATAATGGTGGTGACAAAACAGGGAAGCTGGGACATGAGATTAATGACCTTGGTGCATCTATCTATGGAATACTACCCAGCTATTAAGGATATATGATACGGTGGTAATTGCAAAAAAGGCAATTTGCTGAGAAATACATATGAATTAAAAGGAAGTCTTTATGTTTTGAGTGTGTGTGTGTGTGTGTGTGTGTGTGTTCTGTTTGTGCAGCTGTGTGCATTTGTGTGAGTACAGACAGTAGCACAGGGGGTGTTTACTAAAGTTATAACGTTACGTCGATTACCTTGGAGGAGGGGTGGAGGAGGGGAGGCGAGACGGAGAAAGGGTCGACTTTTACCGTGTGATTCCCCGTGGTGAACTGTGGAGTTAACGTGTTAGGACAAGTAGCATGCATTGCTTTGGCAGCATGAAAGGCAAACTCAACAAAGGACTAACAGGTCAAATAATAGTTGGTGGCCTGGGGCGCCTGGGTGGCTCAGTCGGTTGAGCGTCCGACTTCAGCTCAGGTCATGATCTCCCGGTCCGTGAGTTCAAGCCCCGCGTCGGGCTCTGTGCTGACAGCTCAGAGCCTGGAGCCTGTTTCAGATGCTGTGTCTCCCTCTCTCTCTCTCTGACCCTCCCCCGTTCATGCTCTGTCTCTCTCTGTCTCAAAAATAAATAAACGTTAAAAAAAATTAAAAAAAAAAATAGTTGGTGGCCTAGGGGACAACTATGGAAGAACCAGGGCTTAGGAGTCTCTTTACCCGTCGTGTAACTTGCACGCCCCAGTGCAGTTGGCATCCAGAGTGTGGCGGGCACAGTGTCCCGCAGGGAGGAGATGTCTGCAAGCCGGGGCTCCCACACGGAGGCCGTCTATCCAGCAGGGGGCACCATCGCTGTCACTGGTGGGTGTTCTGTGACAGCCACTCTGCCCTCTGAGAATAGACGCTGAGGAGGGGCACTGGGCACTGAGGAGGGAGGGGGGTGCACGTCTTCAGCCATCAGCTTCCACAGAGCCTCTTAAACAATTACCATTTCTAGAGCACACGAATACGACTTTGCTCGTTCCTGGGCGAAATCCGTCCAAGAAAATGTATGTGCCCACCAAGCACAAGGCGTTCAATGACCATTGCTTCACTAATCGGTGTGGAGCAGGTTCAGAAACGAGGGAACATTCCCCCAGTCCCCATTTTAGGTGACTTACTCTTGGGAACCACTGTATCTAAACCGGGGCCCCATCTCCAACGGTTTCGAGGAAAAGACTGAATATTATCCATAGCATATTTTCTCTCTTAAGAAAATAAAACTAATACGCATGTCCAAATAAATTACGGTGATCTATTCTAAAGCCTCTTTAGAAACAAACACCATGCATAATTTGTGCCTAACCTGGAGGCTCCCAGCTAGACTGGGAACGGTCTGGGGAAGGAAATGAGAACCGCTCTGAACTCCTGACTCCCCGGCGGCAAAGTCTTGACGATGTCTGACGGTGCAACAACCTTTACAGATGCCTGAGCCGAAATCCAGAGAATCTCTCCCAAACCCACAGGCTTATGGTTTCTGTTGAGATCAGGAAGAACTACAGGCAAGGGAATTCATTCCTGAGGGAGCTCTCAGTTTATGTCGTGGTCTGCCCACCGTGTAAAACAAACAAACACGAGCACAAACTGTGTTGGCTTGCACCGAATGCGAGTGTACTAAATACGGGCAAGGATGTGATTACACCAACCCGCCTGCTGCCTCCTAACTTAATACATCATTTTTCCTTTAAATCGTGATTTATAAAGTAACTATACCAAAGATGTCACCTACATTGGACCTGAAAAAGCTACCTCTATTTTTGTTTTTTACTTTTTTTTTTAATTTTAGAAAAAGAGTGAACTGGGGAGAGGGGTAGACGGGGGGGTGGGAGGGAGTGGGGAGAGAGAGAGAGAGAGAGAAAGAGACAGAGGGAGAAAGAGAATCTTAAATAGGCTCCACACTCAACGCAGAGCCTGACATGGGGCTCGATCCCATGACCCTGGGATCGGGACATGAGCCGAAATCAAGAGTTGGACATTCTACCCCCTGAGCCACCCAGGCGCCCCAATAAAGCTGCTTTTAAAAGATTAATTTAAACATCTTCAGGAAAAAGAAGGATGAGCTTATCAAAACAAAATGCTGAGAACCATTTCATCCCGTGTATTCCACAGACTCCCCGAGGGATGGAGTGAGCTTTCTCTGAGGTGTCGTGACTATTTCCATCACAGCACCCCCCGCAGGTAAGCATACAGGGCAGTAAAAACCATACACGGAGACCCGATTCTTGTGCTCAAGAAGCTTATGCTCTTAGATTCCATTCTCTCAGAATGTTGCGTAATTTCCTCTTTTCTTGCAGATAAATACGTAATGACTATTCATCAGCATTTAGGCAGCTAGCGCTTTTTCCTGGCAAAAATGAACATTTTGGCTCAGCTGGGTCAGTTCTGGCCTCTTCTGGAAACCCCTTTCTGCCCTGTGTCTTGCAGTTTTATCAGAGGTATAATAATTTTGCTTTTCATATTCTGAATTTAAGCCTCCAACGGAATAATCGCACCAAAATATCTCCCTACACTTAGAGAGTATAATTAAGAGAATGAACGCAAGAGATAGTACCTAGAATGGAGGTTGTATCACGAAGCCTCACAAAGAGCCTGTAAAGGGGGGGTGGGGGGCGGGTTGATCAACACTCCCATTTTACAGCTGAGGACACTGGGGCTCAGAGACCTTCAACCTGTCACCGAGATTACTGGGACTCAAACCAGTATTAGCTTGACTCTTAAAGTCCTGTCTCCTTCCTGTGTGTGGAAATCGGAGGAGAATGCAGGTCTGGAGATACAGCTTTGTGGTTATCTCATGGAAGTGATAAGCGGCAGGATTTGTAGGTGGACAATTTTGTAGACCGAGTCAAGAGCGGAGCTGGGAGTGAGCCCTCCCGTCAGAGGAAAGGAGTCTGGATCCCAGGTCCGGATTTGGCCTTGTCCACCAAGAGTTTAGCACGCAGGTGACTGCTGGTGATATACGTGACTCAGAGCCCTCTGTGACCCCTTTGCCCTGGGTGGCTTTGTCACAGTACCACTCAAACGGCCACATAGAGCCCAAGTCTCGGGAGAGTCCCCTGCGTTTCACTGTTGGTCATTCAATTGTCAACGTTCTCAGACTTTTGGAGATGTAATAGCCCATTCGTGGATCCTTACCTGGTCACCAGGCTGTCGGTCTGATGAGCTGGTACACAAGGACTCAACCCTCAGGGCCTGGCGTGTTGCTGTGTGATGTTGGGCAAGTCCTTTAACATCTCTGGGTTTGAGCGTCCTCATTTTTTTTTTTTTAATGTTTATTTATGTATTTATTTTGAGAGAGAGAGAGAGAGCATGAGCAGGGGAGGGGCAAAGAGAGAGGGAGAGAGAATCCCAAGCAGGCTCTGTGCTGACAGATCTGGGGCTGGAACTCATGAACCGCGAGACCACAATCTGATAACAAATCAACAGTCAGTCGCTTAACCACCTGAGCCACCCAGGTGCCCCAATTCCTCATCGTTTAAGAATTTGGGACCAGATGATTTCTAACACTGGACGATCTGAGCAGGTTTTAGTTTTGCTCCTACACCTCCAGCAGAGTGTCCTTCTCCCCATCAGGCCAGATGATCAATGCAGTAACAGAAGACTTAGCAAGGCAGGAAAAATCAGGAATAACGCTGAGCCTCCTTCGTGCTTGTGGCTGACAGCGGGACCGGAGCCTGATGCCCAGGCGACGGAAAGCCACGCACCGGGGCTTGCTTCCCCCGGTTATCTCAGAGGGCTCAGGTCACAGATTTGCATGTGGCAGAGAGCCTGAACCTGCCGCGGGGAGAGTCACAGCAGGGATGGGCAACTTGATGGTGCCTCAAGATGGATTCTCTCGTGTGCGTAAGAAGTGGGAGTGTCTCATTTCAAATCTTCGCATTGGATCGTTAGCCTTCGTGTTAGATTTTCACATCAACAGACCTGTTCTGCAATCTTGACCTGTTTGCTTTCTCTCTGTGCTACCATTTCCCTATTTCTGACATAGGCTTGTAATCATCCACCTCATGGTGTTGTTGGAACAAATCACGATGTGTCGACCGCAGCATCGAAGAAGCAAGGTGCTTCATAGATGACAAGCATTTCATGCTCACTTCTCAGTAGACAACGTGGTGTGCGCAGTGCATCGGGCACAGGGGGACCCGGGTCCAGTGTGTACCTTCCCCGCCCCGTCTTCCCCGAGGACCGTGGCTCCGTTCATCTCCTCCATTATGGAATTCTTCAGGACCTCATTTTTGTTCCACACGATTAAGCACTTAACTAAATACTTTTTTCAAACCGTTAAAATTGTTTCGTGAGTGTAGGTTATGTGGGATGTCACTGGCCCGCCCTCTTGGGATCGCAGGGCTTTAAGGGTATCAGCACACATTACACAGGATGTATGCAGTTGACAGATCTTTGAAAAAAACACCAAAAAAAAAAAATCCCCAAAAAACAAACAAAAAAAACTCATACAAGAGTAGAGCCCAAGCCAGGGCTGCCTCGGTCTTCCAGCAGTGGAGCTATCATTCTGGGCAGCGAGGCAGCGGGGCAAAGTCTTCCGGAGGAAGGTTGGCCTGATTAGTCTTCACAGAGATGGAGAAAAACAGCCACATATTCCTGGTAACGGGAGCAGCAACAGCGAAGGGCCTGGGGTAGGCACTCACTTGCTCCCCGAGGGGACGGATGCTGGCAGTTCTGAGTCTGTAGCCAGCCTTTCTGTGCCGAGTCATTGGAGGTGCGGGAAGAATCCGTAGTGCATCGTCTAATGACCTCTTCCGCTGTCTTGAATTTAAATCTCATCTGCTGTCAAGATTTGATTCTGATGCTGGATTTGAGAGCCAGGAGCAAATTGCGTCCCTGACTCTATCTGCCAAGGCAAGCTCCCAGTTTCCTTTGCTCCCAGCGGGGGATAAACCCTGCCCAGAGTTGTTCTGAGGACAGAATGAGGTAACAAATACAAGAAGACACGTTGAGGAAAACTACAAGTGCTCCAATGTGAAGATCTCTTTTCTTTGCCATGGAAACCAGGCTCTCCCCAAAGTAGGAGTTGTGGATGTTCAAGCTCATGAGGGGGTCAGACTTAATTGGAAATCATACCATGCCGCTGCCTTCTGGAAACTTCCCTGGATAATCAGCCAAAAGAACAGTGACTACCCCAGGAGGCCACTTGGCAAGGCCTTGATCCACCGGGGGACGCTGACATTTCCCCAAGAGAGAATGTCACCCAGACAGGGTGTTATGCTTTCATTTAGCTTTTCCCACCGGGTAGATCTAATTTTTCTCTCGACTACGGTCTAAAGTGTTAAAGCAAGTCAGTCTAACTTTGTAAGCCCGACAAAATTCAAACATGATAGTAAATCATGTCCCATTAAGCCAACCCAGGTTTCACTTTTCTTCAGCTCAAGGTGGAGATAAGCCAAGGGTGAGACACAGACTCACAGCTGTGACAGATCCTGCAGATGAGTCGACAGGCTTTGCGTCTCCATCGTCAGCCCCAGAAACTTCTGACAGTGAATGGTGCTTCCTTTCCTGGCAGCCATGGGTGGAAGGGAAAACAAAACCCCCCACCTGGCAGCTAGTTAACAGATTTGTACAACACGTCTGATTATATTTACTGCAAATGTTTTGCCTTTCTCTAAAGAGACATGTAGGAAGACAAGTTTGTGCTTTTATGCATGTGGGTTTGAGAAACACCGTGTTTGGTACCCCTGGGGTTCCTCAGAACCTCCCGGATCCCACAGTGCTTCCCTCCGGCACGGGGTGGGGGTGGGGTGTTTGTGCCAGACTCCGTCGGTCTTTCCTTCCTCTGTGTTAAGAAAACCACTTGTCAGGGCGCCTGGGTGGCTCAGTCAGTTAAGCATCTGACTTCAGCTCAGGTCATGATCTCGTTGGGTTTGTGGGTTCGAGCCCCGCGTCGGGCTCTGTGCTGACAGCTCAGAGCCTGGAGCCTGCTTTGGATTCTGTGTCTCCTCCCTCTCTCTGCCCCTCCCCCACTCGCACTCTGTCTCTCTCTCTCTCTCCCAAAAATAAATAGAACATTAAAAACAAGAAAAAGAGAAAGAAAACCACTTGTGGATTTGGGGGACTCTCTCCAAAAGTGGAAACCCTCTGGTTCAGCGATCGTGGGCCTTTCCGGCCCTGAAAACAGCTGCCCTTCTCTGGCAGATGATCCGGGCCCAGGGAGAAACTGGAAAGTCTTCTCCCTTGAAGTCAGACGGACCCCTTAACAGCACCCCCCACCCCATGTCTCTCTGGCCGCAGGAGGAGGACGACAGAAGAAACCACTGGGGGGCAGCTGCCAGGAGGATGTTGGTTGCTGAATCTCTCAGAGAACTTGGTTATCCCCGGCTCGTCCTCGTTGGTTCGTCTTTTAAGATGTGCACGTGTTGGGGGGACAAAGACTTAGCAGAGCGCTCAGGACAACTGTGCCTTTTCTTCCCTTGGATACCTTTTACTGGCAATACTGAAAAGCTATCTTGGTTTTAAAAGAATTAGGAAATCCTGTGGAGTGTCCCCAAGCCCACTGCACATTCCCCGCGCATCCCCTGTGCACCTTCGAGCCCTGCTCTGAACTTGGCCTTCCTTCTCCTTCCCTCTCTGTGTTTTAGTCGAACTCCGCCCGGTACCTGCGGGTGGCCCGCCTCGGTTCCTCCTGCGCATCCCCAGCGGCGGTGGCCCGTCTGGGTCTGGCCCCGCGCAAGGCTGAGCCCAGAGGCCGCTTTTCAACTGGCTGCCACCAGGGGAAGAGAGGACACGGTTTGCGGTGCCAGCTCAGTACTTTGCCATCGAAATGTCCCGTTTGCTCTCCTCCTCCCTCGATGACAGTTCGTAGAGTGGAGGCTGCATGGTGAGTCACCGGCTCGTCACCGAGGCTGTCTGACACCCCGGCCTCAGTACTTCTTCACGCCTGTCACCAAGTCCCTTCGGTGGCGCGTTCGGCTGATTTGTTGGGCTGAGCTGATTTACTCGCGTCTTCAGACTGCTGGGGTTGGACACCCAGAGCCTCTAAGGTGGGGAACCAAAAAGCGAAGCCAGCAGCTGGAAGAGAGGCGGGTCTCCCCCTCTGGCAAGGCCCACGGAAATGCGGGCACTCTCCCCGGGGGTGGGGACAAGCCCAGCGTGGCCGTGGTTTTTCTCGTCCTTTGGAGGAAGACCAGACGCCCGCTGGATGCTGGCGGACGGCAGGCGGGCCAGCAAGCCGGTCACAATCCACGTCCAAGCAGGAAACGTTTGTGAAACCCTCCAGGCGCCCAGCCGTGTGCCCGGACTGCAAGTTCCGTCCCTGCAGCACGACAGAAAACCCCACGTAGAATTCCGTGGGAGCACTGGCTAAACCGTGCCTCCGAGGAGTTCAGAGAACCGACCATTCTCGGTCGACGGGGATCAGGGAAACACAGTGAGAAAGGAGAGATTTCAGCAGAAACATCTGAGGGAGGCACAAACAAGGAATTCACAGGAGGCCAAGAAACGGGGGACAGGGAAGGACAGATGGAAATCAGAGAGAGGAACCAGGAGCGGGAGAAGAGTAGGAGGGGCCTTGGTCTGTCCCTTCTTGTGTCCTGCTTTGACCCTGCGGATTGACGTTCCCGAGTGTAACCGGGAGTCCTGAGAAGTGAGATGATTCCATCAAATAGAGTCTGCTTTTAATGGCTGCCAAGGGGTGGGGAGAAGGTTCCAGAAACAAGAATTGAACCAACACATGAACTTCCCGTTAGGCCGCCCCCACCCCCCACCCCGGGATTGTGAGAAAGGGCAGGTACGCTGAGGGCCCGGTACCCTGCAACCACGCCCTCCCCATCCTTAAGGGCAGCCCTGCATGGAAAACAAGATGGCTCTCATCCTTGAGACACTTTGCTTCTTTCTGAAGACTTCTCAGATTTCTTTTCTTTGTCCTTGACTCGGTGACGAATAACGATAGCACAGGTAGAATGCACTGTATGTGCTGACTAAATCGGCCCCACTATTTAGACACGAAAACTAAACGGCATCTCCTACCGCAGGGCGTTTTCGTGTGAATGTGCGATATTTTGGATCTTTGGCCTCAGGGCGTTAGACACAGACCGTGCTTTGTCTTCCTTGGCATTGGCAGCGATCAGAATTCAATGTCCTCTCCATCCTTCCTTTATCTCCCAAGCCGTGAGTATTAAATGAGATTAATATATATTAATGTCATATAGGGTAGACACTTAATGTGTATTTAATGTGGGTCATGAATAAAAAATATTTGGTCCACCCCAGAGAAATCTGCATTTTAACTGTATTCCTCCAAAGGAGAGCCAGCCATTTGCCCCTCCAGGGAGAGGGTGTGAGGGGTTTCCAAGGCCTCTGTGGGTGGGTGGGGGGCAGGCCTGTTTCTGGTGCCTATAGGGTCGGGGAGGCCCCCCCCCCCACCCAGCACTACCTGTAGGGTCTCCAGGGGTCACATTTAACGTGGAAGACTTTGGGGGCACCTGAGTGGCTCAGTCAGTCAAGCGTCGGACTTTGGCTCAGGCCATGACCCCATGGTTCGTGGGTTCGAGCCCTGAGTGAGGCTCTGTGCTCTCAGTGCCGAACCTACTTCAGATCCTCTGTCTCCCTCTCTCCCTGCCCGTGTGCCCTCTCTCGCTGAAAAATAAGCAAACATTAAAATAAAAAAATAAAGTGGATGTGCCCCGGACCCTCACTCTAAGCAGAAAGAACAAAGCTCGCCCAGAGACACTCAGCACAGACCTGAGGGGTTCCGAGGCCTCCTGGGGTCAGGGGTGCTCTGTCTTTAGCAAAGGGAGTGTTATTTCGCCTGGTGGATGGAGAGACCTAGACAAGGCTGAAGTTCTTTTTTTTTTTTTTTTTTTAATTTTTTTTTTCAACGTTTATTTATTTTTGGGACAGAGAGAGACAGAGCATGAACGGGGGAGGGGCAGAGAGAGAGGGAGACACAGAATCGGAAACAGGCTCCAGGCTCTGAGCCATCAGCCCAGAGCCTGACGCGGGGCTCGAACTCCTGGACCGCGAGATCGTGACCTGGCTGAAGTCGGACGCTTAACCGACTGCGCCACCCAGGCACCCCGGCAAGGCTGAAGTTCTTAAGGCTCTGCTTCAGGTACTTAGGACTGTGGTAGGCCGTGATGTGGTGTGTGGGGAGAGCTGGCGAGGAAGAAGTCTCCTTCCTGGGGGGACATCTCTCTCCCCCAGGCACCCCCCACTTTTAGGAGCTCGGCTGGTGATGCCCCCGAGCTAGGGGCTGAGTCCTCCCGCTCTTCTTGGCCTGAGCTGCTCCTGAGGACCCTTCATCCTTGCTTGTCCTCTCATCTTCCTAAACCAGCCCACACACCCACGTGGTGTTATGACAGGGAAAGATAGGATAAAATAGGCAGAGAAGGAAAGGATTAGGACCTGAGGTCCCTGGGTGGGGACACACACGTTTTTGAACAATGCTGGGAGTGTCTGCCCACAGCAAACCACCCCCAGGTGTAAGGTTCCTCTTAAGAACGTTAACAGACCCCACCTACTCCCCCTCAGGTTCCCCTCAGGAATTTGACCAAAGACCTGACTAGAAATAAGGGGTAGGCCATAAAACCTTTGACCCACGAGGAACGATATGGCCACCGGTCACCCCTCATGCAATGGAAACGAGCCAATCAGGAAAGGACAACCCAGCACCCAGAGCTATCAAGCCCATGAGGGTAGGACCTGAGAAGGACTGAGGGGGAAGGGAAGGGAGAGGCGACCAGAACCTTATAAAACAAGGACCCGCACCTGTAGTCGGTGGGCATTTACTGTTGAATGTCCCCTCTCTGTGAAGAGGGCTTTCACACTATTCTTACTCTACTCTAATAAGCTCTTGCCTCCTGCTCATTTTTTGTCCACATCTTCATTCTTCAAAGCATCGAGGCAACGAATCGGGTATTGTGGTAAAGAATCCTGCAAAGGTGTGGTGAACCCATGACCTCTGGGCCTGCACCCAAGGTCGTCACCGCCCAGGTCCAGGCACGTGTCTCTGAAAGTTCCATCATGTTCCAGATTTGTATCAGGCGCGCGTCAGCCATGAGCAGAGCCAGGCGTCCCAGACCCCCAGAGATCAGAGCACCGGCTCTGAGCACGGCTACCCGACACATTCTGGAAGGCTCTGAAGCACCGACTTCTGACCGGCTCCAGTTGGGAGCGCGCTCCCCAGCCAAACCCCCTTGTGTGGGACGGCTCTCTCCTGGGTTAGAGGAAAAAAAGTTTTAATGTATTTTCAAGATTAAAATAAATGGCCTAAATTAATCACTCTTTGATCTATTTTAAGAAGCAGAATCTGAATTATCAGCAACAAGGTTCTTTACTCTGGAGTCTGTACCAGAATTCGAAGACGATTCTTTTGATTTTCTGTCCCTGAACTTTTCCATCCCATTTTGTCTGTTCCTGAGGGTAACCTCATTCCTGAGAAGACCGATTCATTAATTACGGTGACCAGGATGGCCTTATGGTTCCCTCAGCTGGACAGAGCTTTAAAAAGGCTTTTTCCCCGACTCTAGGCCCCTGACCTCCTTTTTCTTAAAGCATTTTTCTTAGAAAATGTTAAGTGTAAATTCCTTCTCTGTCCCTTTGAGATGTAAATCCTTTTAAAAGCCTCCTGCCAGTTTCACAACCCCAAACTGTCTTTCTCAAGGATGTGGGCGCCTCCCCCTGAAATGTAACCATCCAGGGACATGGCGTCCGGTCTCCGCCTCTGTGGGGCTAGCAGCCTGACTTCGGTGGACAGCTTAGTCCAAGTCGTAAAGCTACCTCCTGTGGGTAGGAGACAGAAAGCCTGCTCTTCCTTTGGGGAAGGCCAACTGGCAAATACAGGTGTTCTGTCCTCCCTTCCCCCCATTCCAAGTTCCTAAAAAAAATACCACCAGCCTCTGTTTTCACAGAGTTGGGTTCAGACTGTGTTCTCATCTCTCCTTGCTGTTGCAGTAGCCTGGAGGAAAGTCCTCCCGTTCTGTTTAATTTTGTTTGGGGCAATTTTTGCTTTGACAATGGCGAGGACAAAACGAACAAAGTATCTAGAGGGCAATGGATGTCCAAAGATAAAGGAAAGGGTGTTAGTAAGCCAGTGAGAAGCAGGAAAGAAGCTTGGAAGACAATGACACACCGATTTGAACATCCCAAGGCTTGCCTTGAAGATTTTTCCAGATCTTGGTGCTCCATATTTCCCCCCACAGCAACCAAGGAGGCCCTAGGATTCTGTGGCTTTTGAACACAACGCCCTGTATTTCTTGCACGGTGGCTTCTTAAAACCTGTCACGTTGTGGCGGTTTCCAAGTTGTCTTAAGTCTTTTAAACAAATGCCATATTTCATTGTGTGTATGCCTTGCAGATGCCTAAGCCAAAGGTACAAGTTTTAAGGCCAAGGAACAGCATCAGAAATAAAATTGTAGGTAAGAGTGACTAGGAGGTAACTAAACACTGATGGGGTCGTGCCCAGGGTTGGAGAGAACAGTCTGAGAAACCACTAACCATGGCCATGTTCATGCTGTACTTGAAGGCTAGATGGAATGCTCATCATCAGTGGCCCATCACAGTGGATATATGTTCTTTGAGGCCCATTCACTGTCATGTGGGGGCTCTCTAAGCTTCATGGGGGGCCCAGGAGGCTTCCACTCATTGAATATTGAGAGCCCTATGGCTTTGATACTCCCTCTCCACTGGCTTGGCTGGGCCAAGGATCTTAGACCATGGCTTCCAACTCAAATTGCCCTTGGACCATTGCTTATTCTGCACACCCTTGCTTACCTCCCTAACCAATTCTTACTCATTGTTGTCTTTCATTCTGGCAACTCAATCAAGCTCAAAACCCGGGAGTCATTCACCACCTGTAGAAGTAAAAAGTCCTGCACATTTCAACTACCTACGTTCTTGAACCCATCATCCCATTCTATCCACCACTACCACATGGTTCTACCATGGGGGTACTCATCAGCTGCCCAGATCAGTGTAATAGCCTCCCACTAGTACCCATCTGTACTCTTTATCAATTTTTTTCCTGATGCCCAGCTGGAAGAACAATATTTTTCAAATATAAGATCGACCGTGTCATTCCTCAACTAAATCCCTTTGGTGGCTCCCCAGTGAGTGCAGAGTAACATCCAAGTTTCTTAACCAGGCACGTAGGATGCTGTATGACTTGGCCTCGTTCTCATCTCTCTAGCTCTACCTCGGGCCATCTCTAATGTTCTTGACCTAGGTATCACTCCCTGGAGTGGGAAATCCTGCTTGCTTGTTCTTGCTTCGCATCAGTCTCTGCCTCGCATATGACTAGCCCCCACTCTGAATTGTTCATGTTCCCAACAATTGTATGTCCCCTTTGGGGATGCTGACCCTTGGACTGGGTGCAAATAAATGATCTTCAAGATCTGGATGAACCATTTCCTCTTCCCCATCCCCAGGACAGGGTTCTTAGGACTTAGGTGTGAGAAATAAACCCACTGCCCCAATCAAAGGAGGGACGGGGAGACTCGGACCTTGGTGGAGCAAGACTTTCATCAACCTACTTGTAAGAGCAGGTGTCTGATGGACAGGCACACTCAGGGCAGTTACAGCAGACAATTTATCTCCTAGCACGCAAGTCCCTCCCCTGATTCCTCATTGGTTGAGTACTACAGAGGTTACAGCCTTACCCGGATGTCGCCTATGCCCACATAAGGCAAAAAGTACACTCCTTGAGGTGAGGCAGAGACTTCAGTCCTTTGGAACATGCCCACTGCAAAGCCTGTGAAAAGTAAGCCCGTGAAAGGGAGTGGGGAAGAAGAACCAGGAAGTCAAGTGTCTAAGGGTTTGGGACCCCACCGTGCATGTAGGGGGGGGGGGGCGGGTTGTGTGTGTGGGGGGGTTTGTACATATTTCCAATAGGTTGTAAACCTATTGTTAACTAGACAGCACAGCTTTCATTTGGTATTTTTGAAAATGAATCATCTCACTTCTCACATGAGGCATCCTTTAGTCACACTGTTGAAGTTTGGGAGTTGGGGCGGGGGGGTGGTCCAGAGCTGACAGCCAAGAAAGAATTCTTGAGGCATCTTTGGTGCCAAGAGGTGCAAACTGGTGGTTTTATTAAAGCCGGGACAGGACCCCTGGGCAGAAAGAGCTGCACTGGGGTTGTGAGAAGTGACTGCTATATACTATGGAGTTGGGGGAGGTAAAGTCAAAAGGGAGGCCTCCAGAAGGGCTATGATATGCTAAAGAGGACTCCTAAGACCCGAGGCCTTGCTATTGTCAGGCTAAGGTTGTCTTTCCTCTAGTAAAGCATTAACATCAGGACAGTATTGAGTTCCTGGAGAAATGGTCTACTCTGTGTTTGCCTCAAGTATTTGTCAATGGGCTGCAGCTTACAAAGAAATGTAATGTTATGTACATTTTCTTCTTGCCTTCATTCCCCACATCACTATGGAGCAGAGGGTGATGTTGGGGCTCTGGGAAACTGAGTCTGTGGGTTTCTGGAGATTAGACTGTTGGTAAGATTGCCTTTTTCTTATAATTTACTAAGACATATGTAAACTGACGGAAACATCTGTAAACTGATGGAGTCCTGCATGACTGTGGTTTCTAACAGTGAACCATTGGTTTTTCCCTTTCCTTCCTTCTTGGACGGCCAGGAGTGCCTGGGGAATGTCACACACATCCCACCTGGACAGGAGGGTGGGGGGTGGGAGGGGGAGTTTGCAGGGTTATCAGCTCACCTCATCAGCGCTACAAAGGAGTAGGATTCTGATGGCCATCGCCCCACCTCCTTCACCTCCTCCCTCCATCTAGCTTCCAGGTGAGACCAAGTAAGCTTGCTTACTGTTTTACCCCTGCCTCGTGGTGTTTCCTTCACTCCCCTTTTGCGGAGACAACTCCTTCAATACATCACATGGAGAAGTATCCTTGTCTTCAGCGCTGCTTCTAGGGAATTCTATAGGACAACAATGAAAGTTGGCCTCCATCCTAAAAAATGAATGGGTTGGTAACACAGGAGACAAAACAAGGACGAGTGCACATGCGTGGCAGATGCAGCATCTGAGGTGGGCAGGGTTGGGTTCCACAGGTGGGGATTTCAGTACAAGTATTATCTCGTCCCATCATTCCTCCTCTTAGAATCCTCACTTGCCCTTGAAGCTTGATTCCACGTTAGAGTCTAGGCTGTAAAGACGCAGGACTTCACGTGAAAACACTTTAACAAATGTATGAACTCTCACAATTATCAAATGGTAAATCTTTGACTATTTGCAGATTAATTGGAAATGGCAGCAAAACTATCTTTATCTGATACAACGGCACCAGTGTATTTTCTGTGGTCTGCTCTTCCTTTGAACAAGGCATTTGGCAAAAACTGCTTAAAATTCAAGAGACTGGCCAGGAAGGTCTACATTTCAAATTACAGTGATGTTTGCCTTAGAGTCATTTGCTATTTTTCCGAGTTATTTCTTTAGGATGCATTAGGCATTGCCTCGGTCTAGGTTATGGTTAAATAGATTTCTATTTTCCTTCTTTAATGTAGTTTAACCCAACCTGACTTTTGTGGTTCTATCCAAGTGCTACCTCACCCCCACTCTGGATGGTAACCCTCTAATGGGATTTCAATCAGGAACTGCAATATAATCTCTGAAAACCGATTGGATCTCAAATACGAGGATATGGAGTTCAAGGGTGACTATTTATCCTCCAGTCTCGTCTGAAACGCCTGGTTGTATCCCACAGGACAAATGCCATTCCTATTAAAAGAAATAGAAGAAAGAAGAAATGTACTTCATCTTAATAATTTTATAAGGGAGTCTTCTTCAAACTTTAGAATTTAAAAACTAAAACTCAAAGATTCAAGGGCGCCCGGGTGGCTCAGTCGGTTAAGCATCCGACTCTTGATTTCCGCTCAGGTCATGATCTTATGGTTCGTGGTTTTGAGCCCTGAATCAGCTCTGTGCTGACAGCGTGGAACCTGTTTGGAATTCTCTCTCTGCCTCTCTCTCTGTCCCTCCCCTGCATGTGCATTCTCTCTCTCTCTTTCTCTCTCCCTTAAAATAAATAAGCAAACTTAAAAAAAATTAAAACTAAAAGATTCAAGTATTAAAAATAGATCTAATTTATCTGTTTTAATCCCCACTCATTCTGAGTTCAAAAAAAGTATCATAAACAAATGAGGCTGTATACATTTGCTTATCCTAAAAGCAATACACACTGATTATGGAGAGTTCTTTACATCCTGAATATACACAGAGAAATGAAAAGCAAATATCACCTACAATTCTTTCTCCTAAAAACAACCACTCAATATGTAGTTTATTTTCTTATAATCTATGCCTTCCCTGTGCAGCATTTCAAAGCATAATTGTAATTTTAAAAAAGCATAGAGCTTTACACTAATTTTTCATATAATGGATAAAAGAGTGTTATTTCCTCTCATCCAATATTTCCAGCTTTAAGCATTTTTTTTCTAACTAAAAAATCATACATTGGGTAACGTTATAGGAAACGATGAAGTAGGGCAGTCAAAAAAATTGGTGCCTCTACTGAAACACCCATAAGCTGACAAACACTGACATAATCCTCCCATTCACGTGGAATCACAGGAAGCCCTGAGAAGCCAAAACAATCTTGAAAAAGAAGAACAAAGTTACAGAATGCAAACTTCCTGATTTCAAACCTTATTAAAAAACTACAGCAATTTAAACAGAGTGGTCCAGGCACAAGGACGTACATACAGACCGATGGAATATAATTGAGATTCCAGAAGTAAACCCCTACATCTATGGCCAAATGAGGTGGACAAAGTTGCCAAGATCAGGAATTGGAGAAAGAATAGTCTGAGATAACTGGGAGCCACAAAAAAACTGGGTGGCCCTACCAAAAGCACAAGCAGCAGAAGAAATATAGACAAATTTGGCTTTATCCAAATTGCAGACCTTTGTGCATCAAATGACATCGTCAAGAAAATGACAAGATAGCCTATGGAATGATAGAAATACATATCATATATCTGATAGGGTTTTGTATCTAGAATATATAAAGAACCCTTACAACTCAATAACAAAAGGACAATCCAGTTTAAAAATAGTCAAAGGACTTAATGAGACATTTCTCCAAAGAAGAAATACAAATGACCAACAGGCACATGAAAAATTGCTCAACAGCATTAGACATTATGGAAATGCAAATTAAACCTCAATGAGCTACTACCTAACACCTACTTGGGCTATTATAATAAAAAATATGTAATAACAAGTGTTGGCAAAGATGTGGAGAAACTGGAACCCTTGGATGTTGACGTTGCGAATCCAACATGATTCAGCCACCGTGGAAAACACATTAGCTGTTCCTAAAAGTTAAACATAGAATTACCATATGACCGAGCAATTCTACTTTAGGTATAGACCCAAAGGAATTAAAAACAAGTACTCAAACAAATGCATGTACATGCGAGATCACAGCAGCAAATACCCAAACGGTAGAAGCAGTTGAGGTGTCCATCAATGGGAAAGGGATACACAAATTATGGTATGTGCATACAATGGAATATCATAACAGTGCCAAGGTCTTGGCTTTGATAGTTCTGCCTACATGGTCACTTGATGTCCCTCGTCCAAATGTTCCGTCCCCACCCAGGCATAACAGTCCTCCATGAGCTCTTTTGTAAAATGTATGTCTCTCTTCTCTAGATGTCAAGGTTTTGCTCCTGACCTCTAGGAGCAGTGATTCTCCAGTTGGGGTTTGCATAAACTCTACTCACCCTGTTTGTAGTTTTTAGGGATCCCTAAATTAATAAAGTGTCTAGTTCTGAAAAAGCATCTTGTATCATCAGCTCTATCCGACAGAAGACGACCACCACTGAGCTTCTCAATAGCGCTGGTGTCCTTCTCATCACTGCATAGCTTATCGCTTCGATCTTTATGGTCATATGTCCACGTTAAAATAGCAACTTCTCTGAGAATCCGATCCCTTCCTTCATCACCCTCCATGGAAGTTCTGGCACCGATGCTTAACTTAGTGTGGGCCATTGTTTTATCAAGCTTCCGAGAGCTGTCTTATTGGCACCCACTCTTTGACGTGCTGTCAGGATGCTAAACTCTGTCATAGCATCCTCCCACATAAACAAACTCAATGGTCTAGCCCTATGTTCTGGGACTTGACTCAGCATCCTCAGGATCCTGGTCTATACACACACTGCTGGCACCTGCCAGCACCTGTGGACCAGTTCCTACAGCTGACTTAGGATACAGTCCCTTTCTTTTTTGGCAGAAACAGAACTTTTCCAGCCAGGTTATGTCTTGATCTAGCCTTTATTATTGGTCTAGTGACCAGGAGGGAAAGTGTGTGTCAACCCTGGGGGTGGGAAAGAAGAGGGGGGGGTCGGAGAGGACACATGTCGTTTTGCAAGGCAAAATCTTCCACATCATCTTAAGCATATACAAAACACTGTACTTAACTGGGAATATTTGGCTCCTTCTATGGACCCAGAAGGTCAAGAATTCAAGGTTTTTCCATTGCACACTCCCAGATTTCCCTATCCCAAGTCTCAGGGTCCCATTCCTCTCAACCACGCCTTGACCTTGGCAGAGCATTCCTCCTAGAGTTGACAATTAACCTTCTCTGGAGCTCTGTTTACCTTATAAGTAAGTGTTGGTCCTGATATACAGATTTGTTTTCCGCCCTTTGGTTCAGCAGAAGATGGAAGCCTTTTTATATAATGCTAAAGAAGTCCTCTGGTTTTCACACCAAGCCTCTAATTGATGATTAATGACCCTCAGCCTCTTTAGTCTTTCTCCCATTCATCTACCATCTGACTCCATGATCTGTGCAATCGCTCTTTCCCTGTCCTTCTCCAATAACTGAGAAGTCGCACGTTGTGCCAGCCAGTACATTTCCTTCCTCTGCTATCCTATCCTCTCTCACCACTGGTGAAGGTTTTAGCAACGGCATAACTATTGCAGACCAAGGGCTCCCTATGCCCTACCTACCATCAATATAGTGCTTACTGCCCGCCCAACAGCAGGTGACCCACATGATCCCACATTCCACTTTCTTCAGACCATTCCTGGTATTAGATGTCATAGGTCAGATAATCCACGAAACAGGCCATGAGACAAGATTTCTTTGAAAGAAATCTATTGGGTTATGGCCTTGAGATCAACCCCACAAGGAGTGGGGCAAGTAGCCGCAGAAGCTGACCTGTGACCCACTTGCAAAAGGGTCTCAGCTGATTCTGTGGGGGGTTCTGGAGCTGGGACTGCTCCTCAGTGTTGCCCTACAGAAAGGACAGGAAGTCAAGTGTCATTGGGTGTGGGCTGTCCCCAGAAAGAGCCACGACCTTAGATGAGAAGACTGTCTTCCTCTGAGAACAATTTCCAGAGAGAGATTCCAGTAATAGCTGTCTGTAGCCAACATTTCCAGAATCTGGATAAATTAGTTATTCAGTACCAGAGGGGATAGATAGGACCTGGGAGTTGCACCACAGAATCCAGCGTGGAATTTTAGGGAAGGGCCATCAAAGCAGCTTGATGGGTTCTCAAAGTAATTTAACAAGTAGAGACAGTAAAGGGGAAGAGATTTGAAGAGCTGATTAATTCCAAATTTGGGGAGCATTCTAGGCTCCAGCTTAAATGTTGTATATGACTTTGCAGCCAGTATGAACTTAGGCAATGCTTCAGCTCCCTGCAGATTAAAAAATGTTAAAGGAAATTCTTCAGACGGAAGAAAACAGACACCAGATGAGAAGGTGAATCTACAGAAAGAAATGAAGGACATCAGATATTAAATATCTGTAAATACACTAGTAAATATAAAAATAAAAAAAACCTTTTTTCTTTTAAAAAATTGTTTAAAAATAACAGTGTTTAAAGAAAAATGATGTTTTGTGCAGTTTATGCAGAAATAAAACATATAAAAATGATTGCACAAACGATGGGTGGGACTAAATTAAAATATACAGTTATGAGGTATTTACATGAAATCTGACACGGTATATTATTTTTGAAGGTAGACTCTGAGAAGCAAATGATGCATTTTTAAATTGGAGAAAAATACTAAAAAAAGAAGTATAGCTAATGAGCTTATATTGGCAAAAAACAGACTTGGTAAAACAGCCTGAGTCTAAGATTAGACAAGAAAAAGGAAAATGTGGACAATGAACAAATAGGTGGCAGCTTTAAAGTTTTTTTTAATGTTTATTTATTTTTGAGGGAGACAGACAGGGTGGAAGTGGGGGAGGGGCAGAGAAGGAAGGAGACACAGAATCCGAAACAGGCTCCAGGCTCCGAGCTGTCAGCACCGAGCCTGACACGGGGCTGGAACTCATGAACCACGAGATCATGACCTGAGCCAAAGTTGGATGCTTTACCGACTGAGCCGCCCCGGCGCCCCTAGATAGCGGCTTTAAATCCAACATTGTTGGCATTGCATGTAGGTGGCCTAAACACTCCGTTTACAAGGCAGAAGGCTGAGAAGTTAGATTAATAAAGACACACGATGGGGCGCCTGGGTGGCTCAGTCGGTTGAGCCTCCGACTTCGGCTCAGGTCGTGATCTCACGGTCTGTGGGTTCGAGCCCCGCGTCGGGCTCTGTGCTGACGGCTCGGAGCCTGGAGCCCGCTTCGGATTCTGTGTCTCCCTCTCTCTCTGCCCCTCCCCTGTTCATGCTCTGTCTCTCTCTGTCTCAAAAATAAATAAACATTAAAAAAAATAAAGAAACACGGCCGATTATATGTCCTCTACAAGACACATTTCACAAAGACACAGACAAGTTAGAAGCAAACAAAAGATGGGAACAAGACTGTGCAAACGCTAATTATGAGACGGCTAGAGTGTTAATAACAGCACACAAAGTAGGCATCAGAACAAGGGACACTGTCGTGGGTGAGGAGAGACACTGTGTGATGACACATCACATCCACCCACGTGCATCGAGACTTGATGCATCAAATATACAGGGAGGGACTGAGAGAACTGAATACAGAAGTAAGTAAATCCCCCATGGTAGCTGGAAATTCTAACGCTTTTCTCTCAGTGACCAGTAGAGTAAATACACAGAAAATCAGGAAGAATACCGAACACATGAACAGTATTGTCGTCAAGCTGATCTAACTGATGGTTATGCTACACCCACATACTAGTGGCAAAATACACATAATTTGAATTATATATTGAGTATTCACCAAGACAGAACATATTCTGGGTCACAAGACACCTCTCAACAATCTTTAAATGAGTTAAATCATACAAAAATACGATCTCAGAATCACATGGCATTGGAATAGAATAACAAGGATATATTTGGCAAACTCCTCCGGTGTTTGGAAATTAAACAAGATACTTTTAAACAACCTATAGTTTTTTTTAAAAAAGGAAAATGCAAGAAAATACTTTGAATTAAATGAAGATAAAAACACAACATGAGAAAATTGGGGGGGGCGTGCAGGGGAAAGCAGTGTTTATTAAAAATGTGTAACTTGTGGGGCGCCTGGGTGGCTCAGTCGGTTAAGCGTGAGGCTCTTGATATGGGTTATGATCTCATGGTCCTGGGATTGAACTCTGTGTTGGGCTCTGGGGTGGAGCCCGCTTAAGATTCTCTCTCTCTCTCTCTCTCTCTCTCTCTCTCTCTCTGCCCCTCCTCCACTCATATGCATGCATGTGTGCACATGCTCTGTTTCTCTCTCAAAAAAAAAATGTATAACTTGTAAACAAAATATCTCAAAATAAATAATTGAATATTTCAACCTGAAATGGTAAAAAGAGCTGGGGGGAATGAAATGAAGCCAAAGCAAGTACAATTAAGAAAATAATACATGAAGCCTGAGTAGCCAAAGATGATGGCAACAGCCTATGTCTCCATCTCCCCAAGTTTTGTGTAGAAGTAACGGAAGACATCAAGAAAAGAACGGAAGCACACGAAAACCCTCAGAATGAGAGAAAATGCTCAGACCTCAAAATCACTACGTTAAAAAGCAGGGGATGTTAAATTCTGGGGTTCGGCCTCTCATGTTCCTTCCCCATGCACACCCAGCCCCAAGACTGACCCATCCCAAGGGCAGGGAGAGAAGAGGAGGGAGCTGGCCGGGCCCAGGCTGACCCAAAACCACGGCCAGAAAGACTGAGTCAGCCCTCCACCTGAAACTGCTAGAAAGTGTCTGGAGCTCCAGAAGGGACTTGAAAGTTTGCACAAATTGAAGGGACAGTCTTCAGAATGAATGGCTTTTCAGGGAGGAAAGAACAGGACGAAGGAAGGGAGACCTGACCTTGGCAATTGGGTGGTGAAGGGGAAAGAGCAGAGGGGGATTCCAAGGACCTGCCACAAAAACAGAAGAAACACAGCCCCTCCCTCCCAACCTCACACGCACGCACACTAAAAACAAATCCACGAGGTCCCTGAACGCCGCTTCCCTAACAACGGGGGCGTGGCTAAGCTTGGAATTTTGTGAAGGACTTTAATCCCACAAAAATGAACAACAAAAGTTTAACACGTGTCCATAAGCTGTTGCAGGAACAAACCAACCAAAATGAAATTCAGCACATGCCCACTAAGGGTAGACTCCCTGACCCACTCCCGCCAAATCATCACAATCACAGATTGGAAGAAAATGGTAACACAGCACTCCATGTGGAGTTGCATGGGCTCAGACCAGCATGTGAGGATCTGAGAAAGAATCCTGGATAAGAGATTAGACTATGAACAGAAAGGAACAAACAAACAAACACACAAACACCCAAAGAAAAATAAAACAAAGGGAGTTGGTTAAACTCAGGAAAGAAATGAAAGAAAAGAAAAAATTATCTCAGATTTTCTAACGAATTACAAGGTGTAGACTCAAATGAAAAATTAATGAGAACTATTGAAAAAAGGCAAGAAAATGATAAAAAATATTTTTTAAATGAGGTTTAAAGACAAAGCTTCAGAAAAATGTAGCACAATGGAAGACAGGCAAAGAGGGAAAACCATTTATATTTTTGGGGTCCTCAGGAGGAAAACAGAACAATAGGATTAATTCTTAAAACTATAACCCAAGAAACCCTCCCAGGGGGGAAAAAAAAAAAAGATTACTTCAATCTATACCTTGAAAGGCCTTATCAGGGACCTGGGAGCATTCATTCAGAATGATCGGCTCTGAGACACATTCCAGTAAGATGTTGAGATTTCAAAGATGAAGAAGTTTCTCAGAGTCTCAAGCAAAAGATCAAATAATTTACAAAGATAAAAGAATTCGACTGTCATCTGATTCTTCAAAAAGGAACGTAGACAAAAATAAAGCAGCATTTAAAAAAAGTATCAAGAGCATGGGAACACTGTTTTCAACATATGAAGAGGTAAGGGGATTCTGTGCCCAGAGGTGCTTCTTGAAGACCTTATTAGAGCATGAGATTCATCTATCACAGTGACCGCATCCGGAACACTTTAAGAAAGGAAGAGAGGAAATGGTGGTATTAATATAAACGAACAGAAGAGAAGGGTCAGCTTTTTCTGGTACTGGAATTCTAATTAATACATTAAATTTTTTTAAAACATTTCTTTATTTTTGAGAGACAGAGAGACAGAGCATGAGTGGGGGAGGAACAGAGAGAGAGGGAGACACAGAATCCGAGGCAGCTCCAGGCTCCGAGCTGTCAGCACAGAGCCCGACGCGGGGCTCGAAACCACGAACCGAGATCATTACCTGAGCTGAAGTCGGACGCCTGACCGACTGAGCCACCCAGGCACCCCTGTAATTAATATATTTAGTGGAATGAGAGAAATGAGCAAACCATCACAGCAAAAACTGTTAGAGTCAAGAGTAAGGAAGATGCTAAAATCAGAGAAAGCGAGTATCTGAACTGGTTCAAGGCACCTCCCTGCAAAATTGTCACTCGTTACAATAGGAAAGGTAGTAACTTCACCGTGGACAAATCCAGCAGGAAGTACATCAGTCACGTGACCAAAGTTAACACCACCAGTAATGAGACGTGCCGATGCCTCCTTGTATGAGGCACTGAAATTAAGAGAAGAAGAATATTTATATTAACATCAAAAAATGAAATGCTTAGGAGTACATTTAACAAAATACATGCATAAGTAGATGCCATGTATGCACTGAAAACGGCATAAGGTTTTTTTCTTTTTTAGATAAATTTAAGGATGTGTAAACAGGGGCGCCTGGGTGGCCCAGTTGGTTAAGTGCCCGATTTTGGCTCAGGACTTGATCTGGTGGTTCACAGGTTTGAGACCTGAATTGGGCTGTCAGCACAGAGCCCGCTTCAGATCCTCTGTCTTCCTCTCTTTCTGCCCTTCCCCTTCTCACACACTCTCTCTCTGTCCCTCTCTCTCTCTCTCTCTCTCAAAAATAAATCAACATTTAAAAAAGGATATATAAATAAGTGGAGAAACATGCTATGTCTCAGGGCTGGAAGACGCAATGACATTTAGATAGAAATTGCTTCCAAAACTGATATATGGATTCAACGCGATCCTAATCAAAATTCCGCCTGGCTATTTTATAAATTTGATACGTTGATTCTAGATATATATGAATATGCAAAGAACTCTAAATCGCCAAAACAATCTTGAAGGGGAAGAACAAAGTCAGAGGAGTTACCGTAACTGATCTCAAGACTTACCGTAAAGCTACAGTAATCAAGACACTGTAGTGTTGTCATAGAAATAGACATTCGGATCAATGGAACAGGATAGAGACCAGAGAAAAAGCAAACCTACAGAGTAAATGAATTTTCAATGAAGCTGTCAAGGTAATGAAATGGAAGGGGGGGAGAAAGAGTCTTTCAACGTGTAATGCTGAGACAACTGGATATCCAAATAGAAAAGAATAAACCCCAAGGAGAAAGCTAGGACTACAAAATCTCTAGAAGAAAATACGGAAGTTCTTGTGACGGTAGTGTCGGTGAAGATTTCTTACACAGGACACAAAGGACTGTCCCGAGAGCCCTGACTGCTGGCTTTTCTTTTCGTAAAGCAGGTGCCTGAGTTAAGCTTTGATTCCACGTGAAGGCCCCTTGGAAGGGGGCTCCTCCAGGAAGCTCACGGTCAGCCCTCAACTGGAGGCATTGCCAGCCTGCCTCCCATCCCAGGCTCCTTTGTCTTAGAAATCTTGGTTTGTTTTTGATAACTGACCTTTTGGGCCTCTTAGGTTTTTTTGTTGTTGTTGCTGTTGGGTTTTTTTGTTTTGTTTTGTTTTTTGTTTTTCTTCCCGTGCTTTGAATTCCTGCTCTTATGTTTTAAATCCACCAATATCTAGTAAGTCTGTGATATCCTAGGCCCCCACCCTCCTGGATCCCAATCAAAAGCGGAAGCTGCGGCCTTCGCCAGCTCCTCCGAAACCCTGGAACGTGGCCCCAGGTGTGCTGTGTCATTTCCAGGTACCGTAAATAACCAACCTTTTCTTTCAAAGTTTCCTGATGGTTATTGCCGAGGATGTCTGGCAATCACAGTTAAGAGCCACAAAGGCTGGTCCAGCCATGAGATTGGTTATTGATGGGCTGAGGCTGGCACACAGTAAGCACAAACTTTATAGAAAAGAAAATTGATAAATTGGATTTCATCAAGATTGGATACTTACTGTAGCTAATATATATAAGTATATATACACACACATATATATAATTTATACATATTTATATATCCAGAACATATAAAGAGCTCTTACAACTCAATAATAAAAAGCAAAGCAACACGATTCAAGAGTCAACAGACTTCCAGGATTTACTCACCTTGCGTAACTAAACCTTTGGACCCTTTGACCAACACCCCGCAACTCCCCACCTTCCCCAGCTAACATATCTACTCTGTTTCTTGAAGTTTGACTTGTTTAGATTCCTCATATAATTGGAATTACACAGAATTTGTTCTTCTGTGGCTGGTTTATTTCACTCAGCATAATGCCCTCCAGGCTCATCTGTGTCCTAGCAAATGGTAGAATTGCCTTCTTTTTTATGGCTGAATAACATTCCATCGTATGTGAATACCACATCTTTATCCCTTCATCTGTTGGTGACGTGAAGGTATCTTCCCCGTCTTGGCGGTTGAGGACGACGTTGGAATGAACGCAGCAGAACCGGTATCTCTCTGAGACCCTGCTTTCAATTCCTTCGGATGTATTCCCAGAAGTGAAATTGCCGGGTCATATGGTAGTTCTATTTTTAATTTTAATCAACAACACTTATTTGCTTATGTTAATCTGAGTTTGCTTATGTTAATTGTTCTTGTCACAAAAGAAAGAAGGGCAGAGTGCAGGAGGGAACTTAGGAGGATGTTTATGGCATTGACTGTGATGATGGTTTCACGGGTATATACTTATCTCCAAACTCATCGATGTGTATACGTTAAATATGCACAGCTTTTTGTCCATTAATCACACCTCAACAAAGTGATTTTGTGAAGTCAAAAGACTCATGCGGACACTTCTCAAAAGAAGATGTATGTACAATGCTATATATTAGGTATTATATATTCTATATATGTGGCCCATACGCACAACAGGAAATGCTCGACATTTTAGACATCAGAAAAATGAAAATTAAAACCACTAGCATAACCAGAATATTTTGGCTTTTGCTTAAGAGGAGAAGAGGGAAGTTTGGGGATGAGAAAACCATTCCCTGTGGCGGAAATGGTAATGGTTTCGTGGGTGCACACATTTGTCAAAGTGTTGAACTGCACAGTTAAAACGAGTATATTTTATTGGTGTGTAATACACCCCAATAAAATTGACTTTAAAAATCACACATCTAAAAAAATTTTAAGCTGTTTATTTATTTACTTACTTATTTTGAGAGAGCGAGTGTGAGTGAGCAGGGGAGGGGCAGAGAGAGAAGGAGAGAGAGAGAATCCCAAGCAGGCTCTGCACGGTCAGCACAGAGCCCGACGGGGGGCTCGAACCCACAAATCACGCGATCGTGATCATGAGCTGAAACCAAGGGTCCGACACTTAACCGACGGAGCCACCCAGGCACCCCTAAAAATCCCACTCCTGAGGCAAGCTTAAAGCATGGCATGGACTCTCATCCATTGAATCTGATGACACGAGAATAATAAGATCTTGAAGAACTCTGCAAGGCCAACTCTCAAAATGCCAAAGGGCGATGAAACCACTTGGACAAATTTCAGACTTGCTCGTGCTGGGAGCCGTGTTTACGGATCCAACATAGCAAATGAAGATCAACAGGCGAAGCCATTCATTCCCCGCAAAGCTGCCCCTCGGAGCCGAGATTCAGGGCCAGGGGGGCCACGCTGTGCAAGTACAGGATGGCGGCCCCTGGGGGCCCCCAGGTGCAGGAAGTCAGACTCAGGAACGGAAGGCATGGGGCACCATGATTTAACGGGGTGGGGGGGGCGATGGTAGAAGTGGGGTGTATGTCTGAGCTAGCCTAGCTGCAGCGATCGTGGGGCACTGGGCTAGCTTTCTCCTGGTGTCTGAGCCGCCCCCTGCCCAAGTGCTGAGTTAAAAATTCCTCTACCAAGACTTCTGGATGCTGGGGAGCCGGACAGCCACTCACAGGCCAGATCCGCCTGCAGGGAAGCTGGCGGGGCTGATGGCCCCACTGTAGGACAGAGCGGCCCCCTGCAAGCGCGTGATTACCGTCTCTCCTCCTCCTGACACTCTTCCCTGCCCACATCGGGATCGACGCCTCATCACTGCTTCGGGAAGGACTGGTTGCACTCCAGGCTATAGCACGGCCATCTGTGAGCCCAGCGTGTCTGGTGCCAGGGCTTGAATTCTTACCCACTGTACCATGGCCTACGGTCGCCAGGCTCGACAATGGCCGTGACATCCCGTAGGTGGTAGTCGGAAAGTCACGCTCCTAAATCAAACACAGAAGTTCCTTGGCCCCGGTCCGCCTTACCAGATGCAGGGAAGGCCGGGAGTGGCAAAGCCTGGGAGACACATTTGTGAGCAGGTGGCCGGGGCGAGTGGCTAATGGGCTTGTGGCCGGTCGTTCACCTGGGACACACTGCTGTCCTCACTGACAGCTGGTGGCCGCTCAAACTCCTTCAAATATGGTTTCCAATGATGCTTAGGCACCTCCTTTCAGAAAGGACAGTCTGTTCTACCAAACTCATTCCTCACTCGCGAATTTGTTGAAATGGGATGAGCCTACGTTTCACCTCATACTGTACATGATACAGGAAGAACGCACTCGAACGGCTTACTTTTCTTCTTCCCTCAACTCCTGACACGGTGCCCAGTTTAACCCTGAGATTGCTGGGCACAGGCAGCAAATGTCAATGTCATGGCCTTGGACAACACCCTCTAAACCAGGAGACAGATCGGGCATATCAAATAAATTGCTGGGGAAATACTGGCAGCAACCCCATGACCCATCTCCTAAACTCACTGTGGCAGAATCCCGTAGACCAACTTCAGGCAAAATTCCATCCATGATGCCCATGACATAGCAGCTACAGATTCCCAGATTCTGTTCTTAGGTCGTGTCTCTTGCACCACCCACGATCCAATAGCAGGCCAGTATTTATGGGAGTGTCCCACAGAATGTGCAGAAGGCCCAGGGATGTTTCTAGAATGTTAAAGAATTGACATTAGTGACAATGACCAAATTTCATATACCATCTAAGGGCTTTTTAACAATGTGCTTGGCACCACAGTTGGTGTTGAGGTGCCTGAGCTCAGAGAGACTGAGCTACATGTTCAAGGTTACTGAGCGGTTAAGTTGCATAGGTGAATTTGGCTCTAGCTTTGTCCTTAATCACGGTGGTATGACAGAAAGGGTGTCCAGTGGCATGGGCCAGAAAGAGACCACCAGTGGCCCGCCTCTTACCCCACACATTCACTCTGCTCACCTCATTTAGGGGCTGATGCTTCTCATCAGACCATCCCGTGACGCTACGGGATTCCTCGGCGGATGACAGGTGGAATGATGAACTTCACCTTACACCACCCCTGGCTCTATCTCGAGACCCGTCCCGCTATCCTGTGTCTTAGGGGACTGCTCCGTTATTCTGAGAAATGTTGTCACTCAAAGAGACAATGCTGGCATCGCAATTTCACCAGTACCTATTGGTGAGGGCTGAGTATGTTGGTTAGCACTGAGTCCCTAAATCCTAGCAGAGTGTATATGTGCTCAACAAACACGAGTCAGAGCTCAGACAAACATGTCTCCTCCCTATCTTGGCCACACAATGATTTTAGATAGCTCTTACAAAAATGTGCAATCAACTAATAAAACACAAATGAAAAATAATACTGCAGAACTGAAGGCCCACTGTAGGGCAAAAACTATGTTGACTGGACCATGGATTTGGCTACAGACTTGGAAAATCCTCTAGTATCTGTTCATGCCTTTCTTTAATATTTTCTCTCTTATCTCTGTATGTATTTTATAGATGAGCCTATGGTTACATTGATTCTTACCACGTAAGGTGCTACTCCTCAACCTGGACACAGCCGGGTCATTCTCTTTTACACACCGATTCCATGAGTCGCTGGTTTTGTGCAGAGGATAGTACCATGCTTCCTCCACTTCCTTACTTGCCATTTGCCATTTTCATTGTCATTATCACTGGCTCCAACTTAACTCCCTTTTATGACTTGCTAACTATGTATGTGTAGATAGTCTGAGAAAATCAAGTTATTCGTGACACAGTGGCATGTACGGATGATCATTAATTAATCATGTTTATGCTCTGCTAGAGTCTTGATAGATTGAAACAAAGCGTTTCTTGCTCAGGAATAAAAACCACGAATGAGACTGTGTAGTTTAATAGGATTCCGTGATAGCATGAAGATATACATACATGGTTGATTAGTATTTGCGGTTGCTAGTCCCAACCGGGCATCACATTTCAACTTCAGTGAACAACAAATGATTTACTCTGAAAACTCTCACGGAGAAGTAAATCGGTTCCATATTTTGTAGAGTTTTTCCCCTTCTCTTAGAACTTTGCAAGAACATTCTGTATGCTCAATATTTTAGAATAGAATGTCTTTTGATTACTTTATACCCTTTGTACTTAATAGCCCAGCAATTCTCATCTACAGCCAACGTTGTTAAGATATCATTTTGTTTCCAGCGGCTCTGGAGTTGCGCTGATGGATTGCTGAGGCGACGTATGAGGAGAAGTAAATTAACTATCAAGAGCAAAATGAAAGATTAACTTCATTGCTTCCCAGAGACAATATATTATCAGGATTTTCTTGATTTAATGTATTTGTCTGGGTCTTCTGTCTACAAAAATTTTTTGAAAATGAATATACAGTAACATATCATCTGCCTGGCATCATGAAATGAGTTATGTCATTAGCAATAACGGATTATTTTTTTCCTAATTACAAGAACAACCTATAATCATTTTTTTTTAAACGGGGAATGCAACAGAGAACAGTAGGAGCATAAAAATAATCTCTAATACTATAATTCTAGCAACTAAGGCAACAGCATTTAACCTTCCTACTGTAAATTGTTTCCATCATTTTTTCCCTAGGCAGGCAACATATATGCACACCTAGATGTATAATTTATACAAACAAAGACCTACTGTGCATTCTGTTTTACAACATACTTTGGGATTTAATACATCATAATTATTTTCCTATGTCATTCAATCTTTTTTTTCTCTCTCTTGAACATTTTAAGGAGTACATAGAATTCTGTCTTTGGAGCTATTCTAACTTAGTGACATATTGTTAAATGTTCAGATTGCTTTCAGTGTTAGATCATTTATAATTATATAATTTAAGTGAATACCCACTGAGCAGCAACCTGCTGAATTTCTACATAAAAACCTGATTATTTCTTAAGATGAAATTCTTACAAGAATTTTCATGTTAAGAGAAAACACATTTTTAAAAATGTTTGTTTATTTTGAGAGAAAGAGAGAGAGACAGAGAGAGAGAGAGAGAGAGAGAGAGAGAGAGAGAACCCCAAGCAGGCTTTGCACTGTCAGCACAGAGCCCAACAAGGGGTTTGATTCCACGAACCGTGTGATCGTGACCTGAGATAAAATCCGAAGTTGGACACTTAACCACCTGAGCCACGTAGGTGCCCCAAAGAAAAAATACATTTTAAGTCTTTTAATACATATTGCGAACTTTCTTTCCAAAAGATTGTTCTGATCTACACCCAACTAGAAGTGCCATTTTCTCAAACCCTCCCCAAAGCTAGTTATATAATTTACTGTACTTTTCCTGGAAAACCATAAAATATTTTTGTGTCTTAATGTTAGTTTAATTTCTATTTTTTATTACCACTGATATTAATTTAACTTCGAATGTGCCTTTGCTTTTAGATTTTTTTTGAGGGGCCTTCCCAAAAAGTACTATATATGTGTTATTTACCTATCTATGTGTAACAAATTACCATAAGCTCAGTGGCTTAAAACAACACACATTCATTGTCTTGTAGTTCTCATGGGTCAGCAATCTGGCATGGCTGAGCTAGGTCCTCTGTCAAGGTGAGCCAGAGCTAAGATCTGACTTGATGGCTCAACTAGGAAAGGATCAGCTTCCAACTCACTTATGTGGTTTTTAACAGGATCCAGTTCCTTTCAGGCTGTTGGACTAAGGCCTCTGTTCCTAGCTGGGTGTTAGCCCCAGGCCTCCCTCAGTGCTTTATCATGTGAGCCATCTCAACATGGCAACCTGCTTCATCAAAGTCACTAATGGAGGAGAGTTTCCCAGCAAGATGGAAATTAGACTTTATACATCTAATCACAAAAGTAACATCCCCTCAGCGTTGAATAAGCCTTTTGATTGGAAGGAAGTTATTCATGGGGAAGACATTGCCTAAGGCCAGGAATACCAGAGGTGGAGATCAACAGGGACTATATAGAAGATACCCAGCACAATGCACTATTCTGTTTTCTTGGAGGTAGATAGAAAAACACAACTGGCCTTTAACCGATAACTCATACCTCTATGTCTCATCTTTCTAATATGCAAAACTGGGATAAAAATATTAATCAACTCATGGAGCCGTTAAAAAGATTAAACGAGGGGCCCCTGGGTGGCTCAGTCGGTTAAGCGTCCGACTTCAGCTCAGGTCACGATCTCACGGTCCGTGAGTTCGAGCCCCGCGTCGGGCTCTGGACTGACGGCTCAGAGCCTGGAGCCTGCTTCCGATTCTGTGTCTCCCTCTCTCTCTGACCCTCCCCCGTTCATGCTCTCTCTCTGTCTCAAAAATAAATTAAAAAAAAAAAAAGATTAAACGAAATAATTCAAAAATGCTTAGAGCAATCTCTGGCACTCAGCGAGTTCCACTTCAGTATTTGCAGTTATCTTCATCATCACTATTGCCACCAACATCATCATCACCACCACCATCACCTTCATCACCATCATCATCATTCCCATTCTTATCCTACTGTTATCACATCCTCAAGAACAAATTCTTTTGTAAGATTGTTAGTTTCATCAGAAATACTTTAAAAAGTACTTTCTAAATGTATGAAATAATGAGTGAATCCATGGATGAAAACAAAAATCATTGTCATTTGGAGTTTCACAGGTGAATTCTACCAAACATTTAAAGAAGAGTTAATACCTATTCTTCTCAGACTATACCAAAAAAAAAAAAAAAAAAAAAAAAAGAAAGAAAGAAAAGGAAGGAAAACTTCCAAATTCATTCTATGAGGTCAGCATTACTCTGGTACTAAAACCAGATAAAGACTCCACTAAAATGGAGAACTACAGGTCAACATCCCTGATGAATAGGAATGCAAAAATTCTCAATAAAATATTAGCAAACTGAATCCAACAAATACATTAAAACAATCATTCACCACAATCAAGTGGGATTTATTCCTGGGATGCAAGGATGGTTCAATATTTGCAAATCCATCAACATGATACATCACATTAATAAAAGAAAGGACTAGAACCATATGATCATGTCAATAGATGCAGAAAAAGCAATTGACAAAGTACATCCATTCATGATAAAAACTCTCAACAAAGTAGGTTTAGAGGGAATATACTTCAAGATAATAAAGGCCATATATGAAAAACCCACAGCTAATATCATCATCAAGGGAGAAAAACTGAGAACTTGTCTCCAATGGTCAGAAACAAGACAGGGATGTCCACTTTCCTCACGTTATTTAACATAGTACTGGAAGTCCTAGACTCAGAAGACAGTAAAAAGGTAAAAAGCACCCAAAATGGCAAGGAAGAAGTAAAACTTTCACTGTTGGTAGATGAAATGATACTATATGTAAAAAACCTGAAAGATTGCACCAAAAATTTGCAATAACTGATACACAAGTTCAGTAAAGTCACAGGATACACAATCAATGTACAGAAATCTGTTGCATTTTTGTACACCAATAATGAAGCAGCAGAAAGAGAAATGAAGGAATCAATCCCATTTATGATTGCACCAAAAACAATAAGATAACCTAGGAATCAACCAAGCAAAGAGGTGAAAGACCTGTACTCTGAAAACTATAAAATGCTGGTGGAAGAAACTGAAAAGACACAAAGAAATGGAAAGACATCCCATGCTCATGGATTGGAAGGACAGATATTGCTAAAATCTCCATATTACTCAAAGCAATCTCCAGATTTAATGCAATCCCTATCAAAATACCACCAGCATGTTTTGCAGAGCTAGGACAAACAATCCTAAAATTCGTATGAAACCACATAAGACCCTGAATAGCCAAAGCAACCCTGACAAAGGAAAGCGAAGCTGGAGGCATCACAGTTCTGGACTTTACGTTATATTACAGACCTGTAATCATCAGTATGGTACCAGCACAAAAATAGACACACAGATCAGAATAGACACACGGAACAGAATAGAAAGTCCAGGAAAAAAAAAAACCCATAATTAGATGGTCAGCTAATCTTTAACAAAGCAGGCACATGAAAACATGCCCCACGTCACTCATCATTAGGAAGTACATTATTTAGATTACGTATTTTCCTGTACTGGCCTTGTTGGGAAAGCCGACAGAGAGGCTAAGGGCTCCTCAGTCCATGCCTGGGGAGTTTCATTTCACAGAGACAAACTTTAACAGTCATAGAAAATACACAACATGACCAAGATCACACTGTCGGGTTGTAGCCTTGGGGTCTGAAGCAGATCTGGTGTTAGACTCAGGAAGCCTTCCTGGAAATATCATCTGAATGCCACTGGTAGCTGCTGGGATAGCACAAAGGGATGATGCTTCATTGTCGAAGTCTTGCCATTTTACTTTAAATATATCCAGTAAGGATGTTTACATTCAGAGATTCTTAATTTTTCTGTTTTCATAGAAGAGTGATTTAAGAACCCTTAATTTTATTTTTGACACTAAGTAGTTCTGTGGCAGAAAGAAAGAAAGAAAGAAAGAAAGAAAGAAAGAAAGAAAAAGAAAACCTAATTATTTGCCTAGTATCAATTTTCCCCTCTTATTTATAAAACCCCCCTTTTCAGTTACTCTTTTTGTTTGTCTTGTTGTATATGTGTTTGGATGCGTGTGTGTATGTGTGTGTGCGCGTGTGCACGTGCTTAGGACACCAAATGCATTCAGCTAAAAGATGCCATTTCCAGGGGCACCTGAGTGGCTCAGTCGGTTAAGCGTCCAACTCTTGATTTCAGCTCAGGTCACGATCTCATGGTTTGTGGGACTGAGCCCCACCTAAGGCTCTGCACTGACAGACATAGCCTACTTGGGATTCTCTCTCTCTTCCTCCCCCCTGCTTGCTCTCACACCCTTTCTCTCAATAAATAAATAAACTTAAAAAAAAAAAAGGGATGTCATTTCTCAAACTGTACTTCAAGTGGCCAGATGGCTCTGCTGACCAGTGAGATGTCCTTGGCTGGGAAGTGGAGACAGGTTCCTTCAGGGAGGGAGGGACAAAGAGTTTGAGGGCACCTGTTTTCCTGTTTGAGGTCTTCCTGCTTTTTGCTGTCTGCCAGGTGGATAAAATGCTACAGCATGCGAGAAACCACGAACGCGGAAGGCGCACACAGCCTAGACTTGTAAGGAAAACGGGATGATCGCACCAACCCTGACTGCCCACCTTGGATTTACTTTATGTGGGACGAAATATGTCTTTATGTGTTCAAGGCACTGATAATTGGGGTTTATCTTCTAGGCACCCAAGCCCTAATTCATCAATTGTGTGATCTTGATCAAGTGAATTCCCATTCCTATCCTTAAGTTTTCACGTCTGTAAAATGGGCTCCGTGAGGGATGGGAAGAGGAATCTGGCATTATGATTATGCGATTTCAAAGGTTCTTTTAGTCTATTATTTCTTGGTTCTGTTTAGGTCCCAGGTGCCCTATCTGTTCTGAAGCCTCAGAATGTTGATTCTTAAGCCTTTCATTAAGCCCCGCCCCCAAAGGTCCAAGGTTTAGGATGAATCATGAAATAAACACAAGAAGAGGACCACTCCCTTAAAGCGTTTTTTTTTTTTTTTTTTTTGGCTAGGAATTATTTTCAAGTGTGTGTGTGTGTGTGTGTGTGTGTGTGTCCTTTTATAATTTATCTTTCTGAGTAAATTTTTTAGCATAATAAAACCTCATCAATTAGATCCTACTAGCGAAATTGTGTGAAAACTTGGACAGAGTCTGGGCCAAAGATTACTTCAATCATAAAACAAATTACTTTTTGGGGGAACAATAAAAAGGGTTCCCCAAGTAAATCCACACTGGAAATAAGGCAAATTTATCTCTGCTCGGGAGAACAAACTGTTCTCAACTCCTATGAAGAATCTATTTGCATAATAATTAATTAATGTACTAATTAGAAATCATTTTTACCCAGCTCATTAAGGTTTGCTCCTTGGCAAAATTTTGCCAGTGTTTCTCCACTCAGTGTTGGAAGGGAGTTGCCTTTGGAAGTGTTAGGGAATTCAGAGCACAACGCCTGGTTTATCTAAATCAATGAGGTTTGCTCCCGGTTAGTTTATACCTCTCCCAGACACAGCAGAAAGATTAAATGCCATCTCCTTTTTTCTCAAACTATTAATATTTCAGAGTTTTTATTTCCTACAGGTTATGACACTCCGAGGAATCTCTTGGAAAATGGCTTGGGGGTAAGAAACCAATAGTTACACTAAGAAGATACTAGAATCCCTGGCTTCTTAAGATAACTGGTTTTCTTTCTCTTTTTGCATTGCAGCCAGGAGGGAATAAAACGGACAGGAGTACTGAGATGTTAAGAGACTTGAGAGAAACACAAGTCCCTTGCCAGATGTGGGAGTCCACTGGGGACAGACAAACACCAAGATTTCTCCGACATTCATAAGCCAGTTTCTTGGTTGTTGTGCACAACTCTGGGCACGTCCCCCAAGGGTGAGAAACACGTTTTCAATTTACCTGAAAAATGCCACACAAATGTGCAGTTTTTTTTTTTCTTTCAACTCTAGAAGCTGAACAGGTCATATTTGATAGAAGCTAGTGGGGAGAGAGCTCAGAGGGAAGTGGAAATTCTGTAAATTTGTTGGATCCGTCCACGTGTTTGCTTCATGGGTGCTGCTACAGAAGTCAGGCAATAAAAAAATTCTAAGGCTGTGGAAAGCAGACAGAAAGGCCAGTTCGCGTTTAAACCTGTGTTCTAGAACACTCTTTTGAAGAGCGAAGTCTTAAAGGCAAGAACTTTTCTCAATTTCTGGTCATTTCTACTGGCCCATGAAGTATAGCTTGCTGCCTGTCCTCTCCTACCCTTCTCAGACCTTAATGGGCCTGGTCAGTCCGTTCTTGAGGGTCACACGTAGGTTTGATCCTCATTGTCGCTCCTTTCAACAACCTTCTCTTCCCTTCTGGTGACTGGTGCCTTTTCCCCTCATCCTAATTCCCACTTAGGTCCATCTATCTATCCCATCTACTATGGTCAGCATTTTCTACCTCTTACCCCAAACTTCCAGTTTTGTATTCCATCCACTGAGGCCAACCACACAAATTTTTACTAAGACATTACTGGCAGATAGACTTTATCTACCTTTCTCAGAAGACTCGTCCGTGTTGTAACGGGGTCCTTTAGTGCCACAGGGGAATGACCGACCGTGAGCTTTTCAGCAGATTGGGTAGATGTTTCTCAGCATGAGAGTGGATGGGATATCTCTTTGCTTCTCAATACTCACCAGATCGCCCACCGCGTACACTCTCTCCGCTTATTACCAGGACTGGTAACAGGGCAAAATTGTCAACATGAGTTCAGAGTCCATGCGTGTCGGGGCATTTGGGGCCTCAGAGGCAATCTCCTCTCCCTCTCCCCTTCCTGCAATGAGTAAATGGAGGGTGGGGGTGAGAAGTTACTAGTATCCATAAGCAGGTGCCCCTGTGAGGACCACGGCTCCCTGTTCCTGCCTGGTGTGTGATATTTCTGACCCTGAGTGATGTTCACATAAGAAACGACTTAAGAATTATAAAACGTTCAACCAGTTGTTAGTCTTGTCAATTAGATTGTAATCTTTTTTTTAAATTTCTTAAACGGTTATTTATTTTTGAGAGACAGAGCATGAGCAGGGGAGGGGCAGAGAGAGAGAGGGAGGCACAGAATCTGAAGCAGGCTCCAGGCTCTGGGCTGTCAGCACAGAGCCCCACACGGGGCTCGAACTCATGAGAGATCTGACCTGACCCGAAGTCGGACGCTTACCTGACAGAGTCACCCAGGTGCCCCTAGATTGTAATCGTTTTAAGCTGTATCGTCCCTACTCTGCAGGGGTGCGGCCGCGCTGAGCTTAGCGCCGGGTGCCCAGCGGGGTTCCACACAGCACCTGCACCTGTTGCGTGTCCCGCTGCTCTAGCGGGAACAGACATGCCCCCTGCCCCCGCCTTAAATTCTCAGAAGGTGGCTGACGGGAGTTTTCATTCCTCCACTGGTTATCGGGAGTGGCCCAGTAGAGAAATGGGGACCCTTTAGGAAGCGCGGCAGAAGGCCTGTGTGGCGGACGAATGCTTTTCTACGAGAGGCCCACAAAGAAGGCAAAAGAATTTCTTGCTCGAGCTCCATTTAGATGCTCCAGGAGCATGGAGAAGGGTAATGTGCTATTTCAGCTCAGAAAGCAGGCTTACAAGGCTAAATAAATAATTGACTGTGTTAAATCATTTTAAACCACCGGTGCCTAACCTCTTTGGAATACGCGGGGCCCCTTGGAGAATCCCACGAATGCTACACAGCCTGTGTTGCAGTCAGAGCGCACCCGCACACACGCTTTTAAACTTTGGCAAGTAAGTTCAGGAGATTCAATGGCCCACCGAATGACCATCCACAGAGCCCAGGCTCCGAGGGCATCAGAACTGGGTTCGTTGTCACCCGCGACAGCGTTCCCGGCAGCAGATTTAGAAGTAAGCCGCTCAAAGCCTCCTAGGCAGTTTCTCGTGTGAAAATGTTATTGTTCTTCCGCAGCGCAGAGGGCTGGAAGAAATGGCCTGCATTTTCAGGCATTCAAGTCCTGTGTGGTGATCTGAATGGGGCACTCACTTCTCCCAAGGGCTGTAGCAAGTCGGTACAATTTAAGCCCACCTGGGACACGTTTATGCGTGTTCATGCACAGACAGGTTTTCCTCCCCCTGGAGGATCGGGCTCCCAACAGCTAGTGTGATTTCAACCTCGAAATCCTGTTGCCCTCTCCCCCTGTGTATTTCTGGTTTCTAGTTAACAAAGGAGTTAGAATCTGTTTTTTCACTGTGGCGAATAAAAAGGGCTGGGAAATGAGGTCAAGGACATTACTGGAACGAGGGTGGAGAGACAGGGACATCTTTGGTGTCGAGTAAATGATCTTCTGAGTCAATGGAAGCCCGTGGGGGGGAAATGAGGGAGGGACCGAGTCAGGAGCTGTAACATCTGATGTTACAGCAAGAGCCACCGTCCCATCCTGAGCAGGAAAACCCTGCCCATTGCTAAGGCTCTTCGTGAAGGTAATTCAGCTGCAAGTCAGACTCGGAGGCAAACGGTTCTTTCACAAACGCATTGTGTCATCTCAGCAGAGCTCAAAGGCCTCCAGACGAAAACGTACCTTTACCTGAAACCCTGACTTCTAAAGATGTGCCGTGGAGATTCGGGAGGCTCGGGGACACCACTGAGAGGGGCTGAACCAGAACTCCATCCCTCAGAGCACTGAGCTTCCGTGAATATCGCTTCCGGCGACGTGCTGGCTCAGACAGTGTGGCTGTGGCCGAGCTGGTGGGGGTGGGGGGGTGGGGAGGGGTACTTAAGCATCAAGGGGAAGATAGAGACACTGGAAAGAGGATGTGGACGTGAGGAGTGGAATGCTACCGGCAGCGGAGGAAAAGAAAAGGAGAAGGGGGACGAAAGGGCTCCATGGGCATCATCATCAAGACGCCGCCCTTCGGTCCACCCATCCTAGTATTCACAGAAAGACGTGTTTTGATCACCCGTTTTGTTGGTGTCACACTGATTCGCAGGGGCATTTCAGTCTTGGGAAGAGAGAAGAGATTTCCTGTTTCAAGGAGACCACACTCCAGCAGGGGAGCAAGATCGGAAGCCGCAAATGGCATAATTAATCTTTTCCTTTGGAGGTTCTGAATTCTCTCGGCCAGAAAAGCAATGAGAACTTTGGCAGAAAGTGTGAGAATCAACTTTTCTAGAACTCCAGAAACGAATCACAGGCTTGCAGCCATCCTGGGAGCACCGACTCGAGAAAAACAGCCAAGTTCGGTCAAGTCAGCGAGCTTCGTGGCATTTCAACTCACTCTGTTCCGCCCCCTACCCCCTCAGCTCTGCGGTAAACCAAGGGCGCTCTCCGGGTGACACGGAGGGGCCACCAGAGTGGGGCCGTCACAGCCTCGCTCCCAGAATCCAGAATCATTCCTGTTGGATCAGAGCGTGGTTTTGAGACACCAAGCACTTGGGCAGCCACTTATATTTTACCTAATTCACAGCCTGCTTGGTGCACAAAGCCTTTTCCCGGGGGCATGTGGCAAAAACATTTAGAGGCCATTGTCTTCCTATGCAGCTCAGAACGGCCTAGAAGGAGAACCTGGAGAAAGAGTTGTCCACTGAGGCTTTGGAAAGTCCTGGAAGTTCCATCCGCGTTGCTACAAGGGGAAAGTGGGTGGGGGGCATTGAGGAGGGCACCTGTTGGGATGAGCACTGGGTGTTGTATGGAAGCCAATTTGACAATAAATTATATTTAATATAAAAAAGGCAAATTTCAGAATAATTTGTACAAGATGATGGTTTTGTGAATCCAAAACTATATACACGTAGAAAAAATACTAAAGGGTTTTCTACGAACGGAAATATATGATGTAAAACAATACGAACGTAGACAAGAAGGAAACATGCTATCTTCAGTAAGTAGGAATGAGACTTGCTTCTCTGAATAAAAGGAATCTCAGCTAAAACTATGTAGTAGGTTGTATGGTATTCCCCCCCAGAATTTATGTCCACATCCAAGTCCCTGGAGCTCATGAATGTAACCTTGTTTAGAAAAAGGGTCTTTGCAGATATACATTAACAATCCTGAGATGAAATCATGTGGATTACCCAGGGGACTCTAAATCTAACAAGTGTCCTCATAAGAAACAGAAGAGGAACAGACCCACACAGGAGACAAAGCAACATGAAGACAAAGACAGAGGTTGGAGTGATGTAGTCACCAGCCAAAGAAGTCAAGAGATGCCTAGAGATACTAGAAACTGAGAGAGACAAGGAAGAATTCTCCCCCTAGAGATTCCAGAGCAAGTGTGGCCCTTGACTTCCTCTTAATTTTATGCTTCTGAACTCTAGAGCAATGAGAGAATAAATTTTTGTTGTTTAAAAAGAAAAGGAAGTCCCGAAAGATTCTTGGGGATCGAGAAATGCGGGGCGGGCGTGAACATCTGAGGGGCTCTGGAAAGCCTGGGAAGGCTAAGCTCTTAGGTCTGAGCTGAACTGGAGCCTTGACCATACGTTCTTGTTTCCTCACCCAACTCAGGATTTCTTGTTGAAAATGGAGTCTTTCAAATAATATACCATGGCAACGCTGGGAACCAGATTGTCATTGCTGTTTGTGGTTATATTATTCCATGTTTGCTTTTTTTTTTTAAGTGTTTTAAAAATTATTTTGAGAGAGTGAGCACAAGTGGGGGAGGGACAGAGAGAGAGGGCGAGAGACAATCCCAAGCTGGCTCTGCGTTGACAACGTGAGGCTCGAACTCACAAACCCTAAGACCTGTGCTAAAATCAGACACCTAACTGACTGAGTCACCCAGGCGCTCTCCCCCCGGCTTTTTTTTTAAGTTTTTTTTTTAAATTTTGTTCTGTGTTTGCTTTGAGACTTTTCTGGAATCTGTGTTCAGGTAGCTAATTGGTCATCTAATGGTTGCACGGAGATTTTGTTAAAAGCTGGGAAACAGTAAGTCTGCTGGGCTGTGCACTGTGTGTGTGTGTGTGTGTGTGTGTGCGCGCGCGTGTGCACTGGGGCACCCGTTCCACACGCAGCCGGGCAATCACTAACTCTGCCTCAGTCTACACTTCCTAGTGTGAAAGATGCCCACACAAAGATCACATATCACAGAATCAGTTTATATGAAATGTCCATACGCGGCAAATCTAGAGGGGCAGAAAGCGGATTAGTGGTGGCCAGGGACTGTGGGGAGGGCGGAACGCGTATGCCTGCTAACAGGCACGGCTTTTCTCTTCGTGGAGGTGACAATGTTCTGGGATTAAATAGTGACGATAGTGAATGTGCTAAATATACTTGCGAAGATACCAAAAAGCACTGAATTGTATACCCACAAAGGGTGAGTTTTACGGTTTGTAAATTGTATCTCAATTTGAAAAGGGCTATATGAGGTAATCTGGACTTGGTCCATGAGATATCTGCTTCTGGCCAAGCTGGTTTAGCAGAGACTGGATTTACCATCCGGACCAGGAAACTGAAAAACTGAAAAACAAAAAAATCCCTGGGACAATGGCTTCTGGGCAGTGGACATCAGGCCCTAGTGGAGAGAGATCTCTGAGAGACGGAGACAGAGAGCGTCACACGTACCCTAGATCCTTGCCCTGAGGGCTCTCCGGGTGCAGCACAGGAAGGGGTGGGGCACAGACCAGAATGTTCCTGACTTGAGGAGATGGTTCCGGAGTCCGGGGAGACCAACGGACTTACACTCACGGTTTGTTTGCCAGATGCCCAGAAACGGCAGAGCTGTGGACAGAGAGAAACCCAGAGATCCACAGAGGACCCCCCTCAAACACCCATCAAAGAGCTGATCCGTGCACACGAGGAAGCTGCCAAAGGTTGGGGGTGGAAGCCGGGGAACACGACTGGCGTCACGGAGCCCAGTGCTCACGCAGGACTGGACCAGCGCCCCTTTCCACCAGTCAGAGTGGAAAGCTTTGTAATTCATCGGGTATCGGCCGCCCTGCAGAGGGGCCTGCGCTCACTAGCCCTGCCCTCGTCATGCCCAACAGTTTTTCAGAACAAGACCTACAGCTTCCAAAACACTTCGTGCATTCTAAAAAAATATTTATAGATATTTGTAATAAATTTTCAAAGTAATCAAAGTATAATAAAAATCAAAAACCTTAAGTTATACATAAAAATGTTCGGCTTTCTACAAGCTAAAATTCCCCAAGTCTGGTATCCAAAAGATTATTAAGCATTAAAAGCAGAAAACTGCATCATAATAAGGACAATATTCAATCACAGAAAAGACATTGTTTGAATTAGCGGAAAGAGACATGAAGATCATTTCTGTAACTGCATCCCATGTATCCAAAAAGCTAAGCAGAGGCGTGCAAATCATTAAAAAAAAAAAAAATCCCCTTCAATTTCTAGAGATTAGAATTCCAGTATCAAGATGAAAAATACACAGCATGGTGTTAATGGCAGCTTAGGCATCGCAGGACGAATGGGAGAAACTGGACGCAGCAGCAGAAACACCACCCAAGATGAACCTTAGAGACAGACTCCAAGGAAGGAGGCCAACAAAGCATCAGTGCGGCCAGGACCAGCTCGAGGTGCCCCGTGCGCGAGTATTGCGAGTGCACGAAGGACCAGGGTCTGGGGACAGAAACACGCGCGGAGAAGCCACGCCGGGGAGTTTTCCTGGCAGGTGGGCGACCTGGCGTCCAGCCGGGGTGGGTGGGGAGGGCTCCAGGTCTCCCCGGGAGCAGAGCTCCCTTCCCGGCTGCCGCTTGGTCTCATCTCTAGGTTGCTGATTTAGGGAGCGGCGCCCAGGCCGGTCCCCCAGCTGACGGTGAGGCGTCTGAGCGGGCTCCGCGTCGTCTCCTTTCAGGGAGTTCTTTCCTCTGCGCTGAGCCCCCCTGACCTGCTCTCCATCAGTCCGGCCTGCAGCGCTCACTCAGCGGACACTCACTCCTCTGCAGCCGCTTCCTCTCTTTCTCCCTGCTTCTCTACAGGGCGATCAGCTGTGTTTTCCCTGCAGGGGTGGGGTGCTCAGATGTGTCCTCCCCGCAGGGAGGGGCGCTCAGGTGTGGCTTCCTCTGGGCAGCGGCCCTCTCCGCCTTTTCCAGTCCTTCAGTGTGGTGCCAGCCAGGGGGGCTGCGTACCTGACAACTAGGCATCGGTGGATAGACAGTCCCGCGGAGGTTCTCGGGCTGAGCCCTTTCCGCTGCTCGCTGCCCGTCACGCCCTATTGTCATAGGCTTGTTCCTGCAGAAATGGCTCTGCGGCCTCAGCTTCCATGGGATGATGGCAGCACAGGACCCACGACATCCCAGCCCTGTTCTGGCTGCAGCCCCCTCTGCCCGGGGAATGTGGCAGCTCCTTCCCTGAGTAGGACTAGATTATTAATTGGTGATAATTCACCAGGAATCACTTGTAACTCGAGCACAATCATGACGTGTTAGAAGACGCACAGGAGGTGAGGAAGCAAAGGTTTCCCTGGGAGGCGACACTGAAAGGAGACACTTAGGGCCACTGAAGTGTGAATGAGAGGTGAAAGTAGGAAAGGAAATATTCTAGGCAAGGGATTTCAAAGAGGAAGAAGCTCGGCTTGTTTGAGGAACAAACAAAAACCGTGTGGCTGGAGGGGACGGAAAAGGGAGCAAACGTCGCCCCAGGCTCCTGGTGACAGACCAGAGCGCTGGGATTTCATCCCAAGAGCGATGGGACGTGCCTCTGCCAAGTTTTGGGGGGAGGGGGTTGGGGGGGGGTGGGTGGCTAAAATGATTTGGCCTCAATTGTAACGGGCTAACTAGAGAATGGACAGGGGTGGGCAGAACCTCAGTTCAAGGCCCGGGCAGGATTCCACGCGTCTGGACTGGAGCGGTGGCCGTGGAGAAAAAGGAGGAGGAGGGGGAGGGCACATTCTGGGGGCTGATTATGTGCCCGGTGCCTCTTCCTTCCCCCTCATGGTTCAACCAACATGGCAGCTCCCGCGTGTAACGGTACAGAGGCGTGAACGAGACACGGGACCAGTAGAGGAACCTGGAGCGGGGTTACAAACAGGAAACCGTTTCCAGAACTTTCCTGATTGGAATTACGAAAACGCGAGAAAGAGCGGAGGAACCGAAGATCCTTAAGATCACGTGTCACGGTGAAGGGCACCAGCCATGAGTTCCAGAAACGGTGGCCTTCGCTGGTGGGCAGCCTGGCCTCTGATTTGAGAAGGTCTCCTGGAAGAAGTCACGCTCGAGCTGGGTGTGGAGGCAGAGAGGGATTGACACAATCTCAGGGAAGTTAAGCCCACGGAGTTTGGTGTTTTATGGGATCACTGCCATCAGCCGGTCCCAGGAAATCGGTACAGACAGAAGAGATTCTCATTCAAATAAACATCATTTCTCACCCATGAAGGGCAATTAAACTTCAGAGGCAGGTGAACAAGAAGTTTAATGAAGCTGTAAGTGTTTAAAAAATCATAAAATAACCACTTCCCCTTCCCCCTTCACGGGTGAGCTCTACTTGGGATCACTTACGAGGGGCGCGTGTGAGCGCCAGGCCCCAGTCAGGCACCAGGAGTCACAGCTAACCAGGTCCCCGTGCCTCTTATTCCCTGGGTTTGGCTGTGGGGATGTGAAAGTCCCTTTCAGAGGCTGCTAGCTTTCCCCATTCAGCATTTCCTTTTTTTCCCTTGTGTAAAATCTACCTGTACAGCTGGAGGATAGATATTAAATTAAACTCACTTTATGGAGTCCATTCACCTAACTAGTTCAGAGTATAGGGTCAGCACCCATAACCCCCAAACACTGGTTCATGTGTCAACTTGACTGGGTCATGGGGCACCCAGATATCCGGTCAAATATTTTTCTGAATATTTGTGAGGGTGTTTTTGCATGAGATTAACATTTGCATTGGTGGACAGAGTAAAGCAGATTGTCTTGGCCAGTGTGGGTGGGCCTCATCCCATCAGTTGAAGGCCCAAATATCACAAAAAAGGCTGAAACAGCACCCCTCCCCCCCCAAAGAATTCCTTCTGTCTGACTTCCTTTGGCCTTGGCTTTTTCCTACCCTCAAGTATGAACTAAAACACTAGCTCGTCCTAGGTCTCCAGCCTGTTGGCCTTCCAACTAGAAGAACATCATTGGCAATGGATAGACAGTCCCATCCCATAGGTCTTGAGACCTGCCAGCCTTCATAAACCCGTACGCCAATTCCTTACAATAAATCTCTTTCTATATATGTGTATCCTATGGGTTCTGTTTCTCTGGAAAACCCTAACACAACTTCTTGTCTTTACCTTCTAGGGACTCCACAGACTGGCTTCCAAAAAGCCCAGAATAGCATCCTTCAGCTTTCTGTCCAACCTGTTCCTAAGGGACCCGTGTTAGTGGTTCAGCTTGACTCTCAGCCACCCCTGTACTTCTGCATTCTCCTCCTGGGTCAGGACGGGGCTCTCCTCCCATCTAGCATGCTCTCTGCACCTCCCCTTGGCAAACACAAAGCCAACAAAGGAAACCAAAGTTGTGTCTTCCCTCAGCTGACGTTCCCCAATAATGGGTCTGGAATATCAAAGGATGCATTTTCCTCTCCATCCCTCCACATTACCTCTTCTTACTTAAAAAGTATTTTTACTTCGTCCCCAAGGATAACCCCAGGGTAGCTTCCTGCTGGCCCCAGTGCAAGACCAATGTGGCTTTGATGGTGCAGCCTGAAGAGAGGACATAGCTAAGACCCCTTACTGTCTATGGTTCAGGCACAGGAAGATAAAGCCCAGGGTGGGTTTCTCTATTTTAATTGCCCTCTTGTTCAAATTATTCCCCTGTAGAGACCTTTGGGGCTGGTGTAACCCGTGTCCTCTGAGAAGCGAGGGTTTTATGAGGGGATGTGTATATAAAAGTCAGTGGGAGGACTCATTCTTATGGCTGCCATAGAACTATTGAAAATCACATTTCTGAGTGATTATTGTATTGACCTAGTGCCTTGCTGGGATTGACACTTAACCTGTCTGTTAAGCGTGTCACTCTTCGTACCCAACATGGGGTTCACTTTTGCTTGAGTTACACTCGTCCGTCCTTGTAGGTGCCATGTTCTTCTCATGACCGCGACTTCTCTTGTGCTGAAGGTTACACTTGGAATTAACCCCCTTTTTTCTCCATCTTTCCCACATTGATTACTCTGGCATCTTGAACATCAGTTGAAAATCAGGTCTTTCTTTTCAGCCTCATTGATCCATATGTCTTTTCTTAACACCACGCCCATGTAGTCCTAATAGCACGGCTTCGTGTAAGCTTACCAATCAGAGGATATTCTCCAACTTTCTTTTTATTTTTCAAAATTGGTTTGGCTCTCCCAGGTCCTTCTATTTCCAATATGTTATAAATCTCTGAGTATTTGTATTTTGTATGCTCTCTTGCTATTTGTTCTGTATGACCTCTATTTCTTTATTTTATTTTTAATTTCTCTTTAATGTTTATTTATTTTTGCGACAGAGAGAGACAGAGCATGAGCAGGGGTGGGACAGAGAGAGAGAGAGAGAGACACAGAATCTGAAGCAGGCTCCAGGCTCCGAGCTATCGGCACAGAGCCCGACGCGGGGCTCGAACTCACGGACCGGGAGATCGTGACCTGAGCCAAAGTTGGACGCTTCACCGACTGAGCCACCCAGGCGCCCCAATGACCTCTATTTCTTTACCTGCCTAACAAAAAACTTAGTGAAACTATGAAATTTAAAAAGAATAGGTGAATTGATCAAAGTTTGAGCTACCAGTTGACCATGTCCCTGGTCAGGCCTTATCTAAGGTCACATTTATTTTGTGTCCTACAAGTACCAGTAAGAGACAGTAGCAGGACAACTGTGTTGTGACCTTACTGCAAACACATTAGGGTGTGGAGATACTCTTGGGATTGCATTGTACCTGCCCCCCCACTCCTCCCAATATCCACCAAGAAAATAGAGTTGAATGACTGGTATAAAAAAAAACAAAAAACAAAACACAACTTCATTCATAAATCTGTTTTCGGGGCACCCGGGCGTCCGACTTTCGAGCGTCCGACTTTGGCTCAGGTCATAATCCCGCAGTTCATGAGTTAGAGCCCCACATCAGGCTTGCTGCTGTTAGCCTGTCAGCACAGAGCCTGCTTCGGATCCTCTGTCCCCCTCTCTCTGCCCCTCCTCCCATTTGTGCTCTCCCCCAAAATAAATGTTTTTAAAAGTAAAACATAAAAAAATCAATCAATCAATCAATCAGTTTTCATTTTGGCACCCATGCTGCAGTAAGGGTGTTAGTAACTTTTATAAAATGAGTGGGAGTAGCTGGACGATTTGATTGGTCATTGACAGCACTAAGCCTGGTGTATAAATCTTCACGAGCGTGCAGGTAGAAATTCATTAGTCACATTACCCTCCTTCATGCTGTTCCCCATAAAAAAGACAGAAAAGGTGCTTGAGGGAAAGCTTGAACACTATTCCTATAACTTTTTTTCCTCTCCTTTAACTGAATGTAAATATACTACAGGCTGTCAGCTCCTTACTGGAAAAAGAGGTTTAGTGGCAATAACAAGTTCAGGAAAAATAAAGCACTGAATTTCAGACTTGAAAGTCACCGTATCTTTGGAGACAAAAGCAGGAAAGAAATTGATGTTTGGTTAAATTGAAAACTTTTAGCTTCAAGTATACACTAGAAATGAAACAAGGGCTTATTAAGGAGTTAACCTTTCTGAGCAAAAATGTCTTTCATTTTACTTACGAAAAATGATAAGGAACTAGCATTGTGTGGGTTGCTGGGGAGACGGGTGTGAATGGGGCCATTACTAAAAAAGCAGAAGGCACAGTCCTCCTTTTTTTCTTTTTAAGCGTTTATTTATTTTTGAGAGAGACAGAGCGCAAAGTGGGGAGGGGCAGAGAGAGAGGGAGACACAGAATCAGAAGCAGGCTCCGAGCTGTCAGCACAGAGCCTGACACGGGGCTCGAGCTCACGAACAGCAAGATCACGACCTGAACAGAAGTCAGGCGCTTAACCTACTGTGCCACTCAGGCGCCCTAGAAGGCACAGGCCTCCTAACAAGCTCATTGTCTTTAAAGGTGTAATTCTCTCATGGAAAAACATCCCAGAAACAACACAAGAGGATACACCATGGGTTGTCAACTGGTGTGGCATATACAACATGCTAAATAAAATTCAGAGAACTGAGAGAGGATGGAAAATCCATTTAACATAACTAACTTCATGGATTGAGTATTAGAGTTGACCTTCCTTAGAAGACAGTAGGATTTAGGTAGACAGGTGGAACGGGGGGCCTGAGATTTCATAGGTAGGTCAAGAGAAAAGATGCAAACTGAACCCTGCTACTTTATCTGTAAGATAAATGGAGCTAATAACACAATGCAATGATAGGCTAAGGATGCTGCAGCCAAATAACCATCAAAAGCCTCCTGGGTTAAAATATGGTTTTATTCTCCATTCATCCGACATGTCCGCCGTGGGCCCGGAGGGGAGACTACTCAGCACAGTCACTTGGCACAGCACACTGATGGAGCAGCCACCGTCTGGGACACTCTTATCTTTGGGCCACACAGACAAGAGAGTCTCGAAGGAGACAAGAGAATCTCGAAGGAGAATTTCCTGTCAGGAATTCAGTGTTTCAGCCTGTCCTCATGCATGTCAGTGATGGGCTCATGACTCACGGAGCAGGACTTATCACATTCACCACGGTGGGGCCACGGATAGAATACCATGCTTCTGGAATGCGGGGAAATAAACAATATTTCAACAACATTAGTGTTTGCCACAAATAGGTTCTGCGAGGATTGAGGAAAACAGCCCATGTCAAGGGCTTAGCACAATGATGCACCAACCACACTGAGTCCTAAGTAAATATCAGCTTTTATAATTATTTTTTTGATATTTTACTTAATTTTGAGAGAGCGCAAGCAGGGAAGGGGCAGAGAGAAGGGGACAGAGGATCTGAAGCAGGCTCTGTGCTGACAGCAGAAAGCCCAATGTGGGGCTTGAACTCACAAACTGTGAGATCGGGACCTGAGCCGAAGTCGAATGCTCAACTGACTGAGCCACCCAGGTGCCCCACAGCTTTTATAGTTATTAAGGAGTGAGCCTGTGAAGTTTTGGGCAAATACCAAATCAAATGCTCTTTAATAACTACTTTACCATATTACTTATTAATCTCTACAACCCTGAAGTATTATTGTCACCCTATTACAAATGAGGACACAGACTGAGAGCCCTTACACAATATCCCTCATGTTACACAGCCTTTACTGTCTAAGTATGGATGAGTAGCCAGGTAAGTTGGACTCCAAATGCTATTTTCACTATGCAACATAGTATTTATAAAAGACCCTGTCAGTACTATGTTTTGTGTGGAACATAAGTATTCTGAGTTCTGTAAGTGTATCCACTTTGTATAAAAATAAGATTTCAACATATACTTACTAAATATATATTCTATGTTACTAGATATTCTGATAGGTTCTAAGGATTAAAGGAGAAGATATTTGCAAATGACATACCCAATAAAGGGTTAGTATCCAAAATCTATAAAGAACTTATCAAATAAATTCAACACCCAAAAAACAAGTAATCCAGTGAAGAAATGGGCAAAGGACATGAACAGACACTTTTCCAAAGAAGACATCCGGGTGACTAAGAGACACAGAAAAGATTCTCAACATCACTCATCATCAGGGAAATACAAATCAAAACCACAATGGGACAACACCTCACACCTGTCAGAATGGCTAAAATTAACAACTCAGGTAACAATAGATGTTGGCAAGGATGTGGAGAAAGGGGAACACTTTTGCACTGCTGGTGGGAATGCAAACTGGTGAAGCCACTCTGGAAAACAGTATGGAGTTTCCTCAAAAAATTAAAACTAGAACTGCCCTATGACCCACCAATTGCACCACTAGGTGTTTATGCAAAGGATAAAAAGCGCTGATTTGAAGGGGCACATGCACCTCAATGTTTATAGCAGTGCTATCGACAAGAGCCAAATTACGGAAAGAGCCCAAATATCCATCAACTGGTGAATGGATAAACAAGATGTGGTATATATATACAATGGAATATTACTCAGTGATCAAAAGGAATGAAATCTTGCCATTTGCTAACAATGTGGGTGGAACTAGACTGTATATACTAAGTGAAGTAAGTCAGAGAAAGATAAATATCATATGATTGCATTCATATGTGGAATTTAAGAAACAAAACAGATGAACATAGGGGAAGGGAAGGAAAAATAAGGTAAAAATAGAGAAGGACAGGGGTGCCTGGGTGGCTCAGTCGATTAAGTGTCCGACTCTTGATTTCCACTCAGGTCATGATCTCATGGTTCATGGGTTTGAGCCCCACATCGGGCTCTGTGCTGACAGTGTGGAGCCTGCTTGGGATTCTCAACTCTCTCCCTCTCTCTCTGCCCCTCCCCTGCTTGCCTGTGCAAGCACTCTCTCTCTCTCCAAATAAATAAATAAACATTAAAAAAATCTTAAACAAAAACAGAGATGGAAGCAAACCATAGGAGACTCTTAAATACAGAGAGAAAACTGAGGGTTGTTGGAGGGGTGTTGGGTGGGGGGATGGGCTAAATGGGCAAGGGGCATTAAGGAGGGCACTTGTTGGGATGAGCACTGGGTGTTATATGTAAGTGATGAATCACTAAACTCTACTCCTGAAACCATTGTTACGCTACATGTTAACTAACTTGGATTTAATTTTTTTTTAAAAGATAAAAGATCTCTGCCTGCAAGTTATCCAAATATCCATGGGGAAGATACATAAGTAAACAGACACTCGCAATATTATGAGGTAAGTACCCTACTGGAGATGTTATCCAATGCCACGGAAACACAGAGGAGGAACAATTAGCCCACGATGGAGGCGGGGCAGGGAAAGCTTCTTAGGTGATCTATAGCCTGTGTCTGCAAAGTCTTGTACAAAATAGTTGGGTAAAAGGGGCATGGGTTGGAGGGACACATTCCCAGCTGAGGAAGCCATGTGTACAAAAGCATCAGATTTAGAAAGCACGGCACAGCCAGGACAAGACGTGGTTGTTTCTAGCTGTGGGACAGAGAGGGAGGGATGGCGGAGGCCGTAAGATTTAAATCTACAGAGATAGACATTGATGAGATCTTGACGGGCTTTCTGTGCTGTGCTGAGAGATTTGGATTCTATTCTGGAGGCAATGAGGATCCTTTAAACGATTTCACACAGAAAGGCGACAGAGTCAGACTGGCATTTTAGAAAGAGCATTCTACCAAAAGAGCTGAATTTGGATTGGAAGAGGCTGGACTCGGGTACGGTGAAATGAGCTAGGAGGCTTTGTACATGAGTCTTGGCGAGGGCTGATCAAGGCTTGAACTCCAGCGCTAGAAGCAAAGATACGATACAAGGAACACGTACGAAAGTATTGCGCGAAGACCATCACAGAGCGGGGTAGCCGTGTCGCTTCTGCACACACACTCCTGGCAGCTGAAGGGATGTGCGGGAGGGACGAGGGTCCGTGGGGCGCACCGGGGCATCCACTGCAGCCACGGGATATCCTCGGCCTTGCTCCACGCGCATTCACACGCTGCGATCCATTCAGTCCTTACGACAAATGACGAGGTAGGTGCTGTTAGCCCTCTCATTTTACAGATGAAGGAGATGAAGCACCGCAGGCTGGCTGCAGAGGAGAAGCGGCGCTCACAACCAGCACCCACACGCCAACGCCTTCCTCCTTCCCGTTCTGTCCCGAGCCAGGGGGTGCAGCACCTCTGGGTGTCACCCGCGTGAGCAGCCTGCGGAGCACCACCCCACCCCCATCTTCCGAGGAAGTCGGCTCCTCTTGGACGGTGCCAACCACTTCCACGTTTTGTGCTTGACCTTTCACGGTGAATCCTGTGCCGTTTCCCAAATGTCCAGCGAATGATGCATTTGTCATTCGTTATACAAGCCTTCCTTCCAAAGAAAATAATTGGGTCAGAAAACAGCTCAACGTGTAATGGTAAGAATTCGAAATTATGGGAACATGTGAAAAAGGTGGACTTTCTAGAAATGGTAGGAGGCTGGAAAGAGATCCCAGGCATTAAAAAAAAAAATTTTGTTGTATTTATTATTTTTGAGAAAGAGACAGAAAGCACGTGAGTGGGGAGGGGCGGGGGGGGGGGTTGCAGATAGAGGATCTAAGGAGGGTTCTGTGCTGACAGCGGAGAGCCTGATGCAGGGCTCGAACTCAAGAACTGAGAGATCATGATCTGGGCCAAAGCCGGACCTCAGGCATTTTAAAACGTGGAGGACACAGCCATCCGATGGCTCAAATGAAGTCTGACCGCACTCGTACTAATCCTATAAAGCAAGTGGAATCCTTCAAATCTCCATTGGTGGGAGCAGAACGGCACCCTCACCGGTGGTAACTCAGTGGACGAGCCCCAGAAACACTGAACTGAGGGAGAGGAGCCTGACACAACCAGACCGTATCGTGTGATTTCTGTGGACTTCCTGAACAGATGAAACAAGTCCACGGTGAATAACAATCCGAACAGTAGTTGCTTCACATAGAAGGGGTTAGCTGTGGACTGGGAGGGACATGGGAACTTTGCAGGGAGATGATCATGTTCTCATCTGGATAGCCCTGTTCTGTATCACAAGGGTGTGTATTTTTGAAAACAGAGAATACATTATTGATATTTATCCATGTTTGTTATGTGTACACTTTGCCTCAGCGGGAAAAATAAATGTTGAATTCTCGTTAGTGATAAGCATGTTCAAGTACTGGGAGAAGTGTACTGATGTCGGCAGGCTACTTTATTTATTTATTTTTTAAATGTTTTTATTTTATTTTAATTTATTTTTGAAACAGAGAGAAAGCACTAGCTGGGGAGGGGCAGAGACAGGGAGACAGGAACCGAAGCGGGCTCCACGTGGACAGCAGAGAGCCCAATGTGGGGCTCGAACTCACGAGCGATGAGATCATGATCTGAGCTGAAGTCAGACACTCAGCTGACTGAGCCACCCAGGCGCCCCTGCAGGCTACTTTAAATGCGTTAATAAAATAAGATGATGATGGATAGAGACACGGTTGGATAAATGTGTGGTAAGATGGAGATCATGATCTGTAGAGTTGGTACAATGGTAGAATCTAGGTTACGGGCAGATGGGTGTTCAGTGTGGGATTCCTTCAACTGTATTGTGTTTGATATACTTGTAATAAAATACTGGAGGAAAGGATAGAGGATACCGATGGCCCAGGTGCCCTGGTGCACAGTTTTGTAAGACTTTTTCTGGGTAAAATGTCCTAGTAAAGCCCCCAGCACCGTTCTTTAGTAATCTGGAGATGCTATCAATACCAAGCATCACCTGGGTAGATGCAGGTGAGGAAGCATCTGTCGTGTAAAATGTGAAACAATGGAATGTGCTGGAACATAAGATGATTTGGGAGGAGTGTGGGAAGTGGGGTTTGAGGGCAGAGATTGACCATACGGTTAAGAACTCCCAGAAAGACAACGACATTGCACTTCAGGGAGACATCGTTGGATAAATGTTGGGGAACATCACATGGGAACCCCCTGTAGCTTGCAGATTCCCAGTATTCAGCATGGTAAGGTAGCTGACCTCCTTCTCTGAAAAATAGATAAGGAAAAGCCTTCTATATGGGGACAGAAAAGTTTTAAAAAGCATATGAATCCTTCCTGCACATGAACTTTATTTTCATGAATTTCAAAGAAGGGGATTGGTGGGAGCACAGGCATAAGACATCATTTTGATGTACGAGTCCTTGCCCTCAAAGAAGAGATACATCAGCCTGCAAAATATTATCAAACTGAAGCTGTAGGTGGAAGTCTCACAGATCCAAACCTCCTGTCTGAAAGAGAGATGCTCGTCGCATTGCCTCTCCAACAAGATTCGCAGAGTTGAGCAATGGAATGTATTATTTGAATAAACATTCTAGCAATGCATTGATGATCGATTTTAGATAAATCAGAGATGAGAAGAAAACATTTAATACTAAGATTACAGGGAAACTTTTTTCCTCCATCCATTCTAGTTAATGGACATCAAGTTTCCTAACGTGACACACTGTGAAATCATGCTTTATTTTTGTTTTGTTTCTGTTGTTACTACACAAGCACTAAACCACCAGTAAGTAGGCTCCCATTTGATAGATTGCCCCATAAACTAGAGTTTATATATTTGGAAAACATGAATTAAAATCACGACAAGTAAGTTTTATGTTGTAGAATTTAAATATCTTTTTAATGTTTCTGAGAAAAGAATGAAGGAATTTTAGATACATCCTGTCCCTCCCTGCCACGGTGCTTTCACTTCCTTAATGCAAGAGCAGAAAACATTCTGAAAAATATATGAGCAGTTATGGTTTTCTGCATATTTAAAGGGAAATTGCTCAATCCATCAAGATAGTCTCCCTAAGAGAATCGCCTGGAAGCGACAGCGTGTGTCTTTCGCTTTTGGAAGAAGCCAGCCTGGGTTTGTAAATTGACTCTTAACTTCCTAAGTCATCTCTCCGGAAGGCAATTTTGGCCATTGAGTGGGGACACTTAGTGGCTTTCCATGGGGACGCTTAGTGGCTTTCCATTCATTCCCTGAGTTTCTTCCCTTTGATCCCACTGCTGCTCTGCTCCACTTGTCCACTAGCATCTAAATGTAATCTCATCAGAGCCAAAGGTGTGATTGCTACCCTGGTCCAGATGGTCTTCCGTCCTCTGCCTTGAGGCTTTGCCATTTCAGAAGTGAAATTCTACCATGAAAGTGATCTGCTGGTAATGTCCCTTTCCCCGGCTCCATCTGGATAAGTATAAACCTCTGTGTTAAAGGAAACCTTGTGGGTGCCTGGGTGGCTCAGTCGGTTAAGTGACTCTTGATCTTGGCTCAGGTCATGGTCTTAGGGTTCGTGGGTTTGAGTCCCACATCAGGCTCTGCACTAAAAGTGCAGAGCCTGCTTGGGTTTCTGTCTTTCCTTTTCTCTGCCCCGCTAGTGCTCTCTCTCTCTCAAAATAAAAAATAAATAAACATAAAAAAAAGAAAGAAAGAAAGAAAGAAAAAAAGAGAGAAAGAAAGAAAGAAAGAAAGAAAGAAAAGAAAGGAAACCTCCAAATGAAAATTCCAAGAACACTAAAGTATGGGGAATTTTCATACCCTATATATCATCCTATTTGCTACCATGTGAAAATGTCAAGTGAACGCAACCTTCCTCTTAAAACGTAGACTTGAGAACTGGAACCCCGATATCCACGATGGGGGGGATATGAGATACTGACATTAAAATGTGGACCTGGAATATCTTATGAAGTGAAAAGGTCAGAAAGTGGGGGAAAAAATAAAATAAAACAAGGATGGGGCTTGTCAAAAGGTCGCAGGAACCAAAGTGAAAGAGCTCCCAATGATCAAAGTAGAAACAATCTGAGAAACAAAATAAATACTCATAGTATTTATAGTATAAAATAAATATTCATGATCCCATTCTGACATAAATAAAGGATTGAATAAATAAATAAATGAAGGAGGGAAAAGTCTTCCTTATAGAATTTCAATTAACAGGGAAGGAGTTAAGGAAATAGAAAATCATCGTTACAACATTAGAATAATAATTGCTGTAAGCAAGATTTCCCCCTTTATAAAAGCACAAATTAGTGAGCAGAAGTTTAAGGTGAAATAGGATATTCACAATTTCAATGTACAGGAGTCCTCTCCCCAATCCACAGCTTTGCTTTCCACAATTAAAAAATCACCTGTGGTTGGGGTGCCTGGGTGGCTCAGCCGGTTAAGCATCTGACTTCGGCTCAAGTCATGATCTCGTGGTTCATGAGTTCGAGCCCCGCATCGGGCTCTGTGCTGACAGCTCAGATCCTGGAGCCTGCTTCAGATTCTGTGTCTCCTTCTCTGTCTGCCCCTCCCCTGCTCATGCTCTCTCTCTCTCTCTCTCTCTCTCTCTCTCTCTCTCAAAAGTAAATAAACATTAAAAATTTTAAAAAGATAAATAAATGAAAATCACCCACAGTCAACTGCAATCCGGAAGCAGGTGATTTTTCTTCTGATGAATAATTACCAGAAGGTCTGCAGTAGCCTCACACTATGTCACGTGCCTATGTCACTCACCTTCTTTCATCTCATACATAGGCATTTTATCATCTCCTATCATAAGCAGAAGGGTGAATGCAGTACAATTAGATATTCTGAGAGAGAGAGAGAGAAACTACATTCATATAACTTGTATTGCAATTCATTGCCATAATCGTTCTATTATTAGTTGTTGTTAGTGTCTCACTACTGCCTAACTGATAAATTAAATGATCACAGGTATGTGTGTATAGGAAAAAACACGGTATACACAGGGTTCTGTACTATTTCTGGTTTCAGGCATCCACTGGGGGTCTTGGAATGAATTCCCTGTGAATAAGGCGGCGGGGGGAGGGACTACTGTAACTCTCCCAAATAGTTGTTAATTATAAAAAGAAAAATGATAACTACAGTGGAGTAACCTGGTAGATAACCCTCTCCCAGGTGATGACCTTGGTTTCTTACTTAGCAATAAGACATATCAATATCATGTGGCCCTAATATGATACATGTATTAAGCACATCACCGTTGTGACATTTCCCCCCAAAATCCATAATGTGAATCTAATCATGAAAAAAAATCCAGACAAACCCTAATGTAGGATTATGCTATCCAATACTTGATCATTATTCTTTAACAGTCTTGAGGATATGAATGAAAGTCAAGAAAGGGCTGAGGAGCTATCACAGATTGAAGGGGATTGTGGGGCATGCAAACTGACTGCAGCGTGAGATCCCGGATTAGAAGAAGCACATTAGTGGGAAAGCTGATAAAATGGAATAAAGTCCCTAGGTTAGCTAATAACATACCCTTGTTAATTTCCTAGCTTTGATGATCATACCACACCTCTGGGAGATACTGACAATGGGGAAAGCCAAGTGAAGGGTATACAGGAACTCTGTACTATCTTTTAAACTTTTATGTAAATTTAGAACTATTTCAAAAGAAAAAAAATTTCATTTTAAGCGCTGCCTATGATGAGGATGCTGTTGTTAACGTCTGTGTAACATGGATGGCTCATAATGAGCTTAAAAGTAGTCATAGCAGCTCACTGTTTGTCACATGAAGAAGGCTCCAGATTCATATTTGTCAATTGAGTTTTTTGAAGTTAAGTGCAAAACCTTTAATCAATCCTTATTTTTATTTATTTAATTAATTAATTAATTAATTAATTTATTTGTTTATTTATTTATTTGTTTGTTTGTTTTTGAGAGTGCGCACATTAGTTGGGGAGAGGAGCAAAGAGACAGAGAAAGAAAAAGAGGGACAGAGAGGGAGATCTCGTCCCAAGCAGGCTCCACACTCAGCACAGAGCCCGATGAGCGGCTCGATCCCACGACCCTGGAATCATGACCTGAGCCAAAATCAAGAGTCGGATACTCAACAGACTGAGCCACCCAGGTGCCCAATCCCTATTTTTAAAATCACTAGTTTGGTCCACCATTTTAATCGCAACAGCTCTTTGTAAGTTCTGAGTTTATCATCCACTATATTATTACTTCTAGCACACAAAATTATGGAAGTTTCAAATTATGCCACTCACTGAATTTTTACACCATCAATATTATAAATAAATGTATATTATTCACCATAACATAGTGTGTTATATTATGTTATGCGTATGATATATTATAAATATCACAACCAGATTTTAAAACTTGGTGCTTTCAGGTGGGTCATCTGAGAAGGCAACACTAATGCTTATCTTGTCAGCCCTTGCATCTATGAAGCATGTTGTGATTTACAGTTTTTCACACATATTGTGTCGTTTGATATTAGCAGCTGATACAAACTGTGGAATCACACTTTTCAAACACACAGCTGTGACACTGTGAGAAAAGCGTGATGGGACAATCTGCCTCACAGCTGTGTTGGTCTGATGTGCTGTTTGTTGGTCTGAGTGCTTGGAAGCTTGGCTGGGACCAGAGGGCCCATTTCCAAGATGGCGCCCGCACATGGCTGGCAAGTTGGTACAGTCTGCTGGGAGGAGGTGCCACCTCACCTCCCCTGTGATGTTTGAGTGTCTTCATGACATGGAGACTAGATTGCTCCAGAGAAAAGGTTCTAAGAGAACAAAAGAAAAGCTGCCTAGCCTTGGAAACCCCACACTGTCGCTTCCACCACACTGTTCCACAGATCAGCCCTGTGAGAGAAGCTGCACATCAGTGTGAATAAAAGGAAACAAGGACCGTTGAAGGCCATTTTGGAGGACGGCTACCGCAGTAACCAATTGTATTCTTTTTGAATCTATATACATCATGAAATACACTTGTCACCTTTCTTAGAAGACTGTTCAATTTGCAAGTAACACAAAATTATATATAACCTAAACCAGTGTTTTCAAAATTGTGTCCAGTGAGTGTCCAGGACTATCAAGAGGTATTTTTGGAGGCACTTCATGTTCACCACCAAGGAGAGGAGCGGTCAGGACACAAGGTCCAGGAACCAGTATGCAGCTCAACTTAAGCTATATCACTTCTATTCCTTTCATACATGAGAGTGTCATATAAAAACATATCACCTTCAAGGCGCCTGGGTGGCCCAGTCGGTGAAGCGTTCGACTTCGGCTCAGGTCATGATCTTGCAGCTTGTGAGTTCGAGCCCCGCGTCGAGCTCTGGGCTGACAGCTCAGAGCCTGGAGCCTGCTTCGGATTCTGTGTCTCCCCCTCTCTGTGCTCCTCCCCTGCTCACATTCTGTGTCTCTCTATCTCTCAATAATAAATGAACGTTAAAAGAAAAAAGAAACAACATAAAAACATATCACCTTCAAACAGAGACAATTTGACGTTCTCTCTGATTTGGATGCCTCTCACTTCCTTTCTTGCTTAACTGCTCTGGCTGGGATTCTCAGTGTTATGTTGAATAGAAGTGGTGAGAGTTGGCATCCTTGTCTTGTTCCTGACCTTACAGGAAAAGCTTTCAGTTTTTCACCATTGAATATGATATTAGCTATGGGCTTCTCAATATATTTGTTATATTGGGGTATATTCCATCTATCTGTATTTTGTAGTGTTTTATCATGAAAGGGTGTTGAATTTTGCTAAATAATTTTTTTTGCATCTACTGAGGTGATAATATTTTTGTTCTTCATTCTGTTCATGAGGTGTATCACATTTATTGATATGCACATGTTGACAAATCCTTGCATGCCGGGGATATATTCCACTTGATCATGATGTAAGATAATTTTAATGTGTTGTTGAATTTGGCTTGTTACTACTATTTTTTTGAGGATCTTTGCATCTATGTTCATCAGGGTGACTGGCCTGTCATTTTCTTTTCTTGCCTGGTTTTGGTGTCAGGATAATGCTGGGCTTATAAAATAAGTTTGGAAGTATCCTCTCTTCTTAAATTACTTTCTGGGTTATCTCTTGGTGAATAAATGGCCATAGTATTCTCTTACAATCCTTTGTATTTCTGTAGCATTGGTTGTAATGCCTCCCGTATCATTTTCAATTTTATTTGACTCTCCTTTTTTCCTTAATCTAACTAAAATTTTGTTAATTTTGTTTATCTTAAAAAAATCAACTTTAGTTTTGTTTGTCTTTTCTATCATTTGTCTGGTTTCTATTTAATTTATTTCTGCTCTAATGTTTATTATTTCCTTTCTTATACTAACTTTAGGCTTAGTTTGTTCTTCATTTTCTAGTTTCTTGATGTGTAACTTTAGGTTGTTTCTTTGAGTTCTTTCTTCTTTCTTGCTACAGGACTTTATTGCCATAAATTTTCCTCTTAGAACTGCTTTTACTGCATCCTGTAAGTTTTGGTATGTTGTGTTCATTTTCATTTGTCTCAAGATATTTTTTGATTTCTCTTTTGGCTTAGAAGAAAGCAGACCAGGAAAACTTTTTGATACTGATCTTGGCAATGATTTCTTGGATTTCACTAAAATCACTGGCAACAAAACCAAAAATAAACAAATGGAATTACATAAAACTAAAAGCTTTATGCACAGCAGAGGAAGCAATCTACAGAGTGAAAAGGCAGTCTACGCAATGGGAGAAAATATTTGCCAGCCATCTGTCTGATAAGGAATTAAAATTCAAAATATATAAGAATGTCCTATAATCCAATAGCAAAAAAACAAATAATTAATGAACAGGCAAAGGACTTGAATAGATATTTCTCCAAAGAAGAGGCTACCAGGCATGTGAAAACGTTCTAAGCATCGCTAATCATCAGGGAAATGCAAATCAAAACCACAATGAGATAGCACCTCACATCTGTTAGGATGGTTATTATCAAAAACAAATAAATACACAAAATGTATTGGTGAGGACGTGGAGAAACTGGAATCCTTATACATCATTAATGGGAATGTAGAATGGTGAAGCCACTATGGAGAACAGGATGGGGTTTCCTCAAAAAATTGAAAATAGAATTACCATATTATCCAGCAATCTCACTCCCAGTCATATATCCAAATGAACTGAAATCAGGGTATCAAAGAGAGATTTGCACTCCCATGTTCATTGCAACATTATTCATAATAACCAAGATATGGAAACAAACCATATGGAAACAAATGTCCATCAATAGACGAATGAATAAAGAAAATGTGTGTGTGTGTGTGTGTGTGTGTGTGTGTGCGTGTTTATGTAATGAGATATTATTTAGCTTTGAAAAAGAAAGAACGCCTGCCTTCACAACAACACAGATGAACCCAGAGGACATTGTACTAAGTGAAATAAACCAGTCACAGAAAGACAATATTGCATGATTCCATTTATAGGAGGAGTCTAAAATAGTCCAACAAACAAGCAGAAAATAGAATGGTGGTTTCCAGGGACTGGGGAGATGGGGAAATGGGGAATTGCTTTTCCATGGGTATAAAGATTCTGTTTTGCAAGACAAGTAAATTTTAGTACCTACAGTTAACAAGACAGTGCCGCGCACTTTAAAATATGTTAAGAGGATAGATCTCATGTTAAATGTTCTTATCTCCCTAAAAAATTGAAAAACAAAATACAAAAGAACACAAGGAAATGTCTAGAGGGGATGGATGTGTTTGGTAATTTGCTGGTGGTGATGGTATAATGGGTACATGCATACATCCAAGCTCATCAGTATGTATACATTAAATGTGTACAATTTTTTTTTGTATGTCAGTTATACTTCAATAAAGCTTAAAGTCACAAAAAAGCCATCTTTGATTAAAGGGCCATTATATAAAACTTTGCTTGAAAACCACTTTTGCAAAATTGTAAAAATACTGAGGCAGAATCTGATCAAGTACAAAGTGTACAAATGTCCCAGAGTTTCATTCCAATTGAAATTGATTTATTGTATCAAGATTCTCCATTTATCTAACAATACTATTCGATGAAATCCACGTCTCTACATTTTATTCACATTTATATTGTGAGAAACTTTGCCCTGTAGCTATAACGTATCCAGATTACTGGGAGAAGTAAGGGAGATGGTTCATTTTCAGAAACACCAAATAGAAGCTGTGCTGTCTAGTTTATAGGAGGTTTACAATCTATTGGAAATAGGTATGAACCCTTCTCCCACCCCAACAATGCAGTCCCAAACCCTTAGACACTTCACTTCCTGGTTCTTCTTTCCCCTTCTCCCTTTCATGGGGTTATTTTCACGGACTTTGCAATGAGCATGCGCAGAAGAACAAAGGGAGGAGGGACTGAAAGTCTCTGCGTCCCCTCAGGCAATGTACATTTGTTCCAATCAGACTACTTTTTGCCTTACATGGGCATAAGTGGAGGCTGTAACCTCTGTAGTATCAGCCAATGAGGATCCAGGGGAGGGACTTGCGTGCTGGGAGATAAATGGTCTACTGTGACTTCCCCGAGTGTGCCTGTCCATCAGACACCGGCTCCTGCAAGAACGCTGATTGAAGCCTTGCTTCACTGGGTTCCGAGTCTCACGTCCCTCCTTTGCTTGGGTTGGTGGGCTTATTTCTGACGCTTACCTAGAAGTGTACTCTCCAGCAGATGACTTCACCTCATCCCCACTTTGTCTGTCTGTGTGACAGAGGTGATAATTATCCTACCTAAATACTCACAGACACGTCCCTAATTGCTTCATAAACTCTGTAAAGGAGAAACTTGCACAGACACTGGCCTGTAGTACACAAACCTCCTCCTCCACCACCTGTCCCTTTAGGACTTCCCTGGGTCTTGGATTCCTTTGAGAATTTTACTGAAGATCATGATGGACTTTCCACTGAAAAATACACAAATGCACATGCAAAAAATTTGCACATTATTTTAGAGAGTTCATAGCCAACACAAATCTCTGTGCTGGGAAACACTACTATGTGTGTGTGTTTGTGTGTGTGTGTGTGTGTGTGTGTGTGTGTGTGTGTGTGTGTCTGAGAGAGAGAGAGAGCGCGCGTTATAGTGCTTTGTTGGCCATGATTTGCCCCTTAAGTGAATCCATTCCGTTCTTCCATAACCATATTCTCTTGAACTGCTCACAATTTCTTAAGTAAACCTGTTCCCAAAACAGTCTGGATTTTAGCATCTACCCTTCCCTTTTAAAAACAATCAGAACACCACCACATCCTCCACCTCAGCACCCCTCCTTCTCCCTCAGCCGCCAGCTTGTACGCGGAATCTCTACCATCCTGCCTCAGTTCCTCTCAGTGATGTGGCCGGTCCTCTGTCTGGCTCTGATGATTCCAACTCATTTGAGGTCCCCAGGTGCTGTCCCACAGCCACCTCATTCGTGTTAGATCTCTGCTTGTTTATTGCACCTTTCGGTTTGAAATGTTTCTCCTTGGGGCGCCTGGGTGGCTCAGTCGGTTAAGCGGCTGACTTCAGCTCAGGTCATGATCTCGCGGTCCGTGAGTTCGAGCCCCGTGTCGGGCTCTGTGCTGACAGCTCGGAGCTTGGAGTCTGTTTCAGATTCTGTGTCTCCCTCTCTCTGACCCTCCCCCGTTCATGCTCAGTCTCTCTCTGTCTCAAAAATAAATAAACGTTAAAAAAAAATTGAAATGTTTCTCCTTAACACAGATGGAAAAGCAAGACAAGGTTTGAGAAAGTCTGTTTAGGTGTCATTTTGTTAACATTACAATGTAAACCTGAAGTGCCTTCCTCCCTCCTTCCTTTCTCCCTCTGCCTTCTCTTCCAAGCATTGCTCAATTTCCAGCTTTGTTGCCTTTCCTCTCTTCACAAGTCTCCCTAGTGTAGACTGAGGGAGGCTCAGGAATGAGGTGGGTGGGGGCAGAGGGCTCAGGGTTGAGTTTGGCTGTCTTCTTTTATTACGGATTCCCATGGCCCTTTACTAGGTCACAGGGGGTCCATCTTGCAGTTTTCATGGGCAAACAAAACAAAACAAAAACTTGAGGAAATGAGACCGTCAAGGCAAAACCCCCACAAAACTCTAATAATTTTGCTTCACACATACAAAGTCTAAATTCCCCTGAGCCAGCGTCCATGGTTACAAGCAACATCGAATAAACTGAAACCCCACTTTCCCTAGCTTTAAGGTCCCCCTGATCCCTGGCATTCTGAAAAGTCCCCTCTTGAGATGTTTCATGGCGTCCCAAAGAGCACCACCCACACGTTCGTTCGGCCGGTGGGGCTCTTGATTCCCATTACCAACACCCTGACTGGGGTCGTCCTGGACCTGCTGATGGCCCGACCAGGTGGCCGGAGGTTTCCGTGCCCCCGCCCTGCCCCTGAGCAGGCAGACGGCAGCCTGGTTTCTGGCCAAACCAGTAGAGTCCTCCTTCCCAACGGGGTCCACAGCTCTCCCAAGCAACGCTCCCTCGGGACCTGGCTTCCTACATCTCCTCTGTAAGTTGCTGGTTCTGCTCCTTTCTCCCCTGGACAGTCAGAAAGTCGGAAGGTCCCTGCTGTCCCTTTCCCTTTGGTACCTTGTTTCCAGGGCTCCTGTCTCTGGCCCATCAGCTCTGCCGCGTTCGCTCCCTTTACCTTTGAGCCGCGTCTCCCAAAGGCTCTCCCTTTACCCAAAGTGTACCACCAAGCCAACACAGAGCAAAGCCTCCATGCATCGCACTTCACGCAGGTGAGTATCTAGAAGGTTCACCTACTCACGACTTACAAGTAACCTACTTCTGGACCCCAACACAGACCGGGGAGACGTGGGCCTCCCGGGATGTCCCAGCAGGATCTGTGGCTCTGTCCTCCACATACGAAGCCCTGTCTTTTCCGGCAGAGCTGAAATGTGATCCTTGAAACGCGTTCCTTTGAAGGTCCGGCTCAGCCCAAATTCTGGGACAGCCCCAGTGAGCAGGAAAAGCAGGGAGGGCTGTAGGGAGGTCCAGTCCCTCCAGAAAGCAAAATATCAAGCGAACGTTGCTGCTTTTGAGCCCTTCTGGTGCTCAAGGGCTTCGCTGAATCCTGGGCGTATCCAAACGTGCTCATCTCCCTCAATGCACACGATCGGATCGCACCTCTGCTTTGCTGCCCTGATACGGAGGGGGGGGTGTCTCTTTGCCCCCTCCTCCCTGTCCCTCACCCAGACAGAAGCCAGGATGTGGGGTCGCTGCTCGGACAGCCTGTTCACATCCTGCCTGCCCCCCTCCCTGTATCGCACCTGTGACCGCAAGAGAGCTTCCGGCTCCCAGAGGTGGACAGCATAGAGCCAAAGGCCTCTCTGCACCTGAGCCGCCATCGTGCCCCCTGCACGCAGCATGCGTCTGCTCCCTCACCCCCTCCTCCCCCACAGTTCCAGGACCGGGTCAGATTCCCAGGCCCTGGTCTGAAAGCGACCCCCCAGTGAGACCCCAGGGGCCTCACGCCTGGAACTGCCCTGCCAGGGAGGTCTCTGCACCTCCTGAGTCCTACTCTGAGTGCCAGCAAAACAGTCCGGGCCCTTCAGGGACGGTTTACAAGGTTGCTTATGTGTGTGTGAGGCTTGCCCGCTGCCCCCCCACAGCCACTGCACAGCTCACCTCCAACCCCGGCTTTCCTCCTCGTCACACGCAGGTACACACTGGGCCTAGAACACGGGAGTCGCTTCCTAAGTGCCGGGGCTGGTTGTCTGTATGATGATCAGAAACCCATACTTGAACTGTTTGTCTTCGAGAGAGCACAAGTGGCAGAGGGGCAGAGAGAGGGGGACAGAGGATCCGAAGCGGGCTCTGCTCTGACACGGGGCTCGAACTCACGCACCTCGAGATCATGACCTGAGCCAAAGTCGGACGCTCCACCGACTGAGACACCCAGGTGCCCCAGAAAGCCATACTTTAAAAAATGTTTTGGGGACCAGAAATTCCAAATGCTTTGTCCACTTAAATTTCCTAGCACTCAAGGGGAATCAAGGGGAAAAGGGTAAGAAGCCATGGAGAGTCGCCACCTGCTGTCTTCTGTGTCAGTCTCATCGGCAGCCTGGGATTCAAGTTCGTTCTTCGCTCTCCCTTCTCCCCACTTCCCCCTGAAGCTGCTTTTCTAGGCTTGTGCTAATTGGCTACTAAGATGTAATTCATTCCGACTAAGGTGCTGATGGGTAGTTAATTGATGCGTTACTCTTTCTGGAAAACGGCTGCATTTACCTGTGGCTTTCATGCCTCACATCCAAAAAGGGACTAATGTCCATTTTAGTCTCTGACACACAGCCTGACCTTTAATTTTCCACTCCCAAGGCATTTGCATTTGAAAAAGGAACTCTTTTTTCAAATATTTATTTATTTATTTTGAGGGAGGGAGGGAGAGAGAGAGAGAGAGAGAGAGAGAGAGAGAGAGAGAGAATCTCAAGCAGGCTCCATGCATCAGCACAGAGCCCAATGCAGGGGCTCAAACCCACAAACCATGAGATCATGACCTCAGCAGAAACCAAGAGTCAGACGCTCAACTGACTGAGCCACCCACTGGAGCCCCTGAAAAGGGAACTCTTGGTGCCTCACTACAAAGCTGTAATCCTCGAGACAGTACGGTATGGGCACAAACAGACACTCAGATCAATGGAACAGAATAGAGACTCCAGAATTGGACCCACAAACGTATGGCCAACCGATCTGTGACAAAGCAGGAAAGAATATCCAGTGGAATAAAGACAGTCTCTTTAGCAAATGGTGCTGGGAGAACTGGACAGCAACACGCAGAAGAATGAAACTAGACCACTTTCTTACACTATATGCAAAAATAAACTCAAAACGGATAAAGGACCTGAACGTGAGACAGGAAACCATCAAAACCCTAGAGGAGAAACTAGGCAACAACCTCCTTGACCTCAGCCACGGCAACTTCTAACTCGACACGTCTCAGGAGGCAAGGAAATTAAAAGCAGAAAGGAATTCTTGGTGTCAAGAGATCTTAAAGAGAGCTATGGGTCTGCGTCAGGGGTAGTGAGGATTTGGGGTGGAGCTTCATTAAGTTAAACCTCATCAATTATTTGTAAGGTGGACTGTATTTCATGCAGTGGTACCATTTCTGTATTTCCAGTAGCTTCTCAGCAAGACAGGCATTTAAAAGGCAATTGAGGGGGCACACGGGTGGCTCAGTCGGTTAAGCGGCCGACTTCGGCTCAGGTCATGATCTCGCGGTCCGTGAGTTCGAGCCCCGTGTCGGGCTCTGTGCTGACCGCTCGGAGCCGGGAGCCTGTTTCCGATTCTGTGTCTCCCTCTCTCTGACCCTCCCCCGTTCATGCTCTGTCTCTCTCTGCCTCAAAAATAAATAAACGTTAAAAAAATTTTAAAAGGCAATTGGTCAGTGGAAGGGAATACTTGTAGAAATAGCCCCAGAACATTGCTGAGATCCAATTCAAAATGTTCACAGATGAACAGAGAAACACAAACCGAAAGGACTCAGTTCCACAGCGCCTGGAATCTTACAGCTCAGTGGCCCCCTCCCTGTCTGCTGGCAGTCACTGCCCCCAGAAAGGCCTCCCCCACCCCTGATGGCCCACTGTAGCTCCTTGGGTGTGGACACAAGCATCCAGGCACGGGCTGGGGAGGCGTTTTAATGTCCCTCAAACCACGGTATGTACCCACTTGAGCCCAGGGCTGGAGGCTGTTGGAAAGCAATGGAAAGAACAAGAGACATAAATGTTTGAAATATTTGCAACGTTCAAAGAGCCCCGGAAGAAAGAGAAGGGGAATCTGAAAACTGTGTAGAACATCTACCTCTAGCCCCCAGTCCACAGCTGGAGAATGAAGAAATCAATCGAATTCTTACTCAGAAACATCCTCCCATCATCCCCCACCCCATCAGAACTCACGGCCCCATTTTCCATCAGGAATCTGCTGTGTTCTAGACCTAATATGGTGAATCAATCACGCCCCCGAGATGTTAGAGCGATCATGGTTTGATGTGTTTATCTCTCCTGCTAGCATTGCTTTTTTTTTTTTTTTTTTCTAATGTTTTATTTATTTGTGCTTTAATCCAGTGGTTTCAGTGATTTAGGTCAGTGGCTGTCAAACATCAGTTTGCAGCGGGATTTGCCTGCAAGACTTGCTTAGCACAGATTTTTCCACGCCACCGCCGGAGTTTCTGATTCTGGCATGAGGTCCGAAAATTTGCATTCCGACACATTTCCCGGTGATGCCTGTCCAGACGCTGCTCTTTTAAAAACACTTGTTTAAGTCACAGGAGTTCCACAGGCTGTGGGAGGAGGCAGCCCGGGATTATTTTAAGGGGAAATAAGGCAATGTGAGAACTGGATCCGACCCATTAATAAAACAACAGAATGCTAATTACTGGGCATTTACTGTCAATTGTCATGCTGTGTGCAGGGCAGTTGACCAAAATCAACATAGGGTTCTTCCATAAAAAAACATCCAAATGGAAAGTGTGGGACCTGGGCTCCAGCTCTGTTTCTCTGACCGAGAATGCACTTCCCCCTGGTGGCCACACCCTCCGGGTCTCCCTCCACCAGGTGACCCACACCTACACGGGCACCTGCACCCAGGACCCCCACCCTCACCCCCCGCCAGCAACCCATGCTTACTCCTCCCCTTTATTTTTATTGTTTAAAGTTTTTATTGTAATTCCAGTTAGTTAACTTACAGTATAATATTAGTTTCAGGTGTATGATATAGTGACCCATCACTTCATACAACACCTGGTGCTCATCACAAGTGCATCCTTAACCCCCATCACCTGTTTCCCTCTCCCCCCCCCCCCTTCTGGTAATCATGTTTGTTCTCTGTAGTTAAGAATCTATTTCTTGGTTTCTCTCTCTCTTTTTTTCCTTTGTTCTTTCGTTTGGTTTCTTAAATTCCACGTGGGAGTGAAATCATATAGTATTTGTCTTTCTCTGATTGACTTCTTTCCCTCAGCATAAATGCTCTCGCTCCTAATGCCTCCCCTTTAGATGGCAGGGAAGCTAAAACTCAAAACCAACTGGGAGCCTGGTGGACAGGTGCTCCCCCCTTGCCACTGTCCTCCCAGAGCCACCTGCTATGATGAGCACGTGGGGTTTAAAATGGGTGGGAGCACCTGGGTGGCTCAGTCGGTTGAGTGTCCGACTTTGGCTTGGGTCATGATCTCACAGTTTGTGAGTGTGAGTTCGGTTGGGCTCTGTGCTGACAGCTCAGAGCCTGGAGCCTGCTTCGGACTCTGTGTCTCCTTCTCTCTGCCCCTACGTTCTCTCGAGCGCACTCTCAAAAATAAACAAACATTAAAAAAAGAATGAATTAATAAACACTTTCAAATGTTCTCATTTTAATTCTAATACGATAAATAGCACGTGACGTAACCCACATGAGCAGAGTATGAGCCACGGGAACCCTCATCCCTTGGCCATCAACACCCTCACTGAGATTACAGTGACTTCTCTTGTTCAAATTCACAGCTGCACATGGTCAGGGGAGTAGCATCATCCTTCAGCTTGTTTGTTTTTGTTTATTTTTCACCTCAGTGAAATGAAATGAGATACATGCATGAAAGCCATCCTAAAGTGCAAATGCCCTGTGAGTTCCTCTTTACAGCAAGATGAAGAGATTCCGCAAGGAAGGGTGCGGCCACAGAACGGCTGGGGAGACGGAGGGCAGGCAGGGCAGCACACGGGGGTCGTCCCGTGAGCCCTCCTATGTCACGATGGCACCGGCAGGTACCATACGCCCAGTTAAATTTGAATTTCAAGGGGCGCCTGGGTGGCGCAGTCGGTTAAGCGTCCGACTTCAGCCAGGTCACGATCTCGCGGTCCGTGAGTTCGAGCCCCGCGTCAGGCTCTGGGCTGATGGCTCAGAGCCTGGAGCCTGTTTCCGATTCTGTGTCTCCCTCTCTCTCTGCCCCTCCCCCGTTCATGCTCTGTCTCTCTCTGTCCCAAAAATAAAATTTGAATTTCGACAAACAACAAGTATCTTATGTGTTGTGTGTTCAAATACTGCGTGGGCCATACTTGCACTAAAACACGATTTCGTTGTTTTTCTGAACTCCACTTTAACTGGATGCCCTGTGTTTTTCTTTGCTAAATCTGAAAACCCTAGCTGCTTGAGAATAGACCTTTTATGGCTCAACAAGCAATTTTTGCTTTATGCATTGTGTTCCAAAGTATCGCTTCCATTTAGGACTCCACAACTTGTAAGAAAATACAGAACCCAGTTTAATTTTAAGAGACTGTGCAGGGACGCCTGGGTGGCTCAGTCGGTTGAGCGTCCGACTCTGGCTCAGGTCGTGATCTCGTGGTCCGTGAGTGCGAGCCTTGCGTCGGGCTCTGTGCTGACACGGCTCAGAGCCTGGAGCCTGTTTCGGATTCTGTGTCTCCCTCTCTCTCTCTAACCGTCCCGTGTGCATGCTCTGTCTCTGTCTCAAAAAAATAAATAAACGTTAAAAAAAAATTTAAAGAGACGGTGCAAAAAGAATGCTTTGATAAGCATGTCACGGATGAAAACGTTTTGCAATCTTTTTTTTACCCCAGTAGAATCTGTTGTCAGGTGATGTGCCCCATTTATTTAGTTGTTTTGCCCTTAAATATATGGTTCATACTCTTGCTCATCCATCTGTCTCTCTTTTTTATTTATTTTTTGTAATGTTTCCACATCCCTTTGGCTTAAATCACATAACGAGAGAGCACATTAATCCTCTAACTAGTGCATTCATTCCATTCGATTCAACAGGCAAGGAAGGGTGTCAAGTCTGTGACGGGCACTCTGCTCGGGGCTGGAAATGTCAGCGTCAAATAACACATAAAAGTCTCTCTGAGTGGACGTGACTTCCCAGTGTGGGGAGACAGACTACGGACACGTCACAGATCACGTGGTGTCAATACTGCCGAGAATCGTAAACTTGGGTTAAGAGCTTGGCAACGTCAGGGTGTGGGTGGAGTCGGTATTTCGGATGACAATGGAGGAAGGTCCCACTACCAACAGGGTATCTGGGCCACCTAAAGGAAGTGAGAGGATGAGCATTAGGACGTTCAGGGGAGCAGCCCTGGAGGGAGGGGAAACAGCAGGTGCGAGGGCCCTCAAAGTTGGGTTAGGAAACGGCCAGGAAGCCAGTGGGGCTGGGCACCGTGAGAGAGAGAGAGAGGATGGTGGGAAATGAAGTGAGTCGCCAGAAAAAGGAGAATGCGGCATAGACAGTGGAGACATATGCGGTGTCTCTTAGACCATCATAAGGACTCAGGGCTTTGCTCTGGGTCAGACAGGAAACTGTTAGTGGTTCTGACTTACACAGGTGAATGACCACTCTGCATGCTGGGGCCCGGAGAATGGAGGCAGGGAGGCCAGACAGGAAATCACGGCGGAGGTCATGGAGATGTAGTCCAGGCGGCAGCAGGGAGGGAGGTCGGCGCCCAGCTCTGGATGGCGCTTGGAATGTGGGAGAAAAGGGGCACCCGGGGTTTGGGGCATCCAATATCTGAAAGGGGGGAGCTGCGTTTCTTGAGATGAGGAAGACGAAGGAGGGAGAGGTTGCTTGGTTTGCGAACAGAGGAGGTTCATACATGCTCAGGTTCATACATAACAAAGCAGAGATGCCTGCCACATGTCCCAGCCAAGGGTACAATATACCCTTGAACAACATGGGTTTGAACTGCCCGGGTCCACTTATACATGGATTTTTTTTTTTTTCTTGGATAAATACAGTAAGTACTGTAAATGCATTTCCTTTCCTTATGATTTTCTTAATACTTTCTTTCCTTTAGCTTACTTTATTGTAAGAATGCAGTGTATAATACACATAATGTATAAAATATGTGTTGATGATCTGTTTATGTCCTCAGTAAGGCTTCTGGTCAACAGTAAGCTCTTCGTAGTTATGTTTTTGGGGAGCCAAAACTTTACCCAGGTTTTTGACTGTGCAGGGAGGGGTCAATGTATTGTCGTTCAAGGGTCAGCTGTATATACCAGCTCATGGGTTCCTTCTGAGACCTTCTCCTTGGTTAGTAGACGTCCAGTTTCTCCCTGCGTCCTCACATGGTCAACCCTCTGGGTGTGTCTGTGTTCTGCCAGTTCTCTTCATTATGGACTCCAGTCAGATTGGATTCGGACCTCCCCTCCATGACCTCACTTAACCTCAATCGCCTTTTAAAAGGCCCTGTCTCCAAATATAGTCACATTCTGAGGTACTAGGGGATAAGACTTCAGCAGATGAATTCGGGGAGAACACAGTTCAGCCCAGAACAAAATCAGAACTCACTTGTCATTGGGTTTTAGGAGAAACTAGCAAACTTATTGGTTTTGTATCATTTTAAGCATATACCAAATTTTTAATTTTTGAAGACTCTACAATGGGGACGCCTGGGTGGCTCCGTCGGTGAAGCACGGGGCTTCAGCTCAGGTCATGAGCTCACAATTCATGGGTTCGAGCCCTACATTGGGGTCTCTGCTGTCAGCACAGAGCCCGCTTCAGATCCATTGCCCCCTTCGTTCTCTGCCCCTCTCCAGCTCGCCCTCAATCTCACTCAAAAATAAATAAATGTTAAAAAAAGAAGAAAAAACTTTATGATATATACTATTATGTCAAGACAGAATAAACTCAACATTTCACTCATCTGTGGCCTGCAAGGTTTGTAATTTATTTGAGCCTAGAAAAAGACTAGAGTAGTAGGCTAAAGATCAATTTTTTGTGGGCCTTGGAGAACTGACTTGGGGTAGGGAGTGTCGTGTTACACCTCAAATGAAGGAGAAGCCCCTTGAGAAAAGGCCGCTTACGGAGAGGACAGGTGGCAGGACAGACCCCTTTCATCACATCCCCTAAAGGTGCCAGACACTTCCATACCCTCTCTCTGTTTCTATGCCATAGTCTTCAATGTCATAAATGGTGGGTATCTTCCCTCGCTCCGACCCCGGTGTCTACAAAAACTTTGAGGGCATTAATCGAGTTCCTAAATCATGAAAATAAACCCCAAAATGAAAGGTTTTGAACAACATGAGCCAGTTTTTCAAGAAGTCGGGCACACATCTTAGCATCTCATCCATTTCTCCCATTTGGTATTTAGTTAAACGCTCTAGAGACTCATTCCATCCTTGGACCGTAAGTAGCAGATCATATAACCACGGCAGGGAAACCGGGCCACAGTGTAGTCGAAGCAGACTTTCCAAGGACAGCTATGAAATTGGCTCAAGTATCTGAGGGCACACCAGCTACGCTATGCTGTGTGGCTTCTGCTGACGTAGGCTGTTCCTCATCATGAGAGCTGGGGATTAGGAAAATCTAAAACATGCCGATCAGGGTTCCAAAGGCAAACAGGTCGTAAGTGGTTCCGGCCTCCAATGACTCCAATTAAAGCTTGAAATTGTAAGCCATTTTTTTCCTCAATGGCAAATCCAATTTTATAAGACAGCACTCAAGGGCTATTTAAAGGGATTTCCACAAAATGCTCACTCCGCAGAGGTTCAAATGTCGTTGGGTATTAGCTGAGCCCTTGACAAGGCATAAGCCCATGAACTCTGAGCAAAATTCAGGTAATTTCTGAGTCCGATGGAATAAACTATGTTAACATGTGAAGCTTCTGTATATCACAAACTAATGTTATTTTATATGTTTAAGATGTCAATTCAGTATTGAGGGAATCAACGTCTTCCCATAAATTTTTCTGGCAATTAAGAGTGGGTCTCAGGCATAGGATAACACTTGTCACATATATATTTAAATTGAGAGACCAGCACATTTAAAGGACATCAGCTATATGGAGATGTATTGCCACTGACTACCAATAGCTTTGTGGTTGAAATCTGCTGTGTACTTCCCACTATACTAGTGCAGATGCCACATGAAGGTACAGAGTCACTATCGTTATGAAAATTTTAAATTCACTTCAGGAAGACACGCACGCAAAAACCCAGAGGCACACAGACACACAGAAACACACACAGACACGGAGACCTACATACATCATATATTGTATAATAATCTACTTCTAACGCTCCAGCTGAGAAATCAACAATGTAAACGTTTAGGGGTTTCCTAAGATCTAGGCTATAGCTAGGGACTGCTCTGTCTGGAATGTAATTTCAGCCAGAATGCTTTTCTGTAGGAAGGGTTTAATTCATTCATTCATTCATTCATTCATTCATTTATTAATGTATTTAAAATGTTCATTTATTTATTTTGAGAGAGACAGAGAACGTGAGTGGAGGAGGGAGGGAGAGAGAGAGAGAGAGAGAGAGAGAGAGAGAGAGAGACAAATTGCAAAGCAGGGTCCAGGCTCTGAGCTGCCAGCACAGAGCCCGACGTGGGGCTTGAACCCACGAACCATGAGATTATGACCTGGGCCGAGGTCAGATGCTTAACCTACTGAGCCACCCAGGTGCCCCTGTAGGAAGGGTTTTCACCAGCAGCGCTGTGGCCTGGAATTTCCCAGACAGGAACTGGTTCCCAGCTCTGGACTTCCTGGCTGGTCTTGACTATTTCATTTAACCTCTGTCAGGAAGCGGCTGACTTGTCAGCCCATTGTTAGAAGCCAAGAGACATTACTATGCGCTGATGGTTTTCAGCTGAAAATCTTCCGGGAAGAAAATCAGAACCATTTTCGTTATCCCTTGGCCAAAGCCAGAATCGAGTGGTTTGGATTTTGTGTTATAAAAAAAGTGGGGAGAAGGTTAGGCTGGAGAGGGGGAGGAAGAAGGCAGGAGAAGCAGAAAACAATGACGAGGAGTGTCCTTTAAAAGCTACGACATGGCTTGCCTTTCCTAAACTGTAATGACAGCCTTGGACGACTTCCAAAAGTAGACCCCAGTGACTGCCTGTGGTTGGACCACTTACTTTTCAGTCTACACAGGTCGTGCAGGGTCAAAAAGGTTTACATAAATTAATAAATATCATAGAAGATGAGAAATCCAGCCCCATGAGACCAGATCCCTGGCATTGTCTTTGACTAGAGTACTAAGAACAATAATGAAGACAGGTAACCATCTTGCTTGTGTCTAAAAATTTAGACATTAACTTTCTTCTCATGTCCGAAGAGCACTTAAACAAGTTTATTTATTTATTTTGAGAGAGAGAGAGAGAGAGAGAGGGAGAGAAAGAATCCCAAGCAGACTCTGGAGCTGTCAGCATGGAGCCCAACTCAGGGCTCAAACCCACGAAGCTGTGAGATCATGACCTGAGCTGAAACCGAGAGTTGGACGCCTAACCAACTGAGCCACCCAGGCGTCCCTGAAGAGAATTTTTAATGACATTGGCATTGGAATGTAGGAGGTGCTTGACTTTATCACTTCGCTGCCTTGCACCTTAGGCTCCAGGAGTTCCTGCATTCTTAGCTTAATGGCCAGGAGCCTCACTGTAAGGTATTACTACCCAGATTGTTCTCTCTTGGGCAGGATTCAGTTTCTCTCGCCCCACTCTCCTGCCACATTCAATCTCCGAGAAGCCCTAAGAACACCACGGTCGAGATGCCAAAATTAAGGCACCGGATGGACAGCAGAACGTAGAGTTAATACAGTCATCAGTCATTGACACATGAAACCACAATGACAATAATGACTGGCTTATCATAAAGGATCTGCTCCATGCCCGCACCGTGCTAGCCACAGTTCATGCTTTCTATTATTCAGCACTCAGGAAAGCTTGCTTGCTGCAGGTTCCAGCTTTCTTTGTTTCACACATGGAGGCAACAGAGACCATGAAACACTGAAGTGCATGCTCTCGGTCACGCACTTCAAACATATTTCACCAGGGTAATAGCTCCTCATTAGAGAGGCTTGAAGTCAAGAGCTCAGTGAACAAATTAATGCATCTTCCGGTCTCAGTCAGGAGTTCCCTGCTAGAAAACTGACTGTTTTGAGCCATTCACACAAAGACTTGAGAGTTCAAAATGCACACGCAACCGTTATCTGAAGAAAGGACGCTGGAACGGAGACGACAAATTAGTGTTTCGATATTTAACTATCGGTGTGAATTTTAGACCCTGGACAGACCTCGCTTTTAATGCGCTTTTGAGTCCTACCCCATACCGTTGCCTACACAGGAACAGCTTTGACGACGAGGGTCCGTGTCACCAGAGGACTCGGCAGGATGAAAAGAAGGGCACAGCTGGGTTTTCTTGCAAAAACCCGACACCCGGCGCTCACCCACTCAGCAAACTGAAGGGAGTTTTTCCGAAATCTCTGCTTTCACTCTGCTTCTCTCCCCTTTCATTAGAATTGAAAAAGGGAAGGCCAAGTTGCAAAGGGATGCCAGGCTGTCGGATGCAGGGGCATAATTAAGGCTTCAAAACAACACAGTGACTTTAAGAAGGTCACACGAGAGCCGGGCCCGGACGAGGGTGGGTTGAGGAGTAAGAAGCTCCCATCAATCATGTTAATCACATACTTTGCCCGACTTAAGTATGATGAAATTAAATGACAAAAAATAACAAACGCCAGGGGGGTTCTGCAATTGCCAGGAGAGCCACAGGAGAGTCGGTAGGAATTGAACAGCTATCTGCAAATCTACGTCAGGGACAAGAAAGAACAACTTTCCTTGTGCTCTAGAGCAACAGTCTATAAACATTATTGATGGTGCGGCCCCTCGCTAAGAAAAGGCTTGAGCCGGCAACCGCCATTCGTGTTTGCGCACTTATTGGAAGAAATATCCACAAGTGTTCCCGTTTACGAGAGTTCATAACAGAGATCCTGGAGCGGAAATCTATGTCCGGGTTTGGGTCTCCGTTCTGCCTCCTGTTGGTGGTAGACTTCGGTCATTCATTAACCCAATTGTGCCTTCCCTTAAGCATCTATGAAATGAGAATGACAGTGAGAATGGCACTAATATTTGATGTGAGAATTAAACTGGTTGATACACAGAAGTCTCTCCGAGCGGTGCCTGGCACAAAATGCATAGTATAGAATGTTAGCGGTTATTATAACTATCATATAATTAATTACATAATTATAATTATATATTTATATATCTAGAATACAGTTATAATTAAGAGTGGGTTCACAATATAGTTATGATAATTGCTCTATATAATTAATTACATCTAATATATCCTATATTAATAATACCGTAAATATCTTTTTTCTTATGATTTTCTTTTCTCTAGCTTACTTAAGAATGCAGTATATAAGGCATATAATTTACAGAATATATATTAACCAACTGTATTATGGGCAAAACTCAACAAAAGGTTATTAGTTAAATCTGGAGGGAGTCAAAGGTTATATGCAGAGTTTTGACGGGGCAGGGGGTCAGTGCCCGCACCCCTCATAATGTTCAAGGGTCAACTGTATATTAAATATTATACTATTTAAATATGCATATATTTTCATGTGTTTATTTGTATATATACATGAAAAGAGAGATTTTTAAAGGATGAGTTAAACCTAAGTAGAAATATAGCTTGTAATGTTTTCCTCTAGCACACCAACGGATGACGAGGATGCCAACCGGTGAGTGAGCATTCTAGTCTGGACACCGTCTCTCTATATCAGGAACCGGCAAATGTCATCTAGAAAGGGCCAGATCGCAGATATTTTAGTGTCTACAGGTCACACAGTCTTTGAGGCAAATGCTCACCTCTGCCATTGTAGCACAAAAAACAGCCATGTGTGATTTACAAATGAATGGGCTTGGATGTGTTCCAATAAAACTTTATTTACAAAAATAGGTGTCAAGCCAGGTTGCACCCAAGGTACATAGTTTTCCCAACCTTCTTGAGAAGAAAGAAATAGGACAAATATATATAGGTCATAGGGAGTCAGCTCATCAAGAACAAGATATAATGCAGCAATGTTAGCTCTCTTGTTAATGAACTTCCCAGTACTGAAATTATTTAAGCAGAAGCCGGAGGAGTATCTCCCACAGATGATTTCATAGGAATTCTGAGTTAGGTAGGTGAAGCTAGACACAGAGACTTTATAGATCCTTCCAAACCTAAGACTAATTGTTTTTATTCTCAGTAATGTTTACCTTTTTGTAAATCCTAGCATAGAGAGTCAACTGATTGTTGACAGGGCACCAATGATACACAATGGGTAAAGGATATTTTCTTCAATAAACATCATGTTGGGAAAACTGGATATCCACAGGAAAAATATTAAAATTGGACCTTACCCTGCACCATATACAAAAATCAACTCAAAGGTTAAAGACTTAAATGTAAGACTGGAAAAGTAAAACTTCTAGAAGAAAACATAGGGCAGAGCTCTATGACGTTGGCTGGGACGTCATGGCTGTGTGGCCATGATATTTTTGGTAAGACGCCGAACACTCAGGCAATAAAAGCAAAAATAAACAAGTGGGACTACAATAAAATAAAATGCTTCTATTTCCCAGTATGGGAAATAATCAACAGCGACTCTTCAATTTGCCCCCCCCTTCTCTGCCTTTCTCTCAATGGATACTTGAGATGTGCAGATATTCATATATTCCATGGCAGCCTCAGACTTTTGCTTTTCTTATTAGGAAAAAAAAAAAAAGCCACTGAATTTCTTTGGGGCTTTGGAAGCTATCTCTTTCTCTTTCTGTGCCCCCAAACGGGCCTGGGCACTCTTTCCATAGTGTCAACTTTTGCTCTCTTGGTTTTACCTTTGTCCTCACCTCCTACCCACAAGGCAGGGACCAATGTAACCATGGCAACAGGCAGGTGGGATTCACGCTCCATATCCTCATGAAGAAGTCTCTAATTTCTCTGTGTCTGGCTGTCTAGAGGTCATTCAGATCCGTCTGAAGACATTAGAAGCTGTCTCAAGGGAGGAGAAGCATGCTTTTTGTGGCAGTGTTTTCTGAACTATAGGTGCTGCGTCCTTTTCAGTGATGTTTATTTATTTTTGACAGAGAGAGAGAGAGAGAGACAGAGACAGAGACAGAGCATGAGCGGGGGAGGGGCAGAGAGAGAGGGAGACACAGAATCCAAAGCAGGCTCCAGGCTCTGAGCTGTCAGCACAGAGCCCGACGCGGGGCTCGAACTCACGAACTGCGAGATCATGACCTGAGCCGAAGTCGGACGCTCAACCGACTGAGCCACGCAGGCACCCTGAGAAAAACCATGTTTAATTACCTGGTAGTTTCTAGACGATGCATGTGTTATGAACAGTAAGTAGGCAAATGTTCCCCTTCTGATGATGAACTCTTATATTATTGAGGCAAAGGGAAAAGACAGCACAGATGTCCTTCCATACATGTTAACCACCAAAATTCCACTTCGCTTCCCATCCGAACGTTGTTCGCAAAGAATTTTGCCAAGTGTCTGCCAGATGTTATTTTTTGTCTGTCCCATAACATTTCAAAAAATGTGTTTCAAGTCCTAATTTGCTGATGGGGAAATTAAGGGTTAGGAGATTAAGTGATTCCCCCAAAGGTGATATGGCCGATAAGGGACAGAACTACCAGGTTTACTATTACGCCTAAAAGCTGTCTTAAATCTTCAGTCCAGAGAGAAGGAAGAAAGAGAAGGTAGGCAGGCAGAGGAAAGCCATGATCTGTGACGTAGGAGTAAGGGCATCGTGTTGGGATGTGAGAAATTCTCGTTTCCTTTCTTCACCTCATCGTTGAGGTCGAGTGCTAAGAATAATGCCTTACCATGGTAAGGACATAATGAGATTTAGGATTTACTATCTGATTTAAGTCTGACATTTACACGCCCAATTTTACCATTAAGGAAATGGGTTTTTAAAAAGATTAAGTAATTGTTTCAGACTCACAATCCTTGCAAATTACAGAGCCAGGATTAGAAACCGAAGCTATAATCCAGACCATGGGTTTCGACTTGCTTCTTTTGTAATAATCCTTTACAGGACTTTATCTGAGTTTACAGACCCTAAGCCCTAAGAAGATTATGATATGTCATCCTCCACGCACATTAATTCAAATTCAAACACTGCTAAGATACAGAGAGACCGATAAAGTTCTGATTTGACACTCATTTTCTTGAAACATCAAATATTGAATTATTTTAAATACTTTTTTTCTCCCTTTTTCTGTTTGACCAATTCCTTCCACTTTCGTGTAGTCAGCCTCTTCAGAAGTCCACATCTGTCTCTACAGTCCCCAACGTAAATTGATCATCACCCTGTTGGAAGATTTGCACACCCCAGGTCAAGCAGACTGAAACCCACTAAGGATGAATGGAGTCCTGGGGACCTCTGCTGGCACCTACCACGAGCTTCCTGTTCACCCTTCTCAGCCAGTGTAGACGTGTTGACCATGCAATGGCTTTGCTGACTTTTCCTTGTGGTCTCTGCTCCCCTGCCTTTGACCTTTGTCTTCCTAAGAGTTGTTTGCCACATTTCTTCTGCCACACCAGTATGGGGGCATCAGTTTGGGAGACTGACTGCCCCCCGTTCCTTACTTAGTGTCTCACCATTCACCATCTGCATATATGGTCCTTCATTTGCCCTCTGGTCTCTTCTGTCACCTCTCCCTTTCCCAGAGTGGCTTTGCTCCAGGTCTGCAGTCCCATGGCAGCCTCGTGGAGAATCCCAGTAGGTTATTTTTCTACCAGCTGTGCTCTTCCACTCTCGTAGGGCTGGCCCAAATGGGCTCCGACAACGTTTTCCCATAGTGGAATTCAGGATCCCAGATCAAACATATTTATATCTTTATTTTACTTCACTGTTTAGAGAACAACCATTATTGACTATGTTTTGATAGCGGTTGTGGCCCATTTTGTCTACTTGCTGCCATATGCTGTCCGGCCAGGGAAATGAGGCAGATACAAAGAGTAGATAATTATGGATTGCCAAAGCTGGGAGAAAGTTTATTTTTTCATTTTTTTCAAGTTTGGATTTTGTTCTCGAGAAAGAGAGAGAGATCATGAGCAGGGGAGAGGGGGAGAGAGGGAGAGAGAGACAGAATCTCAAGCAGGCTCCACACTGAGCACGGGGCTCGATCTCACGACTGTGAGATCATGACTTGAGCCAAAATCAAGAGTTGGACGCTTAACCGATTGAGTCACCCAGGAGCCCCTAGCTGGGAGAAAGTTTACATTTATTTATTTTTTGAGAGACATAGAGAGACAGAACACAAGTTGGGGAAGGGCAGAGAGAGAAGGAGACACAGAATCCGAAGCAGGCTCCAGGCTCCGAGCTGTCAGCGCAGAGCCCGACGCGGGGCTCGAACTCACAAACCGCGAGATCGTGACCTGAGCCGAAGGTGGACGCTTAACCGACTGAGCCACCCAGGCGCCCCGAAAGTTTAGATGGTTTTATAAAGTTCTCTGCTTTTATAGCTGAGAAAAATAGGGCTGACTCGATCAGATGTATACAACCAAATTTTAGGGAGCTTCAACACTGATATCCCGAAAGGCAGTCTGACATCACCGAACACAGCCTATGTTCCCTTCGGCAAGACAGTGACAGGTGTCATCTGTAGTTGCTGTCCGTCCTTCTTTCTACTTTTGGAAACCAGAACATATTTTTAGCTCCCCACAACCCCACTTCCGCCTCTCCAAACAAATACACCAGCCCCCCACACCCCTCTTTCCAACACCCTCTCCCGGCCGAAATGAAATTAAAATATAGTAATACTTCAGCTTGGGTTTGGTTTCCAGAAAAACCAGCTCCTTTGGCCAGCTCCTTTGTTACCCACTCCAGGAAACATAATGCTTAATCCTTTTCATGGTAGAAATATCAGACAGTGTGGCCAGTCTTTGAAGACGAGCTCTTTGTCAGAGAAGCCTTCCGATCACAAGTGATAATCGACCACACCCATTAACAGATCCTCAGCAACATAGCTACCCGCCCATGTGCACAGAGCCCCCCGTCAGCGTCTGGTGATAGTGGATATACCACATGGACAGATACAGGAGCGACTAGATGGAAACATTCCCCAAGCTTCAGTCGTGCCGTGTGGGCACCATCTCTAACTGGAAAGGAAGGAAAATGCCATAGCAGGGATAACACACATGACCCTTCCCCTCCCTCGTGCTCCCTCCACGATGACACCAACACGGGAGCACAGCTCAGTTTGTAAGTATAGCTTCCAAGTGACATTAGGGCAATTAGCAGGAAGACCGTGGAGAGAAGACTAATTTGCCCTTTATTCGGGGCATTTTTTTTTTTAAACTCTTTCTTTGACTTGAAGATGATATGGGGGGAGGTGTCAGGCTACTATTTTCTTAGCCTTTACATTAAAATAGAGGGATTTGGGGACCAGTTATTAAATCAGTCTTTGGAGAAAAGACAATGAATTCTAGAAGCCTCGTTTCAGTGTGATTTCACGAAGAAAGGGTTATGCTTCAGTAGCTTGTTAAGAATTCTTTGAATTTCACTGTCACTTAATCAAAGCAACTGTAATGAAATTGCATACAATACAGCAGTGGGGCAATCCCGCTGCTTTGTAACAAGTTTCTCGGTGTCAAATTAAACTTCATTCAAAGGACAGAAGCATGTGATAGTAGCCAAGGGCAAGCAATGTGAGTAGTCCTGCAAACTGGCATGGAATCAGAGCGCCTAGAAGCTAAACTTCCCAACTCTGGAAACGATCTCCAAGACTCTGTCTGCGGGCCCCATGTTTTATAGTCAAAAGTTCCAGAAAGTTGGATTCACAGCCTTAGGACACACAGCCAGGACTGGAAATGAGCTACTAACTCCAAGGACTTTTCCTACGGCCCATGCCTTCCTCTTTCTCAGTAAGAGCACATTCTAACCCCCTCCCCCAGGCTCTGTAAGAGTCTTGGTACAGGATGGAACACCGTTGTTGTTGACATGAATGAGGTGAAGAGTGATCCTGAAAGCCGTAGTTTTCAGGTTGGTAAATTATACTACATAGTGTAACCTCGGCAAAGAATGACAACAAGAATGGGAGGGACCCGGAAGCATTAATTTCAGGGCAGTAGACGCGATTAAGCAAAATTACGTACGGAACTATTTGCTACTGAAGGAAGAACAGAAATAAAATGCCAAAAAAAAAAAAAAAAAAAAAAAAAAGGAATCTATGTTGCATCATACCCAGAGAAAATACTTGCATTGAGAGCTGTCCTGCCTCTCATTTGTTCTTACCGCAGTGTGGAGCTGTCTGGAAATGGTTAATTCTTGCTGTTAATAAATTTAACTATATATAACTCTCTCTATATATATCTATATATAGATATACAGATAGATATACATGCATATAAACAGATAAATAGGTAGACATATAGATAGATACACAGATATATATATATATAGATACAGATATAGATAGATAAATAGATAATTTGGCGAAGCAATGAATGTTTACTGAGGGTTCTTTTTTGTCAGCAACGCCACCATTGAGAAGAAATTCCAAATTCTTTCTGCCTCAATGTTTCCCTCATTTTATCTCTCAACTGCAAATCATAGCAAGGACTCTGTGACCAAAATCCCTTATGCGATGCATGACAACAGAGGCCTCAGCTGGCCGTGACTCACCCAAGGGCTCGTGGCTATTACGAGGTGTGACTGAGCAGGTGACACATTGAGACGTGACAAGGACATATGTAAAGAGACACAGGGATGGACTTTTCTCAGAATCCTCTGCTTCTCAAGGGCTGGGCTTCTACAACCAGCTCAGATAAATCCCAGGCTGGCATGTCGTGGAGAATCGCTGTTATAACATCCAACTGACCCGTCTGTCCAGGCTTCAATCCCCCGACGACTGTCCCCAGTTATTTAAACAGCAAGCGCCAAACGTTACCAGGACAAAGCAGACCCTCCAGGAAGAGGGGCGGATATTACTTGTTCTGAGACCCAGTGTCCTTCCTACCATGGCAGGCTCTCTGGTGCCCAACACCCCCACCCCCATCCCTGTTTGACTTTCCCAGGGCTGCCTAAACCAACTCTCACAAACCGGGTGGCTTAAAAAACAGGACCTTACTGTCTCACGGTTCTGGAGGCCAGACATTAGCAATGAACGTGTCACCAGAGCCACGTTCCCCTGAAGCCTGCGGGGAAGCATCCTTCCTCACCTCTCCTCATGTCCAGAGTTTGCCAGGAGTCCCTGGCCCCTTGGCTGGCAGGTGTACCCTTCCACCCCCCACCACTGAGCTTCCTGTCTCTCTCTCCTCCCGAGTGCCCCGGTCACTGGACGAAGGACTCACCCCCACCCCAACATGCTCCCTTCTCACCTTCACAGACCACACTTGCGATGACCCTGTTTCCAAATAAGGCCACATTCTGAGGTTCTGGAGGCTGGGACTTTACCGTATCTGTTCGAGGGGGTACGGTTCCACGTGTGATGGCGCCACACCTCTCTGGTGGCCCTCACCCACGGCGGGGTGTGGCCGTACCGAAACGCCACGCACCCTGCCTTCACAGGATACCCTGTTTTCTAGCTTGGCCAGCACTTCTGGTCACTTTCCGGCAGCCCTTTGCCCTGAGAAATCTGTACGTTCGCCAAGTGCTGCCTCAAGAGGGCAGCGCAGAGGAGGGTCTGGACAGTCTTCAGATCCAAACTTGCGCAAATCCACAGCTCATCCAGCAGCCGCTCTTGTTAAGAAACGTGGTTAGGTCCACCACAGTCACATGACAGAGGCCACAGGGCAGAAGGCTTTCCGGAGGCACGTTCCGCCTGCCCGTTGGCCGTGCCCTGCGAGCAGGACGCCCGCCCTGGGCTCCCCTCAGGTCAGCCGCGTGCAGCACGGCTCACGCTAACGGGCCACACGTCGTATGCCGGGGCCGTGCTGGGGTGGTCACTGAGCAGTGGTCAGACTCAGCCGTTCCCCTCAGGGAGCCCTCAGTCTAGAAGACAAGTCACATAATGATGTGTGATGGGATGCATTTTATAAATGAAGCACTGAAAGATTAATTTTGCATTCAGAATAAGAAAGGAAACTGGAGAAATGCGTTTTATCTGGATCTGAAGGACAGGAGGAGCTAGCAGAGGAAAGTCCAGTTTGGCCATGATGGGGAAGCCGGTGGGTGACCGGACAAAATAGGAAAAACAGCTCTTTAAAGGCCGTGGGACTGCACGATACAAGGCTGCAATCCTGGTGAGAGAGGAAGCACGGGAAGCGAGTCCCACCTTCACAGCAGCTTCCTGGTGTGGGGGGAGAGGGCCTGGGAAGGAAACAGCAGTGTCACTGGGCAGAGGAAATCCTCGCTGAGGTTCTTAAGATGGCTGGATGGGGTGGCCGGGCACCGGTGAGGGGGAACAGAAAGCGGAAGCGCTAGACGTCTGCGGACATAGCCCCCGAGATCCTTGGCGAGCTCCAAGCCGTGCACAGGGCCATCTACAGAAAGAACAGCAAAGACAGTTACATGGAACCTAAGTGCCGGGCAGAAACGAAAAGTCACACGATGTGGGGAGAGGTTGGAATTGGTGCCTCGCCCAAGAGGAGAGACCTTGGTGAGTTACCCAATTGTGACTCTAGCAAGTCTGCTCTGTAGTAAAAGAAAAACCTGATCAAACACTCCTTAACTAAGCCTGAAACCAAGCCTTAACAAGACAAAAGTGACTCACTTTTACGTAATTTAACTTCCTGCCAAAATGAAACTCCACACTCTTCAGAGGAAGATAACGTCATACAGACACGCTACAATATAGAGCCCACAGTCTCCAGCTGGAAGCAGAAAACTCACCAGATGTCATGACACGTAGGAAAATGTGACTTCTAACAAAGAAATGAGTTACCAGAAATAGATCGAGATTTGGTAGCTTGTATAGTTTTTACGGATTTGCCGATCTTTTCTTCTGCTCTTAAGCCCAGCCAGTTAAGTCTTCATTTCTGGTATTTTGAAATTCAATTCTACATTTTTCAATGTGGTAGAATTTCCTCTTTCTTCCCTTCCTCCCTCTGTTTTCTCCTCCCTCCCTCCCTCCCTTCCTGCCTTCCTTCTTGTTTTTCTTGCTGAAATGTTCCATCTTCTTGCCTAATTTGATCATTCTTCCATTAGGTCTTCAACATATTTGAAAGAGCCATTACCAGTCCTTGTCTGTTAATTCCAAAATCTGGGTGATTTCTGACTCTGCTTCTATTGTCAAATTTTTCTTTGGATTGTGGGTCACATTTTCCTCCTCCGTGTCATACAAGTATTGTTTTTATTGCATGCTGGATATTGTGCCACAAGAGCAGTAGAAACGGAGGTGGAGAACATTCTCCCCTAGGAAAGTTCCTCTTTGCTCTGTCAGGCAACTGGAATAAGGCTCTGGTGTCTTCAAGCCAAGGAGGAGATGATCTGGGTTGGAGCTGGGAAGCCTCTACTGGCTTCTGTTCACCTCTGGCGTCTCGAGAGTGGGATCAGACATCACTCCCTCTCCATAAGCACTTCCGTGTCTCCACATCACATGGTCGTGAGCAATTTCTCTATGTTTCAATCCGGCGTTCTGCTTTCTGCATCACATTTCATTCAGTGAAAATCCTGCAGTGCAGAATTTTTTGGGTCATCGTGCTTGCTTCGTGTTGTGGATCCTTCTCCTGCAGGGTCATTAATTATTCAGCTATTTTCTCCTGAGCCTGCAACACACCAGTGCCTACTTCGGGCTCCTTCTCCCCTGTGTTTCCAGACTTGGCAAATAGCCTGCGGGGATAAAGTGACTGCTTGTGTCTGCCTACCTGGGAAGGCTTTGTTCGGTCTGGAAGATATTTTAGCCCCTCTTCATATCCAATGCTCTTTTAGCTGAAATTTTAAAATTTAACCTATGTTTCTTCAATGTTACAGCAAGACCTGTGACCTCTTTTTATGAGTTTCTACGTCGTCACTAGATGTAGTATTCACCTGGCAGTGTCTTAACTCAGGAATATGCAAGATCCCCAAATTTGTCTTCAACTGTCCCCTAGTAGATATGACGACCATACATGGAAAGTGAGCTAAAGTTGTATTTTCAGAAATTAAAAATTTCTTTAATGTCTTATTTATTTTTGAGAGACAGAGAGAGAGAGAGAGAGAGAGAGAGAGAGAGAGAGAATGAGTGGGGGAGGGGCGGAGAGAAAGAGACACACACGCAGAATCTGAAACGGGCTCCAGGCTCTGAGATGTCAGCACAGAGCCTGACGTGGGGCTCGAACTCGGGAACAACGAGATCATGACCCAGGCTGAAGTCGAACGCCCAACCTATTGAGCCACCCAGGCGCCCCGATTTTCAGAACTTTTATCCCCGTGTCCTCATACATAGGATCAGCGGGTTTGGGGTTGAAAGCAGGACTGGAACGTGTCAGATTTTCTCAGTTTCATCCACCCCCGGGGCCCTCTGCTGCTTGCTGTCCGGGTTAACCGTGAGCCATCACCGCGTCACAGGACGTGAGCACATCAAAATCCCTCACCACCTGCTTGTCTTTTAGAGACTGCTCCTAGAACAGGTTAGTGACCAGCAAGGCTGCTTTCTCCCACCAACTGTGGCCAGCTCCCTATGGGCACGGGCAGTTCATGAGGGCGGCCACAGCTTACTCCCAAGCTGCAGAGTGTGGATATGGTTTCGTCAGTAGGGCCGAAGTGAGTTATCCCGGAAGTACGTCGGCAGTAGTCGTAAGCAGATGCACAAACCTCCTGCTTTGTCTGATAGACTTTTCCAAAGCGTGGTTTTCCATGAAGACTTTTGTTTTATTTGTTTATTTTGAGACAGAGAGAGAGAGAGCAGGGGAGGGGCAGAGAGAAAGGGGGAGAGAGAATCCCAAGCAGGCTCCCCGCCGTCAGCACAGAGATCAACGTGGGGGCTCCAAACCACCAACCGTGAAATCATGACCTGAACCAAAATCAAGGATCGGTCACTCAACCGACGGAGCCCCCCAGGTGCCCCTGGACATCTATATATTCTTAAAGTTTAGAATTATAACATAGGTGAAAATCCAAGCATGGTATTCATCAGGTAATGGAATTTGTTCCTCTTATTTATCTGGATCCACTGTCTTTCTGCATTTCTACCTCCGTTTACTGAAAAGTTAGTGAAAAAGTGACAGGACAATATCTTAACAACTGACTCAAAGGCTTTCAGTCATGGAACTGCTGTGGATTCGCTGGAGTATCATGCACCCTAAATGACTTTTCTATTTTCTTTTTGTAATGTTTATTTATTTCTGAGACAGAGAGAGACAGAGCATGAGTGGGGGAGGGGCAGAGAGAGAGGGAGACACAGAATCCCAAGCAGGCTCCAGGCTCTGAGCTGTCAGCACAGAGCCCGACGCGGGGCTCGAACCCACAGACCGTGAGACCATGACCTGAGCCGACGCTGGACGCCCAACCGACTGAGCCACCCAGGCGCCCCACCTGAATGACCTTTCTGAGCTTCGATTTCCTCATCACATTAAGCAAGAATCAGACGAAAGAGTTTGTGAAAACACATGTGGGCACATACCAGGTGCTCAGCAATGTCAGCCTCATCTGAGTGCCTGTGTTGATTTCAAACAAATTGCTTTGCTTTATGTAGCTTTCAGAAGGATGTCCCATCTACCTCTGGATACTAATTGCCTTTTCAGATTACGTATCTCATTAAGCTTTGTATATCTTCATTTCTAGCACCGGCGGTAATTGAGTGTTCAGTCATTGTTACACTCACTATCCTGACAACATTTATTAAAATGAAGCAATTAAGTATTGTCTTAAATGGAGTTTAGAGGTAGGGCTCATTAGACTCAGGCTCATTACAATTAACTCAAATGATAAATGCAAAATTATGTCATCCCAGCTCAACCCAGGAAATTGGTTCCACTGTATTTCTCCGGGCTGGCTTTCCTTCCTCACATAACAGCGAAACTAGTTTGGAACATTTTAGTGAAACACGTATTCATTAAAAGGATGTTATTAAAAATGTAAAGCCCCAAATTGGCTCACAGGGGTTCCTGTGCCGTTAACATCTGAACCCTGGCGTACCTTCCTTCTCAGGCTGCCACATAATTGGGCTCGGGGGCTCCCTTAAGTGGGAGAAAAGAAGGAAACAGGCCCAGCTTTAAGTGGCCTGAGCGTGAATTCACATTTGTCTGCACAGGCAGTGCATCCCTTGTGTACACAGCGGTAGGACCGGCGGGGCAGAAAGACGTCCTTCCTGCAGTGGATTCGCTTCAGGGAACCCGTGGCTCTCCACCTCACTCGGTCACTGTGGAGGACTGCTCTCTTGCCAGGCTGTCCGCCTTAGGCTGAGGATTTAGACAGTTTTACTCCGTTCAGTTTATTCCGAACAGGCCTTGAGAAAAGGAAATTGAAAGAGAGAGGGATCCCACCCCTTCCAAGTCAGCAGATAGGAAACTTCGGGAAAGATGTCGTTCCAGAGTGACGGAGTGTGGACCTCAGGGTCAGATAGACTGTGCATTACCCCTGGAGGTGCCAACTGTTTCCTGTGTGATCCTCCAGAGTCACAGCTTCACAGAGCCCCACCTTTGTGGCCTGAAAATGGAAATAATGTGTAATTGTGCCAACTCTGGGAGTAGGCGAGATAAAGAAGCAGAACCCTCAGCACAGTCTCCAGCACATATGACAGGGAGGGCAAGTATTTCCTTGGCCCTGGCTTCCCTGGGTTGTACCAAACATTCCTTATGGTTTGAAATATATCCATATAACATGGATGCTGTGTGCGTTGGATGTATTCGAATATCTGGCACATGTAGCTCTTATATATAATATCTTATTTTTGCCTCTGTCATCTGGATGATTGTGTGCTTTGCTGTTTGGTTCAGATGATAAGGCCTCCCCAGTATGGTCCCTGAAGTCTCTCTAATAATCAGATGGCAAATTAAAATATCTTTGCCTCTCAGGGACCACGATGTGATTGTGAACTGAGAAAAAAGAAGAACAAAATCTTGCTTTCCAACAACAACGCTGAATGTGAAACAGGCAGGAGAGGTATTTGGGGGTTGGGGTGGGAGACCGTATCAGCCAACAGAACCACAGCCACAGCACAGTTGAAAATAACCAGGTTTGGTATTTTCTTTCACGTTCAAAGCATCTACCATTCGATAGTCTAGGGTTTTGAATGAAGTGGTTCAATAATGCCATTCTTCTCTGCTCTTATTCACTGCTTGTCTTTTATCCTGATGTTTGCTGCCTCGTTGTTCCAATGTTCGGTGGAGCCCAGGGAATAAGCCTGTGTTTTAGATCCAAGAGAGGATGAGAAGGCAAGAATGAACCAGTTCTATCTCTCTAAAGAGAGGCAGTCTTTGTCCTTCACCAAGACTCATGAAATGGATAATCCCTGAACCTCAAAGAGGGAATGATGTTTGGCCAAACATACGAGACCACGTCCACACTGCAGGGCCACGCGGCTCCGAGGAGTGGCGGTCCCCTTGCCATGGTGCCCGTGGCACCTGGTGGTCTGCCCTCGGCGGTTACGGCCCGGGGCCATACCAGCCATGCCCTTTACCTTGTGCATTTACATTTCGCATCTCACCTTCTTTGCATTTTGCTCCGTGGGGGATCGAGCTTAGGAGAGGAGATAAGGAAACACTTGGGGTGTGGCAGTGTGCGAAGCCTGGGTTAAGCGTCTGGGAGCCTGTTGTGATCCAGTGGAGACAGAGAGCTCAAACAGCTACAGCAAGTGCCTTTGGACAATGGACCTGAACCGTTCATCCACACCCAACCGAGGGCACCAGGAAAGAAAACCACGACGGTAAAGAGAAGGAACAGCGTCCTCAGAACATGAGGCCCTGGAAGAGGAGACGCATCCAGAATGCTGGAATAAGGACCTGAACCCCCTGCCCGCCCCATAAAAGAAACAGAACCCTGGCAAAAATCGTCCAAAGAAACATTATTTTTAAAGCTCTGGAGTTTTAAAAACCCTGATTGTTGCGTCGCAACAATCCAAGGAGTGTTCACCCAACAACAAGGATAGAGTCTCGCTCAGAAAGAACAGTGAGCCTGTGGTGGGTTAACTTGAACCGTCCCATCCCCCAGTCACCAACAGCCCGAACAGCAGGAGGTGTGGAAACCGGAAACTCCGCAGGAAGCCCTTCTGGCAGCTTCCTGAATACGCCCACCAGGAGGACTTGTCTTGTCTGGCCTGATTCCGAGCTCTCTCGGGCCAACAGTGCTTCCTCTGGAGACGTGTGTGGAAAACATCCCAGCGACGGGTGACCTTACAGCTGCTTGAGGCAGTGATAACCGTTAGAACAAAGAAGAGCCTGGCTGAAAAATTAAAGGAGAAGCGAGGGAGCGGGATGGGCAGGCTGTGAAAAGCTCCAACACACCCCGGGGATCACAAAGGCCCGGACTCCAGGCCCCCCGGCCAGCAGGAAGTGAAGGCTAAGGCAGGGCTGTAGGTCCCCGAGGGAGGAAGTCGTCGAAGGTAAAGGCGGAAAGACTGTTGGTTCAGGGTGTTTAAGGACATACTGGCATCTCAGGAAATGTCTGTCCAGCCATTAGCCGACCACGAAGTCAACAGCAGAGGCTTCCGAGGCCCCACGCGACAGAGCGCTGATGTCATCAAATTAGTTCGCAAAGTCCCCAAACAGAGGCAGTAGCAGCAGCAGTGGCAAAAGCCAACGATAATGACAAGCCCTAGGATGAGGGAAATACAGCTTTCAGAGCTACCCCAGCAGAATACCGAAGTTGGTCAGCACTGAAAAAGAAATTAGGAGAAAAGCAGCGGGGGAGGCCCAAGCACGAACGGTGGTGTAAACACAGGAAAAGAAGCCGTCACCCGAAACCGTCCCCGAGGGAGCCCAGATGTGGGGCTCCTTGGACCGAAAATTTCAATCGCTTGTTTTCAATATATATTTTTTTAATTTTTCATTTATTTCATTTCATTCATTTTTGACAGAGAGACAGAACATGAACGGGGGAGGGGCAGAGAGAGAGGCAGACACAGAATCCGAAGCAGGCTCCAGGCTCCGAGCTGTCAGCACAGAGCCCAACACGGAGCTCAGACTCACAGACCACGAGATCATGACCTGAGCCGAAGTCGGACGCCTAACCGACTGAGCCACCCAGGCGCCCCTTAAATATTTTCAATCAACTAAAAGAAGCCGTATCCAAATAATTGAAGCAAAGTATGAGAATAATTCCTATCTAAATAATTACAAATAGATATACAGAGAGATTTTTTTTTTTTTTTAATTTTTATTTATTTTGAGAGAGAGAGAGAGAGAGTGAACAAGGGAGGGTCAGAGAGAGAGGGAGAGAGAATCCCAAGCAGGCTCCACAGTGTCCCTGAGCCCTCCTTGGGGCTCGATCTCAGGAACTGTGAGCAGAAACCGACAGAGCCACCCAGAGGCCCCTCCCTCTTCCGCTTTTAAGGAGCCTTGTGATTACACTGCACCTACAGATAATCCAGGGTAATTTCACATTTTCTGACCAGCTGATTGAAAACTTTCCTTTCCCTTTGGCCACGTAGCAAAACATATTCTCAGGTTACATGGACGGTTTTGATCGGGGGCATTGTTCTGCCTACCACAATACCCAAGATAGCTGAAAACACATATTTGTACAAACATCTGTACGGGAATGTTCACAGCAGAGTTATTCATAATAGCCCCAAACTGCGAACAGCCCCAATGTCCATCAACTAATAAATGGGTAAGCAAAACATGGAATTTTATTCATAGACAGGAATGAAGTACTTTTAGATGCTACGGTATGGATATAACTTGAGAACATTATCTAATTAAAGGAGCCAGTCACAGAAAGGCCATATACTGTACAATTCCATTTATACGAAGTGTTCAGAACAGACAGATCCTCTGGAAGATGAAGTATAGTGGTGATTATCAGGAACTGGGGAGTGATGGCCAATGAGCACGGGGTTTCTTTCTGGGCTGATGAAAATGTTCTGAGGTTAGACAGTGGTGATGTTCACACAACTCAGCCAATGCACTAAATGGCATTGAATTGTACCCATTAAAAGGGTGAGTTTTATGGTATGTTAATTGTATCTCAATAAAGCTGTTACTGAAACATTTGAAGTCTTTGAGAAAATTTGCAGACCAGAACATTCTGACTGAGTCCCCCAGACAGATTCTCGCAGAAGAACTGGAAACACTCACTAAGCATCTGCTGTGCTCGTGTCCACTGGGATGGGTCACTTGTGACTTACTTCTCATACTCAATGGGAGACCACACTGCATAGAGTTCAAGAGGATCAGTTTTACTGTTGCTGTTGTTATTTTGTGTTTTATTGGGTTTTTTTTTTGAAGTCAGGCAAGCTAAAAGTTTGGGCCCTAGCTCAGCAATTACTAACTCAAGAACTCTGGTGAGTTATTTTGCTGTTAGTTTTCTCCTCTGAATGAGGTTTAAATAACTATGAGCCCTCCTTCACGAAGCTGCTGTGTGGATTGAGTAAAAGTATGTATTTATAGCATATGTTCTCAGAAGAGGTGATATTGCCCCCCAGGGAGTGAAAATTGGTTCTTGGAAGGACAAAAAAAAAATCTCAGATGTTATGATGGTGTCTGTCCCTCTGAAACTCAGCCCCAACTGACGAAACCGTATTCCTAAAGCTGGAAAGGGCAATTAGGGAAATAAATGTCTACAAAGGCTTCCTTGGAGGGTGATCTTATTGGCTCATTGGAAGCCCTCAAGGTTCACGGTTATTTTCCATCATGGCGGAGTCTCCTTCTCTACTCTTAGACTGAAACAAACTGTTGTGTCCAAGTTACAGGCTGCTGGGTCATCTGGAGAAGGAAGAGGAATCTGCCCACAACCCAAACCCTGTATTTCCAAGAATGTGCCATTTGACTGGAGATATAGAAAAAGAAACAAAGAAAGCAAATCTATCCAATGACTATTCCTCTCCTTCCCTCACGTCAACGAACCTGAGGTTACTTCTACTGAAAGCTACACTGTGTGTGTTAATTGTTCTAAACCACTCTGCCCTGACTTCAGATGGGACTCGTGATTGATGATGAAGTCCAGATTCACTCTGTCCATCACGTGGGCTGGGCCGAGTAAAGGCAAGCCTGTGGAGCGTCCCTCTCCCTGGCGTCCTCAGAGGACCCTCCGCTACCTTCAGCGTCCTCTCTCCACTCAAGGTCCCGGGACTGCCTCTCTCCCCCAACTCCCCACTTAGCCAAGTGGATCCCAAAGGTTGTTAAAGATGGAATGTGGACATCAAACATAAAGAAAGTTAAACATTTTAATAGGAATTGGATTGCTGTACTTACGAGGGCTTTCACGTGTATAAACCGAAGTCTTCATGGATGTTTTTAGAGTCAAACCCTTCACTCTCCATTGATGACTTCATTTCTTTAACAACTTACCTCCAAGAATACTAGAGTCTGGTTTAAAAATTGAATGGAGTGAAAGATGCGTCCTTTTACAATGAACAAATATTTATCAAGTCTTAGCTGTGTGCAGGCCTTCTCCTAGGCACTAGGGTTAGAGAGATGAGCAGGGCAATTATACCCTTGAGTCTATGGGACTCACGTTCTTGTGTGTGTGTGTGTGTGTGTGTGTGTGTGTGTGTGTGTGTGTGTGTGAGAGAGAGGAGTGAATGAATAAATAAATATCCCTAATCATGAGGTAGTGATAAATACTGTGAAAAAAAACCACTAGCAAAGGAGACAAAGAACAGCACTGGGTTCTATTTAAAATGTTGGCACAAGGTATCTCTAAAAAGTCAACATCTAAGCAGGGATCTGAAAGCACCAATGGGGAATATTGAAGGAAATGGTGCTCCAAGAAGAGGGAAGTAGGTGTCAAGCCCTGATGGGGATATATGGCTGGTGGGTTTGAAGGGCTTCCTGGAGGCCAGCACGAATACAAAGACCTACGACCCCCACCCCATGCCCCACAGGTGCGTCATTTCAGCTAATGTGAAGTTACAGCTGGTCGTGTGTTGTTTCACTTGGTTTCTTTTCAGCTCTCCGATTCCTTTTCAATGCCCCAGAATAGGGGTTCTCCTGACCACCAGCCACCGTAAGAACTCTGTATTCACACCTTGGAGACTCTGAAAATTCAGGGCTGGAAGACATGTGCACATGACATTGTCATCTACCCACTTCAACAGATATATTCATCTACTTTTGAAAATCCTGATTTTGTTTTGAGAAGACTCCTTCTCCTTGTTCAATTATTAGCTTCAAAATTTACGACTTCTCCATTAGCCTCCCACTCCCTGCATCTCATAAGAGACAGTCCGATGTGTAATATGCTCTCAGCGATGCTCTAGTGACTCTTGTCCTTCCAGTTAAGGGACAGAACGTTTCCGGGACAATAACAACAAAACCTGTCAGGTATATTGCGTATCAAGTGCACAGCTCTACGCTAGATGCTGTAAATCCGGTATTTTAGTAATTATCATGACAATTCAAACCCTACATGTATTTTTAAAAAAGTTTTTAAAATGTTTATTTATCTTTGAGAGAGAGAGAGAGAGAGAGAGAGAGAGAGAGCATGAGGGGGAAGGGGTAGAGAGAGAGGGAGACACAGAAGACAGAATCTGAAGCAGGTTCCAGGCTCTGAGCTGTTAGCATGGCGCCCAACACAGGACTCTAACTCATGAACCTCAAGATCATGACCTGAGCCGAAGTTGAATCGTTAACTGACTGAGACACCCAGGCGCCCCCCCTGCCAGGGTGTATTTTTATATTATTATTTACACATTGCAGTTGCCAACATGTCAACTAACTTACCAAGGTCAAGGAGCATGTGGGTGGCCGACCTCGACTGCGTATTTGGGGGTCTCACTCCTGTGCACTGTCTGAACTTGGGTGGGAAGCCTCCGTGGATGGCAGGAAACGAAATGAGCGGAGAGAAGTCACCGCCGCCACGACGCCCACGCGCCACGCCCATGCCGTGGACAACCAGAGGCTGGCAGATTTTGTCTTGGGCATTTTCACAACCGTTGAGCAGGACCAGGTTTGCTCAGAGAGATGGGGGCAGAGGCTGTCTGTGCTGTAGCAACCGAGCCCAGGGAGCGCAGGTGGGTCGTGCTGGTGCAGCTACACAAATACATTCTCTCCGGCTTTAATTGTACCCGATAGACAGGGACAAACACATTTGCCTTTGTTTTTAACGGTATTTCAGTGCTATCTGGAGCATGTTTGAACATGGCAGTCAAGGGATTCTCCACCCTAATGGGGGGCCTGGGTGGCTCAGTCATTTGAGTGTCTGGCGTCGGCTGAGGTCATAGTCTCGTGGTTCATGAGTTCGAGCCCCGCATCGGGCTCGCTGCTGTCAGCTCAGAGCCTGGAGCCCGCTTTGCATCCTGTGTCCCCCTGCCTCTCTGCCCCTCCCCCCTCTCTTTCTCTCTCTCACAAATAAACAAACATTAAAAAAGAAAAGGATTCTCCACCCCACTGTTATGAAAGGGTTCTCTGTCTCTATGTATGTGTGTATCTCTCTCTCTCTATGTGTGTATATATATATATATATATATACACACACACATATATCCATGTATGTATATACACGTGTATATACATGTGTATATACATACATCTCTATATATACATATATATACACACGTGTATATACACACGTATATATATACACACATGTATATACATACGTGTATATATGTGTGTATATATATGTATATATAGAGAGATGTATGTATACGTGTGTGTGTATATATATATATAGAGAGAGAGAGAGAGATACACACAGATATATCCATGTATGTATATACACATATATACATGTATATATACATACATCTCTCTATATACACGTATATATACACATGTATGTACATACATGTATATGTGTGTATATATGTATATATAGAGAGATGTATGTATATGTGTGTGTGTGTGTATATATATATATATATATATATATATATATATATAGAAGGAGAGAGAGAGAGATACACACACATATATCCATGTATATATACATACATCTCTATATATACACATATATACACACACGTGTATATATGTATATACGCACATGTATGTACATACGTGTATATATGTGTATATACGTATATATAGAGAGATGTGTGTATATATATATATGTCTGTCATTTCTAAGAGTAGTCATTTCTTATTATTTTCATTGCAGCGCAATGAACATACAATAGACGCTAATTAAATCCAAGAGCTTCATGTGCTTTGCAATAGCCACGTAATCTTCATCAAGACAGCACGTAAAACATTTCCACCACCCCAGGGGGGTTCTTCATCACCTTTTCTGGTCACTCTCCCTCAGCTCGTAGAAGGGACCACTCTCTGATTTCCATCATCATAAATGGACTTTTGCTGGTCCTTACGGTTCGGTATAAACAGAATCCTGCAACTTTGTGTCTGGCTTCCTTGGTTCAGCAGCATGTTTTGGAGAGTCTCCCCAGTGCTGCCAACATCAATAGTCGTGCTCCTTTTATTTGCCATGATTTATTTTATGGCATAAAGATGCAGCTTTTAAAAGAATCCTATTTTCCTGTTAATGGGCATCTGAGTTGCTTCCTTTTTGGTGCTCTTTCGACTGAAAATACTCTGGGCATTTTCCTACAAGTGGTATTTGAGGACATATGTTTTTAACAGCTTTCTCGAGAGATCGTGGACATAATGAAATGCAGGATTTAAGGTGTAAAATTGGATCATTTTGGCAAAGAAAACCACCACTGTCACAATCAAAACAATGAATACATCCATCCCTTTAAAACTCCCTGTGGTCCTTTGTAACCCAGGTCCCCGGTTTGCCCCTCTGCACCCAGAGGCAGTCACGGAACAGCTCTCTGCCATCACAGATAGTTTGACCTTCCTCGATTATAAAATGTGAATCACAGGTCATTCTTTTCCACTTGTCAATAAAGGTACTCATGAACAGCTTTAAACATACCAGCAGGGGTCCAGGCTCTACCCGCTTCATCCCAAGTCTGAGCATTCGAGCGTCTTAGAGTTCTGAACTACCCTCAGAGACGAGGCTCCCTGCCATCACAACAGGGGCTTGGCTGGAGCCAGACATTGAGATGTTCCACCTTCTGTCACCGACTTGTAGGGAAGACAAACAAAAGAAAAAAAGGTTTGCTCTCGCCCTCTTGCTACTTCCTGGCCAAACATTAAATATGCAGAATGAAATTGCTATAGTCACATTATTCCCTTGCACGTTACTTACTAAATGGATTTTAGAAGGAGACAGCATTAAGCATTTATCTCCTGGCGATGCTTTGGAAACGCTTCCTCTGTCCCCACTCCATCCCCTTTCTATTGTATGGCATTTGTAGCTGGAGGGGCCTCTGTCTATCACACCACAGAGGCCCCGGGACCGGACAGGATCGTTGCACAGATACTACAGCAGGTGACCAGAGCGTGAAGAAGGGGACAAAGTGCAGAAGGAGGCCACCTCTGAGAATCTCTGTGTTCGTTCCTCCCCACAGGCTGGTCTGTCCTCCAGTTCATCTATCAACAAGCCCATGGTCACCTACTGACTGTTTGGTTCCCAAGAGCTTTTGCACATTGGAAAGGCACACTAAGAGAACTGAAACAGAGTGTAAGGGTTCTCCAGTGACTTAGTATCAGGCTTCGAGAAGATGAGCAGACAGACACAGTCCAGCAGCAGTCAGGAACTGGTCCCATGGTGGGTACAGCAGTAAAGGGGACGCGATGGTGAGATCGTGGTCCTCAGCACTTTCTGACCCCACATTAAATTCAAAGAAACTCCAAGAGATCATAGAATGGCAGGTGACTGAGCAACGTTAAGCAGACTCGAAAAGGATGGGTGTAGAAAAGTCAGAATAAGCACTCATCAGGTGACCACGTGTCAAGCAGATTTCCAACTTCACAGACCAGGGCTTGTGCTTGATCGGCAAATCTATGTCGGGACCAACACGTAACACATCCCGGGTGAGTCCAGAGGAATGTGACTGGCTGATATCATCTCTCTGAAGGTCACAGAGGAGGATGAACCGATGCTCTAAACTTTGTGTATGAGCAAGACACTCTCTGCCCCGGGCAGCGTTCTGACAGATCCCTGAATGGAGCCCAACACAGGACTCTAACCCATGAACCTCAAGATCATGACCTGAGCCGAAGTTGAATGGTTAACTGACTGAGACACCCAGGCGGCCCCCCCTGCCAGGGTATATTTTTATATTATTATTTACACATTGCAGTTGCCAACATGTTAACTAACTTACCAAGGTCAAGGAGCATGTGGGTGGCCTGAATGGCTGTCTTGGGACACAACGTTCTCAGATTTGCGCGAATGATTCCTACACGAATACAGTTATTAACTTAAGACAAATGTGTCCATTAAAACAGCAGCCGTGATACGTAAGAGACTGTTTTATCAAGCACTTGTTATATCAGGTATGGTTGTAAGTGCTTTATATATATCAACTCCTAGTTCTCATAACAATGTAATTCTCGTAACAACCTAGCGGGAAAACTGAGGCACGGAGAAACATAGTTTCCCCAACCGGGAACTCTGCACAGGCTCTGGATTGACATCCAACAAGTCTGTGTCCCTGTCTGGAGCCACAGTCCATGTACCAATCACGTATCAATCAGACTCTAGTGCAAATCTCAGCCTGGAAACCTTTGGAGGTAACACTCCGTTTTCGTAAGCGATTGTAAACTTTCTACATTAGTTCCCAGGAGTGGTTCCCAGTTGCACGGAAGGTATTTACAGTGGCCAACATATATTCCCAGATCCTTCATGTGGTTTCCATATTAAGAGGGATTAATCCTAAATTGCCCCCAACATTAGAATATAGTTTTTGACCTTTCCCGCTTTCCCACTTAGCTTTCAGTCTTTCTTCTACTCAACAACGGAGGATTTCGTCACTGCTACGTTGCCTTGCCAGGCAGGAGATCCCAGGGACGTTTTACTCAGGGTCTGAGGCATAGCTGGAATAGGAAAGCTGGCCTCCCACAGGACCCAGGAGCAGGGGTCAGGTCCATAAGGATGCCTCGCAGAAGGATGACCCATTTCATGGAAATGAAAGTTTGTGCTCCTTGGAGGATAGGGGATGGTTCATACGCCCTTTTACCACTGCCTTGAGACTTTTGGGAGCTTCCCTCATAGAGAATCGTGCACGGGGCAATGCTTATTTTTTGCAGGATGACAGGTAACTGGAACAAGAGCTTTTGGGGGCCTGACTTCTTTCCAGGGCAGCCCCACTGTTCCCACGGTAGGGCCAGTATACAACTAAGAACTGCGGACAATGTCTGCCCCTTGTGCAAGTGTCGCCCCCTTTGGTCCTGCTGCATTGTCTGCAACGTTCTCATTTAGACTTGGTTTTTAAGCCTTTCAGGATGAAGGATCCTCTTGAGAATCTGGTGAAAATTATACTGTCTCCCTCTAAAATTCTTGTGCGCACGCACGCACCTAAACACACATGCGCACAGGGCCCTCTATTCAAATCTAGAGGCTTTGGCCCCAAGCTGAGAACCTTGTGATGGAGACACCTTCCCTTGGATTAAAATGTCACTGTTTCTAGGAGCAGGCTTTTAAAATGTAACCACTGTGAAATGCAAATCTAAACCATAATGAGAGACCACCTCACGCCTTTCAGAACGGCTAACATCCCAAACACAAGAAACAACGCGTGCGGGCGAGGATGCGGAGAAACGGGAACCCTCTTGCACTGTTGGTGGGAATGCAAACCGGTACAGCCACGTGGAGGAGAGTAGGGAGGTTCCTCAAAACGTGAAAAATAGAACTACCTTATGAGCCAGCAATCGCACTACTGGGTGGTTACCAAATCCAAAGGGTGCATTCACCCCTATGTTTATAGCAGCATTATTTACAACAGCCAAACTCTGGAAGCAGCCCAAGTGTCCATCGACTGATGAGTGGCTAAGGAAGATGTGGTACGTATACAATGGAATATTACTCAGCCATAAAAAAAGAATGAGATCTTGCCATTTGCAATGATGTGGGTGGAGCTAGAGAGCATAATGCTAAGCAAAATAAGTCAATCAGAGAAAGACAAACACCATGTGATTTTATGAAATGATGAACTTAAGAAACAAAACAAAGAGGCAAAGAAAAAAAAGAGACAAAGCAAGAAACGGACTCTTAACTACAGAAAACAAACTGGTGGTCACCAGAGGGGAGGGGGGTGGGGGGTGGGGGTGGGGGTGGGGGGGTAACAGGTGATGGGGATTAAAGAGGACACGTCTCATGATGAGCACCGAGTATAGAAATGTTGAATCACTGGGGCACCTGGGTGGCCCAGTCGGTTAAACGTCCGACTTCGGCTCAGGTCATGATCTCACAGTTCGTGGGTTCAAGCCCCATGTTGAGCTCTGTGCTGACAGCTCAGAGCCTGGAGCCCGTTTCAGATTCTGTGTCTCCCTCTCTCTCTGCCCCTCCCCTGCCCACGCTCTGTCTCTGTCTCAAGAATAAATAAACATTAAAAAAAAAAAGAAACGGTGAATCACTATATTGAACACCTGAAACTAATACGACAGTGTGTTAACGATACTGGAATTAAAGTATAAGACTTAGTAAAAAATAAAGGAACATAGGCAAAACCAAAAAATAAACAAATAAAATAAAATGTAACCTCTGCAGTGAGTAATACTCCCGAGACTTTCAGTGTGCAACTTGGTCAGAGACTGACAAACCAAGGCTACTGCTTGACTCTGGGGGGATCCAGAGTTGCTTTGGGGGCAGGAAAACACCTTCAAGAAGGACGAACAGATCATGAGGAAGGAGATGTCACCTCGAGTCAGATCCACGTCAGCCTTTGTGATGGGGGCAGAGCAAAAGGGCCGCCTAAGCCAGATCTCCCCACTTCACGTCCTATTGTCTTTCTCACTAATCTCGTTCATGAGGTCAGAGGCTGTGTTTCCATAGTTCTTTTTTTTTTTTTAATTTTTTTTTAACGTTTATTTATGTTTGAGAGACAGCATGAGCAGGGGAGGGTCAGAGAGAGAGGGAGACACAGAATCCAAAGCAGGCTCCAGGCTCTGAGCTGTCAGCACAGAGCCCGATGTGGGGCTCGAACTCATGAACCGTGAGATCATGACCTGAGCCGAAGTGGAACGCTTAACCGACTGGGCCACCCAGGCGCCCCTGCGTTTGCATAGTTCTTCACACCAGAGCCTGATTCTACACCCTGAGTGCTGAAAATTCTTACAACTGTTCCGTGAGATACCGGTCCGCCTTTATAGGCCAGTAAACTGAGGCCCAAAAAGTTTAAGTGGCTTGTTCAAGGTCACCTAACTCCTAAATTGTGCGGCTGCAAGCCAGCCTTGGTCCTTGTTATAATCAGCCTCAGGTGTTGAGACTCAACTCGATAATTGGGAGCACAACAAAACCAACATCACGTAAGCAGACATCACGTAGAGGCGAGACCAATCCCTCGCTACTATGATAGACCTGGATGTTGTTCAAAACGATGTCAATATCATCTAGAATTACCAGTAAAGCATATGCGATTCTGGACACTTATTTTTACATATGACTAAAACATTTTACACGTCACCTAAACAGTGAATTATAACTGAGGGTTGACGGGAGGGTGGGGGAGAGGGGAAAGTGGGTGATGGGCGTTGAGGAGGGCACCTGTTGGGAGGAGCACTGGGTGTTGTACGGAAGCCACTTTGACCATAAATTATATTATAAAAAAAAGTACATTCGTGGAAAAAAATAAAATTAACATTCATAAATGAAAGTGAGCACAATGGCAGAACCTCCCAATACCCTTCTTTAGTTTTCCACAAAGAAGAGTGGTTGCCGTGAAATGTCTAGCACTGTTCATAGAGCTTCTAGAAAGCAGGTACACCTATGACCTATGGATAGTTACATTCCTCTGTTTTCAGGAGGGACTTCATAATCATCGCAACAACAATGTCGAGTTAATTACGATGTTCAATTTGCTGTCATTTTTGCTTTTGGGTTACAAATTCTTATCAGCTTACCTATTTATCAGTTCCATTTTTTAATAGTGTTTGCCTAATGTAAAATGAGTAGAGATGAACATCTCTGTCAGCAATATCTGTGCCTCGGATTTTACAATAAACAGACCTTAAGTGCACCCATATTATAACTCAAATATTAATCACCATCCCCATACTGTGAGTGATAAATAATCCATGGGAGTATGCAGGTAAGGTGGCTTACCATTATCTTTATGTTTCTTCCCACATAAAATTGGATCGGGACTTGTTGGTCAACTGTCCCCATTAAACTGACACGGGGCCATGAGTAAAAAATATTTGGCGACTACCGCATTAGAATATATAAGACAATGCATATACACGTATTAAATGTTAGGCTAACTGTATACACAGAGATGAGATCAATGCATATTAAATTCATCCAAGTCTCATTGAGGCAGCAAATTCTGAGTATTCTGCATTTACAAACAGGCTGTTTGATTGCTGACTGACTGACTGACTGACCAGCTGGAAGGGGACCTTGCCAGAGGGTTAGACGTGGCCCGACTCCAGAGGGGACAAGAGACTTTCAGCCAAGGCGGTGGGTTGAGCAAAGCCTTTGGCTGGAAAGGTGAGGTGTCTGCAGAACGGTGAGAGGAAAAGGATGTGGATGACGGAGGAAAGATCTAGAAGAGCTGAGCTGACAACCAAGACTGCCCCCTTAACCACCACTTTGTACCATCCCTGCTTCCCGTGTGGACCCATCATAGCCTGCCACCAAGGGGACACTCAACATCTTCATGGAGGACTGGTTCCTCTGGGAAGAAAGGGACTGAGGTGACGTGTGCAGGCACATCGTAGCTCATCTACGAACTCAGCAGAAATTCAGCGGGGCTCTCGGGGAATGGTCTGAGCTGGGGCGTCAGTTCTCTTCTGCTGACACCGATCTGAAAGGATCACTCTCCCGAGGAAACCGCTGGATTTTCCATTTTTCCCTGGAATCAGATCCTGGAGAGTACTGTCCCTGTGGACTCCAAATTCCACTGCGGATCTGGCTGTAGCATATTTCATTAATTGGAATGAACAAATTGTTAATAAGGCTGAGAGTCATATTGTTTATGAATTCATTTTGAAAGTTCATAAAGTATAAAGGAATAGGAGATATAAATGATTTAAAAAAAGCCCACACACAAATCACTGAACCCAAGAAAAAAGAGTATTATTAACAAAACTCATGAACAGCCATTAGAGTCCCTGTGGAATCTCTTTTTCCTTTAAAATGAAGCATCATTGTAAATTTTGTGTCTACTATTTCCTTGTTTTTCTTTGCAGTTTTACTAAATATACATGTGTGTTATGCAAACACATCTGCTTTGTTTGTTTTGGAGATTTTAAAATGATTTCATGCTATTCGATGAATTCATATTACTTGTTTTTTAAGTGTGCTATTTTCTTTTAAGTAGGCTCTACGTACAACATGGGCTTGAACTCACCACCCTGAGATCAAGGTCACATGCTCTACTGACTGAGCCATCCGGGCACCCACTTGCTTTTTTTTTTTTTTTCTAAAAAAGAATTTGCACGTAAAGGAATCACTCATGTCGATACACATTGCTCAAATGTATTTATTTTTACTGTCTCATATTATCCTGCTGTATGAATATGCATAGACCGTGGTATATTTATTCATTTTATTATTGAGGGGCATCTAGATTTTTCCAGTTTGGGGAGTTTCCTGTTGTGTTGATGTTGCCATCACAACCCATGCCGCTGGTCTCCTGGCAACGGGAGAGTCTTTCTAGCGGCCATAAGTAGGAACCTCACAGCTCAGGAGAGAACTTGTCAATTCCAATCTCTCTTTCCCGGAACAGTCTCTGGGGTCTCAATGGGTTTCAGTTGGGTCTCTGGGATTTCCTGGGAGAAACTACCAGAGACATAATTTTATAAGTAGCCTCTTCTCTGAGGTGTTAAAGTAGGAGCCTACTGAGATAATATCACCAAGGAGCAGCCAGCTGGGACACGCCCTGTCACTGGAATTTCACTCTTACAGATTCATTCCTTTCCATCAAGCAGCGCCTTGTCCATTGCTTTTCCTTGAGCCCATCTGAGCGGGGTGAGAGCTGCAGGAGAGATGCCAGGGCGGTGGGGAGGGCAGCGGAAGAGAATCAAGGGGAAACGTGCTTCTGCTGGACTTGAATCCGGAGAAGCTTGTCTCTAAGAGAAGATTTGTCACTGACATAACCTCACCAGCAAACACACAGACGTGAGGATATTTGAGGCCAGAGAACAAGAGGTAAGGAGAGGCTCGATCCTTCTGCCACAGTGACGTGGACGAGTGTGGAGCACAAGGTTCGCCAGCGCTAAGGGGCACGGAATCACGAGTACCAGCGCCAGGAGGCTGGGAGCAGGGGACCCGGGGGAAGGGCAGAAAGGCTGTGGTCTGTGCCACTCAGGATTTCCAACTTTGCAAACCACAGCGCTGCCAGGTTATGGGACGTGATGTGTTAAGGCTTCCATTTCTTCTGAGTAAAGATCATGTGCTTTAAAAATTCCTGGTCACAGTGCTGATGCATAGGGGCACTTGGACCCCAATATTTAATAGCAGCATTTTCAACAACAGCCCAATTATGGAAAGAGCCTAAATGTCCATCAACTGATGAACGGATAAAGAAGATGTGGTTTATATATACAATGGAATACTACTTGGCAGTGATAAAGAATAAAATCATTCCATTTGCAACAACTTGGATGGAACTGGAAGGTATTAGGCTGAGTGAAATAAGTCAGTCAGAGAAAGACAGATATCACCTATTTTCACTCATACATGGATCTTGAGAAACTTAACAGAAGACCATGGAGGAAGGGAAGGGAGAAGATAGTCTCAAACAGAGAGGGAGGGAGGCAAACCATAAGAGGCTCTTAAATACAGAGAACAAACTGAGGGTGGATGGGGGCGTGGGGGAGAGGGGCAAGTAGGTGATGGGCATGATGGGGGCTGGGGAGTGAGGGGGATGGGCACTGAGGAGGGCACCTGTTGGGATGAGCGCTGGGTGTTGTATGGAAGCGACGAATCACGGGAATCTGCCCCCAAAACCAAGAGCACACTTTACACACTGTACGTTAGCCAAGCTGACAATAAACTATGTTTAAAAAAAAAAAAAGAATTGTTTGTTGGCTTTAACAAAGAGCACTGAAGGAAATGAAAACACTAGGGCTTAATTCTCACATAAAAAATAAAAAAATAAAAATTCCTGGCCACTCCATGTTTTGAGTAACCTGTTTGCACTGAGGGAACGTAATTCTAACCTCTTCATCTCCAATTTTACGTGGATGTCTCCTTCTTAGCCTTTTGTGTCCAGCTTGAGTGTCACCCCTTCCTGGGGGTGGGCTGTTCCCTGATACCCCTGGCCCACTGCCCGCCTCACCCCCCGCTTGCCACCTTCACCCACCGTGTTCGGTCTGTAACCATCTTGTTCGGTCACCCTGACTTCGGCGTTGTCTCTCTCCCCCACGTGCCTGTCCTCTGATCGTACGAACTCCTACTGCACTGGTGTCTGCTCCACCTTTGGCTCCTCCCACGCGTTAGGTATTCGATAAATACGTGTCGAATAAATAAATCTTAAAATTCTTGCTGTCAGGAGACTCCAGGATAAGAGTCCTCTATATTTAGATGATGATTATACTATGCATATCCTAGGGCAGCCGGGCCGTATCTGCTCAATCCGAATGGAACCATGTGGTTTTACACAAACCTGGAAACTGGATCGCTGAAAAGTGGTAGAACGCAGGCTGTTCCTGGTTTCCGGAAAATTGTGGATAACGATACAACACGTTACTCTTGGGCTGTACTTCGTATTCGTTTTAGCCAAACCCTTGCAACGTGCAGACAAAGTTGGCTTTCTACCAAAAAAGAGAACTCTATTCTCTCGCAATTACTTGGAAGGGATTTAGATACTAATGGGGACAAAAGCTGCTAGCAGGTACACAAAGTATACTGCCAACAGAAGCCCACGCCTGAGAACATTAGCAACATCATTAAGGAAGCTGCTTAAATATTTATGTAGTTTCTTATTTTTAACAGAGGCAAAAGAACTCACAATAACCAAGACTACTTTCCTTTTTGGATGTGGATAAATTTATGGGCTTGTGTATTAGAGTAACATAAAATAAAAGCTTTTAATATTATTTTATTCAGGGACGCCTGGGTGGCTCAGCCGGTTAAGTGTCCGACTTCAGCTCAGGTCATGATCTCACGGTTCATGGGTTCGAGACCCGCGTCGGGCTCTGTGCTGACAGCTCGGAGCCTGGAGCCTGCTTCGGATTCTGTGCCTCCCTCTCTCACTGTGCCCCTCACCTGCTTGCGTTCTGACTCTCTCTCTCAAAAATAAATAAACGTCGGGGCGCCTGGGTGGCGCAGTCGGTTAAGCGTCCGACTTCAGCCAGGTCACGATCTCGCGGTCCGTGAGTTCGAGCCCCGCGTCGGGCTCTGGGCTGATGGCTCAGAGCCTGGAGCCTGTTTCCGATTCTGTGTCTCCCTCTCTCTCTGCCCCTCCCCCGTTCATGCTCTGTCTCTCTCTGTCCCCAAAATAAATAAACGTTGAAAAAAAAAATTAAAAAAAAAAATAAACGTCAAAAAAATTATGGTTATTTTATTCATGCAACTCCTATGTTCATCCATGCTTGTCCAGCTTCTAGAAATTATTCTGTTGTGTGTGTCCTTTGAATACTTTGGTTTGGAGAATATCATTAGCTCTCATTTGGCCCCAATGTATGCACAGGGATGAATTTTTCCTAGGGCCAGTCTTATGAGTGGACCAAGCAGGTGACCGCCTGTGTGGTCCTGAAAAGTCTACAACCCAAATACCATTCCGCTAGGAGAGCATCTTTCTTTAGAGGGTTGTAGCTTCCAGCCTGTGACATACGGCAGGTAGTCATGATAAAATAATTTCATGTACATATTTACAGGGCGATGACGTTTAAGGAATAAAGAGGAGACGAGACCAGGGAGGAGGGTTGGGGCAACACTTGATGAATTTTAGAAGGTATGCAGACGTGTCTGAGCCGCAGTTTTACATGAGCCGAAATTGTTCCAGCACGCGGGACGAGAGCCCGAAATCTGAGAATAAAAACATCACCCCTTTAAGAACGATTTATTTCCCTTCCAAAAGGCATTGCTGGAGTTCAGAAACTTCCACTGTTTCTGAACTCCAGCTCTGAGAATAAACTTGGATAAATGATTTGTCTTTTAGCATCTTCTTTCTGTATTTTCTTTTGAAGGGTTGGATGCGTGGGAGCGTGTCGTATTTTTGTTTTTCATACGTCAAAGCCGAGTAAGTTTCCTTTCATCGGATTTGCTTGTCTTTAGTGCAAAGTCAGGCTAATTCAACGTAGCAAGAAAGAAATATTGAGACAAAGAGCCGTCAGGCTACATCTCTATGCACAGTTCTGTGTCCCTGTTTCTCACCTGCCCCGACCTGGGCTGTTTACGGGACTCTGGCATCACACACCTCAAGCGGCCAAAAAAGTTCCCCTTTGTCACTTTCCTCAAGTCACCCTGTCTTTCTGAGAGTGTGAAGTTTTGTGCGTAAAATATGAAACAATCAGCAAATTCATTATGCTGATGTTTCATGACAGTGTGAGATCAAATAGTCACCTTGAAAAGAGGTGGCTTTATTTAAAGGTTAATGAAAGGACCTGGGGCAAAAATACACATTATGCTGTCTGCCCCCCCCGCCCCCCCGTTTGGCTGCCTTACTATTCACCCCGCTTGGCAGACCATCCTTTTGGGGAGCTATGTCGGGCAGGGCCCCTTCCTGCCATGAAGAGGAGGGCAGTACTCTCACGTCAGACTTTCATCAGGCTTTCTGGGAATATTACGACGTGGAAACAAACACCAGAACTCAGTTTTGAATACACAGATAGATCCATTCTTGGACGCGTGGCCAAAGAACTACCAAATACTCTGCAAGTTGTGAGCAAAAGAGAGAAGGAAGGAAAAAAAGAGAAAGCAATAAAGAATTTGAAGTAATATTTTCAAACTTCAGAATATATTAACATTTTCTGGACGGCCTGTTAAAGTGGAGAATGCGGGGTCCTAGCCCCAGAGTTTCTGCTTCAGTGTGATAGGGCCTCAAGAATTGGGGTTTATAACAAGCTCCGAGATGCTGATAATACTTCTGGTCCGAGGCCCGCTCTCTGAAAACATCTGGTGTAACATCGATGAAGGTAAGGACCGTTTCCCCACAAAAAGTTGCAGCTGGCAGCATTCCTAATATGAAAGACCGAATGCTTGCCAGGGTTGGAAACAGACAAGGATGTCCACCCTCCACACTTTCATTCAGGTTTTACTGAAGGTCCTCTGTGTGTGTGTGTGTGCGTGTGTGTGTGTGTGTGTGTGTGTGTGTGTGTCTATGAAAGAGATAGAGACACAGAGAGTGAGAATCTACTCAGAAAATCCTACAGAATCCACAAATTATCAACTATTGATAACAGGTGAGCTCAGCAAAGCTGTAGGACACGTGGACCCTTCTATGTATTACCAATGAGCAACTGAAAACTGAAATTTAAAAAATAATACCGCTCAAAAATTATTTTGACAAAATCATCAGAAGATGTGCATTTCCTGTACAGTAAAAATTACAAAATGTTTCTGAAATCATAGACAACCTAAATAAGTTAGATTTACCACATTCATGAAACGAAGGGCTCAATATGTTAAGATATTAATTCTCCCCAAATTGATATATGAATAATCCCAATCAAAACCTTCTAGGACTTTGTTGAATGGAAATAGTCAAACGAATTACAGAGTGGAAATGAAAATGCAAAGGAACTAGAATGGTCTAAATAGTTCTGAAAACGAGGAGAGTGGGAGGACTTACATTTGCCGATTTTAAGACTTATTGTATATGGGGCGCCTGGGTGGCGCAGTCGGTTGGGCGTCTGACTTCAGCCAGGTCACGATCTCGCTGTCCGGGAGTTCGAGCCCCGCGTCGGGCTCTGGGCTGATGGCTCAGAGCCTGGAGCCTGTTTCCGATTCTGTGTCTCCCTCTCTCTCTGCCCCTCCCCCGTTCATGCTCTGTCTCTAACTGTCCCAAAAATAAATAAACGTTTAAAAAAAAAAAAAAAGACTTATTGTATATCCACAGTCAACCAGACAAAGTGGTATTTCCATAAGGGCAGCCATATATAGGATGGAACAGAGTAAAAAGCCCAAAAATGTCTTACATGCATATAATCAACAAATTTTTGTCAGAAATACCAAAGTAACTCACAGGGGCAAGGATTGTCTTTTCAACAGATTCTGCAGCAAAAAAATGGATAAGCGTAGGAATGAAAATAACCCTCGATATCTACTTCACGCCATTCACAAGAATTACCTTGAAATGGAACATAGATCAAACTCAGGAAGTGAAACATGAGACTTCAAACAGAAACCACAGATGTCTTATTGAGTTTGGAGTAGGCAATGAGTTTTCAAACAAGACCAAAACATTGCAGCCATAAAACAACAACAACAATAGAGAAATTAGGTCTTACCCGAATGCACGATGCTGGCCCGTCTGGCTGCCGAGCCCGCTGAGAGCCAAGGGCGTGTCTCCTCTGGCCGAAGCCCTCCAGCCGGTCTGAAGCTTCTTGGACACTCGCTCCACACCCTCCAGAGAGGGTGGCAGTGCGTGCAGCCCGGAGAGGGCAAAGCGGGGCCAGACAGGCGAGTCTGTGAAGTCCCACAACTTAGTTCTCAGTGCTGGACTTCCCGCACTCTTGAATTATCAGAAATCTTTGCTGGTGTTTAATAAGCAGGACGATGTCTCACGGTCCTGACATGAAGGACGCCCCGCGGAATGTCCTCGTTGCACGGAGCCCTGGGGACAGACGATATCAAGGTCCTCCCGGGGCACCTGTGGCTGCCAGACTTGCAGACTCTGTTGTCATCCACTTTGCCTGGTGAAAATGGGCTTTGCTCCACCCGTGGAAAGCCATACCCAGAAGACCCAGCAGTTTATAAAGTGCTCTCCCAGAAAGAACTGCAAAGGATAAAGAACAAGAAAAACCAGAAACTCAATGAGAGAAAACAGAAAACACTAGAAAATTGCAAACACTTGGCTAGTATGCCAGCTATACAAAAAACAAAACCAAACAAACAAAAACCAGAAAACACCTCATCTTTGTTGCCGGTCCATCTCAGCACCTAGCAACCCAGAAGTTTTTACGTGACCACGGTATTTTGGGAAATTTGATACAATACATGAAGCTGTCACCACGTGCAGGCTCACAGGGTCTGGGCACCAAGGTTCATCCTGCATCCGGTCAGAAGACCCTCTCGGAACCATACGGCATGTCAACAATGTGGCAGTGGGTGGCGCGACCCTTATGGCCTCTCAGGTACAACTAAATACCGCAGTAACTCCTGGGAGAATATGCGGCATCCAAAGCCTGACCACACATATCTACATGATCTACCCACACGTGTGTATCTACGTCTCGGGGACGCAGAGGCCAGCGTCACAGAGAGGAAACACAGGTGGGTGAACACCAAGAATACGAGTGGAAGCTGCTTCCAGAATTATTTATATAAATTAAACCTCAACTGTCTTCAACTACGCATGGGTCCATTGGGTAAGAGTAAGAACTAACTGATGCCGGGGTGCCTGGGTGGCTCAGTCGGTTAAGCCACTGACTTCGGCTCAGGTCGTGATCTCGCGGTCCGTGAGTTCGAGCCCCGCGTCGGGCTCTGTGCTGACAGCTCAGAGCCTGGAGCCTGCTTCGGATTCTGTGTCTCCCTCTCTCTCTGCTTCTCCCCGACTCACACTCTGTCTCTCTCTCTCTGCCTCTCAAAAATGAATAAACTTAAAAAAAATTAAAAAAGAACTAAATGATGCCACTGCGGAGGTAGATCCTTCCGCCGCCCCAACGAAGCTCAGGTCGTCCCCGGGGAGGGAATGCTGGGAATTCCCAGTGGATGTCTACACAGTGTGCCCTTTCCCCACCGCCTGGTTTGTCCCAATCTGAGGAGGGCATCCCCACCAGCTCATCCAGGGCACAGTCCCCTTCTGAGGACCTGGACCCGGTCACAGTCATCATTCTGATGACTTTTGCTGTCCCAGCTCCTCCCAGGCAGGTCCCTCCTTTCCCCAGCGCCCCACCGTCCTGGAGACTAGCCACGGAAGCAACCCCAGTGCCAGCACAGAGAGTTTGGTGTTGGTTCTTCTAAACAACCAGAGGACGACGTGGGTTGTGATCCCTTTGGTGTCCCTCGGAAAGCCTTTAGTGGCACCTGACTGGCAAGGAGTTGTGGGTCCAAGACCAGCCTTCCCTTTCTCCCTCCTCTCTTCACAGCCAACCACCCATGTTGGGCTCTGGGTCCCGCATCGCGGCACTAACAAGCCCAACTCTCAACCGAACCTCGTCAGTCTTGCACAGGGGGTCCCACATTGCCAGCAGCCGCGAGCGTGAATAATTCACCCAGCTTTGCTGACCCGGCATCCCACTGTGCCTTGATGGGCTTTCCACCCGACAGCATCACGCACTTGATGCACACAGCAAACCCCACCGCAAATAGAATTCCTTGGAATTAAATCTTCCGCATAGCACAGCACAGGAATGGGAGGGATCGCTCCAGATGGAGACAAACAGGTGACTGTCATTCTCTCCCCCTGCATCACGGCACAGACAGCAGCCTGCCCGTGTCCACGCTGCTGTGGCTGACAGGGGGAGTAGAGCGAGAGGCCCAGCCTCTAAGGGGTTTGCATGGCAACCAGATTTGCACACGGCTCCTTCCTGAACTCGTAGTTGACTTACACACCCCAAAGAGCCCCCGTGAATGTTCCTCATGCCTCTAACTAGAGTGTTAGCTCACGGTCGTTGAAGTATTTTCTCATTAGGCCTTAATGCACTGTATCAGCATAATAATTTTGGCATTGTTTCTCATGAATGATGCTATTTTTAACTCCCAACATCAAACTTGTAATACTAATTGACATCCCAGAGGAGATTAGCCAGAATTGTTCTCATTTTGGCTCTCTTACTGAAAATGTGCAAAGATCACGGCAACTGTGTTTTGTGACTTGTGGAAAAAACGGTAATACCCTAATATATTCATGAAAAATCTGACAATTAAGAAAATGATGCTTATTGCATTCTCTGAATACTTGAGGAGAATGAATACATGTCAAACAAAATTGGTGGTGGTGTTTAATGCTGAGAAGTGTGGTCAGCAACGGTTTTGAGTTGCATGGATTTATATGCTATATTACACATCGCACATTTAAATTTGGTTAATGTTTATTTATTTTTGAGAGAGAGAGAGAGAAACAGAATGTGAGCGAGCGAAGGGCAGAGAGAGAGGGAGACACAGAATCGGAAGCAGGCTCCAGGCTCCGAGCTGTCAGCACAGAGCCCGACGCGGGGCTTGAACCCATGAGTCATGAGATCATGACCCGAGCTAAAGTCGGATGCCTAACTGACCTACCCAGGCACTCCGCATCACACATTTAGAAACTGCTTTTCTTATCTCTCAGTTGTACATCTGCACTTTCTTTTTGAATGGTTGTTAATTATACTCATATATAAGTGCAATGATCTCTTTTCTCATATGCTTCCAGTATACTAGGAAATGCCTTAGAAACAGAGTTTCAACTTACAGCTGACTTACCAGAAGCTTGAATATAGCATAACATTTTTATTGAACAAACGGTAGCTCTGTGGGATATCTATTTGGAAATGTCTTTGTTTAGTAATTGAAATGTGTCATAAAACGAGATCACAAGTACTTGGCCAGGATGAGACTAAGGTGGGGGAGAAGAGATTGGGGATCCTCTAAAATTAGGCCACGTAAGTTGTCGTAGATAATTTTAGTTACCCACAGACGGTAGTGAAGTATTTTACTAAGACATAATGTGAAGTGATGTTTTTGGATAACACACAATTTCTTGACATAGTTTTAAAATGGATAATGAAACAAACTCAATTCAATTCTGAGTACTGGACAAAAATGGATTCAGAAAATGTGACTGTGCCGCCTAAATTAAGTATCTGGGGAGATACTTTCCCAAAGGGGAAAGTCAGATATCCTCGAGATTTTCAAAAAACGATTGTGATAAAAGATATGCCTTTATATGTTGGAAATATTAAAAGAATAATGTGAATACCAAAGAAAGGAAGCCCAGAGATTTAAAATAATAACAACAATTTAAAACACCTTATTAGGGGGCACCTGGGTGGCTCAGTCGGTTAAGCGCCCTACTCTTGATTTCGGCTCAGGTCGTGATCTCACAGTTTGTGGGATCGAGCCCTGAGTTGTGGTCTGTGCTGACAGCACGGAGCCTGTTTGGGATTCTCTGTCTCCCTGTCTCTCTGCCCCCCTCCCCCAGCTCTCTCTATCTCAGAATAAATAAATAATAAAAAAAGAAAAGAAAACACCTTATCAGGAGATGATATGTAATATCATGTTCAAGTTTTCAAAGCTCCCTATCGGAAATCTGATGGCTTTCTATTAAATACAATGTACAAATTAAATGGCTTTGTCCTGAGGTATAGTGTGTAAAATCTGTTCCTAGATACCCCCCGATTCGATTAACTGAGCGTAGAGAAACAGCTAACTACCTAGCCATTTACATTACTTTTCTAAAATTCTGCATAAATGAAAATCTCTAACTTATATTTTGAAGTAATTTTAGGACAGCATCACAAGAAATTCAGAAAACACACAAAAAAGATGGTAGGCTTACTAAAGAAGACAAATCAGACTTCCTCAAAACTTCACACTTTGGTTTTCCAAGAGCCGATGTGACAAAGACAAGGAGGGAAGCCGCAGACGTGGAAAACGCTTGCAAAATTATAACCGATAAAGGACGCACATCCAGAAAACATACACACACGTGCAGCTCGATAACAAGAAAGTGAACAATTTGATTTTTTAAGTAGGCAAATAACTCTGAGTAGACACTTTACCAAAAAATGACATGATTACCAAAAAACACAAGGTGTTCAATATCTTCGGTCATGAAGGACATTTTTTAACGCCGATGACATACTATGATATAATTACTAGCCAGGCTCAAGTTTAGAAAAGGAACGAGTTTGGGTAAAACTGTGGAGCCACTGAACTCTCAGGAACACACCTGTTTCTGTTTCTGAGAAATTCTGGTGGGGATGTGAAATGGTACAAATACCAAAAGACCGTTTGATGGTTTTGCACAAAGTTAAACATGCACTTACCTACAGCTCAGCAAATCCCAATTGAGGCATTTTCCCCAAAGAAATGACAACATGTCCACAAAAATACTCATACTCCAATGTTCAAAACAGTTTTATCCATCTTAGCCCCAAACTGAATGCAAACCCCAAAACCATTAGCCAGTAAAGAGACAATTGTGGTATATTTCTAAAGTAGAACACTCTTTGTCAGTAAAATCAGACCCATTACTGATACACACAACAACATGAACGAATATCTAAAGCATTATATTCAGAAGCCAGGAACGCGTATATATACTGCATGATTCCTTTTATATGAAGTAACAGAAAAGGCACAACTCTGGTGAAATGGCTTGTGGCTGATTACCAAGAGTTATGAGAAGACTTTTCGGGGCGATGGAAATGTTCTTTATCATGATTGCGTCGATGGATACATGACTACATGCATTTATCAAGACTCGTCAAACGGTACCCTCAAAATTGGTGAATTTTATTTCACATCTATTTTAACTCAATAAGCCAGATTTTATTTAGTTAAAAAACATTTTTTTTACATTTATTTATTTTTGAGAAACAGAGTGAGACAAAGCGTGAGCAGGGGAGGGGCAGAGAGAGAGGGAGACACAGAATCCGAAGCGGGCTCCAGGCTCCGAGCCGTCAGCACAGAGCCTGATGCGAGGCTCGAACCCACAAACTGTGAGATCATGACCTGAGCCGAGGTCGGACACTCAACCGACTGAGCCACCCAGGTGCCCCAGTAAGCCTGATTTTAAAAAGTAACTACACTGGCTTGGTTATGCAGCTAATGAAATAAAACTAATTGTTGAGCTCGTCCTTTTACGAGGCACCTCACAAGCCTCTCCGAGGGAAGAAGAGAGGAAATGTGCCCTCACCATGCATCACAACCCAACCCAGCATATCCGGTCAATCTGTGCAAATTCCAAGCTTCCCTGCCTTTGCTGCTGTCTAGTGTTGAGCTGTGGTCCACGTGGCAGTAACGGAGGGGTGCACGGATCAGACCTCCTCCGAGGAGAGCCTGCCTTCCAGCCCGCAGATGGTAGGCTTACCAAAGCCCCCAGGGTGAAGGCAGCAGTGAAACCAGTGCCACGCTGGTCAGGGCGCGTCCACACACGCCCGGGCCAGGCTGCTCCTGGCCTCTCCTAGGTGCACAATCCATGCACCAAGTCTCTCCATCTGGGTTGCCTGAGACTTTTCAGACGTTTATTATGATCTGAGCCCCCCGCCCCTCTTGTCCAGTTCTGCTTCACCATCTTTATTTTTCACGGTATTATTGCCCGGACACCCTCTGGTATTCCCAACTCCATCACCGGTCTGCTTCGGAGCACCTGACCTGGCGCGCTTAAAGAATAACACAGTTGTTCTTAGCAGGAGGCATTTGGTCACGTAAAAGCCGTGTTGGCGCAGCAAGCATCCTCGCGTATCCCATACGCTTATGCTGTGACGACACTGTGCGTGCGTGTAGGCACGCACACCTGCTTACGGGCAGCTTCACATGCTGCTGCCATGAGTGAATCTGCGTAAAAGGAGCAGCCTTCCTCCGCACGTAGGTACTTACACAAACACTCCATGTCTGGAGTTAAAATGTCATTCCTTTGGAAGAAGTTTATTTTAAACTATGGCCGGGTAGACACAGCTCATCCAAAGGGAGGAAGAATGATTGATGGGACTTCGGGCAAAGAGAAACCAAAGATTCTGTCCAGGGGCAAACACCTGTTCCCTGAATCAGCTGCCTGTGAACCAACAGAACACCTCATCTCTACCATCGTACAGCGAGTGCACTGCCTCGCCGGGCTTCCCTCCAGCCGTCACGCACACTGGCCCTGAGACCCTTGTGCCGTGGGACGAACCAGATACCCTCTCTCCACCCCAGCTGCTCCCTCAGCTCTGTCTGGAGAGAAACGGGGATGAGAATGAATCTCCGAATGGCTTACAGAGACCTGGCATCGGCTTGTGTGTGTGTGGGGGGGGGGGGGGGGTGCGCTGTATACAGAAAGAGAGTAAATGCAAAACGCAAATGTATTACGCAAATGCAAAACGCTCCCTCGGCACCCTATCGCAAGGCTCCCGGCTCCCAAGGATTCGCTGACATCCTCGTTTTTCATCACGTGAGACAGGACGGGGTTTCTTTGGAAGGGAATTCGCACTCGATATAAAATGTATGCCTCTGGCAAGCCGGATGATAGTATGCTAACCGTTTCCAAATGTGAGGATCCACATAGAGCCCCTGGCCATTCCTGGAAGAAAGAACGAACCAGAAGCAGAAACCGGAATCATGAGAAGTGTCTTCCTTCTCTGCTTCAAAGGCAGTGGGAGCCGGGTGGAACAGAGGAGACAGGGGAACGGAGGAGAAAGAATCCAGGGGCTGCCTGCACCCCACCCTGCTCTCTACAGAAAGCAGGGGGAGGGTAATGAGAGTCCAAACACTCAGTCCTCCTCTCTGCACGGCTGTCCATTTCCAACCAGTCATGACTGAAGAGTTACAATGGCAAGCGATATAATGCCCGACCCAAGCCAGTTTTCAAAAGTCAGCTTTGGCTCAGATCACGGAGAACTCGGAGTCCTGGGCTAGCATCAGGTGTGACAGTGATGAGGGACCTCAAAGGAGGTCACCACAGCCTGGTGATGGAGCAGGGCCTCCAGCCTTCCGGGCTCTCCTCCCTGCACCGGCTCCCTCCTCCCCAGCCCCCTGGCACCAGCCTTTGCGCCAATGGATGCTTTGGCTCTGGCCCCACCCTCAGCTTGGCCCCAGCAGGGAGGGGAACATTTCTCCCCCAGTGTTAAAAATTCATGCATATTCTGGGCCTGTCGCTGGTTTCATTTAGCTTATATAACCATCCTTGAACCAAGTCACTATAGTCAGGGGAAGGCGTTGATTACTCTGAACAACAGGGCTGATCCCAGGTGCCGAGTGAGGGTCAGACCCGACCTTGTCCACGGGGACTGGAGGTGGGAGGCTGGCCTCACGGAAACTCCTGGGTGGCATTTTATCAGATGAAGGTTGAAGGGATGGTGGGTCAGTTAAGCTGATGTTGTGATGAGAACAACTCTCTAGAATACCCCACTGGCCTTTCGATGGAAGAAGGGCTACAACCAACGTCAGAATTCCAAACGTGATGGGGCGGGAAAGACAGAGGCTGGTGAGCAGGGGCTCAGGTGGGGCCGGGTCCCCGCGGACGCCGGCAGGGGAGCTCTGAGTCAGTGCAGGGCTCCCCCTATACAGCCAGGCCGGGCTCCTGTCCCCTGCTGCACAGTGATGAGCACTCCCACACACCCTGGGAAGGAGCCGTGGTCCATCTGGATTCCACAGCCGTCGCTGGCACCGAGATCAATCATTAATATTGGCGCAACATGGAAATCAGCACCTTCCCCACACACAGGGCAATCTGTGGTTTCCTGATGACAAAGCCCTCGGGGATTAATAAATCTCTGACCTGAGAGAACAAACAACCGATTTCTGGTGGGGGATGGGGATGGTTTTCGGGACTTAGGACCTTCCTGCATTTCTGGCTTTTCCCTGGGTGTCCGTCTGGCATCAGCCTTCCAACAGCCTTTGCCTGACTCTCACTGTTGTGTGTGTGCACAGCACAGATCGCCTCTGACTCTCCAGGGACACAGATTAGCCCACCCTACCAGACACACCCACGCACACACACACACACACACCCTACACCAGTACCCTCCACCCCCACCACTGCCTGTTTGGACATAGCACCCGAAGCCTCTTGTCACCAAGACAGTCACACGGAGCTGAGACTCCCACCTGGGCCTGTGACCACGCCTGAGGTGTTCCTCATGGGCACCCAGCTCTCCTAAGACGCAGCCACGGCCGGTGTGGACATTTCAGGGCTCTCTGGTCCCAAGTTGCGCCCCGTTCTCTCACTGACACGGTGGCCCAGTTAAAGAGGGGCCAGACGTCTTTGGGAAATGTCGGATGAGAACACTATTTCACAGCTACCCCCGGTCACCGTTGACAGGGTACCAGCCTGTCCCCTGGCTCGCAGGCCGCCTGCATATACGGCCCCTTGGGCCGACTCACTCACACGGAGGGAGAGCGTGACGGGTCAAGAGGGGTTTCCCAGCTGGCTGGGTCACAAGCGTGACAGGAGCCGACAGCCACTTCGTCACATACCTTCGTGTTGATGCTCTGGGGGTGGGGGGGACACTGCCCCAGTGTCAGAGAACAGCACTGAGCCACAGAGGAAGATGTGATGCCAAAAGGGAAGAGAGCCCTGAGACGGAAGGTGAAGGAGTGAGGTGAAGGCCGCTGACCGGGGGCCAGGGGGTAAGGTCTGCTCGGCCAGCGGGCCGGCGGGCGTGCGAGACGGAGGGAGAGGACGAGGCCCCCTCCCCCGTCTGGTTGCCCGGCAGGAGGCTGAGAGTGGGCCCCAGGCCTTCGGGTGAGCCGCCTCTGCAGCAGGCTGAGAAGTGCCTCTACCACTATGCCATGTTTGAGCTCTCGGTCTCGAGCCAGGAGCTTCTCCCTCGCAGACAGGATTCAGAACGCGGGGCAGATGCGCAAATGGAAACAGAAAGCCCAGGAGGTACATGGAGCCTGGGATTTTGCAAGGAGGTCGCACACACTTTGGTGTCTTCGGTAAAGACCTTGTAAAATCCACAGAGGCTCACCGTAGACAGCCCAGGAAGCACAGAAACAGAGTAAAGAACAAAAGCACATATTAATCCCATCACCAAAAGGCAATTACTATTAATAATATATTTAAAAGACAATTATGATTAAAAATGCATTCATTTCCTTTTGGTTCTCATCCCATGCAAAGGGGGAGATGACATCACCCCAAAAAAGCGGGATACAACATTGTACATTGAAGGAATCGCAAGTGTTAGGATGCACTCAGAAAAAATAGGTAGGTTTCCTTAATTCTCAAATCGGAGGCCTTTCCGGCCCCGTAACGTCATGACTTCTTACAGAGAAAAATAGTATCAGACACTCAACGACTTTCGAGCCGGTATTCTCAACTCAGTTTACTATTGCCTAAGTAAGCAAAACTATGCACACATGTAACAAATAATCGCTCCTCTTAAATATGACTTAGCCCGGGGTAATTACCAAGGAAGTGACTCGTTTTGAATTTGCCCAAACCGGGGACAAAAGGAAAAATTAAACATGAGCTTCTACTGCACTAAGTCGTTACATTGACTCCTGTGGGGATTTCGGTGACAATCCTTTGGAAAATGGGAATCCCCCCCCTACTCTAATCCATGCCTCATAAAATTCCTCGGGGTGCCTGGGTGGCTCAGTCGGTTAAGCGGCCGACTTCGGCTCAGGTCATGATCTTGCGGTCCGTGAGTTCGAGTCCTGCGTCGGGCTCTGGGCTGATGGCTCAGAGCCTGGAGCCTGTTTCAGATTCTGTGTCTCCCTCTCTCTGACCCTCCCCCGTTCATGCTCTGTCTCTCTCTGTCTCAAAAATAAATAAACGTTAAAAAACTTTAAAAAAAAAAATTCCTCACAGCACTTTTCACCCCTTGTTATCAGCGCCTGACCTCCTATCACATATTTAATGCTTTGCTGTCTGCCTCCTCTACCAGAAGGAACAGCCAGATTGTTTGCTAATCCCAGTTTGTAATCCTAGCACCTGGAAAGTGGCTGGTACACAGACAAAATCCTCAATAAATATTCTGTTGAGTGTTGATTATTAACCTCCTCCATGAATACCACAAGGCGAATAGGGAGGAAGATACGAGATTTCAGTCTACTCTCATACTCCGTTGGATCTAATACTTGAAGCAATCTCTTATGGAAAACACGATCTCTCTAGATGAGTCTTTTAGACCTCTCCCCCCCCCCACCTTCCCCCTGTTCTTTCTAGAAATAGCATCTAAATGGATGGGGGGTGTGGGTAATTTCCTTGAGTTCCCCATCCAGATCCAGCATCCACCCTTTCCCTTGGGTCTGTGCTCCAGGGAGGGAGACTCTACAAACCTGGGGCCCTTGCACTCTGGTTTCTCGTTGGGTTTAGCCAATGGGAGGAGACGGGCAGGAGATATGAACCAGGAGGATGAAATGGCTGAGTATATTCCTTCCATGTCTTCCTTGTTTGGCCAACATGGTTCTTCTGACAGTAGCCATGTGGCTCTACCTCGTCTCTTGTTGGGCAGCCCCTCTTCCATGGCTCCAGCTCCTCTTCCATGGCTCCAACAACGGTGTCCTCCCCTCACCCCTTCTGGACTAGGCTTGGTGACCATTTCCGGCTCTTGATGCTCTGAGGGGATTCAAAATCTTTTGTTGGATCGCTTAAACTTGCTCACCCCCAGGGAAGAGCCAAATCTTTAAATTCTCTTCAAATCCTGAGCTTCCTGTGGCTTCTGTTTCCCCCTGGGCCCCCCATGGACACACAAGGAGCCTTTGTCTTCATGGCAGAGGGGAAGAAGGTGTGTCCCCAGCCTCGCGTTGTCTCAGAATGTAAGTATTGGCTCAGGAGCCCCAGGACATACTTAGTGCTGTGCTCATACCCTCAGCTAAAGCTGTAGTTGCTGTAACACATGGTCCCTGCCTGTCTTAACCAGCACACGGTGGTCCTTCCTGCTGCTCGGACAACCTGGCCCTTCCTCTAAGTGATACCGTTTTCCATTCAATCCCAGGCGGGGGGTTCACAGCCATCAACCCAGCACCTCTTGAAGGTCAACAGAAGCCTCAAGGTCTCCCCACATCATGCGAAGTCATATTTTGTTTTGCTTTGTCTCCTGCCCTACACCCAAATCCCACCTGCCTGTCTCCTCTCAGGTTCGCAAACAGGGAACCGAGCCAAGGCTCTTGTGCTTTCAAATATTTTCCGACCACTTAAGCACAGTGTGAGCTTCTGAGTCTTTGGCCCGGTCAGTGAGATCTTGCTCACTTCCAGACCTCACCTTCCTTTTCCTCTCAGGGCTGTCTTGGCAGGATGGTTCAGTTTTCTAGGCCCTATTCTTGACTCTCCCGGAGATCCGACCTCACACAGTCGTGGGAGCTGGCACACCCCAAATCCATAGAGCAAGCTGGAAATTCAGGCAAGAGTTGATGTTGTATTCTTGAGTCTGAATTCCCCAGGGCAGCAGGCTGGAAATTCTGGCAGAGAAGAAGAGAATTCCTTCTTCAGAAAGCCTCAGTTCTGGCTCTTAAAGCCATCTACTGATTGGATGAGGGCCACCCCCTCCCATGGAGGTAATCGCCTTTATTCAAAATCTGCTGATTTAAATATTAATCACATCTAAAAAAATGCCTTCACAGCAACATCTAGATGGGTGTTTGAGGGGCGCCTGGGTGGCGCAGTCGGTTAAGCGTCCGACTTCAGCCAGGTCACGATCTCGCGGTCCGGGAGTTCGAGCCCCGCGTCGGGCTCTGGGCTGATGGCTCAGAGCCTGGAGCCTGTTTCCGATTCTGTGTCTCCCTCTCTCTCTGCCCCTCCCCCGTTCATGCTCTGTCTCTCTCTGTCCCAAAAATAAATAAATGTTGAAAAAAAAAAATTTAGATGGGTGTTTGACCAACACCACAGCCCAGCCAAGTTGACATATAACATCAGCCATCACACTTGCATATTTATGTGATGGTTTTAAAGGAGGTTGTCACTTCCTGTGTTAGTTCAAGGAGCTGAGAAGCAGATACCAAGATACTGTAAGACATACAAGAGTTTTACAGGGGAGGGCTCAAGGGGAGGTGCAGAGCAGGTCTGACACTTGTGTAAGAAGACAGGGAAAGAGGGCGTTTGAGCGCCAAGTCTCCGATAAAGTGCAGCTCCAAGGAAAGACTGGCTAGGCGGATGAGGACTCCTCCAGCCAAAGTCACCGATTGGAAGAATCCCAATTTACCCCTGTGTTGCCCAGTAATTGGCTGGGAGTGGTCTGCGAGAGGCATGGCTTCAGAGCACGGGGTGGAACTGTTTGTGCCATCAGTCACCTTTGCCCCCACAGTGGGAGATGATGTATTTTCATGCCTCACCTCCCCATTACTACAGTTAACCCCATGAGGGTACAGTTGCATGCATGCATCTTCTAAATACACACACCTTCCTAATACGTGCATTTCTGTATGCATGTACGGATGGATTTCACAAAGGTCCCGATGCCATCTGTCAGCACTAGGCTTCTCTTATTTTTATTATTTTTTCCAGATTTTACTTTTTTAAAGTCATCTCTACACCCAACATCGGGCTCGAACTCACTACCTGGAGTAGAGGAGAAGAGTCGCACGCTTCACTGACTAAGCCTGCCAGGTGCCCCCCAGTACATGCATTTATTGGAATCCCCTATATAGAAATACATGAAGCTTCAGTAGGGCTAGAAAATAGTGACCATGATGGGGTTCCACAAAGACTTTTTTAGCTGGGGAGATGTTTTATTTTTTCAGTTCAAAGACGAAGGAAAAGTAACTTTCAAAATGATGTCTGTAGCTCTACTTATGAGACTTTCTAGCTGTGAAAGAGGATCAAAGGGCAAACCACAGAAGAGATTTTTGTCCTGTTGGATTGTGTTCTGTGTTTTCATACTGGTTAGATTTACATTCTGAGATATGAAAAGGAGATGAACACTTTCTTACTTGTGCCTGGGTGTGGCCGTTACCTCACTGTAAAGATGAAATGAGATGGTGTTTGTTATCATATCACTGAATGGGTGTAGGAAGTATGTGTTTTGATATAACCGTTAGCTGTGATTTTTCCTTGTAATTATTGGATCAATATAAGGAAATCATGCAGCTAGCGTCATGAGACGAAATACTGGGTTTATGTAAAAAAAAAAAAAGTATTCACTTAAAACACAAAAGACTTTAGTTTGCTAAGCAATTACACAATGGATTCTAGGCTGCACAAATGTACTTGTGTATACTTTCTGGAACATTTATAAAGGTTGCAAAATGATCTAACATATTATTTTGATAATACTTCTGATGTGCATTGGAAACTCAAACATACCACTTGGAGAAAACACTCAATTCCTTAGGAGGGATCCGTCAACGAGGTGGATGTTTGAGATGTGCCCTTTAGATCATGTCATATCTGAACTCAACTTCCCAATCTTCAGGCACTTGAACCCAATAAAGCAGCCACGCACAAGATGTCCCAGACAGTACTGATGAGAGAGCTTCACAATTGCATGATCACTGGGAAGTGTAAACCACACTCGAGTTGCAAAACAGCAGCAGTGACAAAGGGGGAAAATGTTCTAGCCACATCGTGCGAGAAGTGAATGACCCCAAGGAATGAACCCTACTTCTCACCTATTGGGTTTGCAATCTCCATTGCGAAAAATTTCCAAGAAGCTAATTATGAGCCCACAGCTAAGGGAGGCTCGGATCTCCTCATTATATTTAGATGCACTTCTCCCCCACACAGGTGAAAATGTGATTTTCACCTAAAATAGAAAAAGAGGGAGGATATTAAATTGTATGTACTCTATAATTACAGCCAGTATCATTGGGAAATGCTTATGAAGCAGTCCGCATGACGGTTATATTAATGACAGCACAGTGTTTTATTGAATAGATATACTATTCTCAGTGTGGTTATTGGAGAAAATCTAAAATGATTTTTAATGAGTTGAGCTGACATTGTAAATTTCCTATATTAAATATATAGCTATCATATTCATTTATGCTGTATATTAAGCATATCTGTAGTTATGCTACATTTCCATACATGCACCTATAATTTTTCATTAACACTAAAGTTAGAAGCAATTTAATGCTAACAGTAAATTCTCAAAGGATTTGTTTATCCAGTATTGTTCATATCAACCCCTTTTTGTATTTCTCTATACTTCCACAGTCATTACTACTCTGCAAAAAAAAAAAAAAAAAAATGAAGTGGGTCACATTTACCTTGACTTCAAAGTCTGTTCTTTTTTTTAACCACTTAAATTCTTTTTCATCCTCCCCAGCACCCCTCCCAAGGCTCCCAGCCTCCGTTTGGTCCTATCTTTCCCATTAACGATTAAAAATGATAGTTAACTGAAAGGCTACTTCTCCAAGTAACCACCTGCATTTCAAAAGAATATCAATCAAAAAGTACTGAGCCTATTATTCTATTAGAAGACATTTATTATTGAAAGATACTAGACTCACCTGGGAGATACTGAAAAGAACAAACACACAGGACTTGTGTGGTATTCTCTCTTTCCGTATGGGACAGTTGACTGCCTAGGATCCAATGCTAGACCTTGAAGCCTACAATCCAGGGCATCACCAGGGGGAAGGAGGCAGGACTTCTGACTCTCCATTTTGAGCAGACTTAAGAAGGAACATCTGCACTGGAATTTGCATGAATGAAAAATACACTTTTACTGTACTAAGCCACAGTCTTAGGCTGGTTGGTTACAGTAGTTATCCTGCCCTAATGCATAAATGTGAACCAGAAGTAGGGTTATGCACAAAGAAATGAAGAAAGGAAGGAAGAAAAGAAGGAAAGAAGGACAGAAGGAAGGAAGGAAGGAAGGAAAGAAGGAAGGAAGAAAAGAAGGAAGAAAAGAAGGAAGGAAGGGAGAATAAAAAAGGGAGGAAGAAAAGAAGGAAGGGAGAAGGAAGAAGGAAGGAAGGAAGGACATAAACATCTAACGTATGAGACAATAGCTTCACGATGGTCTGTCTGCATGAGGGAAAAGTCACTGATATGGAGACTTTGAGCTATCACAAACACTTATTAAACTGTTGCCTGCAACAGCTGGGGAGGCAGATCATGGATCCAATGAATCAGTGGCCTTAGAGGAAATGATCGGGAAGAACCGGGGTCCTGATGTGTAGGATTATCATTGGATACATTTATCAAGGTGTCACCAGAAAAGTTTAGTTCAAGAGAAGATAAGAATAGCCAAGAGTCCAGTCCACCGAGGCCTGCCAAGATTGTACTGCTTCTAAAGCCAAACCATAAGAAGTGGGACTGAGAAGGTCTTTGAGTGACATTAAGGGTCAAGCCCCGGCCTTCCAGCAAAGACCGGAATAAGATGGGGCCTCCTTCCTCAAGCCCAACCATCACAGGGTAGCAGGCGCTAAACCGAGAGAAAGAGGACAGAGGGGCGATGGAGCAGAGAAATTTGAAAATCTTGAAAATGAGGTTGGGGTCATCATGGTGGGTCCAGTTACTGGTTCCAGAAACTGATGACAACAAATGGGTCTGAAGTCCAAGTGTGACTGGACTGAAGTGTAAGAGCCTGAACAGGTAGGGATTCTGACGGTGAAGACAGAAAACAATCAGTGGCTTCTCCAACTCTGCAGGGAAAGAAAGAACTCTCCAGAGCACAGAGAGAGAGAACATGGAGAACAATGGACAAGGGTCTCCCTGACAGACAGCAGGACCAATGTATCATCAAAGGAGATCCCCGCCCTCGGAGTGTCGCCCCCAGAGTCCCTGCACTGCCCACGAGCCCCTCCTCCATCTACTCCCACTTGAGAACCATTAAGAATGCCTGAAGAGGGCAATATTCAACTCCAAATAAAGAATTAGAAAATTCCAGACCCTCTGCGATCTGTGCCAAGAGCATCACGTTCTACATCCTCCCAGTAGGGACTTCACACGAGGCTGGTCTACACAGCAATGTCGCGTGCTTATCTCCAAGGCAGAGCAGTGGATTTGGCAAAGGTCCACCTCAGAGTCCCGGGAGGGTGCCGCTGGGTCAAGAACCTAGATCGGTAAAGCACAAGTTGTTTGAACAACTAAGGACAGTCAACATAAGAGACGCCCAACAGAGGGGAGACAAGGCAGAGACTGAGTTGGTGTTGGCAGAAATCATCTTCAATCCGCTACAAGACCACTCCCCTCCTGTGGCTGTTGCCATCTCCCAGTAGAGGCAGCCGGCTCTCTGACCCGGCCCGTTTTCGATCTGCGTGGTCGGGTATGGCTGTGTGTGTGAGACCATCCCAGACAAACCGTACGCGGTTTTGCATTTTTGTGTTGTGACTTATTTTAAAATATTGCCACATACACGTGAGTATGCATGCAAGTTAGTCCCAATTTACACCTAGAAGAGGTTACTGGGTACCTGATGTATTCATTAGGCATCACCTATCCAGGACCGTATTGTTCCCAGGGGTTCAGACTGGCTTTGGTTTATAGTGATCTCAACGGTCAGGTTGTCAGACCGAGGCCCTTGATGTGAGAAACAACAAGCTTTGTGATTTTGAATGATCCTTTCCCTCTCCACAGAATCTGGCTTTCGAAACAATTTTCTCACTACGGACAGAACAAGGCGGCGTTGACACTCTCAAGTCCTATCCTGGATGTCAAAAGCCGAACGCTAGATTTTTCTTTCTCTTTGCAGTTTGGCTGCAACAATCCTAAATCTCCATGAGGCAAATGGGTTCCTCTGGCCCACAGGGGAGGTCACAAACAAGGAAACTCAAAAGAGAAAGCACACGAAATATTTCAAGAAATATTATTCCTGCCACACAGCTGGGGCACGATCCTGCCTTTCCTCCACGGTCGAGCTTCTTGAGTGAGTTTCTCTGATTTATTGGCACCCAGTTATGCTCTCACTATTACTCTGAAATTGCTACCACCAAATATCACTGGCAGACTGCTTTTCGCTAAAGCCAGTGGATACTGTGAGTCAGAATGTGCTTACTTCTATGTAGAAAACCCTCACATTTCAGTGGCTTCAGTTTGAAGGTCCTATGAAGGTCTTCTTATGTCACAGTCCAAAGGGGGGGGGGTGTCTGCTGCAGAGTCAGGGATCGGGCACCTTCTATCTCATGAAGCCACCGTGCTCACCCTCTAAGGTCACTGCAGATTGGACCACAGAGTGGGGTGGTGACTCCGGGGACAATGATATGGGGTGAGGCGCATCAGCCAGCTGGTCACATGGCTCCAAATACATGCAATGGGCTGGGAAATGCAGTTTGGCGAGCCCAGGAGGAAGGGCAGATACGCAGGTGTCCGTGAGCGGCCAGCATCGTCCTGGCTCCTCCCATGCCTGGATCTCTTCGAAGTTTTCTGACTCTGTCCACCTCCCACTTGTCTTGAAATGCCTTCTTCTCTTCGAAGAGATTCGAAGGCTCCAGACACGCTTGGTCTCTTTGTCTCGTCTCTGGCCACTTCCTGTGAGGCTCGTCCTCATAGTCTATTACCTAAGAGAGACCGCCGCTCCTCTGTTGTCTCCCTTGGCAACCAGCTACGGGAAGGGTCCTGAGCATGGCCCCCAGCTCAGGCCAGCTGCCCTCACCACACGTACACTCCTCAGCCTCCTCGCCCTTCTTACACAGTGACTGGCCCCACGTCCCCGCCATACCCCCAGGCGCCATTGATTTCCTCTTCTCCTTCCCTTTCCGCTTCTAATCCCAAAGTCCTGACAATTCTGCCATCGGAGAATTTCTCTCATCGATATTTTGACATCCTGCCCTCTCTAAATCCTGGCTCAGGAGCCATGGCCATTTGCCCTGTCTATTTCAGCTTCCTCCTAGGGGACTCCTGGCTCATGCATTCGTTCCCCCATTATTCTCCACAATGCAGACCGGTCTGATCAACCCCAGTCTGTGGTCCTCAGGATAAAATCCCACCCACTGATCAGGTGTCTCTGGCTCTGATTCCATCCCTCCGCAGGGGTCTCCTTGTAATCTCCAGGCCAACCCTGTGCGATTACACTTGGGCCACAAGATTCTCTTCCCTGGCCAGACCCCGGCTCTTCTTGAGGCTGGTGGTGTGCCCAGAGCCACCTTCCTTCCGCTTTCATTTTCTCTGATTCTGTTCATACTTGGGGGCTGGTCATGCGCCTCCTCTTTCCCCAACCCCCCACCCCCACATCCTCACATAGCTTTATAATCCTCCTTACATCTCGAAGATCACTATCCTACATGCCTACAGGTAATGGCAGCTATGCAGCTGTGTTCAATAACATTTAACTGAATAAATGAACAAATCACAACCAGAAAAGGAGGGAGGAAGAGGAGAAGGAAAGAAAGAAAAAGAAGTTAGGTGTTTAGTAATCTGAGACACATACTGGTATAGTAAATCCTCATTATACTAAAAACCAACAAAATACAGAACTACAAATCCTCCAGTAAGTAAACTTACAAATAAATTATGTGTAATTAGCATTAAAGAGCTTTGTAGAGTGGTCCTGGGGATGTTCTTAAAGTGTATCTAAGCTCTAAATTCATTATTTCTGGATTATCTTTAAACGAAGAGACCCTCAAAAATGCAGGAGCAAAGCCCTGTAATAATAGCTGCACCAAATTGGTATTTAACTCTTCCATTGAAAGCTGTTTTCCTAACACACGCTTATCTATTTTATTAGTATTTGAACAGTATCCATTTTTTCCATCACAAGGGTAGCTACAGTAAGCAAATGTTACTCTTTTTAATCTTAAGAAATGATCTAGAATCAAAATAAATGAAAAACCTCACTTCCTTTTTTTCCCCCATCAAATGAGCTCAGTGGTAATAATTTTTCTGTTTGGTATGCCTGCATTACTAAAGAAACGCCAATGATGTAGACTGCATTTTAATCACCAAATACATCAGAATTGGTAACAAACAGCTTTGGGACTGCTAAATTTTTCTCTCATGCGTGGTCAGTAGGCAACCAGGATTCTTTCTGGCGAGTAAAATGAACAGTATCTCCATAATTATCGTGATTGATCCTCAGCCACGGGAGAGGCAATGCTGAAGCTTGCCCCAAGGGGTAGCTAGCACTCAGTGTGCCCGGAGCAGTGGTCACACAGCGAAACATCTGGCATGAGAGGGGTCCCTAGAGGGGACTGGGGGCAAACACCAGGGGTCAGGAGATGACAGAGTAAGGACACGTCAAGCGAGGGGAATACAGAGTCTGGGATCATGGCGTTGAGGGGTAACGGGATGTAGGACTGTGTATGTGCGTGCGGAGCATGTGTTGAAGATATCAAGAGACAGAGGGAAAGGAGAGGGTTAGTCACAGGAAGCGTGTGCTCCGGTCCTAGAACCCACTCAGCCTGGCTCTGTGATAGTCCCTCTGAAGGCTTTGCCCCAGGTATGTCTATATCCCATACTTCACGGGTGCAAGGTGTCGTCTCATGGAGAATTTAACTTGCCATGATGGTCCTGTCGGTTACAGAGGGCACTGATTGTTAGCCTACCTCAGAGATGAGAACATTGAAAATCAGGAAAGATAAAAGTGATTTGTTTACTGGATGAGGTTCATAGTGAAGACCAGAGCCTGGTGATTTGAGCCTCTGGCCTCAGGCTTTTCTCAGTTTCTGCTATAGCACTCTCTTTCATACAAGTGCATGAAGCTTAAGCAGAGAGACGCGATGGTCATCTATCTGGTACAATTTGGCAGAGATATAAGAAGGACTCCATCAGCTACCCACCCACCAGTAACACCTCCATCAATTAAGAAACATCAAATCAAGTCAAAAGGAGACCACGGGGCACAGTGGCCAGGCAAACCCCCTTGTGTCTCATTAGCCAGTTATCCCTTTCTACACGTGAGAATGGAGAAGACAGAATCCACCAAATGCTCTTTTGTCTTTCTCCTGTCCCCAAACAAGTGGCGTAACAACGAGGTTGCCCCTGTGCATAAATATACATGCCAGGGTGCTACGATCAGATAGATGATCAGATAGATACCTAGCTAGATAGAGACAGACAGACAGACTGATGTTAATGAGGATTTTAGCGGGTTCTGTGGTGGGCTGGCTCCTGGCCCAGCTGTGTGTAGCCAACCCAGAGGTCACGGGAAGAGGTATGTACAACTGACGAACAAGTGATCGGGCTTCTGGGAGGACAGGGCTCCATCAGCCATCGGCTCCCAGAAGCAGGTGAGAGAAGGTAAGTGGGTATTGAAAGGTTTTATCATGTTTATATAGAGCTCCCTCCCCCCGATGCTTTTAAAGAGGCTGAATCATGCCCTAGATTCTTTTCCTCCAGGAGCCTTCACTTTAAACAAGATTTCAAGGTAGTTGGGATGTTGTCGCTCCACTTGTCAACAGCTCCTGATGGGTTCATTTACATTTCACTGCCGTGATAGCTGGGCAGGTGTACTAGGCTGCAGCTAACAGACGTTTTTCGTATTGTTTGTTCCTTCTGTTCATCTAATTGACACATCGTGTCTTGTTCTATATCATATTTTGGTGCCTTATGGCAAAATGTCTGCGTTTCTCATCCAGTTACCCCGAGGTGTTTCTTGTGAGCAAAGGCTACTATAATGACCCTTCTGTGAGAGGAGGGGCAGTTCCCCAAGTCTTTCCAAACCTGTGTTCATGTCAACGTGCTTGGACCACTTGACAGAAGGGACCTCAAAGGTGATTGTGATGGTGAAATACGAAACTAAGTAAGAAGCTCGGAGAAGGGGGAAATCTATTCTCATGAAGTTAGTGGATCTTACCTGGTGAAAATAAATAGACCTTTCACGAACACTGAAACCCTGCATAACTCAAAAGGTATACTGGAGTTTCAGACATAGCTATAGAATAATTTTAAAAGAAACTTCAAAATTCACCTTTTTGAAATTCAGATCCTTCATCACAAAATAGTTGAATTTCCAAGCTTGGGTTCTTATCCAAGAGATATGGGGCCACCTGGGTGGTTCAGTCGGTTAAGCATCTGACTTCAGCTCAGGTCATGACCTCATGGTTCATGGGTTCAAGCCCCCGCACTGGCCTCTGTGCTGACGGCTCAGAGCCAGGAGCCCACTTTGGATTCTGCATCTCCCTCCCTCTCTGCCCCTCCGCCTCCCCTCAAAAAACAAACATTAAAAAAAAATCCAGGGGATATGCTCTAACTCTTTTTGGTGTGTCCATCAACCCAACAGTGAGTCAGTCAATGAGCATTTTCCCCTGCGGATGCCATAATGAAGTATTAGACATGAATCCTGCCCCAAAATGTGGCCCCAGGACTAAAGCTTAAGAAGCCAGGAGGAATACACAACACAGCACATGTACACGTTGAGGACTGTGAATGCTATGTCGATTCAGCAAAGGCAGAATCTGTTGGAGCTGGAGGCTGCACGGAAGAGGTGGAATTTGACATTGGCTGTGGAAATTGCACATTTGGAAAGGGAGAAAAAAGGTGGGTGAGGGTTTGAGGCATTGGTGTCTGCCAGGGTGAGTCACCAAGTCAGGAATAAGCACAGCCAGTGAGTGGCCAAGGGGCACGGCTGGTGGCCCCATGTGGGATAGAGCTCACTCCTCAACTCTCTGGCACAGGATGCTAATAAATTTTAATCCAAACAGGCAAGTGTTGGCAAAAGTGTTGATTACTTTAAGATAGAATCTAAGGGAAGAAAAAAACCCACCTCTATAAATAAATTACTGATGAAATGTGATGACACTGGAGTGGCCATGGATGGCTCCCTGATTTCAAGGAGCTGCGTGTGCTTGGGTTATCTTCTGTTCTTGCCTTGTATCCCGACCGCTGGAAGCTGCATACCCTGGGTGTGCCTCCCTCACCAGTTTTACTCATTCACGCCAATCCGTTGATAATCTGAAAACTTCTTAACCCATAACCGTTACCAGGAGTAGCTGAAATTAAAGATGGAACGGCATCCCAGAAATTCAGTCATGAGCACAGTGGTGCAGGCCACGGAGTTTGGAGGCACGGCGGCTGCTTTCCCAGGGCCCACTGTGCCTATGTATGATGACCATTCCCAGAGATGACACCCGAGGAAGACAGAACGAGGCTGTTGTTTCCACACCTCAAAGTCTGCATTCTTCTCATCTTCACAGGAAAGAGCAGCGGCTCCTGTATTCGTCACGATTACTGTCCCCTTCTCTGGGTTTCTTTCCCCGTGCAGACCTTGCATGCCTTTGGCATACATACATGCCTGGCATACAGGCACCCGAAGCTGGCATCCTTGGGTTGCCCATCACCAGCTGCTAGGATAGCTTGGTCTAATGGCGGACTGTCATCAACTTCCTGCTGTTCTGAAATTTTGTATCTTTATATAGTTAGGTCTTCTGCACTCGGCAGTTACAGGATTCGGTGGATATACATTGTAAATTGCTGTATCTTCTTAGTGAAGAGATTCATCGATATGGAATTCATACCTTTACCTTTAAAATGACTCTTTCCCCCTTAGAGTATGTATTTTTCTGGTGTTAGTAGAGCTTCCCGGTTGTATGTATTATTATTTTATTAGCTTTTCCCAAATAAAAATAAACTAGTGTTTGACATCTCTTATCCTTCGGTTCAGGTTTTCTGGGTTCTTACGTTTTATGTCTTTTTAACTAGGGAGTTTGGGTCCACACTGTGATCAGTGATATGTTTGAATTCGTTTTTTCCACGTTGTTTTTTCTTTTTATTTGTCCTACTTACTCTGCATCTCTCTGCTTTCTCTCCTGTTTTTCCTACTGGAAATGATTGAGGTCTGTTTTTGCTGTTTGTATCTCTTCATTCAATTTCTTCATCAGTTTGGACGTTATTCTTTCTAGATCTTTTGGAAGCGCTACACATTTTAACCAGTCTCTTTACAAATCAAGCCGATTATAACGCTTTAACTCTGATCACCCACTATCGACCGAGTTCCTAACTTCCGCCATTCGTTTGTTTCAAAATATACTTATTGGTCTTTCTAGATTTACACACTCGCCTGCCATTTTCATTCCTCAGTTATTTTTGTATTTGTCACACCTTTCTTTGGAGTGGTTTTTTCCTGCAGCTCATCTTTTGGAACACTGCCATTTACGTGTGGTCTGCACAGTAGCACTGGTCTGCAAACCGTTGAGCTACTGCTCCCAGCCTGAGAAGGAGCTTCATCCAGAATGAAAATCAGCTGCATCATTAGGAACTCTGGTGATGGCAGCCAGCATGCTTTGTTGCCCCGGCAAGACTTGTGATGAGAGACGCAGTCTTTTGACCGACACCCTAAAGCAAGCCCCTTGGCTGGTCCTAGACCCACCTCTGCTTTGAGTAGCACTGCTCTGGGAATTCCTTCAGTAAGTGCCTGTCAGTGTTAAATCCCTTCACTTTTGTTTGTTTGTTTGTCTTCTCGGTTACTAAGAGTTTTTATTTTGTCCTTATTCTGGAACAAATAGTTTTGATGTAGAAGCTGTTGGTTGACGGGAGATTTTCTCTATTTGCTGCATATGCTGTTGACAGACTAGCTCTCAGCCCAGAATCATCCTCTGTGGAAGATGTGCCTTTTCTCTCTGAGAGATGCACTTATAGTCTCGGCTGCTCTGCACCCCAGGCTGATGCTTCTCGGGGGAGATTCCTTCCTATTCGCCCCAATCGGTGTTTCTTGGGCCAGTGTGAAGACTGGATTTCAGCAACCATAGAGTTCTCTTCCATTATCTCTTCAAATAATATGTTTTCTGATTCTGTGTTGTCTCTGACGCTTTGATGGCATGAATCTTAGGCTTTCCTAGTTAACCTGCGTTATAGTTTGATACAGCCCCCCACGTGGCAACAGGGTACTTCTGTAGATCCAGCTTCTGGGTCAATAATTCTCGATCAGCATCGTTTAGCATAAGGCTTGTTGTTAGGTTCATAGATAGACAGATGAGAGAGGTGGTGGGGGGGGGGGGTAGGAATTGATTCTGAGAGGAAATATGAGGTCTCCGGCCAGAGAATAGACAGTTTATCACTCACAGAACATCTTGGCCCCAGCTCCCCAGAGCCCAAGGGGATGAGAGAGGTGTTTACCAGCATATTGGTCATATTGAACTACGTGTCCTTTCTTTACTGTGCCCCATCTCTCTCACCTCGCTGCTGTCCTCTCTCAGTAGAAAACCCCCCTGCCTCTCCTCATTCGGATGGTGCCTTGTAGTTCATGTGAACACCCGCCAGGTACCACATGATCCAGGAAGCCTGGTGCAGACTTCTTGGTGGCTTTAGCACCTGTACGTATGTCTCCCAAGGCACTCATCACACAGTTTTCCGATAAATGGATTCCTGCCCGTCTGCCTCCCTGCACCGTAGACTTGCTGAGGGCAGGAGACAGCCCCTCCATGTTTGCGCCCCTCGTGCCCCTCCTAGAGCCTGGCACGTACTGTTCCCAGTGTCTCCGCCACCCTCCCGGAACAGGCATTGCTGTCCCACGTTCTATTCTTTATCCTATTTCGAAAGACTGTGAGAATCACGAAATGTTAGACGTAGAAGAATATCTACTTTGCATTACATCGATTTGTTATATTTAGAGTTCATTTCGTCTTGGCTTTAAGGACCGATACCAGCTAGCATACTCTAGACGCACATCCCCTTCGTATCACGGACCAGGATGGGGCCAAGCGCCTAACATCTCATTTCTTGGGAGGATGGACAGGCGAGTATCTGCCCGCAAGGAAGGGAAGAGGCAGTTGGGTAAGGGAAACACAGGTTTGTAAATGTTTTAGTCGTTCTGCTCTCCCAGAAGCATCCCAGTAAGGAGAAGGGAAATAGGACAGACCTCTCTTTCCCTCGGTGTGTTTTCCCTCACTTCCATTATGGAGTTCTGCCCAAGTCGACAGAGCAGCAGCAACTTCAGCGCATTTCCTCCAGCACACCGTGATTTGCATTGTTTCATAACCTGTCGGTGCCTACCCGTTGATAATTCTAAGCCTGTGTGCTCCTGCTGATTTTTACCGCAGAGGTGGAAAAGCACTAAATGGCAATTCGTTCCTCTAATTTTCCTGTGCAAACAAAGTCAGGGAACAAAGATGCACGGTGACTGCAAAATATCATTATTATTTTATCAACAATATTAATACGGTACTCCATTAGAGTAGCATCTCAGTAATAAATGCACCTAAAAGCAAGATAGTGAAGCAATGCAAAAGACAAATTTCCATAATGCTACATGAATTATTTTGCATAGGGCCAACTGTAGCTTGCTGCTGCCCAACAGATTAATTGCAAGTTTTGCAATTCTCCATCTATCACCGGCTTTCGGAATGCGCACTAGCTATGACCAAATTGACTAATGCAAACCCAGAATAAGCAGAATTTCTAGCACAGCGGTACTGAGACTTCAGGGGCGATTGCTGGAAATCTCTTTAAAAGGTAAACAAGATATCTATTGTGATTGAGAGATACAGTTTAAAGAGTACCCCTCTTTGGGGGAACCTGGGTGGCTCAGTCAGTTAAAGTGTCCGACTCTTGGTTTCGGCTGAGGTCATGATCTCACAGTTCGTGAGTTCGATCCCTGCATTAGGCTCCGTGCTGATGGTGTGAACCTGCTTGGGATTCTCTCTCCCTCTCTCCCTGCCCCCCACCCCTCCCCACCACTTGTGCGCATGCTCTCTCTTTCAAAATAAATAAATAAACTTTAAAAAAATAAAGGGTGCCCCTCTTTGATAAGATGCATGGACTTAAATTCACTGTAAGGTTAAGGTGACCAAAGATGAGGTCTACTTTCCGAAAGAAGGGACACACTGGAGGGTGCACAAGGCCCAAGGAAACTTCATGCTTCAAGTGTAAAAGGGGGTCCTTGAAAGAATATGGATGACACATTACATCTTTATCGCCTATAAGCACTAACTGAAAATCAGCTGCTCCTTCTGTTGTGAATGTAGTCAGCAACCACTGCCCCACTAGCGGCACCTCTGACTTCTTCACCACTCACTGATTTTTCATATCACATTGCAGTCACAAACGTCTTCGGTGTTCGCTCCCAGCACAACTTCGGAATGATAACCCACAACATCTTTTTTTTAATTTTAATTTTTTTAACGTTTATTTGTTCTTGAGAGAGAGACAGAGCGTGAACAGGGGAGGGCAGAGAGAGAAGGAGACACAGAATCTGAAGCAGGCTCCAGGCTCTGAGCTGTCAGCACAGAGCCCGACGCGGGGCTCGAACTCACAAATCACGAGATCGTGACCTGAGTTCAAGTCGGATGCTTAACCAACTGAGCCACCCAGGCACCCCTCACCCACAACATCTTGATTAAAAACAGAAGAGACTCATAAATATGGAGAACAAACTGAGGGTTGCTGGAGGGGTTGTGGGAGGGGGGATGGGCTAAATGGGTAAGGGGCACTAAGGAATCTACTCCTGAATTCATTGCTGCACTATATGCTGACTAATTTGGGTGTAAATTTAAAAAAATAAAAATAAAAAAAAATAACATATGGTACTATATCAAATTTATTTTTTTCAAAGTTTTGATATGGGCAGTTCCAATATGAGTCATTGCCTTTGTAATCCTCTGGGTTTTATGATTATTTTTTTCTTATTCTTCACCTTTTTGCATTTAAAAACTTTATTCCGAGGACGGTCTACAGACTTCAGATGGCCAGCAGGTCTATATCTCAGAAAAGGGTCAGAACCCTGCCTGAAAGGTCAAAGAAGGAAGGAAAAGGCAGAGATTCTGTTGATAAAGTTTTCCAACTTCACAATTTTGCTCTTGGCAAAAAAAGCAGCTGCTCCCTTACGAAAACACTAATGCGCAATTTAAAAATCAATTTCGGGGTAGTGATGATGAGCACAGCTTCCAGACAGAGCCCCTGCTGTGCGGCCAGCCAAACACCATCCAGATCCTCAACCTTAGTGGACACCAGACACCTGACCCCTGGGCAGGGAAAATCACCTTTCCCATAGCAATGAAAGAACCCCATTTCCTAAGTAGGGATAATTATCTGGATTGGTATTAATCGAGGACTAAAAACAAGCACAAAACTTAAGTGGGAAACAAGAGAGACAACCCCCCCCCCTCCACCGCCCTATAATCATTTCTCTTTCCTCTACAAGAAATGTTTGAAGGTAAAGAAACCTGTTGCTGTTTTCTACCTGCAATCTTAGTGAATCACACACGGTCCGCAAACAAACGCAAGTATGAGCTTCTGGGGTTTGTTTCTGATGTGGCCAAACTCACTTGTAACGAAACCAAATAGAACGTCGATCACGTCTGAGTGCTAATTGTGCGGTAGACACACTGCGGAGCAAATGAATATTTATTGAGCGCATGCTATGTGCCAGAAGTTTTCTATACCAAGGGTCAGCAAGCTTATTCTCTAAACGGCTGGACAGAAAATATTTTCGATTTCGCAACTCACACTAGTCTCGGTCACAGCTGAGTGCAGTGTGAAAGCGGCCGTGGGCCATCTGCAAACAGAGGTGACTCCGTTCCAATAAAACCTTATTTACAAAAGTAGGTGCTGGACCATATTTGGCCCATGGGCTGTATTTTGCTGAATTCGGTGCTAGATATTACAGCACTGAGCAAAGGACAGAAAATCCCTCTCCCATGGGCTTATATTGTGGTACAAGGAAATGCACAATTGGCAAAGTGAGTGAGTTAATTCCATGTATACCTCAGGCTGATGGGTGCCATAATGGGAAGCCCAGTAGGGCCAGGGCCTGGGTGTCATGAAGGGAAATTGCAATGTTCCGGGGGTCAGAAAAGGCCTCTTTGAGAAGGAAATGTTGGCAAGACAATTCCAGCTTCTTGGATCATTACCGCAACTGTGCAGCATAACCAATGGCCTCTCTTTGAGACCTATTAAGAGAAGGCAATTTACTTGCCAAATCCACAGGCCCAGGCCCCTCCAGGCCTAGATGTCAGTATTCCTGGGAGCCACAAGGCCGTGCGACTCACTTAAAGCTCTCCAGCTGGTTGCAACATCCAGTCAGGATGGACAGTGACTTAGCCACACTGACCTCTAAGTCATTAAATTTCTCTTAAAGAAAACAAACCAACAAAACCTACTAATATTTTTACACGCAAAACCATAAGTTAGCAGTGTTAGATATTCTGTATCTTGGGAGGTGCTCATTACTCTGGTCCAGATGTTCTGGAAAGCAGATGACAAGGTACGATCAAACATACAAGATGTCTCTTAGGGGAACACTTGATAGACAGTGGGGTGGGGTGTGGGGAAGGCTGGGGGAACCAGCAGGCCCAGTGTCAGCACAGGAGAACTGCCAGCCCTGAGACAAAATACAAATGACCACGGCTGTCCATCCCAGGTACCGGGAGCGGTTTCTTTTAATTTTTTTTAAATGTTCATTTATTTTTGAGAGAGAGAGAGAGACAGAGACAGAGCTTGAGCTGGGGAGGGGCAGAGAGAGAGGGAGACACAGAATCCGAAGCAGGCTCCAGGCTCTGAGCCGTCAGCACAGAGCCCGACGCGGGGCTCGAACTCACGGACCGCGAGATCGTGACCTGGCTGAAGTCGGACGCTTAACCGACTGCGCCACCCAGGCGCCGCCTGGGAGCTCTTTCTGATGCCTCGGCCTCTTGGAATGAACAAGAACACAAGTGCCAAATTCACGGTTGCACACAGTGTACGTGAGGCCTCACTTAGCCGCTTGAGCCGTAATACCACGTCTGGCTGCAAACATAGCTCATTTGTTAGTGTGCGTAAGCCGACGGTCTTTGCCCAGGACCAACCCGGTTTTTGCAGGGCCCAAACTGCTGAGTTAAGTGGGTACAAGGGAGGGATCACTTTCCTTGTACTCTTTGAGTCTTTAATGGTGGCACAAATCTTCACCCCCATGAAACGCACAATCGACTAGGAGTTAGGGCGTGTTCTAGGGTTAGGACTTTTGTAGCATGTTAATTTATTTTTTCTAGTTATTCAAAATTTGTCTCAAAAACGATGAAGTGAAATTCAGAAACTTAAACACTTATTCCCTAATTATGAGATTTTTCTTTACAGAATCCTGTGGTCAACGTGGCTGACACGTTTATTTCAATGTCATATAAGTCAACACATTAAGGTTGTAGCCACTTCCCAGCTCGATGCCATGTTACAGAGACAGGAAATGTAATAGAATAAACCTATGTCCTCTGGGAAATAGTTTTATCTCCAAGGACTACAAACATTGCATTAAGCACTTAAAAATTGATTTTGAAATTATTGTCACAGGTTTATCTTTCTAATGACACCACAGGATCAGGTTTCCATTTGCAGCTAAAGATGTCACTGCAAACACCCACTGGTTCTGCAAGCCATTCCTGAGGACGTCACTCTCATCGTGATGGGACATCCCTGGGGACAGGGGACTCCCACCTCTCTCCAACACCTGACATTCAACCTGTGTTCTCGAGATCGGGGAATGAGACAGCTAATGCTTCACCATGAAAACGCTGCCTACCTGTTCTTTATTTGTGACATTCCCAGTGTCAGTGGTAGAGTGGGGACGTTAAGTGAGGGATATTCAAAGGAGCATTGAAGTTAATTCCCAAGTTTCCAAGCTCAGACTTCTATAGACCCTACCGACTCTGAGCCCATAAACAAAAATACCCATGAATATACCAAGACAGAAAAATTACCCAACTACCCGGGCAATGGCAAGTCAAGGTACATTGTATTGTGACTTCCATCTGGCAAAAGCATGCTTCATTACACCTGGAGAGTTTGTGATAATTGCATGGCATACTGTTGCAATTATTACTAATAGCCAACACTAATTGGTGGTTTGCTTTAAAAACTATCAACATGTAATTTCAAAAAAAATAGCACAGGTTCTAAGTAAAACTTTACACTATTTATTACTGTCCCAAATGACTGATTTCCACCTTGAATATTACAGTTAATATTTGGTACCTTCAAGTTACTTGGTGCCATGGGCTGAATTGTGTCCTCCTTCTCCCCCAGATTCCTATGTCGAAGCCCTAACCCCCATCGCGATGGCACTGGTACACAGGGCCTTTGGGGAGTAATCTGGGTTAGATGAGGGTCGACGAGATTAGTGCCCTCATAAGGAGACACATCAGACAGCTTGCTTCCTCTCCCTCTCTCTGCCATATTAGGTACAGAGAGGAGGAGGCTGTCTGAAAGCTAGGAAGAGGGTCATCGCCAGGGAACTGACTCGGTCGGCACCTTGATCTTGGACTTCCCGGCCTCCAGAACAGGGAGACGTGCCCTCCAGAGGTTTAGCCCCGGGGTCTCCGGTGTTTTGTTCTAGCAGTGTGAGCTAGAATGAGTCCTTGGAATAAGGACTATGGTCTGAGAATTAAACTATCAAATCAACCAAAAATACACTATGCAAAGTCACTGTGGAGAGAAAAGAGCTCTCGGGTGAGAGCAAGAGTTGACGACCACGGGATGAAAGGTGTTCGTGCAGGGGCTCCTGGGTGGCTCAGTCGGTGGAGCCTCCGACTTCAGCTCAGGTCTTGATCTCGCAGTTCGCCAGTCCGAGCCCCACATTGGGCTCGCTGCTCTCTGCACAGAGATCACTTCAGGTCCTCTGTGCCTCTCTCCCTGCCCCTCCCCTGCTCGCGCATGCTCTCAAAAATAAATAAATAAATAAAAAAAAGAGAAAGAAAGGAAGAAAGAGCGTTGGTGCAGGGAAGAAAGGCACAACGCAGCGGCTGTGTCTGGACCACAGAAAATAATTATGGAATAGAGGACAAAAAAAATGCTGGCACGGGAATCGCACACGGGCAGGCCAGCCTTGCCCCTGAGTGTAAAATGGTGCCGATCAGAAGGGTACCCTGAAGGTCAACTGGGGAGCTCAAAGGGGTGCGTAACAGTCCGTTACATCCCCGTGAAAGCACTGCGTCTACAGCATGCTCTGTGCTGGCTCGGCCACCGCCTCTGCGCAGGGAGCCCAGGGGACACAGCGGGGTCCCCGTCTCCCTGCACACACGTCATCCTGCACGGGGTGACCCCTCGGTGGCGCCCCCGCGGGGACCCCCGCCCTCCAGGACCTACAGAATTCCTTTCCTTAAGTTTTCTTTTGTACAAACACCACTCACAGCCGAGACAGCTACAAGCCTCAGCGATCACAGGATATGGCGTATCAATCAACAGCAATTAGGCAGGCTACGCAGGCGCTATTCCAGCAAAACAGAGTTCAAAACCAATCTAATTCTAGGGCACATTCTTGCTCTCACTATTGGATTTTTAAAATACTCCTGCATGTCCATAGCAGTTTTCTCCTTCTCCTTCTCCTTCTCCTTCTTTTTCACGTTTATATACTTATTTTGAGAGACACAGAGAGAGCTTGAGCAGGGTAGGGACAGAGAGAGGGAGAGAGAGAATCATAAGAAGGCTCCGTGCCCAGAATGCACTTGGGGGTCCATCTCAGCCCCATGTGATCTTGACCAGAGCCCAAATCAACAGCTGGATGCTTAAGCGACTGAGCCACCCAGGTGCTCCCACAGCAGTTTTAATATAAAGGTGTTTCAACCTTTTGAAGAGCTCAGAAGATATCAGACACTATTTTATGTAAAGCTTTCCAATCCCACACATAAAACAGTTTTGAAATGGCAGTCCTGTAGCGGTCTTTTCTCTTTGGCCTCACCTTGCATCGCAGCCATCCAAAAATATTCTCTATATTATCATAGAGACATACTATATTTAGTCTACTGTCTCCCAATTTACTACCCTAGTGTTTACGATGCACCTGTTACTGAGGTTCCTCCTGAGATAATCCGCCTTCCTTGGCCCCGGGGCCATCACCAGCCTCCACATCCTCCAAATCGCCCCTGTGACCACACTGGTCCTTAAGGCAGGGATAGGACAACCTTCTGTGGGCGTTCTTAGCTCTGTTACAATATTACATCCCTGAGATGTGTGTGCGCTACGTATGCCCCATTAGAATGTACTTTTTGGAGCCAGGGTAATGAATACTTGATATAACCAGGTTCTCCAAAGAAAATGCCGATGCAAAGTAAGAGCTTTAGAATGTGGTGATCAAAGAGTGCTTAGCAATTTGGAAGGACGAGCGGTTATCTTTTTATTACAAACACACACACACACACACACACACACACACAGAATTAAATATTTAAGCCAGACCAAAGTGCACCGTTTAAAGCACTCGAAGACAGCTATTGTCAGTTCTTGTTATTCGTAATGGATATGTTCTGTTAAGTCTCCGTGAACAATGAATTAGCGAATACTGGGCTATTTTTCCTATGGAAAAAATAGGCTCAGATTCCTTGAGCCTCTGGTCACAACATTTTTCACCGAAAAATCAATATATAACTTCGCTTTATGGGTGTTTCTGCTTAAAGAAACCTTACTTAATATCTATTGTTGCCTCATTAACATTGAACTCACGGCCAATGGCACTAACTCAACCCGAACAAAGCTCGTCTAACACGTGTATTTTCCCCATAAGGCACATTACGGCCTTCTTGCATTTAGGAACACAAGAAAGCACTTCGGCACGACAATTAGGGGCCATTTTAAACAACAAAATCAGCAACAAAAAATGCAGAAAACATGTCCCTAAACAGATCGTGAAAAAAGAAAGCCCTTGTTTACAGACTGAGAGCTTGTTTGACCTCAGCGCAGAATCGCACCTCCGGCCCCTGGATGTGTGTGGCTCTGGGAATGTCTGCAAGAGTCCACAAGGGCACCCAGAGCACAGATTGGGGTCACTGACCCATTTTAGCGAGTAGGCGATTTCACAGATGGGGAGTCCGCCGGCAGTGAAGGTCACCTCTGTATGAATCTCCTCATTGGAGGGGACGTGCAGGGGCCTAAGGGGGCTTTTCCTTTGGCAATGGTGCCTTAAAAACCCATCCACACCCTTGAAAGGGCATCCTAGGGAAAGGCAGGGACCCCACGTCGCGAGACTTCTGTTCGGGCCCAAGCTCTGCCAGTAACAAATCGTTTACATGCGAACCTCAGCATCTTCACTTACAAAACCCAATTCGACAGGGTGAGGACACCTCTTCTCCTTGTTTGTGTGAAAGGACACACATGCTGCTGATGCACACCAATTTGGGCTTAAAATGGTGTGATTCCTCCATAAAAACAGTCTGTTGACTCATGTGATCCCTCCCACGGCGTGAATTTACTACAGAACCTGAGCCCCAGTGGGGACCCGTATGTCCGTGGTAAAGCGTGGAAACCTTCCGGAAGAGGCCACTGACCTCAACACCCCCCAGGCAGGTGCTGTTCCATCACAACCAGTAATTAAAAATTGACCCTGACGGGGTGGCGGATCTGAAAGAAGGCGACTCCGGGAAAAGGAAACACACACGGGATTGATGACGCGGCTCAGTCTGCTGAGTGTCCCGGCTTTAGCTCAGGTCACGATCTCACGGTTCGTGGGTTCCAGCCCCGCGTCGGACTCTGCGCAGAACTCACTTCAGATCCTCTCTCCCTCTCGCTCTGCCCCTCCCTGGCTCGTGCTCTCTCTCTCTCTCTCTCAAAAATAAGTAAACATTTAAAAGATGACATTGATGATGATGATGATGAACACGAGCAGCGATTTGCTGTTTGGAAAAATAAGAACAAAAAACAAACAAAGGATTATGCTACCAAGTCAGTAAACAGAGAGTGACGTTTATACGATATCATATAATCTGCTCAAAGCTGGCAGTGAGCAGCTGGGGCAGTGACAGCCAAACGAGGAAAGAGAAATCAAGTCTGTGTACGTAGATATCTTTCCTTTTATCTTTTATTTTCCTTGACGTGGCTTAGACGATCCTCACCTAATAATAAACTACTATTTTATTTATGTCCATATGTGTTTTTAATTACCTATTTTTAAATCAAAAACTCTTTTCCCCTGCCCTTGGGAACTGCAGTATTCCAAGGCTGCTGTTTTCCACGTTCAAACACGTTATATGTAAACAGTTGCTTATTACATGGCCCAGAAAAAGCATCACCAATCATTCAAAGTTAGTTAAGCCCAGCAACGTCATAACCACAAGGAGGAAACCGGCGGTTTGCAGACCTTCCTTGAGCTTTCCAGCCATGATGGGGACGTCACATGAGATCAGAAGACCCGAGCCCTGGGTTGTGAAAACGAAGTGAGCAATGCTTTTTGACAACGTTCCGTGCTGCAGAAATGGAAGGTGCTCAAAATGCCGAGGAGGGAAAACAGCAGTGGGCGTTCCGGATCCTTCCAGATTTCCTGACTCCCTAACAGGTGGCTTTGCTCCAGGAAGCCAGGCTCTGGGTGGTCAGAAACCTGGAATTCTCAAGGCAGCTGCTGGACGGTCCCTCCACACGTCCCTTGCTGGACTAGGGACTCCCTTAGTCCCACCTGGTTCGTTCCAAGGCGGGTGATGAATCGGGCAGACAATTATTCACCGAATGTGAGAGATGTGCCAGACAGCCTGCCGGGCTCTGTCACTTAGTGTCATGGGAACACTTGACACGTGTGCTTTTCAATTTGGAGCCAAACAGCCATCTTCCATAAAGCTTGTGTGATAGATGAAGTCTCTAGCACTCATTTCTTTTCCTATAAGCAACTTCCTGTCTCCTTATGAGCCCGCCTTTCTGCCCACTGTCAGGAAAACGGATGCCACTGTTTCGTTTTTGTTTTTTGTTTCTTTCCCAGACTGTTAATTTAAATATTTTCTATTTGAGAGAAAAAAAAAATTCATGATGTGACAGGATGTGCATGCATCATTACAACGGGACATTCTTCCTGGAAAAATTTGCTTTAGATTTTGCCATCTTTCGGATCGCCGAGGAATACATCTCTAATGGGGAAATACCAGGCAGAGGCACAACTCTTCTTGGGAGTTTCCAGCACTGTCTGCCGATAGGCTCCTTTTCCGCTTCACTCAGGCCACAGGGCACTTCCTCCTTCCCACCGACGCCCAGGTCTGGTGCTCACTGGGCCCATCACAGCACAACTCACTGTGCTGGCGTCTTAAGCCAGAGAGGAAGCGGGCTGATGCACCTGCAGTGTTCACTGCATTCACCAAGGCAAGGGTCAGAAGAACAGCACGGTTGTTTTGAGGAAGAAACGCCCATCTTTGTAGTTTTGTCTCCATCTCAAAAAAGGGAGACAGTAGTGGAAATTCCAGGATCACGGGGAGACAGAAGGATGAGGGACAGAGGTGAGGTTCTCGCTCCCGTGCAGGAAAGCCAGAATGTGGGACCATAATCCAAAACTTAGGGCTTTTATATGTTAGCAATGTTGAGGATACACAGCAACTCACCTGCACAGGAGAAAAGTGCCCCTCTAAGTCAGTGCTGACAAAAAGACTCATCTGGAATGACTCTAATCCTAAAATTTAATTTATCCTATATTTAGGAGAACACACATTATATTACCAATGCATCCCCCATGCTTATTATTCCTTTTCATTATAAAATTTATCTGACACAAATCATGATGGGTCTTTAGGTTCTCTAGGTTTTTAAACATCTAATATAGCATGTAATCTCTTACAATGTAGAGAAAATCTATCATAACTAGATTAAAAAGGTTGACTATCATTTTAATTCAATGAAATGGGTAAAGAGCATTTTTATTAAATTTAAAAAAGTTTAGTCTCGCTTTTGACATCGGACGCACCAAGAAAATTATTCCACATCTTCATTTTCTCTTAAAATGGAAAAAAAATGCAGGCAATTTTAGTTTCAAAGGCAATGTAAATTTAAGAAAAATTTATGAAAAATAACAACTCGGCCAAACTACAATTTAATAAAGGAATGAGACAAGGAGCGTCAAGTACATCAATTGTGAGTGCAAGAATGAGAATTGAATTTGGTGCTGGTGGTAGGGGGAATGAGGGCCATAGAAGATCCTGGACTAGGAATTAAGATATTTCAGTTCTTGCCCTTGATGTAACATTGACCACATCATGGTGGACAGATCTGACACACCATTGCTCATTCAGCAAATGCTACTGGGCAGCTGCCATATGTCAGGAAAGGTATGAAGAGTCGGGGTGCATCTGTGAAAAACAGTGATGGGACCCCCAACCCTGTGTGCTCGCATTAGGGCTCCTGGCCCCAGGTTCACGTCTCTGTGGTTCCAGAGCACGGCTTACACGAGCTCCCTTGGTAACGTCCAGCCTCACACTTCTAAGCACCATCCACACAAACGACTCCTCATTTCTTATCTCCGGGTCTGTCACCCCCCCCCCCAAAACCTGGATTTATATATCCCACTTCTCAGATGGTTAATAGGCACCTGAAACCTGACCAGACCCCTGATCTTTTGTCCCCCAACTGCTCCTCCCACAGATAGCTGGGAATTAACCTTGTCTCCTCTCTGCCTGGCCCCGGGGTTTCTGGCACAACATCCTTCAGCTCTGTGCTCTCAGAATCCATTGGCTTCTCCCCACCCCCACCACCAGGACCCCAAGACTTTGCCTGGGTTCCTGCAACGGCCTCCTGATAGGTTATAAAACCATTGCTCTTAACTCCCTACACCTACATCTTAACATGGAAGCCAAAGTGACTTTTTAAAAATACAAGGTCTGGTCACACTGCTCAAGAAGTCCAATAACTTAGCATCTCATCTAGAGAAAACCCAGTAACTTTCCAGTGGCCTCCATGGCCCTACATATCCTACCCCATCACCTCTTACTTATCACTGTCTTGACTCACTCCACGCCAGTTCCGTTGCCGCTCCCCCCACCCCCACCCCAGACAGGCCAAGCGATGCTGCCTCAGGGTCTTTGCCCTGGCCGCCACCGCCATGGGCTCACTCTCTCTCGCCTTTGGGGTCTATGCTCAACTAGGATTTTCTCAAGGGGGTCTCCTACCCAACCCCCTTCACACCCCATGCCCTTTCCTTGCAATGCTTGCGTCATAGCATCTGCCATGATCTGACCTACAGAACACGGCACTTGGTTTTATTTTCTGTCTCTCCATACCGACACACAAACTATGCGAGAGATCTTGGTCTTTTTCATTGCTGTGTCTTCAATGCCCAGCACGTCATAAACTCCTGATAATTATTTATCGAATCAGGTGACAAGAAATGCCCTGAAAAAATAATTGGTGTAACTATACGTTATCTTCACTTTGTGTGTGTGAGAGAGAGAGAGAGAGAGAGAGAGACGAAGAGAGACGGAAATAGAGAGAAAAAGAGAGAGGCAGAAGAGGGCTTAGGCTTGCACATGATATTCGCCATTACAGAGCCAACATGAATTTTGAAAATTGATTTGTGGGGCACCTGGGTGGCTCCGTCGGTTAAGCGTCAACTTCAGCTCAGGTCATGATCTCGCGGTCCGTGAGTTCGAGCCCCGCGTCGGGCTCTGTGCTGACAGCTCAGGGCCTGGAGCCCGCTTCGGATTCTGTGTCTCCCTCTCTCTGCCCCTCCCTCACTCACACTAGGTCTCTCTCTCTCTCTCAAAATAAATAAACTTTTAAAAAAATAAAGAAAACTTGATGTGTACCAGAAAATTTTAGATGCTGCGATGACAGACATGGTTAACAATCAACCAGGAGAGACAATTTAACAGATATGTAGCATCACGTAATGCTGTTTCTGGGGGGCTTGGAGGCGTGTGGCCCAGCACACCCCCCGTGACTCCATGGAGGTGAGAATCCACCTTTCTCTTGAAGTAATATGTATAGTGTTTGGAGGTGTGAGCAAAGGCCTGCTGGGCAGGGGGCCAGCAAGAGTGAAGTCATGGTGTTGTTATTTTTCTTTCTTTCTTTCTTTCTTTCTTTCTTTCTTTTTTTTGAGAGAGAGAGAGAGAGAGAAAAGGAGGGGGAAGGGGAAAAGGGAGGGTGGGAGGGAGGTAGAGAGGGAGAGGGGGAGAGGGAGAGAGAGAGAAAGGAAGGGGGAGAAGGTAGGAGGGAGAGAGAGAGAGAGAGAGAGGGAGAAAGAAAGGGAGGGGGAAGGGGAAGAGGGAGAGTGGGAGGGAGGTAGAGAGGGAGATGGAGGGAGGGAGGGTGGGAGGAAGGTAGAGAGGGAGGGGGGAGAGAGAGGGAGAGAGGGAGGGAGGGAGAGAGAGAGAGAGAGAGAGAGAGAGAGAGAGAGAGAGAGAATCTTAAGCAGGCTCCCCACTGTCAGTGCAGAGCCTGATGCAGGGCTCAATCCCACAACCCTGGGATCATGGCCTGAACCAAAATCAAGAGTCAGACGTCAACCGATTGAGCCACCCAGTCGCCCCAAACTTGTGGTATTTTAACCATTTGTCACACACTGGACATCGAGTCAGCCCATCTGCCTGGAAAGGAGAGTGTTTGAGGAAATAGAGGAAACAGCCGTGATTTGGGCCGCACTGCAAGGCTTGAAATGCGGAACTAAGGTATTTGAGGACTACTGGCCAATGTCATATTATCTCAGGTTTTTAGTCACGAAATCCTCTTGTCAAACACGACCCATCATGAGGCCTAGGGGGCTGAAACGGTCACGGGCGGGAGGTTCAAGTCGAAGGGAGTCAAGGGCTCTGTCCCGCAGCTTCTCCTACCCACCCCCCCCCCCGGGGGTTCGAGCCTCATGGAAACCAGGGGCCCCTCAGACTGTCCTTGGAAACGAGGACAGATGAAGCCAGCTGGGGTTTTCGCTTCACTCCTGATTTACACGAGCGGGGTATCATCTGGGGACCTGGGCAATACGCCAGAGCGACAGCTGACTTTGCCTAAAGGGCTCTCCCTGTGCCGGAAGCAGAGACATAACCCACGTGAAGGGCCCGGGGCCTGACCCGGCCATCCTGTGTGCTCGTTCATTCAGTGCTCAGTCAACAAATATGCCCAAGTCAACTGTGTGCCGGGCATTTCTGCAGGTTGTGGGGATATAAAATGCCCCTACCCCCCCACCCCCCCAAAAAGCTAATCGTGTTGACTCTTGGGAAGGCGGCAGAAGGGCGGCTGGTGTGCAGGTACGCATGGGCCGCCAGACTGGAGCTGTGTCTCCAGGTACAGTCCGTCCTGACCTCTGCACCTTCTCCTGCTTGCTACAGTCTATACTCCTAAGCCCCAAACCCATCTCGTGGCACTTTTGCAGTCGCTCACAAACACGCACAAAATGGTGGAAGGTTTAAGCGTCCGTCATGCCCGCGCCCAGCTGAGGTCAAGCAAGGCCATCCTCCGCCCCCGGGTTTCAGCTCCTGCTATAAACCAGAGCCCTCTCCACACTCCATGTACGGCCATGGTTTTCCAATTTGTGTGCCTTCCGCTGGGGATTTCGCTGCCGAACACGGCCCCCAAACGTAGCGACGTGCTGACCCACGTTCTTGCCCTTTGGTGCAAGGCCGCGATGTGCGTGATGGAGAGAACATGTGTCACGTGAGCCCGGTTCATGGTGCTGTGGGCCATGAGTTCCGTGCTGGAGAATCGACAAAAAGCACATTCGATAGGGGTCTTTACACGGAAACACACGTAAAAGAAGGTTGCGTACTGATTGGTTGATGAAAATGATGCGGCCGGAAGCTCACAGGAAACTAACCCTGTAGTTCTCCCGGGAGCGACGGTCTGGTGCTCACTTAGGTCAGTGTCTAAGGGATTTGGTCAAGCATCCTACTGTGGGCTGTAAGAAGCAACTGTAGACGATTTTGCTTTGTTGTACGTAGCGGAGAAGAATATCGTGTAGCTGGTGGGGAACGAAGCCAGGAAGGAGGGAAGGGGCCCATATTTAGGTGCCCTGATGTTTATATTTCTGTACCATTCTTCCGTACTTTCTAATCATTCGCGATAGCCCCTAGATGTGCAGATAAGGCAAGGTTAGAGACAACATCTTTCCAGTGAGTCGATGAACAATCCCAGTCCTCTGTACGTGTGCCCTCTCCTGTGCTACAGTTTAAGCTGGAATATGGTTATCTGCAGCAACTGACCTCACGAGAGAACAGAAAAGGAGGGGCGCCTGGGTGGCTCAGTCGGCTAAGCATCCAACTTCAGCTCGGGTCACGATCTCGCCGTTTGTGAGTTCGAACCCCGCATCTGGCTCTCTGCTTCGGATCCTCTGCGCCCCCCCCCCACCCCCGCCCCGCCACCACCTGTCCCTTCTCTGCTCATGCTCTCTCCAAAATAATCAAACATTAAAAAAAAAGAACAGAAAAGGAAATATGAACTGCCCCTAGACTTGGCTTACGACCAATGGACTCTCCGTGGGACTCATGTGAGGGATACCACTTTGAGTATAATGTTCCTTATGCTTATAGTTTTCTGGGCAGTTGCTTAAAAATATAATTTCTTAGTGAAGACTAGTACTGACTATACCTGAAGCCATATTATTGCCTTTGCCCATTCAACTACATCTAAATAAATCAAACTCCTAATAGTGGTCTATAAAACCTGTGATTTAATCACCGCTTTACTTTACAACTCTTTCCTTAATTACAAATTATTTCAAACAAATGGAAGAGGTCAGATGATAATAGACACCCTACCAGATACTGATCCGTCATTAATCACATTTTGTCGTATTTGCTTCAGATTCTTTTAAGGAGATAAAATCATACAGTTAAACCTAGCCCGTCCTCTCCCCTCTCCCTCCCCCGATTCCCAGGTGTAGGACCCTCATGCTGGCGTATATCCCCTCTCCTGGCTTGATGCCTTTACTATTTCTGCATGAAATCATGGACAGCACACAGCATGGTTTTGGCATTTAAGTCCTTATACACCTGGTACCATTGTCTACATTGCCTTCTGCACATTCGTTTATTTTAGTAGGCAATGTTTTAATCCACTCTGCCAATCTCTGTCTTAAGCAGCATATGGAGACCATTTACATTTGAGGTAATTATTGATAAGTTAGGGATGGGGCTGCCATTTTGTTTGTGTCTCCTCATTTCTCTTTCCTTACCTTCTGGTGAATTAGATGACACTTTTTAAGATTTCATCTTGATTATTCACAGTATATTTGAGTAGATGACTTCCTCCAGTTTCCGTGGAGGTTGTTCTGGGCATTACAACCCAAAACTCATCGCGGTGAGAGTGCCCACGTCTTCCCGACTGGGGTGGACTGTAGGCGATCTTACTTCCCCTCAAGCCCCTCACTCTCCCCATCTGTGGAATCGACTCGTCACGAGTATTTCCCCTGTGTGCCCCGAGCACACCATCACGTGCCATTACAGTTTTTGCCTTAACCACCCAAGAGACTTTTAGAAACTGCTGAGGAGGGGTGCCTGGGTGGTGGCTTCGTCAGTTGAGTGTCCAATTCTTGATTTCATCTCAGGTCACGATCTCACGGTTCATGAGTTTGAGCCCCACTTCGGGCTCTGCACTGACAGCGTGGAGCCTGCTTGAGATTCCTCTCTCTCTCTCTCTCTCTCTCTCTGCCCCGCCCCTTCTCACACTTTCTCTCTCAAAAATGAATAAACTTGTAAAAAAATGGGGGGAAAGATTTAAATTATTAAAAAAAACACTGCTGAGGACTGATGCAGTCCATTCTACCACTCCTATGCTTGCCCCTGTCTGTGCGCTTGGTTCCTTTCTGACATTATAAGGCCATCTTCTGTTTTCAATCTCTTTCTGCTTAGAAAACTTCCTTCAGCCATTCCTTAAGGACGGAATTGGTTTTCCTCTGTCAGCCTGTGCCTTTACTTCCCCGTCATCCTTGAACTATGTTTTCCGTGAGCAGAGAATTTATAGTGCATGGTTTTCTTTCAGTTGTTAGGAAGTTGCCAGTTCCTTCGGGCTCCCGCGGCTTGAGATGAGAAATCTGCTCCCACGGGCAGTGGTGTCCACCTATAAGTAATGTGTAATTTCTCTCTGGTCACTTGTAAGGCGTTCTTTTGTCTTGGGCTCCAAGGGTGTTGATGTTAGCTCTTTGGTGTTTTCCCAGGGGGGCCTCAGCTCTGTTCCTTTTGTTTCTATTTCTGTCTGTGTCCAGATGGGGTCAATCTTATTGATGTTCCCTTAAGTTCTCTAACTCTACTCTCTTGTCATCTCTGCTCTGTTACTAAGCCCATCCACTAAGGGTGTTGTCTTTTTCTGGGTGGGGCGGGAGGTAATTGTATTTTTTGGTTATATATTTTCCATTTGTTTTTTTCATTCTGATATCCCTTTGGGTCAGCATTTTGGATATTATATTATGAGCCTGAATCTTATTTCATGCATTGTCTTGTTAGCAAGCAGTTCCCCTGTTGAGGGGTATGCAGGACAAGGGCTGAGTGGGTGGGTGTGTTCACTTTCCCACGGGGCCCCTGACACGAGGGAGGATGGAGGGAGAAAGCAGAGTGGGCGCCCCTGCCCCCACCGTTCCTTCATCTCATAGGAGCAGGTGCAGGCTCAGGCCGAGGTATCCAGCTGAACCGCTCGGACAGGGAATCCAAGTCTGACGCCCACTTTCCTGGCCACGGTGCAGTGTGGAATAGAAACTTCCCACGTGGCCCTACTGAACCCACAGCAGGGGCTGGTTCTGTTCTTGGTTCACTGGAGCAGCACCAGCATCACAAGACTGTTTTCTTGTTAGGCCACCCTCTTCTAGGTCATTTGGCTAGGTGGCCAGGCTTTCCCTGGTGCTGTATTTGTCCATGCCTGAGTCCAGCCTGGAGGAGGTGCCACACCCTGTGCACGGTCTACAGGCAGTGGGCATAGAACCCGGGGGGTCGCGCCGCCCTGCCATCCATTCCTCGGAGCTGGAGGTCCCAGGACAGTCCACCCCTTCATCTCGCCTTTCCGTTTTCTGTGCTTGTTTGCCGTGTGCTAGTGTAAGGGGGAACCTGGGAGCTATGGGGCTGTTCCGCCCTAAAGGAGCTGTCAACAATGTTTCCCAAGATTTGTGGGCATTATTATACACGGAGGCTTAGTTTGTTCAGTTTAAAAATCGGTGGTAGAGACTTAGTTCGTTCAGTTTAATAATCGGTGGTGGTCTGTTCTGTAGACACAGGGTTTTTTTGGTCTTTTTCCTATTCATAAATGTTTGCTCCCCCCTCCCAATTATTTCCTTTCATGAACAATGATGGAATGCGCCTCCTAGTAACAGGTGTCCTAAATGCACGCCAAGACCTTCTTGGGAGTGATGCAGAGGGTGGAATTAGTGATGTGTAATGTCCCCTTTCTCTCTGTCCCTCTCTCTACTTGATGGTTTTGTGATTGCCTCTACTAAGTCTCTACGGCCCCTAACCAGAGGAAGTTGTATTTGGCGGGGAGGGATGGGGGTTGTCAAGGACCTTATAAATCCAGCCACTGAGCCGGGGGCAGCTCAGCCCAGGTTCTGACTTGGAGGGAACGTCAAATCCTTCCGGCTCCCTGCACACACAAGAGAGCCATGACGACTTTGTCAAACTCACTCGCTAACCAGAAGGGACCACTGCCACCCAAGCCCTTGGTATAAAGCAGTGAGCCTACAAAGCCCCCACCTGGCAGCCACACTTGCCACATTATTTCCTTTACACCAACTGAGCTCCCAGCTGCCTTAGCTTAGAGACCAGCAAGATGGTACTTGGGTCTTAATTAAAGCTTGTATCTCTCCCGTCTGCCGGTTTCTGGCCCACGGAGACGTGGGTCTCGCTTAAAACTAGCTGTGTCTCTTCTATTTTCTCCATGTACGTTTTACCTACTGTTGCCGTGTTCGAAGCAGAGGGTGGGTTTGGGAGAGGAGACTCAAAGCATGAAGTTAGAGAGCCCTCCTTCCTCCAAATTCCCATCCTGCCTATCTCGTGTGGGAGTCTCCACGGCGCTCCCGGCACGTCTACACCTGTGCCTACTGGTCAGTTCCTGACCATGCCACACTTTCTTCCCTTGTGCTTCTCATTGGTTCCCTCAGTCGCAACTTAATTCAAAGATCTTCTTTGAATACCACTCTAGGTACCTTCCTATTACATTCAATGTAAGGTCCTCGTTGTTTGTTTCATATCCCATTATAACTTGTGTTATTTTCTCTGTTCACTTGTTGCTAGTTAAACGTCTCATCCCTTAGGGAAGGAGCTTCATGATGGCAGGGGACGTGGCTCTCTAGGGCAATTAGAGGCTCACGTGGGGCTGGCACATGATTTGCACTCAATATATACTTGCTGCACAAATATGGAGTGGGCTACAATGGACCATCACAAGCCCATTACAATAATTTGTCTTTAATCCTCGTACTAGTAATTTTGATTAAAATGTGCTCTATATACAATGGTTTTTTTTTTTTCAATTTTTTTTAACATTTATTTATTTTTGAGACAGAGAGAGACAGAGCAGGACTGGGAGGGGGCAGAGAGGGAGACACAGAAGCTAAAGCAGGCTCCAGGCTCTGAGCTGTCAGCAGGCGTGGGGCTTGAACCCACGAACCGTGAGATCATGACCTGAGCCGAAGTTGGATGCTTCACCGACTGAGCCACCCAGTGCCCCTATTTTACTTTTTTCTTTAGGACGAGCCAGGGTGGCAATAAACAAAAAATTGCTTGTCCTTTTAAAACTGAATGATGACCTTATTAGGTCATTAACAATGCCAACATAGAAGGGCAAAAAGTGTGTGGTGTCGCCCTCCACCTCACGTGCTTTAGTTTAACCCCCTATAATTTCTAGGAGCCTTATTTCCACCCGAAGAAAGCACAGGATAATTTAACAATGATTACTGATATCCTGTCCGCTTACTTGCCTTTGAAATACAGGCATAGTATCTTGAAAGATGAACCTCCCTTAAATATACTGCATTCGGTAAGTTTTCAACTTTGTTTTGCATGTTGTCAGGGACAGCGCTGCTGGAGACAGGGGCCCAACACTGCACAGCAGAGTGATGGCTCCCAGCCCCGTCCTGCCACCCAGAGAGAGCCTGGGTAGCTCGGAGACAGGTGCCACCAAGCCCTATTCCATCCATAATGCTTCAGATCTCCGTATCAGGATCTGCAGCCTGACATCGCTCACAGAGACAGTCACCGAGTCGTTGGCTTTCCCGTGTCCCCCGCGGTGAGGGGCACCGTTTCCCACGGTGTGGCGGGACTCACTGGCTGGGTAGTCTCCAGAAAACCCACCGCACAAATGCACAGCCAACTGACCCCTGGGTGCTTGCTTTTGAACTTCTAGAACATGAGAAAATGGTATTGAAGCTGAATCTGCAAATACAAGTGGAGAGTGAAATTGGTTCTACAGAATCCGAATAGCACACTCTTCCTTCCTGCTAAGACCTAGTGGCTATGAACCATGCCTGCCTATTGACCATGAGATAAAGTCTCAGCTCCATCACCAGCATTCAAAGAGCCAACCTGCTTTTTCTCCACGTAGTCATTTTTCTAGGAATAAGACTGGCCTGCCCGGTTTACCGAGACTGCCTGCGAGAGGTCCCCCTATCCCGCCGCCGCCCTTTACTTAAATGATGCCCATGGCTTGTAATAACCAGAACCCCTTTCCTTATCTCTCAAAACCCTCCTCCGTCCTCAGAGTGAAGTCCGATCGCTTCTCCTCCAAGCGATCCTCCCTGACTCCCACAGCCCGTGCTCATCTCCTGGACCCTCGTGTGGACAGCTCGGAAGGTCTGTCCCGAAATAGGACAGTGAACACACACGCTAATATGTAACCACAAAGTGGCACAATTAAGCAAGGGCCCCGGGCTGAGATTTCAGATTCCTGCTGTGGGAGCCATCCCATATTAGCACTGAGGTGTGGTCGTGTCCTTGCAGGGCCCGCAGAAGCAACAGTTCCCAACCCTCTTGTGATCAGTTAGATCCACAGGACTAATTCCGGCCAGGGGACTCTTAGCGGAGGTAAAAACTCCCCTCTGCGAGGAGGCAATGACCCCGTGCACATGTAGCCAGGCAGCTTCCCGTTCCCCAGGAGTGAGCAACCACACGGTGAGACCACAGAGCAGCAAAGGGAAACTGGCTGAGGCCCCGAGTCACCGTGCGGCCCACAGAAGACTTGGACGGAGTGAAGGAGCTTTGTTAGGCTAAACTGCTTCTGTAGCAATGATGTGTAACCATATTAGCGATGCCTCAGGTTCCAGTCCTGCATCAGCCATTAACTGGAACCTTGGACCAGCCTCTGACTGAGGAGTCCAGATCCCCACGGGAGGCCAGCCCTGTTTCCTGATGGCACAGCACTCCTGGTGCACCCACAGTGTCCTCACCCGCTCTCCCAGGAAAGAGCGTAGGGATTGTTCTCAGCTCCTCATCATTACAAACACTGCTGCGGTGGGCACCCTTGCGAGCTTGGAAATAAGGGTCTTTACAATAAGAAGGATGGGATCTCAATCTGGCGTGATCACTGCTGGAAAGTTTGCACGACATCGTGAATGCAGTTAATGCCACGGAGTTGTACATTCTAAGATTCGAAAATGGTAAATTTTATGTTATATGTGAGGTGACTGAGATGCTTGAAAACAATTTTTTCTCTTAAGGAGTTCAGTTTTGTTTGCACTAGCGATTTGCTTAGTCAACCCCTTCCTTGGTAAAGAACACAAAAGTAAACCAGCCCAGATTTTGCCAAATTAGCGACGTACCATCTAATGAAGCTTTAGAATATAGCTTGAAAATCATTCACTGGACTAGGAGTCCAGCCAGATTCTACCATTATCGCCAGAAAGGACCTCAGTGACTTTTTATTTATTTTTTTTTTTTTAGTTTATTTATTTTTGGGACAGAGAGAGACAGAGCATGAACGAGGGAGGGGCAGAGAGAGAGGGAGACACAGAATCGGAAACAGGCTCCAGGCTCCGAGCCATCAGCCCAGAGCCTGACGCGGGGCTCGAACTCCCGGACCGCGAGATCGTGACCTGGCTGAAGTCGGACGCTTAACCGACTGCGCCACCCAGGCGCCCCTCAGTGACTTTTTAAAAAGAGAAATAACTCATTTATTTTCCTGAGAAGTAGGTGTGATATAGAGCAGTGTTTTATTTCCCCACACGGAAAATTTTCAGTTCTTCCAGAGACTATAGTGGCAATTACTTTAAGATAAGCAGATTCTTTAAGTCCAAAGTCACATTTGACCTATGTATATCGGCCGTCGATATCATATTTGGATATAAATTTGGGGGCAGTTGAGGCACCTGCGTGGCTCAGTCGGTTGAGCGTCCGGCTTTGGCTCAGGTCGCGTTCTCCCGGTTTGTGGGTTTGAGCCCCGCGTCGGGCTCTGTGCTGACAGCTCGGAGCCTGGAGCCCGCTTCCGATTCTGTGTCTCCCTCTCTCTCTGCCCCTCCTCCACGCACGCTCTTTCTCTCTCTCTCAAAAATAAATAAAACCGTCACAAAATTAAAAAAATAAATTTCTGGGGAATTAACATACTGGAGTCAATAGAACCGTGTGCCCTAACTATGCCGGCCATGCTGATGAGCTGACCATGTATCTGGGTTTTCGGAAGGAGGGGGCCGAGGGTGATTGCCAGAACGGACGAAAGAGGCTGTTCCAAAATGTCAGAAGCATGCGTGCTTGCAACACAGAGCCAGGGAAAGGGGCAGCTGGGAATACAAGAGTTGGCATCTACAGGGGGTAGAGATGAAGAACCACCGCTGCAAAAGAAATGGGCACTACTCAGTGTCACTTTGCTAAATTCAGCCGGCACGGTTTCAACATCTAATTAAGACAGCAAAACCTGGAGAACGGACTTCGTCATGTGCATCTTTTATGGAATTTAGAAATAATAATTCGGTATGCTGAATTAACTGCGCACGATCAATGAAAAAGGCGCCCATATATTTTCAGGAGTGCCACATTGTCAGACCAATACAACTGAATTATGACTGGGGATTTTATTAGTCAAGGAAAATGGCGGCAGGGAGGCATTCACTTAATCGCAGCTGCATGGTTTATTTAAAGCAGGGAGACGGAACAGAGCACCGGCTTCCAAAATTTCCTATTCTGTCCCCGGTGCAAATGTCAAAACAATTCACACAGCCTTACCGTTGAGCAGGTGAGCTGATGGCATACACTTTCCGGAGAAAACACACACTGACTCCTTTGACTCTCTCATTCACAGCAACTTCTAAACACATGCTAAAAACGGTCGCGCACAGGTGAGCACACTCTTTTACCCCCACAGACCCTGGATCCTGGCCCGCACGCGCACACACACGTGCACACATGCACACGCGCACACACGCACTCAGCAGGGCCTGTGCTCTGCAGCCGTGTGCTTGGGATTTACATCTTGCCTCTCCAGGATTTGTCAATGCCGTTGAAAGAAACTGCCAATCGACTGCTTTTCTTTTTAAAATGTTTTCTTACTTATTTTTACAGAGAGAGCGTGAGCAGGGGAGGGGCAGAGAGACAGGGAGAGACAGAATCCCAAGCAGGCTCCGCACCATCAGCGCAGTGCCGGACGCGGGGCTCCAACTCACAAACCGTGCGACCGTGACCTGAGTCAATGTCAGATGCTCAGCCAACTGAGCTGCCAGGCACCCCGCTGAGTTGCCGTGGTATCAGTTGTTTGGAATGATTTGGGATGGTCTCTTTCATAGCACAGAGCAGCAATGGATCATACTTAAGTTACCAATGATTATCTGGAACAATCTTCCCTTCCTCTTGGCTGTGCGGCGACTGAGAGATGAACTCATCACGCTCGGTCTTCATGTGAAACACGAGAGCGTTGGGCTATATCCCCTCCATGGCCTCTTCTGGTAAGAACTGCCACGTGATCTTAGAACACGATTCAACTAACCCAAGGCTGTAGCTGGGGAGTCTTAGTTCCAAGGTTCCCGGTAGATACAGGCTCTAACTCCAGGCTCCTCGCACACAAGCAGTCCCACCAGAAGATGATTCTGGAGACACCACGAGGAGGTATCAGCCCCACTCCTCAAGAAACAGACCCCGCTTTGGTAATAAACGTGAAAAGAAAACACCCGTGAGAGGGGAAATGCAGGAGGGGCCCTGAAAACTTCCAGACCACCACTCGAGTCTGATCCCAGTGAAGGAGCGAGGGAGAGAAGCCTGGGGGCCTTTAGCGTCTACAGACGTCCTTCCCGGAGTCCGTGACTGGTGGCTGGCCATCGGTGCGGCCCCAGGCCCAGGCAGGCCTCCCTGACCATCCCCGAGGCTGTCCTTACTGGCTGGGAGGAGGGGCCGTGACCTCCACACAAGTGCAGTAGGATTCCAAACCACAGCAGGGGGCCCTGTCGGCCACGCCCCCTGTAGCTGGAGGTGGGCCGGGGCTTTCTCCTGGCGACTGCACGACCTACAGAAGGGCAGGTGCACTTACTCTGATCGCCGGCACGGGCGTGGGGGACTGACTCGGAGACGCACCCCGGAGCATCGCATCCTGGGCTGAGGGCCAGGGGTACTAATCTGCAAGTCCCCTGGTCAGCTATTTAGGGTTGCCAGCAGGGGTGTGAGTTCCAGGGCACATCCAGCCTCCCACACACCCAGAGTCCAGTCGACACAGGTGCTTGCGGCCGGAAACTCGGGACAGAAACGGCCAACAAGATACGGGTGGGGCACCATTGGTAGGTAGACGATGGAGACCCACCTGGCCCCACTCTACATCCCTCCCTCCAGCATCAAGGCCACTTAGAAGGACCTTCTAAAGACAGAGCACAGTCAGGATTTGCTCTGTGTGGCACCGTTAACAAAGTGAAAATACTGTGGACCCTCACATACCCCCAGCTGCTCACTCTTTCAACAAGATACAGACACCTTGGGACAGTCGCCTTTCTTTGCAGCCAAGGAGTTGCATTTATTCTGATCAGTACCCACACAAGATTTTAATATCCCTTTTCCCTTTCTTTATGACATGCATTGAGAAGAGTTTTATTATTCATTAAAAAAATTTTTTTTAATGCTTACTTATTTTTGAGAGACAGAGAGAGACAGAGGACAAGCAGGGGAGGTACAGAGAGAGAGGGAGACACAGAATCCCAAGCAGGCTCCAGGCTCCAGCTGTCAGCACAGAGCCTAATGCGGGGCTTGAACCCACGAACTGTGAGATCGTGGCCTGAGCCGAAGTCAGACGCTTAACCGAATGAGCCACCCAGGTGCTCCAAAAACTATTTTCGTTATTTTTAAAGATTTGATTAAGTAATCTCTATGCCCAACACGGGGCTTGAACTTACAACCCGGAGATCAAGAGTTGCATGCTCTATTGACTGAGCCAGCCAGGTGCCCCAAGAGGACTATTTAAAAGTTAAATAACAGGGCTTGGGAAAACTCAATACACCCGGGGTGAGAAAACAAGGTACGGGCCAGTAGTTTCAAACAGAAGCAGAGCCAGCATCGCAGTAAGCCAGCATCCCCAGCCAGCGTGGGACACACTGTAGGCACCGGTCACAGGTACAACGACATAAGCCTCCCGCTGAAGAACAGATTCTGGACCACAGGATGTCTACAACAGCTTCTAATTGGCGGGCATTATTTGCCAAAAGCCATCTTGGATTACCTCACAGTTAGCCTAGGGTTGTATCGTCAACTTGTTTAATTTTTTTTAATGTTTATTTATTTTTGATAGAGAGAGAGAGAGAGCACGAGAAGGGTAGCGAGAGGAGGAGACACAGAATCCGAAGCAGGCTCCGGGTTCCGTGCTGTCGGCACAGAGCCGGACGCGGGGCTTGAACCCACGAACTGCGAGATCACAACCTGAGCCAAAGTCGGACGCTTAACCGACTGAGCCACCCAGGCTCCCCACCAAGTGGTTTTTAATAAATGACTGAAAGTGCCAAAGCAATCAAATGGCAAGTTCGGCTAGATGGACTTGTAAAGAGGGCTCCGTGTACCTGCACAGGTAGGAAGGTCAGGAAGGCACAGCTCCTGGGAGCACGGAGCTTTCAAACCACGTGCCGACAGCTGCTGGCATTTTCCTCATGGTATGCATCTTGGAGCGTTCCAGAACTGCCCTGGATGCCAGGGTGATACACATGTGGTTGTTAACGAGTGTTGTGTAGAAACAACAGCTTTACCGAGTGCCCACCGATCGTTCAGTGGGTGTCCGATGAATACTAACGAATGTTAATACTAAATTAATTACGGAAGTGGTACCTGTGCGCCACGGAAAAAGCTTCATTACCCTGCATGCACTCTCAGTCCTCCTTCCAGACTGAGGAGAATGATCTACAACAGGTCAGTTCACTCCTTTCTCAGATCCAGGGTTAAAGGTGAGGCGGCCAGCATTTCTGCCACACGTTACAAATGTCCCTACCTTTTGCTCCTGCCTCCCTCTGCTGTAAAGACGGGATGTGAGTGTGTATCGCATGGGGCTCGACCAAAACCACCCCACTTTTCTGAAAGAGATTACTACAGATATGCATTTCAACCAGTAGACGTACGAGGCACAAATGTAACTTTTTTGTTGTGGGTGTTCGGCAGCCGGCTTGGTACCGTGGGAAGGACAGCTGGAGATCTGTAAACATTCAATCTTAATACCGGAAACGAGGGATCACCACCTTAATCTGATGTATCTATCAACTCAAGCATGGGTGGCCTAACAGTGACAGCACAGCTTATTCTCTGGAACAAGTTGGCAGGAACCCGAGTGTTACTCGCAGATGCCCCGCCCCCCCCCCCCCCCCTTAGCTCTCAAATATCAGCACCGGTGTGCTTTTCCGTTCCTCACTGAACTTACGAAAAGAGCAAAATATACAACTGTTGAACAAGGAAACTGTAGCTGAATGAAGCAAATGATGTGCGGCTGAGGTTAACTTTGCAAAACCTACATCACATTCAACGTGCAGATTTCCTCATTTCTGGGAGGAAGGAAGTTGGGAATCATCGCCTAATTGTTCCGCTTTTACTTTTGAGAACTCCCCGGTCACACTCGTCTGGGGTGGGCAGTGTTTGCTCTGACCTGAGGGCCATCAGAAGATGGGGGACCGGGGACTGGGGACCGGGAAGGCGGCAATGATCCTGTTAGACTAGCAAGGACAGAGCCTGCTGGTGTCCAGAGAGAAGGGAGGAGGGGAAGGTGGGGAGGGGGCAGCTGTGGAGGCGAGGAGAGAATCAGGAAGCTTCTGCTCATGTCCCTCTGACCTGCTTCCTTGAGCCTGACATAGTGGGATCTATTGCATGGTAATGCTCAACCGGGACAAACACGGAGCACTGATAAACACTGCCGGATCCGTAAGCTCCAAATTTTAGCGTCAAAAAAGTATGACATATTGGCAGAGCTGGCCACAGGACATTGCATTATCTAGCCTGCATATTCATCGTGAAAAAGGAGTGATGGGAGTTGCAGCAGGCTGCTTCTGAAATGACTCCCAACGATCCCACTGGAAGTGCCATGCTGATTATGAAACGGCAGGACGCTTCGCGAGACTGTAGCCTGCAGTTCTGTGGAAACAGAAGAGCTCTTCTAATGTTACCTAATAAACGCGGTTATTTAGCTAGAGGGATTTCTGAGCAGCGTGGATGGTACCACCTGGGTTTTCTTGCTACTTACAGTATGAGAGAAGAGAGATACATTGAGTGAATGATTATTAAACAAGAAGGGAATAGGGAAACTGAGACGGAAAACACAGCGGCCTTCTGGGTTCAGCCGCAAACTGTGAAGGGCTCAGAAGCCATTGCTCCCAGCCTCACAGCAAGGAACACCTGAGTAAGTGGAAATCAGTGATGATTCTTGGACCCAGAAGAGAGGGGAGGTCCCAGGGCACACACAGCTCCCCAGGAGCCTGTGCAGAAGGGTAGATCTGCTAACCCAGAGCAGAAACCCTGGGACAGGAACAGGGAGGAACAGGTCAGCGGCCATTTTTTGATGAACCGCTAGAGGCTGAGAGCGGACTAGCGCCAGGGCGAGGAAGTCCGCGGGCCACACGCACGGGATGCCCACCCTTGGGGATTCCACGTCCAGAAACGATGGAAATGACAGACTGTCTCTGAGTTATTAAGCGCTCCCAATGTCAGCTCCCAATGTTCCAGGCTGTCAGCGACACCTGCCATTTGCCGAATGCCTGTTCCTGTGCCTAAGCACCTTCTACGCATCAATACTTCGGGGTCTCAGGGTCGTCACCGGAATTTGGCACTCTAGTGCCTCCCTCCCAGCCGTAAAACCACCAAGAGAGAACCTCCCCAAGGACGTTGGCCAGGCAGGGCCAAGCCAAGACTCCGTACGACACGTGCCTTCACCACCACGCCCCATCCACTGCCACACACACGGATGCCCAGCACATGCCTCCCCATCCCTGGGACCGAAACCGCACGAGTTCGTCTTTGAACTTCTTCACGGGGCAAAAACCATGAAAGGGGATAACGGACTCTACCACATGGGCCTTATTCCTATTTGGGGACACGGCCGAAACGATGAGCACCAGTAACACCTGAGAGCGAAATCCTTTTCCTCTTAAAGAGGCAGCGCAAAGGGATGGGCTTCTTTCTGTTGGGAACCCAACACGAGGGAAGGAGCAAGTTCCGGGCTGGCTCTCCCAGCAGAAGCCAACTCCTTCCCTCACTTTGTAGATGATGAAACTAAGGTTGTGGGGCCGGGAAACAGAAACTGAATTATGCCACTGGATTTTCCTTCCAGAATATTCAAACCGCAATATCTCTACCTGGATAAGTCCAGAAAAACCAACCCACCAACCAACCAAACAAACCGACCAGGATTTGGCTAAATGCTACAGCCGGGCGCCAACGGGCTCCGGGTCCACTATTCAGACTTGAGAGTCTGTAAAATGTTGCAATGCGGTCTTCGTGGTACAGCTGTTCTTTCCGGGTTTGTTTTTCCTAGTTCCCAAGGGTCAGTTTTCCACCTCTACCCCAACGCTGCCTAATTAGATCATGACTTCACAGGCGCCAAAGGAAAAGAGAGCGAGCGAGCGCGACAGCCAGGGCCAGAGAGACAGGAACCCCGGGCACGCTGCAAACACTCGGGTCGGGCTGCAGAAAGGCGTGGGCGCCCAGGGCCGCCTCCCCCCGACCCGGCCCGGGGCCAGCGGACCCAGGCGCACGCGGCGGCGGGGACCGAGCCGGGCGGCCCGGAGCCCGCCCCTCCGTTCCCGGCCTTCGCCCGAGCGGGGGCGCCCGGCGGAGCCTCGCGTGCCCCCTCCCGACCATCCCGGGGAGCCTGGGCGGCGGGAGCGGGCGCCGGCCCTCGGAGGTGCCGGGTGCGCACGGAGGCCGGCGGCGTGCGGAAGGCGCCCCCGCGAGGTGCCCGCCGCCGAGGCTCCGCCCGGGGGGGAGGGGGCGTCAGGGCGCGCGGCGGCCACGCTCCCGCGGTCCCACCCGCCGGACACGTACCTCCGCGCCCGTCCTCGGAGCGCCCGTGGGTCCGCGCGGCCTTCCGGTCCTGAGCCGCGGACCGCCGCCCGCGAAGGCAGCGCCGCGCGGAGCGTCCCCGCAGCCGCCGGCCTCGCTCCCTCCCGGGCCCCGGCAGCGGCTTCTCCCGTGCGGTGCGCAGCCCCGCGGACACCTGCGGCCCGCCGACTCGCCGCCCGCGCCCGACGCGGCTGGAGGGCAGGACCCCCTCGGCTCCCGGAGACGCGCTCCGCGCCGCCCTCCTGCGCCCGGGAAGTTTGCAAGGTAGAGCGGCGGGCCCCCAACTTCCTCCGGACATGAATCAAACGGCGGGAGCCTCCAATAACGTCAGGTGTCCCCCGGGGAAAGGCCACAAGGTAAGGGACCGCGAAGGGGGGCGCTGGGGCGGCACGCGGGGCGCGGGGGGAGGCCGGGCGAGCGAACCCCCCCCCCCGGGCTTGCGGATCCCGGGACTCGGGATCCCTCCGCATCCCGGCCGCGGGGCGGGGTCCTGGCGTCTAGGGGGCCGCCGGGGACGGGGGTTGCGAGAACAGGTGGCGCGTCCCGGAGCGGAGCCCACAGTGGGGCCGGCGCACCTGCCCGGGCTTCCCGGGGCACGGAGAGCCTGGGGCGCTGGCTCCGGGTGCGGCGGCTCGCGGGCACATGCAGATTTCCCCCCCCCCAGATCGCAGAGTTTTCCGGGGGTCAGGGAAGGTCAGCGGTGGGAGGCAGGGCCTCGGGGGTCAGCGTGTGACCCTTGGGCAGAGCGCTTTCGGGCGGCGCTTTGGGCTCCGCGGGGCGCGCGCTCTCCTAGGTGTCACGGACACGTGCTTAATTAACTTTAATGGGCCACGCGTGCCTGGAAAGATTTCCAGGAAATCACCTGGCGTTCGGAGAAGGGAGAACGAGCAGCGGTGAGAAATTGCTGCAGAGGCTCCCTCGTCGCGCAGAGTGTGCAGGGACCAGACGTGGGAATGGTGTGCTTGCCCGCGCGGAGAGACAGACGGCCACAGAGGCCCCCTGCTCCACCCTGTGTGTGCGGCACAGCCCCTGCGTGGCCACAACCAGCGCGACTCTTCTCGTACTCGCCGGAGGCTCACCTCAGGTCGCAGTTAGTTTGCAAGGAAGATTCCTTACTGTGCTCTGGTCTTTTGTCTCCTGTTTGTTACACCTGTTTGGGCAGTACGTTAGTAGAAGACGGTGGTATTTGTTGGAAACTGCACATGCGAGGAGTTGGGTTCGTTTGGTGGATGAAGGAACCCCTGGTCTGTTGAGTTCTGTACGATGAGGAGTGAGACCGAACGCCTTTCTATCAATCGAGTGATAGCCAGCGTTTTGTACTCCAGGCAGATCTGGGTGCAGTATTTCAATCAGCGGGCCATATCTCTGATCTCCGTGCTCATTAACGATGATTCGAGCAGTTACACTTTTCACATTTACTTTATTTAATATCAATAGGAAATGTCTCTTTAATACGTAGTAGCTGATATTAGAAGATTGTAAATGAAAAATCATCAAGTTTCACGCACTGGTGAGTATGTGGTAGAGACATCCGTGGAGTTCGGAAGATCATCCGGTAATTTCTTTTAAAAGATGCCTTTGGGGGCGCCTGGGTGGCGCAGTCGGTCAGGCGTCCGACTTCAGCCAGGTCACGATCTCGCGGTCTGTGAGTTCGAGCCCCGCGTCGGGCTCTGGGCTGATGGCTCGGAGCCTGGAGCCTGTTTCCGATTCTGTGTCTCCCTCTCTCTCTGCCCCTCCCTCGTTCATGCTCTGTCTCTCTCTGTCCCAAAAATAAATAAACGTTGAAAAAAAAATTAAAAAAAAAAAAAAAAAGATGCCTTTGGTTCCAGTGTGAAAGTGGCTTCTTGGCAGAATTGGACTGCGAGGTACTGACACCAGTAAAACGTTCTGGGAAGTGTTCAACACTGGGAAGTGGGCAACCATTCAGGATGTAGGAGACCTGTTCGTCACAAGGGAGCGGGTCCGTTGAGGTACGCTGACTCAGTGAACGGTCATTGTCAGCCGCTCACTTAACAAACTGGGTCAACTCCGATTAAGTTCCAAGAACACCGAATAGAGATTTAGAGATTGCCTTCACCCTCTGGAGCGAAGCCGTTGTCATACCTGCTCCTCGTGCTTTGACCTTTCTGGTGGTCCCCGTGGCCTACTGTCCATCTGCCGGGAGGAAAAAATTCCAACTCCCTTCCGGGTCCCTTCCTCAAAGGAGAATCCACTGAAGGTGTCATCTGCCCGAGAAGTGTGCAGGTGTATGGTGTGTGGTTGTGGACGAGGGCTGCTGCAGTGATGGGGCAGCGCTGGAGACAGAATTCACCGGGTGACGAGCGAGTGAGTGTGGAGTGAACGAGGCACACGCACGGAGCAGGGGGTCGACAGTCAACCAGAAAGTAAGACGGGTCACGTGGGACTTAGGCTGCCATGGTTTCTGCCTAAATGCAAAACTGGATAACATCAGTGCGTTTTATGAGAAGTTTGAAATATGCTTGTTTCCATTTTACCTGCTGTCCTGAGGGTTCCATGTGGGAGGCTTTCCGGGAAGAAGGGCCTCACCCTCTCCGCTGAACTCCCTTTTGTGTTGATTCACTCCATCGCCTCAGTCCCGCTATTCCGATTGGACACATTGTTATGGTTTGTTCTTGGGAAGCATTTGTCGTCTTTGTCTTGTAGGGTCCCTGCTCGGTGGCTGGGTTTAGCCTTCCCTTCTGTTTCCTTGTTCCTGATCATGTGGGGGGGATGCCCCCCTGGTAACCAGTGACTCACGGCTGCTAAGGATCGCAGCGGTAACCACGGCAGTTACCTCCTGAGCACACCGCCCCAGGAGCCATGGTCACACGGGGCTGGGGAATTAAAATGTCCCTGTGGGATTATGCACTTGTACCTGCCATGTGGGTCTGCTGTTGGGCACCGTGACTGGTATTCACCAAATACCGGTCAAGCAAGCACTGGCCAACAGCTTGGGCTGTTCTGTAGACTTGAGACGTGGCCACGTCCAATGGCTGGTCGAGCAGCCCACATTGAGTGTTTCCATGGTGGCGGCCACTGTGTCCCCAGGGGCTTGCTGGAAGGTGACACTTTCTGGAAATGTATAAAGTGTTTTCTTCTTTCTTTCTAGATACAAAATGGTATACATTTTATGATGCCGAATTACATGGAAATATCTGAAAAGATAGTCAGGAAATATACCAAACTATTAAGCATGATTAACTTGGAATTAGAAGGAATGACTCGTATTTTTGCTGTATTTTCCACGTAAGTTTTCTATAGTCATGATGTATTGTGAGGTAGTTTTTTTTTTTTTTTTTGAGTGCTTAATGGGTATATTTTGTGATAACATTACTAAACAATATGAACGTTTAAAATTTTGGTTTTGAAAACTTATGTACCATTGTACAAAGATTTATCAAAATCCAATATAACCTCTATAAAAAGAGCCACGGTTTTATTATTTACATAAAATGCTTGTGTTTCTTATTCTCAAAGACACTAAAGTCTTCCCTGGTAAAGGCATTGGTTACTCAGTGTCGCAGAACGGACAGTTTAAACTTCGATATGCCGTAGTTCACGTGTTCCAGAATTATTCTTTAATTTGTTGTCTTCTCAAAAAAAGATCATCATTAAATCTTTTCCACAGTTGTAGCTTATTACCTTCACCGGCACTTAAACTTTTCTTCATTGCCTTTTGAAACGTACAAGTGATGGGACATAAAAGCTATTCCTGCTGATACAGGGTGAGTTAAAATTTTAAGGTCAGGCCTATTTTGAGGAAAATAAACTCGTATTTAAAACACTCGTCTACTGATTGGGGCGCCTGGGTGGCGCAGTCGGTTAAGCGTCCGACTTCAGCCAGGTCACGATCTCGCGGTCCGTGAGTTCGAGCCCCGCGTCGGGCTCTGGGCTGACGCTCAGAGCCTGGAGCCTGTTTCCGATTCTGTGTCTCCCTCTCTCTCTGCCCCTCCCCCGTTCATGCTCTGTCTCTCTCTGTCCCAAAAATAAATAAACGTTGAAAAAAAAAAATTTAAAACACTCGTTTACTGATAAACGAGACCCAGTGTGGTATTTAAAGCTCTCATCTCGACTGTTTCACGAGAGGCATGTTTATAAGTGTTGCGGGAGGTCAGTGACAGGACGGGACCTCAGGTTGACCCTGGAGCCAGACTCCCTGCCGGGTCCTCCGAACGTGCCCACCGTTCCCACAGGTGGTTCCAAGGTCTCAGCCGGAGAGAGCGAGGTGTCCTTGAGACCGTCCAGGTGGCACAGGTGACCCCGCCTTGTTAAGGCTCCTGTAAACCTGTGGGATTCTGGCAGGAGGGTGTGGAGATCTGCAATCTGGTGGCCCCACCACAAGCCTGGTGTGGACCCTCTCTCCCTGCCCTCCGGGTGTGGGGACAGGGGGCGGTCCCACCTGACACCCCCGAAACCCCCAGGGTTTCCAGCTAACGATAATCCAAGTGTTTGAAGTTCTTTTTGATGAATTTAATTTCCTATTCCCTACTTACATTTCCTTTCTGTTTCTAGTGCTTAACTCACTCAGGGATAGTGAAGATTCAGCCGGTAGGCTCAGTGTGGCTTGGGTCTCTGTCATTTTTCCTTTAGGATGTTCAAAAAAATAAAGCCTCTAAACTGAGCCATTTTAGTTCAGTAGGAGGGCGTTTTTTGTGAAAGAATACCGGCTAGACCCTCCTGCATTTTTATTTTGCCTTCATTCTAAAAGCTGGGTTTTTTTCTGGTCAGAGAACCCTGAGTTGGTAAGATTTCGGTTTCCCTTTCAGTGCTTGAAAGAGCTTTCCACTGAATTCTGGTCTTGAATTTTTTTTTTCCCCCTCCTCAGAAGCGGATAGCCATTTGATTCATTGTCCCTTGAATGCAATGCGCCACTTTTCTCTGTGTCCTTTCGAGATTTTCTCTTTGGTTTGTAGTCTTTGGGTGTCAGACGCCTGGACATGGTTTTCTTCCTATTTACATAGTTAGGGCTTCATAGATCCTGTTGAATCTTTACGTTCAGAGCATCTGGGGAAATGAGGTGTTTCTTCCCTCCTGGCCCCAGGCTGCTGGAGTGACAGTTATTCATATGTCAGACACTTTGTACGATGCTGCGGGTCTCAGCGGTGGTTCCTGCTTTTATATCCGTTTCCTCTGTCTTCTTTGCGTTCGCTGGCTCACATTCAAGCCACGCTTCCCCCTGGCTTCTCCATCCTTACGGTTGGCACGCCCAGCGGTTTATTTCGGATGTTGTAGTTTTAATTCTGGAAATTTTACTTTGTCCTTTCTTCAGAGTTTCTGTTTTTCCAGCTTAGAGTGCCACCCTTTCATTCACCATAAGTACTTTTTGCCTGTAAGTAACGGGCCTCATTGCGACATGCTAAAATCCCTGTCTTCTGATTCCGACATCTGGGCCACCTTGGGACTGGTCTGCGTTGATCGCACTACTTTCCTGAGGGGCGCCCGGGTGGCTCAGTCGGTTGGGCGTCCGGCTCTTGGTTTCGGCTCGGGTCCTGGTCTGGCGGTTGTGAGATCAAGCCCTGTGTCCAGCTGTGCGCTGAACTCAGAGCCTGCTTGGGATTCTGCCTCCCCGTCTCTCTCTGCCCCTCCCCTACTTGTTCACTCTCTTTCTCAAAATAAATAAACATTTAAAAAAAAAAAGGATGGGTCACATTTTCCTACTTCTTTGTATGTTGACTGATCTTGAATTTTCTCCGTTGTGAATTCGAGTGGAGGGATTCTGTTATGTTTCTCTGAAGAGTGTCTGGTTATTAATTTTTAGTGAGCCGCTAAGTGGGGGAGCAGCTTCCATGTAAGCTGTGTTCTTTCATCCTTGTCTAGGCTGCCCGGACCCTCCCCAATCCCGCACGGCTCAGGGGCCACCAGAGATTTGGGCGCCGTTTGAACACAGAATTTCTGGCTCTCTTACTGATTTTCTTTCTTTTTAAAAATTTTTTTAAAATTTATTCTTAAGAGAGAGAGAGAGTGTGAGTGACCATGAGTGGGGGGAGGGGCAGAGAGAGAGGGAGACACAGGATCCGAAGCAGCTCCAGGCTCCGAGCCGTCAGCACAGAGCCCGACGCGGGGCTCGAACCTGAGAACCGCAAGATCACGACCTGAGCCAAAGTCAGACGCTTAACTGATTGAGCCACTCAGGCACTCCCCACCCCCGATTTTCTTATTTCTAGACGTTCCCCCTCTCACTTTCCACCTGTGGCACGTGCCTCAAACCCTGCCCTCTCCAGAATCTGCTAATTTGGGTCGTTTTCCCAGCTGTCAGATTGCTTGTTCTGTGTTTTGCCCAGAGATGTACTTACGTGTGTCATAGCTGCTTTGACCCGACTGTGACCCGGCCGTCCCGGGGAGTGGGACCCCGCTCATCTTTTCCATTAGTCAATTCAATGCCCAGGCTTTAGAATCAGTAGTTTGGGGACTTTGCTTCCTGTGGCCCTGGAACCAGTGACAGAGAAGTTTCTAGAATGACAGGGCAGTCACTAGACTTACTCCTCACTTTATTTTCTCAAATCTTTAGTTGGACACGTGGTACCCCTCTGCACTTTGAGGCCGCATCCAGGAGGGAATGGTCAGCCCAGGTCGCGCCTTCCATCGGTGCTTCAGCCTTCCTCCCCCCTGCCCTCTCCAGGATGTTGTTACACCTGCCAGCTTCTCTCTCCTGTGATGTCCAGTCGCTTCCGTGTCCTCCCGGTCCCCTGTTCTCCCCTCCCCAGTGTGTCCCATTCTCCAAATGCCCATTTGTTAAGGCACAGCCTGTTAAATCCGGAAGGTCCCTTTCTTCCTCTGCCTTGTGACCCCCGCCGGGATGCCTCCCGTGTCTTTCCCACGCCTCCCTGCCCTTCTTCTGTGGACAGCAGAGCTCCCGCCTCCCCAGGCAGTTCATCCTCTTGCCACACTTTTCCTCGGTCTGCACATGTCTGGAATTAAGCAGCCACCTCCTCCTCCTCCTCTTCACGGGCCAGGGGGTTTTCCTCCTGGATTTCCGCACACGGCTTCGTCGGCGCCTCCCTTTCCGCGGGAAGCCTTCCCTAAGTGACTGGCTCAGCCACCGACCCACAAGCCAGCGTGGACGCCCCCAACGCAAGCAAGGCTTGTCCTGCCCTTTCTCCGTCGTCACCCCTTCGGCGCACGAATTCAGCAGACGAGGTCTCCATCCTAACTCTTGGGTGCCTGTCTCGCTCTCCAGTTTGCTGTTGTGGCTTCAGTTTCGTACCTTTCCACCTGCCCTCGTCCCTCTGCCTGTTCCTGAGCCTGTGGCTCTGGCAGAATTCCCAGCTCCTCTAATCCTGACCGTTGATTCCCGTCCTCTCCTGTGAACGTGCCTGGTGCCTCCTGTCACAGACAGGCCTCTGTTGCTAATACGTAGTGTGTGTGAGTGTGTGTGCGTGTATGTATATACACATACACACACATGCGCATATATTATTTATTTATTTATTTATTCGTTTATTTTGAGAGAGCGAAAGTGCACAAGCCGGGGAAGGAGAGAGAGAGAATCCCAGGCAGGCTCTGCGCTGTCAGTGCAGATCTCGACGCGGGGCTCGAACCCGCAAACTGTGAGTTGATGACCTGAGCCAAAACCAAGAGCCGGACGGACGCTCAGCCGACTAAGCCACCTGGGCGCCCCCCTACTACGTACGTAGTATTTTAAAACAGGATCTAGCTCCGGAGGTAGTTTTGCCCCGTCCTTTCATTTCATAAAACCTGAGCTCCAACAAAACGCAGCTAGTTGGTGAGACAGCCCGGACGCAGACCCTCATTCGCCGGCCCCCGTCCGTGGCGCGCTCTGTCGCATCCAGCTGTGTCACGCGTAGCTCCGTTGGAGCACGGAGTCGGGGCCGCATCTGCTACGAGCTCGTACGTCACGCAGGTCCGTGGCTCAGCCTGGAGGAAACTTCACTCCCGTGCAGTGTCTCTGAGAGCACATCCAGGTCAAGGGTGGTCTGGCCCACTTTAGCCCGTCACACACGCCATGTCTGTGTGTGAAGCTTACTTGTTTGGCTGGTCATTCCTGAAAGAGATAGGAAAGGGAACCCATGTCAATTGAAAAAAAAAATGTAAATTCTTTTTACTACCCAGAACCTAAATCATCCCGAAGAATTGTAGAATGTTTAATGTAATGCATAAAACATAAATTGCTTTAATGACTTCCTGGATATTCGCGAAAACCTATTTATGTTATTTGGTTTTACGTTTTATTGATTTCAAAAAATTTTAATTGTCCTCGTTTTCTCAGTAAAATACATAAAACGAGTATCAGCTCATGCATAAGTTAAATTTCCAGGAAGAAGAGGCAACAGATGAGTAGTAATTGCTTTTCTGGTTAAACTTGCCGGATTACTTCTTTTTAAGTCAAAAGCTGTCCCTCACACTCAGTATTTTAATTATCTCACATCTTATACCTTGTGAAGGAAATAGACTGACTGGAATTTCATAGACCCCCCCCCCATTCATGTTATTTTTGTTTAAGTGCCTGGCAATCTGTGTTTAGTCAGCAGAGACAGAGGACAGCTATGTGGCTCCCTGCTGGTCCTGTCCCCACGTTCGTAGGGTCCGAGAGAGTCTGTATTGCATGCCTACGATGTATAGCGTGCATGCTTTTTCAGAGTCTGTCTTGTGTTATGAAAATCTCAAATTAATATTAAGAGATCTTGAGACATTTAGACATGGCTCTATACTTAAAAATTGTATCTGGTATAATGCGGACACAAAGGAACAAGTTCACAATTTTCATAAAGTAAAAAAGTCGAAGATGCTCTGGGCTTTTGTTAAAGCAGTCTGAAGTGTGTGAGTTCTGGGGTGGAAAAGCCCATCCGGGGGAGGAATATTTACTGAGGGTGCAAGAACATAAGGGAAAAGGGGTCAGTAGACCGGGTCTGAGAATGAGCTAAGTTGTGCCTCCTGTTTGGGTCGACTCTCAGGTAAGTGGTTGCAGCTCGCTGGGCCTCCCCCTGCACCCTCCATCCCCGGCCCTCGCTATCTGAAGACTAAGGCTTCAGAGCCCCATCAGGCTCTTCCTTGCTCATGTTCCAACCTGAGAAAGAGCCATAGGCAGAGTGATTGCCATTATTAAGGCATTCATGGGCATAGATGTTACAACCAGTTCTATAATGAAACGTGCTTAACGCGAACCCTAATCCGGTGGGAGTCCTTCACACTTTAGTATGAAAACGGACACATACTATGCGTATCTGATACAAGCAAAGCTCGCAGCCTGAAGACAGAGGTACCGTATGAGATGAGGTGATCAACAATTTGACATGCCTTTTCCATCCCTCACTTGTCATAAGTTTTTCACGGATGCCGTCTTATCTTCACAACAGCAGCCACAGTAGATAGGTATGATTTTTTCCTCCTTTTATTTTTTAACTGAGGAAACTGAGCCAAGTGATGACAGGCAAATCACTTCCAGTCACAAGGCAAGTAAAACGGAAAATGTTTTCAAACTGAAAATGTGTCAGTAATGAATAGTATTGAATCTTTCATTCAGTCAGCTTCAACTCTTGCTTCTTTCAACCTGTAAGTCTATTAATTTCCTCAATGCTACGTGTTATTTATGTATTTTGTAAGCATGGACTCCTTGCTTACTATTCTAAAAAAAAAAAAAAAAAACAATAAAGAAACCGTCTCTTTCCTTGGTGAGTCAGGTGGGTCTTCACAGATGAGACGGGGAACGAAAGAATAAAATACCTGGCTGTTAAAAGACAAGTAAAGCCAACTTATGGGAGTGTGGTCCGAGAAAAGAGTGATCCGTTCAGTCTAGTTGGGGAAGACTTCACATAGGAAGTAGGACTCAGCACTTATGTCCTCATTATGTGCCCTGCAGTCTAGACATCGCATGCAAACTGCCGGCCTCGTACGACCAACTTTTCCTGCTCCCCCAAATGGTAAATACGATTCTTGGCAACCAAGGAACCCAAGGAGCTACCATGTAGCATTAGCTATACTTGCTTCCGGTAATTTCTGTTTGCGACCACTCAGATCAGGTTCTAATGCCTTCCACTCTAGGGACTCCGCAGCTTCACTTCCTCCGTGTAATAGTCAAAAGTCCGAGAGATCACCAAGAGGGACATGATGGGAAAAAAACAGAAATAAAGCAACGCTTATCATCTTCTTCCACGCTATGTTGGCTTTTGAAACGGTGCAACGTTTCTTTCTTAATTCACTCATCAACTGCCAGGGTAACGCAGATGCTGTTCATCGCCTCATGGGCCACATATCGTGTGAAAGAAAGACCTCGCCTACGGCCTCGCTTCTGTTTGAAACGCAGGACTCTGCCTGCTCCTAGAGCCAGCTGATAGGACCAGGGCTGGACTCATGCTACGGGGAAGAAATCTACACGCTGAGCGGAGCCAGTCGACAGTGTCATTGGAGATTTGAACTGAGAGATAGTCATCAGAGGTGGAGGGCACCATCTGGAAGATTCCATAGACTCTGACAGCCATGGATGGTCACGGGAAGCTAAGGATGACAGTTGAGAGAAAGAGCCAGCGGGGGGCAGCGAGGGGACAGAAATTATGGGCCCCTGCAGCACGGGGCACGTGGCCTCCCTTCTAGACTCTCGGGTACCTTCACCTGAAGCCTGCCCCTATTTTGTTTTACTTCCCCGAGGCCCCTCTGTGTCTGGAAAGGCACCGTTATGTAAAATGGACAGAAAATAAAGAAGCCTCTTTAATTGCTAACAGGACTTCCTGTGTTTTCTCTCATTCCCCATGACCACCAAATAAAACTTTTTTTCTGTTGAGCAGACTTTTTGGTAAGCTTTTTTGCTTTCAAACTTTGTCTCCCAAGAGGCACAAGTGAGAATTAAGAAAAAAAAAAAAAAAAAAAAGGTCACCAAATTGCTTTCTAAGCAGGAGTAGGAGTGATGGCTCCTTTCCAGGTTATTATCGGACAGAGCTCGCCAGAGCTGAATTTATCAGAAAGATAGAGGGTATCTGTGAGACTTTGTGGCAAGAGACAAAAGGGAACGAGGCAAAAAGATGATGTAGTGGTGGCCGGGAGTTATACTTTGGGGGAACAGAATAGAAATTTTGCTGTGTTGGGGCACCTGGGTGGCTCAGTTGGTTAAGCGTCTGACTTCAGCTCTGGTCACGATCTCACGGTCCGTGGGTTCAAGCCCCGCATTGGGCTCTGTGCTGACAGCTCAGAGCCTGGAGCCTGCTTCAGATTCTGTGCCTCCCTCTCTCTCTGCCCCTCCCCCACTCATGCTCGGTCTCTCTCAAACAATGAATAAACGTTTAAAAAATAAAAAAAAAAAAAAAAAAAAGGAATGTTGCCGTGTTGTATCTCGCTTTTCAGTGACGTGTCAATAAAAACCTTTTGGGTTCCCTGGCATGTTATGGAGTGAGACCTCGGGTTTTGTGGCCGTTGGAAGTGGGTAGCTTGATGTAACATGGGCTATGGGTTCAAGAGAAGGGATGGGACAGCATTCATCTGCCCAAGGGGGAGCTCCCCAAATTTTGATTACATCCATAATTCATTTGTTTTCATTTGAGCTGTTTTATTTTTTACAGGTTCCCACTTTTCTCCTGCAGTCCCATGGGCCCTAGCCAAAATGATGTATCATGCGTGAAGCAGGTCTCTAGCTGGTTGTGTTTGAACCCAGGTTGTGAAGATATCGTATCCCTTTCTGGTTCCTTTGCTCTACAAACAGTGCCCTTTCAGGAGTTAAGATGCCCAGTGCAGGCTAATATATCATCAGCTCCCAAACTCACTCAAAAGACAGGCTTCCTCTCTCCAGCAGCTTGAGCGAGCTTTGGGTCCGGCACCTGCAGGGGGGAAGGGGGCCTTTCTTCTGCCTCTTTCCTAGCATATCCCTCCACCCTCCTCGCCACCCAGTGCCCCATGTCTGTCTGCTCCAAGGTTGGGTTGGGAAGGAGGAGAAATGAGGGTAAAAGCAGAAGGTGACATGGTAGGTGCCGTCATGATCTGGTGATAGGTCTCTGCGGACGGGACACAAAGCCGACCCTCTTCTGACAGCAGCTTGTCAGAAGCTTTTCTTTGGCCACCAGCGCATAGATATTGAAAGGTGACTGTGGCTTTTCCTCCGGCTGTGACACTGTCCCTTGTCCTCAGGCTTCCTGTTGTCAGTCTCTGCCATTACTTTGCTCTGTTGGGTGGGTTCCTTTATTTTATTTTTTTAAAATTTTCAATGTTTATTTATTTATTTTGAGAGAGAGAGGGAGGGAGATACAGAATCCAAAGTGGGATCCAGGCTCTGAGCTGCCAGCACAGAGCCCGACGCAGGGTTCAAACCCACGAACCACGAGCTCATGGCCTGAGCTGAAGTCAGAGGCTCAACCAACTGAACCACCCAGGCACCTCTGGGTGGGTTCCTTTCTAATTGGCTCTTGGCTTTGTCATGCATATGGTCCATTTGTGTCATGGGGAACACCCACATTTTCCACTCTCACCATCCCAGACACGGTGTGTTCCCAGTACAGCCCCACTCTTCGCATCTGGCTGTTCAAGAGAAAGTTCTGGTTGCAGCTTCTGTTGAAAACTTTCCAGGTGGGGTCGAGGTAGATACTGCTTCTGCTTCCAAGTCACCCATTCCGAGCCCGCGAAGAGTTCCCTGACCCCCTCACTTGGTGTGTGCTGAGAGGCAACCTGTATCCACTTGGACATTCCTTCCTCTCCCACCCAAACGATGGAAGGTGCCAGAGAATCCCACCAGCTGTCTGTATTGGAGGCTTCCTCTCCAGGGGGATGATGGCTAATGTATGCAAGCGATTTCACACCCTTTCCTCATTTCCTAATAGTCTAAAGACCACTTTCAGATGTAGGGACACTTGGCAGCCATTTTTGCAGATTTTGCATCTTATTTTTATCGTTTTAAGTTTATTTACTTTGAGAGAGAATGAGAGTGTGAGCAGGGGAGGGGGAGAGAGAGAGAGAGAGAGAGAGAGAGAGAGAGAGAGAGAATGAATCTCAAGCAGGCTCCATGGTATCAGCACAGAGCTCGATGTGGGGCTCGAACTCCCGAACCATGAGATCATGACCTGAGCCAAGATCAAGAGTTGGACGCTCAACCCTGGGTCCCAACCCAGGCGCCCAAATTTTTGCAGATCTTAAGTTTGGTGCCTCAGGTGGGACCAATAAAGGAAGAGCCTGCTGAACTTGGTTCTTTCTACTTGTGTTTTTCCAGTATCTCTGAGAATACGGGGCAGTTGATGATGTGTGGAAATCGCAAGTGGCATCTAAGCTCAGTGTGTGTGCCGGAAGGATGTATTTTGGCTTATGTGATCGGAAAAGCATTCGTGGAAGAGTTGGGGTTTCAGCGAGGCAGTGGGGGGCACAGCATTTTACACGAGACTGTGTTTTATCTGAAGGACACAAGTCGCCTCCCCAAAGTCGAACATTTCCGTTCTCTTCGTACCTTAAATGCTGCACTTGCTTTCGTGCTCATGTGCATCCAAGGAAAGAGGGGGCTCTTGGATGTCGTGTTCCCCCTCGTCACTAAAATCCCCCTGTCTCGGTGCTTCTCAGACATGACTGGGCACGCCGGTCACCTGGGAGTTGTCGTTAACACGCAGGTTCTGGGAGTGGCTGTGGGGTGGATCTCGAGGTTCTCTAAATGAGGCCAAGGCTGTTCCTCCCAGACCATGCTTCGAATAGCAAGGCTCTGTGGCTTTTGCTGAGTGACACATGCCTTAATACATGACACACTTCTGTGTGTCATTGTGGCAGGTTGCTGGAAGCCTTTCATTTTGGGAGGACGGTCTTAGCTGTAGTTTGTACATCATGGGCTCTCACGCCTTTGAACTGTGACGAGACACTTCGGGGCCATTCACTCAGAAAGGAGGCTTGAACTAGGAAGAAAGGGAATGAGGGTCCCCTTGCCAGCTCTGCCATCACCTGGCTTTGGGCCATCACCACCAGCATCTCCAGAGTTAGCCACACCTTTTAAACGGTCGGTGCTGTAAGGTGGTCTCCAGGGCTCCAGCAAATACTAATATTCTACTTCTAAACCTGTTCTACGTCTGTCTTACTTAGCTATATTACTTAAAAAAAAAGACCAACCTTGGGAGCTAAGTCTATGTTTTTACATACGCTTTCATTCATGGAACACGAGATAGGAACCTTGCGTGTGGAACGTGCTCCGTCAGTCTTTAGGAGTGATGATGGTGCGAAAGAGTGTTGATGTGGTGGAACAAGAGGCGATCCCAATACGGAGGAGTCCGTGAAGATTTTAAAAGTCTCTGGAGCAACTCTTTGTTGCTGGGTGGTGGGCGGTGTCAACTTCCTAAAGGGGAGATAACCAATTCCACGGTGGCCATGCGCTTGCTGAGTTTCTCATCTCCGACTAGGGCGAGTAGAGGCACCCCTTCCTCGCAAGGTCCAGGAGGATCAGGAGAGTAAAGGAGTGGAAAGCCTTCTCATTATAAATACAGTAGAGGTTTTTGAAGACACAAAGGAAACCTCTGCTTCCTTGCTCGCACCCTTCGGTGATTCTACATCCGTAAAACCTCCCCGTTCTCTTCAGGTTACGGTTCGTGAAGACAGCATCCTACTTAGTCTTTCTAAATAGGTGCTACGTTCTGACTTCCTAAAGTGTCTATTTCCATTCTGTCCATATCAGAATCCACTGAATAATTTGAAAACTCATTGATCGAGCTACGAGTCCTCGTGCTATAGACGCCACTGGGTTGTCCTAGTTGAGGAGAGTCAAGACAAAGATCGACAGAAAAGGCAAAATGACCCAGTTGTAGTCTCTAAATGATGTGTTATGACAAACAAGGAAATGTCACTCTGACATTTACTAGCTGGAAAGAAGACAGGGAGGGGTGGGGAGGGGTCGTAAATAGCTGATGAAGTCCGGAAACTTCTACGTGAAAGTTCCAAGTGATGCAGGCAGGCAAATGCTTCAATTTATTAAGGAGGACAGGCAGAGAGATACTCAGTTTTCCTCTACCTGTGAAATTATAGCTTTTCGTTTGAGGGATAAGATTGAGTGAAGAGCCACACTGAATGTATCTCTGCAGAACATTCGAGTATAAAACTTGCGTCTTCCCCAATTTTGAAAACAGTGTGAAACCCCTCCATCTATGTGTTAGATAGTATGAGAAACTTCGAGGTCTTACTCTGGACAAATCTATCAGCTGCTACACAACTTTGGGTTTACATCAGTCCACGTTGAAGCAGCCTTCGCCATAGTGGTGCCTCGATGACCCCACAGGCATCTGTTCTTATTGTGTTTCTTGTAAAGCAGACACCTGGAACAGATGTGTCCCTGAGGTTTGTGAGGGCAGCACCTGGATGGTGAAAACTGGGGGGGGGGGGGGGGGGCGGGTGCAAAGATTGAGGCCAATGGGAGCTCCTTCAACATCACCTAAATTTATGTCACCATCTGAAGCTGAAGACTTCAAATAGGAAAATTGGTAATGGGATTAGGGCTGTGGAAGGAGAGAAATTATGTGGATCCAGTGTGGTCTCATGGGAATAACCTAGAAGGTTAAAATGGGGTCGATAAAGTAATATCTAGACAATGGTGGCAATCTAGTTTGAAATAAATAATGTAGGATTGTTGCGGAACGGGGATTTTAAACTTCCTTTGGTAAAGTGCTGTGACCTGCAAAAGGCAAAAAAGCATTCCTTGGAAGTCATTAGGAAAGAAAGTAATTAGGGGGAAAAAAAGAAGGTTTATCTGTGGGTTGAGGGATGGAGATCTGTGTCTGCCAAGAAAGTATTTTGCTTTATTTAACCCTTGCTGTAGTCCTACGAGGTACTATGATGGAGAGGACCCAGAGATATTAAGGTCAAATGTCCATTGAGATGCTTGAGGCCTAGACTCGGAGCTCACTGCTTAATTCCAACATCGCAATGGATGGTAAATGGTGGAAGAGAAGTAAATGAATCAGAGCGGTCACTTCACAATTTGGTCATGAGTTGAATTGAGTAAGTTTGAGTAAATAAAGTTCTTCTACATTAGAGGAAGCGTGTCTATCGTGCAGTAGCCTTCTGGACACCGTGGCTCTGGTTTATTTGCTGAAAGATCACTTATTCTCTGAAACTGACCTTGAGTCCATTAGTCTTACAACTCTTACTAGTTCTAATGATCGGTCTTGCCGATTCTGTGTTTTGATCATACCGTGTGCAAAGAATGACAGCTGTTTCTCTTACTTTCTATACCCGATTATTACCATTTATTTATCTACTCTCGTGTTCTTGGTCAGGCTCCCTGTGCTGTTAAACCCTACTGTTAAGAGTAGGCTTCCCAGTGAGAACTGCTCAGTGATCCAGCGTGATTGGGGTATGTTATGGTGTCATTACCGAGGGATGGAGGAAGGAGGTAGGAGCAGTTTGGGGCACACAGCCATGCCCGTGACATGCCCACACCCGTGTAAACAAAGAAAAGGGTGATACTGGTTATCTTTCCAAACAAAATGCCCACAGGAAGGGACAGTGACGGAAAGGGGAGTGAATGTTCAGAGACGTAAAGCACAGAATCCAAAGACAGTCATGTTTTGCAAAACAAAAACATGTTCTCCGAAAGCATCCTTGCAGAGTACTCCCATGAAATAACCCCTAAGAATAAAGAAATGTTTCCGTGATTATATAAATACGTGGAATAGTTGAATCTTCTTGGAATTAATGGTACATACGAGCACAATAAAGAGTTTGAAAAAGGCTTCACTGCTAAATTCTTCTTTTATAACAAATCCAGTGTTTCCCCAAGTTATTTAGCTCTGAGTACTTTCTACGCTTTTTTTTTTTTAAGTTTATTCATTTATTTTGAGAGAGGGGGAGGCAGAGCATGAGGCGGAGAGGGGCGGAGAGATTGAGAGAGAGAGAGAGAGAGAGAGAGAGAGAGAGAGAGAAAGAGAATCCCAAGCAGGCTCTGCTCTGTCAGCACAGAGCCTGACGCGGAGCTTGAACTCACCAACAATGAGATCATGACCTGAGCCCGAATCAAGAGTCAGATGCTTAACTGACTGAGCCACCCAGATGGCCCACTTTTTTTTTTTTTTTTTACATTTTTTAAATAGCCCTTTGATAGCAACTTTATAAAATCTGGAGTCAGATCTATTTGGTGCCAGTTATCCAAATACAGGTCATAGCATGTAATAGGTGGGTACTCCTAAATCTTATTACACACCTTTAGGTCTTGGGTTTTGAGGGATACACTTGGGCAGAGCTTGAACAGACATAATAATGACAAGAGGGCAGTGACTTTGGGGCAAATAAGAGTGAATAACTCTGAGACCGTGCAGGTAGAAAGATAAGGAGCAGTTGTCTCTGTTCCCTGCTAATACGATGTCTGAAGACCGAATCTAGATTGGTGAACCTGGAAAGGTGCCCAGAATAGGAGTTTTAGATTGATCAATTCGACCTGCTGGTCCTCTGGGATTCCGTTTGGACTTTGATGCAGAGATGTGGATTTTCAAAAAAGATGTCTCCCCATGGGGTGGATCGTAACCTGATATCTCCTCATAAGCTTGGATTTGGAGTAAAAGAAATAAATATACTTTCTAACTGCTACAGTAGGAATAAAAATGAAAAAAAAAAAAAGAAAAATGATTGCCATGATAAATTTCCCTGACATATTTATTACAATTCCTTCTTGAAACATTTGTGAGGGAGACATTGATGAAGCCTGGACCATTTTATATACTTAGGCATAGTCTCTGAATTGTTTTAGAAGAGAGAGTTTTTAGTGCCGATTAATGAATTATCTGTGTGAGTCAGGACAATGAAGCATTATGATTACTTCTGGGTCCATTTCTCATCCTGCCCGTACAGACTGAAGTCTTCTGCAGGCTCGGCATCGGCCACCCGTTGCATTAGATTCCTGATGTTTCCGTCTGAGATAAGAAATAGCCCAACGACTTGCCTGGATCCTCCATTAAACCCTGGGTGAAAATTCCCGGGGCCCCAGGAGATGTTGTTCCTGCTGCACAGGGGCAGGTGCGGGCAGTAAGCCATCGGCCAGGGAGAATGTTCTTGTGCGAGCAGCCCTCACTTGCTGGCCAGGTGAGGAAGATCACACAGTACAGCTGCCCCAGGACCAGGCCTCAGTCATGGGCACACTGCTTATGGCACTCTGTCCCTTTTTTCTAAGTCAGTTGGCTTGAGAAAAGCCAGGCAATGGAGGCTGGTCTGCTCTTCCCTGAGGCTCTCTTAGGGACAAGAGACAGCACATTTGCTCCCCGCATTCGGTGGCCTCATGGAAAAGTCACCCTGGTGGGTGGGAGGTGTGGAGGTGGAAATGACTTGAGGGGACAGGAAAGGGTCATGGCAGGATTAAGCTAACTTTCCCTACAATCTGCCACAGGGTTGCACGCACTGCGTCCTTCCTCTGCTAAGAAATGGATAAACTCAGTCATCGGGAGGATATTTGAATGTTAGCCTGATTTATCAGATGTTTTCAGATGTTTTTCGTGTTCTTTTTTAAATATTTTAAAATGTTCATTTACTTTTGAGAGATAGTCAGAGTGCACGTGGGGAAGGGCAGAGAGAGAGGGAGACGCCGAATCCGAAGCAGGCTCCAGGCTCCGACCTGTCAGCACAGAGCCCGACGCGGGGCTCGAACCCACGAACCGCGAGATCATGACCTGAGCCAAAGTCGGACGCTTAACCCACTGAGCCACCTGGGCGCCCCACTCATGTTCTTTTTCAAATATCAAGGTACCTAATCAGGTCATAGAGCAGTAATTGCTAACTGTTTGAAAGTCACAAGCTCCTATAATAATCTGAGGGAAGATATGGGCCCTCTTCCCAGAGAAGTATATGCATGCACACATTCACACACTGATTCACTGCACATCTAATGTTGACTGTTCAATCCGGAAGGAACAATCAGGATTAGTGTGAGCAGACACTAGTTTTCTCCCTGATTTCTCTGCAACCTTTTATCCTTCACTGGCATTTGGGAGAATTTAGTCCCAACCCCATTTGGGGGGATGTTCCGTGATTCATCTGAACCAATTAGAATCATATCTCCCCTAATCTCCCCAAAGTGGCCGGTTCCTGCCCAACCCCAGGCCATGGTGGGCGGAGCCCAGAGATCTTGAACGGCAAGAATGTCAGCAAAGGCACAGCAGCTGTCCCCCATTCTGTGCACCACGGAGGGCCCACTGCAGAGGGCGGCTGGGACACTTAGAGTCACCTACAGTAAGGGATTCGCTCTGTGATCACCAGGAAACTAGCACTGGCACCATGAGAATAGAGTTGTCAACCAGGGGCACAGGCGGGCAGAACTGAGGACATCCCAGGGAAATAAAACTTGAGCCTTGAGCAAAACATGAAGGCACGTCCCTGGGAGGCTGGGATTTAAATGATTCCCTACAGGAGCTCAAACTGTCCTTAGTGTTTGGGCCCTTGTAAGTTGCATTTGCTTTTATGTGCAACAAAATAAGCTCCAGATGATCCGATGCTCCAGTGCCACTTGCTCAAGTACCTGTGGTGCTGGGGAGCGCCCTGGGGGGTAGGGGGGAGGGGGGCGTGGCTGCAGGAACTGCCCCCGCTGCTGTGCCTTTCCAGCACCCTGTCCCCACGCTGATAGGGTGCAGCTGGTTACAGGTGCCATGAGTGGTGGGTGAGGCCATCTCTGGCCATTCACGTTTCTCCGCCGAGTCATGTGACTCATCTCCCCCAGCGGTAGTCCCTGGTGGTGGAGTCAAGGTCCTGAGACAGCAGAGAGCAAACTGGACCAGAAGAACTGAGCCTAACCGTAGCCTGGCTTCGTCCACACCGCACAGACGCCTCATAGACCACCCCATGGTTACCTTGCTGTGCAGCACTCCCTGAAGTGTGGACTGTGCCCTGCAGGTGACAGGCTGGTAGTTTCACGAAGCGTTTGCCTATCTTGACCTCACTAAACTAAACCTCACCGAGGAAGCAGTCAGGAAACCAGCAAAACCTTTTGTGGAGTAAGCTTATTTTTTAAAACCACATCCAGTCTGTATTGGATGTAAAGAAAGAAAGATAATGGAAATCGACAGCGTATGTGTATCACCTGTAAGTCCTCAAACCCTGTTAAAAAGTTAAAATGGCGGTGGAAACTTACAAACTGTGTAGTATAGACTAGAACAGCTGTTTTGGAAAACTGTCATATACTAAAGCTGAGCATGACCTTACCCTCTCATCCCGTGATGTCACTAAGTGTACACGGATGCACCCGAAAGACAGGTACAAGAGTAGTCTTAACAACACTGGTAGAAGAGCGCCAAATCGGGCACAATCTTGACCTTCATCGAAATAGACTGGAGAAATGCACTGTAGTTTTGTCACACAAGGGAATAGTATGAAACAGTGCTAAAGAATGCACCACAGCTACATGTAGAAACATAGATGGGTCTCACCGATCATAGGATCATATATTTCTCAACGTTTATTTATTTTTGGGACAGAGAGAGACAGAGCATGAACGGGGGAGGGGCAGTGAGAGAGGGAGACACAGAATCGGAAACAGGCTCCAGGCTCTGGGCCATCAGCCCAGAGCCTGACGCGGGGCTCGAACTCATGGACCGCGAGATCGTGACCTGGCTGAAGTCAGATGCTTAACCGACTGCGCCACCCAGGCGCCCCAGGATCATATATTTCTAAGGAAAAGAATCCATAATGTATGTGCACACACAATAGTACAGGGGCTGGAACACAATAGCGACCCTACAAATGTTATTTTGTCATTTCTCTTGAAAATTCAAAAGACTGGGGCGCCTGGGTGGCGCAGTCGGTTGAGCGCCCGACTTCAGCTCAGGTCACGATCTCGCGGTCCGTGAGTTCGAGCCCCACGTCGGGCTCTGGGCTGACCGCTCAGAGCCTGGAGCCTGTTTCCGATTCTGTGTCTCCCTCTCTCTCTGCCCCTCCCCCGTTCATGCTCTGTCTCTCTCTGTCCCCAAAAAAATAAATAAACGTTGAAAAAAAAAAATTCATAAAAAAGAAAATTGAAAAGAATACGAGAAGAGGGGCGCCTGGGTGGCTCAGTCGGTTAAGCGTCCGACTTGGGCTCCGGTCATGGTCTCGCAGTTTGTGAGTTCCAGCCCCGCATCAGGCTCTGTGCCGATGGCTCAGAGCCTGGAGCCTGCTTCGGATTCTGTGTCTCCCTCTCTCTCTGCCCCTCCCCCACTCATGCTCCGTCTCTCTCTGTCTCAGAAATAAATAAACATTAAAAAAAATAAAAAATAAATAAAAGAATACGAGAAAATACGATTAATGCTCAGTAAGTAAATTAAATGGGTTTTCCTAGCTTTCTCTGGACATCCATTGTGGCATACATCATTAAAGGGCATCAGCAAACATAATACATGCATAATCATTATTTTGCAAAGAAAATTGCCATTATGTGATCTAGTTTGTTTTACAAGCCCTAAATCATCAGGCTCAATCTGGAAACAAAAATATGCATTCCCTATATTCAGCATAAATTTAATTGCAGAAGATGGGGGTTCTGAATTTAGAATTACATGAGAGGAAAAATGATAAAGGATATTTTTTAATTCCCAGACTTGAGTCTACCTTGCTCATTAATATTTAGCTTGCATTTGGCCTGGAATCTTTTATATCATTGAGAAGGATCAAATTGTTTGCAAGGTCGATATTTGATAATCCTGAATGTTTTAGTTCTTCTTGTTTTTGAAGAGAATTCATTTTGGGTGATACATTGTGATGAAAAATGACTTAATTCCAGGTGAAGGTATGCCTTATGGCTTCCATTTTAAATCTTGAACACCCACAGAGTTAAATTGTGGTGAAACTCATAAAAACCACTGTCTATAATTGATGGGACCCTGGAGTTCTAATGATATGCTGTAGGAGTCTGAAAAGATCTGGTAGTCCATTATTAATAGGCCACCCCAAAAAAGTCTGTGGGTTTTTTTTTCTGAAATGTTGAATTTCATCGGGAATAGGCAGGTGGCGAACGGTGGGAAGTAGAAATAAATTTTACTTCTATTTTGTAGATTTGCATGAAATAATTTGAAGTCAACCCTTCAAATGCCAGATTGAAACTGAAGACTGAAGAAGGGTCTTTAATAATTGAAAGATAACCTTTTGTAGCATAGAGCTGATTTTCAAGTACCCAGGGTGCAGGGGTGGGAATGAAGTTATAACTCCCTCTGCTTTTCACGGGTCATCCAGAAATCCAAGTAACAAATCCACGGTCATCAAAGATAGACCTTTCCCCGTTGTTGTCTGTTTGTTTTTTGCTCTTTAATCTGTGGGAAATGCACAGCTGAGAATGGGAGTGAGTTTGGATCCTCAGGGCAGGAGGGAATGTTGGTCAAGAAGAATGGGCTGTTTATCCTGGATCGTCACTACCCCAGTCTCTCTACACTTGGGTCCGTCTCCCAACATTCTCCCTCCATGAGCTCGTTCTAAGGGGATTCCCATCTGTTGGTCTGCTGCAGGGCGGTACGACCCATGAGAGCCAGGCGCTTTGTTCACTCAGGGGCGACAGAACAGGTCCTGGGTTCAATATATATTTACTGATTGTATCAATGACACACAGTTTTAGTATTTTGTAGGGATGGTTTCATCCTTTATTTCCCATTTCTCCCATTCATTAAATCTCTTTCCAACATTTAGCAAATGTCTTCTCATTTTTTCATTTTTTTTTTTTTTTTTTTTAATTACTGTCCTCTGGGGGCACCTGGGTGGCTCAGTAGGTTAAGCGTCCCGCTCTTGGTTTAGGCTCAGGTCAAGCTCTCATGGTTTGTGAGTTCGAGCCCCACCTGGGGTTCCATGTTAACAGTGCAGAGCCGGCTTGGGATTCCCTCTCTCCCCCTCTCTCTGCCCCTACCCCGCTCACTGTCTCTGTCTCTGTCTCTGTCTCTCTCTCTCAAAAATAAATAAACATAAAAAAATAAAAGCAACTTACCGTGCTCTGTATTTTTTGAGTTTGAAAAAGTTAATATTATGGTGGTATTGCCCTGCAGATCTATCTATAATTCTAATGCAGTTCTAATTTTGAGTTCTCTCTTTAAGGAACGGGTGCTGTCTCCCTTTATTTTTGTAAGCATTTCTTTCGTCTTTAGTAGACCTTGATTCCTTTCTTCATCTAGGAGTAAACAACCAATATGTAGGCTCAGTATTAAAATCTTTGTTACTGTTTCTGATGCCACCTTGTACCTATTTCATATTCTGACTGACTGTATCTGCTAAGACAACATTGGCTTTTATACATTTATTTTGTAATTGGCCGTATACTGAACTCACTTAGACCATGACTAATGGGTTTTCAGTTGGTTCGCTTTAGTGTTCTTGCTAGACATTTATCATTTTTACTTCTCTTTTGCAAAATTTATACTTCAGGCTTTTTATATTAACCCTTTTGTTAGCAGCATTGATGGGATTTGACTGGAAATACTACTTAAAAGTATTAGTCTAAGTAAATGAACAATTACATATCAGCACACGTTATGAACCCAGTGCAAGTATGTAAACAGTGTTAACTAATTCACAGAACAACATTTCAGATGACAAAACACACCGTGAAAATGTTCACATCCCTCGTACGTAGCATATATATGAATTAAAATGAGACTACTGTTTTGGTCTATCAGCTGGCCAGAGCATTCTTTTTTTTTTTTTTTTTTTTTTTAAATTTTTTTTTTCAACGTTTATTTATTTTTGGGACAGAGAGAGACAGAGCATGAACGGGGGAGGGGCAGAGAGAGAGGGAGACACAGAATCGGAAACAGGCTCCAGGCTCTGAGCCATCAGCCCAGAGCCTGACGCGGGGCTCGAACTCACGGACCGCGAGATCGTGACCTGGCTGAAGTCGGACGCTTAACCGACTGCGCCACCCAGGCGCCCCCAGAGCATTCTTTTTTTATCCACACCAATGCTCTTCTCAGTGAAGGAAACAAAGACTCACAACCCCTTAGGGGAGTAAATTGCACACACACTCGAGAAGCGAGCTCGGTACTATCTGTAAAAACTCGGGGTGGGGGAGGAAACATTTTGCCTTTTAGAAGTGTGTCTTGAGAGGGGCGCCTGGGTGGCGCAGTCGGTGAAGCGTCCGACTTCAGCCAGGTCACGATCTCGCGGTCCGTGGGTTCGTGCCCCGCGTCGGGCTCTGGGCTGATGGCTCAGAGCCTGGAGCCTGTTTCCGATTCTGTGTCTCCCTCTCTCTCGGCCCCTCCCCCGTTCATGCTCTGTCTCTCTCTGTCCCAAAAATAAATGAACGTTGAAAAAAAAAAAAAAAAAAGAAGTGTGTCTTGAGAAAAACATTTGGATCAATATACAAAAATGTTTCATCGCGTTATTATTCATCATACGAGGAAAAACAGCAAACTGTATGATATCCAAACAGCCATATTCCGGACGTCGTGTGCTTGATACATTCAACATAGTCAGTTGACAAAAACATTCAATTTCATTTTAAAAATTGTACATCAGTATGTAAAAGTTTCATCAGAAAGCGTTGGTTTCTGGGAGCCTGGGTGGCTCAGAGGTTGAGCGTCCGACTTCAGCTCTGGTCATGATCTCACAGTTTGTGGGTTTGAGCCCCATGTTGGGCTCTGTGCTGACAGCTCAGAGTCTGGAGCCTGCTTCGGATTCTGTGTCTCCCTCTCTCTCTTCCCTCCCCTGCTCGGGCTCTGTCTGTGTCTCTCAAAAAATAAACATTAAAAAAAAAAAAAAGTTAAAAAAAAAAAAGAAAGCGTTGGTTTCCTTTACGTGTTGCATTTACGTGTTGAGTTGATGAATAATTTATGTTTTTTTGTTTTCCTGTGTATGTATGTATTTTCTCTAACTTCCTGTGTAATGATGATCTGAGTTGAAAAGGCGTTCTTAGGGGAACCTCTGGTGTACTCTGGGGGCTAGAGCAGGGCAAGAAGAAAAATATTGTTGAGCCATTAGTGGTTCAATGCTGGTCTTCCCCAGGCTGGTGAGATTCAAGGGGCCAACTCTTCTCTACCTTCGTCAGATTTTCTTTTACGGCAGGAAAACGAAATTCTAAGTGCTTCAAGACTTGGAGAACAGTCTCATAATATCCACTTTCTAGATATTAAGTCTGAAAAACCCCAAGCTGTATTACCACATTATGGTTTATGGGTGTGATTTAGGGATTGTTTTTCCCCTTACTTCTTACATTTGGAACCCCCAACCTCTTTTCAGAAAAGCTCCTAGGAGAATTCCTTTGAATCTCCTTTAGAGTTCTTTTTAACTGTTTGGGAGCATGAATCCACTGGCCTTTTGGTAGCATTTGGTGAACTATCACCTGTAGCTGCCGACTGAATGACTGTTCAAAATAGGAGTGTGTAGATTCTTCACCCCTCATGGGGGTCTGTAGACTTTCTGGACCAAATCATGTGAAGTGCAAAACTTTTACTGGAAAAAGAACCAGATGAGAAGAATCCCATTAGCCTCGTGGTGTTCTGCAACTTACCGGTTCCAGTGCTCGGTTTATGTGATCCCCATTTCAGTCTTTCATGTGTGAACATCTCCGAAATCACATGCACGTTACAAGGACGGCATCTCATGACCCGTGTCGTCCTGAGACGTTGCCATTGTCTGTGCTTGTGTGCACCTGCCAAGGGACTCGTCCTGCCATGACCTTGAGTGCTGTGGATTACCGTAGCTACCTGTGGTGGGTTCCGTTCACACGGAAGACGCCTTCGTGTTTGTTAAATGATAATCTTCAAATGACCCCTCGGGCGAGACCAAGAAAGTGCCGGTGTTGTTACTGGTGCTTTGGAATAAAATCTGGTTGTCAACAGTGGAGTAGCTGTTTAAGAAATCCTGCCTCCCTGTTGCTCTGATGGTGCAGAAGATGATGCTTTGTCAAAAATCATAAGTAATGATAAGGCCTCGTGTCATAGTTTTGTTGCCATGGTTTTGTGTTTAGTGTTTTTATAAATGTCAACCTACAATAATGTCGTGCCTTATAATCAGTGGTGTCTTAGACTCAGTCTAAGGAACATACTTGGTAGCAACCCCGTTACTATCCTGAAATGAAATTCATAGATAATAAAGCCACCTACGTACAGAATTTCCAAAAATCAATTTAATCGTCTCTCTCCGATACGGCGGGCAAATAAAAGGATATTAATATGTATTCTCAATGGAAATGATTTGGCACAACCTTACCCGAATCCATAATGAAGTGGGCAGATGTCCGTATCTACCTGGGATGAATAACGGTGCATTTAGGAGAAATGGGATAATCAGAAGCTATTCTTTACAAGGAGCACATGAAAATAAAAGGCACAGGTAGAGAGGCGAATGCCAGCGTGAACGGCAACGCTATGAGAAATAATAAGTGGGAATTATTTGTATTGATGAGACAAAGAAGAAAATAACCTTAATTGCTGTGGAGCTAACACACTTTGGAAAATCGTAAACTGTTGAAATGGAAATAATGAGGAAGTGTTTTCACAGAGGAGCTGGGACTTATTTACGATTGTAATGTCAGCATAATTGCCTCTGTTGTGACATGGAGAGGGATAGTGACAACTACCATTGAAAATATATTTCCTGTTGGGAAATTCTAGAAGTACAGGTGTGCTCAGTTCTCTAGGACTTAAAAAGGTCTTGGAGACAATGTACAACAGTCTTCGAAGGTTAACTGGAAAAACTGATAATGTAGGAGCCTAGAGAGAATTGGCCTAGACCCCTGTGGCTATTATCCGGGTAGGATGGGAAGGATAACAGGTAACCACAAAACAGACGCATAATTTCAGTAGCTAATTTTCATAAAATGAATTTCTGTCATCGTGCCTTGTAATTTTTAAGACGTGTAAGTTGGCAATAACATGAAATATTGCAAATACCACGTTAATTCATGAAATTCAGTGAGATCCCCGCCTGTCATGTGCCTTTGTCAGTGGAACCATGTTTGGGTCTCAGTCCCCCAACGGGAGTCTCAGATCTCGATTGCATCATTGCCATTGGGTCCGTTTCTTATTGCACGTTTCTACTAAACATGACCTTGGGACCCTTGCAAAACATTGAGTTAGATGTATGGCGTGAATAAATTGTCTCCTCGCTCAAGACAGTACCTTTAATCTATTTAGCCACCCCTGTCCACAATAATGCTCTCTCAACTTCTTGTAAAACATTTCCAGGATAATTATGTTCTTGCCTCAGTCTATTCGGGCCACTGGAACAAAAAGTCCTGCAGGCCAGGTGGCTTTCAAACAGCAGACATTTATTGCTCACAGTTCTGGAAGCTGGGAAGTCGAAGATCAAGGCACCAGTGAAGTCGGTGTGGCGGGTGAGGGACGGCTTCTTTGATAGTAGAAGGTTGTCGCCGTGGCCTCACATGGAAGAGGGAGCCCCCTGGAGGGTCTCTTTCATACGGGCACTGATCCCATGCAGGGGGGTCCACCACTCCAGACACCATCACCTTGGGGATTAGGTTTCAATATGTGAATCTGGGGAGACACAATCAGTTCAGCCCACAGCAGTACTGTATTGGCGATATCCTGGCCACGGTAGATTTTATCTGTTGGGGTGTTTGAAATTCCTAGGGGATGTGGGACAATTTCATCTTGTAGGATTAGCCCACGTATCGAAGAACACCTAGCATAAGCCTTACCCATCTGTTGAAAGCTAGTGGCATCCCTAATCCGGGGTCCCGTCCCAGGTTTTCAGAATGCTGTGATCAGGGAGCCGCTGGGGCCACTAACCCCGGGGGCACGACTGGAAGGAGACAACCTGAGACCAGCCACACTCCCCATCCACACGTGGCGTGGCGCTGGCAGGAGTGATGTTGATTTACTGGGTGTGCCCCGGGCGAGGAGATTGCGATCCTGGTACTTTCAATTAAGTAAGTAATGAAGCTTAGGAGTTTGGAAAACAAAACAAAATTGTAACCTAGGACATCCCTCACTCTACATTGGGATCCACAGCTTAGAGACTCAGGTCGATCCAAAAGGGTAAGCTGCTGTTCCTGCAAAATCTGGACAAAAAAGTTGAGGGACCCATCCCACAACCTGCTCGCCATACCCTAAGGAATGTCCCTTGGGATGAGCAGTGAGAGTGACATCTCCTTATTCTCAATATTTACTTCAGTATCGTAACCTGACCTGGGCTGCCCGGGGAAAATTTTTATTATTTGTTGTGGGTGGCGACACAGCCAAGTATCTGTTAATTCCAATGGAAAATCATTAGGGGGATGATCCCCAGGTTAGCCACCGTCTCCTTAGATATTATAATAGGAAAGAATTGTGCAAACACACACCCACACAGAGTGCCATAACATCTCCTTCAATCTGCCTAGAAAGAATATAAATCAAATTAGAAATATGGGGTAGACACACATATGTAGGAATGATTCCAGAAGCCTTGCTTTTAAGTCACTTTTTATTGGTCTTATCAGTTCTAACACAGAAATGATTTATTACTAAAGTCAAGTCAAAAGCGCGGTGTTAAAGCTCCTTTCTAAAAAACAGATAAATTTGAAAACCTAGAATCATTAGGACAAAAAATTATGAAACAACGTACATGTTCAAATTATCTAATTTAGCTTTGTTATATTTAAGAATGCTTCATTTGCTTTAAGTACAGAAAGCAAGCATTATTCAGCAAGTGATGCTGGACCAATTAGCTCTCTGGAAGAAAATCAGTTTCAAAGCTATATGTATGTAGCACGTACACGTAATACTGATTTCTAGGTATATTAGGAAAAAGTTCATACAGAACTATAGTAAAAACGGGTAAATGAAAAATACGTCCTGGGCTTGAAAGTAAGGAAAAACGTCTCAAAGAGCACTGAGAGCTTTCAATTCATAATTAAAAAAAAAAAAAATCCGCGACCACAGAGCAGAAATCAAAACATAAAAAATATTTAGAGCAAATGCGGCAGAAATATCATCAAATTACGAACTAAAGAAATGAGGTTTTAACTGATGCCAGTTTAACAAAAATTATTGGATTGATGATAATCGATGCCAGAGGCAATGAGTATGTATATATGTATACATATTCATATATACAAGTCTTTATGAGTATATATGTATAAGATATACCCTATAGCGTTTTATACATATACATAGGACACAATTACAAATGAATGTGTATTGAGTGAACAAAAGAAGACTGAAATATTATTTATATGTATATATAATATACATGTATCATTTATATATATGACAAATCATAAATAATCTGTTTTCCTTCTTCTTGAGACATCAAAGACGCATAGTAACAGGAGCACCTCAGTCAATGGGTGACCGGCTCCTTCAGAGAACCCTAGAGCTGACTTAGCAAGATAAAGAGACCGATGTCTTGATTCAAAGCCGCTGGAAATTGCTGCATTCTTGAGGACACTCATAATGACTTTTTCCCCGCGTGTATGTATCTTCCTGGTGATTAGAACATAAAAGCTCAGAAACGTTTGTCATGATTTATGGATCTCTAAACTTTATCTGATGCACCTTGCAATATTTGTGCCTAAATGCAATTTTGTTGGCGACCTGTTATTAGCTTAATCTTTTGAAATGGATTTTTGTACTTTTTATCACCGGAACTTCCCTCAGAGCGAAGGGTCATGATGACCATAAACTTCTGATCTATTTCTTTATCACAGTTTCGGGGAAATGACCTTTGTCATTGTCACGTTGGGAGGTACTCCATTACTTTTGGACCGTGGGATTGTGTCACGCGGTAGTTAATGTATTCTTCCAAATTCGAGGTCTGCGATCTAAGTCAGGATTCTCACGGTAGCAAGAAAGTGAAGGATAGATGGTGTCAGGTGGGTGCGTTTGCATAAACATTCCTGAGAACCTCAGTTAAACCTTAGGCCAATGAATGTGCCTGATGCGTGCCGTTTGCCGAGTCTTTGGGGACATGTGCCAGCAGGATACCCTCCAAGGTCTTCCTGGGGCTTTGTAGTCTTGGGGGGATGAGGTATACGTGACCCAATGAGGGGTGTGCTCAAAAGAATGTAGAATAGGTAAACAAAAGAAGGTTGAAAGCATTACCTGTTGTATACATTTCATAAAAAGCATGCACATCATCAACAACAAAAGTGTGCCTAGGCATCCCGAGAACCCTTGAGTTCGCTTCTGGCCTCAAGCTGGCCACGGTTCATCGAAGGTTATCCTGACTCCCTTTTTTCCCAGTACTTTCTTCTGACCTCCTGAAGCTCTCACACACCTACCAGGTCACTTTATTTTCGGAAAAACTTCGGGGAGGGAGGAAGGGCAGGTATTGATCTCATCTCTAAGACAGGGGAAACGCAAGGCAAATTTAAGCAACCCGCCTGAGGTCGCATCGTTCCGCGGTGGCAGTGCTGGGACGCTGGCTTGCATCGAGCTGGGGTTCAGAAAGCTTTGATCTGTCGCAGCGTCTTGGTGGAGCCACAGGTTGAGGGGCGGGGCGCACCGGATCCAAACCCCACAGCTGCCCTGCTTCCTCGCCTGTGATGACAGGTGGGAACCCCCCATGGAGGTCACAGGGGTGAGTGAGGCGCAAAGGGACGACAGAAAGCCCCAGGTCCCAGTTCAGGGCTCCCCAGGGTCTCCTGGCAGGGAATTCTTCCAAGAGTCACCTTGGGCTTTATTTAAGGGATTTCATTGTTGAAATACCAGAATGGTATTGAGGCTCTGATGCAGGTCATGTTTCCAAATAAGAATTCTATCTGTGTTCCCGAAATTTGACAGAAAAGAAGGCGGAAAAGACGAGCAAACAAAAACATCGACTTTAGGCTGATCTCTGAAATCAGCTCCTGTCCTGGCCTAAAGCATGACATCTGATTATGCCTCTTTCAGCTCAGGTTATTCCAGCCCTTTACTCAATTATTGATGCTTGAAAATGCACTCAAATGTTCTGTGATGCAGCTGCTCAGAAGGCGCACAGGGAGGGGAAATTTTAATTCTTATTTCTGAAGATGAACCTAGGTTTTGAGGTTTAAAAATTGTTTTTTAATCATTGAATAAGAAGCCCCGTCCCCGCCCCCCCCCCCCCCCGTGTTATTCTAAATAACCTGGGAAGAAGTCTTTCTCTGTGGCAGGAAATCCCACCGGCCCTGAGTTCATGATGCATGCAGAATCTGAACCTCCTCAGCACCACAGTTGGATTGTCCAGTTCAGAGCCACCAACACCTGTCCCCCGATCCCTGCCATAGCCTCATGACGGCTCATCCGCTCAGCATGGCGGGCAGAGCAGAGGTTGGATCCTACCACTTGTCTGCCCTAAATCCTGCAAGAACATGGGGCACCTGGGTGGCTCAGTCGGTTAAGCGTCGGCTCAGGTCGTGATCGCACCGTTCGTGGGTTCGAGCCCCGCGTCGGGCTCTGCGCTGACAGCTCGGAGCCTGGAGCCTGCTTCGGATTCTGTGTCTCTCTCTCTCTGCCCCTACCTCACTCATACGCTCTCTCTCTCTCACACAAATAAATAAACATTAAAAAAAATAATAAAAAATCTAAATACTGCAAGAACAGAGCATGAGGCGTCTTGCTGAGAGTAACCCAGTGCCAGCAGAGCTCATGAGGTCCTCCTGGCCACCGGGCCTTCCCCTCCGCCCTCCCCCCACTGGCTTATTCATTCTGGACACACCGGCTCCACGCGTCCCGTCTCCTAAGCCAGCATGCCCCAGCCTAGGACATGTGCTTGTCCCCACCACACGCAAACTCTTTATCCGGATGTCTGTGTGCCTCGCTCCCCAGCGGTTTCCAGTCTTTGCTCAGCTGCTAACTTCTCAGGGAGGCCTTCTCCGTCTCCACTCGATCGGAGACCGCACTCTTCCCCTAGCTTTCCTGTGTCCTCTTGTCTAGCCCTGCTTGTGTCATATTCTTAATACCCTGATTTTTCAATCCCAATGCAGACTTTGCGTCCCGAACTTAGTATCTCTAAAATGGGAGTGCATCTGAACGTCCTGTGCCGTCTGGAAGAGGTGGGGGAGTTGTTGCCTTTGCTCATCCGTTTACAACACAATTTACGGCAAGGCGGGGGATGGGCAGAATGGGGGAGGGGAGGGGGGTACAGCGCAGGGAATGTAGTCAATGGCGTTATGATAGCTCTGTGACAGATGGGGGTTACACGTATGGAGAGTGTGGCATAAGGTTCAGACTTGGCCAAACACTATGTGACACAGCTGAAACTCTGTGTGTCCTCTATACTTCAACTAAAAAAAAAAACAACTTACGTTAAAGGATGTCAGAGGCTTTTGAGAAAATCCCATAGACAATAATGAAACACTGTTGTTTTTTTTGTTGTTGTTGTTGGGTTTTTTGGTTTTTTGGTTTTTTTTGAGAGAGAGAGGGAGAGGGACGGAGGGAGGGTCAGAGGTAGAAAGCAAGAGAGAATCCCAAGCAGGCTCCTCGCCCGGCACGGAGCACGATGTGGGGCTCCACCCCACGGCCGTGAGATCATGACCTGAGCTGAAATCAAGAGTCAAACGCTCAACCGACTGAGCCACCCAAGCACCCCTATAATGAGACATTCTTAATGGCACAGAGGATGGTACTCTGCAGGGATTAAAGCGATATCAACTCGGTCTGTACTGAAAAGGGATTCAGACGAATCAATCTTGAACGTGAAGACAGTTGAGGAATGAATGCCTTAACCAATTTGTTTCCTTGGCATTTTCCTTTTCAATGATTGACAAGAATGATAGATGGCAAACAATAATGTAGAAGTAAGTCTAAAGTACTAATAAAGTAAAATGGAAATTAGCATTTCAGATTTAACGTGTCACAATGCGGTTTCTTTCCCAGTAGTGGATGGAGTCTTGGTCCATCTCAGAATTAGTGATGTTCTAGACTTCATAAAATGTATAATTTACTTATTTTCTTGATTATAATCTCTCAACTTGATCATCGTTAGTCAAGAGCCTAGCATATCAGCAAGCCTCAGGACCCTGTTGTTGGGACACAGCCAAGATGTCCATCCAAATCAGACTTCCTTAGGAAGGTGATTCCTCAGCGAAGTTTTGGGAGAGTTGTAGAGTTTGTTTGGAATGTTTTTCTACCCCTTTCATTGAGCTGAGACAGGAGCACGTATCTGAGGTGGTCAAAGAGTGATGTGTTTGGTTCCCCACAAACAGTTTTCAACGATGGGATCGCTGAAATCCATGGATGGGGGGAGATGGCCCCTCTTTGCCTTTATTTAAAAAAATTTTTTTAATGTTTTTTTCTTTTTTTTTTTTTTGATAGAGCGCAAGCAGGGGAGGGGCAGAGAGAGGGAGATACAGAATCCGAAACAGGCTCCAGGCTCTGAGCTGTCCTCACAGAGCCTGACACGGGGCTCAAACCCACAAACCGTGAGATCATGACCTGAGCTGAAGTCGGATGTTCAACCGACGGAGCCACCCAGGCCCCCGCCCCCTTGCCTTTATTGATTCCAGTGCATCACGCTGGAATCCCACCCACCTCATTTGCCCTTTAAAAACCTACAGGGGCACCTGGGTGGCTCAGTCGGGTAAGCGTCCAACTTCTGCTCAGGTCATGATCTCACGGTTTATGGGTTCAGGCCCCGCGTCGGGCTCAGTGCTGACAGCTCAGAGCCTGGAGCCTGCTTTGGATTCTGTGTCTCCCTCTCTCTCTGCCCCTGTCCTGCTCATGCTCTGTCTCTGTCTCTCAAAAATAAATAAACATTAAAAAAAATCAATAACATTCATTGGTTGGTTGACTTCTTTGACAAGTAGCTGTCGGGTGCCTTCTTGGGGCCAGGCACTGCTCCAGGCACTGGGAACGCAGGGTGAATGAGGGACAGTGTTTATATGACATGTTCCAGCTGGGTTCTGAGTGTCTCCGAGTCAGGGCTGCAGCCTTACATGTATTTTTACATCCCTACGTAATGCCTCCCATAGGAGTGATGGGTTATAGGGGTGATCACTTAACTGTCGTTGCTAATTACCTGTGTCATCATTTCTGCACAACTGTAGCAAACGTAAGAGTCAGAGTACCTCCAAATTGTCTGTTCTTTTCTCTTTTTGGGGGTTTTAGTTTTACTTATTATTTTGGAATCCCTTAGACCATCACACTTTGTCTTCTTATGATGGAGATGTAAGAAACACATAACATTGTATTTGTTTCAGGTATACAACGTAATGATTCGATATTTATATATATTACAAAATGATCACCACAGTATGTCTAGTTAACTTTCATAACTACCCCTACTTGCAAAATTGTTGTCTTGGGATGAGGATTTTTAAGATCTACTCTCCTAGCAACTTTCTTTCTTTAAATTGTTTTAATGTTTATTCCTTTTTTGAGGGGGGAGGGGGAGAGAGAGAGGGAGACACAGAATCCGAAGCAGGCTCCAGGCTCTGAGCTGTCAGCACTGAGCCCGACGCGGGGCTTGAACCCACAAACCACGAGAGCAGGACCTGAGCCAAAGTCGGACGGAGCCACCCAGGTGCCCCTCTTAGCAGCTTTCAACGTAATATTATTTGAGGCAGTCCCCATGCTGCACGTGACACCCCCAGGACTCATTCACCTTATTACTGGGAGCTCGAGACCCCTGCCATCTGGCCTCCCCCCCACTGCCTGCCTCTGGCAAACACCAATGTGTTCTCTGTACTTATGAGCTTTTTTTCCTTTTTCTTTTTTCTGTTTAAATCCTCTTTTCCTCACAAAATCTGCTTTCTACTTCTGGCCTTTTTGAATCGCTTCGAGTTTTGCTCTCACAGCCCTTTCGGAATGACCACTTCTCTTCGTCACGGTGGTGGTGTAGGTGGCAGGTGACCTAGTTTAGGGGCAGATGAGGGAGCAGCGGGGTGCAAAAAAAGTGGGTCAAATCAAGTAGAGATGGGGGCAAGTTTCCTTTGACTGTGAACAAATACTCTCACGGAAATAGGATTTACCCCGATGCCCTGAGACTTGTGCTGACTGAATATGATTTAGCTGAGAATTCCTATGGCCGTTTCATTTCATCTTTTTTTTTTTTTAACCAGAAATCTGTGTCCCATTGCGGAATCCTCTCGGTCCTGTCTTGGTAAGAAAGAACTGATGTCATGTGTAGCACTCAGGAAATTGGAAGTTCTGCTAGAGATTGGAATGGACTGATAGTTCTCACCCGAACAGACGATAGAAGGACAGCTGAAAGGTCTAGAAGATTTGGCCGAATGTGCACTGATCAGCCGGTCACGGCGTAAAGCGTGAAGCGTCCAGCCTCCGTCCTAAATCAGCTTGCTTTCTGCAGATTGGCCGCTGTCCCCTGAAAGTGTCACATGGAGGAAATGGGGCCTGTTTGAGGCTGTAGCCATGTGGGTGGAGCCTGTGTGACACGGGACACGGTGCTCCTTTCCGTGCTCCCAGACGGAGCGTATGTCCTCGCCTGCATGACTCCAGCTCAGGTGCAGGAGGAGAGGGGGGTCAGCCCGGGACTGTCGTGCGCCAGAGCCAAAATACCTTCTGCTCCTGGCCGCTTTTCGTTTCCAAATACCCTTATTGACTCCTTCCCCGACTCGGATCGATCCTGTGGCTTGGGAGAAGCCTCTGCCTGGAAGCGGTGGGGGAAGGGCAGGGCCGGGGGAAACATCTGTTAACCCCTGACAGCAGTGAGGTGGCCTAAAGTGACAGGAATCCCGGCCACCAGTTTAGAAAGACGAGTTCCCCCGGCTCCTTCCCAAGCATCCTTCCCAAAGCTCGTCTGTGTTCTTCTCTTTCCCTTTCGATGTCAATGCTCTGCTCTGTAGGGGCTCAGAGTCTCCCCGGCCTGCCCCACCCACCGCGGCCACACTTTGGCCTCTACAGGCCTCTCCCTGATGTCTAGATACCCTCCCGCCTAGCGAGCGCCTGGCGTGGGGCAGAAGTTCACCAACCGATGAGGAGTGGCTGCTGCCTGCCCTTGAGCAGTCCGTAACCTCGTGAACGGGCACTGTGCTGCTCCTTCTGCTTCTGTCCACTTTCTGCTTGTCTGCTGCTGCCTCCTGCTCGGGATGCACAGATGGTGGTTAGCTTTCCTGCTCAGGGAGTCGGAGCTCCCGAAGACAGCGTGTAACTAACAGGCCATGAGGTGCATGAGGCATTAGTGCTGGGAGGGGGGCACGGGACAGCACCACGGACCTGTGTTCCAGGCTGGGATCTGTCTCCTCCTGGGGCCGCGAGCTTTGGCGAGTAGGGTCACCTGGCTGAGCCCCACTTTCTCACCTCTTACAGGTGTGTGCCCATTCTGCTCTGCCTTCTTCTCGGGGCTCCTGTATGGATCAGATGAGTTCAGTGATGGGAAAGCTTTCAAATAAAGCATTTCAAATACGGGCATCCTTTCCACATTAGGGATTTTTATTATGTAGGCTCTTCTCTCCCAGGAACATGTTGGCATCTCGGGCGAAATCTCCAGTGCCTTCAAGGAGTTGCCTTAGAAGGGATCCTAGGCAGACACTGAGGAAATGGGTTGGTGTCCTCACGGGGCTCTGGGTCACCTCTTCAACCGCCTCGTGCAAGTTTTAGGCGAAGTTGGCTGACTCACAGTACACAACAGGAGCTAGACAGGTTCCGCACCATCATCTCAAAGCTACAAAGTCCCGTCTGCATCCTGCGTTTACTTCCACGAACAGCTGCAACGCCTTCCTTGCACACACAGCAGCTTGTGACAGGTGATTCCTAGGGGTTCTCCCATTGGAAGACGCTCAGCAATGGCGAGACGACACGATGTGTGATGAACCCACCCAACCCCTCAGTGAGCCATGCAGGGTTTTAGTAAATCACATACAATTCTAGACTTGGAAGTACCTTTAATCCGTTTTCCTATACTTTTTTTTAAATTTTAGCCCTAATAGTGCTTCTAATAACTTAGTAGAACAAGAGGTGATTATCCGGCCAAAAGGAATATGATGCCATTGGCATAAAGGGTAATAGGGAGGACAGAGTAGAAAATATACGTAGTTACTGTTTGGAGGAGGAAGGAGGAAGAGGAGGAAGGAAGAGGAGGAGGAGGAGGAGGAGGAGGAGGAAGAGGAAGATGACCCAGTCAAGGGTTATCCCAGAAACAGCTGAAATTTCAATGGTACCGTCTGACTTTTTCTCAGTAGTCTTTTCTCGTGTTTTCTCTCCAGAAGTACTAAGTCATAATCAACCCTTGTTTTTATTCTATTGAGAGTTTAAAAATTAATTCGTGATATCCTTAATGATAATAGCAGAACGGTGGGAAATCAGGCTGATAGTCTGAGAACAGATCACACGACATAAGTGTGCCTGTAATTCACAAGATGCTGTTCTTTGGGTCAGCGGCTCCCCTAGAATATGGGTGTAAACATGGTCAGCCCGTGCCTTAACCGGTAACTGGACCTCAACACGCAGCTCCAGACAGGAGTCCTGTTTAACTTGGCCTCAGCTGGCACTCAAGGGCACCCTCTGCCCTCTAGCAAGGATAAATAACCCGGATCAAAAGGCACTCAGGGCAGATGGCTCCTATTGGTGAGCCAGGACCCGGGCAGTGACATGTCTAGAAGGATACGCAGTTACCCCAGGAAGGAGGCAGATTGCTGGTACCCGAGCCGACCCAGGGTCCACCTGCAAGGCCTGATCAGTTTCCTTCCAACCTGTGATATTCCATCCTGAACGATGACATTCTGCCCTCTCAGACACTCTGATTACAATACAAGCACACTGGGGCACCTTGGCGGCTCAGTCAGTTGAGCATCCAACTTTGGCTCAGGTCGTGATCTCAAGCCCCACGTCAGGCCCTGTGCTTACAGCTCGGAGCCTGGAGCCTGCTTCGGATTCTGTTTCCCTTGCTCTCTGCCCCTCCTCCATTCATTCTCCGTCTCTCTCTCTCTCTCTCTCTCTCTCTCTCTCTCTCAAAATTAAAAAGGATTTAAAAAATAAATAAAACACAAATATACCTGGGGTAGGACCCCCTGCATGATTACTAGGGCAAAGGGATTCTTCCCCCACCCTTAGGAAAGCCCAGGGCCCCTGAGGGATGTGGGGGTCCAGGAGGGCTGAGTGAGGAGGGCAGGGGTGCTGAGGCCGGGCTCATCAGCTGCACAATTTCCCCTATGCGTGGGCCTCCTTGTGGTCTCTTCAGGGCCCCTCGGCTGGTAGGAGGCCACGTGTTCATCCTCCTTGGAGATGGGACCATGAGGCCTGGGATGTTCGAAGTGAGATGGGCCGTTTCAGTCCCTCGTTTCACGGATGTGGATACTAGGGGTCCCACGCGGCCGCCTCTCTTGCTGGCTGGGGTTTTGGGCACGTGCTGACCTCAGCAAGTGGACAGAAGGCTCCAGAAGCAGCAGGGGTCGTGCAGAGATTAACCAAAGTCACGTGTGCCAGGATGTGTGTCTGCTGGTGGCTTTTCTGCCCAGATGAGCAGCCCCATCCAGGGGCCTGGACTTTGTCCGTGTGTCCCCACCGTCCCCTGGATGCTCCGCAGACACTGTGTCCTCTCCTGTCTGTACATCTTTTCTCGTGCTCAGCGGAACGCTCATAAAGGAGCAGGCCTGCTATTGATTGTATTTGTCTTCTAGAAGGAAACCGTTTGCTTTCTGTGATCTCCTCTCCTAATTTGATCTGGCTTTTCCAGCCTGGTCGATTCTTCCTGGGGCTGCGTTCACCTAAAAATTGGGCCGGGGAGGGAAGATCTTTAAAATACTCCACCTGTTTCCACGTCTGAGGAAGTTCGGATGGGCCTTTGTTAGTATTATTTGGTTCGTATTATTTCTGTCCTAGTCACTTGCTCAGCCAAGTCACTATAACCTTGAAATTCAATGGGTCGTGGGCATGTGTCGGACCTGAAGAGGTTCCTAAGCAGACACTGGATGGGGCCACGTTACTCACGGGAGCATCGTCTGAGGGGTGATTTGGGAAACGAAGGTGTCTAGTCCTAGGCTCCGGAAAGAGCCAGAAGAGCCCCTTGGAAACGTGTTTTCCAGAACAAATGAGTCATGGCTCTGAAATGCTTGCTGGATGCCAACCCCAGAAGCCTGACTCCTCAGGGAGAGAGGCTGGGGTCACGGCCAGAGGACTCGTATGGGATTGGGGTTCTTGGCATCAGCACGGCCTCACCGTCAACCATCTGTCACCTCCATCTAGAGCAGCAATTCACCCTGTATTATCAGCCTGCAGTGCATTTCAAGAAAGCCTCCTATACGCGGAAATCCATGGTATGTTGCAAAGAAAACCAAGAGTTTTTAAAAATGGGGGAAAAAAAGTCCCTCAGGTGAATCACTGATGGTAATGAAGGTGACTCACTAACCAAAGCTAATGAAGGTATACTTTAGATCACAGCTGGCTGTGCTCAAGGTTAGCCCTTGGGACAGAAAAGTCCAGAAGCACCTCAGTGGCCCTTCAGCAGAGGCTACATAAGTCTCCAGTCAGGACGAGGTAGACATGAGGTTACTTGTGGGGCCTTCCCAAGTCAGAGCAGGCGGAGGGGAGTCAGACCTCCCACGTCATCGACTGGGTCTGTCACCCGGGCATCGTGGATGATCGTATGGAACCTGTAGCTGGAGTTCATGGTCACAAATGGGCATTCTAAACGAGTACCTGTTATTCCACCTATTTTATTAAGAGATATTTTCTGGAAGGAAATGAATATATATTAAGAAGACATCACAAATTCCTGGAATAAGGAGTCTCGTGGGCTCTGACACCCTGTGGGTTGTATGGTAGACTTTACGTTCTGTGCCTGAAGAAAGAAAAAAACAGTGCTGGCAATTTTATACGTAAAACTAAATCAACTTGAATGTTGTATTTGTTGAAAGAGCTGGTTTAGAATTATTTAGCACGTGAGGAAAATCACAGCTCTAAAGGAAGCATAATTCAAAAGGAAACTGAAGGACGTCGGTTAAGTCTTGCGAAAGCCATCATGTTCGGGGAACTTGTCAACTTAGAGGCATTCTTGGTCCTTCTGTGCGTACGTCGTCCTCTGGGCTGGGAGTAGCAGAAAGAGGGCTACGTGACTGCATTTGGGAATATTTTGCAGGTGCTTTCTTTGTCATCCAGAAGGCAGACATGGGAACATTCCCGGTAACAGCTGGTGGCCTCTTCCTCCGAACCAGCCTCCTGATGGCTTAGCTGGAGCGCTCTGGATAGTGGGGTTCGGAGAGGTCAGCTGTCCTTGTCGGCGAGAGTCCTGGCTGCACCCGGCCCTCATGGATCCCACGGGGCTGCCTCGCATGGGGGATGTCACAATGGTGAATAAATCAATCTTAAAAACCCCCGAAATCGCTGAAATGAACATACTTTTCTTGGTTTCAGGAATGTTCATGCAGCTTCTGCTTTGCTTTGCTTTTTGCTTATCGTTTTTGGCCCTTTTCTTCACGTTCCCCCTGCACCGCGTTGTTTATGTAAAAAAAGAGAATCCATTTGATCTTAAAGCTGGGAACTTTTTTTTTTTAATGTTTATTTTTTGAGAGAGACAGAGCGAGCATGAACACAAGCAGGGGAGGGGCAGAGAGAGACGGGGACAGAGGATCCGAAGCGGGCCCTGCGCTGATAGCAGAGAGCCCAATGTGGGGCTCAAACCCACAAACCGTGAGATCATGACCGGAGCCGAAGTCGACGCCCAACTGACTGAGCCACCCAGGTGCCCCGGGGACGTGTCTCTCTCCGAGCGGTACGGGTTTAATCATTCAAAACCCCGTCTTCTGTGTGGTTTTAATCACACGGCTTGTTGCCAGGGAATAATTTCCATAAGCCCAATATTTTAAATGTTTCTAATTGATTTTGAAATTTCCCAAGGATACCAGAAAAGGTTTATTTGTAATTTCAGAGCAGCATGTAATTAGTACAAAGAGATGTTGGTTTCATTTGGGAGGTACAAGAGGTAAGAGTAAGAAAACTGTGTTTTTCATCCTACGGGCAGGGAACCGTGAGATGCTGTCTGAAATTGACGGGCACAGAACATAAGGTGATTCCAGCCGCTGTAGCGAATAAGCCCTGAAATCCTGATCTTTTAATAAAATATGGTTTCTTTTCCAGTCACTGGAAGTTATCTAATTTATTTAGCACCAGGCCTTTGGGATGGTGAGTCAGGGACCCAGACCCTTCTGCCTTGTGGACCTGCTGTCTCCTAATATTTTAGACTATTTTAATTCTTAGCTTAGGATGGGAAGGGACTGGAGAGTTCACAGAACACGTCCCAGGCTGTTCTTCTGGGGCAAGCCTGTGAATGGCGTAGACCTTCGCCTTATTCCAGCTCGAACTGAGTCACGTGGAAAAGGAGGCCGAGAAGGGCCATGTAGCCGTGTGACCAGCGGGAAAAGGAAAGTCGGTTTGGTGCATTATAAACACGTTTCCTCCAAAATGGGTAAAGAGGCCATGAGTCAGGTTTATTATTAAAACGTGAACAGGGGTAAAAAATAAATCAGAAAATATAAGCACAGTTGGGTAAGAACAGGGGAAGAGAACCACTGAGGAGAAGTAAGTGGAATTATCTACCACCGACAGCTGGTGGTTGAGAGATTCTGTTTGAAGTGGATAAATCAAGGCACGGATGCAGACGCGTGTTCCCCGGGCCCGGAGGGGCTGGGGGACGCCGGGGTCACCGTGAGCGGTGCTGTTCTCTGAGAGCCTGGGCTGAGGGTGGCATTGATGGTGGTTTTGGTGGTGATTCTGGTCATGAGAGATAACTTACCCCTTGTCGCCAATTTTCAGTACTATTTTGAAAGTTTAGTTGCAAGTTCACAGGTGACTTCTGTAATTATATAATTAATCATAGCAACGGTGGTAAAAATATAAGCCAAAACATTAAAGCCGAGGGCAGAGATACACGTGAATTATAAGCAACTATACACAAGGAATAAGAAATAATATTTTTTCATAACTTACATCGTTACAGTAAGAAATTGTTCATAATATTAAGGTGGGGACATGCAGGGTACAAAATTATGGCTCCGTATAATCTCTTTGACGTAAATAATAGGCATAGAACAAACTAGCAGGAAACGACCGTTTTCATATTTTTAGTTATGAATTCCAGCATTGACTTGTTTTATCCGTATTTGGTCTTTATCCTCGTCTCCATTTACAATGAACCATATTATTGCATATACTTTTGTGTCTAGAAAGTTGATATTAAGTGTATTTTATTCTCAAAACAAAACAAAACAAAACAAAACAGAGGGGCCTTGAAGGAAAACACAATAACGGAAAAGCGGAGCTGTGTGCAGGGCGTGTGGAACCGTAGCTGGCTCTGTCCAAGGACGGCATGGTCGTTAGAACGAGGAATCCCAGATAGCATCACTCATTATGCGCGTGGCCCCGCGGACCCCGCTCGAGCGGGACCTCCGCCCCTCCTTTGACGGGTGACGGTCACATTCTCAGCGCCCACAACCTGAGCGTTTTCGTGTAACCGTGATGCTGTGCCCCCGCTTGGCGTTGTCGCGGAAAGACGGCGCAGCCCCGTGATGGGAAGGAAGCAGATTTTTCCACCTGCCGTGACAAGGTGCCCGCGAGATGAGAGAAGGAAGCCGTGCTCCGATTCCGTGGCAGGCGGCTTCCCGTGACATTGATGCCTCGGCCCCATTTGTATAGCTGGAGGCCCCGCGGAGGTCCCCTCCGGAGGGGAGCTCTGCTTTGCTTGTAATCTCCAGCTGAAGACCCCAACTTGTTCTCTGATGCCACCCACTTCCTCACTGCCTCCCCATCAGGGCGGTTTGCGGCCCGATTAACACGCTTGCAATATTCCATATCACTGTCCCCGGCCCCCGTTCGTCTACTTGGTTATTTGTCTAGGGAGCCGTTCGCAGGGGAAAGGGAGGCGGAACATCGCTTTTGTCGGGAAGACATTTCAGCCAGAATAGAGTACACCTGCGATGGGCTGAATGTGCCCCCTCCCCCCCAGAACTCAGGGGTTGAAATCCTAGCCCCCAAGGTGATGGATGGCCTTTGGGAGGGGAGGGGATTAGGTCATGAGGCTGGAGCCCCCATGAATGGAACCTTTGCCCCATGCACAGGGGACCCCAGAGAGCTCGCTCAGCCTTTCTCCACCGTGTCAGAAAACACTGAGAAAAGTCCGCCTGGGAGCCCTCACCCACCGGGACCCGCCCATGCAGGCCTCCAGATCGCAGACTCCCCAACGCCACAGCTGGGAAATAAACGTGTCATTTACAAGCCGCTCGGCCCATGGTGTTCTCTTGTCACAGCCAGAGTGGCCGGTGAGGACCCTTCCTGAAACCACAGAACAGCTTCCAGCCATCACACAAAAGCGGGTGGCAGGTTGCCTACCCGCCGTAGAGCTGGCGTGATTATTCAACAGTTGATATTTGGAAAACATTCCAGAAGTAAAATGAGTATATAAATACCCACAGTGTGAAGAAGGTGATTCGGCCATCTGCCACGGTGGACAGAAAGTAATATTATTTACCTGTTTGTCTCCATTTAGCCATTGTAACGAAGATATGTTATAAGGTCCCAGTGAGGAGTAGCACGTAGTAATAAAATATAAATTATAGTGATCCCTTACGGATTACATCCTTTTCCCCTTCTTCACCTGTGGAAAAATGACCTTGTACGTGTATCTTTAACATCAGGCTTTCTGAGGACCTTACCACAATCTTAGCAGGACTGAGTGAAAACATATGTCCGACATGGTATTTTTTTTCTAGTCTTTAGGAGACTTTCATTCGAGTGCTTTTCCAAAGGTTTTTGAAAATGAAATCTTCTGAGAGGGCTTCCCGCATTACTGACAAATTTAATAATTCTTAGAATAACACCGAAATGCATTGCCTTTGCAGCCGGACTCCTTCCCTGCATCTGTCCTAAAGCTTCCCTCTTCCTCAGAGCCTACTTAGCGCCTTTGCAGATATGACAGCTTGGATTTCGGCGGGCATGTATAGGTTTAATTTGGAAACTCTGTGGTCTTTGCTCTGCTCTGTGGAATTCTTGACAGAGGGGAGAAGCCAGCCCCGCGGCCTCAAGGAGTCTCGCCCACCGACTAATTTGATTGATTTCTCTTCCTGCAACTTCCTGAGATTCCACCCCCACAATGCTCCATGGGGGTTTTCTGGCCAGGTTTCAGGTTGAGGTTGGCCAACGGGAGGCGGTGAGAGAGGTGGGGTCCCCCAGGTAGGCCTCAGCTGCTTTCCTCTGCCTACTTCTCCCACCATCAGGCAGCCCTCCCCCTCCAGCTGCAAGACAGTATACATCCAACAGGATTCCCCAGCCCCAGCCTCTGGTTCACTTTCTGTTATTACAGCCTGTCTTTTCTAGAATGCCACCGATATGGGATCCAGAGGGGATACTCGCTGAGGGGTGGGGAAGAGCGTTGGCTGCAAGGGAGTCTGAGGCCATCTTTGGAAGTGATATCTTGATTATTAGCAGTCATGTGATTATTCCCCATTGTTAACACTCCTTAAACTTCCCCTTGCAAGGTTGAATTTTATTCTACGTCAATATTGTACATCAATGATACTTCAATAAAGCCAACGTTGAAAAGTGAGAAATGGGGGTGCCTGGGTGGCTCAGTCGGTTAAGCGTCCGACTTCGGCTCAGGTCGTGATTTCGCAGTTTGTGGGTTCAAGCCCCGCATCGGGCTCTGTGCTGACAGCTCGGAGCCTGGAGCCTGCTTTGGATTCTGTGTCTCCCTCTCTCTCTGCCTCTCCCCTCTTCACGCTGTGTCTCTCTCTCTGTCTCAAAAATAAACATTAAAAAAATAAAAAGAAAAGTGAGGAACGACTTAATCTGTGTGTTATCACCACAGTAAGCTGCCTACGATACATAGAATGACTTTCAGAAGATGCTTTGATACCTCTGCTCCATTGTGCATTGTGTGTCTTGTAACAGCCATTAATATTTATAGGGCCGAATAACTTAATCTCTCTTTATTTTGATTATGCGAAGAGATATTGAGCAGAAGGTGTTCAAGGAGAAACTCCCATGCCCGTGCTTTCCATGACACTGTCCGATCTCTGGGTGGTTCTTCCTTCTTGAGCGTGTCGTCCGTGGTCACGTCTGCGGTGGGTGTTGGGAGTTATGCCATCTGTGGAGCATCCATGACCACATTCCTCCTCGTGAAGTCTTTGCGTTAAGGCTCAGCTGGGCAAAAGCTTGTGACGTCTATGGCAGTACAGTTCCTCAAAAATTTAACAGACGCCGGATGTGTTTGTTTGTCATTAATCCCGTGTTCTCGCCTCCATACCCAGAGTTCTGCCTTCATATTCCGCAGCCCGCCTTATTTCCTTACTTTGTTACCTGCCTGCTTTCCCCCCGTCTCTGGCAACTGGCTGGAGACAGTGTAGAGTCTGGCAGGTGGGGAACAACACCTGAAGCAGACCTCTGGCCTGAGTTATTCAACTGAATAGCTTTATGAGACCTTTGCTGTGTGAAGCCTTTCCAAGCCTCACCTCTCCCCTCTGGTTTGAGAACACAGGTGGCTTTTCCAAACCTCCGGGTCGCAAGTGTCTCGATGCTCTTAGCTTCTTTTCGTCTTGTTTGCAAACGGTCTCTTTTCTGCCCTCGTCTGCTTCTGGTATTAATGTACGTGGTCTTGGGGTAGAAAAAAGATCCTGCTTTGTCGTATTAGAGGGGCCCCTTGGAAGGGTTCCCTTCATGAGGTATGTGTAGAGCCTCTTCCCCTCCGTCTTCTGGGGTCTCCTCTGACTTCCCCAGAGAGGCTTGGCAAGCGCAGCTGATGAAATAATGCGAACAGAGTTTGTACGCCGATCGACCACACTTGATGATGAGGGGTTTCCTCCCACGCTTCATCCAGACAGTGCCCTTAAGAACGCACACATTATCCTGCCCCTTTTTCTCTCCCCCGTGACTCATTTGCTGCCATGACTAGAGCAAGCGCATAGTCAGTGTTGAATGAAATTGTCTTCATTAAAAAAAAAACAAAACAGGGGCGCCTGGGTGGCGCAGTCGGTTGGGCGTCCGACTTCAGCCAGGTCACGATCTCGCGGTCCGTGAGTTCGAGCCCCGCGTCGGGCTCTGGGCTGATGGCTCGGAGCCTGGAGCCTGCTTCGGATTCTGTGTCTCCCTCTCTCTCTGCCCCTCCCCCGTTCATGCTCTGTCTCTCTCTGTCCCAAAAATAAATAAACGTTGAAAAAAAAAATTAAAAACAAAACAAAACCAAAACCAACAACTTTGCCAATATGGGTAAGTTGTTAAGCATGCACGCCGGGTCCTGCAAAGAAACACAGAATAGTCCACAGTCTTCCCACGAAGATGCACCCGTGTGAAGGGAAGACGGCGGTCCGTCACGCGCCACGGTGTGTACGTCAGACTGCCCGGCTGACAGTGGCAATATCCCTGGGAAATTGAACCGCACGAGCAGCTTCAGTGAACAGAGCCTCAGGACGTGTGTGGGATTTGAGTGGATGGGGAATTGGATATAGAGCATTTCGAGCTGAAGGAAAAAAGAGCAGAGAAAAGTCAAATTTGCAAATGAGCCCAGCAGCTTGGGGGATCATAAAGCAAGCTGCCCGACCTAAGGGGATGTGCATTTGGGACGTGCAGCGTGAGGTTGCCTGAATTGCTCTCTGGTTTTGTAGGTTTGGAAAATGAGGCTGTCCCTTCTCGGATTCTGCATGACCTCCTGACTCCTGCTGAAACTGTGTCTGTTGAAGCACAGTCTATCCATGACCTTGGGCTTCTTTTACTTACTTGCTCAGTTTGGTCTCAGACGTCAAAAAATTCGCAATCTCTTGTTGCTTGCATGCAGATTCGGAAAAACTGCATTGCTGTTAAGGGTTAGATATAAGAGGTTTCTGCTGGTATACTTTACCTGCTATGGAATTAATTTACTTTCTACATTTGTCTGCAAAGGGTCTACCTATTATCACCTAAAAGTTCTACCTATTGTCATTAAGAGTTCACCTAACAGCTCCTGTGTATCTATTCTGCATATAAAAACAACAATTTCCACATGCCATGTAAAATAGGAGAGAAAAATAGATCAAGAAACTCAATATGTTAACTATAGACGTACAATTTATGGTTTCTGTTGGTCTTATTTTTAAAAAATTATTTTCAGCATTATAATATACGGACATGTATACTGACAGAAAACAGGAATTTTGATATACATATATTTGTTAAAATGAGAATATAATTCATCAGTTGTTCAAGTATATAAATTAGAGGTATTTGGAAAAATAGAATGCTACCAAGAGGATTAAAATGAGCAACTTTTATGTTTACTGGGAAATTTACGACCACCAAGTACTGAAGGAACAGAAACAATTAGGAGACACAAATGAAAAAGAATCATTAAATGATCAACTACTATGAAGAAATCTCCAAGGGGAGGTGACAATGTAAGTGTGGCAACTTTCCATCTTACAGAGAAAAACACAGACATTTAAGTTATGTGGGTTTATAACTTTAACAATTCCTAAGAGCATACAACAGTCCATGAAAGTATCCAAAGTACCAGAAAGAAACACACACACACACACACACACACCCCAAAAATAATCTAAAATTGTGGGTACCACTTCGGACTTCTGCTTCTGGAAAGGAGTGGGCATACTTTTCTGCATTCTGCCGTAAGTACAGCTGGAAACCCTGGACATTTATGTAAAACAAACACGGCAGACGACGAGGAGAAGAGAAGACCAGCCAAGGACCTTGGGGGGACGAGAGGAACAATTAGCGTGAGTTCCTCGCGTCTTCTTTTCGCCCACACCTCCCCGGCAGAGGCTGGCCACCTGGAAATGCCAACGATGCAAATCAGATTGCCCCCAGAGGAGCCTGCCATCTCTGGCGAGACCCGGAAAGGGGCAGCCCAGGCTGGCAGGGTATGTTTTCTGTATAAGGGCTGCTGTGCTCCACCCCACTCACGACGCCACGAGTACAGGAGGTGGGGTGCTTGGCCCAGCTGTGAGGAGGCACCCCAAACCCCACTCCAGTGGTGTCAGGGAAAGCCTACGGGGGGGTGCCGGGACCCTCACCTCAACCTGGGCAGTGAAGGGCCCACGGAGACCGTGTGCAGATCTGGGTTTCCACCTGCACCCGCTGAGCCAAGGTGGCCCCTGCACACCCCATGGGGAGGGAGCAGGCCTAGTGGGGAACCGGGACTCTGGTCAATGCTGGAGACAGAAGGACCCCACCCGGAGTGGGGGTGCACACCACATGAGGAGCAGCAGAGAGGGGTCCCCGCCCCGGCCGGATGTTCCAGTGGAGGCATGGCGGAGAGCCCATTTCCACTTCCTCCCAGCAGTGGTAACCGGGTGCCTCGGAGGCCAGACACGGAGCAGGCACTCTCCCGGCAGACAGGCAGTGGCCCAGGAGAGCCCCGCGTCGTCTGACCGTGAAAGACAACATTAAATAAGATCCAGAGTCTTGGGATGTAGTACCCAGGGGTTAGGGATGGCGGAGAGGGTATGACTATAAAGGGATAGCGGGGGTTGGAAGTGTTACGTCTTGGCGGCCGTGGTGGTTACGGGAATCTACACGTGGGATAAAGTGGCACAGAACCATCCACACACATTGTACTGGTGTTCGGTTCCTGCCTCTGATTCTGGGCTGTGATTATTTAAGAGGTAGTCATCAGGAGAAAGTGAGTGAAGATCATATAGGACCTAGACTACCATTACAATTTCCTGTGAATCTGTAGTTATTGTAAAACAGAAGCCCTGGGGCACCTGGCTGGCTCAGTCAGCTGAGCTCAGGTGATGATCTTGCAGTTCACGAGTTGGAGCCCCACGTTGGGTCTATGCTGACAGCTCAGAGCCTGGAGCCTGCTTTGGGTTTTGTGTCTTCCTCTCTCTCTGCCCCTCCCCTGCTCGTGCTCTGGCTCTCTCTCTCTGTCAAAAAAAAATTTTTAATTAAAAAAAAAAAAAGCTTAGAAAAAAAATTTTTATGTTTATTTATTTTGCAGAGAGAGAGACAGAGACACAGAGAGAGAGAGAGAGACAGAGCATGAATAGGGGAGGGGCAGAGAGAGAGAGAGGGAGGGAGGCACAGAATCCGAAGCAGACTCCAGGCTCTGAGCTGTCAGCACAGAGCCTGATGCAGGGCTTGAACCCATGAATGATGAGATCATGACCTGAGCTGAAATCAGAGGCTTAACCAACTGAGCCACCCAGGTGCCCCATGGGGGGGGCGGGGGGGGGGGTTAAAAAGTACCTGCCATATATGTATAAATAGAAAATAAAAATGTTTATTATTATTTTTACATCACTAAATGTGAGTAGGATAAAAGTTTCCCGTTAGGAAAAGAATTACATCCAATTTGAGAATATATTCATGTACAAAAATGGAAATGTATATGAATATATGTTTGTGTATGCAGAGGAGGTTTCCGGAAGGATACACAGAAACGCTGGGTATTGGGACTGATAATTGGGGAGAGGCTGGGAATCTGGTTTTCATTTCTGCCTTTCTGTACAATTTGCAGATTTTCCCATGTGGATTGATTACTTTCATAATTGAAATGTATTACCTACCGGCTATAATAGAAGAAATGATCTTGAAAATGTATAATATTTAAAAGACCTGGTTGGAAATAATATTAAAACTCAGTTGAATTCAAACCATAGAAACCTGCATTTGGGGATAATTCTAGCACAAGGCGTATGGAACGCTTAAATAGATCTCTTGCAAAATTTACAGTTTCTTGGATTTTTTTCCCCCAGTCATCCCCGGTGTGTGGTGCAATTATATAGCTGCATTATGCTTGTGCATTTTACCTCTATCTCTGTTAGCTGCACGGCTGGGTGATTAGTTAGACAAAAATGTGGGGCTGTGAGCATTGTCATGAACAATATTTTACCACTGGGTTGGCAGGAGAGAATCTCAGGCGGAGGGCGTCGTAAGGACCTGAGTCTTTCTCAGGCCGTCTGCTGTTCAGCTCTGCGGAGGGGCCTCTCTCCTTCCTGTTTTGCACCTTCTCCGTGATTTCCTCCTTGCCTCCTTTGATATTTGGTATCTCCAGGTTTCCATCCCCGTTCATGCCTCTGCATGTTCGTTCCGCAGAGCATTTACTGAGTATCTCCCGTGTGATGGCAGCATCCTGGGCATTGAGGGCACAGCAGCTGTGGGAGGAGAACATCTCTGTTGCAAGGGGACGGACATACCAGTGTTTGAACTGGGCTCTGTGGGCCACCACTCGATGTCACCGTGCCCCGTTCTCACTGCCTGCAGACTGGGATGGAAGAGGGGCAGGTTGGGCCGATCAAACGTGTTGACCGTTTGCTCCAGGCAGCCTTAACTGTAGAGTGGGAGAGACTTCTTGAAACTTCCTTATCCACGGGACCCAATGCTGCCCCGCCATCCCGGGTGCTCTCCATCAGGGAGTCCACAAGAAGGGAGACAGAGGTTTCGTCCAAGAGGGTAGTCTCAGGACAAAATTGTGTCTTGGACAAAGGAACGTGTGCTCCATTTCCTTATGTGTTTACAGGGATCGGAATTAGAAGCAGGGAAGCAGGTTTGGGCTCCATGATAACATGCTTGTCTCCTGGTTGCAGCTTTAATCATCTATGAAATTGTATAAATCCTTTTCATTTATATTAATTTAACTCGCCGGCAATGGCAATGGATTGGTGTCAGGAACCTTTTCAGTTTTAGCTGTTAGCCAAGAGCCCTCTGTGAAGCAAACAACTTAGAAAGAAACATCAAACTGTTTTCCGAGGCGGGCTTGGAAGGATTTCGAAGCTTCAGTCATTGGATTTTCATTTCTTAGCACAGCAAAACCTGCTACAAGACCATCTCAGGCTGCATCATTCTTCCTTCTTATGAAACGAATGTGTGCGCACATTTTGTTGGTGAGGAAGCAGTGATTGGCACGAGCTAATCCTGCACTTTGATCAGTGTTCTTGAGAATTTCACAAGTTTTCGTGAACTTTCAAGAGAAGTCTGACCCCTAAAAGTCCACCTTTCATAGGCTATTTGTCCTGCAAATCTCCCAACCAAATTCGGAGAGAAGGCAAGTAAGGTGAGGGAAAAGACAGAAGGGTTGGTGGAAGGAAGTGTCTATTCTCCTCCTGTCGATTTTCAGGTTGGCTGCCGTTCAGACATTCTTGTGCATATGTTTGGGGATGATGGTTTGGGGGCCCTGGAAGACATTGTATTAAACATGTCCATTCCGGGGCGCCTGGGTGGTGCAGTCGGTTAAGCATCCAACCTCGGCCAGGTCATGATCTCGCGGTCCGTGAGTTCGAGCCCCGCGTCAGGCTCTGGGCTGATGGCTCAGAGCCTGGAGCCTGTTTCCGATTCTGTGTCTCCCTCTCTCTCTGCCCCTCCCCCGTTCATGCTCTGTATCTCTCTGTCCCAAAAATAAATAAACGTTGAAAAAAAAAAAATTTAAACATGTCCATTCCAGGTAGCGTCTTACCTCATTCTGAAGATAACGTCCTTATGACTCAAGAAATGGTCTTGCATGAGGGTCGAACAATAGCTTAGGGTACGTTTCACATGTTTTGGCCAACGATCTTTAGGCAAAACAGAAGTCATTTTATTAAATACTGGCTGTTTTACTTCCGTGGAATGAAAAATTGATTAGCATTTTTTAAGTAAGCTGTTCTGGATTCATTGGATTCACTTAGCGTCCATAAATATAACTGATTTAGATTTGACATTCTTTCTGCGTTTTCGCAAACCACATTAGAGTAAAGGAAAATTTTTATGGAATGAATTACCGAACACAGAAACATTAACATTGAGCAGGGGCCAGGGGTATAGAAATAAGTTGTGAGCGAATGACCCGGAGTGAAGGATTGCATCTGACCAGTAGGATGCTGTAGAAATATGGGATATATGGGACAGATATAGTGTCCTCTATTTAGAAATGATTGATCTTTTTTTCCTAATTAGTGCATCATTATTATTCCAAAGGTAACATACACCTATAAGCATAAGTGACTTTATTTCCTTATACAGGCTTTTTGAATCATTTTTATTGTTCTGTTTCCAAGAGGCATGTGGATTGGGGCGAAGAAAGTGGTCCTCCATGGAACTGTCATAGTCCCAAAGCCCTTCTTCTTACGCCCTTGCAGGCTCATGGCAGATGTGGGATGGCATTAGAGAGATGTGTTTGCTTCGTTATCAATGTGGTGCAGCTAAGGAGCATTTCCTTTTCCCTTGTCTTGTATGGAAAGCTTAGAACTCATCTTCAACGCTTGGCTAGAGATTTGAGCTGTTTGGTTTTTCTGATTGAGGCCTGGCATCTCTCAAGGCAATATTAAACAACCGATTTAATGATCTCCTCGAGTATTCCTCTCTCACGAATGCTTTAGTAGAAGTGCACCCATCTCGCAAAGTAGGGTTCGCCGGAGTTCACCAGTGTCGCTGATGGAAATGATCTTCTGATTGGATCTGTCTCCAGTCCTTCATTCCCCAAACCTACCCACGTCATACGCTATCTAAAAATTAATATTCCTTTTGTAGGGGCGTGGGGACAATATTTATATATACTTAAGATTTAACCTGGAATATACCCAGTAGGAACAGGAGTCCCACTCTCTAGTCTGGCATTGGAATCTATGCCACGTACTTGGGATTTTATCTGTGTTGTACATCTGCCTTATAAGTAAGTCTGCGGTCAGACTGAAATACCCACTGAAATCCTCAACCTACCAGAGTATTTCTGCAGTGTTCCTATCTACCATCGTCTCTCAGCAGCTGGACCACAGGACACAGTGTCTGTCCACTTTGCTTCCTTCAGGACCCAGTGGAGCTCATCGGACCGTGGCGATTTCTCAGCCACACACTGTCTTGAGTTGTCTATTGTGCTTTCTCCTTGTATCTTAAACTCTTGGCTTGTTGGTTAATAGTATGAGTATACCCCATCTCCTCAGACATATGAAAGGATATCGTAGAAAGCAATGGTGAGTTAGTATCTTTCTCCGATAATAACATCAACATGCTTAACCCTCCTGTGGTTCCCTTTCCTGAGTCCGTCTCTTCGTACGTTAAATGACATTAAGAACACCCACTTTGCTCGGTTATTCTAAAGGTTAAATCATTAAATAAAATAGAGCCTAGCAGCATGTCTCTTGTAAGGAATCACTGGGATTGTTCATCAGCTTTTGGTGAACATAACTTTTCACAAATGTTTATCATGTTGGGTTCTTTTTTTAGAATTTTTTTTTTAATGTTTATTGTTGAGAGAGAGAGAGAGAGAGAGAGAGTGCGAGTGGGGGGAGGGCAGAGAGAGAGGGAGACTCAGAATCTGAAGCAGGCTCTAGGCTCTGAACTGCCAGCACAGGGCTTTGAAGTGGGGCTTGAACTCACGGACTGCGAGGTCATGACCTGAGCTGAAGTCGGACGCTCAACCGACGGAGCCACCCGGGCGCTCCCCACATGTTGGATTCTTAGGGTGATGTTATGAAGTGGCCAGAACAGGCATTTTTATCTGCATTTGTCAGTTGAGGAAACAAGTTCACCAACATTAAGGGCCGTTTTCGCAGTGATCTGTGGGCCAGTGGTATTTACTAGACCTTCAGAATTTTAATCATACTTTGGTACCTTTGCATGTCGAATAATTGTTGGATAAATGAACAACTCTGAGCGAGAAAAGAGAGTGCCTCTTTTCATGCAGGGAGGTGATATGGCAAATAAATTCAGTTAAATGAAGGAGCTGCATTTTAATGATAAATTTCAAGGAGGTAAAAGTGGAACATTTGTATTTTCGTCCTACAAAAACCATTGGAAAGCGCTCTTCAAAATTTCCTAGCAACGCAATACAGTGCAGCGTCCCTGTTGACTGATGTCGTTGGGATCACGAGAGATTGGCAAGGGCAGGAACTTCCCTCCCTTGACTAAAGTGAAGGGACCCCATTCTGGTTACATCTGCAGAAAACAGATCGTAAGTAGTCACCACGTTAATGAATCCAGAGGTGGACTAATGGAAGGAAACAATTTATTTCTGTCTCGTCAATTTCCTTCCTTTGTAACATATTGTTCCTCATCAATTTCCTTCCTTTGTAATATGATTTTTAACAAAACGCCTGACAAGTAATTTAGTGGCGGGTATGATTAATGCCCATGTGGCTTTTAAGGACTGGTGGGCAATATAGGAAACCGTTTTAAATAGAACAGCTGTCGTGCTGGAATAATGCGAATACCTAGGAAACGAAAAGACTAAGCTTGCCCTCTACTGGAATTCAGAATTACACCACTTGAAGCTTCACGAGCAGAGGGAAAAAGGATCTATGTATTTTTTTATTTTTTTGCTTTGCACATTTTAAATTCGGGCTTCCTGTTAGCAATTTGGTTAACCTGCTTTAGTATGTATTCTACGCATAGATCCAATTTAATGAACCAGGGTAGAATTTCGGGTCCCACGGAAGAAGCTTTGGATAGCACATGATCAGGTGGTCTGCAGAGTTATCACAGCAGCGGCTTCTGCTCTCTTACCCATTCTGCAAAAGAGGAGGGATCCACTGACACCCAGTTGGGAGTCCTCGCAGTCTGGAATTGGTGTTAGGTGCTCAACACAACCTCGGGAATGAAATCACGCCGGCACACTAAAACATCGTCCGACAGTTGCCGTGAGCGCAGCCCTGACTGTTGAAGGGGCAAGGCGGGGTTAGGGGGCAGGATGCTGGCCACCAGCCCTTGGGAAAAGCTGCCGTCCCCGTTCGTTGGCTCTGAGTATCCCTGTCACAGCCGTCGGAGAGGCGGTGCAACCCGGCACCTGCTGCTGGGCCACGGCCAGTGAGGGCTGCAGGCTGGGACACCCCAGGAGAGGTGCAGGTCGGAAACGTGGGTGGCTGCAGGACACGGTGCTGGCAGTTGGCTTCAGGCTCGGGCTAACACACCGCCTCGTGTCTGTCCTCTCCTTCCAGCTCGGCACTGTCACCTCTTCCTCATATAGCCTCCAAAGACCACCAGCTGGGGCCGGGGCTTTGTTGTAATATGCACGCTTATGTCTGTACTCTCCACGGCGTTACGGACTTCAGAAACTGGAAAAGAGAGGTTTGCCTTGCTGGAGGCCAGTACAAAAATTTGCATCTCCGCTCTCGGCTCAAGGCTATTTCGCATTTGTTGCACGTGGCCCGAGGTTTAGAGAGAAAACACGGGCAGTGTTCTCTGTCAAAGCTAAAGTGAGCATTTACGGGGGTGGCTGGGTGGGGGGAAAGAGTAGAACATTCCAGACCTGTACATCACCCTGCTGTTTAAACTTCAGCTAAAATAGCAGTTTGCTCTGATTTTAAAGCAGCCAGAGCAACGTGTGTTTAGAAGTTACATATGCCTCCGTGAAGGGACATTGCATAACTTACCTTTTCTGGTTTTCCTCAACAGTAGAAACTGACTCCTATCATTTACAGTAAGGTGCTTTATTGCAAAAATAGAATTATGGCATTTTTTTTCCACTTCATAGAAGAAACAGTGGATTAAATTTTAGAAATTTTGTGGGTTTTCTCTTAATACTTCCCATAAAACTTTGGTGCCTGCCAGGATTCACCCCTCCCAAAAATGCAGCATATTACAGCCCCAGTGAGGAAAAGTGCAAGTGTAGATTTAGATGTTTGGGGTTTATCGGTGTTTGGTTTCAGGTCATGAATTCCAGAGCTCGGCCAGGTGAACACATCCGAATTCTAGTTATCTTCTGAGAAACAATGAGGTCAGAAGATAGGAGTTGATAGGGTTTCTTTTCTTTTTCTTTTTTTTAACTTTTCAAAACGTTTTTGTTTATTTTTGAGAAAGAGACAAAGTGGGTGAGGGGCAGAGAGAGAGGGAGACACAGAATCTGAAGCAGCTCCAGGCTCCGAGCCGTCAGCACAGAGCCCGACGCGGGGCTCGAACTTACGAACCAAGAGATCATGACCTGAGCCAAAGTCGGACGCTTAACGGACTGAGCCACCCAGGCGCCCCTAGAGCATGATCACTTTTAAACATTGGAAGCTGAAACAGGGTTTGACCTCAAGGAAAATGAGACTGTTTCAGCTGTTTTCTTTCCCCGACTGTGGAAGCTGTCAGTTTTAAGTAGATGCAGCATAATTTTCAATCTCCAGCAAAGGTTTTTTAAACATCCAAGTATTCACAGGAACCGTGAACCGTTGACTGTCAGCTGTGTGCCATGCGTGTTGCAAGGGTTAATTCAGAAGCGCTGCAAACGTGCAAAGCAGATGATGACCTCAAGGTTCGCTTTTTGAGAAAGGAGGCTCGGACGGCTTCAGCAGCTGAGCCGCGTGGCCTTGGCCGAAAAATAGTAAGCTGCAGGGTTTGGACTCAAGTTTGTCTGATACCCAAGCTCATGTTTGTGCCCTGCTACCCCTCCAGGAAACGTGTTGATTCAAAATACTTTTTCTACCCGGAATAAGTAAATTTCAGCGCCAATACAGAACCAGTTTTCTGGTGTCTTATTCAGCGTGCAAAGGGCCCATGATAATCTTTCCGAATAGCATGCACTTTTATAGCTCTCTGTAGTTCTCATAAGATTCTACCACCTGCTTCCCAGGTGGGTATTCACAAAGCCAGCTCTGGAAGGGAGCTACTTGGGAGGAGAAAGGCCAGGGCAATCTTGGAGGGTGAAATAAACAGGGCCAGTGTGTGGAACCACAAAAGACCCAGAGCAGCCAAAGCAATCTTGGAAAAGAAGAACAAAACTGGAGGTATCACAATCCCAAATTTCAAGATCTATACAAAGCTGCAGTAAAAAAAAAAAAAAAAAAAAAGAGGGGGGGGCGGTCAATATGAAATTTCTCAAGTGTGGACGGGAAAATGTGTCTACACTTTAAGCCGCAGTCCTCATACTGGTCACCCTAGAGGTGGATAGGGGTCCTCGGGAAGAATGCGAAGCAGGCGTCTCACTGGGCATAGTCCAGGAGGCAGACGGAGCGCTGAGCCAAGGGTCTGAGGTCAGAGCCCGCAATCCCAGCAGCTGGATGCTGGGTAGAAGTCCATCTGCCGAACGGCAGCAACTCTTCTGCGTGTCGGTGGCTCCGGACCACAGACGCTGATGACAATTAGCAGGCAGTTACAGACCTGGAGACCAAGTCTGCCCTGATTGAGTCAGGCAGAGAGAAGTGAGAATTATGTTATGATACCACTATTGCTCAAACAAGCTAGAGATAAAGAGAAACAGAAAATAAGTGCCCAAGACACTGCGTAACAAAGGATGTCAGAGTTGCCGAGAGCGTGGGCTGATTGAAATGGCAGAGACCACATTCAGGGCAGTGGAACTTGATAGAGTATCAAGTAGATACCAGCTCAGTCTACTTGGGTTTCTTGGTACAAGAAGTGGGAAGCTCTTCCAAAAACTCTAACAAGAAAAATGGTCAATGGCTGTGTTTGAAACATCAGAGACCACTTTCTTTTATTAATTTTTTAATGTTTATTTTTGAGAGAGAGAGAGAGAGAGAGGGAGGAGCAGGGGCAGAGAGAGAGGGAGACACAGAATCCAAAGCGGGCTCCGGGCTCCAGGCTCCAGGCTACAAGCTGTCAGCACAGAGCCCGACGTGGGGCTTGAACTCACGAGCTGTGAGATCACGACCTCAGCTGAAGTCAGATGCTTAATCGACTAAGCCATCCAGGTGCCCCTTTAGTGTTTATTTTTGAAAGAGAGAGAAGAAAAGAAGGAGGAGGAGGAGGAAGAAGAGGAGGAGGAAGGAGACACAGAATCTGAAGCAGGCTCCAGACTCTGAGCTGTCAGCACAGACCCTGACATGGGGCTCAAACCCAGGGACTGTGAGATCATGACCTGAGCCAAGATCAAGAGTCGGACGCTCAACCGACCGAACCACCCAGGTTCCCCCAGAGGCTACCTTTTGCCCATCGCTGATCTACCTGGGAGACGACATTTGCTTTAGCTTATAAAATAATGTGATGGTATTGCTGTCATTGTTTGAGCTTATAAATGAAATTCTCCCCTGCTGGAAATTGGGGAATTAAATTCACGGCGTTAGTAGCTTTTGAATAACTTCCAGCACCCAACACCAGTGGTTCTCAGACTTGTGCAACCAGCTGCCTGGCCCCTCCCCCGAGGTCTGGATTCAGTAGATGTGGGGTAGGGTCTGAGAATTTGCATTTCCACAAAATTCCCAGGACCACGGTGACAGCATCTCCACAAGGATGTCTTGTGAGGCAGGACAAGTTTGTCTTGCTTTATAATATTGCTCTTCTGTTTTTTGTCTCGTTGGAGAAGAAGGACTACGAGGAAACGCAATGGGAAATTCTGACTAGGAAAAAGCAAGCAGTAATTAACCGGACAACCGCCATATTTTAATCCGGCAGATTAAATGGAACAGAAAAGCAAAGGCTAGTCCTGTCTTTGAGGCTCTTCGGTGTGTGCGTTGGGAGGTCTTGGGAGCATCCTTCCTTTCTGGAGGCAGGGCGACGGCAGAAAGGTGTGTTCCAGGGTGTTCCCTTGGGGTGACGGAGCCTGAAGACTGTAGCAGGAAGGGGAAGGTGCGTTGCCCACAGTGGAGCTTTGGGCCTCCCCCAGGCTGGGATCACAGCAGAGGGGAGACTTCCGCTGGGGCAGGCCCCTTCTCCTACCTCCAGCCACATCTGCACACACACAACTTCTGGCCTCCGCTTGCCCCCTGGATACAGGAACCCACATTTTACAGTGGATCTAAAGAGAACCTTTAAAGCTAATCGCGTCACAGGTAAGTGCCTCTGCCTTCGTCCAGCGATGGTGATAATGATTGTGTCCTGAAGTCTGAAAAATAAAGTTTTACTGACTGTATAAATTTGCGACTTTGACTTTGTACAAGGGGCAGGATGTACCTAAGATGCCAGTTTTTTTTTTTTGTTTTTTTTTTTAATTTTTTTTCAAAGTTTTTATTTATTTTTGGGACAGAGAGAGACAGAGCATGAACGGGGGAGGGGCAGAGAGAGAGGGAGACACAGAATCGGAAACAGGCTCCAGGCTCTGAGCCATCAGCCCAGAGCCCGACGCGGGGCTCGAACTCACGGACCGCGAGATCGTGACCTGGCTGAAGTCGGACGCTTAACCGACTGCGCCACCCAGGCGCCCCGTAAGATGCCAGTTTTAATGACGACCAACTGTACCCTTTAGTGTAACCGCCCGTCCGGGCTCGCTCCATGTAACTTGCAGACCGATGGGATTGTGATAATGGCGATTACTGTTCTCAGTTACCGATCGCGTGAAAATATCAGAGAAAAAGGACACACTGCACTTCCCAGCTCAGGAAAGAGTGGATGTGGATAGAGGAGCTTCGTATAATTTCGGGTTTCTAATGTTAAAACGTGGAAGTGAGAGAACTGCATCGAAATCCGTTTAATCCTATACTAAAAGTTCTTCCCCTTCTCCAAGCAGCTCATGCAATTTTAGCCTGTAATTTGGTTGTGGTGCTTGCATTAATTTGGCTATGAAATCGGAAATTTCCCAAGGGAGGATGAATTGTATTTAAAACTTCTGCTCCTAATGCCTCAGCCAGTTGCCTCACACATAATCAGTAGTTAACAGTTATTCGCTGAATCGGAGTTTGGGCCCCTGTCTTGTAGTGTAAGCAGGTGAGTTGGAAATGAACACAGAGCGCTGCGGTGGGGATTCTCTGAGGTCCTGAGCAGAGCGGAAGCAGCGGAGAGAAGGCCCTGGAGTGGCCCCTGGAAACCATCCTGCGTCCTGCACGCGGGGTCGCCAAGGGGATTTGCACCTTCGTACCCAACCGGTTCAGGAGGAAAGACCTTGACTGTTTCTGCCTGGATCGTATCGGCCTCTAGCCAAAACAGATCGTGTCCCCGAGTCCTCACGTCATGGAACTAGATGTTTGAGAGAGCCTTTCTCCTTTGAGCCCAGCCTGTGAATCCACAGGGAAAAGGGGTGCCTGGGGGGCAGCGCGGTGCTCCATCAGGGGAATGATGCCCGGTGAGGTTCAGACCTCTTCGGTAAGACAAACAAGCCAGGGCTGGAAAGAGCAGGACCCCAATCCCAGCACCTCTTCGGCGAGTGGGCCACGATTTCAGCCGCAAAGAAGGCGGAAGATCCCTGCAATATAATGAGATAAAATACCAGCCACGCCAGTCATCAGATCACCGATAAAACCCAACATCGTCTTAGTAAGTATCGCATAGGGATGGAGACTCCTTAAGCATGGTGCCAAGTATTTTGGAGAAATGAGTTGCCAGTCTTGAAACGCTTTTTATTATCTTGCTTACACACAAAGATGCATGATTATTTTGAAAGTCAGGACGTCACTTATTTGATCACTCCATGACAGGAGTAACCTCCTGGAAGTTCCGCAGGGAAAGCCGCCATTCGATCGTGACAAGGGGTCTGCATAATTTGAGGCACTCTTATTTCAGCTTTAAGCCCTCCTGTCTTGTTGACTGCCCACCCCACTCTATCATCCCCAGTCAGTTGCCAAGTTCACACTGCTCAAACTCATTTTTCTTGCGCCGAATCAGGCATTGAATTAAATTTTCTAAATACAAATTAAAGAGTATCTCTGTATTACCAGGAAGATTTGTGTCTCGTTAAACAATATAATGGTTTGAGTCCAAGGACTTTGCAAGAACGACTCAAACCAAATTGGTTTTGCCCATATTTTAAAATCTTTTCACATCTCGCTTCTGTATTCCACACAAATGCATAAATCTTAAAGCAACTAGAGTCAGCTGAAAAAAGAAATGTTCTAAGCATTTCCTGTGAATAAAAGATATTTGAGAAAGTAGGCTGAGGAAGATAGGGAAGAAACTGAAATGAGTAGAGATAACTGATGAGCTGATTTAATACACTTCAAGGAGTGGGCTAGCAAGCCCTTGGCATATGTTCTCTTCTTTCTATATAAAATATTTCTCTTGCTACAGAAACTCCCAACAACAAAGTAACTGTCACAGCATGTCTTTAACTGTATGCATTCCTGTAGGATTCACTAGTTTCATATGTCTCCATGTTCTTCTTGGCTTTCCATTGATGGCCAAGTGGACGTGTCCAGCAAATGATTCCGAGATGGAAGGACTTACCATGAAATGCGGATAGGTGAAAACAGGAGTTCGGGGCATAAACAGGTGGTTCCTCTACGTGAACATCAGATACACCTGTTTAATTAAGTCTTTGGATCGCTAGATAGATTTGCCCCCCAGAAAAGTTAGTCCAAGAAGCGGCATACAGAAATGGTACTAAACTTGACCCGTACCAAAACAAGTTGGTATTGCTTCAACAAATATTTTGTTAGTGGTTTAATTTGCACTATTTTCATTTTACGGTGTCTGGTTGTATTTCTTCTCTAATTTATCATTCTTATTCTTTGCCAATCATTTTGACTAAGATACTTGATCAATAATTAATATATCAGCTCTTAAAATTCAGTATTCCTGTGGCTAATATTATTTCCCTCTGTTTGTTGTTGTTGTTGTTGTTGTTGTTGTTGTTGTTGTTGAAATACACAAGTATTTTGAAAAATTTTTATGTTTTCCGTTCGGTCTTTTCCTTTGTGGCTTACATCTGTTTATTTGTGTTTAGAACTGCCTCTCTCTTCTACAGTTATATACATTTTTTAATCTTAATTTTCTTGTAGTCCTTTTATGACATCATATTTCACGTTTAAATCGTTAAACCGTCTGGATTTTACCTGTTGGTGCAGAGTGAGAAAGAGATATACCTTAATTTTTTCCCCCCAAAATGATTACTGGTTGTCACAAAACCTTTTGAGGTAATGCCTTATTCTTTGATTAGAAATCCATTTTAATCATGCGGGAAATTATTATTTATATTTACGAGGCTATGATTCAGAGACAAATTTTAGTTCATAAATAGAGATTTAGTTCTAAATATTGCAAGAGATTTTAGGACACATAAGGTATTCTTGTGATACTCAAACCTCCTCTAAAAATTCTTTATAGTTCCGAGTATTTCCAGGATTTCGATAGACCCCACAACTCTTACTTCTCTAAATCAGGGGTCAGCAAACTTCTCTTGTATTTTAGGCCTGTGGCCACGTGGCCTTGGTCAAAGTGGTGCTTACTAACTGCTGTTGCATAATAAAAGCAGCTGTAGACAGTGCCTGCGTGAAGGAAGGCTGTTCTCTCCCAACAACCTTTGTTTATGGATACTATGATTTGAATGGTGAATAATTTTCACAGAGAAGAAAATATTCTTCTTCTGATTTTTTTCAGTGATCTAAAAGTGTAAAAAACATTCTTAGCTCGTGGGTCCTACAAAAACAAGCGATGGGCCAGATGGGGTCCACGGGGGCGGGGGGGTGGTATCTGCCAACCTTCGTTCTGTAAGATAGCGCCTCCCGTGTTTGGAGAGGGTTGTAATAGACTTTCTGTCATTTCTAGTTGGCGATCAACCTGCTTTTTTTTTTTTTTTAATTTTTTAAAATGTTTATTTGGTTTTGAGAGAGCGAGAGAGACAGAGTGTGAGTGGGGGGAGGGGCAGAGAGAGGGAGTCACGGAATCGGAAGCAGGCTCCAGGCTCCGAGCTGTCAGCACAGAGCCCAACCCCTGGCTTGAACTCACGAACTGTGAGACCGTGACCTGAGCCGAAGTCAGATGCTTAACCGCCACCCAGGCGCCTCTGCAGTCAATCTGCTTTTTAAGTGTAATGTTTTAAATTGGCATGAGTGTCAGTTAGCTGAGGTGACTTACTACACAGTTGTAGAAGCAAGTGAACTATAAAAATACAAGTTTGTGGGTATGGTAGAACTCAACAAAAATGTTTTAAGCATTTATGTTTAACAAATCATTCCATTTGGGTCTGAAGTTTTCAGCTGTCAAGGTATAAAGAGCAATAGAACAAGGTGTTCAACTCTGATTTTTTAATGAAAGCAGGCAATTCATCAGAATAAAGTTTATACCATGAAAATTTTAAGAATTTAGTTTTAACACGTGGTTTCTTTGGGGGAGGATGCTTACGAATGTATTATGAATTGTTGCATTGTACAACTTGTTTTTTTCCTTAAATTATGCTATCTTAGAGGTCTTATATCAGGAGATCTTACACATCAGTCTTTTTTTTTCCTGCTGAAATCCATACTTTAATAATTACAGTATTTTCTCCATTTCTTTTTTTTTAACGTTTGTTTATTTTTGAGGGGGGGGGAGGGGCAGAGAGAGAGGGAGACACAGAATCCAAAGCAGGCTCCAGGCTCCAAGCTGTCAGCGCAGAGCCCGACGTGGGGCTCGAACTCACGGACGATGAGATCATGACCTGAGCTGAAGTCGGACGCTTAACCGACTGAGCCACCCAGGTGCCCCAATTTATTTTATTTTTAATTTGTAGTATTTATTTATTATTATTTTTCATGTTTATTTATTTTTGAGAGAGAGAGAGGGAGAGGGAGAGGGAGACACAGAATCCGAAGCAGGCTCCAGGCTCTGAGCTGTCAGCACAGAGCCCGATGCAGGGCTTGAACCCACGAACTGCGAGATCATGACCCGAGCTGAAGTTGGACGTTTAACCAGCTGAGCCACCCAGGCGCCCCTCCTCCGTTTCCTTTTTGAGGAACATATTTTAAGTTATGCTGTTAGGAGTCAACACGTGAATTCCTTTTACCATGTGTATACTCTCTGTATTGTTGATAAAGCTTATTGCCTTAATACATGTTTTCTCAGATGTTACTAATGGCTCCAGATTTCTTTTGAACAGTGTATTCTGTAATTTCTTATTCTATACCTTCAGTCTTTCCGTGTACTTACATTTTAAATACGCCTCTCCTAAACAGAATAAATCAGGATTTTGGTTTTGTGTTGATTTTAACAGTCTTTATCTTTTAGTTTTGGATGCAACCCTGATTGTAATTACTGGTACATTGGAATTCTACTCTCTTCTTTTCTGCTTTCCATGTATTTGTCATACTTGACTAAGCTTTTCTTCTTTTGGCTTGCTTTCTTTTGAATTAAATAAACCAATTTATTTTCTTTCCTCTACTGGCTTGAAAGTGAAATACTCTACTTCCACTTGGTGGTGGTTATCACGTTTTAACAAGCGCATTTAATACAGTAAGTCAAAATTTGATCCGTTTCCTGGTTCTTATTTCAAACAAATAAGAACTCGAGATTATTTTAACTCTAATCACCCTCACCCTGTCTTTGCCTTGACTGTATCCCTGTCACTGCCCAGATTTTAATATACCTTGGTTGTTGTAATAATCAATCTTCACTTGTTTCAGTTATTTAAATCACTGTCATCCAATTATTTACTCTTTATTTGTCTTGAATAAATACGTAAGAGTAGAATCCTTGCTCACAGGAAAGGTGCAGTTTAACGTTATAACACTCTACTTAAAAGGTTTCCAAATGACCCGTCCTTAGGTTTATGCCTCTAGCTTAGCAATGTAGGAGAGTGCTTCGCAATCACTTGGCATTGACAGTTTTGACCTTCGCCATTCTTATTAAGGGTCCCCCCCACTCCCCATGATGTAGAGCAACTTCTTTTTGTCCTGTTCCTACTGGTGTCTCAAAATAATTCTTCTCTGAAGTGTTTGTTTAAATTCTTTTACCATTCTATTTGGGTGGCTTATTTTGTTGCTATGGATTCGTAGGGATTCTTTATATATTCCCGATACTAGTCCTTTGTCTGATATATGCAAATGTTTTCTCCCAGTCTGCATTTCATTCTCTTTATGGTGTCTTTTTTTTTTTTTTTTGTAACGTTTGTTTATTTAGAGGGTGTGTGTGTACCATGTGCGCTCACGCAAACGAGAGATGCTTGCTCGTGCAGGCAAGGAGAGAGAGAATTCCAGGCAGCCTTGGCACTCAGACTCATAGACCATGAGATCATGACCTGAGCTGAAATCATGATTTGGACGTTAAACTGACTGAGCCACCCAGGCATCCCTCTTTATGATGTCTTGATGAGCCAAAGTCGTTAAAATTGATGTTCAATATATTCATTTTTTTTTGCACTTACTTCTTTGTCTTTCCTGAGAAGTGTATTTAATTTCTAATTTTTTGTAATGTTCACTTATTTTTGAGAGATGGAGACAGAATGCAGGTGGGTTAGGGGCAGAGAGAGGGAGACACAGAATCTGAAGCAGGCTTCAGGCTCCGAGCTGTCAGCACAGAGCCCGACGCGGGGCTTGAATGCACAAGCTGTGAGGTCATGACCCAAGCTGAAGTCGGACGTTCAACCGACTGAGCTACCCGGGCGCCCCCGTGAAGTGTATTTAGACCAATTTTATGGTGCAGTGTATACTCTATTTTAACAGAATGTCATGTGCCTCTTTCTGTTTCTCCTTTCGTCTGGGATTCCAGTTGTATATGCATTCCACCATTTGATATTGTCCCAGAGTTCAGTATGGCTCTGTTCTCTTTTTTACATAACGTATTTTGCTCTCTGTTCTTCAGATCGGACAATTCCTATTGATCTGTCTTCAAGTCCATAGACTATTTCCCCAGCCACCTCCAATCTGGTGTTAATGACATCCAGTGATTTCTTTTTAATTTCAGGTATTTTCCAGTTTTAGAATTTACGTTTATTTTTTATCCCGTATATTTTTCTCCTGAGATTATTCATCTCTTCACTCCTTAGAACTATTTTTCTTTTTAAACCCTTGACCGGGTTTATCACAGCTGTGTGTGATTCATTGTCTGCTAATTCGAGGAGGTTGATAATTTCAAGGTCTGTTTCCGCCGACTCCTGTTCTCTTGAATATGCATGGTATTTTACCGTTCCATCGCATGTCTGCTAATTTTGTATTGTATTCCTAGGCCCTGGACATGATGCATTCCAAAACTGTGACCTTTGTTGTCTCCTGGCGGTGATTGAATTTTTCTGTAGCGGGCAGTTACACTCAGGGCCAATTACCTTGAACTTGGAGAGGTTTCACTTATAGTGAACCTTGCACTTTATTAGGACAGGTCTCTAAATGTGGACCTTTGGGGATTACACGAGACACCCTGAAACGTTTACCACGCCTCTAATTTGGAAAACGTGTCAATCTAAGTTCTGCTCTCCTTCTGGTGGGCAGTCACTGAAATCTAAATTCAGTTTTTTCAGCCTTCCAACTGCTGCTTTCTGCGGGGCTCCATGGTGTCTTTTGCAGACATTTGTCATTCACAATTCATTTAATACTTGTGGGTCTTTGTGTGGAGGCTCTGGCCCTTCTCCACTGCGGCTCCTTCATTTTGTAAGATCTTCCACGTCAATTTTCAGCTACCCTGGGAGCCTCAGACTCGCCCCTCTGGCACCTAAAGCCAGTAAACCTGTTCTTGTTGGTTGGTTCGTTTTTTCCTAACCACACTGCATCCCATGTACTAGATAGCATCAGTAGGGGAGATTTGTAGGAATCTTCATCTAACTTGGTGAAGTTCTTTCCTTTCAAGAGTCATCAGCTTATCCCTACTTTTAAGATGTCTTGAGAACCATCAAATTGTGTTACTTCTAATCTTTTCCCGGAGTTTACCAGGTTAGTGTGATAGAAGTTAATTTACCGTTGTTAGAATCACAATGATCCAAATCAGTCTTTTAGTTCATGAACTCTCTCTCTCCTGAGCTGTGTTTCCTAGTATTGTTATTTCCATCCTTTAAAATCCTAGTTTTGCGTCTTCTATCTTCACTTCTATACGTTCTCTTTGGTTATTTTCCTGATTCGATTTTTCAGTTTTGATAGTCTCTTATTCTCCTTGTCATGCCTTCAATTATTGCTTAAAACACATTAAGCCTAGTCATTTCATTTGATCATTCCATTCTCTTCCATATCTTTGGATCTAATATACAAGGGCAGGGTTGCTTCTTTTCATTTATTTTTATTTTTTAATTTTTAATTATTTTTTAATATTTATTTATTTTTGAGAGAGACAGAGACGGAATGTGAACAGGGGAGGGACAGAGAGGGAGACACAGAATCTGAAGCAGGCTCCAGGCTCTGAGCGGTCAGCACAGAGCCCGACGTGGGTCTCGAACCCACAAACCATGAGGTCATGACCTGAGCTGAAGTCGGACACGTAACTGACTGAGCCACTCAGGTGCCCCAAAGGGTTGCTTTGAACTTCTGATGGCTTCTTTCTTTATGTTTTTGAGTTTTTTAATTGTAAGTTTTCCCTCCCTTTGGAACTTCTACCTATGGGAGTTCTTTGAGCATGGCCATTAAAGTACATTCCTAAAGTGAAGAATCTGTTGTGTTCCAGTGAAACATGGGGCTCATGTCCAAACCTGGATTGTCTTAAGTTATGGTTTGGCTTGCTGTTTCCGGGGCACACGGTTAACGTGAATGGAAGCTCAAAACCCAGAGATGTTTAAGGCATAACTAGGGGAGATATACTTTTCTCTTGTTTGGAATGCCATGAGAGTAAAGCATCTTCCAGAGGTCTACTCACCAATTTTGCTGGACATGGAAGCTTTGATTTCTGGTATTTCAGACGGTGTTTACAGGTACGGAAAAGCTCTGTCTTCTTTCTCATGTTCTTGGAGAACTGTTCTCATCACCACTATGAAACGTCCTTACTTGTGCGTCACACTGCTACTTACTTTGTTTCACAAACCTGCGATCCAGACGTCTGTGGGGCCAGCGTCGCATCTGAGGCTTCACGGGAGAAGGACCCCACCCCAAGCTCACGTGGGTCACTGGCAACATTCAGGTCCTGGTGGGTTGTTGGACGGATGGGCTCCGTTTCTTGCTGGTTGTCAACTGGAAACCATCTTCTTTGTCATGTGGGCCTCTCCAGGTGACAATTCACAACATGGCAGCTTGCTTCTTCAAAGCCAGCAGGAGCAGGTCTACTGGTAGGACTCACAGCACGACCTTACGGATTGTAGTCGCGGACGTGGAATCACATACATCCCATCGCCTGTCCCAGAGTCGAGTGTTAGACGAAACTCCCACGCCCTCCACACTCAAGGAGAAGGAGTCACACAAGCAAGCACATGAGTACCAGGAGTCGGCAGTCATGGCGACCACCTTAACATCTGTCCACTGTGTTTCCCATGCCTTTTTCTGGATTGATACCATTTTCTTTGCAGCTGTTTAAAATACGTTGGGTTATTTATAGTTGAGCATTCCTTATTACCCTCCTGCTTTCCCAACAGTATCTAGAGTTGGTAGATGATACATTCTTTTCCCAAATAAGTCAAGGTTATTTAATTCATAATATTACATATGAAAAAATACCGGTGCAGATCTGACTTATTGGATGTGATCAAGAGACATGCTAGCCTTAACCTAGTTCTGACTGAAGAGGAATTATTCACTGTGGATTGATATCTGATCCTACCATAGGAGCAGTACGGTGTCCCATTATCAAAGGAGCTCTGTTTGCCAGCGATTGGAATAATTAACTTAGGCTCAGGTGTTAATGACCAATCATGGCATTTTATGTAATCATCCAAACCAGATTTTCAAAATAATCAAGGCCTCTGTGTCTTAATCCAAGAGAGTGAGTGGGGTGGAGGTTATTGACTCCTTAAGAGGATCAGTCTGCCACAGACAGAATGTATTCTAAGCAAGGTAATTAGCCCCAGACAAGCCATAGTGATATGTAGACTTGGAACTTCTTTAACTGAAAATGCCAAAACATAATAGTGTTCAAAACATGTAAACTATTTTGGATTTTCCATTACCTAATTTGCTGCCTTACTCTGTAAGTATAGAAAATATTGATGAAAATTATAATACGTGTTCCAAATCAATTCCTTTTCTGTTGAAAGGAAGATTTTATTTTGTTTTATTTTAAAAGTTTATTTAAAAATAAGAGAGAGTGCACGTACGTGTACGTGAGGTGGGACAGAGAGAGAGAGAGAGAGGGAGAGAGAGAATCCCAAGCAGGCTGCACGCTGTCCGTGCTGAGCCTGATGTGGGGCTTGAACTCACAAACTATGAGATCATGACCTGAGCCGAAATCGAGAGCTGGATACTTAACCGGCTGAGCCAGATGCCCCAGGAAGATTTTAAAAATGGAAATGATTTGCCTTCTTACAAGACCACATTTTTAGGTTACAGACTAGAGTCAAGCCTTCATTAAAAATTTTAATTGTTTTTCTTTTCAAATGGGTTAAGCAAAATGCTTAGTGTGTAGTTTTTTTAGAAAACACTGTATATAATTCCAAATTATGCTTATTAGCATGTGTGTCCTTAGAACTCAGAAACTCTCCATTTCTTTGCGCGCATGTGTGTGTGTGTGTGTGTGTGTGTGTATAAAATTGCGGGCACTAGTTGCTATAGTCAATATTTAAAGTGCTAAGCTCAACACAAAATCTAAAATTCTATCAGAAAAGAGCTATTTCTGCCGCTTGAAAAATGTCCTATCTGCCCAGTCCCTGCTCACAGCTTTCTAGCTGTGACTTTGGAACAAAGCCATGATTCTTCTACCGGAAAATGTTTGGAGATAGACTTTGAATGTTAAGTCATTTGGGATGGTGTTTTTTTCATTTGATGTTAGCATCCACTGTTCGTGCAGTATGAAGACATCAGTTCAACGAAAGCGGATGCGAAATGGATATTATCCCTGGACTAACGATGATGCTTAGCATCTAAGGACGTCTCTAGAATACTTTTTTTTTTTTTTTATAGAGATGTGGCTGGTGGAGATTTTAGTCATGTTTGGTTTGCCCGGTGGAATTCAGATCAGACCTGTACCAGCTCTCAAACCTCACTGAGGAAAACACGCATTTTTCTTTTTTCTTTTCTTTCTTTTTTTTTTTTTTTTTAATTTTTTTTTTCAACGTTTATTTATTTTGGGGACAGAGAGAGACAGAGCATGAACGGGGGAGGGGCAGAGAGAGAGGGAGACACAGAATCGGAAACAGGCTCCAGGCTCTGAGCCATCAGCCCAGAGCCTGACGCGGGGCTCGAACTCACGGACCGCGAGATCGTGACCTGGCTGAAGTCGGACGCTTAACCGACTGCGCCACCCAGGCGCCCCGGAAAACACACATTTTTGAGATCCGGGATGATTTGGATGGGATTAAGGTAGATTGTCCGTTGTATAAACGATGAACCGGTTCGCGAAGTAAGTTAATTGTATGAAAATATCGTAAATTTGTTCCCAGTTGACTCCAAGCTCTCTAGCTCTAAAATCGTGACGATGTGAATTATTTTCAAGCACCATTTACATCCTGGTCTGCCTGTTCCACCTCATTCTAATCAGTCATTAACATGCATCTTCTAAGGACCGCGTAGGAGACGCTCTGCTGCTTTTTCTTCCCCTCCCCCTTCTTGCTTGAAACTGACAAGATCATTTCTTATGTGATCAGTGGAGATAGAGACTCTGTTGAGTCGGAGTGAACTGATTGATTCGAGGTGTGGGGTCGCGGTGTTTGTAGGAAGACAGGGCGCGGAAGACTGTTTGGGAAAGCCACACGGTGGGGGGGGGGGGGGAGGGATGGTCCCGGCACAGCCAGGGGACGGTTCTCCCAGTGGGGGTGGGGCACAGAGACGCTGGTGGCAGCGGAAGCGTGGTTTTCTGTGGGGCAGGACTGGCGCTGGCCCAAGACGGGACACCTGCTGTCAACCTCCTCCTTCCGGGGTTCCTTCTATGATCACACCTCCCAGCCCAGCCTCCCCCAGCTCGCACGAGAAAGCCTTCAAATGACTGCGTGAGTCATGTGTTGGGGTTTCCAAGAACCGTCTGCGTCCTCCGAAAGCCCTATCTGTGGGGACATTTCCAACTTGCTGGGCGAGGCCTCAGATCCGCGGCTCCTATTCACAATAATTCTCCATATGCTGCTTTGTAGACCTTGGTTTGTTGTTTTTTTTTCCTTCCTTCAGCTTTAAGCAGAAATGTTTAATGAAGATGAGATTTTGATCTCCTTTTCCGTGTAGAGGAGTTGCTGAATGTGAGGGGGGGAGGAACACGGCTTGATGTGGTGGCTTAATGGAGGCAGTATCTAATTATCATTATCTGTGACAATTAAGGCAGCATCGGGCTGTGTTGTGACAGTTTATCGTGGTGTGTGGTGATGCAGTAAAGTGATATTTATACCCCCACGACTGCTCTGCCATTCAGAAATTCATAACTGTATAAATGCATTCTGTGGATCGAGCATATGTCTTCAGCATTTCCCTAGGTGGCTGCGTCTTTACACTGGGAACGTGGCCCACAAAATGAGAATGAATCCATAGGATAGATCAGAAAATAACAAGTTGCTCGATGATGAACGAAATCGCCCAGTGCCGTCAGGGTGTTAGAATCTGTGAGTACAGGGGGAACTGAGGCCGGGGGTGCCGAGGGACCAGACCCACCGAGGCCAGTCTGGGAAGGGAATGGCAAGCAAGTGCTTCAGGGAGGGGGGCTTGGGTCCAAAAACCAATGGAGATTCTGTTATGGGATGAGTGTTGGTGTCTCCCCAAGTTCCTGTGTGGAATCCCTACCCCCAAGGGGACAGCCTTGGGGAATTGATGAGGATCGCATGAGGTCCCAAAGATGGGGCCCTCATGAGTGACTTGGGGCCCTTCTGATGGGAGTCACACAGAGCTAACCCTTCTCGCCTCCCCGCCCTGTGAGGACGCGATGAGGGGGAGAAGTCCGAAGTCTGCAGCGCAGAAGTGGCCCTCTCCAGACACAGAATCTGTTGGCTCCTTATTCTTGGACCTCCGGCCTCCGGAACTATGAGAAATAAATTTCTATTGTTTGTAAGCCACCGGCCTGTGGTATGTTGTTAAAGCAGCCCGAACACACTAAGGCTTGACCTGCCTACCTCTTCATCCAATTCAGACTTTCCAACCTTGACTCAAAGCTGGAATCAGACAGGGAGTCATCCAAGGGAACGTGGTGAGGCCGATGACCAGAGCTCAGTGACAGGGGTGAAGGACCACTATGGGTTCCACGAGGGATGGCCATCGAGACTGCGGTGTGCAGGAAAACATGAGACGCGAGAGCTGAGATCAGTGTTCTGAGCTGCAAAGGATGGAAATTCCAGGTTTCGGTTCTGGCTCTGGCCCATGGGCACGTGGTATGTCTACCGTCCCCACCGTGGAGACCTATTGGCATCTGCTGATGGGGCTGTTGCTCGGGCTAAGTTGGCTGACGTACGAAAGCACGCAGGGCATGTGTGTGCGTCGTTAGCCCTACTTAAAGGTTGCCGTTGTTATTGTCATTTTTCATTCTACAAATCGCCGTTATTATCCCCGGACAACCAAAGATTGGACCATCTATTCCAGTATATTCAGAACCTCAGAACTGGACCACTGTCTCAGTCTAAAGGAATGACTTACCAAAAAGTAAATGTCAAGGGGCGCCTAGGTGGCTCAGTCGGTTAAGCACCCGACTTCGGCTCCGGTCATGATCTCGCACTTCGTGAGTTCGAGCTCCGCGTCGGGCTCTGTGCTGTCAACACAGAGCCTGCTTCAGATCCTCTGTCTCCCTCGCTCTACTCCTCCTCCAGCCTCTCTCTGTCTCTCAAAAAGAAATAAACATAAAAAAAAATTAGCTGCCAAATACTTGGGCATTTGGGGGAATCTCCACCCTGCTGGGAGATGTGGGGCTGCCCGACGACCCCCTCTAGCCCTCCAGGTGCCTTTCACTCTCCTCCACCCTCTTTGTGCCCCAGGAGGCTGAAATCTTAATGGCATCCTTGCCCGGTGGCTTCTGACTGGGTTGGGCTGAAGGGAGACACTGCAGGAGGTGGAGGGCAGGGGAGCAAGGGCAGAGCGTTTCTCCCCCTGCGCCCCCAACACCGGTTCCCCAAAGCCGGTTACCTCTGTCAGGCCCCCTTGCCACTCAGCCTCCCTTCCTGTTCCTTGTCTAGCCCCTACCAGCCTCGGACAGGGACTGGTCCCCCAGTCACTAGCCCCCGGTACTGCCCTATCCTTGGCTGGATTTCCCAGTCTTGCCTACACCTTTAAAGGACGTCTCTTTATTCACCTATTCCTCCATTTTCCGGCATGAGTGTGCCATCTACCTCCTTCCGTGGGCACTTCTGTGGTCCTTTAAAGCAGACCCTTATTGTTTCCCTGGCTTCTAAATTATTTAGAGAATATTCTACCTCATTCCCTCCTTTTCTCACCACCTAAAACACCTGACATCTTAACCTTTGACATACAGATACTCAGACACACCCCTAACAGACAAAGCAGGGGGCAGGGAAATTAATGTCCTGTGCCTACGTATCCCTGTTTTAATTATGGAGAATATGTTAATTTTTAAAAGCATTACTGAGATGCTTAGTAACGTAGCAGGTGTTACAAAATGGCACTTTTATTATCCTTCCCCGTATCAGACATGGAAATTATGGTCTCTACAGCTACTTCACCACTTGCTAAATGTTCCTAGTCGGTTATCACAGATAAATGCTTCCTTTTAAAGCGCATGTAGACAATTAGAAACTTCTAGGTTAATTAATTTTCTATATTAGAAGAAATGACTTTATATAAATTAAAGGCAGTGGGATTGACGTTAATAACAATAATGGTCATCATACCCCATGAACCCCATAAACATATTGAAAGTTGTATTTAACACAATTTGCAGCCTCAAAAGCAAAGCCTTCTGCACAGGTGCACTTTTTAACTAAGACATGTCTGTCCGGGGACTTAATATAAATCAATGGTGATTGGTTATTCACGCATGCTACTTTTCTCTAATGCAGGTAGCATATCCAAAAGATCCAAATCATTCCTAAAAGACTGCACTGTCAAATAAGAGAAGGAAGGAATTTTGGTAAACAGGAGGTGGGAAACTAAGAAGCCAGGAGTCAGGTCTGGAGATAAAAGCACATGCCCAGAAGTCTTCTGCAGTGAGCTGTGCATCCGACGCCACAGAGAGCAATGCGCTTAGCGCACCATGTACATTATCCGTAAGGCACCTGGTCGGGCACAGCAAATCTCGGTCTAGGATTGAGGCAAAGACAGTTACTCATTGAAAGGGACATTTCTCGATGTAAGGAAAAATGCTCTTGATGACATCATTAAGCTAGTTTCATAGGACTACTTTTTTAAAAGACTGAAATCTAGGGGCACCTGGGTGGCTCAGTCAGTTAAGCGTCCCACTTCAGCTTAGGTCATGATCTCACAGCTCGTGAGTCTGAGCCCCGTGTTGGGGTCTGTGCTGACAGCTCGGAGCCTGGAACCTGCTTCAGAGTCTGTGTCTCCTTCTCTCTCTGCCCCTCCCCTGCTCGCACTCTGTCTCAGTCTCTCTCTCAGTAATAAATAAACATTAAAATAAGATATAAAAAATACTGAAATGTAGTTGACACACGATATTACATTAGTTTCAGGTCTATAATATATAAGTTTGTATGTTACGCTGTGATAGAACTACTTATTTTATTGAATTCTTCCACGTAGGCAGATAGCATCATCCAGAGGAGGATCTGGTGGTAGCCATTCTTTAGAGAAAAGGCCCTAAAAGGAAGCAATTTCTTTTGTACACACAGCATAGTTCTCACACCAAATGTGGGTGTGCGTTGCAGGGGGGAGCTCTTTCCACAGCAACAGATCTTCAGATGCCTGCATACCAGCAAGGTGTCCTGAAACTCAATTCAGTCCTGACACTAACTAGCTGAAGTTAGCGTAGACCCCACAAGGTAAAGGCTCGATCCCATATGCCAGCTCCCACTGCAGATGCCAGTTGCAAATCCCGAGGTTAGCCATACTTCCCTCCAGCTTGACTACAAATTGAGGGTCCATGACCTTCTCAGGTTCAGTGATTTCATAGAAAGCCTCACAGAACTCCGTGCAATACTTTA